>NC_090440.1:1670702797-1671952797 GCF_031143425.1 Pleurodeles waltl
CCGCGCTTTAAGCTGAGCAGAATTGGGGGCCGCTCTTTTCGAGTCCTGGCAGCGAGTTGGTGGAATTCTCTTCCTCCACAAATCCGGGCCATTGATGAGCTCCTTCAGTTTAGGCGGGCTATTAAGACCTTTTTATTTGTCTAAGCTTATCTGTTGTGTTTTGTCTTCTTTTGCCCGCTTTTAGTGCTGTGTTGTGTTTACCTTCTCAAAGCGCCGGGACGCCCCTTTGCTGGGGCAGCTGTGCGCGGTACAAATAAAAATAACATAACATAACATAACATTAGGTTCTGAATGAATCTACTGCGAAACATTCTAACTCTAATTTCCTTGAACTGGTGCTGCCTTCTAGTTAATCTACATCATATTTTTTTTTACTTTTCTCATCCTGTACTTTCACTGCTTTCTTGATGGCAAACTTTGTTTCCTACGTGCTTCAATTTGCTGTTTATCAAGTTGACCATACACAATTTTTAGAAGTGTCTTTGTTCTATTACCAGCAGTTCTTTTTCTTTTTCTGCTCTTTCTTCAGGGTGCACCTTTTGTTTTTCAGTTGTGATTAGATAGTATTGTTGTCTCTGTTTCTTTCTTCTCTAACTTTTCAACGACATTGTAACTGTGTGTAGTTAAGAAGAAATTTATATCTGAAAAGAAATAAAAAAACTGTAGATTGCATTGGCGGCAAAGCCCTTCTGTGGTTATCCAGTTTTTTATCTAATAGGACTTTTCAGGTTTTCTCTCATATAGCTTCCTCTTTGACTCATGCATCCCCTTATGGAGTTCCCCAGGGCTCCATTCTCAGTCCACTACTCTTTAATATATATGTCAGTCCTTTGGCGAGCATAGCAGAACAAGCTGGTTTAACTATTTTTTCTTATGCCGATGACACTCAACTTATTTTTTCACTCTCTTCTAAAGAAACCGCTAACCCTCCCTCTGTGCAAATGGGACTATCTAAGATAGCCAATTGGATGCATTTTAATAAACTCAAACTTAATGGAGGTAAGACAGAACTCCTCATTTTTGGAAATAAAAAATCTCTTTAGGGGCCCCCAACATTGGCCCTCTGAGTTGGGTGCCCCCCCTATGCCTTCCCTCTCTGCACGTAACCTAGGCATCATAATTGATGATCAGTTGAATATGAAAAAGCAGGTGACCAAAGTAGCTTCTACCTGTTTCGCTATCTTGAAGTGGCTTCGCAAAATTCTCTGGATGCTTCCTATGGCTGCCCAGAGAACTGTGATCCAAGCGCTAGTTATTTCTAGACTGGATTACGGAAACGTGCTCTATTTGGGTGCGAATAAAGAAGCGCTACATAAACTGCAAGTTGTTCAGAACTCGGGGGCCAGGCTTCTTTGCCAACTTCCCAGAATCACTCCTACTTCTGGTGCACTTCGTGAACTTCATTGGCTAAGAATTGAGAATCGTATCAAATTTAAAGCCCTATGCTACATGCATAAAATTAATACGGGCCTAGCTCTTAGCTACCTTAATATCCTGGTCCAACAATACCGGCCCTCTCGTTTACTTCGATCCTCTAATCAACTAAAATTCCAGGTGCCCAAATTCAGACGTGCCAAAATGGGGGGACGCTCTTTTGCTTTCCTAGCTCCCTCTCTCTGGAATTCTCTTCCCTCTTACTTGCGTCATGAAAGGGTGTTCATTAGATTTCGCAAAGAGCTTAAGACATGGCTCTTTAACCAGTAATTGCCTAAGTTGCTCGCCTGAGCCTGCCTTTGTCTTGCATTGTCTTTAGCGCCGGGAAACCTTCGGGTAGCTGTGCGCTATATAAAATCAATAAATAAATAAATTGTTTAAATCATATGCTTTTAAGTTAAACATTTTCATTACATAATACCAATGGAAACATTTATGTTATTAATATATCAACACAGGATTGTGTCAGTACATGGCTATTTATCTGAGTGAATGTAGGTATGCACCTGTACTAATGCCATGACATGGTTTAGTACATCAGCCAGTATGGGACTGCCTCTTTTACTAACTATATGGGTCTGTAAATGTGCACATAACGGTGTGATCAAATACATCAGTGCCTATGTTACAGAATATATGAATTTATGTGTTTCAGCAATTGCCTTTGACAGTGCTCCATATTAAAGAACTTTTTGAGCGTGAGAGTGAATGTAGAAAATTCTGTATCGCTCTGTCAGTGGCTGAGAAACAGGATCCATGCTTTGGAAACATGAATGCTGTTGGACCTGGCCCTTTTTGCAGGGACATCCCCAGTCTTTTTACTCCTTCCTCCTATTTTGTCTGACCCTTTTTATGTTGGCTTTAGGACTCTTGGCACTTTACCATTGCTACCCAGTATTGAAGTACATATTCTCTCTGTGTAAATTGTATTGGTGATTGGTTTATCCATGATTGGCATTTTTGATTTACTATTACGTCCTAGTAAAGTGCACTAGAGGTGCCCAGGGCCTGTAAATCAAATGCTACTAGTGGGCTTCCAGCACTGTTTGTGCTGCCCACCCACCTGAGTAGCCCTGTAAACATGGCACCTGCAGTGTCTGTAGGTGCAGTTTTAAACTGCCAATTCGACTTGGCAAGTGTACCCACTTGCCAGGCCTAAACCTTCCCTTTTATACATGTAAGGCACCCCTAAGGTAGGCCCTAAGTTGTCACGATCTGAGTGCTTCTTACCACGATTGTCAGTCAATCTCGAGGCACCACCTGGTCTCTTGGTGGTTCTGGACTGACTAAGGTAAGGGCGACCCTTTCCAGTAGCCACTTTGCTGTTGATAGAGTAACACTAGGCAGACAGTGACCTCCAGAAGGAGTCCCAGAGGAAAAAACCCAATCCTCGGAAATACCTCAAAAGCAAGGAACTCCTGAAAAAGAGGTAAGAAAAAAGAGAAGCGTAATATGAACTGGAAACAGAAAAAACTGCAGACAAGAAAAAACAGGGGAAGTCCAAAAAATCAACTGATACAGGAGCAAGGAGCACCACTGGAATTGAAGTGTTTGCAACACAAGAAACAGAAAACCAACTTATATACTGGCAAATAGCAAGTGACACGCAGGAAGTTCCGAAGACACCATCTTGAATTGGGAAAAGCCACATTTGAGTGAATGGAAAAATAGCCATGGTGTAAAAGAGGAAGCAAAGCATTCAGGGAAGAAAACACAGACTCCTGGGAAGAAGAAAAGATGGCTAAAAGTTCCTCAACTTCAAAGGCAGAAAGGGGTATACGTAGTGGACCCAAAACCTCATACTTTAGATTTCTTCAAGATCACTTATGGAACCGAGAGGTACCTCTGCCAAAGGAAGAGCTGAGGAGAACTGATGCCCCTGCCTGTGGCTGTGCTTTGTTGGGCTATCCTGCAGTTGCTGCTTCTGCCTGTGACAGGGGACAAAGAATTGACTTTGTGGTATGTTCCTGCTTGTGAAGAATCTCCAAGGGCTTAAACTGAGCTTGACTTGTGTTTTGAAGTCTCAGGGCCATCAAAGACTTTCTCTGCCAGCACCTGGAATCTCTGCTGAGACTCCTGCCCTGCCAAGTGGTGCCCTATCCAGCCCCTGGGCCCTTGAAAGGTGAAGTTGGCAGAACAAGAGCTGAAAATCCACGCACAGAACACCATGTGGGGAAATGTTCAACGCACCATCTACGACACGGCTGATAAACGACACGCCGCTGGCTTTGCTGCTGAAATCGACGCTCCACCTGCATTGTGGCTGAGAGATCGATGCATTGCGGCTGGATTAACGACGCGCAACACCCGCTTGCGGCTGCTGATAACGATGCAAACCCCACGTAGAGCGGTTTTTTTACACATTGCGAACGGATTTTCCATGCATCGTCCCTGGGCGTCAAAGTCAACCCAACTCTGCGTGGATCTGAGGTGCCACGCCCGGAAATTGCCGCATCACTCCATTGTGAGGGAGAAAAATTATGCTTTTCAGACCCGACTGGAGAAGAAGCGACTAATGCCCTCCCTTGCACGGAAGGAATCGATGCATTGCTGCCTTTTCAGTCTCACGCTCGCCTGTGTGGCTTTCTTTTTGACGACAACCAGGTATTTTGTGCAAAATCAACATTTCCATTGTTTTCTATGGAGTAAGACTCTTATTCTTTTGGGAAAATTCATATTTTAACTTGTGCATGTTTGATTTTTGTCAGGTCCAGGTTTCATTTAAATAAATATTACCTATTTTTCTAAACTGGTGTGGTATCCATTTTGTAGTGTTATCACTGTATTACTGTGTGTGTTGGTACAAATACTTTACACATTGCTTCTGGGCTAAGCCTACCTGCTCATGCCAAGCAGGTGAGTGAGGTGTGTTTCTCCTTTGGCCTGACTAGAGTCAAGGGGTAACCTGACTGCCAACCAAAGACCCCATTTCTAACAAATGTAAATTCCTTTGTGAGTGGTACACTCTATGTTGTGCTTGGCTTAGCAGTCTGGAAGTGCATGAGCAAGTTTCTAGAACTGAAATTCACATTTTGTAATCAATTAAGCAAAATGCACTATGCTCGATAGCATACCTACATCACATCACAGAGGTGAGCAATTTCTACTAAAACACAAGTTTGACACTTAAGAAATGGGTTTTACATACCAACTTGAGATAGATAGTGAAAGAGCACACACAGGCTCTACACTACTAGGCTTCACACATAATTAAAGCAGTATTTTTCTAAATACATGACAAGATTGTGTCAATACTTGCCTATACATCTCAATGAATGTAGTTCAGAACATTTAGTAGTGTCCAAAGGAATTTCAATTCATCTGGCTGCTTGTGAGTGTCTGTTTTACAAATGGTATAGCTCTCTAAATGTGTACCTAAGTAGGGGAACAGATACCTTACTGCCTCTGTTAGGGAATACATGGGTATGTGAGTGTGTGTTCCATTGCCTTTCATAGTGCTGCATATGTAGCTGGTTTCTGAGTATGCAAGGGAATGTAGAAGTATGTCTATCGGTCTGTCACTGCCTTAGAGAAAGGATCCAGGCTTTGGGAACATGAATTTCAGTTTATAACTTTGCAAGTGAATGAATAAGAATATAAAACTGAAGAGCACATTTTGTAATCACTTGAGGACAACCCACTATGCTTGATGGCATACCAACAACACATCGTAGAGGTTACTTATTTGTACAAAAACCTGAGCTTGAGACTTGAGAAACGGGTTTTACTGACCACTTTCAGTGCCCTGTGACAGAGCACACACAGGCTCTGCACTAGTAGGCCTCGCCCATGATTAAAGCAGTATTTGTCTGGATACATGACAAGATTGTGTCAGTACATGCCTAAATATCTCAGTAAATGTAGATGTGTGTCTGTTGTAGCACCATGAGATGTTTTAGTACATGCACTGGTATCTGATTGCCTCTTTTGGTACCTGTATGCCTCTTTCATGTTTATACAAGTGGCTGAAGAAATACTTTACTGCTAGTGTTAGGGAATATAGAGGTATGTGAGTGTCTGCAGGTGCTTTGATAGTTCTGCATCAATATATAGCACTTGCCATAGCAGTCTGTAAGAGCATAAGTAACTTATTCAATTCAAAAACAAATCTAACTTGTTTGAAATAAAACCACAATAGATTATGAGGTACCAACATTATAATTTGGAAATGAGTAATGGCTAATAAAAGACTGGATTTACAGACAACAAGCACCTTGCACATGCCAAAAGAAGTTGCCTGTGTGATACCATAGACATGGTTTGCACGATTACGTAAACCCCTTATGTTTCAGTATGCTAACTAGTTTTTCACTACACATGAGACTCAGTATTACTTCAAAGAAAAAATCAAAGCATATAACCATAAACAAAACTGACATAACTTACCAACACCTATTGAATCGAGTATCTACTACATTGCTGTCAACTTCAACAGGTTCAAGTTTCATATTTACCAACAGTGCATTATTTCCCCTTTCATTTTTAAGACTTATAGGGGGTCATTACAACATTGGCGGTAAAAGCCGCTTACCGCCGTGCAGAAGACCGCCAGCACACCTCCGTGGCCACACAAGTCCGCCATATCAAATGTCAGTGATAAACTGGCGAAAACAAAACCTTCACCGTCACACCAACAGAAATACGCCCATGCTATCATGACCCACGAATCCATGCGGCTGTCTTTCAACCGCGGTATTCCATTGGCGGTACACACCGCTGCGCTCAAAATACACACACATCTCCAAAACACCACCACATTGGACAATTCGAAAGACACACACCTGATACACATACACACGCCACTCCCACACACTCAATACTATATGAAACACGCACCCACATCCCCCACAAACCCCTACGACAAAACAATTCTGAAAGAAGGCCAGAGAGAGACACCACCATCCACAAACTAGCAGCCACAGGCACTCAACGCCATCACCCACACTACTTCCACGCACAAAACACCACACGCCACTACATATCACCAAACTTATCATCACATACACCACCCCACACATCACCTACACCACCCCATGGCACGGCAAAGACACCCCAGGTTCTCGGAGGAGGAGCTCAGGGTCATGGTGGAGGAAATCTTACCGGTAGAGCCACCGCTATTTGGATCACAGGTGCAGCACACTTCAATAGCAAGGAAGATGGAGCTATGGCGAAGAATAGTTGATAGGGTCAACGCAGTGGGACAGCACCCAAGAAATAGGGACGACATCAGGAAGAGGTTGAACGACCTACGGGGGAAGGTGCGTTCCGTGGTCTCCAGACACAACATCGCGGTACAGCGTACTGGTGGCGGACCCCCACCTCCTCCCCCACAACTAACAACATGGGAGAAGCAGGTCTTGACTATTCTGCATCCTGAGGGCCTCGCAGGAGTCGGTGGAGGAATGGACTCTGGTAAGTCAAAGCTTTAACTACCATATCCCCCAACCTAACTGCATGCTATCACAGACCCCCACCCTCGCCCCCTCCCCTATCACTCCAACTCCTCACAAATGTCCCAACATCACAAACCACACATCCCAACACCAAGCCCTGCATGCAGCAACAAAGCATGGACACCCATCACTAAAGCATGCCCACTGCACATACCCACAAAACCCTCTAAGCCATCATCACACAAGGTCCCACACAGGAATGCTAGCACTAGGGTACACAGTCACCCACCCATTGCACACCATGACACACACAGATGCAATAATCATGCCTTTACACCCCTGCAGGACCACTACCCAACGTCATCAGACAGGAGGTTCCAGACATGTCCACCCCACCCACAGAAGAGGCCCACAGTGATGACAGCAGCTCTGTCCAACTGGATCAAGATGACCAGCCCGGACCATCTTGGGCCTCGGGACAGTCGGTTCCCCACACCCAGTCACAGGCCACCACAGACCTTCCACCCTCTGGTAACACCAGCACAGCACCCACCCAGCGGGCCCATACCTCTGTACCCAGGACACGTCAATCAGCTGTGTGTCCACCACTACAGGGAACCCAGGATAAACCACCACCCAAACAACAACAGGGACCTGGGGGCAGTGGTAGTGGGCACACGGTCCAGGGGACGGAGGCCCAGGAACACAGGGGAACTGGGAGGGGAACTGGGAGGGCAGCTGTGCGACAGGGGGCGGACAGGCCTAGGGAACCCACTCTCCACGAGGCCCTCTCCTCCATCATGGGAGCATACCACCACTCCCAGGAGACGATGGCAACGGTCCTGGCCAAGTTTCAGGAGACCCAGCGCATGCAGGAGGAACAGTATTTGGGGTTCAGGGAGGAACTCAGAACCATCAGCACCGCCCTGGGCACCATTGTAGGGGTGCTGAAGGAGATACTTAACACCAGGAGGGACACTGTGGCACTCTAAGGGGCCCCTGACACTAGCATGGATGATGAACTGCCCACCACCTCCGCTGGCGCTAGTGGACAGGAGGCACCGCCACAGGACCACCACAGCAGCACCCCACCCCCTGCAGACGGAGAACCACCCCGCAAACGGTCACTGAGATCCAGGAACAAGACAGAGCACGATGCCAAGACCCCCGCCAAGAAATGAGACCACCCTGATTGTCATCCTGCTGTCCCACTTTGTAACCGTGTCCATATTGGAACTGCCCCAGCTCCACTTCCTATGCCCATATGGGCAATGCACCTGTGAGACTAATAGACTGGACTCTGCCATGGACATTCCTCCACCATCACCCCTCACCATTTTACAACCCCCCTCCAATATTTAGCACTGCAATAAACACCCTTGAAGCACAAAACAATCTGGAGTCAGTCTGTGATTTTGAAAATGTGTATTAGCAAAGACAGTGACAAAATGCGTTTTCAAATGTAATGTCATCATATCTATGTCACACATCCCAAGTCCATGAGGAATCTAAGCAGATAACACACGTTGGAAACCACACCTGTGAAACAGTAATGAAAATGTACAACTCAGTTACCATATACTGGTTGAAATCGACAGACAGGATAGAGGTAGAAGTGTGAAAGTACTTGTAGTGGGGAGAAATGTATTCTCACCTGTGTGTCACTGGAAATATTGCTGGATAACTGAGTCCCTGTTGTCAATGTCTTCTTCCTCTGCCTCATCCTCATCACTGTCCACAGGCTCCACAGCTGCCACAACACCGTCATCTGGACCATCCTCCTGCAGAAAAGGCACCTGTCGTCGCAAAGCCAAATTGTGAAGCATACAGTAGGCCACGATGATCTGGCACACCTTCCTTGGTGAGTAGAATAGGGAACCACCTGTCATATGGAGGCACCTGAACCTGGCCTTCAGGAGGCCGAAGGTGTGTTCGATCACCCTCCTAGTCCGCCCATGGGCCTCATTGTAGCGTTCCTCTGCCCTGGTCCTGGGATTCCTCACTGGGGTCAGTAGCCATGACAGGTTGGGGTAACCAGAGTCTCCTAATAGCCACACACAGTGCCTCTGGAGTTGACCCATCACATAAGGGATGCTGCTATTCCGCAGGATGTAGGCGTCATGCACTGAGCCAGGGAACATAGCATTTACCTGGGAGATATACTGGTCTGCCAAACATACCATCTGTACATTCATAGAATGATAACTATTCCGGTTCCTGTACACCTGTTCACTCCTGTGGAGGGGGGGGGCAGAGCTACATGGGTCCCATCAATGGCACCTATGATGTTGGGGATATGTCCCAGGGCATAGAAGTCACCTTTCACTGTAGGCAAATCCTCCACCTGAGGGAAAACGATGTAGCTCTGCATGTGTTTCAGAAGGGCAGACAACACTCTGGACAACATGTTGGAAAACATAGACTGGGACATCCCTGATGCCTGGCCACTGTTGTTTGAAATGACCCACTTGCAAGGAAATGGAGCACTGATAGCACCTGCACTTGAGGGGGGATCCATGTGGGATGGCGGATTGCTGACATCAGGTCTGGCTCCAACTGGGTACACAGTTCCTGGATTGTGGCACGGTCAAACCTGTAGGTGATGATCAAATGTCGCTCCTCCATTGTCAACAGGTCCACCAGCGGTCTGTACACCGGAGGATTCCGCCATCTCCTCACATGTCCCAGCGGACGGTGCCTAGGAAGGACAACAGCAACCACAGAGTCAAACAACTCAGAGGTATGTACCCACAGTCTACACAGAAACCATTCATACACAGAATCTGGCCTGTATTTGTGTTGTGCGACAAGGCCTAGGTCTGTGTGACGCAGTTGGTAATTAGGCCATGTGGGCCCCTGAAATGGCGGCTGCCTGACCTCTAAAGTGGGACAATGGGATGTGAGGTAACTGCGCTGGCGTTGTACACCGTCGCGGTAGGCGGTTGAAGACCACGGCGCAATGCTGCATTGGTTGACTATGGGTCCCAGGAGCCAATGACGATGTACGCCGGCAGTTATGCTACGCACCGCCGTGGACGTGACCGTCGCAGACGTGACCTCCATTTTCTAGCTGTTCAATCACTCGATACATGATCTTCAACAGGAGAGGACCTACACTGCAAGTGCTGCTGTGACCTCAGTCTGGAAGAGACAATGGCTCGTGCGTCTGGGAAAAGGGCCCCTGCCTTCACATCGGAGGAGTTGGAGAAGCTCGTTGATGGGGTCCTCCCCCAGTACACGCTACTCTACGGTCCTCCAGACAAACAGGTAAGTACACAGAGAGCATGTTGTATGGGTTATGGCTGTGTGGAGAGGGCTGGATGTAAGAAGGAAGGGGGCAGAGTTCTGCATGCATGAAAGACGGTGGGTGCATATGCCACATGGCAAGGGTAGGGATGGGGGCCACTCACTTTGACGGTGCAGTTGTTAATTACTTCTCTTCTTCCCCTGTACATGTCATGTAGGTCAGCGCCCACCAGAAGAAGGATATTTGGTGTGCCATCGCCAAGGACGTCCGGACCACAAACGGAGCACCCAATGCCATAAAAGATGGGAGGACATTCGCTGCTGGAGCAAGAAGACGGCGGAGACTCAGCTGGGGATGGCCTCCTAACGTGGGAGGGGTGCCCGTCGAACCATGACCCCCCTGATGTTCTGGATCCTGGCGGTGGCCTACCCTGAGTTGGACGGGCGCTTGAGGGCATCACAGCAGACAGAAGGGGGTAAGTACAACATCATTCAGCGGACTTAGCGCGCAGTGAAGGTGTCTGGGTGGGGGAGGAGGGCTGTGGGTTTCCCCAGGCCAGGGCGAGTTCCGTAGGCTAGGCCCCTCCGTAATACACGCCATGTGGTACCCCACCCCACCTCTGTAGAGTGCCAAGTACAGGCATACATGCCCCTGTGTCATCTATGTGTGCAGAAGTCGACCATAGCCATGTAGGCCATATCCCAGGAATTGCATCTGTAGAGCCAAACAGCGCAGCGTAGTGCAGGGGGCTGCTGTGTCTGTATTGTCCTCCAACAGTAGCGGTAAGCCATGCACTCAACCTGTCTTTCTTCTGTCGTCCCCCCCCTTTTTGGGGTCTCCCTGTTCTTGTGTGCATCAGCATCATCAGGCGGAGGTACAGTGGCACCGGAGAACGAGGGAGCTGCATCCCACATGGCCATGGAGGGCCACACCACGGACTCGGAATACACCAGTGGGACAGAGGGCGAGGGGAGCTTCACGGCGGTCACAGGATCTGCAACGAGCGACACGGACTCGTCCTCCGATGGGAGCTCCCTTGTGGTGGCGGAAAAATCTGTGCCCCCCCACTTCTACAGGTACAGCCACCACCCCCACTACCAGCACCGCCCTCCCAGCAGCCCCTCAGCCTTCGTCCCGTGCCCACTCACCCAGGAGGGTGGGCATCACCTTCCCCCCAGGCACCTCAGCCCCTGCTTCTGTCACCTCTGCTGCCCTCAGTGAGGAGGCCATTGACCTCCTCAGGTCCCTCACTGTTGGGCAGTCTACCATTTGAATGCCATCCAGGGTGTAGAAAGGGAATTGCAACACACAAATGCATTCCTGGAGGGCATTCATTCTGGTCAGGCTGCCCTTCATCGAACCCTGCAAACTCTGGCCTCAGCACTGATGGCAGCCATTGTCCCTGTGTCTAGCCTCCCCCCTCCAACTTCCTCCACCCAGACCCAATCCCCTGTCCCCCAGCCTATCCCAAGCACACCATCAGACCAGCATGCACACACCTCACCACACAAGGGAAACTCAGGCAAACATAAGCACAACACATCCCACAGGCACTCACGCAAGCATCACACACATACAGACACAGCGACATCCACTGCCTCCACTGTGTCCCCCTCCTCGTCGTCTCCCTCCTCCCTCCCAGTCTCGTCTACACTCTTACCTGCATGCACTACCACTACAGCCACTACGTCCCGCACCAGCACACCCACCACCACGTCCCACTCACGTGCACTCACCACCCCCACTACCATTTACACGTCCCCTGTGTCCTCTCCCAGTGTGTCTGTGACTCCCCCTCCCAAAGTACACAAATGCAGGCACACACCCACCCAACAGCCATCCACCTCACAACAGCCTCCAGAGCATGCACCTCCACCCAAAGTCACCAAACGTACACCTCCTACAACCACTACCTCTTCCTTCACTCCCAAACCCCCTCCAGCTACCTGTCCCAGTGTTCCTAAGAAACTTACTTTTCCTGACCAAGCTTGACCTCTTTCCCACCCCCCCCTCCAATTCATAGGTCCCGTACTAGCACCTCAGCCAAAAAATCTCCGGGACCAGTGGTGCCTGTTGTTACAGGTATGTGGAGTGCACCGGGCACCAGGGCAGCCAGTGTGACACGGAGCCACAGCACAGCCAGTCCCCCCCCCTGTGAAGCACCAGAAGTTGGACAGTGCCCGGCGGGACAGGGGGAAGACTCCAGCCAGCAAAGCCGCTCACAAGGGTCCCGGGGGGAGTGTTGACTCAGCTTTGACTCCTCCCAAGGTGTGGAAGGGGCAGAAGAAATCGCCAAAGTCTGGGAGGAGCAGCACGGCGGAGAAGACCGCCATCATCCCCGCTGCCCAGGAGGCCACCACCAGCCCAATCGTCACTGGTCAGGAGGCCACCGCCAGAGTCAGTGCCCAGGAATGCAGCCCCATCGTCACTGGCCAGGAGGCCACCACCAGAGTCAGTGCCCAGGAGGGCTGCCCGATCGTCTGGCCAGGAGGCCACCGCCAGAGTCAGTGCAGCCCGATCATTATTGGCCAGGAGGCCACCGCCAGAGTCAGTGCCCAGGAGGGCAGCCCGATCGTCACTGGCCAGGAGGCCACCGCCAGACACAGCCCAGCTGCCCAGGAGGGCCCCGGCAGCCACAGCCCAGCTGGGCAATGAAGGACCGCCAGCCCCAGCCCAGCTGGGCAATGATGGACTGCCATGGCAAGCATCGCTGAACAGGGCAAGCACTGCTGAACAGAGCAAGCACCGCTGAATAGGTCAGGAACTGCAAACTCAAGCCCCGCTTAACAGGGCAAAGACCTTCATGGCAAGCACTGCTGAACAGGGCAAGCACCGCTGAACAGGTCAGGAACTGCAAACTCAAGCACCGCTGAACAGGGCAAAGACCGCCATGGCAAGCACCGCTGAACAGCGAAAGCACCGCTGAACAGATCAGGAACTGCAAACTCAAGCACCGCTGAACAGGGCAAAGACCGCCATGGCAAGCACCGCTGAACAGGGCAAGCACCGCTGAACAGGTCAGGAACTGCAGACTCAAGCTCAGCTGAACAGGGCAAAGACCGCCAACTCAAGCCCCGCTAGCCCATGGGCGGCAGGGGCAGTGACGCAACAGGGACCGTCATGGGGTGAGTGATGCACTCTGGGCACCAGTCCCCCTCCAGAACCAGTGGAGACATGCATCCACTACCTCTGTCCTTCACAGGATGAAGCACTCTGGGCACCAGTCCCCCTCCAGAACCAGTGGAGACATGCATCCACTACCTCTGTCCTTCACAGGATGAAGCACTCTGGGCACCATTCCCCCTCCAGAACCAGTGGAGACATGCATCCACTACCTCTGTCCTTCACCGGATGAAGCACTCTGGGCACCAGTCCCCCTCCAGAACCTGTGGAGACTGTTATCCACTGTAGAGACTGTGGCTTAGCACTCCCCAGGATGGTACAGTGGGCAACCCACCCACTGTAGAGACTTGAGAGACTGTGGCTTTGCACTCCCCAGGATGGTACAGTGGGCAACCCACCCACTGTAGAGACTTGGGAGACTGTGGCTTTGCACTCCCCAGGATGGTACAGTGGGCAACCCACCCACTGTAGAGACTTGAGAGACTGTGGCTTTGCACTCCGCAGGATACATCAATGGGCATGGAGTCCCCTCGTGGATCTGGCGTGGTGCACTCATCCGGCTGAGGTGCCCCTCCTTTCCTTCCCCCTGAGGTGCCTGTTGTATTTCTATCTGATGCCCCAGCAGTGTTCTCTCCGTTTTGATCAGGTATCTAGTGTGGGCCTCGCCCATGCATTTTGGGCCCAGTGGTCCACAGACAATGAATGGTGCATTACCTGCACTACTACTCGTGGTGTATATTTTGTTTAATGTGTATATATATATATATATACTGTATATATATGTATATATTTGCTTACTGTATTTTGATATATTACAATGGTTCCACTCATTTCCTTTTGTCTTTGCATTCTTCCGGGGGGGTTGGGGGTTGTTACTGTAATGTTTGGATATGCATTGGTGTGTGTGTTGTAGTGGGTGAGGGTCGGGGTGGGGGTGGGGGTGGGGGTGTGGCATGTGTGTGTCCCTGTCTTTTGCCTACCCCTCCCCTATGTTGTAGGTGCAGTACTCACCGTTGTCTTCGCTGCCGGCGATGATGATCGTCGTATTGGAGCAGGAAGACTAGTGCAGGAAGAATATGGAGTTCCGGCTCCATGGTGTCGTCGTTCCTCATGGAATGTGTAGAGGTGAGCGTTTTCCCTTTGAAATGGCTGTTTCTGCCGTGTTTTTATCTGCGGTGAATCCGCCCCGGAAAAGGTGGCGGGTTGGTAGGTTGTGATACTGTGGGCGGTACATTGTCTCCCGCCTGTCTGTTGGCGGTGACCGCCAAGCTGTTTGTCTGTACCGCCGTGGCGGTCGGAGTGTTAAAGTGGCTGTCTTTGTTGGCGGTTTCCGCCACGGTCATAATTCCCATTTTTTTACCACTGGCCTTTTGGCGGTCTAGGGTTGTAAAGACCCCCATAATCTTTTTAAATGGACTACAACTCCCAGAATTCATAGCATTATCATTCTTTCTGAAGAACACATCATGAACAGATATTTAACATTTTCAAATATAGTAATACAATGTTAAGTATAACTTTAAGCCTTACTGTACCACTTTTATTCAGCTATTACACCATGAAGTAAAGCAACACATATATAGTATGCTGTTCCATGACAACATTATATGCAGCAACCTTTCAGAAAGCTATTCAGTACCTCAATGAATTCCATTGCAGGTGCTTATTAAGATAAATATAAAACCAGTCACAGTACTACTTATAGCTCATCTCATTTACTTTACATACTTTAGTATATAATTAATACAGTCTTTTAATAGCCTCACCTACACATGCATTTTAATATTTTTTTCTTCTCACTATTAACTGTAATTCACATACCTGAAGATTGAGTTAATTGGTAAAATTGTTTTTCTTTCCTCTTTTTGGATAGATTCAGACTTATCAGGAATTGTAAAAACTAAGCATAAAAATGACACAGCACTCTCGTGAAAAGGAACTGTGACAACCTTTTCAACTTTACATACTTAGAAAGTCAGCAAATAGAAACATACCTTTGATATTTTACTTTTGTGATTCCAGTTTCGTATAGGTTAGGATGTGTTAAGCCTTTCATGCATTTTTGTTAAGGAGCCCAACATGGTGTACCTTTTCTACGTATTGCACCTTAATTGAAATGATCGCAGCGGCTTTGCGAAAAAAACTGCTGTCCAAAAACATATGTACCTTGATATTTTTAAGGAGTAGTACACTATACTTTAATAGAAATCCCTCACTATGAAATTAAAAACTCATTGAGCAATATTGTGTACAAACATTTTTCACTTTTACTAAAGCAGAGCTCTCTTTAACACCATTCCCTCAAAACAGTCTTAGCACACTCTCCATAGCAACCCAGTAGAATCAGTATGTCAAAAGTTCAGAGAACATTCTAGATGGGGCATACTAGTTACAAAATGCTGAAACAGGTGTGATTTACTGTACAGAAAGAAAAGCATATCCAAGACAGTATTACATTTTGTATTTTTGCCAGACCCAATCATAGAACGACCTAATAATCCTTTCAAATCACCACCTAAATGTATTCAGTAAGGCATTCACAGTAGCCAACTAAATTGTTTTTTTAAATGCGAAGCAGACCTCCATTTTAACTGCCCTACATTTTAAAGCCTACTTTATTCACCTCAGACTTATCATCTCTGCTACTTCTGCTTCATTTGTAAATGGTTAGAGGATGGATTATTGGACACAGCTGGATTGTTTGGGCTAGGGAGGCTGCTAGAAAAAGTGGCATTGACAGGGACTTGGGTTTGCCTAATGTGGATATTAATTGGATTGGCCATAGAGGGTTAAAGTGGCATCAACTGTTGCCTTTGGTTAAAAGCAGTAGAGATAATCTACTCCCTGACCTCATGATTGTGCACTGTCGTGGTAATGACCTGGGCACACTGACTGGGGTAGAACTGCAAATCTTACTGAAGGATACCTTTGCACAATTGATGACACTTTTCCCTGACACTGTCTTAGTATATTCCAACATATGCCAAAGACAGAAATGGAATTGATCAAATAAATTCTGCCTACAATTTTACAAAGCCAGGAAACATGTTAATACAGCTGTTTCTGCATTTATCAGAGACCATAACATGGGCTGTATGGACCACAACAACCTGCGCTTTTGCATGAAAGTATCTATAGAGGTGACAGTGTGTACTTCACAGATGAAGACAACAGGGTGTTTCTTAGCAACCTGAAACTCTGCATCTGCTCTTATATGTAGAGTTACATGCTCACAATCAACACAAAGGCTCTTCTCAGGGCCACCATATTGCCCAACATTTTTAGAAATGTTCTTCATTAGAAAAATTATGCATGTAATTTTTTAAGGTAATCGCAATTATGTCACAAACTTCCTGAAATAGTCATGACTGTAAAATACAAAAGCAGGCATTCAATGTACACCAGCACATTGAAAATGTATAACCATATGTATATAAAATAAAATTTTAGCACACTATCAACATCACTCCGTAAATACATATATAAAGACATTTATGACTGTCTGTGTCTGTCACTGTATTTATGAGAGTTAGAGTGTGGCTGTGAGTGGGTGTGTCACTAAATGACTAACAATGTGAATGAGTTCATAAGAATCTAAGTGGGTCTCTCAGTGTGTGCATAACTGTCTGAGTAGGTCTCTGAGTACGTGCATTAGAGTCCGAGTGAACCTGTGAGTGGGTGCATGAGGGTCTCAGGTTGGTGTGTGACTGGATGCTTGAGGACCTCAATGGGTGTGTGAGGGGTGTGAGAGAGTCTGAATGGGTCTGTGAATGGGAGTTTAAGCGTATGAGTAAATCTGTGAGTAGCTCTGTGAATCTCTGAGTGGATCTGTGAATGGGTGCATGAGTGTTTAAGTGCATATGTAAGAGAGTGTCTGAGTAGATCTGTGACAGCCTGTGTAAATTTCTGAATGGGTCTGTAACTGGGTGTATGAGTGTCTGAGTGGGTCTGTGAGTGAGTGCATGAGTCTCTCAGTAGGGCTGTGAGTGGGTGTGTAAGTCTCTGAGTGGATCTACGAGTGGGTGTTTAAGCCTCTCAGTGGATCAGCAACTAGGTGAGTGATGGCTTTACTAGGTTTGTGAGTAGGTGCATGACTGTCTATGTTGGTGTGTGAGAGAGTGTGTTGGTCTGTGAGTGGGTGTTTCAGTGCCTGTGTGAGTCTGTGACTGGGTGCATGAGTCTCTGAGTGAGACTGTGAGTGCATGCAGGAGCGTCTATGTGGATCTGTAAGTGAGTGTTTGAGTCTCTGAGTGGGTCTGTTAGTGAGTGTGTGGACCTCTGATTGAGTCTGTGAGTGGGTGTGGGAGTCTTTGAGTGGGTCTGCGAGTGGGTGAATGAGTGTCTAAGTTCTGTTACTGGGTGAATGAGTGTTTGAGTAGGTCTGTGAGTGGGTGCATGAGTCTCTGAGTGTGTCTGTGAATGAGTACATGAGTTTCTGAGTAGGGCTGTGAGTAATTGCAGAGTTTCTCTGTGAGTGGGTGCATGAGCCTGGGTGGGTCTGTGATTGGTGCATGAATTTCTGAGAGAGTCTGTGAGTGGGTGTATGAATGTCTGAGTGGGTCTGTAAGTGGGTGGATGACTGTCTAAGTGTGTCTGTGAGAAAGTGTGTGTCTATGATTGGGTCTCTAAATGGATCTGTGAGTGGGTGTGTAAGTCTCTAAGTGGGTCAGCAACTAAGGCCCTCATTACAACCCTGGTGGACAGCGTTGAAGCGGCGGTAAAACCGCCAACAGGCCGGCGGGAAAACATTTGCAATTACGACGGTGGCAGAAACCGCCAACAAAGACAGCCACTTTAACACTCCGACCGCCACGGCGGTACAAACAAACAGAGCGGCCGTCACCGCCAACAGACAGGGGGAAGACAATGTATCACCCACAGTATTATGACAGGCCAATCCACCACTTTTTTCGGGGCGGATTCACCGCAGATAAAAACACGGTGGAAACAGGAAATTCGAAGGGAAAACGCTCACCTCTACACATTCCACGAGGAACGAGAACACCATGGACACGAAACTCCAAATTCTACCTGCGATAGTCTTCCTGCTCCTCTACCAGGAGCACCAACGCCGGCGGCGAAGACCACGGTGAGTACTGCACCTACGACACAGGGGAGGGGGGGAGGGAAAAAACAGGGACACACACATGCAACACCCCCACCCTCACCCACTACAACACACACACTAATACATATCTATACATCATAGTTACACCCCCCATACCCCCCGGAAGAATGCAAAGACCAAAGGAAATTATTGTAACCATTGTAATCTATTAAAATACAGTACTATAAAATATATATACACTATAAACAAATATACAGACCAATAATACAAGTCCAGGTATTGCACCATTTATAGTCTGTGGACCACTGGGCCCAAAATGCATGGTCGAGGCCTACACTCGATACCAGATCAAAACAGAGAGAACACTGCAGGGGCATCAGATAGAAATACAACAGGCACCTCAGGGGGAAGGGAAGGGGGGGCACCTCAGCCGGATGAGTGCACGACGCCAGATCCACGAGGGGGCTCCATGCCCACTGTTCAATCCTGGAGAGTGCAAAGCCACAGTCTCTCAAGTCTCTACAGTGGGTGGTTTGCCCACTGTTCCATCCTGGGGAGTGCAAAGCCACAGTCTCTCAAGTCTCTACAGTGGGTGGTTTGCCCACTGTTCCATCCTGGGGAGTGCAAAGTCACAGTCTCTCAAGTCTCTACAGTGGGTGGTTTGCCCACTGTTCAATCCTGGGGAGTGCAAAGCCACAGTCTCTCAAGTCTCTACAGTGGGTGGTTTGCCCACTGTTCCTTCCTAGGGAGTGCAAAGCCACAGTCTCTCAAGTTGATAACAGTCTCCACTGGTTCTGGAGGGGGACTGGTGCCCAGAGTGCTTCATCCTGTTAAGGACAGAGGTAGTGGATGCATGTCTCCACTGGTTCTGGAGGGGGACTGGTGCCCAGAGTGCTTCATCCTGTGAAGGACAGAGGTAGTGGATGGATGTCTCCACTGGTTCTGGAGGGGGACTGGTGCCCAGAGTGCTTCATCCTGTGAAGGACAGAGGTAGTGGATGGATGTCTCCACTGGTTCTGGAGGGGGACTGGTGCCCAGAGTGCTTCATCCTGTGAAGGACAGAGGTAGTGGATAGATGTCTCCACTGGTTCTGGAGGGGGACTGGTGCCCAGAGTGCATCACTCACCCCGTGACGGTCCCAGTTGCGTCAGTACCCCTGCCGCTCATGGGCTAGCAGTGCTTAATTTGGTGGTGCCCTGTTCACCAGTGCTTGATTTGGCAGTGCCCTGTTCAGCGGTGCTTGAGTTGGCGGTGCCCTGTTCAGCAGTGCTTGATTTGGCGGTGCCCTGTTCAGCGGTGCTTGAGTTGGCGGTGCCCTGTTCAGCGGTGCTTGAGTTGGCGGTGCCCTGTTCAGCGATGCTTGATTTGGCGTTGCCCTGTTCAGCGGTGCTTGATTTGGCGGTGCCCTGTTCAGCGGTGCTTGAGTTGGCGGTGCCCTGTTCAGCGGTGCTTGAGTTAGCGGTCCTTCATGGCCCAGCGGGTCTTGTGCTGGCGGTCCTTCATGGCCCAGCGGGGCTTGTGCTGGCGGTCCTTCATGGCCCAGCGGGGCTTGTGCTGGCGGTCCTTCATGGCCCAGCGGGTCTTGTGCTGGCGGTCCTTCATGGCCCAGCGGGGCTTGTGCTGGCGGTCCTTCATGGCCCAACTGGGCTGGGGCTGGCGGGCCCTCCTGGGCAGCTGGGCTGGGGCTGGCGGGCCCTCCTGGGCAGCTGGGATGGGGCTGGCGGTGGCCTCCTGGGCAGCTGGGCTGGGGCTGGCAGTGTCCTCCTGGGCAGCTGGGATGGGGCTGGCGGGGCCCTCCTGGGCAGCTGGGATGGGGCTGGCGGTGGCCTCCTGGGCAGCTGGGATGGGGCTGGTGGGGCCCTCCTGGGCAGCTGGGCTGGGGCTGGCGGTGGCCTCCTGGGCAGCTGGGATGGGGCTGGCGGTGGCCTCCTGGGCAGCTGGGGCTGGCGGTGGCCTCCTGGGCAGCTGGGATGGGGCTGGCAGGGCCCTCCTGGGCAGCTGGGCTGGCGGTGGCCTCCTGGGCAGCTGGAAAGGGGCTGGCGGGGCCCTCCTGGGCAGCGGGGATGATGGCGGTCTTCTCCTTCGTGCTGCTCTTTCCAGACTTGCCGGGTTTCTTGTGGCCCTTCCCCACCTTGGGAGGTGTCACAGCTGAGTCCACACTCCCACCGGGACCCCTGGGAGCGGCTTTGGTGGCTGGAGTCTTCCCCCTCTCCCGCCGGGCACTGGCCAACTTCTGATGCTTCACGGGGGGGACTGGCTGTGCTGTGGCTCCGTGCCACACTGGCTGTCTTGGTGGCCGGTGCACTCCACATACCTGTGACTCCAGGCACTACTGGTCCCGGAGATGTTGTGGCTGAGGTGCTAGTTCGGGACCTATGAGATGGACGGGGTGCGGGAGGTGTGGGAAAAAGGTCAAGGCTGGACATGAAAAGTTTTTGGGACACACTGGGACGGGTAGCTGGAGGGGATTTTGGAGTGGAGGAAGAGGTGGTGGTAGTAGGAGGTGTACGTTTGGTGACTTTGGGTGCAGGTGCATGTGCTGGAGGCTGTCGTGAGGTGGATTGCTGTTGGGTGGGTGTGTGGCTTCATTTGTGTATCTTGGGAGGGGGCGTCACAGACACACTGGGAGAGGACACAGGGGACATGTGAATGGAAGTGGGGGTGGTGACTGCACGTGAGCGGGGTGTGCTGGTGGGTGTGCTGGTGAGGGACGTAGTGGCTGAAGAGGTAGTGCATGCAGGTGTGTGTGTAGACGAGACTGGGAGGGAGGAGGGAGACGAGGAGGAGGGGGACACAGTGGAGCCAGTGGATGTTGGTATGTCTGCATGTGTGTGATGCTTGCGTGAGTGCCTGTCGGATGTGTGGTGCTTATGTTTGCCTGAGCTTCCCTTGTGTGGTGAGGTGTGTGCAGGCTTGTCTGATGGTGTGCTTGGGATAGGCAGAGGTACAGGGGATTGGTTCTGGGTGGAGTAAGTTGGAGGGGGGAGGCTAGACACAGGGACAATGGCTGCCATCAGTGCTGAGGCCAGAGTTTGAAAGGCTCGGTGAAGGGCCGACTGACCAGAATGAATGCCCTCCAGGAATGCATTAGTTTGTTGCAACTGCCATTCTACACCCTGGATGCATTCAAAATGGTAGACTGTCCAACTGTGAGTGACCTGAGGAGGTCAATGGCCTCCTCACTGAGGGCAGCAGGGGTGACTGGGGCAGGGCCTGAGGTGCCTGGGGCGAAGGTGATGCCCACCCTCCTGGGTGAGCGGGCACGGGGCGAAGGCTGAGGGGCTGGTGGGAGGGCAGTGCTGGTAGGGGGGGGTGGCGGCTGAACCTGTAGATGCTGGGGGCACAGATGTTGCCGCCACAACAAGGGAGCTCCCATCAGAGGACGAGTCTGTGTCACTGGTGTCAGCTCCTGTCCCCGCTGTGGAGCTCCCCTCGCCCTCCGTCCCACTGGTGAATTCAGAGTCCGCAGTGTGGTCCTCCATGGCCATGTGGGATGCAGCTCCCTCGTGCTCCGGTGCCACTGCTCCTCCGCCTGATGATGTTAATGCACACAAGAACAGGGAAACCACAAAAAGGGGGGGGAACAGAATAAAGACATGTTTAGTGCATGGATTACCGCTACCGTTGGCGGACAAGACAGACACAGAAGCCCTCTGCACTACACCGCGCACTTGGGCTCTACAGTGCAATTCCTGGGAAATGGCCTACAAGGCTATGGACGACATCTGCACACATAGATGACACCGGGGCATGAATAGCTGTACTTGGCACTCTACAGAAGTGGGGAGAGGGGCCACAGGGCCATGCCTTACGGAGGGGCCTAGCCTACGGAACTCACCCTGGCCTAGGGAAACCCACAGCCCTCCTCCCCCACCCAGACAACTCCACTGTGCGTAAAGTCAGCTGAATGAGAGTGTATTCACCCCCTTGTGTCTGCTGTGATGCCCTCAAGTGCCCATCCAACTCAGGGTAGGTCACCGCAAGGATCCTGAACATCAGGGAGGCCATCCCCAGCTGAGCCTCCCCCGTCTTCTTGCTCCAGCGGCGAATGTCCTCCCATCTTTTCCGGCAGTGGGTGCTCCGTTTGTGGTAGACCCCCAGGGTCCGGACGTCCTTGGCGATGGCACGCCAAATATCTTTCTTCTGGTGGGCGCTGACCTACATTAAATGTACAGGGGAAGAAGAGAAGTAATTACCAACTGCACCGTCAAAGTGAGTGGTCCCCATCCCTACCCTTGCCATGTGGCACATGCACCCACTGTCTTTCATGCACGCAGAACTCTGCCCCCTTCCTTCTTACATCCAGCCCTCTCCACACAGGCATAGCCCATACAACATGCTCCCTGTGTACTTACCTGTTTGTCTGGAGGACCGTAGAGTAGCGTGTACTGGGGGAGGACCCATTCAACAAGCTTCTCCAACTCCTCCGATGTGAAGGCAGGGGCCCTTTCCCCAGACGAACGAGCCATTGTCTATTCCAGACTGAGGTCACAGCAGCACTTGCGGTGTAGGTCCTCTCCTGTCGAAGATCAGGTATCGAGTGATTCAACAGATAGAAAATGGCGGTCACGTCTGCGGCGGTCACGTCCACGGCGGTGCGTAACATCACTGCCGGCGTACATCGTCATTGGCTCCTGGGACCCATAGGGTCCAATGTTAACCAATGCAGCATTGTGCCGCGGTCTCCGACCGCCTACCGCGACGGTGTACAACGTCAGCGCAGTTACCTCACATCCCATTGTCCCACTTTAGAGGCCAGGCAGGCGCCATTTCAGGGGCCCATATGGCCTAATTTCCAACTGCGTCACACATACCTAGGCCTAGTCTCAACACACATACAGGCCACCTTTTCTGTATGATTGGTGTTCTGGGTAAACTGTGGGTACGTACCTCTGAGTTGTTTGACTCTGTGGTCGCTGTTGTCCTTCATAGGCACCGTCCGCTGGGATATGTGAGGAGATGGCGGCATCCTCCAGTGTACCGACTGCTGGTGGACCTGTCGACAATGGAGGAAAGACATTTGATAATCACCTACAGGTTTGACCGTGCCACAATCCAGGAACTGTGTACCCAGTTGGAGCCAGTCCTGATGTCAGCAATCCGCCATCCCACAGGAATCCCCCCTCAAGTGCAGGTGCTATCAGTGCTCCATTTCCTTGCAAGTGGGTCTTTTCAAACAACTGTGGCCATGGCATCAGGGATGTCCCAGCCTATGTTTTCCAATGTATTGTCCAGAGTGTTGTCTGCCCTGCTGAAAAACATGCAGAGCTACATCTTTTTCCCTCAGGTTTAGGATTTGCCTACAGTGAAAGGTGACTTCTATGCCCTTGGACATATCCCCAACATCATAGGTGCCATTGATGGGACCCATGTGGCTTTGGTCCCCCCCACACAGGAGTGAACAGGTGTACAGAAACCGGAAGAGTTATCATTCCATGAATGTACGGATGGTATGTTTGGCAGACCAGTACATCTCTCATGTGAATGCCATGTTCCCTGGCTCAGTGCATGACACCTACATCCTGTGGAATAGCAGCATCCCTTATGTGATGGGTCAACTCCAGAGGCACCGTGTGTGGCTACTAGGTGAGCCCCTGGAAGCAAGACAGTGGGAATGGTTGTCTGGGGTTATCCCTAGAGGTTAGTGTGTGTCTAACTGTTGTCCCTCGCCATTTGCAGGTGACTCTGGTTACCCCAACCTGTCATGGCTACTGGCCCCAGTGAGGAATCCCAGGACCAGGGCAGAGGAACGCTACAATGAGGCCCATGGGCAAACTAGGAGGATGATCGAGCGGACCTTTGGCCTCCTGAAGGCCAGGTTCAGGTGCCTCCACATGACAGGTGGATCCTTATTCTACTCACCAAAGAAGGTGTGCCAGATCATCGTGGCCTGCTGTATGCTTCACAACTTGGCTCTGCGACGACAGGTGCCTTTTCTGCAGGAGGATGGTCCAGATGGCGGTGTTGTGGCAGCTGTGGAGCCTGTGGACAGTGATGAGGATGAAGCAGAGGAAGAAAACATGCAGACCAGGGACTCAGTGATCCAGCAATATTTCCAGTGAAACACAGGTGAGAATACATTCCTGCCTACTACATGTACTTTTACACTACTGCTTCTCTACTGTCTGTCGTTTTCACCCAGTGTATGGTCATTGAGTTGTCACTTTCCCTTACGGTTTCACTGATGTGGGTCCCAACGTGTGTCATCTGCTTAGATTCCTCATGGACTAGAGCTGTGTGACATAGGTATGTTGACATTACTATTTGAAGAACATTTTGCCACTGTTATTGCAAATACACTATTTCAAAATCACAGACAGACTCCAGATCGTTTTGTGCTTTAGGTGTGTTTATTTAAATGCAAAATATTGGAGGGGGAAGTTAAATGGTGAGGGGTGATGGCGGAGGAGTGTCCATGGCAGAGTCCAGTCTATTAGTCTCACAGGTGCATTGCCCATATGGGCATAGGAAGTGGAGCTGGGCTGTTTAATTATGGACAGGGTGACAAAGTGGGACAGTGGGATGACAATCAGGGTGGTCTCATTTCTTGGCAGGGGTCTTGGCATCGTGCTCTGTCTTATATCTGGATCTCAGGGACCGTTTGCGGGGTGGTTCTCCGTCTGCAGGGGGTGGGGTGCTGGTGTGGTGGTCCTGTGGGGGTCATCCTGTCCACTAGCGCCACCGGAGGTGGTGGGCAGTTCATCGTCCATGCTAGTGTCAGGGGCCCCTTGGAGTGCCACAGTGTCCCTCCTGTTGTTAAGTAGTTCCTTCAGCACCTCTACGATGGTTCCCAGGGTGGAGCTGATGGTTCTGAGTTCCTCCCTGAAGCCCATATACTGTACCTGCTGCATGCGCTGGGTCTCCTGAAACTTGGCCAGTACCGTTGCCATCGTCTTCTGGGAGTAGTGGTATGCTCCCATGATGGAGGAGAGGGCCTCGTGGAGAGTGGGTTCCCTTGGCTGGTCCGCCCCCTGTCGCACAGCAGCCCTCCCAGTTCCCCTGTGGTCCTGGGCCTCCGTCCCCTGGACCGTGTGCCCACTGCTACTGCCCCCAGGTCCCTGTTGTTGTTGGGGTGGTGGGTTATCCTGGGTTCCCTGTAGTGGTGGACACACAGCTGATTTACATGTCCTGGGGACGGAGGTATGGGCCCGCTGGGTGGGTGCTGTGCTGGTGTTTCCAGAGGGAGGAAGGTCTGTGGTGGCCTGTGACTGGATGAGGGGAACCGACTGTCCTGAGGTCCCCGATGGTCCGGGCTGGTCATCTAGATCCAGTTGGACAGAGGTGCTGTCATCACTGTGGGCCTCTTCTGTGGGTGGAGTGGACATGTCTGGACCCTCCTGTCTGGTGACGTTGGGTAGGGGTCCTGCAGGGGTGGAAAGGCATGATTATTGCATCTGTGTGTGGCATGGTGTGCAATGGGTGGGTGACCGTGTACCCCAGTGCTGGCATTCCTGTGTGGGAGCTTGTGTGATGATGGTTTAGGGGGTGTATGGATATGTGCAGTGGGCATGTTTTAGTGATGGGTGTCCATGCTTTGTTGTTGCATGCAGGGCTTGGTGTTGGGATGTGTGGTTTGTGATATTGGTACATTTGAGAGGAGTTGGAGTGATAGGGGTGAGGGCGTGGGTGGGGGTATGTGATAGCATGCAGGTAGGGTGGGGGATGTAATAGTTAAGATTTGACTTACCAGAGTCCATTCCTCCACCAACTCCTGCGAGGCCCTCAGGAAGCAGAATCGCCAAGACCTGCTCCTCCCATGTTGTTAGCTGTGGGGGAGGATGTGGGGGTCCACCGCCAGTCCGCTGAACCGCCAGGTGGTGTCTTGAGACCACGGAACGCACCTTCCCCCGTAGGTCGTTTCACCTTTTTCTGATGTCCTCCCGATTTCTTGGGTGCTGTCCCACTGCGTTGACCCTGTCTACTATTCTTCGCCATAGCTCCATCTTCCTTGCAATTGAGGTGTGCTGCACCTGTGATCCAAATAACTGTGGCTCTACCCGGACGATTTCCTCCACCAGGACCCTGAGCTCCTCCTCCGAGAACCTGGGGTGTCTTTGCCGTGCCATGGGGTGGTGTAGGTGATGTGTGGGGTGGTGTGTGTGGTGATAAGTGTGGTGATATGTAGTGGTGTGTTGTGTGAGGTGCGTGGAAGTTGTGTGGGTGATGGTGTTATGTGCTTGTGTTGTCTCTCTCTGTGCTTCGTTCTCAGTTTTTGTTGTAGGGGTTTGTGGGTGATGTGGCAGTGTGTTTTATATTGTATTGGCTGTGTGGGAGTGGTGTGTGTATGTGTATCAGGTGTGTGTATTTTGAATTGTCCAATGTGGCTGTGTTTTGTAACAGTGTGTGTATTTTGAGCGCAGCGTGTGTACCGCCAATGGAATACCGCGGTCGAAAGACCGCCGCGTGGATTCGTGTGTCGTGATAGTGTGGGCGTATTTCTGTTGGCGTGACGGTTTCGGTTTTGTTATCGCTAGTTTATTACTGACCTTTCGTGTGCTGGACTTTTGTGGGTGTCTGAATTTTGGCGGGTTCCGAGATGTGGGTCAGAATAGCTGCGGCGGTTTGTTGGCGGTCTTCCGCATGGCGGTAAGCGCCTTTTACCGCCAATGTTGTAATGACCGCCTAAGTGTGTGATGGTCTTACTGGGTTTGTGAGTGGGTGTGACAGTGGCTGAATGGGTCTATGAATGGATGCATAACTGTCTATGTGGGTATATGAGAGAGTGTGTTAGTCTCTGATTGGGGCTCTGAGTGGGTGTTTCAGTGTCTGAGTGAGTCTGTGACTGGGTGCACCAGTCTCTGAGTGGGTCTGTGAGTGTATGCATGAGTGTCTACGTAGGTCGTTAAGTGGGTGTGTGAGTCTCTGAGTGGATCTGTGAGTGAATGTGTGAACCTCTGATTGAGTCAGTGAGTGGATATGGGTGTCTTTGAGTGGGCCTGTGAGTGGGTGCATGAGTGTCTAAGTGGGTCTGTGAGTGGGATCGTGAGTGTTTGAGTAGATCTGTGAGTGGGTACATGAGTCTCTGAGTGTATCTGTAAATGAGTACATGGGTTTCTGAGAAGGCCTGTGAGTAACAGCATAAGTCTCTTAGTTTCTCTGTTAGTGGGTGCATGAGCCTTGGTGGGTCTGTGAGTTGGTGCATGAATGTCTGAGAGGGTCTGTAAATGGGTGTGTGAATGTCTGAGTGGATCTGTAAGTAGGTGCATGACTGTCTAAGTGTGTTTGTGAGAAAATGTGTAAGTCTGTGAGTGGATCTGGGAATCTCTGACTGGGTCTGTGAGTTGGTGAATGAGGGTGTAAGTATTTGAGTGGGTATGTCACTGTCTGAGTGAGTCTATGAGTGTGTGAATGAGTGTCAAAGTGGGTCTGTGAGTTTGCGCATCAGTGTTCAAGTGGGTCTGTGAGAGACAGTGTTTCAATTTCTTAGTGGGTGTATGAGTGTCTGAGTGGGTCACTGAGTGGGTGTGTGAGTCTCTGAGTGGGTCTGTGAGTCTCTGAATGGGTCTGTGAGTGGGTGCTTCAGTGTCTGAGTGGGTCTGCAACTTAGTACACAAGTATCTGAGTGGGTTTGTGAGTGAGTGCATGAGTCTCTGAGTGGATTTGTGAGTCTCTGAATGGGACTATGATTGGGTGTATAAGTCTCTGAGTGGGTCTGCAGCTTGCTGCATGAGGGTGTAAGTTGGTCTGTATGTGAGTGTGACAGTGTCTGAGTGGGTCTGTGACTTGGTGTGCTAGGGTCTGAATGGTGCTGTGAGTGGCTGTATGAGTGTCTGAGTGGGTCTGTGAGTGAGTGCTTGAAGTTATGACTGGGTATGTGAGTGGGTGTGTGAGAGCCTGAGTAGGTCTGTGACTGGCTGTATACACATATGTATGGGTCTGTAAGTGATTGCCTGAGTCTCTTTTTAGGTTTCTGAGTAAGTCCAAGAGTTCTTCAGTATGTGCTGAGTGGGTGCTTAAGGGTCTCAGTGGGTCAGTGAGTAGCTGTGTAAAGGTCTGAATGGGTCTGTGAGTAGCTGTGTCAGTGTCTTAGTAGGTCTATAAGTGGCTGTGTGAGGTTCTCAGTGGCGCTATGAGTGAGTGTGCCAGTGTCTGAGTGGATCTTAGAGTGGGTGCAAGAGTGCCTAAGTATGTCTGTGAGAGAGTGTGTGAGTCTTTGAGTGGGCACACAAGTGTCTGAATGGGTCTTAAACTGGGTGTACAACTCATTAAGTAGGTCTGTTAGTAGAAGCATGACTGTGTGACTGCTACTTTGAGCAAATCTCATGTTTTTGAGTAAATCTTTTTTGTTGTTGTCCCCGATAGTCGCACATTTGTTGCAACATTATGTGGGGGTCACGCTTTGTATTACTGCGTATTCGGGAATATAGCGCTCTGTAAAAAATTTAGATATAAAGCCCTCTACATCACACCCCTGGGGTCAGAGTACCTCCATCCTGACCCCTTATGCCACTTTTCATTTTATTTTTCAGCCCGGGAAATGTTTTTCTGTTGTTGCCAATATTCGAAAAGTCATCACGACGTTACACATGGGTCTGTGCTGAGCGTTGCGGCGTATTCACGAATATTGCGCACTGTGAAAAAAAAAAATAAGGACATAATTGTACACTCAAAGACCTCTATACAACACCTCTGGGGTCAGGGTTCCTCTACTCTGACCCCTTATCCCATTTTTCACTTTATTTTTCAGTCCCAGGGACCGTGTCCCGTTAACTTAAATGGCAGCCGCAGGTCTCTGATCAGGTTGCAGCTAGCCAGTCACAGCATTCATTTTGTTGTGTGCACACGTGAATACATCGTGATAGTTTTGAAAACGTTGCAATGGATCCACAACCCCAGATATAAAAATGCATTTTCCCTTTAATTTCTCAAAAACTACTGAACGGATCTACACCAAATAAGGGAAGATTCGTCAAACGTGCCAAAGATATAGGCAAGTAAAAATCCGTATTTCCTACGGAAGCATGGTCCTAACTATAACTAAATAAGTTGACCCATGGCCATTATTGGCTCCTCAAGGGGGGTCCCCGCCAACGAACATTGCTCTGGGGAGGTGACGGTCTCCCACTCTTTTTATTATAGCCCTGGGGAAATTGTGATCCCCAAGGCTGCGGGGCGCATGCAGCCCCCAAACTGTATTTATTGAAAGCGCAAGGAAGCCCGCACTGTATGTATGTAAAGCTCCGGTGAGGTGGTGGTCCCCGGAGCTGTGGGAGGGACACATGGCCTGCATCACATTTCTTTAATGCCCCGGGGTGGTGGTGGACCCCAGGGCTAAGGGGTGCAACGTGGTCCTCCATATCATATTTCTTTAAAGTCCAGTGGAAGTGGCAGTCTCTGGGGCTGTGGGGGTGGTGTGGTCCCTGCATCATATTTCTTTAAAGCCCCGGGAAGGTGGTGGTTCCCGGAGCAACGAGGGGGTCGTGAGCCCCACATTGCATTTCATTTGATTTGAGCCCCGGGAGGTGGCAGCCCCTGAGGCAACAATAAGCCCAAGGGGGGAGGCATGCACCTCCCTGCTTATATTCTCAATGCCCCTGGGAACTGGCCCATTCAGGGGCTTATTAAAAACAGGCGCTGGAGACCGTACTTGTTAGTTTTTCTTTAATTATTAGTGTGAATTTGCGACAACATTGCAAATTCACAGTAACAATTTTTTTTAAAAGTTTTTTTTTTGCTTCAGTGGGGTCCCTCCTTAGCACCACAGCTAAGGAGTCAAAGTGACTGCACCCTTGCCCCTTTTCCTTTTTTTTGCGTTTTTTTGTCAGGACTTGCCATAAGTCGAATTCCTATATGGCTGCCAACACTTCCAGGTTGGAGTGTTGGCAGTCATTCAGAGCTCTTTCCATGCATGAGCTCGTCATTATTCGGGAAGATGTTGCAGTGGATCAGCAGCCCTAGATATACAAATTTGTTTTCCCTTTAAAATCTCCTAAACTACTGAACAGATTTACACCAAATAAATGAAAGATCAGTCTGTATACCGAAAGTTAGCTTTCTGTCAAATTTGGTGGAAATCCATCCAACTGTTCGGGCTGTAGTCGTGTTCAAAAGTCCTATGGGAATTAACATGTGAAACGCAACTTTTTGACCCCCACTTTTCTTTGCCCCCGCTTGACGGATCACTTCGAAACTTTCTGTGTGCAACAAGAATCACTGGCACCCTGTTTTGGGAGAAATTCCTGAAGATTCATATAGGCAAGTCAAAAAATTATTTTTCTATGGAAACATAGTCCCAACTCTAACTACCTACTGGCAAGCAAAAGTAGGTAATATCTCTCTCTCTATATATATATATATATATTTATATAAATATATATATATATATATATATATAACCTAATAGCATTTGCCAGTAGATACTTAAAGTTAGGACCTAGCTTCCATAGAAAAAGCATTGTTTTTTTGCCAATAACTTTGGCACCATTTGACAAATTCGCCCAAACTTTTTAAAATTAGCATGGCACTCACTTCCGCTGCTGTCTTGGAAGTTTCGGGCTGATCCATCAAGTGGGGAACTAGAAAAAGTGTCCCAAAGTACATTTTCTCAATGCATTTTCCCATAGAGTCTTTAGACACGACTCCAGCCTGAAATGTTAAACGGAATTACACCATATTTGGCAGGAAGCTAGATTCTGGTACATAGATCATGCTTTTTGTTATTTGGTGTATATCTGTTCAGTAGTTTTGGACTTATTAAAGTAAAACAATGTTTATATGGGCAGAGTCTAAGCACAGATCTCATCGGAGATCTTATTGGCTGTCAGCCCTACAACTGGGATGTGCTGGAAGCCATCTTGGAACCAAAATACATGATAGCACCCCAATGAAATGTGTTCTAGTGAATGGCAGGTTTGGAAGGCAACAAAAAGAAGAATGTATAATTGATGATAGCAGAATTTAGTTACTATATATATTATTTGTTGAAGGTACCATACTAATTTTAGGAATTGTGGTGTGTCCTAAGGTGAGTTTACCATGTGAAAAAGCCTTCTGCTGGGTTTTTCACAAATCATGTTTGAGAGAAAACTTCTTTCTCATGATTTTCCCAGAGATGTTATGTTATGTTATGTTATATAATGGAAGGTGATCCAGAAGCTCAAATAAGTGCATATTTTCTGTAGTCACATTGGCGGTCATTCCTACCTTGGTGGGCGGCGGTCGCCGCCCGCCTGGCGGGAACCGCCAGAAGACCGTGCTGCTGTCAAAAGACCGCGGCGGTCATTCTGTCTTTCCCGCTGGGCTGGCGGGCGACCGCCAAAAGGCCACCCGCCCGCCCAGCGGGAAAGCACCAGCAACGAGGAAGCTGGCTCCGAATGGAGCCGGCGGAGTTGCTGGTGTGCGACGGGTGCAGTTGCACCCGTCGCGATTTTCAGTGTCTGCCAAGCAGACACTGAAAATCAATGTGGGGCCCTGTTAGGGGGCCCCTGCAGTGCCCATGCCAGTGGCATGGGCACTGCAGAGGCCCCCAGGGGCCCCACGACACCCGTTCCCGCCAGCCAGGTTCTGGCGGTGAAACCCGCCAGAACCAGGCTGGCGGGAAGGGGGTCGGAATCCCCATGGCGGCGCTGCTTGCAGCGCCACCGTGGAGGATTCACAGGGGCAGAGGGAAGCCAGCGGGAAACCGCCGGCTTCCCTTTTCTGACCGCGGCAGAATAGCCCCAGAAGCACCGCCAGCCTGTTGGCGGTGCTTCCTCCGTCCCCTACCCTGGCGGTCTCGGACCGCCAGGGTAGGAATGACCCCCATTATCTTTCTCAGCCATATGAGAAAGAAGTCTGATATTCTCAGGGAAGGCGTGCTTCCAAAGGAGCAGCCTGTCAGTTGATTCCCTTGTGTTCTGCTACAGCCTCCCAGAGTGGTCCAAAGAACAACTAGTGAGCTAACAGACTTACTAAGGACAAATGCACGCCTGAAGCCATCTTGATTGAATCAAACTGGTAAAACTTAAAACATTTAATTTAGAAAGGAACATAATAAGGGAGTTAATTTTGTAATAGAAATTATGGTTTGTGCTCTAGAAAGAAAATTTAGGACACATTTTAGCTGTGTTCTCAGGTATCGTTCTCTTCTATTTCATTCAAACATTCCGACACACAGACTGAAACATGTACTTTCGTGTGGACCCCTCTCCCACTCAAAAAATGTATAGGCTGTGCCACCAGGGATGGGTTCCCTGGGGCCCGATCAGCCTGGGGATGCAGGCCACATAGCCCCCCTCCCCCCAAAAAAGTAAATATTTAGGCCAGGCCCTGGTTGATGGAGTCCCCGAGACCAGCCTGGGGAGGAGGACCCCACTCACCCAAAAAATATATTTTAGAAGTCCATTCCCCGGGGATTTGGTCCCCAGGGCCAAAATCAGCCAGGGTGGGGACTAGGTGAACCTGCGGTCAACTCCCGCTGCACATGTGCAAAAGCAGTGCGCAACGTGGGGTTGGATGCTTGTAGGGCTCACGGCCAAAGGCGGTGCATAGTGGTGGTTGCATTAACATATAGTAATGGAGCAACTTTACGTTAAAAAACTATAGAAATACACTGAAAAAAACCAAGGTTACAGAGAAGTTACAGTTAGGAAATAGGATTTAAAAACATAGAAGCCAAAGGTTACAAGGATATTATAGTCAGGCTCACATTTTTTATGTACAAAACCATAGAAATTCACCTGTTACAGTTTGACTTGTTTGAAGTAACTATAACTCGCCCCTAAGGTAACTATACCTTGCGCCCTCATCGTGCACTGTTAATTACCACAGAAATTACTGCACTCATGACATCTTTTATAACATCATTCATAATGTCACTGTAACATCTCCAGTAAAATTATCGATCATACATACATATATAATATATGTGTATATATCTCTATATATATATATATATATATATCTATATCTATATATATATATATATATATATGTATATATATATATATATATATAGATAGATATATACACATATATATGTACATGTATATATATTTATATATATATATATATATATATATATATATATATATATATATATATATATATATATATATATATATATATATGTGTGTGCATATGTGTATTGTGTGTGTTTGTGGTGTGAGTGTGTGTGTAGGAAGTGACCATCTTGAGAACTCTGAGAACTTTACCCCTGCTAGTAAATTTACTGTGCTCCCCATTTAAACATGATTGAACTGGCTTATTCCTAAATGCCACATTTAACTTGCCCATAAGTCCCTAGTATATGGTGTAGAAAGTGTGGCCACAAGTCTAAACTGTGCGGCCTGACTGCTTCAGTGCAAACCCTCCACTGCAACCTGACATTAAAAACTGTTTTACATAGTAATTTCACCACTATTTCCTAATCCACGCTCTCAAAGCCCTTCACGACACCGGACCGGCCTACCTCAACGAACGACGTAACTTCCACATCCTGACCCGCCAGCTCCGCTCCACCGACCTCGCAACAGTCCCTTGCATCCAACGCACCACATACGGCAGGAGATCCTTCTACCTCTGCGCCGCCAAAACCTGGAACTCCCTCCCCACCAACCTATGCAAGACCCAGGACCTCCTAGCCTTCAGAAAGGGCCTCAAAACATGGCTCTTCGAGCAGTAGCACCCCCCAACCCCCCACCCCAGCGCCTTGAGACCCTACCGGGTGAGTAGCGCGCTTAACAAATTATTGATTGATTGACTATGTAGGCCTTGCACACCGCAAGACATGGTATCTGGTATTTAAAAGTAGGACATGTAAAAATGTATAGTTTATATGTATTTACAGTGATCAGCACACAAGAGCTTCTTTCACTGTAAGACAACTTCTGATGGTCCATAATAAATAATGGGAAGGAGGATTAAATATTAATTCTCCTATCTCTGGATTAGGAGGCTAGATATATTATTAAAGCACTAATTTTAATATTTATTAAATGTGAAACAATTATGAAGTTGGCCTTCTAATAAATATTTTTAAAACTTTAAAACTAAAACTTTTAGAAAGTTACCTTTCCCTGCCTAAAGCTCCTAGTGGCTAATCTGCATAAACTCACCTGCAGTAGCCCAGTGGATGATTAGCCCTGACGAGGTGTAAAAACTGTTCCCCGAGCACAGACAATGGCTTGGTTGTGAGAAAGTGTTTTTATTCTTCCCATGTAAGGAAGGCCTGTTGGGTTGTACTCTGGAGATTTAGGGCCACATGTAGGTAGGTTCAGATTTGCGACCCACAAATTGCAAGTCAGAGTGACTCGCAATTTGCGAGTCGCAAATCCGAATGTAGGATGGTGTCCCAGACACCATCTGCGATTCGCAAGGGGATTGCAAATGCCCACCTCATGAATAATCATGAGGTGGGTCGCAATTTGAGACCCCCTTGCGAATAGCGGCCCTCACAGGGATGGTGGCCTGCTGCGGACAGCAGACTACCATGTCTGTTACTGCTGTTCAATAAAGCAGTTTTTTTTTTTGTAATGCAGCCCGTTTTCCTTAAAGGAAAACGAGACGCACTACAAAAACAAAAAATCTAATGTTTTCGTTTCATTTTTTCGACCACTGCCCGCTCTGAAAAAATGTTTACAGTGACATTCACAATGGGGAAGGGATCCCAGGGGGACCCCTTCCCTTTTGCAAATGAGTTAGCACCCACTTAAAATGGGTGCAAACTGCGATTGGTTTGCGACCGCATTTGAGGACACAAAACAATCCTACATTGCATTGCGAGTCGCAATTAGGAAGGGAACACCCCTTCCTAATTGTGAGTCGGAAACCCATTTTGCGATTCGGTAACCAGGTTACTGAATCGCAAAACTGGGTTTGTGCATCGCAAGGTGCTTTTTGCACGTCGCAAACAGCAAAATTCGCTGTTTGCGACGTGCAAAAAGCTACCTACATGTGACCCTTAGTTATTTCAAAGGACCTTCCCTATTACCTCCCCTGTTACCAGTTTCTGTCCACCCAGTCATGCCCAGTGACCACAGAGGAGGAAACTGTTCATTGCCCTGGCCACACCTGTAAGAAGAGCAAAGACGTGGACTCCAAATGTTAGTTGGCTTACCTTTTGAGTGCCTACAAAGCTACAAAAAGCTGCAAGAGGCCTTTTTCTGATGTTCCCAGCTGACCAACTCCAACTGGACCTGACCTGAACCCAGCTGATGGCCTCTGCTGGAGTTAGGCTTGACCCCAAGCAATGCTCCTGGTTCAGTTTGCTGTGTATAACTAGACCTCTCTTATCACCCATACAACCAAGAAGACGGTTTTGGACTCCAAAGATCCGGGAAGATCCTCCCCAACTGAGGCATGCTCTCATTGGGTTAAGAAATAAAGGCCCAGATTTACAAAAAGTTTACACCAGATTTTTGTAATTCATAATGTGATGCAAACCCTTCTATTGGGATTTACTAATGAACACAAAAAAAGATGTGTATTGGTTTGTAACCCAAAATTACGTAAGGCAGTAGAGAATACTGCCTTACATTACTTTGCCTCAAGGGGCGGTGCATAGGCGTTCCCATACAGCTACTGAGGGGTTTTGACTGGGCCTGGACAAAATGTTAATTAATTCAGAGTTATCAGAGGAATTTCAGTAATTTTGCATCACTCTTTTGATGTGAAATTACCCAAAAACTACTTGATTATGCCTGTTTGTGTCAATATTATCAAATTGCCACATAAATTCAACAGCAGGAGCATAGGAACAGCACATTTAGTGAGTGTGAGCGGCTGCCGAATGCTTCTATTAGTGTTGTGTGGCATTTAATGTGATTTTGTTTGTTTGTTTATCCTCTGGCCCATTTTGGATGCAAGGGAGCTGTTGGAAAGTGGATTATTTTGTAAGGACAGGTAAGTAGCCACACTTAGCAATAGGCCACTAACCTCCACTTAGGTCCAGTTAGGTCTCAATAAATTAAACCCATCTCAACCCTTGGTAGCTTGGCAACGAGCGACAAGCCTTAACTTAGGAGACAAGTGTGTAAAGCCTTTCAAAATCACAAAACAGTAAATAATTAAAACATAAAACACAATAAAAATCCAACACCAATTTATAACAATAGATTATATTTAGATTTTTAAAATGACACCAAAACAAATAAAATCGGATTAGGGGAACCAGAGATATGATTTTTTAAAGAATTAGTGTATTTTAGCACCTAGAAACAAACAGCTCCAATCTGGTCATCTGGTCACACCTAGACCGGGGCAAAGTCAAAGTTTAAGGCCAACCTCAATGGAGCACTGCTCGGCTACAGCAAGCAGGAGGCCTCAGTTAAAAGTTTACCTACGAACTTAGTCATTTTCTTAAGGATTTTCTTCAGCTGATTGAAGTCGCAAGTCCCATCCGACCTAACATGGAGCCCTTGCTCGGGTACGTGTCGCAGGAGACCTTGGTGAAGATTTCTACGTTCGGACTTAGATGATTTTTCCAGACAAAAATCCTTCAACCGGGCCAAACCTGAATCTTGATCCGACGGTCCCTGGAGCCCTCTTCGGATACACTGCCCTGGAGGTCCCGGTCAACTTTCTACGATTGGACTTAGTCACTTTTTTGGAGATTTTGTTCAGCGGGACAAACATGCAAGTCAGGCCGGGTTGCAGTTGAGGCAAGCCGGCAAGACTCACCGCAGTGGGCTGGTCCCTCTATAGAGCTTTTTCCAAAAAGTTCACCAATCTTCTCCAAACTTCTGGATCTTCTTCTTGAAGGTCTTTGAAGGTTCTTTAGGAGTCCACAGATCACCGCAAGGTTCCAGAAGCTCTGAGTTGCTCCTTGAGGGAGTGGACACCAACTCCCAGAATGCACCTAACTCAAACTCCAAAATGGCAACTGGACAGTGGCCAGCTGGTCAGTTTCTTCCGGATTTGATGCAGGGGACTCTGGTCAGCTATTTTTCACCTGTAGCATATAGGGAGTCCTTCCTTGAACCAGTTGAAGCCAGGCAAATTCCTTTTTGTGGTGAAGCCCAAGTCTCCAGCTGGTGCAGTCGTTCAGAGTGCAGTGTCCAGGTGCAGGTCAGGGGTCCAGCATGTTCTTCCTTGTAGGGATCTGAGGTGTGGGTGCAGCTCTGCCATATTTATCCTTGCTCCTGGGTGGAAAGCAGGGGGACCCTGGTTATCCAATCATAGGCAGGCTCCTTCTCCATTTGATGACCACTTCATGGGAAGTGTGGTAAAAATCAGTCCCAGGGAGCAACATTCCTCAAAAATCCAACATGGGTGAAAGTGATTTTTGGAGGTTAGATCTGGCTGAGTCCACCCACTGCTGTGGCTAAAAATCCTAAACACACCCATCTCCTGCCCTATCCTAATCTGATCATGAGGGCACCTAATTGTCTTGGGTTGCAGGATGTGGGGGAGGGGCTAAGCTGCTCCAAATGTCCTACTCTGACTTTGAAGACCAGTTTGGCTGCTCTTCCCCCCACCCTATTTCCCCATCTGCTGAAACAGATCTCCTCCCCCAGGCACATCCTTTGTGTTCAGCCCAGGCCACTTCACACCTCATCAAGGCAGCCTGGCCAGGCTGCCAGAGGCTGGCCAATCAGAGAAGGGCACTACAGAGCTGAAGTTGGCAACTTTCAGGCAGAGTTTTAAAACTCTTTACCTGAACTAGTTATATTAAATCCAACAATTGTAAGTTGTGGGATTTATTATAACAATTAATTTGCTACCAAACTCAAGGTATCTGACACTGAAGGGAAAAACTAAATTTGGCTATTTTACCTCACCAGGGCTTCTAAAACAATATTTAGAATGGCCCTGCTTATAATTACATGGCACCCCTAGGGGCACATACGGCACACCTTAGGGGTGACATATGTACAAATAAGCTAGTTTAAGACTTCGGAAGAACTTTTAATTCCAAAGTTGAATTTGCATAACTTTAGTTCAAAAGCACCCAGCAAGGAAGGCCTGCCTTTAAAATGACACTGGGCACCTCAGCATTGCCCCTATGGGTGTACTACCTATGCTAGGGTCCCTAAACCTACATGCCCTACCAAATACTAGAGCATTATAAGTAGGTTGATACAGCCAATTATAATTACCCTAATTTACATACTCATTTTACACGGAGCACAGGCCCTGGGAATGGTTAGCAGTACCCAAGGCACCATCAGAGTCAGGAAAACACCAGCAAAAGTAAAAAACGGGTGCAAAACGTTAGGGTACCTCTACAATCAGCCCTGTTTTCTCACAGGGGCAAATAGCTCTAAAGGCTGGATTATGGCCCTTTTGTAATTGCACATAATCTTGCATAATTTTGCTGTGGTTTTGTGTAATAACACAATGTCAAGTTACCCACGTTACGCCCATCCATAGTTTTGACACAAATCTCTATCTACAAAGAAGTGTAGACAAGAATTTGTGTGAAAACCCGGTACTTCCATGAGGTGAGTGTAACAACAATAACTGTTTTAATTTCTTCTTGTTTTTCCTCTTTGCATGTGTACTGCATTCTACAGCACACATACAATGAGGAAAATATCTTAAAGCATAGATTTTGTGCAGCAAAGGGCCCTTGTTGCAACAAACAGATGCAAAGTACAATGCAGACACCCTTGCACTATGGTAAAAGTGTTCGTGAGGTGGCACATGATAAGCATAGGTGCACCAGCACAGGGAAAGAGCAGAACTTCACCACTTGCAAGTAGATATGGTGCAGTTCTGCTTTCTCCCATTCACACAGCACAGAAACCTTACCAGCAGTGCTGCTTCTCGTGAACTCTGTAAATATGCCCCCACATTTCTCCTTCTATGAGCTTCTTCACAGCAGTAAATCTAAAATTATAGATCTTGATCGAGAAGAGAACCGGCTTAGTGGAACCAAACTTTGGCGACTACCACAGTCCTACCCCGCTGAAGGATACCAAGCTCCCATGATGAGACTACGACGAGAGGTAAAAATTTTGATTGGGTTAAAATATCTGACCAGTGAGAGGATTTCCCTGGGTGTGAAATGTCAATTTCATCCACACAGAGCTTTTCTTACCCAAACCAATAGCTTCAGCTGTACCTCACCCAATGCCTATCCAATTTCATGAAGACTTCCTCGGATACAGCCTCACTGAAGGATTTTGATTTGTAGAAAAAATAACTAGGGCTATATTTACACCTTAGTTCTGTTGAGCTTGCAACACTCAACATGGTCCATGCTCAACACAGATCCTACGATAGATTTATGAAGCCACGCAAGGCCACCTTAAGGTGGCCCTGCGTGGCTTCATAAATCTGGTGGAACACAAATTGACGTGTTGCGTTTATCTGTCCTGGGAAGGCATTTCATGGGCATTGTTCCAATGCTACTCCCATGGTTTTTGATACATTCCCATTTTCAAGAACTTGTACACCTGCGTATGTGCCAAAATCTTACACCTTCCCCAGGGAGCTGTAACAAGGAGAAATATCTCTATTTCTCCTAGTTTCTTTATCTTTCTATGTGTGCTGCATTCTGTAGCACACATAGATATAGGAATATGCCTCCAAGGATTGTTTTTATGCAGGAAGGTGCCCCTTCCTGAACAAAACCAATCCTGCATGCAATGAAGGCTCCTTTCACCATGGAGCAAGGGTGTCTGCATTGGTGCTAGGCAGCCAAAAGCGAACCAGCACAGGAGAAAGGACAGGAATGTGACATATTGCCTTTAATATGGTGCATTCCTGTGCTTTCCCTGTCACGCAGTGCAGTGAAGTACAGTGATTTTCTGTGCTGTGCCACTTGACTTGGCCATAACTATTTCCCTTTGCCTCAAGGTGAAACCTCCAACTGGGTCAAACATCTTTGGTATATCAGACAAGGACTTCATTGTGATCAGCCTCAAGGCAACTTGCTCTTTTTAGCACTCTTTTTACTTAAGATTTAATAAACTTCTTATCTCTGCTTCCAGTGTATTTTTGTCACCTTGGTTTCATATAAGTTATAAAAGTTGACTCTATTTTTTTAAATTTGGTCTGGGATTGTTTTCATGATTTGACTTTATTACTACTTTGGTACTGCATACATTCCGTACACAGTGCCCAAAGATAAGACTGCCTACTGTGTGCCATAGATACCAGGGGGTTAAGCTCAAGTTAATTTAATGATTTTGAGGGCTCACACTGACAAGAGTTGTGATATAGTAATTGGATTATTATTTGGAGAGGACAACTGCCAATCTCAAGAAATAATCAGAGCTCTTATTTATTTTTATAAATGTCTAAAGAGTGGCTTTTTAGGCCTATAATTCATCAAACCTTAACATAGGTGGCACTAGCTAATCTATTCCTTCCAGATTACCTGTGAAAATGTAAAAAGGTTTTGTCACTTTTCTACATCAGACATTTTAGGCGATTTAAAGTGTCAATGGTGTTGTGGACAGTGCTTCAAATTAGAAAACTGCTCTCCACCTAAAATTTGGGAATCACACACACACCCACCCACACACACACACCCACACACACCTATATATGTTCATATATATGTTATATATGTTTAATAACAATGCAATGTAACCTTTTAAACTCTAAAAAACACAGATTCAAAATTCACCAGTTATAGTTATATCTTTATTTTTATCTCAAGTAACTGTAACTAGCACTACTGCCAGGCACAGTTTTCTCATGAGTAATCGATCAAGATTTGATAAGTACATGTTGAAATAACACTTTAGAAAATGATAAAAAGAGTCTTAAGTTCTTAAAAGCAATAAGTGTCTCTTGCAAGCACAAAGTACCTGGTTTGCGTCTAAATTATCCACAAGAGACAGCGGAGGAGATGTGTGGAAAACGGAGAGGTATGCATCAATTTCTTAGGGCACACACAGATGATGCGTAAATATTTTTCACGCAGCCAGGGTCTTGCGTCCATTTTCGGTCTGCAAACTTAGATCATCTTCAGGTTGCAGGGTATTTGGACGCCCCGGGATGATGCAGAGAAATCCTTTGTGTGCAGGACAAAGTCACAGGAGCTGCAGCGATCCGGTGGGTGATGCGGGCAAATTTATGTTGCACGGCAGGCGCTACACCGATTCTTCTCGCAGGAAGTTGGGCTGCTTCATTTCGGCTCGGCTATGCGTTTCTCCAGTGGGCCATGAGTTGATGTTCCAGTGACAATGCTGGCATTGCGTCAATCTCCACTCAGGGAGCCGGGCTGCGTCGTTATGGTTGGGCGTGCAGTGATTTTCTTACCACGCTGCAGGCTGTGCGTCATTTCTGGCAGACTGCGCATCAACGTTTCACCGCCCAAGGAGTTCTTTGTGGAGATGATGTCTTTTTGGCCCTGAGACTTCAGGAAACAGGAGTCAAGCTCCTTCCAAGCCCTTGGAGAGCACTTCTCTGCAGAGTCAGAGGGCAGCAAGGCCGAAGGGCAACAGCAAGGCTGCAGTCCCTTGCAGCAAAGCAGTCAGGTGAGTCCGTTGGGCAGCCAGGCAGCTTCTCTTGGCAGATTGCACGTTCTGGTTCAGAGTTTCTTCTCCAGTTATATCTTGTCCAGAAGCGTCTGAGTTGGTAGGGTCAAAGACCCTGTTTAAATACCCAAATGTGCCTTTGAAGTGGGGGAGACTTCAAAGAGTGGCTTAGAAGTGCACAAGGTCCCCTTTCAATTCCATCCTGTATACCAGGGTCCCAGTAGGGGGTTTGGCAGTCCATTGTGTGAGGGCAGGCCACTGCTCTTTGACATGTAAGTGTTAGGCCCTCCACCCTCCCAGCCCAGGAAGACACATTCAGCATGCAGATGTGCGCAGGTGTGACTGAGCATCCTGTGTTTGGGGGTCATCTGAGTGAAATGCACAAGGGAGCTGTCAACTAACTCGGCCAAACGTGGATTGTAAGGCACAGAAGGTTTAATCCATTGTTTCACCCCAGTTTGGACCCAGCCATATGCAAATTAGTCTTGACCCTGGTCCCAGTGGGAACAGTCCAGCCCGAACTGCTAGGCCAGGTCCTCCCTGGATAGGAAACAAGCATCCTGGGACCCGTTTCTGGGTATCACCCTTCATCAGCCAGGCTAGCTTGAATAAAGTAGCGCAGCGAGCAAGGGACCTACGTCTGTGCATACCCGGGCACTTAGGACGCACAAAGCAACATCACAAAACAAAATAAAATGATGGACGGAGTGTTGAAACTTTCCAAACACTCACCCCCAGTCACAGATCTGGGTTTAATCCATCGTTATTTTGCTCACCACGTCACCCCAGTTTGGACCCAGCCATATGCAAATCAGTCTTGACCCTGTTCCAGATGTGAACAGTCCAGCCCGAACTGCTAGGCCACGTCCTCCCTGGACAGGAAACAAGCATCCTGGAACCGGTTTCTGGGTATCTCCCATCATCAGCCAGGCTAGCTTGAATCCAGTGGCGCAGCGAGCAAGGGGCCCACATCTGGGCATACCCCTGCCACTTAGGACAATGGATTAAAACCCGATCTGTGACTGGGGTGAGTGTTTGCATTGTCCAGCACTCCGTCCATCATCCTTTTGTGTTGCTAAAGTTGCACTTTCTAAAAGTGGCATTTCTAAAATAGTAATGTTAAATCCAACTTCACCAGTCAGCAGGATTTTGTATTACCATTCTGGCCACTTTAAATATGACCTTTTTACTTGTTTCAGATCAGAATCTACTATTCAAACATTATATCAGGGTAGCCCAAATGTTAACTAGAAAAAATGAAGGGGACTGGGAGATTAACTGGTCCAGTGTACATCCTCCCTTATCATACTGTATCGATCAAAAAGGTACACTGTTCAAAAACAAATATGACAACCCCAGAAATGCTCTGGCTGTCGTAAGGTAAGGGTTACTTCAGAAGCAAGGGCCCTCACGTATCATCATTGGGCTTGCTCTACGTCAGACTGGCACTGCAATGTCTGGAGGGACCCTAATGGGGGCCACTTAGCCAAAATTCTGTGCAAAGAATGTAGAGTGAAAAACGAAGGAGAGATAAAAAAAAGTGTGTTAAAATTAGCTCAACACTCCCTTAAAAAGCTCTTTTTTATTAGTATCAGGGAGCGCTGGTCAAGGTTAAAACCAAAAGGGAGTAGAGGGAAATAATGATCCTTTACTCTAAAGGAGAGTGCTTAGAAAAAATTTTTTTACTCCACTTTAAGAGTCAACATGTTTCGCGCCTTCCACTGTACTCACGGATCAAATGGCGCTTGTTCAGGACTAAATGCAATCTTCTCCATCAAATTTATAAAAGAAACAATGTTCTACGGTCAAAAAAACTTTTAGCAAAACATCTGATAGTGAGATTTTACTCACAATAATTCTCAGTAGGATCCTACCACTGAACCATACCTGTAGTGAAAACACACAAAAAGGAAAAAAAAATATAATGAAATACAAACTAGTACAATAACCTATTTCCCACCTTATTCCGGGAGAATTATACAATTAGTGCTGCTTTATTGAAAAAAATATATATGATAAAAAAAGGTCCTCATGGCAGTATCAAAGAAAAAAAGATAGTAGAAAAATATATGCTTACTATCCAAATTATGGGCTCAGTTTTCCTGGGATGCGCAAGTTAACAATCAGTCGTTGTTTCTAGGATAACATGTTAAAGAAAAAATCTGTATAATGCAAATATCAAATTCACACGTGTTATCAGAACATCTACAAGATAAGGGTGGGAAATATAACTGCAACAATATACGTTGTTTGGCTGGCATTCTGAATAATTTCTGCGTGCAGTTTAAGATAATTATAATGAGAAAAGGCAGAGAAAAAAAGAGAGAGTGAAGATTGATGGGAAGTGACTATGATGCTGTCTCACCCTAACAGATCGCGTTGTAACAAATAAAAATGCTGAGCAAATCTATTAGGTCACATGGGAGACCGCAGGGAAGTTTATCGAACTAATGTCCGTAACTGCTATTCAAAGCAGAAAAACCCCAAAAGAGATCGTGTTCCTCTTAGTTGACTAGAGTGCAGGCTTCGGGCAGGCAGTAAAATACGCTCTATACAGCTTAATGGTATTGTACCGACGGTCACATTTCCAAACGGGGATGGTGAAATCGGGGTGCCATTCTCAGTGTTCATCTATATCGACAAACTCACCAACCGAGCCTCGTGGCCGTAAAACAAACGGGTCACAATTAACAATATTGCAACGTAGCAGGCAGTATATGGAAAACTGTGTCACTTACAGCGTTTCTCATAGTTGCCTAAAGCGCGGGCTTCGGCGAGATACGATCTATATAGCATAAAGCTCTTGTGCCGGTATGAGATAGCTCTCGTTACTCTGGTTAGATGTAGACCAGAGTGTACTCCCTTATGTTCTAACCGAAATAGTCACCTTTAATTATTTATGTGAGTGGACACCCTTTTTTCCTTCCTACAATGATTTGGCACGCCCCTTATATGTCACACGAGTGACACGAGGGTCGCAATTCTAAATGTTACCACATCTGTCCCTTAAACTCCTGCCCTAAGGTAACTATAAATCGCGCCCTCGCCATGCACTGCTAGTTACCCCACAAATTACAGCACTCATGCCATCTTTGATAATATTCATAATATCAATGTAATATTTGTTGTAAACTTTTTTAACAGAAAAATTGTGCATGGCGGAGGCACGAGGTATAGTTACCCTAGGGCATGAATTATAGTTACTTGAAATAACTAGAACTATAATTGGTGAATTTCTATGGTTTTGTACAGGTACATTCAGAACCTAACTATAACATCCCAGTGACCTTTGTTTTTTTTTTCAGTGGATTTCTATGTTTTTATTTTTTTAACATAAAGCCCTGCAGCCAACCCCTATAATCACCCAACTCTGCACCTCACACTGCCTTTGGCAATGCCCAGTGTCGAGAGAGAGAGAGAGAAAGAGAGAGAGAGTTTTTTTTAGGCCTTTATGAATGATATACTGAGAATTAGATATTTTGAGACAAAATGAAAGGAAAAAAATGTTTATCAATTAAAACAAGTGAGATCACCGTCCAATATTTAACTTAAATATTTATAGTTGAAAAGAATACAAAACAGGAAATGACCACAGACTCACCTAGACTGGCACCCTTAACTTTCTGTGTGCATGTCTGGGACCTTACATACTAGGCCAGAGGTTATTCCTTACGGAGAAATGTCCAGACTAAGCTAAGCTATGACATTCAAACCACAATTTTAGAGTAAAAAAAGTCAATGCTACATCAGTAGGCAAGTTTAACATTCAAAATACTAGGAAATAAACAGACACACTGTCATGAGATACTTGGATTTCAACCTCCAAGCTACTGACAGTTCAAGAGCTTTACCATTAGGCCAGAAGTGACCCTGGTCTGCTGTCCATGAAAGAATAACTATAATACTTATCCATTATTGTTTATTGCTTTTAGTGACTAAATATATATAAATATATATAAATAAAATTACACTTAAAAAAAAAGGTAGTTAGGCTCACATTTTAAACATACAAAGCCATTGAAATTCACCTGTTATAGTTAGAATTATCTCCAGTAACTATAACACATGCCCTGAGGTAACTATAATTCTAACTATATATATATATATATATATACATACATATATATGTAAAACAAAACATGGTGGCAGTTGCCACTGGGTAGTTATACTTAAGATCGTGCTTCCATAGGAAATGCATTTTCTAAAAGCTAACTGAAAGCAAGGGGTTCTCCCTCCCTGAGCCATTAATGGCCCTGGGAACCCCACCCCCAGGACTGGCCCAATAGCTATGTGTCGGGGGTTCCACCAAAGAGACATTGCTGTTCCCCTGCTAGCATCAGCACAGGCAGGGAAACTTGTGCTTGGTCTCACTTGTTGGGAACATTTTCAAAACACCAAGTCTGCTCGCAGTGGGGGGAAGATTTAAAATCTCTCCCAGCTATTGGGAGTGGACTTTTGATCTGTTTGCCTGGCTGCAGTGGTGCGGGCATCTAAACAGATCAAAATATTCCCCCCACGCGCTGGGAGAAGTATTAGTCGCTACTCCCTGTAGGCAGGAGCAATGCCTGCTCCTGCTACATGTGGGTTTTGGGCTCCCCCTGCGGCCACCAACAATTATATGGTGGGTGCCCTGAGTGTGCACCAAGGCTCCTACCTTTAAAAAATATGGGCTCCTGGCAATCAGTGAAGGGCACTACAGGGCTGAAGTTGGTAACTTTTAGAAAGAGTTCTAAAACTCCTTCTAGGCACAAGTTATATTAACCTCAATAGTGGCAAGTTGTTGGATTTATTGTAATGTTTAATTTGATACTAATCATGCCATTTTTAGCTTTATTTAAAATAAAGTTAGACTATTGAGCCCATTCATTGCAACAGGGAAAACATGTTTAACTATGTTTCCCTCACCAGGGTTTCTAAAACATCTTTTATAGAGTCCCTACTTATAGTTACACTGCACACAACCCTGGAGGCACTTAGGGCATACCTTAGGGGTGGCATATGCAAAAATAAGGAAGTTTAGGACTTTTGACGCACTTATTTTTCCAAAGTCGAATTTAGGGTTAACTTTAACTTAAAAGCAGCCAGCAAGGGAGGCCTGCCTTTAAAATGACACTTTTCAGTTTTGGGTGTACTATCTATGCCAAGGTTCTTCAACCTACATGCCCCACCATATACTAGGGACTTATAGGTAGGCTGATACTGCCAATTAGAATTAGCCTAATTTGCATAGTCACTTAATCAGAGCACAGGCCCTGGGACTGTTTAGCAGTGTCCAGGGCACCACCAGAGTCAGAAAAAACACCAGTATAAGTAAAAAATCGGGGCAAAACGTTAGGGGGCTACTGCAATCAGCCCAGTTTTCCCATTGAGCCACTCCCCCGGTCAACATGCCAGGAGACTCATATCAACCCTGGGAGAGGATTCCTGGCTTATCAGGCGAGAAAGACAGTGAGGAAAACTGGCTGTACTTTTGCCTTACATCCTCCTGTCAGGGTCACTTCCTCTGGGTAGTGAACCCATCCATAAGGTAAAGGACCCCATTTTAAACCTCAACAATCTCTCCCGTTTAATAAGTAATGCTTGTAGATCCACATTTTTGAGTGCCCCAGTATCTCTCCTATCGAAGCTCTTACTTGCAGTAGCTTGCCTAGCTTTATGGAACAGCTCGTTCACTGCTGCCAGCCTCACTACTAACTCCTCCTTCGCCATGCTGTAACGTTGTTACTGTTTTCACAAGGCTCCACTGGATGTATGCCTGAAGCTCTGGCTCCTGCGTTTCACTATTGCACAAGGGTCGATGTGCTGTGTAGAAAGTGCCCTTCGGCACCCTTTACACCACGTACCTCCTCTAAATTCCACTTCAAAGGCGTCCCACCGGCCTCAATCTCTTATCCTTCAGGCGCATATGCCAGCGGGCTCCTGAGCGCCGGCGGTGCTGTTGCTTCACTTTAGCAGAAAGGAAGAAAAACATGGTAAACAATCAGAATAGAAGATTGTTAAGAATGGTGTAATTGTACTATTGATTTGATTGTTAGACGTTAAAGAAATATGAATTTGCTAGCATTAAGAATGTAGTAAGTATTGTGATTAGGAAAATTAAATGATGGTCATTTTCTTTTAGCAATATTCAAAGATGGTGCTGTCCTTAACTCTGTTGTGCTTGTCCATTTTCTATGTTTACTATAATAAATACTGATGGGATTGTGGTGACCTTTTGGGCTTTACTCTAGTAAAGAAGAAGTAAACATTGGTTAACAATCATGAAGGAGATTACTAAGGATGATGGAATTGTATATTTGATTTGTATATTTGATTGTTACATGTTGAAGAGGCATGATCTGCCAATACTAAGTATGCAGTAACCACCCTGGTTCGTAAAATTAAACAATGTAGATTTTTTTTTTACAATATTCAGTTATGGCGCTGCCATTAACACTGTTGTCCATTTTCTATGTTCACTGAAGCAAGCACTGAAGAGTTGTGTATGTAATGTTTGGGGGCTTTGAAAATCAATTTCGTGACAAAGGCGATGAACGTGCCGAAACGTGTTGAGAGTCTTCTGCCAAAAATACGCTGCAGTCTTACACATGGAGTGCAGAGGCTTCTTTATGTTTAGCAAGAAGTTGATCCTAAATATATATATATGTGCATATATATATATAGATATACACATATATACATTTATGTACAGATATGACAGACACATACCTATCTATATATATATATATATATAAATATATATATATATATATATATATATATATATATATATATATATATATATATATTAATATATATATCTGTCTATATGAATATCTATGTATATATTACCTATTGGTGGTCGCCACTAGGTAGTTATAGTTAGACCTAGTTTCTACAGAAAAAGCATTTTTTGTTTTGCTAATATCTTTTGCGCTGCTTGATGAATATGCATGAAATTTTGCCAAAAACTTTCACGCTTACTTCAGCTGCTGTCTGTAATGTTTCCGGGTGATCCATCAAGCGGGGGCCAAGAGAAATGGAGGGTCTCAAAATGCATTTTCCTCATTCATTTTTCAATAGGGATTTTCAAAAGTGATAGTGCTGAAACATTAGATTAAATTAAAACAAATTTGACAGAAAGGTAACGCTTGGTCCAGAAAGAGCAGTTTTTGGTATTTGGTGTAAATCTGTTCAGTAGTTTTAGAGAAATTAAAGGAAATTCACATTTGTATCTATAGGGACGCAAGGAATTTTTGACCCCTCCTGATCTCGTGCTGAGATCTGATTGGCTGACAACTCTTCAACAAGGAAGTGTTGTCAGCCATGCTGGGACTTGGCTTCAGCTGAGTCACACAGAAAAATAATACAAAATTCAAAAGGGACCAGGGTACGGACACCCTGACCCTTTAGCTCTGCTGCTGCAGTCCCAAAGGAACCCACAGCCCCACTGGGCTAAAAAGCATTTTTTTTTTACATTTTGCCATAGAATCGTTAGAAGGGCGCAAACCAATGGCAAAAATTATTTAAAAAACACAAACCTCGGACTGCCACGCTTTGTCATTTTGAAGCCCATGGGTGGGCCAAGTCCTGGGGGCATTATTTGACTGTGGGGGGCCTCTCTGCCCCTGTCCCGCTGCCCCAGGGGCCACCATTTCCCCAGGGGCATTAATAAAAATAAATTGGGGGCCCACCTGGTGCCCCACAGCACTGGGGACCACCACCTTCCTGGGGTATTCATGTCATTGTCTGTGGGGGCACGTTCCTCCCCCGCAGCCCCGGGACCACCACCTCTCTGGGGCCTTTATCACCCCAGGGACCTCCACCTCCCTGGGGCTTTGTAAATATTCAGTGAGGGGTGTTGCGCTGCCCTGGGATCACCACCTCTCCAGGGCATTTATGATGTTCTGTGTCGGGGCGCTGACCCCCGTATTCCCGGGGATCACCACCTCCTTGGGGCTATTCTCATTGGAGGTGTCCCCCTAATGGAGCCACTGATTGCACTGGGGACAGCCTCCACCAGGGCCAGCTCCTGCTATGTCCTGGGGTACCCACCCCTGGGAACATAGCTGTTTGCTATGGCTTGGCTGTCTTGACCCCTTAGGTCTGGTGCTGGGGACTCAGAGGGATTACCTCCAGAGCTAAACAGCATTTTTTTAAATTCACTGTGATTTGCAGCAGATCCATAGATCCAGTGGGCTCTCGTGCTTGTTTTTTTTATAGAGCCCCTGGGTGGGCCAGGTCCCAGGAGCATTGATTTATATATGTGAGGGGGCTGTCCTGCCCCCCACAGCCCTGGGGACCACAACCTCAAATATGTTGCAGGGACGGGCACTGCCACCTCCCCATGCAAAAAACAAAAGTGGTGCAGGGCTTTCCAAAAATTAAAAGGGTCCATTTGGATCCCCGAGCCCAGGGGACCACCACCTCCCCATGGCTGCTTCACATTGGAGGGGGGCTGTGCAGCATCCTTTTTGGACTGCTACCCCTCAGGCCTGGCTCCTGCTTTGTCCTGGGGTGCCCACCCCCAGGGCATATCTGTTTGCTTTTTCCTGATGGTGGCTGACCGCTCCCACCAAGCAAAAGAAAACAAACTTTTGTTTCTGACAGCAGGAGCTATCAAACAGCTCCCACTGTCAGGAAGCAAAGTTTTCATCTGTCTTCCCTGTATGCAGGGAACACAAATGAAAACATTGCTCCAACAAGCAGGGAGCTGCTATTAAAAACAGAAGTCAGGAGGTGAATGGGCCCACATAGGCATTGAGGCTCCCTCCGCAGTCCTGTCACTCTCTCTTGCTCTCTTCAATCCCATAATGGGATGGAAGAGATAGAGAGAGTGCTAGACATTGCAATTGTCTCTCCATACAATGACTTCAAAGAGTTAGACTAGCAAGATGTTCAGTACGAATGTTTTAGTTACCTTTAGATGCACGGCAAAACATAGGGGGTCATTACAACATTGGCGGTAAAAGCCGCTTACCGCCATGCAGAAGACCGCCAACACACCGCGACAGCCGCGGAATTCCGCCACAGTCATTATGACCCACAGCTCGGAATCTGCCAAAATTTAGACACCCACACAAGTCCGCCACATCAAAGGTCAGTGATAAACTGGCGATAACAAAACCGACACCGTCACGCCAACAGAAATACGCCCACACTATCACGACCCATGAATCCACGCGGCGGTCTTTCAACTGTTGTATTCCATTGGCGGTACACATCGCCACGCTCAAAATACACACACATTTACAAAACACAGCCACTGTCAACACCAGAGCAGTACGCGCTCTATTGGTGACAAAAATGCAAAAACCCAGAACTCTCAAAACAACGTAATTTATGCATTGTGCTGATATGTTGTGGTTTAACCTTTTGCATTGCAGAGTTCAATCCTGAAATCTTATTTTTAATATGTTTACAAATACTGTTCCTTTGCAATGTATTGCTGCAGGTTTTCAGAGAGTGTTAGGGTGTGGCCCTTTTCCAGGGCCTTCCAGAGACTTTCCCTGCAACATGCCTGAGCGTGGTTCTGGGGCAGGGCCAAGACTCTATAAAAGAGAGCCAGCCCAACTCCCAGTGCTCACTATTCAGAGGTCCCGGTGCAGAGCAGCAGCTTCTTCCTGAGTTCCTGTCCTGGCGGCCTATTTGGATCTTCCAGACTTCTGCCCTTCATCCTTCATTGGTGATCATTGTTCCAGGCGGTAAGACGGTGGTTGGACTGTCCCGACACCGTTATTGAGAATTTTCATATTCTTGGTTTTAATTCTTAAATGAGTAACAGATTACTTGCGCGCTACCATTTCTTGACATTTATATGGTAGTTTACAAATAGGCAAGACGCGTGATTTGTTTCATAAAGGTTTGACTTAGTTATTCATTGCGTGCTACCATTTCTTGACATTGGCATGGTGGCTTAAGAATCGGCAAGACTCGCGATTCGTTTTATGGTGTTTAAACATTGTTGTCCATTGCGCGCTACTATTTCTTGACATTTACATGATGTTTTACGAATTGGCAAGACGCGCAACTCGTTTCATGAGGATTTAACTTTGTTGTTCATTGCGCGCTACCATTTCTTGACATTTACATGGTGGCTTAAGAATCGGCAAAAAGAAGCGCGATTCGTTTCATTGTACTTTGATCTTGTTATTTATTGTGAGCTGTTATTTCTTGACATTTACATCGTGTTTTGCGAATCGGAAAGACGCGTGATTTGATTAATGATGATTTGACTTTGATATTCATTGCGTGCTACCATTTCTTGGTATTTTACATGGTGACACTCGAACAGGCAAGACGCACAATTCTCTTCTCAAGTTTATTTCATGTTGTTTATTGTATGTCACTATTCTAAGATATTTATTATGTAATATTCGAGTTGACAAGTTATGTGATTTGTTTCCTGAATCCATATTGTGTTGTTCATGGTGCACAATCCTTTTATGGTGTTTACTATATATATATATATATATATATATATATCTACAATATGCGCAATTTGTGTTTAAACATTTTAAGAGTACTCAGATGGCCAGAGTTTCTAGATGCAATATTGTATGGTCCTATTATACATTCTCAAAACAGGATTTATATGACTGGTTTAAAATTTTGTCAGAATGTTTTTCTGATTCTCATGTAAAGGAAAATACTTGAATAAGAAAGTTTTCATTTAATTCATCTTGATTCCCCTACAGGTATCCGGCCATCTTGAAACTTAGTCATTTTAAACTTAACTCTTAGATTGTTCATGTTTTCAGAGTGACTAGGCTTAGAATCATAGTCTAGTATTGATTTCAGGAGATATAATTTTCATATTGTGTGTTCTAACCTTTTTCTTACTACAGGTCTCCTTCCCAGCTGTTCTCTTCCTAATCCCCTCTTCCCCTCTTGAACTCTCTCAGACTCTGTGATTTATCTATCAGAGTCTTGGAGCTGTTCAGTGGTGGACGTGTTGGGAACATGCACAGACGCCGAGGATCTGGTGACTCTGACAGCCACATTGGACAATTCGAAATACACACACCTGATACACATACATACACCACTCCCACACACCCAATACAATATAGAACACACACCCACATCACCCACAAACCCCTACGACAACAATTGCGACAGAAGGCCACAGAGAGACACCACCACTACAAACGATCATCCACAGGCACTCAACACCATCACCCACATAACATCCATGCACCTCACACAACACACCACTAAATATCACCCCACACATCACAACACACACCAACCCACACATCACCCACACCACCCTATGGCACGGCCAAGACACCCCAGGTTCTCTGAGGAAGAGCTCGGGGTCATGGTGGAGAAAATCATCCGGGTAGAGCCACAGCTATTCGGAGCACAAGTGCAGCACACCTCATAGCTAGGAAGATGGAGCTATGGTGAAGAATAGTGGACAGGGTCAACGCAGTGGGACAGCACCCAAGAAATAGGGATAACATCAGGAGGAGGTGGAACGACCTACAGGGGAAGGTGCGTTCCTTGGTCTCAAGACACCACATCGCGGTACAGAGGACTGCCGAAGGACCCCCACTTCCTCCACCACAACTAACAACATGGGAGGCGCAAGTCTTGGCTATTCTGCATCCTGAGGGCCTCGCAGGAGTAGCTGGAGGATTGGACTCTGGTAGTCAAATCTTTACTACTACATCCCCCACCCTCCCTGCATGCCATCACATACCCCCACCCTCGCCCTCACCCCTTCACTCCAACTCCTTACAAATGTACCAATATCACAAACCACCCATCCCAACACCAAGCCCTGCATGCAACAACAAAGCATGGACACCCATCACCAAAGCATGGCCACTGCACATACCCATACACTCCCCTAAACCATCATCACACAAGGTCCCACACAAGAATGGAAGCACTGGGGTACACGGTCACCCATCCATTGCGCATCATGGCACACACAGATGCAATAATCATGCCTTTACACCACTGCAGGACACCTACCCAACGTCACCGCACAGGAGGGTCCAGACATGTCCACACCACCAACAGAAGAGGCCCACAGTGATGACAGCAGCTCTGTCCAAATGGATCTAGACGACAAGCCTGTCCCATCTGGGACTTCGGGACAGTCGGTGCCCCTCACACGGTCACAGGCCACCAGAGAGCTTCCCCCCTCTGGAAACACTAGCACAGCTCCCACACAGCGGGCCCATACCTCTGTCCCCAGGACACGTCAAGCAGCAGTGTGTCCACCACTACAGGGAAGCCAGGCTAACCCACCACCCCAACAACACCAGGGACCTGGGGGCAGTGGCAGTGGGCACACGGTTCAGGGGACAGAGGAACAGGAAAACAGGGAAACTGGGAGGGCTGCTGTGCAGGGCCATGTGGGATGCAGCTCCCTCAGGCCCAGGGAACCCACTCTCCACGAGGCCCTCTCCAACATCATGGGAGCCTACCACCATTCCCAGGAGTCGATGGCAACGGTACTGGCCAAGTTTCAGGAGACCCAGCGGCTGCAGAAAGAACAGTACCTGGGCTTCAGGGAGGAACTCAAATCCATCAATTCCGCCCTGGGCACCATCGTAGGGGTGCTGAAGGAACTCCTCAACACCAGGAGGGACACTGTGGCACAACAAGGGGCCCCTTACACTAGCCTGGACGATGAACTGCCCACCACCTCTGCCGGCGCTAGTGGACAGGAGGTACCGCCACAGGATAACCACACCAGCACCCTACCCCCTGCAGAGGGAGAACCACCCTGCAAACAGACCCTGAGATCCAGGACAAAGACAGAGAACAATGCCAAGACCCCTGCCAAGAAATGAGACCACCCTGATTGTTATCCTTTTGTCCCACCTTGTCACCCTGTCCATCCTCAAACTGCCCCAGCTCCACTTCCTATGCCCCTTTGGACAATGCACCTGTGAGACTAATAGCTTGGACTCTGCCATGGACATTCCTCCACCATCACCCCTCACCATTTTACAACCCGCTCCACTATTTAGCACTTAAATAAACACCCTTAAAGCACAAAACAATCTGGAGTCTGTCTGTGATTTCGAATTCTTGTATTAGCAATTACAGTGACAAAATGCTCTTTCAAATGTAATGTCAACATGCCTATGTCACACAGCTCTAGTCCATGAGGAAACAAAGCAGATGTCACACAGTGGGACCCACATCTGTGAAAGTGAAAACTCAGTGAAAAAGTGAAAACTCAGTGACCATACACTGGGTGAAAAGGACAGACAGTAGAGAGGTAGTAGTGTTAAAGTACATGTAGCAGGCAGGTTTGTCTTCTTACCTGTGTCTCACTGGAAATATTGCAGGATCACCGAGTTCCTGTTGTCGATGTCCTCTTCTTCTGCTTCCTCGTCTTCACTGTCCACAGACTCCACAGCTGCCACAACACCGCCATCTGGACCATCCTCCTGCAGAAAAGGCACCTGTCGTCACAAAGCCAAGTTGTGAAGCATACAGCAGGCCACGATGATCTGGCACACCTTCTTTGGTGAGTAGAATATGGAACCACCTGTCATATGGAGGCACCGGAACCTGGCCTTCAGGAGGCCGAAGGTCTGCTCTATAATCCTCCTAGTTCGCCATGGGCCTCATTGTAGCGTTCCTCTGCCCTTGTCCTGGGATTCCTCACTGGGGTCAGTAGCCATGACAGGTTGGCCAGAGTCACCTGCAAATGGCGAGGGACAACTGTTAGACACACACTAACTCTTAGGGATATTCCCAGACCCAGAAACTATTCCCACTGATTTGGTTCCAGGTGCACACCTAATAGCCACACATGGTGCCTCTGGAGTTGCCCCCTCACATAAGCGATGCTGCTATTCCGCAGGATGTAAGAGTCATGCTCTGAGCGTGGGAATTTTGTATTAACATGGGAGATGTACTGTTCTGCCAAACACACCATCTGCACATTCATCGAATGGTAACTCTTCCGGTTTCTGTACACCTGTTCACTCCTGCAGGGGGGACCAAGGCCACATGTGTCCCATCAATGGCACCTATGATGTTGGGGATATGTCCCAGGGCATAGAAGTCACCTTTCACAGTAGGCAAATCCTCCACCTGAGGGAAAACGATGTAGCTACCCATGTGTTTCAGCAGGGCAGACAACACTCTGGACAACATGTTGGAAAACATAGGCTGGGACATCCCTGTGGCTATGGCCACTGTTGTTTGAAATGACCCACTTGCAAGGAAATGGAGTACTGACAGCACCTGCACTTGAGGGGGGATTCCTGTGGGATGGCGGATAGCTGACATCAGGTCTTGCTCCAACTGGGCACACAGTTCCTGGACTGTGGCACGATCAAGCCTGTAGGTGATGATCACATGTCTTTCCTCCACTGTCGACAGGTCCACCAGCGGTCTGTACACCAGAGGATGCCGCCATCTCCTCACATGCCCCAGCGGACTGTGCCTATGGAGGAGAACAGTGAGCACAGAGTCAACCAACTCTGAGGTACGTAAACACAGCTTACTCAGAAAACAATCCCTCAATCGAAATTTGCCTGTATGAGTGTATAGTCAAGGCCTAGGTATGTGTGACACAGTGAAAAATAAAGCCATGTGGGCCCCTGAAATGGCGGCTGCCTGACCTGTAAAGTGGGACAATGGGATATGAGGTAACTGCGCTGGCGTTGTACACCGTGGCGGTAGGCGGTCGAAGACCGCGATGCAATCCTGCATTGGTTAACATTGGACCCTATGGGTCCCAGGAGCCAATGACGATGTATGCCGGCGGTGACGGTACGTACCACCATGGACATGACCGTCATTTTCTATCTGTTCAGTCACTCGATACCTGATCTTCGACAGGAGAGGACCTACACTGCAAGTGCTGCTGTGACCTCAGTCTGGAAGAGACAATGGCTCGTGCGTCTGGGAAAAGGGCCCCTGCCTTCAGCACGGAGGAGTTGGAGAAACTCATGGATGGGGTCCTCCCCCAGTACACGCTACTCTACAGTCCTCCAGACAAACAGGTAAGTACACTGGGAGCATGCTGTATGGGCAATGCCTGTGTGGAGTGGGGTGGATAAAAGATAGGGGGGGAGAATGAGGCGTGCATGAAACGACAGTGAGTGCATGTGCCACATGGCAAGGGTAGGGATGCGGGCCAATGACTGTGACAGTGCAGTTGGTAATAACTTCTCTTTTTCCCCTGTACTATTCCTGTAGGTCAGCGCCCACCAGAAAAAGGATATTTGGCGTGCCATCGCCAAGGACGTCCGGACCCTGGGGGTCTACCACAGACGGAGCACCCACTGCCGGAAAAGTTCGGAAGACATTTGCTGTTGGAGCAAGAAGACGGCGGAGGCCCAGCTGGGGATGGCCTCCCAACATGGGAGGGGTGACCGTCGACCATGACCCCCCTGATGTTCAGGATCCTGGCGGTGGCGTACTCGGAGTTGGATGGGCACTTGAAGGCATCACAGCAGCAACAAGGGGACGAGTAGACTCTCATTCAGCTGATTCAGTGCACATTGGAGGTGTCTGGATGGGGAGGTGGGCTGTGGGTTCCCCTAGGCCAGGACGAGTTTGCTAGTTAAGTCCCCTTTTTCAGGCAGACCCTGTGGCACCCAACCCACCTGGGCACAGTGCCAACTACACCTAGTCAGGCTCCTGTGACATCCATGTGTGCACAAATCGGCTATAGCCTTGTAAGCCATGTCCCAGGGGTTGAATAGTGGACCCCAAGTGCGCGGCTTAGTGCAGGGGGCTTCTGTGTCTGTCGTGTCCGCCAACGGTAGCGATATTGCATGCACTCAACATGTCTTTCTTCTGTCTTCCCCTCCCTTTTTGTTGTCTCTCTGTACTTGTGTGCATTAGCATCATCAGGCGGAGGATCAGTGGCACCGGAGCAGGAGGGAGCTGCATCCCACATGGCCTGGAGGGCGAGACTACAGACTCCGAATTCACCAGTGAGATGGATGGCGAGGGGAGCTCCACGGCAGAGACAGGAGCTGACACCAGCGATACGGACTCCTCCTCTGATGGGAGCTCCGTTGCGGTGGCGGGCCCATCTTTGCCCCCCGCATCTGCAGGTACAGCCGCCACCCCCCCTCCAGCACTGCCCTCCCAGCAGCCCCTCAGCCTTTGCCCCGTGCATCACCTTCGCCCCAGGCACCTCAGCCCCTGTCACCCTGTCGCCCTCAGTGAGGAGGCCATTGGCCTCCTCAGGTCCCTCACTGTTGGGCAGTCTACCATTTTGAATGCCATCCAGGGTGTAGAGAGGCAGTTGCAACAGACGAATGCATTCCTGGAGGGCATTCATTCTGGTCAGGCAGCCCTTCAGCGAGCTTTTCAGACTCTGGCCTCAGCACTGATGGCAGCCATTGTCCCTGTCTCTAGCCTCCCCCTCCAACTTCCTCCACCCAGACCCACACCCCTGTACCTCAGGCTATCCCAAGCACACCATCAGACCAGCATGCACACACCTCAACACACAAAGGAAGCTCAGGCAAACATAATCACCAAACATCCCACAGGCACTCACACAAGCATCAGACACATGCACACATACCAACATTCACTGCCTCCACTGTGTCCCCCTCCTCCTCGTCTCCCTCATCCCTCCCAGTCTCGTCTCCACTCACACCTCCATGCACTACATCTTCAGCCACTACGTCCATCACCAGCACACTCACCACCACACCCCGCTCACGTGCAGTCACCACCCCCACTACCATTCACACATCCCTGTGTCCTCTCCCAGTGTGTCTGTGAGCCCACCTCCCAAGGTACACAAACACAGCCACACACCCACCCAACAGCCATCCACCTCACGACATCCTCCAGCCCATGCACCTTCACCCAAAGTCACCAAATGTACACCTCCTACGACCACTACCTCTTCCTCCACTCCCAAACCCCCTCCATCTAGCCATCCCAGTGTTCCTAAAAACTTTTCCTGGCCACCCTTGACCTCTTTCCCTCACCTCCCCCGCCCCATCAGTCTCCTAGGGCCCGACTCTCCAGGTCCCAACCTAGCACCTCAGCCACAGCATCGGCGGCACCAGTGGTGCCAGTAGTCACCGGATTATGGAATGCACCAGGTAGCTGGGCAGCCAGTGTGGCAAGGAGCCACAGCACGGACAGTCCCCCACCTGTCAAGCATCAAAAGTTGACCAGTGCCCGGTGGGAGAGGGGGAAGACACCAGCCACCAAAGCCGCTCCCAGGGTTACAGTTGGGCTTGTGGAGTCAGCTGCGACACCTTCAAAGGTGTGGAAGGGGCACAAGAAAACCGGCAAGTCTGGGAAGATCAGCACCGCGGAGAAGACCGCCATCAGCCCTGCTGCCCAGGAGGCGACCGCCAGCAGCCACACTGCCCCAGACAGGACTGCCAGCAGCAGCCCCGCTGCGCAGAAGGCGACTGCCAGAAGCCACACTGCCCCAGAAAGGACCACCAGCAGCAGCCCCGCTGCCCAGGAGGCGACCGCCAGCAGCCACACTGCCACAGACAGGATCACCAGTAGCTGAACTGCTGCCAAAGACACTGCCGCCACAAGCACCGCTGCCAGGGACACTGCCGCCACAAGCACCGCTGCCAGGGACACCGCCGCCACACAAGCACCGCTGCCAGTGACACCGCCGCCACAAGCACCGCTGCCAGGGACACCTCCGCCACAAGCACCGCTGCCAAAGACACCGCCGCCACAAGCACCGCAGGCCCATGAGCGCCAAAAGCTCTGACACAACTGAGGCCACCACGAGCAGGATGAAGCACTCTGGGCCCAAAGCCCCCTCCAGAACCAGTGAAGAAAGGCATCCACTACCTCAGTCCTTGGCAGGATGAAGCACTCTGGGCACAAAGCCCCCTGCAGAACCAGTGGAGATTGACATCCACTACCTCAGTCCTTGGCAGGATGAAGCACTCTGGGCACAATGCCCCCTACAGAACCAGTGGACAAAGGCATCCACTACCTCAGTCCTTGGCAGGATGAAGCACTCTGGGCACAAAGCCCCCTTCAGAACCAGTGGAGAAAGGCATCCACTACCTCAGTCCTTGGCAGGTTGAAGCACTCTGGGCACAAAGCCCCTTCCAGAACCAGTGGAGATTGACATCCACTACCTCAGTCCTTGGCAGGATGAAGCACTCTGGGCACAATGCCCCCTCCAGAACCAGTGGAGAAAGGCATCCACTACCTTAGTCCTTGGCAGGATGAAGCACTCTGGGCGCAAAGCCCCCTCCAGAACCAGTGGAGAAAGGCATCCACTACCTCAGTCCTTGGCAGGATGAAGCACTCTGGGCACAATGCCCCCTCCAGAACCAGTGGAGATTGACATCCACTTGAGAGACTGTGGCTTTGCACTCCCCAGGATATAGCAGTGAGCAACCCAACCACTGGAGAGACTTGAGAGACTGTGGCTTTGCACTCCCCAGGGTATAGCAGTGGGCAAACCACCCACTGGAGAAACTTGAGAGACTGTGGCTTTGCACTCCCCAGGATATAGCAGTGGGCAAACCACCCACTGTAGAGACTTGAGAGACTGTGGCTTTGCACTCCCCAGGATACAGCAGTGGGCAAACCACCCACTGGAGAGACTTGAGAGACTGTGGCTTTGAACTCCCCAGGATATAGCAGTGGGCAAACCACCCACTGGAGAGACTTGAGAGACTGTGGCTTTGCACTCCCCAGGATATAGCAGTGGGCATGGGGCCCCCTCATGGATTTGGCGTTGTGCACTCAACCGGCTGAGGTGCCCACCCTTTCCCTTCCCCCTGAGGTGCCTGTTTTATTTCTATCTGATGCCCCTGCAGTGTTCTCTCCGTCTTGTTCGGGTATCTTGTGTGGGCCTCGCCCATGCTTTTTGGGCCCAGTGATCCACGGACTAAGATGGTGGACTCCCTTGGACTTGTGTTCTTGGTGTATTTAATTGTATATAGTATAAATGTATATATTTGTAAATATTTTTGATGTATGTAATTGAATATATCACATTAATTCGAATCATTTCCTTTTGTCCTTGCATTCTTCTAGGGGAGGATGGGGGGGTGTAACCGTGATGTATCATGATGTATTGGTGTGTGGGTTGTAGTTGGGGAGGGTGGGGGTGTTGCATGTGTGTGTCACTGTTTTTTCCCTTCCCTCTGCCCCCTCCCCTGTGTTGTAGGTGCAGTACTCACCGTGGTCTTCGCCTCCACCGTTCGTGCTCCTGGTAGAGGAGCAGGAAGATAAAGGCTGGAAAAATCTGGAGCTCTGGTTCCATGGTGTCCTGGTTCCTCGTGGGGTGTGTAGAGGTGAGCGTTTTCCCTTCGAAGTCCTGTTTCCGCCGTGTTTTTGTTTACGGTGAATCCGCCCCGGAAAAGGTGGCGGATTGGTGGGTTGTAATTCTGTGGGCGGGTCATTGTCCTCCGCCTGTCTGTTGATGGTTACCGCTGCGGTGTTTGTTTGTACCGCCGTGGCGGTCGGAGTGTTAAAGTGGCTGTCTATGTTGGCAGTTTCCACCACGGTTGTGATTCCATTCTTTTTACCGCCGACCTGTTGGCGGTCTTACCGCCACTTTAACACCGACCGCCAGGGTTGTAATGACCACCATAGTCACTTATGGCCTAATAATCAAGGCCTTGTGCTGTCACTCAGTAGACTGAAGGTTCAAATCCTAGTATTGCTTGGCAGTGTGTTTATTTATTTACTGGTGTTTTCACTGTTAAACCTTTGTAGTGATGAAACATTCACATTTGTTTACAAAATCACATACGTGGGTTGACTGTCATAGGTATTATTTGGAAGTACATAGTAAGGAGTCACCTACGGCCTAAACGTTAAGGTCACAGACCCTCACACTGAAAGTTGAGGGTTTCACTCCAGTTAAGCCGGTGGTCATTTTTCTTTAATTTTGTTTAAACTTCAAAAGATTAAGGTTCATTCTGAAAGGTAATCTCACCCTTTTTGATTGACAAATATATTTTTCTTTTAAATTTGCCCAGAAATATCTCATTCTAAGTACATCATTTATCAATGTCTAAACAAATCTCTATCTCTCGCCCTCTCACTCTCTTTCTCTCTTTTCCAATTTCTTTCTCCCTCTCACACACCCACCCAGACCCTTACACACCCGCTCACAGACTCACTCAGACCCTCACACACTCATTCACAGACCCACTCAGACTCACACACACCCACTCACAGACCCATTTAAACCCTCACATACCCACTCTCAGACCCACACAGACACTGATGCACCCACTCACAGACACATTCATACTGTTACACACCCACTCACAGAACCAATGAAACCCTCACACACCCACTCACGGACCCACACAGAAAATGACTAACCCACTCACAGACCCAAAAAGACACTGACACACCCACTCTCACACCTAGACAGACACTCTCACAGCCAGTTTCGCACCCAGATGCACACTATCACACCTATTCTCACATCCAGAGAGACAGGCCATGGCTAAATCCTGCTGTGCACAAACAAAGGCCTTGCACAGCGTGGGGTGGGTGGTTGGGGGGTTAGCTGCATCATCGGGCTGCAGATCAGGCCATGCAGCCAATCCAGCTGCGCACAGCCGAAGACCTTGCACAGCATGACGTTGGATGTTTATAGGGTTTGGCAGCAGGGCCTGGCCACAGGACAGGCCCTGCAGCCAGCACCCGCCACGCACAGCCAAAGGCCGGCATTGGTGGTGGTTGTATTAACATATAGTAATGAAAGATACTTTACATAAAAAAGGATAGAAATTCACTGAAGAAAACAAAGGTTACACGGACGTTGCAGTTAAGAAATAGAATTTAAAAAAATATAGACATTCACTTAAAAAAACAAATGTTACAGGGACATTAAAGTTAGGGTCATATTGTAAACGTATAATAATATAGAAATTCACCAGTTATAGTTAGAGCTATCTCAAGTAACTATAACTCATGCCCTCAGCTGACTATAACTCGCACCCTTGCAATGCACTAATCCCCCCACAAATTACGGCACTCATGATAATAGCATGTAATATTTGCAGTAACATTTTTGACGACAAAACCGCGGACCACCACCTCTCTGGGGCTACTTCATGTTGGAGGGGTCCCCAATTTAGGAGTCATACATAATCCTGGGGACTGCCACCTCCCAGGGTCGGTTCCTGCTATGCCCCGAGGTGCCCACCCTGGAGAAATAGCTGTTTGCTATAACTCACATCCTCAGGTAACTATAACTCGCGTCCTTACCATGCACTGCTAATTACCCCACAAATGACAGCACTCATGACATCCTCAATAACAAAATTGATAGTTTACCTGCAACATTTACGGTCAAATTACCAAACAGGTAACTGTGCATGGCGGGGGCACAAGTTATAGTTACCTTATAGCGTGAGTTATAGTTACTTGATATAACTCTAACTATAAGTTACTATACATAACTGCTGAATTTCTCTGGTTTTGTGGGAGTAAATTTAGAACCTAACTATAATGACCCTGTAACCTTTGTTTTTTTAAGTGAATTTCAAAGGTTTTTTCAATTCGTTTCCTAACTATAACGTCCCTCTATTCATTGTTTCTTTCAGTAGATATATATATATATATATATATATATATATATATATATATATATATATATATATATGTGTGAACACATCATATTTTGCTTAATATTGTTTTGGGTTGTTGTGGTTTGCACTGACAGCGCAAATTGCAGATTTCCACAAAAAATGTTGGTTGGTTCTATATAATACTGCCAGTGAATGTGCCTGGGTAGTTTGCGCTTTTTTGGCCACATAATTTAGATAACCCTGCATCATATTTTAGTCCTCCATCACTATATAACCCTACTTACCCTGAAAATTAGAACGTTCTGCACAGTGGTGAGACTCACAATTCACAGGTAACAAACAGCTGTATATTATCAGAGCACAGGCAAAGTAATTAGCACACCTTGGTTCCGATTTTAAAAATAGTACAGAGCAAACACATAACAGGTAGCAATCGCTCAATATAAGACAAGATTTATGAAAAATGTGAAGACTACAGACAAAAAATGAAATGCAATGAACTGCATCCAACTAAACAGATGTGGATGTGGTTTAAAACATGAGTAGCTACCAAGGGCCATGAACTCCACTGCTCAAGAATGACATCTTTAGACCTCTGAATAAGAGAGGGCATGAGAAATTGCAATGAATTTGCCTGGTGTTAAATATTACTGCCTCTTTGCTTTTCCTGGCCGTGCAGAAAGACTTTAAGTAATGAGACCACTTGGGAAAAACTGTTCATTATTTCGGAGATGTAACATTAGCCTGCAACACACTTTACAATATAATGAGTAAGTTGAAATAATTTTTAAGCCAGCATATATGTTGCAGAGTAACACGAAGAGATAATTACTGAGTTGCTTTACGGGCATCAAGACCAGAATACACAGAATTGCATTCTTGTTGGCACAGCCGAGCGAATCTAGAAATGTGAGTACTAACACTGGTGTTGCAATTGATCAAATTCAGTCCCTTAACTCAACAGTATAATTTGGGCCATGGTTATGACACAGTTTGCACCAATTTTGCACACCGCAATGTGGTGCAAGGGCGACGCAAACCTAGCCACGCAAAGCCACTTTGTGTAATTCAGAATGGCTCCAAAAATCTGGAGTAATACAACACAGAGCAAATCACTAGGAAGCCTGTTGCTCACCAGCACAGCAGGAAAAGTCAGGAATGAGTCTTATTTAAGGCAATAGGGTGATTTCTGTCCTTTATCCTGTACTGGCGCAAAATGGGCTTGCCTAGTGCCAATGCATGTACCCTTACACCATGGTGCAAGGGTGCCTGTTCTGTATGCAGGGATAACTTACTGCACAACAAGAATCCTAAGAGGCATATTCCCTTTGCTATGTGTGCTGCAGACTGCAGCACACCTACAAAGAGGAAGTAATGAGGAGAAATCTCCTCATTACGCCTCCCGTGAAATGGTTTATCGTTTTGGCATATTCCCAGGAATGGATTGAAAACCATTGGAGTTGTGTGGGAACATGCATGCAACACCCCTGGAATGCCTTCTCAGGGCAGACTGCGGCAATACAACAAATAGCACTGCGTTGCCTTACTTCAGATTTATAGAGCTACACATTGAACTGCAAGGCGCTGAATATTGGACGACAAAAGCATGAGATCTACCTAGATGGATTATATGAAACTCCGGTTAATTTTGTAAATTAACCACTATGCATGGATAAAGACAACAATTGCGACAAGTAATAAGTGAAATAAATTGGGCCTCAGGGTGGTAATACCGTAGATGTAACAACCGATATACAAATTGTAATCACATGTCGAACAGTTGGCTATAGCCTTCGTAATCATCAATACTAGTCCAATGTTAGGATTTGAGTGTTATTGATTTTATTTTGAATTTTGTTGATTGCTTTTTGAGTAGTAGGACTGAATGGATGGTATGTGAGAAATGTGGGTTGTTGATATTTGGTGGCAAATGATGTGCAAAACACCCGGGAAGCTGAACAAAATAATATCTAAGTTTGTATTGTATTATTTTGGTTTATTGAAGTTTTATTTGTTATTGTGTATACTTGATCGGTAATAGTGAGTACTATGTATGGCAATGGTATTAATATATATTATTCAATTAAAGTGAATGATGTAATAAACCTTTGTAAATAAATATTTGTCTCCAAAGCTCATTTGAATATATATCCATTTGAGGTATACCTATATTCTATTATAACAGTCAGGAGCAGCAGTGGTTGTATATTGTGTAATACTACTCAGGGCCATGCAAAGTGGCCATGTGTGGCTTCCTAAATCTCACTTGAGGTTTGCATCATTCATGCACCATGTTGCGTGGTGCACACACGATGTAAACCAGGTCATAAAATGGCCCTTAATCTCAATTACTTATATTGCATTGCATGGTCTGTGCAAATGAACTGTTTAGCACTCCAAGATTATATTTGATTAGCATCTACATTTTGAATACATAGGTTTGTAGAAAAATAATTTAGCTCCAACAGCTGTCCTGACTGGTCAGAGCAAATACAGAATTTGAATAATTGACAGTGCAAAAGTTACATTCTCACAGACTTACAAGTGCATCCTGCAAATGTCGGTTGAATATTATAGAGAGACCAGTACATTCCAGACTAGACATTCCGGACCTTTAATGCACTAAGGTCCATGGCTTTTGGTCTAATTCATAAAAAAAAAACAGGCAGTGTGGTTCAGTCCTTTTGTTCACTGCACCTAGCATGCATTAGGTTTCTGCTATAATATAAAAACTTATTTTATCAAGATCATCTTTTTTATATGATATGTAATAAAGCAGACAACATCAATATTTCACCTCATCTAGAGTTAAAAGAAGTCCCATTTTCTTTCATCTTATGACTCAATGTATTTTATCAGTGTGAGAAAATAGGGCTGATTGCAGAGGCTTCCTAACTTTTTGCCTCCATATTTCACGTTTTGCTGGTGTTTTCCTGACTCTGATGGTGCCCTGGGTACTGCTAACCAGTCCACGGCCTGTGCTCTGTGTAAAATGAGTATGCAAATTAGACTAATTAAAATTGGCTATGTCAACTTACCTATAAGTCCCTATTATATGGTAGGAAATGTAGGTATAGGGACCTCAGCATAGGTAGTGCACACATAGGTGCACTGCTGAGGTGCTCAGTGTCATTTTAAAGGCAGCCCTGCCTTGCTGTGTGCTTTTAAACTAAAGTTACATGCAAATTCGACTTTGGAATTAACATTTCTTCCAAAGTCTTAAACTATCTTATTTTTACATATAAGTCACCCCTAAGGTGTGCCCTATTTGCCCCTACGGCTGGGTGCAATGTAACTATAAGCAGGGATCTTATAAAAATTGTTTAATAAGAAGCCATGATAAGGTAAAATAGCCAAATTTGTTTTTCCGTCACTGTAGTGAATGGCCTCCATAGGCTAAAATAGGGAGATTTTATTTTAATTAACAAAGTCTCCTTAAGTGTCAGATACCTCGAGTGTGGTATCAAATTAATTGTTATAATTACTCCCACAACTTACAATTGTTGGATTTAATATAACTAGGTCAGGTAAAAAGTTTTAAAACTCTACCTGAAAGTTGCTAACTTCAGATCTGCAGTGCCCTTCTCTGATTGGCCAGCCTCTGGCAGTCAGGCCAGGCTGTCCTGTCTTGATGAGGTGTGAAGTGGCCTGGGCTAAGCACAAAGGACATGCCTGGGTGAGGAGATCTGCCTCAGCAGGTGGTGAAGCAGGAAGGGTGGCCAAACTGGTCTTCAAAGGCAGGGAAGGACATTTGGAGCAGTCCAGCACCTCCTTCATATCTTGCAACCCCACACAAATAGGTGCCCACTTGATTAGATTAGGAGAGGGCAGGAGAAGGGTGTGTTTAGGATTTTTAGCCACACAAGCGGGTGGAATCAGCCGGATCTAACCTCCAAAAATCACTTTCAGCCACATTGGATTTTCGAAGAATATTGCTGCCTGGGATTGATTTTTGCCACACTTCCCAGGAAGTGGTCATCACAGGGGGAAGGATCCTGCCTCTGATTGGACCACCAGGACCCCCCTTGTTCTTCACCCAGGAGCAAGGATAAATATGGCAGAGCTGCACCCACACCTCATATCCCTACAAGGAACAAGACAAAGAAGAAGAAGGACTGCCATGCTGGACCCCTGGCCTGTACCTGGACACTGCACTCTGAATGACTACACCAGCTGCACACTTGGGCTTCAACGCTAAAAGAACTATGCCTGCCTTCTGCAGCTTCAAGAAGGGACTCCCTGCTTGCTACAGGTACAAAGGTGCTGCCCAGAGTCCAGTGCATCAAGTCCTGCAAGCATAGCCTAGCTAACCAGTGTCCAGTGGCCATTTGAGGATTCTGACCAAGTGCATTCTGGGAATTGTAGTCCCAACTCCCAAGGAACAACACAGAGCTTCTGGAACCTTGGATCAAGTTTTGGACACTTCAAGGACCCAAAAAATATCTCTGGAAGAAGATCCAGAAGTCTACAGATGTTTGGAGTAACTCTATAAGTTGAAGAGGTGCATTGTGGTAGTCCCAGACCCCAAGAGGCACACCAAAGCCTCTGATCCATTGGCTGGTGCTGTGTACCACATTCCTGAATCAAGAAACACTTCTGAAAGTAAGTGTAACAGTGTACCTCATGGGTGGCCTGAACTCTGGACTTTGTCCCTGTCCAGTGTGGCCTTTTTTACCCCTTTGAGCGCTAGTTGCTTCTATGCGCTAGAAAACATTAAGGGGGTCATTACGACCTCGGCGGTCTTTTGAAAAGACCGCCGAGGCCGCGGGAGACAGAATACCGCCACTGCCGGCGGTATTCCTGTCTCCCTATTATGACATTTCCGCTGGGCCAGCGGACGGTAACAGTGTTACCGTCCGCTGGCCCAGCGGAAATGTCACATCAACATTGCAGCCGGCTCGTAATAGAGCTGGCGGCAATGCTGATGTGCAGCCGGTGCAGTAGCACCCGTCGCGCATTTCACTGCCCGAAATTCAGGCAGTGAAATGCGTGACAGGGCTATGCCTGGGGGCCCCTGCACTGCCCATGCCAAGTGCATGGGCAGTGCAGGGTCCCCCAGGGGCACCCAAGTCCCCTTAGCGCTGGCCTTTCAATGGCGGTGTGTACCGCCATGGACAGGCCGGCGGTCGGGGACTCATAATCCCCAGGGCAGCGGTGCTTGCACCGCTGCCCTGGAGATTATGACCGCCAGGCGGAATCCTGGCGGGAAAATGGAGGTGCCGGTGGTATGGCCGTGGCAATTCCGCCACGGTCATAATTGCTGGCGGAACACCGCCAGCCTGTTGGCGGTGTTACCGCCAACATACCGCCGGCCGCCAGGGTCGTAATGACCCCCTAATTCTTTAAAAATTCATATCTCCCGTTCACCTTATCCAATTTTAATCGTTTTGGTGTCATTTTAAATTTAAAAATATAATCTATTTTTATAAATTGATGTTGGATTTGTATTGTGCTTTGTGTTTTACATATTTACTGTTTTGTGATTTTTAAATGCCATGCACTCTTGTCTCCTAACTTAAGCCTTGTCGCTAGTTGCCAAGCTACCAAGGGTTGAGCTGGGTTTAATTTATTGAGACCTAACTTGAACTAAGTGGAGGTTAGTGGCCTATTGCTAGGTATTGGTACTTTCCGGCCCTTACCAATAATCTACTTTCCAACAATCAGGAGGTGCAATTTGTTATTGTCAAAGATTTCCTTTATATCAAAATAAGGTACTATAGTTTTTTTGATATCAAATGTGTGTTTTTTTAGAGCACTGTAGCAATAGTGCTATTGTTTCATATGCATATATCTTGAAGAGGACTTGAGGAGGGGGAGTCCTAATTTAATTTTGTAAAGTACTTAGTACAGAAAAAGAATAAATTTATAAAATAACTATTGGGCCTGATTTAGATATTGGCGGACGAGTTACTCCCTCGTGGATTGTTCCAACTGCCCAAATCTAAATCCCATAGAATATAAAGGGATTTAGATTTCGTCAGAAGGGATATCCGTCATTTTGTAATGGCAGAACTCGTCTGCCAATATCTAAATCAGGCCCTATATATTTATTCTAAGCAGTGGCGTAACAAACTAGAAGGGACCCCCCTGCACAGAACATGGAGCGGGCCCCCCTCTGGACTCACTCATTCCAGGTGCTGTGCTAAGGGGTCCTCTTGGAGCTTGGGGGCTCCCCGCTCCACTGGGGCTGCGGGTGCCTTTGTTACACCTCTGATTCTAAGTGATAGAATTAGTTCAGTTTGTTAGAGCTCATTCAAAAAAGAGCAAGTGATATTAAGCCAGTTTGTTTGAGGAGAGGAACAAATATTCATTCCTGTACTGAAATGTGAAAATAAACCTTTAATGGACAAAACATTACCTATAATTCACGCTTGTTCCAGCACATCAGAACATGCATGGTGGAAAACGTTGGCGGTTCGCAAGCGGTGGAACAAAAAGGCATCACAGAAAGAAGCCAACACCACATTGGACAGTTCATATAAGCCACACCTGATAACCATACACACATCACGCACACCTGACCACGCCACCATATAACACCCCCCACTAACAATCCCTTGCGTCAGATCCAAGCAGCAACAGCCACACTTGAGACAAAGCATGCCCCAAACATAGCAAACAAACATCACACAGCACACATTGCACAAATCAACACCACAGCCCACCAGCAAACACAGCCAAACACCCCCACATCACCACACACCCGGCACTGCACCTGACACGCTCAACACATACCCACCCAATCACACCAGAGGTACCCACGGTTCACCGACAGTGAGTTGCTGGTCATGGTGGACGGGATTATCAGAGTAGAGCCACAGCTCATAGGAGTCCAGGTACAGCAAATATCCATAGCCAAAAAGATGGAAATGTAGCAGAGGATCGTCGACAGGGTCAACGCAGTTGGCACATACCCACGCACAAAGGAGGACATCAAAAAGAAGTGGAATGACTTCAGAGGGAAGGGCTGATCCATGGCGTCCAAGCAGAGGATAGCCAGAAACAACACTGGGGTGGGCCCCCACCTCCTCCCCTTCATTTGACATCCTGGGAGGTGAAGGTCCTGGACATCTTGCAACTCAAGGGCCTAACTGATATCAGCCGAGGGCTTGGCTCAGGTAAGTCAGCAATACCCCCTATACAACAGCCACCCATGGTCAGCATGGCTCCCTCCTACTCCCCCATCCACTGCAACCCACCCCACTGTCCCATCCCAAACATCCCACACCCCCTCCTCTGCATGTCAACCCACCCCACCATCCCTACACACACACCCCTAATGCATGGATGTCAACCACAGGGTGAAGAACCACAACACCCACAATCCTAACCAAATCAATGTCTGCAGTGAAGCAGCTGTCATTGCCAGCACTGGGAAGCCTGATGAGCCACTGCATGCCTAACAACAGGGAACATAACAACTACAGTCACAAAACTTACATCTACTGTATCCATCCACAGGTACCCCTGCCACTGACACCCCGCAGAGAATGCCAGGCTCAGACAGCCCTCCCAGGATGAAGGCCTCACTGGATGTCTAGATGAGGACGACTTGCCTGGGCCATCTGGGGTAACTGGTCAGTCCACCAATGGCACACGCACCCTGGACACACAGGATGCCCCTACCCATTTGGCAACCACACCACAGCCAGACCCTGAACCCTATACCTCTGCCCGAGGGACCCATCAATCAGAGGTGTGGCCCACAGTACAGAGGCCAGAGTCAAGGGCACCCACCCTAGACAATGAAGGCCCTGCTGCTACTGGGAGTGGGCACACTGTGCCAGGGGCACAGGCACAGCAGGCCAGGGGTAGTGGGAGGGTCAGGACAGCCACACCAACTGACTGCCCAAGAGGGCCTCAACCAAGTCCTGGGTGTATACCAGCACACCCAGGACACAGTGGCCCAAATCCTCACTACTGTGCAGGAGACCCAGAGGGTGCAGGGCAATACCATCAGGAGGCCATGCAGCAGTGGCAGGCCCACAACACCACCATGGCCTCCATAGTAGGGGTGCTGAGGGACCTGACCACTGTCATTCGTGAGTCCACCACCCACCAGCAGGCCCCTACCACTGGCCACGCCCCATTACAGCCCTCCACATCATCGGCAGCTAGTGGCATGGAGGCTCCACCACAGGACTCACAGGACACCAGCACCCCAACCCCCCTAGCTGAGTAACCCCCATGCAAGCGAGGACATCCAACTAGACATTCCACCGGACATGATGGCCATACAACGACCACCGACAGGAAGTGATCCTCTTCTGAACATTCTCCCTTGTGTGTGACTGTGACACCCGCTCGACTATCTACTCCCATATCACCATCTACCCATAGCCAGCACACTGGGCCCGGACTACCTACAGTTGGACTCACCTCTCTGATGATCTCCGGCGCCAAGACCCTACTCATCACCCCTTACACTTGTACATACCAAATAAACAACTATTGAGCACAGTTCATGTCTACCTATTTATTTGTCATGAGAATGCATGGATATGGCAATACCTGTGCAACTGCACATAAATGGGAGGGTGACTGAGGGGGGTAGCAAAGTCCCGGGAGGACAGACGTGCAGCAGGCAGTGGCTGGACATATGTGTCCATGGAGGAAACAGGCCAAGCAGGGACCACAGAACACCACAACGTTGACCTGAAAGTAAAGCAAGACAGGGACAACAATCATTGTAGGCGTCACAGATGCCAACTCCACACAAATGCACCGCAGGAACAGGAATCCATTGCAGATATGCCAGTCATGTCCACAGCCATATGGCCACTACCTACACACAATAACAACACTTGCCAACCCAATGGTCCAACCCGCACAGCACCCAGCGCCAAACCTGACCCCATACCCACTGCCACCAACAACAATGTAGCACTGCTACCCAATGCCGAATCCCAGGATAGATGTTGCACACATGCAATAACCCTATGTGGCACACACATAGCACCTGCACTGGCACTTCAGGGAACGTACTACATACACATTGATGGTGCCAGTGTACCAGCACAACAGCAGCCTAACTATGGCCCTGACCTGTACACTGTGACTACCTAAGTCATGGGCACATGTGACATCCCCCCAACCCATCCACAATCTGAGCTGCAACCAATAGTGTCAGTGGTCACAGACAACAGGTGGGATCAGGGACAAGGCAGACAGTTGTAGAGGACACATACTACACAATTTACACATACCTGCATCTCAGCCAAAGTAATGTCGAATCAGCTCCGCGCTGGAGTCAGCTGCATCCACATCATCCTCCTCTTCATCACTCCCCATGTCCCCTTCATCAGCCACTGGCACAGCTACCCCCTCCTCTGCATCCAGCAATGGGATGTGAAGCCTCAGGGCCAGATTGTGCAGCATGCAGCAGGCCACAATGATCTGGCACACTTTCTGTGGGTTGTAGAGCAGGGCACCCCCAGAGACATGCAAACACAGGAACCTGGGCTTCAGCAGACCAAAGCATCTCTCAATGACCCGTCTGGTGCGACCATGGGCCTCACTGTAACAGTACTCTGCAGCTGAAGTCAGATGCCTCACGGGTGTCATGAGCCAGGGCAAGTTGGGATAACCAGAGACACCCATGTGTAAAGAGGGAAGAGGCATGTCAAGACCGGGGGGAATGGGGCAGGGACACAAGAGTCCAGAGAGCTAAGGGCCACACTTATGCTGGGGTACATACCGACGAGCCAGTCCTGGTCCCTCTGGAGTGGTGCCATCATGTGTGGGACGCTGCTGTTCCACAGGATGTAGAAATCATGCACAGAGCCTGGGTACCTGGCCGTTACCTGGGAGATATACTGGTCTGTGAGACACACCACCTGCACATTGACCGAATGAAAATTCTTGCAGTTTCTGTACACCTGTTCATTCCTCCTGGTTAGCAGCAGGGCAATGTGGGTGCCATCAACAGCCCCAATCGTATGTTGGACATGTGCCACATGGCAGAATGCAGTTTTGACAGTGAGCAATTCTGAACGTCACATGGACCGGATGAAGCTGGACATATGTTTCAGGGCAGATAGTACATCCCTCAGGACGTTGCTGAACATGGGCTGTGATACCCCAGCTGCAAGCCCCACTGTGACCTGGAAGGAGCCTGAGGAAAGGTAGTAGAGAATGACAACACCTGCACTGTGGGAGATATGTCATTTGAATGACCAATGGCAAGCAACAGATACGGATTCAAACTGGGTCACCAGTTCCATGATGCTGAGGTGGTAGGTCTGGATAATGTGACGCTCCTCCAGGGTGGCAAGGTCGACTAGGGGCCTGTACACTGGTGCATTTCTCATCCTCAACCGTGCATAGTACCTGGGAACAGGAGAGAGGTGGTAAAATGTTGTGCAGCATAGATGTATAACGCAATAAATTTCACACACATCACGCATTGAAATGTAAAACGGTTGCCGTCTGTCTGCATGCATGGGACAGGTGGAAGTGAGATCCTCCCACCGGCATAACACGTCATGGTGGTAGGCGGTCATGACCGCAGTGCAACTCACCGTTGACTCACACTGTTGCCAATGGGAGGCAGGAGCTAATGGAGATGCGATGACCGTGGTGGCTATGACCGCCATTTCATGTGCTCATGCTCACTTTACTCCTGAACCTCGTGCACTGAAGACCCCCACAGTGTGTGCTGCTGTATACTGACTCTGGTAGCCAAGATGCCGTGTCCTGCAGGAGACTGGGCCCAGGCTTCACCCAGGATTAGTTGGAGCAGCTTGTGGACAGGGTCCTGCCCCTATACGGACAGTTGTATGGGGCACCAGAACAACAGCTGAGCTTATTGTCGTTGTCCTGTATGTGAGTTGTGGGCATGAGGATGGGGTCTTGGTAGTTGGCGGTGTGAAAAGAACATGGACATGGGTGAAGGACCGAGTGCTACGTTGGCTGACGACTTGTGGGTGTGGAAGTGTGATGTGTGCTGTCCACTACTGTCCCAGGGATGCCACCCACCATGACTGTTTTCTTCTGTCTGTGTCACCCATGCAGGTCAGCACCCATTAGAAGAAAGGGATTTGGTGTGCCATCGCCAAGCATGTGCAGACCCTGGGGGTCCATGCCCAGCAGAGCACCCACTGCAGAAAGTAGTGGGAGGAACTGAGACGCTAGGCCCGGAAGCCTGCGGAGGCCCAGCTGGGGACGTCCTCCCAATGAGGCAAGGATGCCTGTCGATCCCCCCTAATGGCCCATGTTAGAAATGGGGTCTCTAGTTGGCAGAGGTATATACCCTTGTCCAAATAGGGATCACAATCCTTGTCAGGGTAAATCACACACAAACCAAATTATCCTGTGCACACCCTTCGGTATCTTGGCACTGAGCAGTCAGGCTTAACCTAGAAGGCAATGTGTAAAGTATTTGTGCAATAAATCATGCAATAAGATAGTGAAAACACCACAAAAACACACCACACAGCTTTAGAAAAATATAGGATATTTAGCTAATTAAATTAAGGTTAAAACAATCAAGATTTGATAATCACAAGTGGAAATATCTCTTTTGTAATGTTAAGTAGAGTCTTTAGTTCTAAAAAGCAACAATTGTCTCTTGCAAGTACAAAATACCTGGTTTGCATCAAAATTACATACACGAGGACTGCAGAGGAGGAGATTCATGGAAAAAGGTAGGTGTCCGTCGGTTTTCCGGGCACATACAGACGATGTGTTGATTCTTATCCATGTGGCAAGGGCTTTGCGTCGATTTCCGGCATGCAAGCTTGTGTCCTCTTTGCGATGCGGGGTCTTTTGACACCCAGAGACGATGCGTGGAAATTGTGGGCACGCGGGACGAAGTCACAGCTGTTGCGTTGATCTGGTGGGTGATGTGGTGGAATTTCTGCCGCACGGCTAGCGCTGCATTGATTCCTCTCGCGGGAAGTCGGGCTACATCGTTACAGCTCAGCGATGCGTCGATCAGGTGGGTTGTGCATCAAAGTTCTGGTTGCAACATTGGCGCTGCGTCGAACTCCACTCGCAGAGCCGAGCTGCATTGTTCCGGTTCGGCGATGTGGTGATTTTCTCACCCCTGCACAGGCTGTGCATGGATTCTGGCAGGCTGTGTGTCAATTTTCACCGCACAAGGAGTTTCCTTGTAGAAATGAAGTCTTTTTGGCCCTGAGACTTCAGGAACAGGAGGCAAGCTCAATACAAACCCTTGGAGAGCACTTCTCAGCAGGGCCAAAAGCCAGCAAGGCAGCAGTTCTTTACAGCAAAGCAGTCCAGGTGAGCGCTTTGGGCAGCCAGGCAGCTTCTCTTGGCAGATTGCAAGGTCTGGTGCAGTGTGTCTGTCCCAAGAAGTGTCTAGTTTGGTAGGGTCAGGGACCCAGTTTATATACCCCAAAGAGCCTTTGAAGGGGGGGGGAGACTACAAAGAGTGGTTTTGAAGTGCACAAGGTCCCCACTTCAGTGCAACCCTGTCTGCCACACAAATATATGTCCTGCCTTTCACCTACACAGCACCCTGCCCTCTGGGTTACTTAGGGCCTACCTTAGGGGTAATATTTGTATAAAAAGGGAGTGTAAGGCTTGCCAAGTACTTTTAAATGCCAAGTCGAAGTGGCAGTGAAACTGCACACACAGGCTATGCAATGGCAAGCCTGAGACATGGTTAAGGGGTTACTTATGTGGGTGGTACAAAAGGTGCTCCGGGCCTACTAGTAGCATTCAATCTACAGGCCCTGGGCACATGTAGTGCACTTTTCTAGGAACTTACCAGTAAATCAAATATGCCAATTAGGTATGAACCAATGTTACCATGATTTAAGGGAGAGAGAATCTGCACTTTAGCACTGGTTACCAGTGGAAAAGTGATCAGAGTCGTAAAACCAGCAAAAACAGTGTCAAAAAGTGGAGGGAGGCAGGCAAAAGGTTGGGGGTGACCACCCTACGGCTGTCAGGTCTAACAGCCCGCATACTGGTGGTGGCCTACCCTGAGGTGGATGGGTGCTTGAGGGAAGCACAGCAGCCACATGTGGGTAAGTACTCACTCTCAGCTGTGACATATGTTGGCATGGTGGCTCTGGGAAGGCACTATTGGGTAGCTATGGTGTGGATGCTAGGTAGGATATGGGTTGTGTCCATCTGGGCAGGATCGACATCAAAGGTGTAAGTAATGTCATGCAGTCAGTGGTAGCGGGGCAGACTCCTTCAATGAATAACTTGTGGCCACCTACTTGCTAGATCTGCTTGCCAGCACATGGCAACTGGATCTTCAGAGCTGAGGTATCAGGGCATTGTGATTGGTCCTGGCCAACCACTGTGCCAGGGGTGTATCCATGACCTAAATCAGCTGGCTGGCACTGCATGTATGGTGGGGTGGGTACACCAGGTGGTGACAGTGCTTATTGACAATAGCCAAGGGGGCCTGCCAACTAGCTGTGCAGGATCCTGTTGGGTGTGCGGTCTTTTGCATGCTTGTCTCAACGGCCACGGGTAGTGGGCAGGTACTAGACAGGTGTGGTATGTATAACACTCCACATGAAGATGTTAGCATCAGTCAGACCATCAGCAGTTGCCATGTGCATTGTTGCAGTTTCCCCCATGATGTTCCCAAGTTGTAGGATGTACAAAGGTGGGCATAAGGTATCATGGCATGGCATCAAATTCTCATGTTCTACCCTTTGTGACTGTTGTGCTGGCATTGACTGGTTGCACCCTGTCTTTCTCTCTCTCCCTCCCTGTCCTCCTCTGTCTTTGTGTGTATCAGCATCATCTGGCGAAGGAGAAGGGGCACCGGCAAGTGGGGAAGCTGCAGCCCATGGGAACCAGGAGGCTGACACCAGCGGAGCAGAAGGGATCAGGGTAGGTGGCTCCCTGGTGGTGGCGGACGCATCTCGGACCACCCCAGCACCATCCTTGCCTGTCACCCCCCTTACCAGCATTGGTCTCCCTGTAGCTCCCCACCCAGTTGCCCGTGCCCACTTACCTACGAGGGTGGACATCTCCTTCGCTGCAGGCACCTTTGCCTCTGCCACATTCAGCTCAGCTGCCCTCAATGATGAGTCTATTGACTCCCTGAGGTCCATCTCTGTGGGGCAGACAACTATCGTGAATGCCATCCAGGGACTGGCATCCCAGATGCAACAGTGCAATGTGTTTCTGGAAGGCATTCACGGTGCCTTGGCTGGCCTACAGAGATCGTTTCAGGGTCTGGCCTCCTCCTTGACGGCAGCCAGTGTCCCTTCTTCTTCCTTCCCCCCTCCAGCCACCTGTTCCCAATCCAACATCCCTCTCCCCTCTCCCATCCAAAGCAAACATACTGACCCACATGCATTCACATCAACAGACATGGTACGCAAGGACAGACAAAAGCACCACAGATGCCACCACCACCATGCACACACTCAACACACACATGCAGACATGACAACATCCACACCCTGCGCCGACTCCCCAACCATCTCCCCCTCACAGTCAACACACCTTTCACATCAGTCAGCATCACATCAGTCACTGTTCCTGCCACAATGTGCCCTCACTGCCACCGTCACCACATCTTCTGACCCCCATTAATGCACCCCATACACCACTGGCGCAGACACCATGAATGTCAACACACCCATATGCAGCACATCAACCATACCTGCAGACACCACACCAACATCCACTCACACTTCCCCCCGCCATCTCCCTGCATCTCCTCCCCACCTCCTCCCAGTATATCTAAACACACATACTCACTCACCCAACAGTCCCCCAGCACACATATTTCATACATCCACGCACCTACACCCATGGCACATCCACGTACACACCTCACAACCATACCCACTCCCTCCACTCCCAAGCATCTTTCCAGTGAACTCCCATGTGTCCCCAAAAATGTTTCCTCCATGAGTTTTCCCTTTTCCCCACCACTGACCCACTCCCTGTTCCCCCAAGTGACCTGCTACCCTTCCTATGCCCCTGCCTTCTGCATCCCAGTCTGCCACTGCCAGTGCCCATGCTCCTCCACTACCAGCCACTTCCACCCCTGTCACGTCCACTGCTCCTGCTGCCAAACCCAAGCCCACTCCCGTCTCTTCCCAGGCCAAGCCCACTCCCTTCACTTCCAAGGCCAAACCCAAACCGCCCCCTGCTAAGCCCCCATCCAAGGGCAAGCCCAGGGACCCCCCATCTAAAGGCACTCCTAAGGGCCTCCCCTCCAGGCCCAGACAGAAGGACACCCTCCAAGCCCAAGGACACCCCCCACCCACCCCTTAACTCTGAGGTGCCTGCATTCCCATTGAAACCTGTGCCCTGTGGAGGCCTATTACGACATATACAACACCAACCATAAGTACACAAGCCTACCACACACTGGAGGGAACGTCATTAGTACACACACACACAACACACACATGACACGGGAAGCCATGCCCATACACACACCCGTATCAAAGTGAATTCCTAAAATTATACTAAATTCAGATATTCTGCTTAGCTGTCACCCGAAAGATAGTTACATTGGCTCTTACAATAAGGATCCATTTGCCTAGGCTTTTTAAGGAGAAACAGTCAACATTTCAAAACATCTAATTTCGAGGCTTTTCTTAAACTACTTATTTCTTTTGATTTAAACAAATATTTGACAGTTACACTTGAACAGAACTAATGGTGTTGGGTGGTTCATTCATTTCATATCTTCTACTGAATGACAACTTCTTAAGTACATGTAAAGGTTCTATCAGGGTGATCATGCAGGGGTTCAGGATTAAACCACAACAAAGCCACCCGGCAGGAGGTACCCCTCGGGACGGGCAGAACCCCTGCAGCAATCTTTTCTCATTTCCTTTCTGTCATTTTTTCTCCTTGTCACTTTGGCCCATATTTATACTCTGTCAGTGCCGAATTTGCATCAAAAATGTTGATGTAAATTTGGTGCAAACCTTACACCATATTTATATTGTGAAGCCCGAGCCCACGAACACCAAAATTCCACTGTGTGTGTCATTTTCTGGATGCGTGAAACCGCCTTGCGTTAATGAGATGCAAGGTAGGCGTTCCCGTCCAAAAAATGACTTAAACACCCGTGCGCCTTAATTATCCTACCGCACAAAAATGCTGCACGGCTGGGATGCGGAGTTGGAAAATGACGCACAGCCCGATTTGCGTAAACAAATAACGTCTGGGTCAGGGCAGGTGTTAAAATGGAGCAAACACACCACTACTTAAGGAAAACACACAGAAGCAACATCAGAGCTCAAAAAGGAAGATATGGAGGTGCTATTCATCCAGCATGCACGAAGACGCAGAGCACAGGACCAACACCAGCAGCTTCCACCGCACCAGCAGAGTCCCCAAAGGCAACGAAGAAGGCAGGAGAGGATATTCAGGACCAGGACAACCCTTCTGGGCCTCAGGGAACATGACATCATTGTCAGAGTCACCAGATCCTCGGGGTCTGCGCACGTTCCCAACACGTCCACCACTGAACAGCTCCAAGACTCTGATAGATAAATCACAGAGGCTAAGAGAGTTCAAGAGGGGAAGAGGGGATTAGGAAGGGAAACAGCTGGGAAGGAGACCTGTAGTAAGAAAAAGGTCAGAACACACAATATGAAAATTATATCTCCTAAAATCAATACTAGACTATGATTCTAAGCATAGTCATTCTGAAAACATGAACAATCTAAGAATTAAGTTTAAAATGACTACGTTTCAAGATGGCCGGATACCTGTAAGGGAATCAAGATGGATTAAATGAAAACTTTCTTATTCAAGTACTTTCCTTTACATGAGAATCAGAAAAACGTTCTGACTAAATTTTAAACCAGTCATATAAATCCTTTTTTTGAGAATGCATACTAGGACCATACAATATTGCATCTAGACACTCTGATCTTCTGTGTACTCTTAAAATGTTTCAACACAAATTGCGCATATTGTAGATTTATGTATATATATATATATATATATATATATATATATATATATATATATATATATATATATATAGTAAACACCATAAAAGGATTGTGCACCATGAATAACACAATATGGATTCAGGAGAAACAAATCACATAACTTGTCAACTCGAATATTACATGATAAATATCTTAGAATAGTGGCATACAATAAACAACATGAATTAAACTCGAGGAGAGAATCGTGCGTCTTGCCGATTCGTAAACCACGATGTAAATGTCAAGAAATAACAGCTCACAATGAATAACAAGATCAAAGTATAATGAAATGAATCGCGCGTCTTTTGCCGATTCTTAAGCCACCATGTAAATGTCAAGAAATGGTAGCGCGCAATGAACAACAAAGTTAACACACTATAAAGCGAATCGCGCGTCTTGCCGATTCTTAAGCCACCATGTAAATGTCAAGAAACGTTAGCGCGCAATGAACAACAAAGTTAAAACACCATAAAACGAATCACGTATCTTGCAGATTCTTTAGCCACCATGTAAATGTCAAGAAATGGTAGTGCGCAATAATTAACAAGATTAAATTATCATGAAACGAATCGCGCGTCTTGCCGATTCGCAAGTCACCCTGCAAATGTCACAAACACTCAAGCGCATATCTCACACGCGCAAAGTACTCTGTCAAATCATAAAAGAATTAGGCCCAAGAATTTGAGAGTTCTCGATAACGGTGTCGGGAGGCCAGCCCAACCACCGTCTTACCGCCCAGAACAAGGATCTCCAAATGAAGAATGAAAGTCAGATGTCTGGAAGATCAAATAGGCCACCAGGACAAGAGCACAGGAAGTAGCTGCTGCTCTGCACCGGGACCTCTGAATAGTGAGCACTTGGAGCTGGGCTGGCTCCTTTTTATAGAGTCTTGGCCCAGCCCACAACCACACCCAGGCATGTTGCAGGGAAAGTCTCTAGAAGGCCCTGGAAAGGGACCACACCCTAACACACTCTGAAGGCCTGCAGCAATACATTGCAAATGAACAGCATGTGTAAGCACATTAAAAATAAGTCTTCAGGATTGAACTCTGCAATGCAAAAGGTTAAACAACAACATATCAGCACAATGCATAAATTACGTTGTTTTGAGAGTGCTGGGTTTTTGCATTCTAGTTGCCAATAGAGCGCGCACTGCCCTGGTGTTGACAATCATCCAGAGGTACAGACTAAACTGGCAAGCCATTCAACAGCTGCTGCGCCACATTGAGCCACAGTTGGCACCCAGCTTGCAGACACCCCACATCATTCCACCAGAAACCAAGCTGTTAGCTGTCCTCCACATGTTGTCAAGTGGCTCTTTTCAAACCACTGGTGCCCTGGTTGCTGGGATCTCACAGCCCTCATTCTCTGCCTTCCTACCCAAGGTATTAGATGCCATCATCTCCCTCACACCCCGCCACATCAGCTTCCCCAACACACAGCAGAGCAGCAGGAGACCAAACAGGGCTTCTACCAAATCAACGGCTTCCCACACGTGCTTGGTGCCATTGACTGCACACATGTATGGATTGTGCCACCTGCTGCAACCGAGCATCTATACTGCAACAGAAAGCACACCCACTCCATCAATGTGCAGGCCATTGTCGATGACTGGGGTTTGATCACCAACATCGTGGCAAAGTATCCTGGGATACATGATTCATTCATCTTCCACCACTGCACCATCAATCAACACTTCCAGGATGGACAATATGGAAATGGCCTACTTGTTGGTAAGTGCAGAAACCCAGTTATATACACACAGCACAGCAACCTTGAAGGACACACAACACATACACCACTTCATTGATGCGTGGCCAGGAAGACACTGAGGTTGAGACACTGCTAGTCATGTTTGATATCCTGACCCAATGGGATACACACCTATGGACAAATGACAGATGTAAATAACAACAGATGCCAGTCCACAGACACAAGGGAACAATTTAAAACCACGCAGTGACAACGACATGGCCTTAATTGCCAGATGAATCTTACAATATCACATCAATAACACTCAATCACACACCCTTCCAAACAATATGTACTGTGTAAGGGGTATGCAATGTGTTTCGCTGCAGGTCTAACACCATGACACACATAGCATGATGATGATGACTCCAATGAATGGGACATGGAATAATTGAGGCTGTACCAACATCTCACATCACTCCTGGTCTGACATTGCCCACTACCAATAAGCAAGTGGACTGTGCTAAGAACACATATTGATGCGATAATATTGCAAAGTGCACATTGCTACACATACGGATTGAGACAATTACACATATGCACAACAGTTGTACAGGCATATGGATCTTCTGACACTTAAACCTTCAACCCCAAAACCAAGTTAGCCAGCTTACCTGGACCAGGTTCAGTAATGTAGGTACACGTTTGAACATGAGCCAACTCGGTGAGGGCAGATAAATAGGTTTGATTGAACTTGTCACACATGGGATATTTGTGCATTGTCAATTGTCAACAAGTCAGTGCTGCCAACTTATGGAGATGTGTTGTACATTGTCACCTAGCCAAATCAAAGGGCCTCACTGATGTTTAACAAATTCTATTGCATATGTTTAATTGGATGGGATGCCATCCTGCCATATAGATGCAACCGTGTTACCACCACTGTGGAATTGATTCTGTGCATGGAAGTATCATGTTACCCCCAGTTAAGACACATGGATACCTCTTTCACATGACATAATGCATGGGAGTACACAATGTACTGCAAGTCTTCAAAAATACTGCTGACATCCGGTCAATCAGCCAAACACCAGTTCAGATAATGAAACATCCCAATGCTGATGGTACATCCTAGAGCCTAGGATTCCACACAATAACACAAACACAGATGAGTCACAGACACACAAGATAACAAATGCCATGCAAAGTGATAATCATGGTGCCAGCTCCATCAACATTTTTCACTCATTTTCTCCTTCAGCTGATCAGAGGTATGGGATCCAGCCATGGATCATGACCCCATTTGCAAACCCAAGCACTGCATCAAAGGGTGCCTATAACGAGGCACATCAGAGGACACGTACCATAGTAGAGAGGACCTTTGGCATCCTGAAGTCAAGATTCAGGTGCCTTAACATCACCGGAGGTAGCCTCCTATACTCACCTGAAATGGTGTGCAAGATCATTTTGACCTGTGCCATCCTGCACAACTGTTGTGTAAGGAGGAACATTCCCCTCTATGAACCAGACCCACAACTGCCTGAAAAGGAGGAAGAGGAGAATGTTGTCCATCAACATGAGGGGGACCATCCAAACACTGCAGCAGGATTGCGTCGGAGACAACACATTGTATAAAACTTCTTTTTAACTCTAGTCACCATCACCACTGTCTTACCATATGCCATTAAACACCTCACTTCATCACTAAATCATGGTCTGGGTAATTAGCTATGCATCACATAATCCCTAGGAATCATAATCAGAGTTTAGCCTCATGGAGCATTGCAGGTATACAGACTAGGATACTGAAAGAGCCACATCACATTTGATGGGTATTAATGTACAGCCAACTTCACACACAGTGTAAATGACATATATCCTGTCCATTTCACATTTGAAGGGCAATATCAGAGTAGCACAGCTATGGCACACATCCATGTTGGCAACATGGTTTATTGCAGCATATGGCACACAACTAAGACACCATCAATCATAAGGTAAAAAACTGCTTCATACATGAGTCAGTGGATGTGCTATTGCATTGGTAACAGGAATGTATGATCAGACCCTTGACAGCAGTAAGTGTGACATCAGCTACCTCTGCAAGGAGTATGTGTGACAAGAAGTCCATGTAAGCTGCAAATGGATAGCACTAGTGCCCAAGTTATGACAAGCATTGCTCACAAGACATGCCCTGCGTAGTCCATCCCAGGTAAAAAGTCCTGCCACTGCCATGTTTTCAGTCTCTGCCCACCCTACTCTAGGGGGGCCTGTAAATGGACTATCTGTACCCTGAGAATCTTCCTCTACACACACCCAGACTCCCATTCTGACTCTTGTGTGCTTCCCTCTTTCGTATGGCACACCATAGTCATATTTCATCTGTCTGCATGGACATCAGGTCCAATAATGCACTGCCTGGTAGTCTGTAGGACCTGTAATCACCTGTCTATTGAAATCCCATGTGAAAGGTACTGTTGGCTCTTTGAACTTGATCCTCACCTACAGGACTTGTGAGAGACTGAAGCTGCACACACCTGTGAGTACTTCCATGCAGACCAGCCATTTGAACCTGCACTGCCCTTGCTGCTGCCTGGAACGGCTTAGAAGCTGCCATTTTATATATATCCTTGTTGTGCATTGACGTATAAATCACTTGTGCAACACAGGCCTTGGGTGATTGTGTAACGTTGCGGCCCACAGCACAAATGCAGTTTTCATTTTCCACAGTGTTGTTCCAGCTTTTCCCAGTCAGAGTCTGCTCACTGTATATTTGCTTTGTTCATGTTAGTTCCTGACAGAGCCTCCATCCTGTTAGTCTAATTGGTTCCTGTCGTTGTGTTACCATAAAGGTTCCCTGTGGCAACATTTGTCTCATAGTTGCTTTCCATGCCCACACTTTCCTCCTGGGGAATTGTGTCTGGTAGGTCTATGATGAATCCTCAAATAGATTGCATAGTGTAATCAGTTTACTGATCGTATCATGGTCTGGCACATGTATTCAAATAGCCTAATCATGACCCTATCCCTTGTCTGGGTTTCATGTATGCATGAGTGACAAACAGTGACAGTGTACCATGGCTGTATGCATGGATTGGGTATGGTGCCTCCAGAACAACAAACAACGTTTGGTAATGTGCATGAAAGGACAAAGCATGTTTGTGCCCTGATGGTCCACACACAGATTCACATTGGCTGCAACCCAATGATGGTGCTTGCGTGGTAACTAGCTGTGAGATTAATCAGCACAGAGGCACTGATGTTCCCGGTTGCAGTGGGAATTTTAGAGGCCACCCTGTGTACAAATGTTGTGATGAAATCTGCCGGTTTTAAATTACTGATCCATTAACTTTGTGAGCACACCAAAGTTGCCCTGTTGTCCGTCTCATAAAACTTCTGCAGTGCCATAGCTGGACTATCCCCATTTGTGTTGTCGATTCTTCTTTGGCTTTCGTCAATTCTGCTTTGAAGGAAACTCTGTTAATGTAGGGAATGGCTCCACAGACTCATGATTAGACCTGCACGTAACTGTGACAACATGGAGGCCAATAATGACACAGGGTACACATGGCCACACACTTGAACTGGACACCATTGTGCAATTAACCACTGGAAATATGTGAACACATGCAGCTTGGTCTGCTGGTCCTCCACTGCATCAAGAGAAACATAGGTCATTTATATGACTCAAACTGTGGAGTGACATTGCATTTTTGGATTGGTTTTGGGACTCTGTGTCACAAACACCATACCCACATAGCATTTTCAAATGCCTGACTCATGGGTAGTATACACGAGGTGGTATCCAACATTCCAGTACATGTGATGGCTTACTCTTGTAACATTGCCATTATCAACCGTCCTCTATCTATCCTGTACATAGTTTGTCATGGGAGATGTTTTGTCCCAAAAGTCAGGGAAGTTCATACAGCATTAGTTGCTACGTGTATGACAAGCACATATCCTGACTCATTTCCACACTGAATTGCATCTGACGGTTATCCACATTTACAACACATGCATACAAGCACATTAATGAAAGCATGTCTTGTGACGCTCACACAGAGGCCCAACTAAAATTGAAATAGCCAATTCACAGACATTGACACACAGCAATGAGTTAATGCATTAAGTTGTGTAGCCTTGCTATCCTCTATTGACACACAACCTGCTCAAACTGGGTAATACTAATTTTATTCCAGATGTTTGGGTATCTATTGCGTCAGTGAAGAGGGCTCATCCGGTACAAAAACTGGAGTATCATGGTCCGCAGAAGTGTGATCTGCCACATGTGCCTAAACACTGGAATACACAATGCAGGTGCAAACAGCCTATCTCTGTAAAGTTACAACTATCATTTACTATAAAAATGTGAGAAATGACACAAACCCAGTAAAAAACATAATTTTTTACTCAATCGTGTAAAAAAAGATGCATATGTGTCACAAATCGGCGCATATGCGTAGAAAAATGGCGCTCACAGCCATGATACATCCATTGGCCCAGTGCGATAATTTCTACCCCATTAAATTGGTTACCAATACTAAATATTTTGAACTATGGATGTGGGGTAATTTTGAAGCATTTGCGTAAAAAAAAAATTACACACAGACTGTAAACGTCATCAAAGTTTGACGCATCATAATAAAAACGCACCGCATTTGAGGCAGGAAGTGATGTAATAGGATATCTTGTTTACAGAATTGGTACAGTGGGTGTACTTTCGCTTTCACTTTGCAGTCTGTGATTTTTCTAGACTGTGTGGCTGTGCTTAGAATTTTGTATGTCCAAATTGTGCTTTTGTCTCCTGTGTGCCATCCTATTTGTCATCTGTTTTATTTGTAATTGTCTCAGTTGTTCATTGTAAGTGTTTATTTGTCATATTTGGTGTCAAATTTTGGCTTTGTACTGTTGGGAGTCTGTTGTGGGTATTGTTAGTTTGGGGATAGTTGGGCTGTTTGAGGGTTACTTTTCTTTCATTTTCCTCCCTCTTTTCCCTTTATTTTCCTCTGCACCCTTTATTTTTCCTATTATTTCTGTCATGTTGGGTAGGCCACGTCTGGGGAGAATGGGTGAGGGGGAGTTGGAGGCATTCATTTGGCTGGTGTGCCACTTCCTCCCCTTGATGATTGAAGCTGGTGGCAGGGTGATACAGGGGTATCACACAGAGGCGAGGAGGCTCCGGTGGTCAAAGGTTTTGTACCATCTGCGTCACATCTTCAACACACCGCAAAACGACCACCAACTGAAGCACCACTGGGCTGACCTTGTTGCCAGAGAGCAAGACCTGCTGGACCACCTGGGTATTGTGATTGGTGGCCCTGTTGATGAGCACAATTCAGAGTACTGTGCACATTTAAACGCTCTGTAGTGACACTAGCAGATTTGTTGATATGCTGCAGGCAGCCTTTTTGGACATGTGGAATGCAAGTTAAACATACAGTGTCCTGAGTTATACAGTAATTGCTACACATTACCATTATTTGTTGACGCAACAGCTGCACTAAGTTACAAAACACAACTGGATCTTGTAAATTAGTGCTGCCTTCATGTGAGTAGATGATGCTAATGTGGCTCAACCATATGTTTTATCCATGGTGTGTGAGTGTACCAGGAAAGAGATGTTTTTCACTAACTAAAGCAAAGAATTAATGTGTTCCCCAATTATTTTGAATACATGTCTGAACTGTATTCTGGCCCATACGTACCAATTTCTTTCTATCCTCGCGTAATATCTAAGTCTGTTAGTTTGACTTGGTTGTGCTGCAATTAAATTAGGAATGGATGCCAAAGGAATGCACACGGGTTCATATCTAAATGTTTGGTGCTACTTTCCATAGCTGTAGCGTATAACATGAAGCAAATGATACAAATTGAGGGATAACAACTATCCCTGGCCCTCTGTTCATTGTACCTGTGTGTTTTAAATTGGTCTTGAGCACAATAACTGGAACAGAGCTGATGCATTTCCCATCTGTGTTACTCTATAGCCATGCACTTCTCATAAGTTATGGTGTCATCATGGGATACCTGGCGTTGGGGAATGCACGGTTACAATGTATTACATGCATGATGTTGTGCAAGGGACCCCTGACTAATTCCATCATGCATATAAAGTTCCCTAATACTTTGCTAGTTTACGTTTGGTACACCCCTGCTGATCTAATGCAGCATATGTAGAATAGCTAACTTCCCAGTATGGAGGCTATCACAAACATGGGTGTATGCTAAGATCAGAAGACCAGCATTCCTGTGAATGCTGCCATTCCAAAGGTACATACAAACTGAAACCTACATCATCATGATTGACACAGTAGTACATTTGCTAAACCATGTTTCAATAATGTGACAGTGTCAGTTTGCTGTATACCCGCTGATCTCCCAACTTGGCAAATGTAAGATGATGAATGTGGCTAAATGTGATTTCCAAAACACAATATGGGTACACAGGGCAATGAGTTGCATATTTCAGGTGCAATGACTACACCTGTGCCCATGCATTCTGTCATGGATGACCACAATATACACTGTCAGCATATAATTCTTTGTTGTATTATCATTTGAAAAATGGCCAATCCATGTTTTGCCTCAGATTGTCACCAAGTAACGCACAGGATCCCTGCCATTATGGTGTCATAGGGGGCATATGTGGCTCAGGGTACACTGTAAATGTAGCATATGTAATCTACACACAACACAGGCCCTACATATAAGGGACTATAGAAAGCATAATAAATCATGACCTTCAATCAACCCACATGAGTATCACACAGTAACTGATTGTCCCTTGATGCACAAGCCACAATACCTGAGTTACTGGTATTGCAGTGCTCCAGGAATGTGGCTTTGCATGTCTCTCATTACAACAAATTATGAAAGGAGTACACTCCATAAATGAGTCTGCAAACAATTGATGGATCATGTTTGTCACCACATGATAGTTAGGGCCACTGCATTTGTGCAGATGTGTGTGTATCAATCGCTGGAGTGACAGGGTCTATATATGTATGCAGTGCTATGTATGTTGGAGTATCATCATGCCTGAGAGGCTGGACTTTCAGATATAAAGTCATACACAGTAATTTTATTTGAAAGTGTTGTACAGTGCACAGATATTGAGCACATTTCACCCTTCACCTTTTCACCCTTCCATGCTTTACAGGTGGACCTGCCCCTTACACAATTGGTGAAGTTGCTCGATTTGCGGACCCAGACATATCCAGTAAGTGTTGATATTTCTGTTCTGTGTTGTGTTTGCAGCTGTTGTGTGATTGACTCCTGTGTGTTGGACACATAGCAAGGTATGATGTGCTGGCACATGATCTGATATGTAACTTGACTGGAGTTTCAATTTTTTCCCATATTTGAGTTGGACAATCAGTAGCGTATAGTCATATTTTGGGATTGTAGTGCAACCCTGTAGGCATGGTCATGTAAATAGGGTGACATTTGTTGTTAAATTTCTGGGAAAGAAAATGTAGCAGAGGGACATTTTCATACTTTTGTCAGGAGGTCGTACCCTGAATCTCACAGAATAGGAATGCCAAAGTATTACCCACAGACTTGAGCCTCCCTGTTCACTAATGAACATGTTCCATTGCATGTTTGACTTCCTAGCAGCATCTAGCTCCACATGTTGTGCTATGTGTATGTGGCACTTGAGTACAATGCCATAGGTGTGCATGAAGCTCATGCCCAGATGTGTGCTTGCAACTATCTGCTTGTTGTAGGACAGGTATTGGTGGTATCAAATGATGCTGACAATTTTCTGCAATTACAAACATAAATGTGAATGGGATTTCCAAGGTTTGTGTCTATCCTAGTTGGACACCCTCCTTACCTGTTGTGGTCTAACTAAACCCACATACAGCTGCCCAAAGCTTCCTAGGTATCCTTGATGTTTGAAAGTATGTGTTGCTTGTCCATCCACCCCTGAGGCACAGGCTTAGGGTTATGAAATATGTGTACCTAGGTCTGATGATCCAAGTCTAGTACACAGTCATGTAAATCTGTGAATCATTTGTCCCAACCTAGGATACCCACTCTTGATTAGCAACTCTATACCATCCTGGCAATTCCATTTACAAATCACACATCTTGTTGCCCTTGATTTTCATCCAGAAGATAGTTATTAGTTGGTCTGTCACATGTGGAGGACTTGCAGCATTTGTTATGTGACTAATGGCTGAACAATGATGCTTAGATCATTTAAGTTGGTACACATCTTCTAGAGCATTGCTGTGCATTAGATAGGACATGTGTAGGATGCGTTGGCATGTACTTCCTCAGGGAGAATCTGTGATCTGTATGGTGATGTGGCCTGTTTCAGCTACATTAGATGTATTGTCTGATTCTCATCAGTAGCTGTATCACACAATGATGTACATAATGTTTGGCTTTATCTTTTTTAACAGCAGCCAATATGGATGCCAGACAGATCCATGAATTTTAGCAGAGGGCGATGCATTACCGCCACATTCTGGATGTGGAGTCTGGGTTCCACCACATGGCACAGCGTTATCGCCATGAAAGAGCCTCAGTGGTGTGGAGGGGATTTTCCCAAGGGGGCCCTTCTGTGTCCACAACAGCCGCCACCAACAGCACCACCACTACGACCCAGGGGGCACCAAGGATGACAGCCACCACTGCAGGACCATCAACTTCCTCAGCTCCTGGACCACTGACAACAGCACCTGCACCTCCCCCTCCAAGCATGGCACCACTGGGCAACCCTCAATAACTGGCACTCAGACCACCCCTGCTGCAGTCATTGACACTGGTGATTTTCGTGCTATGCAACGTGACATGCAACAGATGTTGCGCAGACTTGACAGGCTGCAGCAGGAGGTGTCGCAAATAAATAAGAGAGTGCGTGCTATTAAGAAGACCCTGCGGAGGGCGAACTTGTGAATTTGACACCCTCACCCATGATTCTCTCCCCTCCCTCCTCTTTCCTGGTTCTTTTAATTAATGGGTTTAATTAGTGGGTTTAGGGGGCTTAGTGTTAGGTTAGAATAGTTTAGTTAGTAGTAGTGGGTTGGGGGTGGAGGGTATGATATTTTTACATGTTTTTTATGTGGGTGGGTGGGGATGATGTTTTTGTGTATTAAATAAAAAAAAATATATATATATATATATATTTGTTCAGTATAAGATAGTATGTGTTTAGGTCAGTATAGGTTCTCCTCCATGTGTCCCGTCATACAAGGGGGGGGTGGGGTTTGATGTTTAGAGTGTTTAGTTAAATGTGATAAATAAGTTTAGCTTAGGGTAGTTAGGGCCAGTTGTGGGTAATGTGTAGTTAGGATAGGTTAGGTTAGTTAAGGAGTTTCCCCTAGTTTTATTATCCTTTTTTATTGTTAAATAAATATTTAGGTAGTCCTTTACAGTATGTGTCATATGCTTGGGGATCAGGGCCTTGGCATGGGTGAACAGTGTCAATTTAGTATTTGCATTTGTGTTCCACCCTGCATCCAAATCCCAATTGAGCTGTCACATTTGCAGCTACACCAAAGCTACTTCTCTGTGCATCTGCCCTCCATTGCACCCACCAGTCAAGGTTACTATGATTCCCAATGTGTTGTTAAGTTTGGATGTATGTTTTTAATCTGACATACTTTGAGAACAGATTTGGTTTTGAGGACACTGTGTTACATCAGCCTGCAGCCTGATGTTCATGTGAACCCTGATAAGGTGAGTGGTGGTATAATCTCATGTAGTATAGTATACATAACTCACACCTATTATTTGTTACATTGTACAGCCACGTTACTTATTTGTACGTACACTCATACACATCCATTCCTGATGTATGGTGTGTGTGATGAAAAATTTGAGTCAAATGTCACATACATAAAGATTGTCTGGAAGAAAAATCTGAAGACAATAATGTTCTGCTTAGACATCCCTTGAAGAAGACTTATTCTGTCCAACATAGCCTTATACTGTATAGTTTCTATTTACCTCAGAATTAACCCTCAGGAAGGGCAGATGATGGTACAATCCAGACCACAGTCCATAGTTATCAGCCCACAATCTTTCAGGGCAGTTGTATTGACATTCTATGGGCATTGACATGAGGCAAACATCACTAATCTCCCTCACGTTTGATGTGTCACATTACACAGAGACAAAGTGGTTGTATAAGTGCTATTTATTTAAAAGTGCTTTAATGCTGTATTTACCTAGTCCAGGATTGTGAGTCCATTAGTGTGACACCTTCCATTGTGATCCTACACAAGTGCAAAAGGACATGTCATCGGACATGCTGGGGTGAAGTGTCATACAGTGCAGAGGGACATGAATTGCAAATGAGGTAGTGAGAGACAATCACAGGGCATAGTGACAAGGTAAACAGTGGGCTGGAGGACAGTGCTTGTGAGCAGCTGTTGCAAGACTGGCATGTTACAAAGCACAGGACCTTGGATATAAGTGGCCATGTGGCAGGGACTAGTGCTACTGGGTACTCTTAGGGGTGAAGGTGATCTGTTCCACGTCTTTATCTTCTGATGTGTGTGTTGTCTCCTCTGCCCTTGGTGGTGGTGGGTTTGAAGGGGCCACGCACACTTCAGTGTTTGAAGACGTGGAGTCAAAAATCCCGGTAGCTGCCAACTGTGGGGCTATTAAGGGCAGTACTGCAGCAAGGAGGAGCTGCTGGTTCTTAAGGATAGCAGCTACATCACTGTGGTAGGCAGCCAGGTCGGCCCTAAGGGGGTCAATATTGTATTCGTGCACGCGTTGAAAGGTTTGTTGTTGGAGGAGTTGTGTCAACTCTCTTACTGCTGTACTGATTTCCTTCACACTTTGTTGAAGTTCTTGCAAGATTGATGTTCTCCCTTGCATGGCTGCTGCCTGATCTGCAGTTGACATAATGCACGAACGCACCCCCTCTAGGCTGGCTGCCATATTTTGCATCCCCTCCCGCACCTCCTTGGCCAGCTCCCGCTGTACTCCAACTACAGTCCTCTCAAAGCTGGTGCCAGTGTCGTCAGAGTCCTCAGCTGGGTTGGAACTGGCAGGTCGTACAATTGGGGTGGTGGGTGGGTCCTCTGTGATGGCTGCTTTATGTGTGCTCCTCCTTGCAACTGAAGGTAGAGTCTGGAGGGTTCCAAGGACATCTTGGAGGGTCTGCTGGCTGATGTTTGTCAGCTCGTCATCCATGTCATCAGGGAAGTCCAGGACAGGCATATCCCCAGGAGAGCCATCATCCTCTGCAATGAGATATTGTACAATTAGTGTGTCTGTGTTGTGGCATTTGTGATGTGATGTGCCTGACGTCCTATTAGTTGTACATTGTGATATTGGTTCCTGTTCATTGTCCTGTCTTTAATTTTAGCATTCTCCCAGGTCTATGCCCCACCTGCATGTCACATGTAGTGTGGGCAGTTTGGGGAATTGTCTGAGTCACATCCTCTAGGTGTAGGTTCTGCCCAAATTGTATGTTGCCACCTTATTGTACAACTCAACCCTCCGTCTACTTCCATTCTCATGTTGTGGCCTTGCACTGGCTGTGGGTGTTCTGATGGCACTTGCACAACACTTAACAATCTGGAACTGATATTTCACATATAGTCATGAATATCATGACTTCCATGCATTGTGTAGTAGGTATGTCCCCCTCTGCTTATAGTTTACAAAAGGCATTTTAGTTTCCCATGCCACTTACCCTGCATCTGTGGTGTCTCCTGGTACTCTGCGCTGTCCTTTCCTTGAAACCCTGTGACGATCTCCTCAGGGATGACGGCTGCCACCATCTCCTCCATGTGGTCCAGGGCCTCCTGCGGTGCTGGACTCCCACCTCCAGTCTGCAGTGCTGCCTTCCTGTTCCTGGCCATCTTTTCCTTGGTCCTGCGCTTGCAGTCATGCCAGTGTTTCTTGCACTCAATGACTGTTCTCCGTACTTCTGCCACACTATTTATCTTGTCAACAATTTGTTGCCAAATTGCCTCTCTCCTCCCAATTGGCAATTTAGAGGTGACAAAAAGTTGGTGCTGGTGTTCCGTCACCTCTTTCACTAGTATTTCCTGCTCCTCTGCACTGAACCAACACTTCCTTTTCTTCTTCTCCCTCTCCCGGGACTTGTGTGGGTCCTCCTGGCTGGTTCCTGGTCGGTTGTCATCTTTCTGGGGTCTCTCAAAGCTTCTAGGATCCATTTTGGCTCTCCTTTGCACATTTTGCAGTGTTTGCGCCGCTTTTTGATGCAATTGCGTCAAAAAATGGCGCCTATCCAGTTTGTGATGTTGTAAACCAGATCAAAGTCATTTTCGCCATGTTAACGTCATTTTTCTTTACAACGTGAAGCATTGGTTGAATAAAAAAAAATGACTCACACCAGTGGTTTGCGCCGCCGTGCGACCGAATATAAATTTGTTGCCTGAGCGGTGCTAAGAAATGGCGTTAGCCGGTGTTAAAATATTTGACACAAAACTGCGCCGGCGCAGTTTTGCATGAAAAAGTATAAATATGGGCCTTTATTTCATACTCCTTTCTTCCTTTTCTCTTCCTTCCGTCCCCTTTCCCCAACCCATCCATCTATGCACCCATTCATCGTCACAGTTTCAGGCCTCCTTTCAACAAGCCCCAGCAGAGATCACAACCTGCAGGAGGGCTACCGTCACGATCATTATCACCCACCCCATGAGATGTGCAGACTGGCTTTCCCCACACACAGGTCAGTAACAGGTTTAAGAATTGCCGGCAGAGCCACCCCAGCGGGTTTATCAAATGGTGAGTGACTTGGGATAGGAGTGTTCAGAAAGTGGGGGCTCAGATATATGGGATTCAGACACAGTGACAACAAATGCATCATAGGAGCACTATGAAAAGCCCAATTCGCTCATGGCACGTGCTGTATTCTACCTTCTCATAGCACAGTTCCTTCCTGTGATTTCTAGGGGGGCTCTATGCAGAGCACTAGTCTTTGTTGTATATTAATTCATGCTTGCAGATTGCACTATGCCTCGTCACTCTTAACCCCCATGTTCACCAGATAAGTGAACATTTTAAATATATAGGCCCTCATTATGACATTGGTGGTAAATCCCACGTACCTCTGAGGTAACGGCCGCCAACATACCGCCGCAGTGGCGAATATCGGTTCACCATAATATGACACACAAACACCAATCTGACAGAATACTTCCACATACACAAATCCGCCAGCCCAAAGGTCAGTGTTAAAGTGGCAGTACCAACACCCATACCGTTATGCCAACAGAACAACGCCCACCACATTATGACCCACTAATCACCACGGCGGACATTCACTGGTGGTAAACCATTGGCGGTACATACCGTCGCACTCAGAATGGACACCCACATACAAAACAACACCACATTGGTCAATACTAAAAACACACACCTGACACTCATACACACCACATCCACCCACCCACCCACAGCACTATAAAACACACACACTCATTACCCACAACCCATTACAAACAACAATTACTGCCAGTAGATTGACACGAACAGCACAGAGACAACTAGACACACAAACCACATACACCCATACATCCTTCACGCACCCCACATCACACACCCCACCACATTACTCAACACACTCTCACCAACACACACCACCAATATCCCCAAAAAGGCACTCCCATTTCACTGATGAGGAGTTAAGGATCATGGTGGAGGAAATTGTCAGTGTAGAGCCACAGCTGTTTGGAACACAGGTACAGCAGATATCCATTGCCAGGAAGATGTAGCTATGATGGAGAATTGTGGACAGGGTGAACGCCGTGGGACAGCATCCAAGAACAAGGGATGACATCAGGAAGAGACCTACAGGGAAGGTACATTCCGTGGCAGCAAGGCCCCCACTCGCTATACGGAGGACTGGCAGTGGACTCCCACCTCCACCTCAACAGCTCATGGCATGGCAGGAGCAAGTCTTGGCACTACTGCATCTTGAGGAACTAGCTGGAGCAGTGGGAGGACTGGACACTGTAAAGTCAACATTTACTACTTATCACACCCCATACCTGCATGCCATCACACCCACTCACACTCACTCCCATCACTCCACTCCACCCCACACACTGCACCAATGCAGATGACTAACCCGAGTGCCAAATCATGCATGCCATACCAAAGCATGGACAGCCCTACCAGCCCTGCATGGACACCCATCCCCAAAGCATGCACAGAATAGGGAAACTAATAATCACACAATACATCACCATACACAAACAAAGGTGGCAGGGTAACATCAACGATAGAGGGGAAGCAAGGGATGTACAATATGTCACAGATATGAAGCATAATGCATCATTTACATCCCCACTGGGGCCCCAGCCAATCTCAGCGGACAGGAGGCACCATGACTATCCATTCCCCCAACAGAATATGCCCCCACTAATGACAGTAACTCTGGACTTCAGGATCTGGACCAACAACCTGGCCCATCAGGGACCACTGGACAGTCGGTCACCCAAGCTGACGCACAGTCCACCATAGAGCCACCCCCATCATTATCCAACACCACAGCACCAACACAGCATACCCACACCTCTGTCCCCAGGACACGTCAATCAGCAGTGTGCCCACCTGTACAGAGACCCCAGGCCACACCTCATACCCAAGACAATCAGGGACCTGGGGTCAGTGGCAGTGGGCACACCATTCCGGGGACAGAGGCACAGGCCAACAGGGAGACTGGGAGGACCGCTGTGCACTAGGGGAGGACAGGCCCAGGGAACCGACTCTCCAGGAGGCACTCACCGAGATCCTGGGGGCCTACCAACATTCCCAGGACACGATGGGCCAGATCCTTGACAACGTACAAGAGAACAGGCGGCTGAAGGAGGGACAGTATCAGGGGATCAGAGAGGACTTGCAGGCCATTAACACCATCTTGATCTTCATAGCAGGGGTGGTGGCAGACATGGGCAACATCGCGAGGGAGGCGACAGCACAGCAGCGGGCCCCTACCACCAGCCAGTCCATTGACCAGCCCTCCACCTCCGCTGCAGCTAGTGGGCATTAGGCCCTGCCACAAGACCCGCAGGCCACCAGCGCCCCTCCCCTTGCAGAAGGTGAACCACCTCGCAAACGTTCCCTGCAATCTAGACAGAAGCCAGAGACACTTGCCAAGACCACCAAGAAATGTAACTCTCCTGATTGTCCCCCTTGTGTCCCACACAGTCATCTTCTCCACTTTGAACTGCCTTTGCTCCTCTTCCTATGGCCCCTTGGACACTGGACCTGTGCTACAAATGGCTTGGAACAATACCCTGGACTTTCCCCCATTCGATTGCACTTTTCCCTTAATTTCATAGCACTACAATGAACACCCTTGAACACAACTTGACTACCAGTATTTTATGTTTTGAAAATGCATTTATAGAAACAGTCACATCTAGTGCAAATGATCTGAATACTATGAGAACATAGAAATAAGGACCTGTAGCTGTCTGTAGTCATCACATCAGTGCACAGTTGTTATATCACCAACATTTGTAAAATGACATGCCATAGGTGACAGTAAGTTGAGATGCAAAGGAAGTTAATGCCATCATGCTACAGCCACACAGAATACATCAATTGTCAGAGTAATGGTCAGTTGCACTGTCTCACCTGTGTGTCATTGGAAGTATTGTTGTATAACTGATGTTCTGTTGTCTTCATCCTCAGCCCAAAGGTCCTCTCGATGATCCTTCTGGTTTGCCAATGTGCCTCATTATGACGTTCCTCAACCCTTGTCCTGACATTCCTCACAGGGGTCAGCAGCCACAATAGGTTTGGGTAGCCAGAGTCACCTGCAAGTATTGAGAGACAACATTGACACAAAATGGTATGGGGAAGACACCTGAAGGCATACACTAACATACAGAGGATGGGGACCCTGGCTCACCTATTAGCCACACCCTGTGCTTCTGTAGTTGGGCCATCACATTTGGGATGCTGCTATTCCTCCGAATAAAGGCATCACGCACCGACTCAGGATACTTAGCATTGACATGGGAGATGTACTGGTCCGCCAGGCACACCATTTACACATTCAGAGAGTGGAAATTATTCAGATTGCTGAACACCTCTTCATTCTGGCGGGGGGTACAAATGCAATATGTGTTCTGTCAATCGCTCCAATAATATTGGGGATATGCCCCATTGCATAGAATCCTGCCTTCACAGTGGCCAAATCTTCCACCTGGGGGAAAACAACGTAGCTGCACATGTGTTTCACCAGGGCAGACAAAACTCTTGCCAGCATGATTGAGAGCATTGGCTGTGACATTCCCGCTGCCAAGCCTACTGTCACTTGGAAATAACCAGTTGCCAGGAAATGGAGCACTGATAGCACTTGCACAAGAGGGGGGATCCCAGTCGGATGGCAGATAGCAGATATCAGGTCTGCCTCCAATTGGGCAAACAGCTCAGTTATTGTGGCCCTGTCCAGTCTACAGGTGAGCATAAAGTGCCTGTCCTCCAGTGTAGCCAAGTCCACAATGGGTCTGTACACAGGTTTTTGTCTCCTCCTCCTATTTATCCGCAGCAGTAGGTATCTAAGGGACACAAGAGTAAGTAGGTTGTCACAATTTGAACAATGGGGTTGTACATAATGCATTTATGTGAGGGAACAGTGGGAATGGCAAGGTATGTGCTAATCTAGGCTGTGACACAGTTAAGCTCCATATGACGTTGTCCGCCACCATGAAATGGCGACCGCGTCCTGTATGTAGGGACAGGTGGAAGTGAGGTAACTCCGCCGACGTTGGGCGTAGTGGCGGAAGGCGGTCTTGCACCGCCGTGCAATTCCTCATCGGATAATATGGGGCTCTATGGAGTACAGTGGCCAATGGGGATCTGCACCAGCAGTTACGGGGTACATTGCTGCGGACGTGACCGCCATTTTCTATCTGATTCCTCACTTGTTTCCTGACCTTCAACAGGAGAACACCTACACTGCTTGTTCTGCTGTGACCTGTGTCTGGAGCCTACCATGGCCTGTGTGACTGGGGAAAGGACCCCTGCCTTCACTTCGGAGGAGTTAAAGCGATTGGTGGATGGGGTCCTACTCCAGTACGGACTGCTGTATGGGCATCTATACCAACAGGTGAGTACACCTTGGGCACGATACATGTGTGAAGGATACATGGAGATGTGTGTGCAAGCATTGTGTCATCTGGGGGGATGTCTTATGGTGGTGAATATGGTGTGCGCCGGCTGATGTGTGTGCCAGTGGTGACAGAAAAGGGATTGGTGCGCCATATGTGTGACAGGCTGGATTGTATGCTTAATGGTGTCCTCCTGTCTGCATTACCTCTGCAGGTCAGCGCCCATCAAAAGAAGGGATTATGGCATACCATCGCTAAGGAAGTGCAGAACCTGGTGTTGAAGTAAGCCTCAGCAAGGCCTACTAGTGCAAGGGGTTCACCTTTCTCTGCACAAAGTCCTCAGACCATGTAGGAAGAAGTTGGCACAGAAACTGGAATAAAATACAAAAGTTTATTAACCTCATGAGGTGGTACTACAGTTCAAACAGCACCCTAGGGTAATGTCTGAAGTAGCACACTGAACTGAGAGAGCATGGTCCTTTTATACCCACACAGGGGCTAAAAGGAGATGGTACAATTATGGAAACAAGACTTGTATACATGTAAGTTCAGGTGGAAAATGCACAGTCGACAGGTAGGAGGAGCTAACAGTTTCCAAGGACTAACAGCTGCAGACCTTACTGAGCATGTGCGAAAGTAAGAGATGCTAAATATAACTTGTCACTAGGCAGATTTCAAGAGCAGTTAACAGAAAGGTAGGACAGAGCACATGGTGAGCACATGGCAGCATGTAGCAGAGAAAATGGCTGCCATGAATACAAAATGGATTCCGCAAAATGTTCACAATAGTTACTAGATACAAGATGTCTTCTGCTAATGCTTAATCTAATCACTGATAAATTACAACAGACGACCCTTTCAGCATTAGCTGAAGACATTCGTCTTTCTGGGATAATCTAAATATTCATCCTGTATATTTATGCTCATCATTTCAGCTATTTCCTTATCTAACATATGTTGTGCATTCATTTCTGTAATATTTCTTTTGGTAGGCATACAAGCAGTAATACACATGGAGCAGAACATTGGACCACACTGAATACAGATACAGCATGTAAACAATATTGCAATTATTACACACAGGATAGTCAGTAGTTTCCAGCCCCAGGCGGAAACAAGAGCCCAAAACCATCCAGAAAAAGTCCAAGTACCAGTCTCTGTATGGATTTCTGCATCAATTTTATGCAATTTAGATATTGCATCATATACTGAAGGTGAGTGATCTGGGATAAAAACACAACAACTACTACCGATGATTCGACATGCACCACCTCGATCAGCTAATATCACATCTAGTACCATACGATTTTGGAGCGCTACAATCCTCACAACTTGGAGCTCCTCAGTAATATTCCCAAGTGCCAGAGCTGCCTGATTGGTAACAGCTTCCACAACCCTAGTCAATTGTCTCACTTTCCTACTGTTTAACGCAACACCTACAAAGGGGAACAATCCTAAATTAAAATCAACATATTGTTGCAGGCTAGTATCCGTTTGGTCTACCTCATTTGTACTTATTTCCCTTTTATATCTATTGTTAATGATGTCATTGAACAGTTTTAAATCTCGGTGATATGATGCAGGAGCCAAAAACACAGGGGGTAATAGAAAAGATACATAACACACACCTGACCACCCAACAGGTAGTTGGTAATATCCATAGTTACCACAAACAAAATATGTATTATGTGAAGCTGTAAAACTACTATTATTTATACTCTCAATAGTTAAAATCAAGGTACAATCGCTTATCCCTACTGGAATTCGTCCAATGCTTCGTATACATAAATCTGCTTTAGTTTTTGTAACAGAAATCACAAATTGTTCTTTCTTGTCAGAGTCTCGTATATTTGTGAAGACATATGGTATTGAAACATTGTCCGGTTGATACTCTTCCGATTCCCATTTAGTTCCTTTAGCTTGGGGATACCCATCTTTGTCTTGGTAGCACACTTTATTAAGGCGAAAAAGAAGTCCGCCCTCTGTACATTTTCCAGATGCAAACAAAAACATGTACCAAGCTTGACAAGAACCATTGTGTGAAAAAGGAAGAGGAATGAAAGGTGTTCCTCCTTTCTATTGATGCGCAGGTATCATTCCACATACCCAACAGTTAGTAGTATTTGTAGCATTATGAGTATGATGCAACATCTGAATGAAAGTATTATTGAAGTACGATTGACGGTGCTTCTGCTCCTGATAGGGAAGCGTAAAGTAATAGTGATCCTCTGGTACTGGAGTAGTGGCAACAAAAAACTCACGAGCAGGAGACTTCTTTTCAATAAACCAGGTGATTGTTGCTGTAACCACCAAAACAACAACAAACCCCATAATACTAATGATCAATTTGTTATTCATTTTAGCAACAGTGATAATCAACCCTTTCAGAAATGAATTAAAAACAATCGTTGGAGCTCTTATCCCTGGGCAGCCGCTGATTTCTTCACCACGGGCCAAGACGGTTTCACTACTCTAATGCACGGCTGATCCACCCCCCTTGCCACATTGGCTCTCCGTTTCACTAACCCAGGGCAGTAGCTCAACCAGCCTTTTCAAAACAATTTTCAGATTCTTTCCTTGGTCTCAAATTATATCGCGACACTCCAGAAGTCGTATGGTCTGGGAAGACCTCTGCAGATTCGTCAGGTGATATAGCACGGCCTTTCTCCGTAGTCAAAATCTCTTGATGATCGGTCAGCACTGCAGGTTCCACCAAGGTAGGTAGCACTCTCTTGCAGTGAGTACTATGGACCCAATTCTTTCGGTTCGTCACTCGAACTGCTGTCCTTGTCGCAAGGAGCACCTGTTCTGGGCCTCGCCACCTTGGTTCCAAGCTGCTTGATCTTTCAAAAGACTTAGGGGGTCATTCCGACCCCGGCGGTCAAGGACCGCCGGGGTCGGCGGGAGCACCGCCAACATGCTGGCGGTACCCCGCAGGGCATTCTGACCGCGGCGGTTTGGCCGCGGTCAGAAGAGGAAAACCGGCGGTCTCCCGCCGGTTTTCCGCTGCCCTGGGGAATCCTCCATGGTGGCGCAGCTTGCTGCGCCGGAATGGGGATTCCGACACCCCATACCGCCATCCTGTTCCTGGCGGTTCGCCCACCAGGAACAGGATGGCGGTATGGGGTGTCGTGGGGCCCCTGGGGGCCCCTGCAGTGCCCATGCCAATGGGCTGGCCCCCCGTAAGAGGGCCCCACAAAGAATTTCAGTGTCTGCTGTGCAGACACTGAAATTCGCGACGGGTGCAACTGCAACGGTCGCACCTTCCCACTCCGCCGGCTCCATTCGGAGCCGGCTTCCTCGTGGGAAGGGGTTTCCCACTGGGCTGGCGGGCGGCCTTCTGGCGGTCGCCCGCCAGCCCAGCGGGAAAACCAGAATGGCCTCCGCGGTCTTTCGACCGCGGAGCGGCCATTTGGCGGTTCCCGCCAGGTGGGCGGCTACCGCCGCCCGCCAGCCTCAGATTGAGGCCCTTAATCATCACCTGGTCACCAGGTCAGAGTTCATGGCCTTCATCTGTAGATCTGTCAGGAAGTGCTTCTCGAACCTGTTGATGAATAGAAACCAAATTGTCGGTTAACTGTGCCAAATAATCATTCATCAGGACACAAGGTACATCATATACAGATTTTGGTTTAGGAACTCCCCAAATATTCATTGGTCTCCCAAATACTATTTCATAGGGGCTAAGGCCAAGTCGGGAGTGTGGCACTGACCTAATAGACAATAATGCCAATGGTAATGCATCCGGCCAAGTTAAGGATGTGGAAGCCTGTATCTTCGCTAATTTCAGCTTCAATGTAGCATTATACCTTTCCACCAACCCTGCTGATTGTGGGTGGAAAACCGCATGGAACTTCTGTTTGATCCCTAATCCTTTCAGGACATACTTAATAACTTCACCAACAAAATGAGGTCCGTTATCACTCCATAAAAGTTTGCAAACACCAAACCTAGGGAAAAAGCACCTTCGCTGTGGTAATGGCAGTATTATCCTTTGTGGGGTACGCCTCTATCCATTTACTGAAGGCACAAACCACCACCAAGACATACTTTAAATTGTTGCAGCGTTTAAGCTGAATATAATCCATTTGTAGAACTTCAAAAGGTGCAGTTGGTGTAGCAAACACTCCTGCAGGAGTACGTGTCCCTTTTCCAGGATTGTATTGTAAGCAGATCAAACAAGACTGTACTACTCTCTTAGCTGTACTGGAAATTTCTGGATGCTCCCAAACTTGCGTAAGCAACTTCGTTATTGTTGAAGCTCCAACATGTGCCAGCCCATGTGCCATCTGAACCATAGGTTGTACCAAAGCTATAGGCAATTTCCATTTATCCATCTGCTTATTCCGCCAACAGCCCTCATCATCCAATTCTCCATCTTTAGACCATTGCTCACGTTCTTTCACAGAAGCAGATTTCTGTATATCTAATACGTCTTGTCTAGCATTATGCCAACGTTAAGCTTGTGACTTCACTACATACATAGAAGTAGTACTTCGCTGCATCGCAGTCTCACGTGCTACACGGTCTGCAAGAGCATTACCTTCCCCTATCTTATTGGTCACTTTCTTATGTGCACTACATTTCACACTAGCTAGTTTATTTGCATATGTCAATGCAGTCAAGAGGTTATGCACTAATTCTCCGTGCATTATCTGCATCCCGTGGGATGTGAGAAAACCTCTCTCCTTCCAAAGCAAACCAAAAATCATGAGCCACTCCAAAAGCATAGCGGCTGTCTGTGTAAATGTTCACACTTAAATCAGTACTAAGCTCACATGCTTGTGTCAAAGCTATTAGTTCAGCTGCTTGAGCTGACTTCTGTGGTATACGAGCTGTCTCCACTACTGTGTGTATTGTGGTGATTGCATATGCAGCTGAGGTCGTACCATCTGGCAACTTCAAACAAGACCCATCAACCCACAGTTCTCCGTCTACATCTAAAAGGGGCGTATCTTGTAAATCAACACGACCCTTTGTCTGTTCTTCGGTAAGGAATATACAATCATGTGTTTCTTGTGACTGAGGCTGAGTCACCGGATATGGCAACAAAGTAGCTGGATTTAGTGTCGCACATCTCTTCAGTGTAATGTGAGGAGCCAACAATGTCAACTCATAACCTGTCATACGGTTCTAGTTAAATGTTGTGTCTTTGTTTGATTTAAAAGAGCATCAACCGCATGGGGTACTAGCACCAACAGCTTATGTGACAAAACTATCCCTTCACTCTGACGTATTGAGACAGCTGTTGCGGCAACTGAACAAAAACACCCGGGCAACGCAGGATCAAGCACTGCTGAAAAATATGCACAGGGACGCTGCTTATCGCCATGTGTCTGTACTAAAACTGACAATGCACATCCATCTTTCTCGTGTACGTAAAGTGCAAAAGGCTTCATGTAATCTGGAGTACCTAACACTGGTGCAGAACAAAGGGCTTGTCGCAGCTGCCAGAAAGCAGTCTCACATTCATCTGTCCATGGGAGGGGCATTGGAGTATCTTTAGTCAAAAGTGCTAGCAAAGGTTTGGCAATGTGTGAAAACCCTAATATCCATTGCCTACAAAAAGAAGTAAGACCAAGGAATGCACGAACATCTTTCTGAGTAGAGGGTACTGGTGTGTCTAAAATTGCTTGAATACAATCTGATGTAAGTGCACGGCCCTCCTTAGACAAAAGGTGACCTAAATAGTTTACCTTTGGTCTACAATATTGCAATTTCTTTCGTGACACTTTATGATGGTGTGAAGCAAGAAAAGAAAGTAAGGACAAAGTGCACTTTTCACATTGCTCCGGGGTATCAGCTGCCAACAAAATATCATCAACATATTGTATGAGAGCCACACCTTCAGACAAAACAAAGGAATCAAGTTGTCGTTTTAACGCCTGACTATAAATACTTGGACTCTCCGTATAGCCTTGAGGAACTCTGCAAAATCTAAGTGATAGTTTATTCAAAGTAAAACCAAACAAATATCGGCTGTCAGGATGAATAGGGCTCGAAAAGAAAGCATTCTTCAAGTCTATCACAGAGAACGTAGTTGCTGTCGGGAGAACCAAAGTAAGGAGTGTCGTGATGTCAGATACCACAGGCTATTGTGGTATCACAATCTTATTGACTTCTCGTAAATCAATAATGAATCGGTAAATCCTAGTATCAGTATCCTTTTTCAGGATAGGAAGAATCAGACTGTTACAAACATTATACAAAACTTCCTCGACAACTCCAACTGCAATACGATGATGCACAATTCGTGTGAGTGCTTCTTCGCCCTCCTGTGAAATTTTGTATTGAGGCAAACGTGGCAATACAGCTCCCTCCTTGACACTAATATGTACCGGTGGAATAATCATTTGTCCCACATCAGTATCTGAAGTAGCCCACAAAGTACTAGGGAGTGAAGCTAATGCAACATCCTCTTTAACAAGACAAACTCTTTCCATCACAGGATGATTATCATTTAAAATAACACGCACCCCTTCAGGAGAGCATCGTATTGTAGCCCTGAAATACTTGAGCATATCAAGACCCACAATATTGTCTGGTGTATTTGGAGAAAACAAAAATGGACATGGAGCAGTAAATTTATCAACATGGAATGCAAGTGGTTGTGACAATGGGCTAGAGGAAGGTGTTCCATCGAAACCTATCGATGTAATGGTTAAGCCAGACAGGGGAGCCCTTGGAATCAATTGCTTAGACAAGGCGCTACGAGTAGCTCCTGTATCAACCAGAAACTGATCAGTAAGACCCAAAACATGTGCTGTAACATAGGGACCCCTCTGATCTACTGGAACTTCAACTGATTCCTTACCCCATCCTAGGCAATCCTATGCATAAGCAGAATCTTGGAAATCAGGCTGCACATGATCAGACATCTGGTATTGGTTCCGTCTATCAAAAGTGTTAAACCCATCCTGCCCTCGTGTATTAGCATCAACCCTAGCATGATCATTTGTGCTTCTTCTAGCTACTGAATATCCTGAGCGATTTCTCATTTGTCCCCGACCACGTGAACACTGCTGAACACGTAGTGCTGGACAATCGGCAGCCCAGTGCCCAAATTTCTTACAATACGCACACTGATCATCAGACAAATTCGAACGAGTGTAAGAAGAACCATAAGATCCACGTCCACCTCTATCACTACCTCTAAAAGGCAGACCATAAGCTTGAGCCAACATAACCTTCGTCTTTAATTGTTTAATCTTTTTCTCCTCACTACCTTTTGCTTCTAATTCCTGTCGTTCATAATACTGAGCCATAGTCAAAAGAGAAACCGGAGTAGAGGTAGTCCATGAACTTTCACTAGCTTTTAGACGACTAGCTATTTCTGGTAACAGATTTGCAACATATTTATCGACAAACAAATGTCTGCCCGTATCATCTGACAATGACTGACCGCTAAAATCATGAAATGCTTCTTCAAAGCGTGTAAAGAAATCAGAGACCGATTCATCTGCTTTTTGTTTACAAGACGCTAAAACAGTCCAATCTATCTTTTTAGGGGGAATAATAGTTTTCAACTTAACTAATATGGCTGCAGGAAGATCTAGAATCAACTGATATGGCTTTTTCAAAGGTTCCCTATCCCCGTCCATCTGTTCTATTTCTTTCCATGATGCCCCAAAAACTGTACGATCATCAATTTTACGAACAGTTCTCCACATATCTGGCGGTAATATCAATCCGAAAAATAAATCAATGTCAGCCAAAGTCATAGTACAAGAACTAATTGCTCCCTCAACTTCCTCATAAAAGGCGGCTGGATTTTTCCGCGGGTCAGGTAATGCTGTTTTAAGTGCCATTACATCTGCCCTATTCCAAGGAGTATACACCCAATTATAAATAAAATAACCCTTAGCATCAACAGAAGTTTTATCATCATTTGTACCCAATTCTTTAGGAGGAACATACAAAGGCGCGGCCTCCCGAATTGGTTTCGCGTGAACTATCATAGTCTTATCTGTTTCAAAGATGGAAGCTTGCGCCCCTTCGGTCTGAGATGCTCGTGCAACTGCGTCCGCAGCCCTTTTCTCTTCTTGCAAACGGACTGCCACAATACGTCATTTCATTAAACGCCTGATTGCATCAGCCACCTGGGAGAAAACAAAAAGACCATCACGCATTTGCTTATGATCAGCTGCTACATCATCGGGCTCTAACTCATCAGAATATTTCCGATATAGTTCAATAACTTCTGAGCCAAATGCCTCAGTAAAATATAGCTGCTCCTTTTCCGTCCACCCTTTCATGTTGTCTAAAAGTTCAGAAGCAGAAACAACGCTACGAATTGTTTTATGAGCAATAGATCTAAGCTCAGACGCACGGTCAGCAGGCAGCATAGAGCGGCTGTCCCGCATCTTCTGTTGCTCCGAACTGGAGACTTTAGGTAACTCATGAGGGGCAGAAGGGACGACATACGGAGGTGGAGGACGATCTAGTAAGAATATATCATCATGTGGTTTATTAAGGATAGGATAGAGAGGTTGCCTAACAGTGTATTGGCCAGTTACCTGTAGCTTACGTTCTTTCTCTTCTAGCTCCTTTAAGTCATTTATTTCTTTCTTTCTCATTTCCAATGCTTTCACATATACATTCTTTCGCTGCTCTTTCTCAAGCAAGGCTTGCTCACGCTTCACTCGTCCACGCGCTTCTTTCCCCCACATTCGTACACAGTCAAACATATCTTGCCTAGACTTTCGCTTACACATACATTGTTCCACATACTCAATCTTTCGCGAATCAAATGACCCATGCATAGGCCAACGTAACTCAGGATCCGCGCGGGTGTATTTATTCCATAATGTGCTGTACATTATAGAAGAAAGACCATGTTTAACATACATATCTCTATTTGGCGTCCCCTCTGGGGGTGCCGGTTGCGATTCTTCCAATCTCAAATTGGTACCATTACAAAAGCAACACATCCTACGAAGTGCGCTAAAAACAGGCATGCCAAAAATAGTGCAGAATATGCAATATTATAATCAAAGTAGCACTTAAGGTGCTGTTCATATCAAAATTAAATTGGAGAAAATTCTCCTCATTACCTGCCTATATAAATTGCAATTTATATATCAAATCCAAAGAATACAAATTGACTAGTCACCCAAATCACGAGAGCCACAGTAAGTAGTGCTAAACTACATTACCAAACACAGGCATCAAAACCCACAGCAAGTGCCGTAAAACGGCTCTTACCAATCACAGGGTGTCCAGGTTCCAACTGCCAGGTTCTAAAATCGACCAAATGGTCACTGCATGACGAATGAACAAAAAGGATCTCAGTCGAGGACCGGCGCCACCTGGATGGTCAAATCAGAAAGAAGGGAAAAACGCTGTGGTTGCCAAGACTCGGGTCTCCTCAGGCATTGATCGTCCGCAGCGAGATTCCAATCCTTCGTCGCGACCAATCCGTTGGGCATCCGAGTCGCCGATGAGTCCCTGTTCATGCGCCAATTTGTTGAAGTAAGCCTCAGCAAGGCCTACTAGTGCAAGGGGTTCACCTTTCTCTGCACAAAGTCCTCAGACCATGTAGGAAGAAGTTGGCACAGAAACTGGAATAAAAGACAAAAGTTTATTAACCTCATGAGGTGGTACTACATTTCAAACAGCACCCTAGGGTAATGTCTGAAGTAGCACACTGAACTGAGAGAGCATGGTCCTTTTATACCCACACAGGGGCTAAAAGGAGATGGTACAATTATGGAAACAAGACTTGTATACATGTAAGGTCATGTGGAAAATGCACAGTCGACAGGTAGGAGGAGCTAACAGTTTCCAAGGACTAACAGCTGCAGACCTTACTGAGCATGTGCGAAAGTAAGAGATGCTAAATATAACTTGTCACTAGGCAGATTTCAAGAGCAGTTAACAGAAAGGTAGGACAGAGCACATGGTGAGCACATGGCAGCATGTAGCAGAGAAAATGGCTGCCATGAATACAAAATGGATTGCGGAAAATGTTCACAATAGTTACTAAATACAAGATGTCTTCTGCTAATGCTTAATCTAATCACTGCTAAATTACAACACTGGGGGTCTATGGCGGCACCCACTGTCGGAAATGGTGGGAGGACCTGAGACGCTGGGCACGGAAGACTGCAGAGGCCCAGCTGGGCATGGCCTCCCAACGAGGGCTGGGTGCCCGTCGGAACCTGACCCCACAGATGTCCTGCATACTGGCCTACCCAGAGCTGGATGGGTGCTTGACGGAACCACAGCAGCCACAAGGGGGTAAGTACAGTGGACATTATTACAATAATTGGCAGGTGGCATGGGATCCGGGTGGTGGATGTGAGTCAGTGGGTGCCCCTAAGGCCAGGTCAGACATTGCAGCATGATTCAGCTCAAGGGTAATGTGTGTATGGCAAATGCAGGTAACCTAGCTTGTTAGCATTCCATGTCAGTCAGGGCTTTGTGGGTACCAGGAGGGGTGATTTTGGCAGTGTGTGGCCCTCATCGTGCTGTGGCATCTAGCCAAATCACTGGCAGTGCAATGCATAGTGCTCAAGAATGATCCATGTGTGTGACAGTGCTGTATGTCAACTGTGGTGTTTGTGCAGTAATTGACACAGTGTTTCCTTTTTTTGTCTCTCCTCCCTATTTTTTTCTGTCATCCTGTCCATGTGTGCATTAGCATTATCTGGCAGAGGAGCAGGGGCACCGGTGACAGAGGAAGCTGCATCCCACAGGACCCAAGAGGCAGAGCCCACCAACGCCAAGGGAACCAGTGGGACGGAGGGCGAGGGGAGCACAACACAAACTCAGATACCTCCTCTGATGGAAGCTCCCTGGTGGTGGTGGTGGACACCTCTGTGACCACCCCAGCTGCAGGTACAGCTGCCCTTTTCTCGAACCAGCACAGCCCTGCCAGGAGCCCCTCAGCGAGTTGCCCGTGCCCGCTCACCCAGGAGGGTGGGGATCTCCTGCCCCAGTGAGCCCTGCTGTCATGAGTGAGGAGGCTATTGACCTCCTGAGATCCATCTCTGTAGGGCAGTCAACCATTGTGAATGCCATCCAGGGGCTGGCATCCCAGATGCAGCAATGCAATGCATTCCTGGAGGGCATCCACAGAGGATTGGCGGCCCAACAGAGGTTGATTCAGGCTCTGGCCTCCTCTCTGATGGCAGCCATTGTCCCTGTTCCTACTGCCCCACCCTCGAACTATCACTTCCCAGTCCCAGCCTCCTCAACCCCAACCCTTCCCATGCCACATACAGACGAGCATACACACAAGACATCACTCAAGAGTGGCACAGTCAAACACAGGCTCCACATTTCATCCCTCAAGCACTCACTCAAACACCAGACAGTTGCAGACACAACCACATCCACTGTCTCCACTGTCTCCCCCCTCCTCCTCCTCCATCTCCCTCACAATCTCGTCCACACTGACACCTGCATGCACTACATCAACATCCACCACCAGCATCACCACACCAAGCAGCACACACACCTCACTAGCAGAAACCTCCACAACATCCATGCATGCGTCCCCTGTTTCCTCTCCCGCCCTGTTTGTCCCCCTCCTAAAGGGCAAAAACGCAAGTGCTCACACACCCAACAGTCATCCACCTCACATCAGCACACTGCCCATGCATCTGTACCAAAATCCAGCAGACACACACCTCCTGCAACCACTTCCTCAACCTTCACTCCCATCGCTTCTCCCTCATCCCGCCCCGCTGTCCCCAAAAAACTTTTCCTTGCCCAACTTGACCTCTTCCCGCCCCTCCCCCTTGTTCTGCCCATTAGAGCAGGGTCCCAGTGACACAGCTCAGCACCTCAGCCAAACAGTCCACTCGAACGGTGGTGGCACCACCTGGTAGTGGTGACAAGTCAGTGAATGATCCCACTCCACCAGCCAGGAAAGTTAAGGATCCCACACCTCCTGCCATGAAGAGGAAGGAGCCTGCACCTCCTTCCATGAAGGCGAAGGAAAACGCACAACCTGTCAGGAAGGGTAAGAAGCCCTCAACCCCTGCCAGGAAGGTTAAGGATCCCACGCCTCCTGCCATGAAGGGGAAGAAGCCCTCAACTCCAGCGAAGACTGTCAGGGTGACACCTGCACCACCACCAGTGGTCACTGGGCCCCCACTGCCAGCTGAGGAAGTGCATCCCTCACCTCCAGCAGAGGCTGCCCAGGAGGCACCTCCACCTGCCACCACAGTTCAGCCCTTACCTCCTGCAGAGGCTGCCCAGGAGGCACCTCCACCTGCCACCAAAGTTCAGCCTTCACCTCCTGCAGAGGCTGCCCAGGAGGCACCTCAACGTGCCACAATAGTTCAGCCCTCCACTCCTGCAGAGGCTGCCCAGGAGGCACCTCCATCTGCCACCACAGTTCAGCCCCCAGGTCCTGCAGAAACTGCCCAGGAGGCACCTCCACCTGCAACCAAATTTCAGCCCTCACCTTCATCAGAGGCTGCCCAGGAGGCACCTTCACCTGCTGACACTGTGGAGCCCTCAACTCCAGATGACACATTGCAGCCATCACCACCAGCAGAAGCCATGTAGGCCACCCTCCAGGGACTGCTGTACAAGGGGCCCCCTCCAGGAGCAGTGGGCATGTTTCCCACCTGAGAGATTGTGACCTTGCACTCCTCAGTACAGAGAAATGGGCATGGAGCCACCTCCAAAACCAGTGGGAAAGTCACCCACTCCAGAGACTGTGGCCTTGCACTCCCCAGGACAGAGAAATGGGCATGGAGTCCTCTCCAGAAGCAGTGGGAAAGTCACCCATCCAGAGACTGTGGCCTTCTACTCCCCAGGACAGGGAAATGGGCATGGAGCCCCCTCGAGAACCAGTGGGAAAGTCACCAGCTCCAGAGACTGTGTCCTTGCACTCCCCAGAACAGAGTAATGGGCATAGAGCCCCCTCAAGAACCAGTGTGAAAGTCACCCACTTCAGAGTCTGTGGCCTTCACTCCCCAGCACAGAGTAATGGGCATGGAGCCCCCTCCAGACCCAGTGGGAAAGTCACCCACTCCACACACTGTGGTTTGCACTCCCCAGGACAGAGAAATGGGCATGGAGTCCTCTCCAGAAGCAGTGGGAAAGTCACCCATCCAGAGACTGTGGCCTTGTACTCCCCAGGACAGAGAAATGGGCATGGAGTCCTCTCCAGAAGCAGTGGGAAAGTCACCCATCCAGAGACTGTGGCCTTGTACTCCCCAGGACAGAGAAATGGGCATAGAGCCCCCTCAAGAAAAATAAAATAGTATTAGGTGAGTGTTATTATGGGTGTGCAGTGGGAGACATTTAGTCAGGTAGAGAGACTGTGTAAATTGCCATGGGGTATGTTTGGTGCTTTAAAGCTTAACTATAATATTATTGAAACTTAACATTTTGCTTTTAAAACTACTTTAAAAATGTGTTTACGTTCTGTTTTGCTCACCCAGCCAGATAGAGCCCCAGGAATTGGAGTACCTTGCATCCTTCTGTGACAACATAAACGTTTCCTACAGTTCTGCAGGGCCTCTATTATTGCTACTCCCTTCTTTTTTAAACTTTTTCTAGCCTCACAGTTTGAGGAGTGAACAAAGTTTTAAGAATGGTTATAAAACAATATAGCCTATGGCATAGTCTATTCAATACATTTCAAGTAGTGTTCTGATATTCCATATGTGCCTATCCAAGACATCCAGCTTTTGTACTGTTCATGCGGCTGTCTCACTGTGATGCTGATGAGCATACTTCTGTTTATCTTTTGGTGCAACACAATGAACCTGCTTTGCAACATTGTCTACAGTCTGATTATTATGTCAGTGGCAGTGGTACTGAACTGTACAGCAACTATGAGCATGAAATTCACATAAGAAGTTTCCATAAAAGGTGCAGTGCAGTAAAGCTCAAGCCCAGTTTATCATAATATGTATTTACACTTAGTACTTTTTTTGGCATCCAAGGCAACATTCATTGAGTACAGTCTCAAGACTTTTATGTCTACCTGACCATGAAAAGCAAAAAATCTGACGTTAGATTAATAATATGGGTGTACATTTTTAAATATATCAACATACAGAAGTACGTGATATATGAATTGTTTGCTTTATAACATAGTACTGATATTCCAATGTAATAAGTGTGAAATCCCAGAGGGAAAACAGCCCATGGTTATCACTTAAACACATTTAATTATCTCACACTCTTGAACTGGGATGATGGTAACACCCTTCTCCATAGTCTTTCAGACCCCACAATGGCACCCCTCAAATGTATCCTATACACTGAAGCACATCTCATCAAGAGCCTGAAGAAATATGATCTCACCATGCCAACCTGAGGGTTGACCCCCCGCACCCTCTCCTTTCCGGCCCACATCATCTACAAATCTAGCTGATTCATTTACGAAGCTACCACAACCGCCACTCTTGCTTATGTTGCAGACAAGCTCACCATCTCTGGAGTTTCTCGGCACACCTGCAGTTGGAACACCATCAATCTGCTGATTACAAAGGATAAAAAAGAAATAGAACAGCAGCAGGCTTTTTACATCGGTGCTCCCAGAGTCAGGAACAGCATCACCATCTGCCTTATGATTGCCCAGCACTATTTTAGTTTAGGAAAGAGTTGAAGGCTCACCTCTTTTGAAAATTCTACATCACAATACATTAACCATCCACAACCCAGATGCTCCTCCTATCACTAATTGAATTTATGCTTGTCCATGACCCAGCACAGTGCTCCGCTGCCTTATAGTTAGGTTTGCACCATAGAAAGACAATATAGTTACATACATACATGCAAGTAGCAGTAATCTCTCCAGTGTGCCCATGTTGCAATCCTAATATAACAACCTCCTAAGAACCGGTGAATCTCACATACCTCCTAAACAAAAGCATGTCACAATGAGTGCAAACAGTAGTTGTGCATGTTCACGTTGCACCCGAAATTCTGTACTTTAACCAAACTGCATTTCTATCGGAATTTGTACAAATGAAGAAAAATACTATTTTGACAGTGGCATATCTATAACCTACGGGTTGGCAGCATGTTTCATTTCACCCATGGAATTGGTGGAATTTTTGTGACTCTGCATTAGCTTTTATTATGGAGATCTGACCAAATTCCTCCAATGGCTAAATGGTGGAATGTTCCTCCTGCAACACTCAAGAAAATGCAAGCTGGCGAGCGACATTTGGCATCCCCTAGCATGATTTTCTAATGCAGGCAGATGCAGGAGGTCACGGGCAGTCGTGAGTTGCCATTGGAGTAGATTTGCTACCACTCAAGTAGATTTTCCACTCAAGTGGCAGCAAAATCAACTCAAATAGTTTTGTGCTTTTGGGCAACTCATGGTGCTGTTTGTGCTGATTTTTCAGCACTGCTTGCACTACCAGTGCTAAATTGCAGTGTGAGCTGCATATTTTCCACCCGTTAGTGGAACTCCATTGATTCTTGCAGAGTTTTATGTAACTCTGCAGAATACCACAGAGTAAAACTCTGCGACTTCTGCTCACCTCCAGCATAAATGTACATTTCCATGACAAGCTCATTTTTCCACCCATAAAGAGATTGAGTACCTCTAATGAGATGGAGCAAAGAATATTATAAGCAGATACCCCCATACATGGCTATCATGTGCCCCTATTCATTGTAAGGTGGCACTGGTTGCAAGGTATTGTGGACTATCCACCTCAGACAACACTTATGGTGGACACGCCCACACAACTGGCTGTTATGTTTAAAACTTTCAGTGTATCCTAGACACAATGGCCAGGTATGTTAAATCATCATATGGGAATGTGGCCCATTGGGTACATTGCTCTCAATACAGCTGTCATTTTTTCATCCTTCAACAAATGGTGACCTAGTTGGTGAGACATTCAAATCAAACACCACTCATGGTGGAGTGCTATGGCTGCATTGAGCCACTCCTAAAAAAAAAAATCTGTGATGCTGATACTGCTTCTCAGTGTCAACATCCTCTTCATGGCTATCTAGTATAGACAGCACATTGGCATAAAAAATGGGATTTGGGTGAACCTGCACTGGTTCGATAGGCATATTCTCTTGCCATGTTGATTCAGTCCACCTTTTTCTTATGTCATCCTGTATGTGGAGCACTCTGAACCCAGCAGTGAACCTCTTCATAATTCAGATCGTCTTTACAGTGAGCTGACTAAGGCTGGTAGATTATTCCTCACTGAGAGGCTCCTCCCTCAATATGTCACCCAACATGAGAGCAACCCCATTGTCTCTGAACAAGGAAGTTCTTGTTTCAAAGGACATGGTTTATGACAGTTACCTCTGGCAGCAGAGTACAGGATACAGCTGGATGTGATATGAACTGCTAGTTTAGACTGAAAATCTTTTGTATTTGCTGCAGCACGTGGTGCTCATTGGTTGATGATGTGCAGGTTGGTGCGGAGGCAGAATTCTAGTTGAGTAGACCCTCCACTATCTACTGGTTGATCTGCCATTAGACAATTCAGGTCCAATGTCTAATTCTCCACGCCATGGTGACAGTTAACTTTAAATGTGGTTGATGTTTGTCCACCACATCAACTTTGACTGACATATATATGCTGCAGCGCAAAGTAGGTCCACCAAGCAATGTAGATAGATCCTCAACAGGTAGATTGGCATTCTTATGATGAACAAAACAATGACTTGGTAAAATATTTTGTACCTCTAAATATGGCAGATGGCCATCACACTGGAAACATTAGATCAACTATTAAAGAGTGTCCATCAAGCTACATTAGATCCTTTGATGTTTTTAATGCCAACTAGCTTGACTATGGATCTTCATATGATTGCTATAGTTAAAAAAGTTCCACTTGACCTACAATCAAGGTAGTGCAACAGCATTTTCAAACATTTGCTTACCGTTTATTATAGACTATCTTTGTTATTCTTTTCTGATTGCAAGGTTTTTAAGAGGACTTGGTAAAAAGTACTTTTGTCAATATGAAGAAAGACTTTGTTAGTGCTCCTATTTTGACATCAAGATCCAACTAAGCATTGATTGTTGAGCATGATTCTTCAGATAGACCGAGTGGGTCTGCTCTATTACAAGGAGAAGATGAGGACATTCAGACATATGCAATTTTCTTTTCCCCTCCTTCTCTTTCTGACTATCAAAGAATTATACAGCTACCCAGAGATGACTTCCTCTAATGCATGCTACCAGCTCCAAGTGAAGATAACTTTTAATGGTTGTTCACAAAAGATGCCAAAAATAAGTGTTATAAGTTATGTGAGCATCAGCAAGTACTCGACTAGTTGTCCATACTTTTTACTAATATGGGTATTTGATTAACTCTGTAATAGAAATGAACAGCTTTTTGGCTCATTGAATTTGTGTCTGAGTAATTAATTTAACTGAAAGATTAAATATGCCTTGCCTAATTTATTGACTTGCTATGCTTCTTCCTAGATTGTGTGAAATGGGCTATGTTGTTGGTATCATTTATAATAATTGCTCCTTTTAAGAAATCACAGTTGACTTTTAAGGATAAGGTGTTATATATTCCTACAAACAATCATCCAACAACATACCATCTCACACAACATAGCAGCATAACACCCTACCCGAGGCCATCTTGTTCTGTACAATGCTACATTTATATTACTACACTACACAATATCTCCATTATGTCCTGTTTCTGATGGAAAGCAGATTTGTAATCAGTGATTCGATCCAGGTGAGGTTATTGCGACATGTTCTAACTAGGCCTCTCAAAATGTCTGCTATCTGAGCTGAATTTGGGTCAGAACTTGGCAGTATGTGTGTTTCTAGGCCTTCATAGATGCACTAATATCTCACCTTTAAGGTCAGAGTTACATTAACTGCTGATAGAGAAAATAATTCTGCTTTTATTTACCGGGTGTTACCTCAGCTAGATATGGCATATATTCAAGCCAAGCCATCTTTCTTAAACACCAAAGAGATTGCTTAAATCAACCATAGAACCTAGAGCCTGATTATGAGCCTCATGGTCACTAATTCAGATCCGATCAGATAATCTTTATTGCTCGATTAATAAAAATCATTGCAATATAATACATGATAAAACACCCATAATGGGCATTTAAAATCAACTACATAATTCAAGAGAAAATGACTTTAAATACAATAGAACTATTGGCCTGATTACGACCCTGGCGGTAAAAACCGCCTGGGCCGTGGTCCGCGGGAGCACCGCCAACAGGCTGGCGGTGCTCCTTTGGGCATTCTGACCGCGGCGGTACAGCCGCGGCCAGAAACGGAAAGTCGGCGGTGTACCGCCGGCTTTCCGCTGCCCAGGGGAATCCTCCATGGCGGCGCAACTTGCTGCGCCGCCATGGGGATTCCGACCCCCATACCGCCATCCCGCCAGGAACAGGATGGCGGTATGGGGTGTCGTGGGGCCCCTAGGGGCCCCTGCAGTGCCCATGCCATTGGCATGGGCACTGCAGGGGCCCCCGTAAGAGGGCCCCACTTAGAATTTCAGTGTCTGCTTAGCAGACACTGAAATTCGCGACGGGTGCTACTGCACCCGTAGCACCCCTTCCACTCCGCCGGCTCCATTCGGAGCCGGCTTCCTCATGGAAGGGTGTTTCCCGCTGGGCTGGCAGGCGGCCTTTTGGCGGTCGCCCGCCAGCCCAGTGGGAAACCCAGAATGACCGCTGCGGTCTTTTGACCGCGGTACGGTCTTCTGGCGGTTCCCGCTTGGCGGGCGGCTCCCGCCGCCCGCCAAGCTTGGAATGACCCCCTATGTGTGCAAAAATTAGGTCGAGAAAAGTTAAAAACCCAAGTACCGTACAACCAATAATACCCATCTGAGTTGCAAGAACAATACTACTTCATATTCTGGCATAGAGCAAAAAAGTCATTTGCAATATGGTAAATAATTTTAAAAACCTAATTTTAAAAAAAGGTGCCAAGTAGTCAGTTTTAGTGATTTCTTGGCCAAACAAGCTTTTAGAGGAACTAAGGTAGTGCAGAGAAGAACAATAATACCCATCTGAGGTTCAAGAACAATACTCATTTGACTTCTGACTTAGTGCAAACAAGTAATTTACAATACAGTAAATAATTTTAAAAATCTATTTCTATAAAAAGGTGCCAAGCAGTTGGTTTTAGTAATGTCTTGGCCAACATGCTTGTAGAGGAGCCACGTAAGTGCAGAGAAGATTAGGGCTGAGAAGATTAGGGCCTGGATGCCAGGGTCGTAATGTGGCAGTCAGACCGCTGGCAAGAAGTGAAGGCTAAACAAATTAATGATAGAAAAGGAACCTGGGAAAACTACTTAAATCAGGTTACCCAAGTCCAGAAAATCTAGTATGGTCGAAGTCTGCTTGCAACAAGTCTGTAAACATCTCTGTCCGCATTTTATTGTTCCTAACAAAGACTCCTTGGCTAAAAGATGGTATGCCTGGGCAGCTTTCGGGTCTTACTCGACAATGTCCTCTCAAGGATATTTATCAGAACATTTTTCTGCTCATATAAAAAACATAAGTTCTTGCTATATTAGATGGAGTTCTTTGACACCAAAGATGCATGCCCCCTTTGGAAAAAACAGTTTCCCAAGGCGCTTCTTTATTGTGATTGGACGTATCAATGAGATTTTATATTTGGGGTTCAAAACAAGAGCTCAGAAGCTATAAAGTTAGGTCTGTATGTGTAAAGGCAAACCAGCAACCAACAATATTCCAGGCCAGAAGTATTTTTGCACTGATTGCGCACCAACTGTGTGCATCTTACATTACAGTAATGTAACAGGTTAATGTAAAACTGCATAACCTCCATCCCTCATGCCCACATGCATTCACAAAAACTGTGCACTATTTTTTTAATGAAACGGTAGATATGAATATTGCCATGCGCAATAAAGGATTTTGGCAAAATCACATATTTCATATGTAATTGGTTTTCTTTTAATCTTGAGCCCAATATATTTCATGCTTGATGTTAGGTCTCAAATGGGATCTAAAGCAGGCAATTTATTTCTTTAAATAATAAAATGCTCTTCATTTTACAGCCCGCATGAAGGTGCACATTTCTCAGGGACAGCACCACTATAGCTGCTCACCTATCAGCCTGTGACAGCAAGTAAAATATCGTCCAAGGTATAATTAGCAAGATGTGATACTCAGTTAAAACATATAGTTCAGACTGCGCTGCTGCATATGCATCCCTTGGTCTTAAAGTCAGTGCTTAAAATAAATAACCTTTACTGAGACAGAAAAATTGCTCTTGTTATATCATATCACACTGAGCTGAGAACCTTTTAATGAAAGATATAATTCTTATGCTGTCCACATCATACTGCATTGTCATGCAAAACACTTTAACGCATGGTTTCAATTATAATAGGCTTTCTTGGTATGCATTGTGATTCTTAACCATGGATCATGCGTGACATAAATGAGAGATGTTCATGTCATTCAAAAATGTATCTTTATATCTTTGCAGTTATTATCAATTGGGAAAAGTATTTGAAACGGACATGTGAAATATTCATATACCATTACTGCACACTGAACGGGTTTTGCAAAACTGCATCCCAAGCAAAAAAGCAAAATTATAAACGCATTAAAATGACCACATTAAAATAGAATATAGATCACTGGTGATTTGCTTCCAGCTTTCTAGGTCTTATTACTCTAACTATTCGCACCATAATAACCGCCTTATTTAGAGTTTGGCAGATGGGATGCGCCCTCACAAAGGTGGGTGATGTCCCCTTTGACATATTACAAGTGCATTATAGCCGGGGCCACTGAAATTATGTGATTCTGCGGCCGCTGCATCTTCCGTCTAATAATGAATTAGCTTCATTTGCTGTGAAATCGATCACCTGCAGCAGAATCTGCGAAAAAAAAATTGTTAGCACAAACTAATCAAAAGTTGCTTAAAAATGTTTTCTACAAACGCGGTGAAACATTCTGTCATAGAATGGAATGAATGCCCTGTGCAAAGGTTGGCTGGTCAGACTTTAGCTACATATTGCTATTTGGGTGTTAAACTGCGCTAATAACGTGAAAGATTTGCCTGGACAATATTAACATATGTAAAAATGACAAAACAACGAGGTAATACTATTACCAAATATTCGTATTATGCCGCATAATTTGCCTTTTCTTGACACACTATTTACTCAGCCCTTCTTTAGAATTCCAGTGGGCCTCGTTGTGGCCTGCAGCACTAATAATAAGGTGAACAAGAGATCTGCCAATGTTTTAAGGCAATATGCAATATTGATGCTATGTCGGTTAGGACAAACTCTAAATAAGGTTCTAAATTCTTAGCCAGCAGTCCAAAATATACTCTCACTTAGCATACAGCATTATGTATAAAAGTGTGACTCATAAAGTAGAATACATCAGCTTACAAGACATAACATTACCTTCAAAGAGTTTCACAATCTGATCACAACTCGGGTCCACACGCTTGGTAGTCATCCTTTCCCTATTACAAACAGTTCACCAGTGCAGCCTTCCAAACGTATATCAAAACATTTGGCTCAGAGACTATGTAGTATTTACGTCCATCCAAGAGCAGGCAAAGGTGCAGCACCATGTTTGCTCTAATATGAAAAGAACATCAACACCTTCTCTAGGAAGATGGCTATCTATGCAGTGTGACAATGTAGGGGCACACTATGGAGATAGTACAGATGACCATTGTTGGTAGAAAGAGGCTAAAACTAATAACCCTAAATGCTTTCTTTTGTGGTAGTGTGGGCGAGTAGGTTAGGCTCATCGCTTAGCCAGACCAATTTTGGAAAATTACTTATTTTTATACATTTCTTAACACCAAGAACTTCGTTATTGGGTAAGTACTTTTTAAGTTATCAGTTTTTAAGAATTCAGAAAATAAACCTGTATTGACTCTAATGAAGTAATGTTATGCTATCTGAAAATGCACACATATTGCATATGGGTACTTAGAAGTGACTTACAGGACCGGTCTTCTGAAGTTAAGGTAGGTATGGGCAAGTTCCAAGGCAGTGCCAACAGGTCACCTCAGGGGGCATTGGGGCATCTGGGTGTAGAGGTGATTTTCAGCATTGTGTGTCCCCTTGATTTCAGTGGGAAAGTGGTCAAAGAGGCTGCAAGCAGGGACTGGGGTGCTAGTCCAGGCGAACCCACGGGGGGCTCAGGCATTGAGATGCTCAGGCATATGGGGACACTGCTGGTCCACTTCTCCTCTGGCTTGAGGCATGGATACAATGGTGATTTCTCTGGTGGGGTTGCGCTGCAGGAGACACTTGTGGTTTATAGAAGCATGTGTAAACAGGCTGCAGGCATGGACTGGGGGACCAGTCCAGCCAAACCCAAATGGGAACTCAGCTGTGGAGGGTTTCAGGGATCCAGGGGCACTATTGGTCCTCTTTTCTTTGGGCCGTGGGCATGGGTGCAGTGGAGCTTTCAGGCGTTGTGTCGCGGTATTCAAGAGGCTCTCGCAGTTCCTGCTTTTCTGCAGACACAGGTTGCAGTTGGAGACTGGGGGCCAATCCAGCTGAACCCAAGATGGGGGTGAGCTCTGGAGGGTCGTTGTGCCTCAAGGGCACAGTCGGTTCATGGCAACTCGGGCAGGGGGGCTCGTGTGTGGTAAGGCTTTTCCTGGCGGGGTTGTGCTGGCAGAGACTCTCATTTTGGTCCTTTTGGTGACTGCAAACATGCAGGGAAGCAGCTCCTCTGCTCCAAGGGTGAAGTTGCAAGCCAGTCAAAGCTGTGAGTCACTCCTCCACAGCTTTTGGAGGTGGCACCACTTTCTGGATGAGCTGGGTCTATGCAATTGTCAGAGACAGCAGGCTGGCTGGCAGGATTGGCGCCAACTCAGTTGCTGCTCCTCATTTCTCACAATGTGGGCTCTTCTTTGTCCTTCTTTCTTCTCCAGGCAGACAACTCTGATTTCCTGATGTCAGGGGACCACCTAAATACTCAATTTAGGGGCATTAAGGGGAGGAAAGAGTAGTAGCCAATGTGCTACTTACCCCTGCGGTCACTATACCTCCTAGATGACCACTTTCTGTGGGGAGTGGACATCACCCTCTCCCGGAGCTTCTAATTTCACCACAGCCAAGATGGTGAAATCTTAATTTTTGTGTTCAGTTTATGTATCCCAACATGGGGTGTGACTTGCCTGGAGGTGTAACACAACTCCTAGCATAGGTCATTTCCAAATGATTCCGGTGCCAAATGGGATTCAGGCCCAGGGGTGACATCCTCTGGGTCTGGGGAAAGCCAGGCTCACATATCAAAGAGGGTGTGCTCTTTGAAGGTCCCAGCCTTGATATGCTAATTTACCATCCTTCCTGGTGGAGGAGGTGTCAGCACCTCCTGCCAGAGCAGGTATCGTTTTTGACCTTTTAGAGTGGGACTCTCACCTGTTACAGGTTTAGAAACTCATCTGTGGTGGTATGCTGGAAAGGACCCGTAGGCCAACACACTAGAGGACTGTAGGGTTAAGGGGTACTTCAAAGATATTCAGAAATCCATCACTGGAATTAGTGTGGGTGTATTAATATCAGTTGTTTGATACCAAACAACATATGTTTCAGTTAGGCCATTATGTAGTTGGGTAACTCATTTTAACCAGTGCCCAATGCATATTTTAAATGGCTTCCCTGTTCACTTGCAATATCTACTAAAAGAACAAGACATCACAAGGGCATATTTGCTCATGCAAATATTTCCTCACATAAAATATAATGCACCCTGACTTAGGGCTCAAAGGCCTGCTGTAGGGGTTATTTACTTATGTGAAATGCAGTGCCTTTGACATGGCACACACAAGTGTGCCATGTCATGTTTTCGCTTCAGGGTTAGCATCATGTCATGCAGCCTGCAATGGCAATCTATGTGGATCTTTGGAGGTGGCATAAGATATGTTGCAACCCTTGGGGACTCTCTTTAGTATTCATGCTCTAGGTACCAGGGCACATTTACAAGGTACTTACAGGAGTGCTAAAGTCCTTTGCCAATTGTGTCTTAATTAGGCATCACCTTGTTTTAAGGAAAGAGCATTGGCTCTGAGGTCCGGTTGGCAGGTCTCAGTGAACTGTCAGAGCCATAAAATAGCACCCAGTAGCTAAAAAGGGGAAAACACGTAGATAGACAACTGCAACAAAAACCGAGTTTCCCGCACCCCCTTTTTACATTTGCAGCACACTCTGTCCAAGCACATTCCAACTTTGAATGCAATTTCTGGGGCTGTATTGTGGTAGATTGTGCTGCCTCAGTGCACAACCACGCTCCTGTTTTTTTAGTTTGGAAGTAGTCTCAACTTCAAACATATAACTTGGAATTTCTCCAATTTAATATATGAAATATAGACAGAACAAGTTGAATACCGAGAGAAAGAATCACTCCTTACTGCTTCTAATATCTTCTGTTTAAAGATCATGCTTTAATTCTGAGACATTTCTGGTAATAGCCAACATTTACTAAGCTTTTGCATTGGGGTTGCATCACTTTTGTGGCACAGATTTGAGGTAAAATCCATTTTGGCAATTACTAAGCCACTCACAATGATTTTTGTGGCTTTGAATGCTATAGTAAATACTAAGTTATGCAAACCCTTGTAAGCCTGGGTTTGCACCAAAATGGTGCACTTTCCCAGCAGAGGCATACCGAGAAGAAATCACTTATTCTCTCCTTGTTACTTCTTCTTTCCATGTCTGCTGCATTCTGCAGCGCATGTACAAAGAGGAATATGCCTCTAAGGATTGCCTTTGTACAAGAAGGTATTTCACCATGGTGCATGGGTGCCTTTATTTGCTCTAGGCAGCCAAAAGTGCAATAGCGCATAGAGGGACCTGAACAGTGCAATTGCTTGGTAAATATGGTGCTGTTCAGCTCTCCCCTATCCAAGCAACTTGTCTTGCTGTGCTGTGATATGTGAACTACTAGTAAATATGCCCTTACATGTTGGAACTTCATCCATCTTACACACACAAAATTGTCCCTAAGCTCTGTGCACAGCCAGTGCAGCCCATCATGATACAGCCTCTGGAGTGCAGAGCTACTATAAGATCACACTGATAGTAACTCAAGAAGATACATAGACCAATCTCACTGTGTAGCAGTGCATGAGTCTCATTTTGACTGATTACCATAAGAGTGACTAACGTTATTCAAATATCATGTTGTCCTTTACATTTTCTAATCCTAGAATTATTTACTTAACACTGTTGCTGGAAATGGTGTTATTAACTATGATGTATGAAGAATTGTTAATCCTTTTTGTATTAACTACCTTGAATCAACACATCTCCCCTGTTTATATCTGCACTTGGCAAAGCTACATCTTAATCCATCAGTACCATGACTGTGTCTGCCCCTCTACTGGTCATTACCTCCAAAGGTGACTAAAATGAATACAATGCATCTGGCTCTACTGTTGAGATGGGGCCCACTTCCAAATGGCAACTTTTATCTCAGCTGACACCCCAATGTAAGCAAAGTGATTGTGATATGTTTTGTTAGAAGTATAGCTGTTTTTTTTATTTTGGTTAATCATCATATATCACTCATAACCAAGCTTAGTATTCCAGAAGAATTATTGTCTCCAGCAATAGTTAGCTGTTGACTTCTAAAGACATTAATCCAATTTTTACAGATGAATAACAGTAAGAGTATATAGATTTCAAATTTTAAAAGGATGAGCAGATAAAAGAGAGAAGGAGCTTGTACTGAAAGAAATCAGTTTTTCTCTAAATATTGAGTTGACTATAAAGAGCTTCATCCAGTCTCAAACAAAGATTTTTGTGCCCCCTATGCCATATCTAAAGGTGCTCTGGCCCACCTTTCTCCTTGGGGCTTTTGTCAGGTGGTAGCAATTGTGACAATGTTTGAGGAAAAAAGAAATGTATCTTCCTTGTTTGTAAATGTATGTGTATGTGTACCTTTACAAACAAGGTATAGTATTGCCGATATTGATTAAAGTGATTATGTCATAGCACAAATATAAGGTTTTAATAATGTGTATGAAAGGTGGTAATGAATAGAGTGTTATCATGGATCAAACATGGCCCCTTCTTTGCCAAAATGTGTACATACTAGACATGGCAATGGATGTTGATGTTCAGTGTGCTGTGCATGTGACGTCAGTTTTGTGTTGCTTTAGGGAGGATTGTGTATGTGATTGATGGTACTGGAGGAGGGTTGCAAGAGTGGCTAGAAATAATGGATGAGAAGGCTTTACAAAATAGTAAACATAATAATTTCCTTATACAATTTTTGCTTTTTCATTAAAAACTTCATGTACATCTTGAACTGTAAGCAATACTTTGGTATCAAACACGAGTGTTGTATTGTACCATAGCACTGATGTAGTGCTAACTGCCACTATGTGGGGAAACTGAAGCACTTACCCACACAACCAACATGCTACACCATTAGATTGAAAATGTGTTGTGCCTTGAGTCTAATGGCCTGATTCACAGCCCATGGACTACATTATAAAAAATGTTGATAATGAAAAAACTTTATATATGCAAAATATCTTACATTTTAAGCGTACCTAACCCATTTAACACCACATACACACTACTGGGACTATTCCCAAAGATAAGTTACACATGAGTGATTTACATATGTAAGTGTAATTTTTGAATAAATTTATTATTTTTCACTATTCACCAGTTACTAGTGTAAAGGTACTCTGTAAATGTACACGCCTCTATCCCCTTGACACAGGGGATGGAGCCAAATGTACAAGTATGAGTTACGAGCAGAAATAGGTAATGCAACATATTGGAAAATGGATTAATGGTAAGGGCAGGTAGGTTTCTAAACTTAGCAATAGGCCACAAACCTCCACTAGGTCCAGACAAGGTCTCAGTAAATTAATCCTTTTTTCAACCCTTGGTAGCTTGGTCCATGAGCAGTGAGGCTTAACCTAGGAGACAGGTGTGTAAAGCATTTAATATTAACAAAACAGTAAATAAGTAAAAAACGACAGACAATACAAAACCAACACCAACTTATGAAAATAGAAAATATTTTCAGCTTTAAAATTACACTAAAATGACAAAACTCCAATGTAGGGAACCCGACATATGAATTTTTAAAGATTAAAGGTTTTCTAGCACCTATAAACCAAAAGCGCCACTCTGGACATTTGGACGCACTCGACCCGGGCAAATTCAAAATTTGAGGCCGACACGATGGAGCCCTGCTCAGCTACACTGAGTGGGAGGCCTTGGTTAAAGTTTTACCTTCACACTTAAAAATGTTCTTCAAGAATTTGCCTATGACCACTACGAAGTCATAAGTTGATGCAGACCACGCTGGAGCACTCTTCAGATACCCTGCGTGGGAAGCCTCGGTCACGTTTCTACCTTCGGACTTAGAAACTTTTTCTGTAAGATTTCAGACTAACGGGACAAAGCCAAAAGTTGAGGCTGACCATGATGGAGCCCTCCTCAGATACACTGTGCGGGAGGACTTGGTCAAACTTTTACCTTCAGACTCAGGATCTTTTTCAGAGCTTTTCTTCCACGACGTCAGGTGATCTTCCCAAGCAAGCCAATTATAATGCAACATCGTCAGATTGCCTTTCCGCAAGCCCCCGGTCAAATCCTGGATGTCTCGAGCTCTGGAGCTTTTCAGTGGGACCAACCTCCAAGTAAAGCCAGGATGCAGTAGATGGTGGCTGGCCAGATTGACTCTCGACCTCGGTCGGTCCACTTATGTAGCTTTTTTCCAAAGTTGTTCCAAACTCCTGGATCTTCTTTCAGAAGTACTTTTTGGGTCCTCAAAGTGTCTGCAAACTTACACCAAGGTTACAGTAGCTCTGAGTTACACCTTGGTGGTTGCGACTGCGATTCCCAGAATACACGTGGCCAAACTCCTTAAATGGCCACTGGACACTGGTCAGCTGAGCTATTCCAGCAGGAATTGATGCAGGGGACTTTGGTCAGCTCCCTTGAACCTGCCGCTGTAGAAGTAGTGAAGCACCCCTTTCTTGGTGAAGCCCAAAGTGTGCCACTGGTGCAGTCCTTCTGAGTGCAGGGTCCAGGTACAGGCCAGGGGTCCAGAAAGGCAGTCCTGCCATATTTATCCTTGCTCCAGGGGTGGAAAGCAGTGCGGTGCTCCTGTTCAATCACATGTGGCCACCACCCTCTTGAGTGACCACTTCCTGGGAACTGTGGCAAAAATCAGTCCCAGGAGCAACATTCCTCCAAAACCAAAGATGGCAAAAATTAAATCTTAGAGTTTCGATCTGGCTGAGACGACCCACTGGTGTGGCTAAGTTTGCCTTAACACACCCCTTTCCAGCCCGCTCTTAATCTAATCAGGGGGCACCGGGCTGTCTAGGGCTGCAGAAAATAGGGGAGGTCCAGTTGCTGTCCAAAACGCCCTTCCCTTCTCTAAAGTCCTGTTTAGCTGCTCTCTCTCCATCCTGTTCTACCATCTTCTGAGGCAAATCTCCTCCCACCAGATGCTTCTTTTGTTTCAGCCGATGCCACTTCACACCTCATCAAGGCAGCCAGGCTCAGGGTGCCAGAGGCTGACCAATCAGAGAAGGGCAGTACAGGGATGATGTTGGTAACTTTTAGTAAGAGTTGTAAAACTCTTTCCCTGTTTGAGTTATATTAAATTCAACAGTGATATGTTGTTGGATTTATTCTAACTTTTAATTCGGCACCAAATCTGCAATACTTAGCTCCTTCCTATTGAAAATAGGACTCTATTATTTTAAAATAAAGTATCTCTATGTTAACCTATGGAGCCCATTCACTACAATGGGGAAAACAAATGTGGCTATTTGTCCCTCACTAATGCTTATAAAACATCTTTTATAAAGTCCCTGCTTACAGTTACTCTGCACCCAACCCTGGTGGGCACCTAGTGCATACCCTAGGGGTGACATATATGTAACAATAAGGTAGCTTAGGACTTTGGAAGTACTTTTAATTAAAAAGTTGAATTTGAGGTTAACTTTAACTTAAAAGCAGTCCGAAATGCAGGTTTGCCTTTACAATGGCACTGCCCACAACAGCAGTGCACCTATAAGTGTACTATCTATACTGGGGTCCCTAAACCTACATGCCCTAACATATACATACATATACAAGGGTTGTATAGGTAAGTTGGTACAGCCAATCATAGTTAGCCTAACTTTCATAATTCATTTTATACATAGCACTGGCCCTGGGGCTGGTTAGCAGTGCCAAATGCACAGTCAGAGTCTGTAACCACCAGTATCAGTCAAAATGTTTGGGGCTGGGCAGGGCAAAAAGGAGGACTTTTGTACACTGCCTCCCACCCCTAGATGAAAGGTGATGGGTTTTAACCTACACCCCAGTAGTCCTCATCAGCTAAGTGGAAAAAACCTAGAAAGTCCATCTACATTGGCAAGAGCAGTCCCAGGTCTATCATCCCCTGTAGGTAAATGGACCACCTCAACAGTTTGGGTTATCCCTCCTCATCTGCATGAACCATCTAAGAGGTCTGTGGTCAGTTTGAACATGGAAGTGAGTACCAAGCAGTTATAGCCTCAGCTTCCTCAGGGGCCAGACCACAGAGAAGGCCTCCTTCTCAATGGAACTACACGTTTGCTAGCTGGGAAGTAGCCACCTGCTGAAGAAGGCAACTGGCTGATCCTGGCCCTTCTCATTTACTGGTGCCAACACTGCTCCAATCCCTTCATCTGAAGCATCTGTTTGTCAGAGTGTCAAATGCCTTCACACACACTCTGGGGTCCAAATCATCTTTTTGAGCTGTTTCTTGGTCCCATAATTCTGGACAAACCTCCTGTAATACCCGGTCAGGCCAAGAAAGGCCCTGACTTGAGTTTGGGTTTTAGAAGCCTCCCAATCCAGGATGGTTTGGATTTTGGCCTGAAGAGGCTGTACACGTCCTCCACTTACAAGTTGACTCAGGCACACTGCTGAGCTCTGCCCTATCTGGCATTTGCTTGCCTTGAGCGGTAGGCCTGCCTGGAGCAGGGCCTGAAGCACTTTTCTCAGGTGGACCAGGTGATCCTCCCAGGTGGAACTGAATGCAATTATATCATCTAGATACACTGCACTAAAGGATTTCAACCTAGACAAGACTCTGTTCACCAACCTTTAGAAGGTGGCAGGAGTATTTTCCAAACCAAAAGGCATCACTTTTAATTGTCAGTGTCCCTCTGGGGTGGAAAATGCTGACCTATCCTTAGCTCCTGGACTTTGGGCAATCTGCCAGAATCCTGAGGTCAGATCAAAGGTGCTCAGAAACGTAGCACCCCCAAATCTATCAAAGAGCTCATCAGTTCTAGGTATGGGGTGAGCATCAGTCTTACTGACTGCATTTAAACCTCTGTAGTCTACACAGAATCTTAATTCTTTTTTCCCACCTTGGGGATTAGGTTTGGGTACCAGCACCACTGGACTGGCCCAAGGACTAACAGAGGGCTCAATTACCCTTAGCTCCAAAATCTTAGCTACCTCAGCCTTGATGTTGGCTCTGAGCTGGTCTGACAACCTGTACAACTTGTTTTTGACAGGTACGCTGTCACCAGTATCAGTGTCATGGATACACCAAGTGGTGAGTCAAGGGGTCATAGAGAAAAGCCCAGTAACCTGCTCCAACACTTATCTCAGTCTTTTTGCTGCTGTGCTGCCAACTTGGGGGAGAGTACAACTCCCTTCTCTGACCCATCTTGCACATTGGTAGAGAGGAGGTCTGGCAGAGGTTCACTCTCTTTCTCCTTTCCCTCATGTGTGACCATAAGCATGGTCATGTCTGCCCTGCCTTGGTGGGGTTTCTGTCTGTTGACATGCAGGATCCAGTGGGGAGTCCTGGGGGTGCCAATGTCCATCAGGTAGGTGACCTCACCTTTTTTCTCTAGCCTCAGGTAGAGCCTAGTCCACTGGGCCTGGAGGGCCCTAGGAGCCGACGGATCCAAACCTTACACCGACTGACCTGGATGATACTCAGGCATAGTAGGCATAGTAGCCTCCAGGTTGCCATGTGAGACCACAGGCCTAGCACATAGTCAAGCACATTCTGTTTGGACTCTTTGAGAAGCTTTTTCCAAGACTCTATCACCATACACTATGGGCCTCTTACACGGTAACTCAAAGGGGATGAAGCCAAACCCCTTATGGGGTAGCTCCCTGTGAGCAAACAACAGGCATGGGAGGTGAACATCCCATCACCTGAAATCGTCAGACAAACCCATGATCATGACCTTTAGGGTTTTGTTAAATCTTTCAACCAGGCCATTGGTCTGGGGATGATATGGGGTGATGAAATTGTAAGTAACAGCACATTCATCCCCCATCACCTTCAGATTGGCAGACATAACGTTTGACCATCTTTGACCATAAAGGAGACCATCTCCTTGGGGAAACCCACTCAGGTGAACACGCCAAGTATGGTTCTAGCTACTGTGGGAGCAGTGACTGTCCAGAGGGGTATTGCCTCTGGATACCTGGTGTTATGGTCCACCGCCACTAAAATGTATCTATTGCCTGAGGCAGTTGGGGGATCTAAGGGACCAACAATATCAATCCCCACCCTCTCAAAGGGAGTCCAAAACAACTGACAGTGGTATTAAGTGAGCCTTTGGCTTTCCATCTGTCTTGCCATTGGCATGACAGGTGACACAGGAGCTACAGAACCCCTTAACTTTGGATGACATGTTGGGCCAATAGAAATTGTTGACCAGCCTATTCCAGGTCTTGGCCTGCCCCAAATGTCCTGCCAAGAGCATGTCATGGCTTAAGGTGAAAAGGGTGAAAAGGAATTCCCTTAGCTGCTGGGGAACACCACTCTACGGGTTGCCCCTGTTTTGGGGTCCATGGCCTCAGTATAGAGGACTCCATCCTCACAGAAAACTCTGTGGGATCCACTGATATCACCCAATTCGTGCCTGAAGGAAGTCTGCCTCAGGTCCTCAAGAATGGGACACCTCCTTTGCCCCTGGCACAAGTCTTCTCTGGAGCGCCCACACTCCCCCTGCAATTCTACCAATTCTGGCAGAGCCTGCAGGTATGGGGTCCTCCTTCAGAGGTCAGATCCTCCCACTCAAGATTGGATTCCTCCTGTACATCTATAATGTCTGGGGCTGGCAAGCCAGACCATGCACCCTTTCTATTGCTTCTGGAGACTTGGCCTATTGTTCCAGGGTTCAAGTGTCCAGCACTTTCCTGTTGTGCAGCCTGTGACATCATTCAGGGAGGTCCAGCATTGTAGTGGATCCTATTTAGTTTATATGGGAATCAGGAGTTTAGCTTAGCCTTCTGGTTTGCAGGCCTATGCCCCGCCACCTAGTGACTTTTACCCTACTTAGCCTACTCTGTTTTACCACATTTATTGAAATATTTGTTTAAAGAGGGCTGCTATTTTTAGTTAGGAACAAAGTTTGATTTCATGTTATCAGTGCTACTCTGTGAAGGCATCACTATCAGCATCAAAGACAAATGAATACGTGGGTATTCACATTATGTACTTTCCCACTTACGTGTGACAGTAACATAATGTACCTTTTCAGAGAATTGTTTATATAATTGATGCCTTCTTATCTATTGTTTGAGAATGTACCTGCATTAGGGGTCCTACAAGATCTGTATAAATACAACTCACGCAGACAGGGTTATCAGAGGGATTCTTACCAGATGCCATTGACACTATCTATGCTACACGTCGCCTTGATGCAGACCCAGCCTTCATGTCCCCACAGAGTCTGATCTAGAGACCTCATTCCAAGGTAACGAGGGTTGGGGGAATCTTCTCAAGGACATAGTACTGGCAGATTAGGTTTAACACAACTAGCTCTCTTTAGGTTAGAGATTAGGTTCATCAGGCTAGTGTATTAGGGTTCATTTCACACCTATTTCACATTTTATGTTATCGCAAGATGGTGGGGGTCTTTATATTCATTTCTCTTGTTTTCACCGTTCTGTTTCTTGCATTGTTTATTATCTTAATCATTGAAGCCCATGCAATTTATAGTAGATTGCAGTCTCTCCTTCATTGCATGAGTATGACTGATACTTGTTGCTCATGTGAGAAAAGGATAATTTCCATTTAACTACAACTCCCCTGAGATGACTCACTCTTGAGTCCATGCGTAAAGGCTGCCAACTATCAACTTTTACTGTTTGGGCTTTTGGTGAGTAACTGCTTGTGAGCTCGGAGGGTTTGGCCGGCAGTTGTGACTTGTTGCAGGAATGCCCTAGTCGCCTACAGACAAAGGTGCTGCCATCCCTAAACCAGCAGTCTTGCCTAGAACAAGAGTCCAACTATGACAACATCTGTGCATGGATCCTTCTCTCTACCTCTGACCATTCAGATGCTTCAAGATAATTTCCCAGTAGACACTCTACTGGGAGGGCAGGAGCTACAACTACCTTATTAGGGCCAGTCACACCTCCCCATTCCAAGCTCACCATAGCCATGTGATGAAGCTTTGTTCTGCTGTCTGTACACGTTACCTGGTGGAATACACCAGGTAGGACCTGCTCTGGAGAAACCAGTTTCTCTGTGACCATAGTCACACTAGCTCCTGTGTCCCTCAGAGCCTGCACCTCAGTCCCATTGAAATTAGGCCTCTGCCTGTACTTCTCCATGCTTGGAGGCAAAGCAGCCAGGGCTGCAACATCCACCCCTCCCACAGACACTAAGGTGATCTCTGTGTAGCCTGAACCCATCCCTGGGTCAACCTCTACCCCCTCCCCTACACTAGAAATCCCATTAGACTGCCCACCAGTGGAGTGTTTCTTGGAGCAGAGAGCATCTCCCCTTTTGTGTCCAGGCTGGTGACACTCAAAGCACTTTCCTGCCTCGGCAAGTTCCAGGAACTTTCCTGCCTTAACAGGATTGCAGTGCTTCTCCTGATACCCCCTCCCCTTGGATGTGGCGTGCAGGGCTCCCCCCTGTGCAGGTTTTGGGGATTCTTGGGAGGACTCTTTCAATTTTTTATCATCCTTCCCTTGGGCTTTCCCCTGGGAATAACTCTGTCCTCATTTCTTCTGATCACCCCCTGGAGGTTTGTTGGTAACTCTGGTTCTTATCCATACATCAGCTGCCTCTCCCAGGTCCCTGGGTTTGGATAACTTAGAGTCTACCAGATACTGGCATAACTTCTCTGAGACACAATTAGCCAGAAGGTGCCCCTTCATGATTGAATTATATAGCCCCTCATATGCTCATATGTACTTACCTTGTTTCCCTGTATCCTGCCCTTCAGTGCCTTTAATGAGATATATACAAAGTCAACCCAGGACTGGGTGTTGACCTTCGCGGAGTCCCTAAATTTAATTCTATACTGCTCTGGGGTAAGACCAAACTTCTGGCTGAGGCACTTCTTCATGCTGGGATAGGAGTCTGTGTCTTGCTCTCCTAGGGTCAGGAGCCTATCACCCCCAGATACTGAGATCAGCTCCCATAGGAGTGAGCCCCAGTACTGAGGCCTAACTTTCCTCAAAGGCTGTCAGCCACTTTTCTATGTCACCCCCTCTTAATAACTGGGTAACCTGGGACAAAACTCACCACACCTGGACATTTCAAAGTTGTCTTCTCTACCACCAACTCTTTGTTCTTCTCTTGCCCACTTTCTCTTCTCTAGGGCCAACCTTTCTGCTTCTAGTGTTCTATAGGCCAGTTGGGCTTCTAGCTCTCTTTCCCTGAGGTACAGGGTTACTCCTTCTAAAGTGACTCCTCATCCCCAACTAGCTCTAGGCAGGGTCCTAGTGACTCTGTGGAATGACAAGCCTTTTTTCTCCCTATCACTGAGGTGTCAAAGATCTCACTGCCCTGAGAGGGTGAAACTGGCATCCTCCTTCTCCTCTCCCACTGGAGCTTCCTCTGTGCCTACCTCCTCAGCCTCTGCCGAGGCTTTAAGGGATTTAATCAGCTCAGCCATCCGAATGTTAGTGGCTACTGGCAATCCCCTCTCAGTACACACCTCCCTAAACTGGACTACAGTGAGTATGGGTAGGCTAGCCAGATCAGGCTCCATGGTATCCCTTGATATTGTGTCACTCCCAAAAGAAATTGCAAAAATTGAATCAGAAATTTAAAAAAGTCACAAAAAATAATATATTAAAATTAGTCCACATTAAAAATGAAAAGCAATTTTTGCATTAGGACAATTTAGAGGATTTGTATTTTGCTTCACTTAAAACTCTATTTACGTTAAATGCAAGTACTGCATCCCACCACTACGCACCAAAAATGTTGAAAAATTGATTATTGGTAAGGGAAGGTAGATTTCTGCAATTAACAGTAGGCCACAAACCCCCACTAGGCCCACTCAAGGTTTTTAGTAAATTAATCCTTGCTCAACCCTTAGAAGCTTGGCCCACAAGCAGTTAGGCTTAACTTAGGAGACAGGTGTGTAAGGCATTTAATATCAACAAAACAATAAATAAGTAAAACACATCACACAATAAAAATAAAACACCAATTTATAAAAAATAAAACATATATTTATCTTCAAAATGACAACAAAACAGCAAAGCTCCAATGCAGGGCATCAGCGATATGAATTTGTAAAGAACAAATGCTTTCTAGCTTCTAAAAACCTAAAGCGCCACTCTGGACATCTGGTCACACTCGATCGGGGAAAATAAAAAATTTGAGGCCGACCGCGATGGAGCCCTGCTCGGCTACACTGAGTGGGAGGCCTGGGTGTAGGAAGTTGGCTCCGTATATACTATTTCAAAGTAAGAAATAGCGTGCACCGACTCCGAGGGATCCCCTTAGAGGTAAGATAGTGGCAAAAGTAGATAATTCTAATGCTCTATTTTGTGGTAGTGTGGTCGAACAGTAGGCTTATCAGAGGGTAGTGTTAAGCACTTGTTGTACACACACAGGCAATAAATGGGGAACACACACTCATATACTGACTCCAGGCCAATAGCTTTTTATATTGAAAAATATATTTTCTTAGTTTATTTTAAGAACCACAGGTTCAAGATTTACATTAAACACTTTAAATGTAAGGTACTTCACTTAGATACTTTAGGAACTTTGAATGAAAACAATATCATGTACAGTCTTTGTAAAAATGGCAATAAGCTATTTTCAAAGTGGACACAGCGCAAAAATCAACAGTTCCTGGGGGAGGTAAGTAAAGGTTAGATTAGGAGGTAAGTAAAACAGTTGCAAGTCTCAGTTCTGGGGCATAGGCAGCCCACTGTTGGGGGTTCAAGGCAACCCCAAAGTTACCACACCAGCAGCTCAGGGCCGGTCAGGTGCAGAGGTCAAAGAGGTGCCCAAAACACATAGGCGCCTATGGAGAACAGGGGTGCTCTGGTTCCAGTCTGCCAGCAGGTAAGTACCTGCGTCCTCGGGAGCAGACCAGGGGGGTTTTGTAGAGCACTGGGGGGGGCACAAGTAGGCACACAAAACACACCCTCAGCGGCACAGGGGCGGCCGGGTGCAGTGTGCAAAGCAGGCATCGGGTTTCAGGTAGGAAACAATGGTGGGACCCGGGGGTCACTCTAGTGGTGCAGGCAGGCACAAGGGGGGCTTTTCAGGACAGCCACCACCTGGGCAAGCCAGAGGGTTGCCTCGGGGTCACTTCTGCATTGAAGTTCGGTTCCTTCAGGTCCTGGGGGCTGCGGGTGCAGTGTTGGTTCCAGGCGTCGGTCCCTTGTTACAGGCAGTCGCGGTCAGGGGGAGCCTCTGGATTCTCTCTGCAGGTGTCGCTGTGGGGACTCAGGGGGGGTCGTCTCTGGTTACTCACGGGCTCGCAGTCTCCGGGGAGTCCTCCCTGACGTGTTTGTTCTCTGAATCTCGAGCCGGAGGGATCAGGTGCAGAGTGTGAAGTCTCACACTTCCAGCGGGAAACGTGCAGGCTTTGAAAGTTGTTTCTTTGTTGCAAAGAAGTAGCTGGTTTTGAACAGAGCCGCTGTTCACAGGAGTTTCTTGGTCCTTTAGTCCAGGGCAGTCCTCTGAGGCTTCAGAGGTCATTGGTCCCTGTCGGATGCGTCGCTGGAGCAGGTTTTCGAAGTTGGAGACAGGCCAGTAGGGCTGGGGCCAAAGCAGTTGTCGTCTTCCTTCTTCTCTGCAGGCCTGTAGGTCAGCAGTCCTTCTTGTTTCTTCATGTTGCAGGAATCTGATTTCCTGTGTTCAGGGTCGCCCCTAAAAACTCAATTTAGGGATGTGTTCATGTCCTTGAGGGTGGCTACACCCTCCTTGTGCCGCCTCCCTGAGGCAAGGGGGACACATCCCTAGTCCTATTGGGGGGATCCTCCAAAATCAAGATGGAGGATTTCTAAAGGCAGGGGTCACCTCAGCTCAGGACACCTTAGGGGCTTTCCTGACTGGTGGGTGACTCCTCCTTGTTTTTCTCATTATCTCCCCCTGGACTTGCCGCCAAAAGTGGGGGCTGTGTCCAGGGGGCGGGTATCTCCACTTGCTGGACTGCCCTGGGGCATTGTAACACGAAGCCTTAGCCTTTGAGGCTCACTGCTAGGTGTTACAGTTCCTGCAGGGGGGAGGTGTGAAGCACCTCCACCCAGAGCAGGCTTTGTTTCTAGCCTCAAAGGGCACAAAGGCTCTCACCCCAGGGGGTCAGAAACTCATCTCTCAGCAGCAGGCTGGCACAGACCAGTCAGTCCTGCACTGAAGGATTCAGTAAAATACAGGGGGCATATCCAAGATGCCCTCTGTGTGCATTTTCTTATTAAATAATTCGATACCAAACTTCCAAGTATTCAGTGTAGCCATTATGGAGCTGTGGAGTTTGTTTTTGACAAACTCCCAGACCATATACTTCATATGGCCACACTGTACTTACAATGTCTCAGAATAGACTTAGACACTGTAGGGGCATATTGCTCATGCAGCTATGCCCTCACCTGTGGTATAGTGCACCCTGCCTTAGGGCTGTAAGGCCTGCTAGAGGGGTGACTTACCTATGCCACAGGCAGTATTTTGTGGGCACGGCATCCTGAGGGGGATTCCATGTCCACCTTGCTTTTTGCTCCCCACCAACACACACAATCTACAATTGCAGTGTGCATGTGTTAGGTGGGGTCCCTTAGGGTGGCACAACATACGCTGCAGCCCTTAGGGACCTTCCCTGGTCACAGGGCCCTTGGTACCACTGGAACCTTTTACAAAGGACTTATTTGTGTGCCAGGGGCGTGCCAATTGTGGAAACAATGGTACATTTTAGGTGAAAGAACACTGGTGCTGGGACCTGGTTAGCAGGGTCCCAGCACACTTCTCAGCCAAGTCAGCATCAGTATCAGGCAAAAAGTGGGGAGTAACTGCAACAGGGAGCCATTTTCTTACACTGGGTTAAAGTTTTACTTTCACACTTAGAAATGTTCTTGAAGATTTTCTTCCGACGGAGGTGAAGTCACAAGTTGAAGCCGGCCACGCTGGACTCCTCTTCAGATAGGCAGCACGGGTAGCCTCAGTCAAGTTTCTACCTTTGGAGATAGAAACTTTTTCTGAGCTTTTCTTCCACGAAGTCAGGCGGTCCACCTCAGCAAGCCGATTTTGATGCAACATCAACGGATTGCCTTTCTGTGAGCCCCTGGTCAAATCCTGGAGTCTGGGGCTCTAGAGCTTTTCAGTGGGGTGAACCTGCAAGTCAGGCTGTTTCACAGTTGACAATGGTCGGCTTCACGCTCGACGTCCACTTATGGAGCTTTTTTACAAAGTTGCTCCAAACTTCCCCAACCTTCTGGATCTTCTTCCAGAAGTACTTTTTAGGTCTTCAAAGTGTCCACAAACTTACTCCAAGGTTCCAGAAGCTCTGAGTTGATCCTTGGATGCTGGGACTGCAATTTCCAAAAAGCACCTGGTTAAACTCCTTAAATGGCCACTGGACACTGGTCAGCTGGGCTATTCTAGAAGGACTTAATGCAGGGGACACTGGCCAGCTCCTTTGTACATGTTGCTTACAGGGACTCCCTTCCTGGGGTTGCAGAAGTAAGGCAAAATCCTTTTCTTGGTTAAGCCCAAAGTGTGCAGCAGAGCAGTCCTTCTTCTTGTCTCTTCTTCCAGCAGGTATCAGAAATGTGGGGCAACTCTGCCATATTTATTCTTGCTCCTGGGGTGGAAAACAGGGGGTGCTCCATTCCAATCATGTGCAGGCTGCCACCCTCTTGAGTGTACACTTCCAGGGAAGTGTGGCAATAATCAATCCTAGGGAACAACATTCCTCCAAAATCCAAGAAGGCAAAAATTCAATATTAGAGTTTAGATCTGGCTGAGTCCACCCACTGGTGTGGCTGTTTAACTTAACACACCCCTTTCCAGTTCCCCTCTTAAGTTAGTCAGAGTGCACCTGCCTGTCTGGGAAAGCAGGAAATTATGGAGGTCCAGTTGCTGTCCCAAACATCCTTCCCTCCTTTGAAGTCCAGTTTGTCCACTTGCAACTGCTGCTACTCTGCACCACACAACATGGACACAGCATTCACATGCACCTCCTTCAAGTTCTCATGCACTCTCCCATACCACACACCGACTAGTCCTGTACCAAGGGGACCCCACTCAGTCACACTAACACAAACCAGTAGCCTACTCATGCTCACACAGACTAACCAATACCTATACAAAATACCACACTCACATGCATGGTCCTCAACACCTGCTCACTCACCAAATATTCCATAGAGATATGGGTTCTTCGGCATGTCTATGCTCTGTACCCGCTCTTCCTTACAGAAAAATGGCTAAACTTTGTACTAGGCATTGCTAGAGTCATTTCTATTGGCTACAAAATAGCCAGGCAAGGCCGTCAGCACAAGAAAGGAGGCAGAGTCGCCATCATATTCAGTGGCACCACCTACACAGACATTCTTACCAGCTACATGGAACACCTCATGTTCATGATAAGCATTGCAGACAACTCCTTCTTGGGCAAAACCCTCAAATACAGACCTCCAGGACACCACACCAGTTTTGCCAGTGACAGCACAGACTTGGTTGCACCACTCATTAATAATGTTTGCACTTTTATCCTCTTCGCAGACCTTAACTTTCATCTAGAAGATCATATTGAACATAACTCTATGGCCCTTGTAGAAAACCTTTGAAGCCTTGGCCTCACTGAGCAAGTTCTCAAACCCACACACACAAACACTGCTAGACACCTATTGGGCACAAGGTTCTCCTCAATCAGCAACATGACAGTTGACAAGCCAGCAATTATGACCTAGACAACCCACACCATCATTGGATTCAGCATACCCATTCTGCAGACCTACCACTGGACTCACCCACCACAGCTGGAAAAGCATCAAAAAAGAGGACTGGGCTTGTACCTTCTCTGCTCACTGGTCCAAGCACGCTAGCAACTTGCCAAAAGCCATCAACAAATGCAACAGCTGGATCACTGCATACACCAAAACCCTGGATCCCTCAAGTTCAACCCAATCACAAAAGCTGGACCACAGGCCAGACTGCACCCAGAAGAACTTAGGCTGATGAAACGCTACCATGAAGTCTATTCATTCTGGTCCATCTGACCCTTCCCCTCCTATGCCTTCACCAAAGCACTCCAAACTATCAAAAAATCACTAACCCTCATCCTCGAAGCCTCCCTCTTCATGCCCCTGCTCAAGAAAACTCCGTTCATACTTGGCCAAGGTTTTAGAGAAACTAATCAATTGACGCCTCACCAACCACCTCACAAAACACCACACTGCCGAATTCAGGCCAAACCACAGCCCAGAAACAGCCCTCAACGCCAACATACATGGCAGCTGCATGATCCATGACAGTGGAGAAATGGCAGTCCTTATTGTCCTGGACCTCTCAGAAGCATGTGACATGGGTCCATACTCCATCCTCATCAAGCTCCCGTGCAAGATTGAAATGCAAGGACCTGCTCTCTTCTGGATCTGATCCTACTTCATGGATAGAACACAAGCTATCAGCCTGGCACCTTACTTCTTGGAAGACTGCAAACTTAGGGCATCATTTACAAGAACCTGGTGAATCAGCTCTAATGCATCAGATTTCTTGTGCTGCCCTACGACCCTCTAACAATGCCATGGTCTGCTGTTTTTACAATACAGAACTCCAATGGGACATGTCTTCACAGATGCATTAGGAATTCTGACGCTTCTGTGGCGCTAAACTCACTCATCGCTGGACTAGCATCCAAAAAATTACACTACTTCAGCAATGCCAGCAAGCTCCATTGAGAAAAGCCCTGCATCAGTTTTATGCCTGCTCTGAGCACACAGTAATATTTTGATGCAGTGAAGTTGCTGAATGACACAATGAAATGTTGTAGTTTCCTGTGGGAACATCTACCTTGCACACATTATACTGATATAGTGTGACACAAGGCTTTCTAAACTGACACATTGGGCCCAACGCGTCAGTTTGTAAATGTGGAGGAGTGTAGAGCACTGCTTGCGCCATAATTGTGTAAAAATAAATAATGCAACAGTGGTGAAAAGGCCCTCTAAATGTGGCCTTAAGGGCCCCAGTATTACTTTATCAAAAGATTTGCTCCAGGGTGGTGGCAGTCCCTAGGCCATAGGCATGCCCAGCAGGCCTGCCCATATAAATAATTAGCAATGCCCAGGGGAGATGTCGGTCCCCACGACTGCGGGGGTGCTGCGGTGGAGGCCAAACGGCCCCCTGCATCAACATAACAGCTTTTGCCCCAGGGAAGTGGCGGTCCCTGGGGCACGGGCACTCCTCAAACATAATAAGCAGTGCCCTGGGGAGGTTGCGATCCCCGGGGCTTTCATAAGCCCTGGGAGGGGGACCCCATGCACCATCCTCCTATTTTTGTGGTATGCCCCCGGGACCTGTTCCACCCGGGGGCAAATTAAAAAGCAAGTGCGGGAGACCGTGGTTGCTTTATTTTTTTCAAATCACAGTCAAATTTGCAGATATGCCGTGATTTTTACTGAGGTTTAAAAAAAATACTTATAAGCCTTGGGGGTTCACTGGGGGACACCTGCACCATGGCTACAATAACAGTACAATACCACCTTTTCATTTTTTAATTTTGTTTTAGGCTCGGCTGAAGCTGAGTCTCAAAATGGCTCCCAACACTTCCTGGTTGAAGTGTGGCAGCCAATCAACTCTCTGCATGAGATCAAGAGTAGTTACAAAGCTTTTGTGCCTCCAGATATACAAAGATGGCTTTCTTTTAATATTTTAAAAACTACTTAACGGTTTTACACCAAATAATAGAAAGGCTACTTTCTGGACCAAAAGCTACCTTTCTGTCAAATCTGGTGTACTTCGGTCCAGCACTTCGGGCTGTAATTCTGTTCAAACTCCTTATAGAAATAAAATGGGAAATGCACTTTTTTGACCCCTTCTTTTTCTTGGTCCCCGCTCAATGGATGGCCCAAAAAATTCCCATGCACAACAAGATTCTCAGGCACACTTTTTGGGGGGGAAATTACATGAAGGTTTCTCGAATGGTGCCAAATATTTAGGTAAGTCAAAAAATGCTTTTTCAATGGAAACTAGGTCCTAACTATAACTACCTACTGGCGACTGCCAGTAGGTATTATAAATATATATAAATATATTACCTAGTGGCGGTCGCTACTAGGTAGTTATAATTAGGACCCTGGTTTCTATAGGAAAAGTATTTTTTACTTGCCTATATGTTTGACACCAGTTGAGAAATCCTCACAAAATGTTCCCAAAACATTTGCTGCTCACATGAGCTGCTGTCTAGAAAGTTTTGGGGTGATCTGTCAAGCAGGGGATGAAAAAAAAGAGGGGGCCCAAAACGCTTCTTCGTCACCCATTTCCTTTCTATAGGTATTTTGAACATTGATAGGGCCCGAACAACTAGATCGAATTACACCAAATTTGGCAGAGAGCTAGGGTCTGGTCCACAAAGTGACCTATTTGTCATTTGGTGTGGATCTGTCAGATGTTTTACAGTTATTAAGTGGAAAACAAATGAGTATATATAGGGATGAAAATCTGTTGTGACTCCTGCATGGAGTGCCGTGGCTCTGCGTGACAGAAGCAGTACTGTGATTGGCTGGCTGAAACCTGTGGAGAAAGTTGGGGCCACCATCTTATGAATGGGTGCAGGGTCCCAGGGGATAAAAAAAAGGGCTGAAAATAATAAAAGTAGTCATGGTAGAGTTACTCTGACCCCATAAGGTTCTTTAATGAGTGTCTGAGGGTCCCCTTATGACATGAATATATATATATATATATACACATATATAAACACATACACACACACACACACACACACACAAACACATATATATATATACAGGAACGTTATAATTAGAAAGTAGAATTAACAAACCATAGAAATTCACTTTAAAAAAACAAAGGTTAAAGCAATGTTATAGTTAGCCTCACATTTTAAACACATTTTAAGTGTACACAACATAGAAGTTCAGCTGTGACAGTTAGAGTTCAAATCAAATCAAATCAGAGGTTTATAGAGTGGAACTACTCACCCGTCTCAAGATGCTAAGAGGTTCGGCCTCTGAGCTTCTCAAGTAACTATAACTCATGCCCTAAGGTAACTATAACTCGCACCTTCGCCATGCATAGTTTTTTTGTTCAAATTTTTACTGCAAACGCTACATTGATATTGTCAAAGATGTTATCAAAGATGTCATGAGTGCTGTAATCCATGGGGCAATAAGCAGTGTATGTTGAGGGCGCAAGTTATAGTTACCTTAGGGCATGAGTTACAGGTATGTGAAATAACTCTAACTGTAACAGGTGAATTTCTATGGTTTTGTAAGTTTAAAATGTAAGCCTAACTATAACATCCCTGTAACTATGTTTTTTTAAGTGAATTTCTTGTGGTTTTTTTACATTCTATTTCCTAACTATAACGTCTGTGTGGGTCTGTGAGGGGGTGCATGAGGGTTTCAGTAGGTTTGTGAATGGGTGTGTGAGAGTCTGAGTTGGTCTGTGAGTGGGTGTGTGAGGGCCTGAGTGGGTTTGTGAGTGGGTGCGTAAGGGTCTGAGTGGTACATAAGGGTCTGAGTGGGTGTGTAAGTGGGAGAAAGAGATTGAAAGAGAAAGACATAAAAAGAGAGAGAGAGGTAAGGAGCTAGAGGGTATTTTAGGCTTTGGTGGAGTTTGTACTTAGAATTAGTTATTTCTGGACAAATTAGAAAGAAAAATGTATTGGTCAAGTGAAAAGAGTTAGATCACCTTTCAGTATGAAACTTAAGCTTTTGAAATTTGAAAGAAATTAAAGAAAGAAAAGAACCACGGGCACACCTGCAGTAGATCCCTCAACTTCAACTTTCAGTGTGAGGGTATGTGACCTTTACCTTTGGGCCATAGATGACTCCTTACTAGGAAGCTTCCGGACATACCTATGACAGTCAACCCACACATGTGATTGGATAGAAACATAAATGTTCCCTCACTAGGAAGGTTTAACAGTCAAAACCCTAGTAAATAAATAAACAAGCACACTGTCAAGCGATACTAGGATTTGAACCGTCAGCCTACTGATTGACAGCAAAAGACCTTGACCATTAGACCAAAAATGACTCTGTTTCACTCTGCATCCAAACCTAACTATGACATTCGTATCAAACATCATGCTACTCTTACTCTTTGAAGTCATTACATGGAGAGACCATTGCAATGACAATCTCTCGCCCTCTCTTCTATCCGATTATGACATGGAAGAGAGAGAGAGAGTGACAGGATGCGGGGGGATCCTCAAAGCCCCCACATTGCTAGGTGGCTCCCCGTATCCTGCAGAAGCCGGCAGTGCTCTCACAGACAAGGAGCTGCAAGGAAACAGATGAAAACTCCACTTTCTGCTAGAGGGAGCTGTTTGACAGCTTCCGCTGTCAGAAAGTGAACTTTGTCTTCTTTGCGTGGTGAGGACCGTCAGCTCCCACTAAGCAAAAGCAAACAGCTCTGTCCCGCGGAGTGAGCACCCCAGGGGGCTGGTGGTCCCCAGAGCCATCAATGGCTCCTCGAGGGGGGCTGCCCTCCACCTACAAATTGCCCCGGGGAGGTGGTGGTCCCTTGGGCCCAGACCAGAACCCCTTCCTTCTTCTATTTTAGCCCCATGGAAGTGGTGGTACCTGGTGCTGTGGGGCAGCTGCACAGCCCTCCAAACTGTATTTATGTAAAGCCCTTGGAGGTGGTGGACCCCAGGGCTGTGGAGGGGGCCACATGGCACCCAAGATCTAATTTACAATTAAGCCTAGGAGAGTTGGTGGTCTCTGGGTTTGCAGGGGGCAGCGTGCCCCTGCACATAATTACAATGAAGTGCTTGGGACCACCAACTCCCCTGGGCTTCATTGTAATTGTGTGCGGTGGGTCATGCACTGCACCCCCACACAAACTCAAAACAATCCCGAGGAGGTGGCAGTCCCCAGGGCATGGGAGGTCTGCAGGACACCCCCTATTATTAGTTAAGGTATTTTGTTCCGGGGAGGTGGTGGTCCCCAGGGTGTGGGGGCTGCGTGGCCCTCCCACATGCAATATGAACAAAGCCCCCGGGAGGTCTGGTCCACCCAGGGGCTTAATAAGAATAAGAGCAGGACACTGTGCTTGCTTTTGTAAAATTGTTACGGTGAATTTGGGACGGTATTGTGAATTTGCGGTAAAAAAAAAGAAAAATGTTTTTTTTGCTCTAGCGGGGCCCCTCTGGGACACAACAACACCAGAGCCAGGGGGGCACGCTGGCTCTACCCTGGCCCCTTTTCCTTTTTTTCACATTTTTTGTTGGGACTCAGCTGAAGCCGAGTCCCAAGGTTTCTGCCAAGACTTCAACCAGGAACCAATCAGAGCTTTGTCTTTTCCGGCACAAGCATGTCATTAATCACGAAGTCGTCACGGCCGGAGATATACAAAATATTTTTCCTTTAATTTCGCAAAAACAACTGAACAGATTTGCACAAAATAAGTGAAAGCGTAATCTGTGTATGGAAACCTAGCTTTCTGCCAAATTTGGTGTAATTCCGTCCAGTGGTTCGGGCGGTAGTCATTCAAAGGTCCTATAGGAATAAACTTGGGAAACACAACTTTCTTGGCCCCCACTTGACAGATCCCCCCAAAACTTTCCATGTGCAACAAGAATCACTGGCACACCTTTTTTGTGTGAAAATTTCACGAAGATTCCAGATTCATCAAACGGTGCCAAAGATATAGGCAAGTCAAAAAATGCTTTCCCTATGGAAACATGGTCCTAACTATAACTACCTACTGGTGACCCCTAGTAGGTCATATAAATATATATATATATATGTATATATATATATACATATATATATATATATGCATCAAACCCCCACCCCACATGGCCGGATGCCGTGCGTGGCACTGGTTTGGATGCCTGGGGGTTGGCCATGAGTGTCACCAGGCCCTGTGGTTAACCCCTGCTGGAGCTTGGAGCGTAGGTTTAAAAACGGTTGCCCGCACTAGGGTACGTAAGAGTGTTGTCCAAGGGTTATAGGGATGTTGTAGTCAGGAATTAGCATTTAAAAAAGCTTAGAAATGTTCTGAAAAAAACATAGGTTACAGAGACATTATAGAAAGGTTCTGAATTTATCCGCACCCATTAGGTATTTATAACTCGCACCCCCAACATGCACAGTTTTCTCATAAATAATTTTGTTACAAATGTTACAGTGATAATATTGATGATGACACAGAAGATGTCATTAATGATGTAATATGTAGTGTAATGAGCTGTGCATGGTAAGGGTGCATGTTATAGTTACCTTAGGGCACAAATTATAGTTACTTGAAATAACTATAACTGTTGAATTTCTCATTTCTGTGGTTTTGTGCACGTAAATTGAGAACCTAACTATAATGCCCTTGTCACATTTTGTAAGGAAATGCCTCCTTGGCATGGTTACCCCCTGACTTTTTGCCTTTGCTGATGCTAAGTTATGATTTGAAAGTGTGCTGGGACCCTCTAACCAGTCACCAGCACCAGTGTTCTTTCCCTAAAAATGTACTTTAGTCTCCACAATTGGTACAACCCTGGCACTCATGTAAGTCCCTTGTAACTGGTAGCACTGATACCAAGGGCTCTGATGCCAGGGAAGCTCTCTAAGGGCTGCAGCATGTCTTATGCCACCCTAGGGACCCCTCACTCAGCACATACACACTGCCTCACAGCTTGTGTGTACTGATGGGGAGAAAATGACTAAGTCGACATGGCACTCCCCTCAGAGTGCCATGCCAACCTCACACTCCCTGTGGCATAGGTAAGTCACCCCTCAAGCAGGCCTTACAGCCCTAAGGCAGGGTGCACTATACCACAGGTGAGGGCATATGTGCATGAGCACTGTGCCCCTACTGTGCCTAAGCAAAACTTTAGACATTGTAAGTGCAGGGTAGCCATAAGAGTATATGGTCTGGGAGTTTGTCAAACACGAACTCCACAGTTCCATAATGGCTACACTGAAAACTGGGAAGTTTGGTATCAAACTTCTCAGCACAATAAATGCACACTGATGCCAGTGTGCAATGTATTGTAAAATACACCCAGAGGGCATCTTAGAGATGCCCCCTGAAAACATACCCAACTTCCAGTGTAGGCTGACTAGGTTCTGCCAGCCTGCCACACACCAGACATGTTGCTGGCACATGGGGAGAGTGCCTTTGTCACTCTGTGGCCAGGAACAAAGCCTGTACTGGGTGGAGGTGCTTCTCACCTCCCCCTCCAGGAACTGTAACACCTGGCGGTGAGCCTCAAAGGCTCACCCCTTTTGTTACAGCGCCACAGGGCATACAAGCTAGTGGAGATGCCTGCCCCTCTGGCCACTGCCCCCACTTTTTGCGGCAAGGCTGGAGGAGATAATTAGAAAAACAAGGAGGAGCCACCCACCAGTCAGGACAGCCCCTAAGGGGTCCTGAGTTGAGGTGACCCTTACTTTTAGAAATCCTTCATCTTGTGAGTGGAGGATTCCCCCAATAGAATTAGGGATGTGCCCCTCTCCCCACTGGGAGGAGGCACAAAGAGTGTGTAGCCAATGGCTACTGTCCTCCCAGACCTAAACACACCCCTAAATTCAGTATTTAGGGGCTCCCCGAACCTAGGAAACTAGATTCCTGCATCCTTAACAAGAAGAAGGACTGCTGACCTGAAGCCCTGCAGTGAAGACGGAGACGACAACTGCTTTGGCCCCAGCCCTACCGGCCTGTCTCCCAACTTTGAAGAAAACTGCAACAGCGACGCATCCAACAGGGACCAGCGACCTCTGAAGCCTCAGAGGACTGCCCTGCAACCAAGGACCAAGAAACTCCTGTGAACAGCGGCCCTGTTCAATAACCTGCAACTTTCTTGCAACAAAGAAACAACTTTAAAGACTTCACGTTTCCCGCCGGAAGCGTGAGACTTTCCACTCTGCACCCGACGCCCCCCCAACTCGACCTGCAGAAAACCAACACTTCAGGGAGGACTCCCCGGCGACTGCGAGCCCGTGAGCAGCCAGAGATGACCCCCCTGAGCCCTCACAGCGACGCCTGCAGAGGAAATCCAGAGGCCCCCCTGACCGCGACTGCCTGTAATAAGGGACCAGACGCCTGGAACCAACACTGCACCTGCAGCCCCCAGGACATGAAGGAACCAAACTCCAGTTCAGGAGTGACCCCCAGGCAACCCTCTGCCTAGCCCAGGCGGTGGCTGCCCCAAGGAGCCCCCCTGTGCCTGCATGCATCATTGAAGAGACCCCCGGGTCTCCCCATTACTTCCTATCTGAAACCCAACGCCTGTTTGCACACTGCACCCGGCCGCCCATGTGCCGCTGAGGGTGTACTTTTTGTGTCTGCTTGTGTCCCCCCTGGTGCCCTACAAAACCCCCCTGGTCTGCCCCCCAAGGACACGGGTACTTACCTGCTGCAAGACTGGAACCGGGGCACCCCTATTCTCCATTGAAGCCTATGTGTTTTGGGCACCTCTTTGACCTGTTCACCTGATCGGCCCTGAGCTGCTGGTGTGGTAACTTTGGGGTTGCCTTGAACCCCCAACGGTGGGCTACCTTGGCCCCAACTTTGAGACTTGTAAGTGTTTTACTTATCTGCAAACTTAGGGGGTCATTACAACCCTGGCGGACGGTGTTAAAGCTGAGGTAATACCGCAAACAGGCCGGCGGAGGAAAAAAAGTGAATTATGACCGTGGCGGAAACCGCCAACATAGACAGCCACTTTAACACTCCGACCACCACGGCGGTACAGACAAGCAGCGCGGCGGGCACCGCCAACAGACAGGCAGGAGACAAAGTACCGCCCACAGTATCACAACCTACCAATCCACCACCTTTTCTGGGGCGGATTCACCGTGGATAAAAACACGGCGGAAACAGCTTTTGCAATGGGAAAACACTCACCTTAACACACTCCACGAGGAAGGAGGGCACCATGGAGCCCGAACTCCAAATACTCCCTGCACTTGTCTTCATGCTCTTCTACGAACATCAGCAACGGCGGCGCCGAAGACAAAGGTGAGTACTGCACCTGCGACATAGGGGAGGGGGGAAGCAAAAGTCAGGGACACACACACGCAACATCCCCACCCCCACCCCGAACCTCACCCACTACAACACACACACCAATGCATATCCAAACATCAAAGTAACAACCCACAACCCCACCGGAAGAATGCAAAGACAAAAGGGAATCCATATAACTATTGTAATGAATAAAAATACAGTAAGCTCATATATACAGAAATATATACACATTCCAAATATGTACATCACGATTAGTAGTGCAGGTATGCACAATTTAATGTCCGTGGACCACTGGGCCCAAAATGCATGGGCGAGGCCCACACACGATACCTGTCCAGAAACGGAGAGAACACTGCAGGGGCATCAGATAGAAATGCAACAGGCACCTCAGGGGGAAGGGAAGGGGGGGCACCTCAGTCGGATGAGTGCAAAGCCAGATCCACGATGGGACTCCATGCCCATTGATGTATCCTGGGGAGTGCAAAGCCACAGTCTCACATGTCCCTACAGTGGGTGGGTTGCCCACTGTACCATTCTGAGGAGTGCAAAGCCACAGTCTCTCAAGTCTCTACAGTGGGTGGTTTGCCCACTGTACCATCCTGGGGAGTGCAAAGCCACAGTCTCTCAAGTCTCTACAGTGGGTGGGTTGCCCACTGTACCATCCTGGGGAGTGCAAAGCCACAGTCTCTCAAGTCTCTACAGTGGGTGGGTTGCCCACTGATCAATCCTGGGGAGTGCAAAGCCACAGTCTCTCAAGTCTCTACAGTGGGTGGGTTGCCCACTGTACCATCCTGGGGAGTGCAAAGCCACAGTCTCTCAAGTCTCTACAGTGGGTGGGTTGCCCACTGATCAATCCTGGGGAGTGCAAAGCCACAGTCTCTCAAGTCTCTACAGTGGGTGGGTTGCCCACTGTACCATCCTGGGGAGTGCAAAGCCACAGTCTCTCAAGTTTCTCCAGTGGGTGGTTTGCCCACTGCTGCATCCTGGGGAGTGCAAAGCCACAGTCTCTCAAGACTCTCCAGTGGGTAGTTTGCCCACTGCTTTATCCTGGGGAGTGCAGAGCCACAGTCTCTCAAGTCTCTCCAGTGGGTGGGATGTCCACTGTACCATCCTGGCGAGTGCAAAGCCACAGTCTTACAAGTGGATAACAGTCTCCACTGGTTCCGGAGGGGGACTGGTGCCCAGAGTGCTTCATCCTGTGAAGGACAGAGGTAGTGGATGCAGATCTCCACTGGTTCTGGAGGGGGGCTGGTGCCCAGAGTGCTTCATCCTGTGAAGGATTCAGATAGTGGATGCAGTTCTCCACTGGTTCTGGAAGGGGACTGGTGCCAAGAGTGCTTCATCCTGTGAGGGATTAAGGTAGTGAATGCTGTTCTCCACTGGTTCTGGAGGGGGACTGGTGCCCAGAGTGCTTCATCCTGTGAGGGATTCAGGTAGTGGATGCTGTTCTCCACTGGTTCTGGAGGGGAACTGGTGCCCAGAGTGCTTGCCCTGTTCAGCGGTGCTTGCACTGGCGGTCTTTGCCTTGGTCAGCGGTACTTGACTTTGCCGTTTCTGACCTGTTCAGCGGTGCTTGCCCTGTTCAGCGGTGCTTGCCATGGCGGTCTTTGCCCTGTTCAGCGGTGCTTTACTTTGCGGTTTCTGACCTGTTCAGCGGTGCTTGCCCTGTTCAGCGGTGCTTGCCATGGCGGTCTTTGCCCTGTTCAGCGGTGCTTGACTTTGCCGTTTCTGACCTGTTCAGCGGTGCTTGCCATGGCGGTCTTTGCCCTGTTCAGCGGTGCTTTACTTTGCCGTTTCTGACCTGTTCAGAGGTGCTTGCCCTGTTCCGCCGTGCTTGCCATGGCGGTCTTTGCCCTGTTCAGCGGTGCTTGACTTTGCCGTTTCTAGCCTGTTCAGCGGTGCTTGCCTTGTTCAGCGGTGCTTGCCATGGCGGTCTTTGCCCTGTTCAGCGGTGCTTGACTTTGCCGTTTCTGACCTGTTCAGCAGTGCTTGCCCTGTTCAGCGGTGCTTGCCATGGCGGTCTTTAACCTGTTCAGCGGTGCTTGACTTTGCTGTCTGTGACCTGTGCAGCGGTGTGTGGCATGACGGTCCCTCAGTGCCCAGCGGGGCTGTGAGTGCCGGGGCCCTCCAGGGCACTGACGCTGGTGGTGGTCTCCAGACCAGTGACGATAGTGCTGCCCTCCAGGGCACTGACGCTGGCGGTGGTCTCGGGACCAGTGACGATAGTGCTGCCCTCCAGGGCACTGACTCTGGCGGTGGTCTCCGGACCAGTGACGATAGTGCTGCCCTCCAGGGCACTGACTCTGGGGGTGGTCTCCGGACCAGTGACGATGGGGCTGGCGGTGGCATCCTGGCCAGTGGGGAGGATGGTGGCCTTCTCCGCCGTGCTGCTCTTACCAGACTTTGGAGACTTCTTCTGCCCCTTTACCATCTTGGGAGGGGTCACAGCTGACTCGACACTCCCCCCGGGACCCTTGTGGGCGGCTTTGCCGGCAGGAGTCTTCACCCTCTCCCGTCGGGCACTGTCCAACTTCTGGTGCTTTACAGGGGGTGGACTGGCAGTGCTTTGGCTCCGTGTCACACTGGCTGCCCTGGTGGCCGGTGCACTCCTCATACCTCTAACACGCACCACTGGTACCGGACTTTTTTTGGCTGAGGTGCTAGTACGGGACCTATGAATTGGAGGGGTGGGGGAGGTGGGACAGAGGTCAAGGTTACTCAGGAAAAGTTTCTGACGAACACTGGGACGGGTAGCTGGAGGGGGTCTGGGAGTGGAGGAAGAGGAGGTGATTGTAGGAGGTGTAACTTTAGATGATTTGGGTGCAGGTGCAGGTTCTGGAGGCTGTCGTGAGGTGGATGGATGTTGGGTGTGTGGGTGTCCATGTTTGTGTACTTTGGGAGGGGGCATCACAGACACACTGGGAGAGGACACAGGGGACATGTAAATGGTAGTGGGGGTGGTGAGTGCAGGTGAGCGGGGTGTGGTGCTGGGTGTTCTGGTGAGAGTCCTAGTGGCTGTAGTGGTAGTGCATGCAGGTGAGAGTGTAGACGACACTGGGAGGGAGGAGGGAGACGACGAGGAGGGGGACACAGTGGAGGCAGTGGATGTTGCTGTGTCTGTACGTGGGTGATGCTTGTGTGAGTGCCTGTGGGATGTGTGGTGCCTATGTTTGCCTGAGCTGCCCTTGTGTGTTGAGGTGTGTGCAGGCTGGTCTGATGGTGTGCTTGGGATAGGCTGGGGTACAGGGGATTGGGTCTGGGTGGAGGAAGTTGGAGGGGGGAGGATAGACACAGGGACAATGGCTGCCATCAGTGCTGAGGCCAGAGATTGCAGGGTTCGATGATGGGCAGCCTGACCAGAATGAATGCCCTCCAGGAATGCATTAGTGTGTTGCAACTCCCTTTCTACACCCTGGATGGCATTCACAATGGTAGACTGCCCAACAGTGAGTGACCTGAGGAGGTCAATGGCCTCCTCACTGAGGGCAGCAGGGGTGACAGGGGCAGGGGCTGAGGTGCCTGGGGCGAAGGTGATGCCCACCCTCCTGGATGAGCGGGCACGGAGCGAAGGATGAGGGACTGCTGGGAGGGCGGTGCTGGTAGGGGGGTGGCAGCTGTACCTGTAGAAGTGGGGGGCACAGATGGTGCCACCACCACAAGGGAGCTTCCATCGGAGGACAAGTCTGTGCCGCTGTTTGCTGATCCGGTGACCGACGTGAAGCTCTCCTCGCCCTCCGTCCCACTGGTGTATTCTGTGTCCTTGGTGTGGCCCTCCATGGCCATGTGGGATGCAGCCCCCTCGTGCTCCGGTGCCACTGTACCTCCGCCTGATGATGCTGATGCACAAAAGAACAGGGAGAGCACAGAAAGAGGTGGGGAAACAGAAGAAAGACAGGTTGAGTGCATGGCTTACTGCTACCATTGGCGGACAATACAGACACAGCAGCCCACTGCACTACGCTGTGCTCTTGGCCTCTACAGATGCAGTTCCTGGGATATGGCCTACATGGCTATGAGTGTCATCTACCCACATAGAGGACACAGGGGCATGTATACCTGTACTTGGCACTCTACAGAGGTGGGGTGGAGTGGCACATGACGTGGATTCCGGAGGGGCCTAGCCTACGGAACTCGCCCTGGCCTAGGGAAACCCACAGCCCTCCTCCCCCACCCAGACCACTGCGCGCAAAGTCATGAGAATGTGAGTGTACTCACCCCCTTGTGTCTGCTGTGATGCCCTCAAGTGCCCATCCAACTCAGGGTAGGCCACTGCCAGGATCCAGAACATCAGGAGGGTCATGGTTCGACGGGCACCACTCCCACGTTGGGAGGCCATCCCCAGCTGAGCCTCCGCCGTCTTCTTGCTCCAGGGGCGAATGTCCTCCCATCTTTTACGGCAGTGGGTGCTCCGTCTCTGGTGGACCCCCAGGGTCCGGACGTCCTTGGCGATGGCACGCCAAATATCCTTCTTCTGGTGGGCACTGACCTACATGACATGTACAGGGGAAGAAGAGAAGTCATTAGCAACAGCACCGTTGAGGTGAGTGGCCCACATCCCTGCCCTTGCCATGTGGCACATAAAATCACACTTCTACATGCTCGCAGGACTCTTCCCCCTTCCTACTGACATCCAGCCCTCTCCACCCAGGCATAGCTCATACAACGTGCTCCCTGTGTACCTACCTGTTGGTCTGGAGGACCGTAGAGTAGCGTGTACTGGGGGAGGACCCCGTTCACGAGCCTCTCCAACTCCTGTGCAGTGAAGGCAGGGGCCCTTTCCCCAGACGCACCAGCCATTGTCTCTTCCAGACCGAGGTCACAGCAGCACTTGCAGTGTAGGTCCTCTCCTGTCGGAGATCAGGTATCGAGTGATTCAACTGATAGAAAATGGCGGTCACGTCCGCGGCGGTGACGTCCGCGGCGGTGCGTGTCATCACCGCCGTCGCACTTAGTCATTGGCTCCTGGGACCCATAGGGTCCAATGATAACCAATGCAGCATTGCGCCGCGGTCTTTGACCGCCTACCGCGACGGTGTACAACGCCAGCGCAGTTACCTCACATCCCATTGTCCCACTTTAGAGGTCAGGCAGCCGCCATTTCAGGGGCTCACATGGCTTCATTTACAACAGCGTCACACATACCTAGGCCTACACGCAGCACACATACAGGAAGGATATTGTATTTAGTGTTGTGTTCTGTGTAGCTGTGGGTACATACCTCAGAATTTGTTGACTCTGTGGTCGCTGTTGTCCTTCCTAGGCACCGTCAGCTGGAACATGTGAGGAGATGGCGGAATCCTCCGGTGTGCCGACATTTAATCATCACCTACAGGTTTGACCATCCCACAATCCAGGAACTGTGTACCCAGTTGGAGCCTGACCTGATGTCACCAATCCGCCATCCCACAGGAATCCCCCCTCAAGTGCAGGTGCTATAAGTGCTCCATTTCCTAGCAAGTGGGTCATTTCAGACAACAGTGGCCATGGCATCAGGGATGTCCCAGCCTATGTTTTCCAACGTGTTGTCCAGAGTGTTGTCTGCCCTGCTGAAACACGTGAGGAGCTACATCGTTTTCCCTCAGGTTGAGGATTTGGCTACAGTGAAAGGTGACTTCTATGCCCTGGGACATATCCCTAACATCATAGGTGCCATTGATGAGGCCCATGTGGCGTTGGCCCCCCCCCACAGGAGTGAACAGGTGTACAGGAAGCGGAAGAGTTATCATTCGATGAATGTACAGATGGTATGTTTGGCAGACCAGTACAACTCACAGGTAAATGCTATGTTCCCTGGCTCAGTGCATGATGCCTACATCCTGCGGAATGGCAGCATCCCGTATGTGATGGGTCAACTCCAGAGGCACCGTGTGTGGCTATTAGGGGACTCTGGTTACCCCAACCTGTCATGGCCATTGACCCCAGTGAGGAATCCCAGGACCAGGGCAGAGGAACGCTACAATGAGGCCCATGGGCGGACTAGGAGGGTGATCGAACGCACCTTCGGCCTCCTTAAGGCCAGGTTCAGGTGCCTCCATATGACAGGTGATTCCCTATTCTACTCACCAAGGATGGTGTGCCAGATCATCATCGCCTGCTCAATGCTTCACAATCTTGCTTTGCGACGCCAGGTGCCTTTTCTGCAGGAGGATGGTCCAGATGACGGTGTTGTGGCAGCTGTGGAGCCTGTGGACAGTGATGAGGAGGAAGCAGAGGAAAAAGACATTGATAACAGGGACTCTGTCATACAGCAATATTTCCAGTGACACACAGGTGAGAACAATTTTTTTACTATTACATTAACTTTCACACTTCTACCTCTATCCTGTCTGTCAATTTGAAGTAGTATCTGCTAACTGAGTGATACATTTCCATTACGGTTTCACAGGTGTGGTTACCAACGTGTGTCATCTGCTTGCATCCTTCATGGACTTGTGATGTGTGACATAGGTATGTTGACATTACTATTGAGAACGGATTTTGGCACTGCCATAGCTAATACACATTTTCAAAATCACAGGCTGACTCCAGATTGTTTTCTGGTTCAAGGGTGTTTATTGAAGTGCTAATTATTGGAGAGGGTGGCAAAATGGTGATGGCTGATGGTGGAGGAATGTCCATGGCAGAGTCCAGTCTATTAGTCTCACAGGTGCATTGCCCAAATGGGCATAGGAAGTGGAGCTGGGGCAGTTCCAATATGGACAGGTTACAAAGTGGGACAGTGGGAGGACAATCAGGGTGGTCTCATTTCCTGGCGGGGGTCTTGCCATCTTGCTCTGTCCTGTTCCTGGATCTCAGGGACCGCTTGCGGGGTGGTTCTCCGTCTGCAGGGGGTGGGGTGCTGGTGTGGTGGTCCTGTGGCGGGGCGTCCTGTCCACTAGCGCCGGCGGAGGTGGTGGGCAGTTCATCATCCATGCTAGTGTCAGGGGCCCCTTGGAGTGCCACGGTGTCCCTCATGGTCTTTTGTATGTCCTTCAGCACCCCTACGATGGTGCCCAGGGTGGAGCTGATGGTTCTGAGCTCCTCCCTGAACCCCAAATACTGTTCGTCCTGCATGCGCTGGGTCTCCTGAAACTTGGCCAGGACCGTTGCCATCGTCTCCTGGGAGTGGGGTATGCTCCCATGATGGAGGAGAGGGCCTCGTGGAGAGTGGGTTCCCTTGGCCTGTCTGCCCCCTGTGGCACGGCAGCCCTCCCAGTTCCCCTGTGTTCCTGTGCCTCCGTCCCCTGGACCGTGTGCCCACTACCACTGCCTCCAGGTCACTGTTGTTGTTGGGGTAGTGGGTTATCCTGGGTTCCCTGTAGTGGTGGACACACAGCTGACTGACATGTCCTGGGTACGGATGTATGGGCCCGCTGGGTGGGTGCTGTGCTGGTGTTACCAGAGGGTGGAAGGTCAGTGTTGGGCTGTGCCTGTGCAAGGGGAACCGACTGTCCCGAGGCCCACGATGGTCCGGGCTGGTCATCTGGATCCAGTTGGCCAGAGCTGCTGTCATCATTGTGGGCCTCTTCTGGGGGTGGAGTGGAGATGTCTGGACCCTCCTGTCTGGTGACGTTAGGTAGTGGTCCTGCAGGGGTGTAAAAGCATGATTATTGCATCTGTGTGTGTCATGGGGTGCAATGGGTGGGTGTGCGTGTACCCCAGTGCAAGCATTCCTGTGTGGGGGCTTGTGTGATGATGGTTAGGGGGTGTTATGGGTATGTGCAGTGGGCATGCTTTAGTGATGGGTGTCCATGCTTAGTTGTGTCATGCAGGGCTTGGTGTTGGGATGGGTGGTTTGTGTTATAAGTACATTAGTGAAGAGTTGGAGTGATAGGGGAGGGGAGGGGGTGAGGGTAGGGGTGTGTGATAGCTTGCAGGTAGGGTGGGGGATATGATAGTTAAGATTAGACTTACCAGTGTCCATACCTCCACCGACTCCTCCGAGGCCCTCAGGATGCATAATGGTCAAGACCTGCTCCTCCCATGTTGTTAGTTGTGGGGGAGGAGGTGGGGGTCCACCGCCAGTCCGCTGAATCGCGATGTTGAGCCTGGAGACCACTGAACGCACCTTCCCACATAGGTCGTTCCACCTCTTCCTGATGTCCTCCCGATTTCTTAGGTGCTGTCCCACTGCGTTTACCCTGTCCACGATTCTTTGCCATAGCTCTATCTTCCTGGCTATAGAGGTGTGCTGCACCTGTGATCCAAATAGCTGTGGCTCTACCCGTACGATTTCCTCCACCATGACCCTGAGCTCCTCCTCGTAAAACCTGGGGTGTCTTTGGCGTGCCATTGGGTGGTGTAGGTGATGTGTGGGGTGGTGTATGTGGTGATGAGTGTGGTGACGCGTAGTGGTGTGTGGAATTTTGTGCGTGGATGTTGTGTGGGTGATGGTGTTTTGTGCCTCTGTGTGGTGGGGTTCTCTATTACTGTGCTCTCTCTCTGTCGCCTTCGTCTCTGATTTTGGGTCGTAGGGGTTTGTGGGTGATGTGGGTGTGTGTTTTATATTGTGTTGGGTGTGTGGGAGTGTTGTTTGTATGTGTATCAGGTGTGTGTATTTCGAATTGTCCAATGTGGCGGTGTTTTGGAGATGTGTGTGTATTTTGAGCGCGGCGGTGTGTACCACCAATGGAATACCGCGGTTGAAAGACCGCCGTGTGGATTCGTGGGTCATAATAGCATGGGCGTGTTTCAGTTGGTGTGACGGTGGAGGTTTTGTTTTCGCCAGTTTATCACTGACCTTTGGTGTGGCGGACTTGTGTGGGTGTCTGAATTTCGGCGGATTCCGAGATGTGGGTCATAATAGCTGTGGCGAAATTCCGCGGCCGCGGCGGTGTATTGGCGGTCTTCTGCACAGCGGTAAGCGGCTTTTACCACCAATGTTGTAATGACCCCTTTAACCTTTACTTACCTCCCCCAGGAACTGTTGATTTTTGCACTGTGTCCACTTTGAAAATAGCTTATTGCCATTTTTACAAAGACTGTATATGATATTGCTTTTATTCAAAGTTCCTAAAGTATCTAAGTGAAATACCTTTACATTTAAAGTGTTTAATGTAAATCTTGAACCTGTGGTTCTTAAAATAAACTAAGAAAAGATATTTTTCAATATAAAAACCTATTGGCCTGGAGTAAGTCTTTGAGTGTGTGTTTCTCATTTATTGCCTGTGTGTGAACAACAAATGCTTAACACTACCCTCTGATAAGCCTACTGCTCGACCACACTACCACAAAATAGAGCATTAGAATTATCTCTTTTTGCCACTATCTTACCTCTAAGGGGAACCCTTGGACTCTCTGCACACTATTTCTTACTTTGAAATAGTACATACAGAGCCAACTTCCTACATCTTTGTTTTGAGAAACAGACACATTTTGCCTTCACTCCTTGCTCACTGTGCAAACCCCAATTCTTGGTCCCTTTCTACTGTTCCTAAAAGACCAACGAAACAGAAAACAGTACACTGTAATTGTAAAGGCCTTCAATCTGGTAATTCATAGCTACCATTTTAGACTAGTATTCTACATATAGCCAAATATTGCATTGTTCACAGCAAATTGATGTTTTAAATCATTGCATTTATAAGTTATCTCATTGTTTATGGCAAATACAAATCACCTCTATCATGATAAGAGGGTCATGCTGAAATCATTTAACTGGATCTGCACAATCAACTGCTGTGTTAATTTTACTGCCTGAAATGCCATGATGCTAACCATAAATATGTATAAATTATTGCATTCCTTTTAGCAATTGCATTTCGCCAGCCATCTACTAAACAGTACATGATGTTACTGTGCCCATTAGAAAAAATAGTTAATACCAAGATCAATTAATTAGTTTACCACAATCAAATACCAGATTGGTCCTGCTCAAAAGAATTTTATGTAAAGCCTCATTAAAATCCAATTAATAAATTCATCTAACAAAAATGTATAAGTCTATTATTTCATACTTTTCTACTGCTTCTCTATTTCACATTGGTGAATATTTCATCAATATACATGAAAACAATTCAGTACATTAATTTCAAATGGACTTCCCAGCATTCACCTGCCTAGACCATCGAAATCACTGCCAATATGAAAAGCTATGTGGGATCCAAAGATATAAAGCTCTAATGGGCTGATTTCATTCTAATTAATATTGGCGTATACAACTCGCTCATACCAATCAAACTTAATTACCTCCTACCACCAGTATTTTAGACCATGTAGTGTGCCACATCAGGAAATTCCATACTGGTTCAATCTGTGCAGAGCTATCCCTTGTCAGGGTTTTGAATCCAAAGCTCTCCTAGAGCCCACATTTGCCTCATATGGGCACTGCCTCTTTAATAGATAGTGCCCATACTGCCCATATGAGTGTGACCAAACCTATTTAAGACTTTGTGCAGTGACGGCTGTGATGGCTTAGTAACTGACTTCCAGTTCTGGTTGAAGGAGGAAATGTGAAATGTATTGACCATCCACTTACCTATCACCATTGCCATTAGTAAGTTGTTGGCCAAATCAGAACATTACACACTAGTCTGTACTTGGCACTTTCCAGCCTATGTTAGTATTATCAAAACCCCATCATCTGACTTGAATGTAAAAAGCTAACCTATTAATAGTGAATTTACGCATGAGCCATTGATCCATACCATGACCACACCACCTTAAGATTTAAAATGTTTTTTCTTCATCATTAAGCCGCGACCTGTACCATTCTGATACTGTTAAACCAAAAAGCATAAGTTAATAGCAAATCAACCACCCTTGCTGACTGAAAAGGGGGTAACTCTAAGTAAAGTTCCTTGCCTACCTCACTCTCTTCATTCTTCTTCCAGACAGGGCCTTGATTCCTCTTTTTCATCCCAAAAACAGTTCTACACACTTCCAGAACAAATGTATGGACAGGAGTTGCTTAATCTGCACAAGTGCTTTCAGGTGGAGCCCAGCAGTACTCATTTCTGCTCATCAGACTTTCACGCAGAGCAAAAGAAATAAATCATGGGGGGAAGAAAGACTGAAAAATATTCAAGAAAATGAGAAATGAAAAAGAACCTGCAAGAGTGGCAGAAAGTAGCAGAGAGTGTCTGGCGAGCAATGAAAGGGGTATGAGACTATGCATCCTTGGTATTTGGCATCCCGATATTCATAGCAGTGGTTGTGTACTTCTAAACAAAACTTTGAACCCTGGCACTTACTGTTTTACACATTAAGCACTGTGGTAAAACCTTTCTGATAGAAGCTTTTCCCTTTATTGGAAGTGGAAAGAAACCATAAATTGTGGTTCACAGTGTAGCAGAAGAAAAGGGATGGAGGACTCTGCCAGTCAACTTATACAATTATGTTTTGTAAACAGCTACCACAAATAAATTGACAGCAAGGACAAATGTGACAGTAAATATGTTCTGCTCAATTAATTTGATCATAAGGAGGCAGCATTTTTAAATATCTTATGGATTATGGCATCTACTGCAGAGATGCCTGTATTCACAGACAATACAGAGGATAATAATAAAGGTAAGATAACTCTGATGTGGTTGATGCACTTGCTAGGGAGATCTGTGTTTCATCTAGTCACTGTTATGACTTATAAAGTAACATGAAAGGTTAATGTGTCTGATGCAAAGAACAACATGTAACATGCAGGTCACAGATTTGTATTTTATGTTGATAGATAAGTGGGTTACTGCTTTTGACACGGAAATCTTTTTGCTTCTTCCAGTAGAAATTTTGCAATCCTTCTATTATAGTAAGTACAGTGAGCTATGAATCTGGCATCAAGGCCTGCAAACTTCAAGTCATAGGTTTAAATCATTGATTGTTTTTAATCTGTAATTATTCTAAATTAGCAAAGTAACATTCCTTTCAGTAGTAATAAAGTCTTGTTTGTACGGTTAACCCCAATCACTGTGTTAGATTTTAAATCCTAATTTATTTCTCCTGACTATGTACTCTTAACTCATAATGGGCCTCATTACACTTTTGTAGTTTTTAGGCAAGACCGCCACGGTGGAGGGCGCCAAAAGACCGCCATGTTGGTGGTAATCTGCCCGCCGTATTAAGAGTCACACTATGACGTTCGCCTAAAAACAGCCAAATTCCCAAAACCGCCAGGACACTGGAGGATAGAAAAGAGGCGGTTCCACCAACAGTCCCCCCACCAGCCCTACAAAAATTCACCTATCAGATTATGATTCACTAATCATAACAGTGATTCTTCTATGGTGGAAAACCATTGGCGTGTGAACCACAGAAGTCTCAAATTACTTCTTTCAGAACACCACACCACATTGGATAGTTTGAATACCGCACACCTGATAAAACATCCACACACCTGACGCACCTACTCACAGCACTATATAACACACTCCAACACAACCCACAATCCTTTGCAATCAAAATGCCACACACAACCACAGACACCCAACAGCCCGGAGAGTTCAAAATAGCAAGAATAGGTGCTCATTGACACTTCACAATGCACATATCACACACCTGCACAACATATCTAACACACAGATCAGTTCCAAACATAATCCACAACACTAACACACACTCACATCAAAGCACCTACACCTCACAATTTTCCAAACTCTGCACCATTCATTTAGAAAACAACCACACCTTCTGCACAATCACTACCATATCCTCACAAAAACACCCACGTTTCACAGATGAGGAGTTGAGGGTCACGTGGATGAAGTTGTAAGGGTAGAGCCACACCTGTTTGGAGCACAGGTACAACAAACATCTACTGCCAGGAAAATGGAGTTGTGGCATAGGATAGTCAACATGGTCAATTCTGTAGGCAGTTATCCACGCACAAGGGAGGACATCAGGATGGTCCATTCCATGGCATCCAGGTACCAGCTCAAGTTACTGAAGACTGGTGGTGGGCCTCCACCTCCTCCCCCACTGTTCACATCTAGGGAGGAGAAGGTCTTGAACATACTACATCCTAAGGGCCTGACAGGAATACCTGGGAGAGTGGAGTCTGGTAAGTACCAACAACATTCATGTCACACAATTGTCTTGTCCTGCATGCCACCACCCATACCCACCCTAATTAACGCTCAACTCACTGCAACTCTCTCCTAATCACCTAACACCCCTCCCTGGCATGCCACATGTCCACTGAACATATTTATCCCCATAACCCATGGAAATGGCACGTGAAGCACTGGCCAATGATTGCACTACAACTCACAGAATGCAAAATCCCAAAATATTCAACACCAGTACACTGCACCAAATACTACTTGTCATGCATGCATGTCAAACCAAAATCCAATCTACCCATCCTGATTATGACAGTGTGGAACAGTACATGGCAATAACAGCAATGCAAAGGCCCACACACACTAACATCGCAAGCGAAACAGAGTTATAGCTGAGTGCCCATAAATAATGGCCACAGATCAAAGATCCCAAGCTACAAATATACCCATCTGATTTGGAAAGTCAGAGGGCTGAGTGGATGCACATGCAGTACAACAAGATACAGGTCAATCGCCATTGTAAAATCATATACTGTGTTCCTACACGGACATCAATGGGCATTTTACAGCTCTTATTTGTGTCAGCAATCATGCCAGACAGTTCACTAGGTAACAAAGGTAAACAGCCATGTCAATTATCAGACAATCTCAGATGTTAACAGCTGTACCATTACTACTAAATTAGTTTAACAGCATAAAACATGGTGTATGGAATTGAAGTTACTGAGTTTCATGTTGTACCACGATACATAGTGCATCAGCTTGCAACGTCATTGCTGGGGAGCATGTCAAGGCACTGTCTGCATCTCACACAACTGCTACAATACCCCCATTGTAACCTAAGCTCTATGTTCCACTCCCTCCATGGGTAACTTTGTCATTGTCAGCATGGAGTAAATACCAGAGACTGCCACTACGCCTCCGGATGAAGGCCCCAGTGAGCACAACCCCCCTGGATGTTTAGACACTAGTGAAGAACCTGACCCATCTGGGGACACTTGGTCAGTCAACAACTGTCAGCCTCACCCTGTCTACATCAACTCCTTCCAGCCCTAATGCTTCTACATCCCAGACAACCATTCGCTCCCCAACCTGTGTCCCAAGGATTGTATTATCCATTGTGTGCCCCACATTACAGGTACTTGAGTTTCACCTTCCTTGCCATCCCTAACAATGATGGACGTGCCACCACTGGGACTAGGCACACTGTGCCAGGGGCACAGGCATGTGGGGGCAGGGTGTGTGGGAGGGATGCTGTGGGTCAGAGAATGGGGTGTCAAAAGGACACTACTGACCAGGAAACCATCTTCCAAGTCTTGGGAGCCTACCAAACTTCCTAAGGCATGATGGGACAGGTTATCACCATGCCGGGGGAAATCCACAAACTGCAGAGGGACAACCACCAGGAAGTCATGCAGCAGTGGCAGGCACAAAATGCCCACTAGGCTTCCTTTGCAGGGGTGCTGAGAGACTTGAATACCACACTGAGTAGGTTTTATACCTAACATCTGGCCCCTTCCATTAGCAATGATACATCAGACCCTCCTTCATCTGTGACTGCTAGTGGAATGGAAGCCATGCCAGGAGAAGGACATGCCCCAGTTGCCCCACCCTCTGTAGATGAAGAACCCCCGCGCAAACATGGACATCCAACCAGACATCGAGCAGGAGCACATGCCAAGACCAAACCCACTGCCAGAAATTAAACCTCTCCTGAACTGTTCCCCTTGTGTGCCACAGATACACCCTTTTGACTGCTCAGTAGCCAATCTCCAAATTCCTATGGTGCAAGGACACTGGACCTGTGTTCCCAAATGGTGTAGCAGCTACCCTGTTGGTGTTATCCACCATGACTAAAACTATCACCATTTTTTTGTGTGTGTTGAACGTTCATGCGCACATATTTTTTTGCAATAAATCACACTTTAACACAGGTCCTGTCCATGTCTCATTTATCACACATGAACAATATTTAGGCATGCCAACTCTAGACTGATCATGTCCCTCTGTATTGTACACCAATTGTTATGGACCCCATACATCAACTCTATCAGCAGGAGACTCATTACAATAGGATTGTAACAGGATAGATACCAATTAGGTTGTAAACTAAAACTACACACAATCAATCAGTGATATATATGCTAACAGCACTAAGAGCATGAATGAGAGTAGCATCCGGATGTCTGCTGAGGTTGAACACAAAGCTAAACTACATGATACAGAAGTTAGGGTCATGACACTCTACCAACAAGGCAGGAGGCACAATGACTGGCTTTTTGTATCACCTGTGAAGCCTTATCACATACCCAGACCATAGCTTCCAAATATACATATCCCATGGTACAGACAGAGATCAGTACTGATCTACCCATACCCGAAACTTTCACTTGCATTGGTCACATATCTGCAGGCAGTCCACAGTGACATGCACATTGGTCTGCAAAGTAGGAACACACTGACAGCTAGATTTGTTTGGATCCAAAAAACTGTTACCAATGTGCATGGAAAGGCTATGGTACTATATATTCACATAAGTCAGCCAGTCTAACAATGTCAGTTGCACTCCACATAATCAGGACTCAAAGTGCTTGGTTTCACCCATGTCCACTTCTCATGCCTGTCTGCAATTCCGATCTGCTTCTGAAACTGTCAGTCGTTTGCCAAGGTTGATCAGCCAAACAGGATCTAGGCAAATCTGTGTTTGTAAGAGAAGAGGGATGGCACAGAGCAGAATACACTCCTCAAATCAGAGAAGTCATGTCCAGACGTGTAACTTTGCATTGGCTATTTCAATACATGAGACTGTAGACTACTCTGTTCTGTATACAATACAAATTACAGTTTGCATGTACAACACAATCATAGGCAGTGGAGATATCTACAACCCCACACAGGACGCAGGATAGGAGGTGACATGGTACCTATTTACTTCAGGTGGCAAATTTGAACCACAACATTATGGCGGTCATTCTGACCGCGGCGGGCGGCGGTCGCCGCACGCCATGCGGTCCCCGCCGAATGACCGCCCCGCGGTCAAAAGACCGCGGCGGCCATTCCAACTTTCCTGCTGGGCCGGCGGGCGACCGCCAAAAGGCCGCCCGCCGGCCCAGCGGGAAAGCCCCTGCAACGACAGTGAAAATCTTTGTGGGGCCCTGTTAGGGGGCCCCTGCACTGCCCATGCCAGTGGCATGGGCAGTGCAGGGGCCCCCAGGGGCCCCACGACACCCGTTCCTGCCATCCTGGTTCTGGCGGTGAACACTGCCAGAAACAGGGTGGCGGGAAGGGGATCGGAATCCCCATGGCGGCGTTGCAAGCAGCGCCACCATGGAGGATTCCCTGGGCCAGGGGAAAACCGGCGGGAAACCGCCGGTTCCCCTTTTCTGACTGCGGCTTTACCGCCGCGGTCAGAATAGCACTGGAAGCACCGCCGGCCTGTTGGCGGTGCTTCCGCGGTCCGCGGCCCTGGCGGTCATGGACCGCCAGGGTCGGAATGACCCCCTATGTCTACTTCACATACTTCATAGTCAGTTGAAGTACTGACTGATGAGATCTGCCCTGGCTCTTAGTCACCTGGCAAATCTGCATTTCTACCCACAGGTTCTGGTGGCTCCCCCTCATTTGGGATAAATGTCGTCTCAGGGCAAGATTGTGGAGCATGCAGCAGGCAACTATTGTTTAACATACCTTGTTAGGTGAGTAGAAGAGGGCTCCCCCTGATATGTCCAAGCACCTAAATCTTGCCTTCAGGAGCCCAAAAATCCACTAAATGACACGCTTTGTCCTCCTGTGAGCCTCACTGTTGCAGACTTCCCCTGGCATGGTTGGGTACCTCACTGGTGTCAATAATCAAGAATAGTTTGGATAGCAAGAGTCACCTGGGAACAATTAGGTAGAACAACACACACATATATGTGAGACATGCAACATTGTGATGGAAGGAGACATTGCAAACACACATTTCAGTAGTAACTTACCAACCAGCCAGACCGTCTCTGTATGGAGTCATGTCAACAGCAGTCGGACTTTGCTGTTCCGCACGATGAAGGAATCATGGATTGATCCTGGGTACTTGGCACTGACTTGTGTAATGTCCTGCACTACCAGACACACCACATGAACATTTATGGAGTGGTAATTTTTCCTGCTCCTATACACCTCTTCATTGGCACTGGGGAGAACAAAGGCTACATGGGTGCCATGTATGGCTCCACCCACATGTAGGATGTGTCCCATAGCATAAAACTCTGTCTTCATATAGGCCAAATCTACACGTTGGGGGTAACCTGATGTAGCTGTCAAGGTGTTTCAACAATGCACACAGTACATCCCTCAAAACCAGACTGAACATGGGCGGATACATTCCTGCAGTTAGGGCCACTGTATTCTGAAAGGACGCAGTGGCCAGGTAGTGTAGCAATGACATCCCTTGAACTATGGGCGGGATGCAATAGGGATTGCGAATGGCAGGCATCAGATCTGGCTCCAACTGATCACAAAGATACATGATGGTATGATAATTTAGCCGATAAGTCTGGATATAATGTCGCTCCTCCATGGTGTGCAGGTCTACCAGTGGACAGTACACAGGTGGTTGTTGTCTTCTCCTCATGGCATGAAAACTATGTGAAACATTTTTCAATTAGTATGTGACATGCAGCATGCAGACATCTTGTAAAGTCAGATACACAATTCACACATATCTGCTGTCAAGCTTGGTTACTAATTCAGATATCTACAGTACAGCACATGGTATGAACCCAAGGACATGCTCCTAGGTGCACATTCCCCAATTAACTATTGAACTACACATACAGATTCTTCTGTTGCTGTACATGGTTGTAAGTTCAATTGATTTGACATGCCTTACACATATTGTTGCACATTATCAACTTTTTCAAAGCACATGGGAACATCCAAGTAGGCGTACGTTGCTATCACCACATGTCCACCAGTAACACAGAATTTACTCCACTGATGCACAATTTGACAACTAAGCATGAAGCCAGTACTCACAGTTGTACTGCACGATATGGGGTATAGTTAATTACGCAGATGATAAAACTCTTCCTTACAAGTAATGTGCTTAAAATGGCAACCGCCTGACCTAATGTACTGGACACATGGAAGTGACCTAAGTTCGTCAGCAGAAGTCATCATGGCGGTAGAGGGTCACAACCGCCATGGAAATTGCCATTGGAAGACATTGCTGCCTTGGGCCAATGGCGATTTCTGCCAGCAGTGACGGTCATGTATGTGGTAGACTTGACTGCCATCTTCTGCAGTATTGCTCACTTGACTCCCGGCACTGCTGCCAGCAAGACCTCCACTACCTGAGCTGCTGTGTACTGCCTCTGGGAGCTATCATGCCATCTCCTGCAGGTGATAGGGCCCCAGACTTCACCCCTGAGGAGCTGGGAAAGGTAGGGGCAAAGGTCCCACTCCTGTATCAACAGCTATATGGCGCATCAGAGGAGCAAGTGCGTCCACTGCAATACCAATATCTGATAGGTGTGGTGATTGATGATGCATCTGAAACGTGAAGTAGTGAAGGTGTGGATGCATGCAGATGATAATTTGTAAATATGTGTAAGTTGAGAGGATGGGAATGATTGCCTTCTTGCTGTCACTGAAGAGTGCTGTCCACTACTATTGGTATGGTGCTTGTGGACATGACTATTTTGTTTTTCTGTATCATCCATGCAGTTCAACGCCCATCAGAAGAAGGGAATTGGCGTGCCATCACCAAGCAAGTGTAGACCCTGGGGATCCACAGCCAGTGGAGCACACACTGTAGGAAGAGGTGGGAGGACCTGAGACTCTGGGCCCAGAAAACCACTGAGGCCCTGCTGGGGATGTCCTCCAATGTGGCAGGGGTGCCCGTCAGACATTAACCCCCCTGATGGCCCGCATTTTGGCAGTGGCCCACCCAGTGGTGGATGGGCATTTGAGGGCAGCACAGCCGCCACAAGGAGGTAAGTACTGACAGGATCCATGAATTGCCACTGTTATTTTAGTGTATGATGTATAAGTATTGCAACTGTGACAATGTGGTAAGAGCTACAGGTATGGTGATTACGAGGAATACATGGTACTACAGTTGCCAACATACCTAAACAGATGTGGCCATTGTATTGTACATGGGAACATGTTGTTCCCCTTTGTGTACCAAATAGTATTACTGCATGTGGAGATGCACATGTGAATGTGTCATATGTGTGACTCTACTCAGCCATACATATTTGTAATCTGCTGTGTCCCCCTTACCACCTAGTGTTCCCAAGTCCATGTACCCAATTAGTTAGTTGTATAGCTCTTCGATATATGACAACTGCTAATCAACTGGATCTGCTCTATGTGCAACATTGGGTCTGACATATGTGGAACAGAGCCAAGTAATTCTGTGTCCTGTAATAGTCAGACATTTCATGTGAGGCTGTCATCCCTAATCAGGTTTTTAGTATGGCCAAGTAACTACACTCTGTTTAGGTTTGAGGAGGTGTTCCCAGTGTCATTTCAGATTCATACATTGGGAAATGTGAAGTTTGATAAGGGTGGACATCCTACAATAAGACTATCATGGTGATAATAAGACATTGACATTTCATGGTATTAGATTGATGTGTACAAATACCTTTCATCCTAATGTATTTGGTGTAGAGAAGGTAAGTGTCTAGGCTGCTGATTCCTTTGTCCATGTATATTGTCCATGTATATTGTCCATGCTACATAAGGCAATACCATACCTATATGAGTGCAACGTAGGCTATTTGCTGCCTACATCATGTGTTAATTAATACCTTGTGCCTGATTTGATGTTGAAGCCTCTATTTTCCAAGACTGACCTTAGCAAATCTGAGTCTGTTTGGACAGTGTTGGATATGGCTCTGCACATTTCTGCCTGACTAAATGGTATAGCAGGTGTCACATTTCACATAACCTATTGGTGTTGGGCGATATGTTCTCATTCACTTTGCTTGACTCTAGGTGTATATGTCAGTGATGGGTACATTAGAAATCAGTTGTGTGTTAGTTCTGGAGTAAGGTAGTAGGAATCACATGTCTGGACAGTTGTTGGTGATATAGGTGTTAAGTTGTTGTCATGTAGAGGTTTCTAATCAGTGGGATTCTATGAGCCCTTCATGCACATTGTTTGGTGTCCATTGTATTGCTGGTGGTACCATACGCCCTGCAGTTGTCTGTGGATATATCCATGTGTGCTAGATAAGCCCCTATTGCAGTGCATAGAATTGTTGTCCATATTACAAGTTATCAGATTAGTGGGTGCAGAAACTCCTAAAATATCTTTTCCTAGTATTTAGACAATTTTCAATGACATGCTATGTCATTTTTGTGATGCACACCTTCATCCGAGGTGTTTGCCATTCTATGACTTGTGTACAGAATGATCAGTTAGGCATGTGATTGGAAATCAACATGCTGTGTCATATTTGAAGTGAGATGAGATTACATTCATGGAACATGACTAGTGGTGATGGACTGGGCAGGTGTGGAGTAAGGGTAGGAATGATCTGTTATCTGTCAACTGCATTTACTTAGACTGAATTGATGATGGACAATGACGATCTGTATGGGGATGGATTTGAGATGTAGCAAATTCATCTTGTGGATGATGCATTTGAGTTACAGCTGAATTGTTGGGATGGTGATGTAGTGGTCAGATGGTTGGCCTATGTTGTGGGTGAGACTGTGTTCACATGGAAAAGTTGGAAGTATTGTGTTGTGACACGATGTGGGCAGTGAATGGTTTCTATCTGGGGCTTTATTTGACAAAGATGTTTTATTACTGTTGTGAATGTTGTAATGTATGTGTGTGTGAAGAATATGATGATCCTCTCTCGCTTTCTGTGCATCAGCACCGGCAGGCGAAGAAGACGGGGCACAGGCGAGTGGAGAAGCTGCTGACCATGGGATCCGGAGTGCTGAGATAGTGGCCTGGAGGGCAAGGGGAGTGCCACGGAATCTTCCTCTAGTGGACACTCCGTGGTGGTGGCGGACCCAGTTAGGATCACCCCAGCACCATTTCAGCCTGCCACCCCCATACTACCACCACCCTCCTTGTAGCTCCCCACCCAGTTGGCTGTGCCCGCTCACCCACCTAAGAGAATGGGCGTCTCCTTTGCCGCAGGCACCTCTGCCCCAGCCCCTGTTAGTCCTGCAGCCCTTAGTGAGGAGGCTATTGACCTCCTGAAGTCGATCTTTGTGGGTCAGTCGACCATCGTAAATGCCATCTAGGGACTGGCAACTCAGGTCCAACAGAGTAATGCATTCCTAGAGGGCATTCACGATGCACTGGCTGGCCTACGTAGATCCTTTCAGGCTCTGGCCTCCACACTGATGGCAGCCAGTCACCCTTTGTCTTCCATCCCCCTCCACCTTCCTCTTCCCAATCCCAAACCCCTCTTCCCCAAACCAGCCAAAGCACACAGACAGGCAAGCATGCATCCACCTCAACATCCAAGGGTAGCTCAGACAAACACAAGCACCACAAGACACACCACCAACAATTATACAGGCAATATTAATGCGCACACACATCAACAGTCACAACCTGCCATGGCACCACCCCCTGCATCACAGACAGCACACCTGACACACCTGCAGATACCACACCAACATTCACAGATCCAGCCACTATTCCTATCTTACCCACAGACAGCCCCACAGCAGACCCTCAGACATGCACCCCAGTCACTCCACCCTCAGATATCACAACCACTGACACTCCTACATGCAGCACATCCGCCATATCCTGCAGTCACCACCCTAACCTCCACCCCCCTCAGTCCCATACACATAAACACCCTCACTCATCCACCCAACGGACAGCCACCTCTCACACCCACGCACCCACGACATCCACAATGACACAACATACAACCACTCCCTCACTCTCCACTCCCAAACCCCGTCTGATGACCGTCCCCAAAAAAGACTTCCTTTCATGTTTTGACCTTTTCCCTACTCCTCTTCCCCCCATGAGACCCCTAAATGCTCTGTTTCCCTCTTCAGGCCCGTCCCTTCCACCTTGAGACCTCCCCTAGCCCCCCTGCAAGTACCCAAGCCTCTCCCCCATTAAGAAGTCTCCCCCTCCAAAGAGAACCCAACCCTCCCTGAGCCTAGACCTAAGCCCCTCTCCCACGCTCAATCCCAAAGGACCCCCTCCCAAGCTGAAGCCAAAACCCCTCTCCCCCTTCTAATCCTTGAGGTGCTTGCCTGTCCCCTTTATGCCCCTAACTGTGGAGGTATGTGGCAGTCAGGAGTCAAGTGCGAGGCATAAAGATGTGCATCAAGTCCATGTTGCACCATTTAAAATTGGACTGGCCTATTTCTTTGGACATTATTATATTAGCGCCAAATGTTAATATATGTGTGGACCAACCAGTTGTTTGTTTCAGCGTTACATATTTGTCATAGATTTAATTGCTTAGGGCATCTTTAAAAATGGCTGACATTGTTTGTATATGAGAATTTGTGTGTAAGTGGTGCTTGTGCTACCTGTTTTGTCTGGGTGGAATGTGAAGTTGTGTACAATGGATTTGTCCCTCAGTGATGGGTGTGTGTTGTGTGATGGGCATGTGTATGTTGGGGACATGTTGTCATGGGATTGAGTGGTGTTTGTGTTGACATGTGTTTGTTGCAATATTGTATGCCTTGTGTGCTTTGACTGTGTGCCTGTCCATGTTTGGTGAATGGTATGTCAGATACGTTATGATGTGTGTTTGCTGGGTATGTCGAATGCTGCGTTGTATGGTTGTGTTATTGTCTGTGTCCGTTCCCTGTTGGTAGTACTTTGTATTGTATGTGTGATTTGTCAATGGGTAGTGTCTATTGTTGGTGTTTGCCAATGCATTGATGGTTTTGTAGTGTAGGTTTGTGGTGTTGTGTGTTGTTGTGTCTGACTGTGTCGGTGCTGTGTTTCTGCGAGTGGGTATGTATTTTTGATGTGTATGTGATGGCTGTAGTGTGTGTACTGTGCATGTGTGTATTTTGCTGTCTGTGATTGTGCGTGTCAGTGTTATGTTACGTATGTGTGTATCCCTCGCCACCTGTTCCTGAATGGTATGTTGTGTGCGTAGGTACTTTCACAATTTACAACAGTGACAGGTAAGTGTGTGTACTTACGTTTGATGTCATCATCTTCAGCGTTGATTCTGAATTCGTTGGGTGAGCAGGAGCAGCAGGAAGACTTGTAATTTTGGTTCCATGGTGGCTCCGGACACGTGTGGCTTCCTGAAGGTGGGTATCTCCTTTTATACAGTTGGTTTCCGCCTGGGTTTTCATGGTGGTGCGACTATGGCAGAAACCTTGGTGGTGTGCAACCTTGTAATGTGGCCTGTGGAAACATTCTCTCCATTGGCCTGCAGGTGTCTACCGTTGTCTGTGGGGGCTAGACCGATCTGGCAGAGCCGGTGGTGCTTTGGCCGTATTCTGTTGGGAATGCAGCCATGGTCATAATATGGTGATCTTCTCCACCAGCCTGTTGGCAGTGCGACCGCCACTGCCAACATGGCAGTCCTGGGACTGCCAAAGTCGTAATGAGGCTCAATTTCTTCAAGTATGGACCATATGTGACTCTTCCACCTTATAACCCTAATTGTCTTATGTAACATTTTAGTTACATTGATTTACACACTGGTATGGTTTATTGTCTCTCTGTGTGTGATGTAAAACACTGACACACAACGGTGTGATGAGTAGTGGTATAAATTAATTACATAGGGAATAAATTGATAAGTGCAGTTTAAATGCTTATTTGTGTAATTACCCATATACACAAATAATTCTGGCATTCCTACAGTGCCTGCACATCTTTTACAGGGGGGAGTTGACCCAAGTTAAAAATGTGGCTCTAATTCATAATTTGTCTATAGTACTTTTGAATTGATAAGCTGTGTGCCTTTGTGTCCTTCAATCACATTGGCGTCTAGGTGTTAGGCTCTAGAAAACTCTCAGCCAGTTTTATAATTGAACAAAAGGAGGGCTGGTGGCCCGTTAATCAAGCTTCTGTTCTAGGCACAGCTGGAAATGAAAATAAGAAAGCCCTGTTATTTTTCTCTTGCAGGGTGCTGCTCCAAACAAAGCAAACAATAGGGGGGGGGGGGTTGCTGAACTGTGTCCCTGTCTCAAAAAAGTACACCAGACAAATTCAGAGTATTTTCCTGACACCAGCGAGAGACTAGATTAGAGATCCAGCTCAGAAAAAGCTGCCAGAAATGGGACTGTTCGGTTCCCCCTGATTTCCTGCAGGGCCTCTGAGGCTCACTCAGGCTGCTTAGGAGAATGAAGGTGGTTATGCATATTGCTGCATAGTAAAGCTACCTCTGCCAACTATTTTATCTGTCTCATAATTGCATGTGACCACACCACTGAAAGCACCTGCTTAGCTACGTGCATCTAGCACTGCAACCTCATTTTAGAGCTCTGAAGTGACTGAAGTGGCATGCCAGCACCATACAAAACATGGCATGAATTATGAAAAGTGCCTGTAAGGGCCAGAGTAAAAAGAAATCTGCACATCTTCCTGTTATTTGTTAAACTGATTTTGCATTTCGTTCATTTAAAAGTGAAAAATATACGACTGAACACTTTATGATGCATACTTTTAAACCCTGCCCTCCTTTAGCTGAACTTACATATTTCATCCTTGGAATTAATATTCCTGCTCAGCCACCAGCAGAGAGGCTTCCTGTTACCTTGGTAGTGAGGAGGCACAGCTCAGTAATGAACTTGCTTTGTTCATCATCCTAGTTGTTATCAAGCATTTACACACGGAGAGCTGCAGAATAGCTTCCTCATTTACCTTTGTGTCTCTCATTTGCATATTAATTTGAGTTGTAAATTACCGAAGACACAAATTGGACAGTATCATAAAAGCGATGAGTTGTCTCAGACCCCCATCGCTTTGAATTATCAAAGTCCCTGCGTTTGGGAAGAGGGTTAAAATGCGCAACAAGGGACATGAAGTGATCTTTAGAAATGAAAATTTCATCGTAGCATAATTAATCTGTTACTCAGTTAACGCAATATCATAAATGTAAATGTTTTAAGGCTATGTACATTACGTTTAAACATCTCCGAAATTAATCGCGTATATACAACAAAATAAAGATCCTGCTATATAATTTCCCTTAGGTCTCAACTACTGTAAATAATGCAACTGCTATCATAACAAACTATAGCATACAAGGATAGAGCAAAAAATAGCTAATATTTTATGAATTGCAGTACATTTCGGTGCTTGTATATTAAAATGTAAATAGCACATTGTTAGACCAGACATCCTTGTTGTGGTTCCTCTAACCTTTTGTCCTCAGACCTCCGGTTTTGCTGAAATCACTTTTGCTGGCTTTAGGACTCCGGGCATTTTACCACTGCTAATCAGTGCTAAAGTGCATGTGCCCTTTCTCTAAAACATGATAACATTGACTTATCAACAATTGGCCTATTTAATTTACATACAGGTCCCCATTAAAGTGCACTACCTGTGTCCAGGGCCCATAAATTAAATGCTACTAGTGGGCTTTCAGCCACCCACTACAATAACCCTTCATATATGGCTTCTGGCCTGACACTGCTGAGCTTGTGTGTGCAGCTTTAAACTGCCATGTCGACCTGTTATGTTAACCCCCTTGTAGGCCTAAACCTTCTTTTCTTTAGTACATATAGGTCACCCCTAATGTCGGTCCTGGACAGCCCTAAGGGCAGGGTGCAGTGTATTTAAAAGGTTGGACATATACTTTTAGGTTTTACATGTGCAGGTAGTGAAAAACACTTACATTTGTTTTTCACTAATGCAAGGTCTGTCTTTCCCTTAGGTTAACATTGGGATTTCCTTATTACATTTTATATGTATAATTTCAAATTGGGAAGAGATGGGACCCCCAATTTTGGTGTCTCTGGAATCACAATTTTAAATCATCACTTATGGGGAATTCAGATTTTTAATTGTAATTCTGAAAATGCCACTTTTAGAAAATTGGCATTTTCTTACTTTAAATCATCTAGGCCTGGATGTGCGAAGTTTTTTTTCTGTTCACAAAGGACCACATTCACAGAATCAGGAAGTTTGTGACCAGAAAAAAGCATTTTTTAATGTGCAAAACCCTATTTTGTAAAGAACGAGTCACCCTGGAATGTAGGAATGTTTTGTGACAACGAATATGGTTGCAAAACATTCCCAGTTACCACCAACTTCAAGTTGGTGGTAAGCCATTTGAAAACAGGAAGGGGTTCACAAGAGACCCCTTCCCTTTTGTGTATGGGGCGCAAACATTTTTTAAGAGCAGGCAGTGGTCCCATGGACCACTGCCTACTTTTAAAAAATGCAAAGAAGACTTTTATTTTTTCTCTTTGTAATGCAGCTCCTTTTCCTTTAAGGAAAATGGGTTGGAATACAAAAAAAAAGATTGCTTTATTGAAAAAGCAGTCACAAACATGGTGGTTACAAATTGCGACCTGCCTCATGAATATTGATGCGGCAGGTCCATTTGTGACCTACTGCAAATCGCTAACAGTATCAAAAACACTGTTGTACATCGCAGTTTTTGATTTCCTAATAATTAATCCCTAAAATTCACTATTAGGAATTGTGAACACGTGATTTCATACATCTGGAGCCTAGTGCCTTCTGTCTGTCTCTGAATATACATCTGGGTGGGTGACAGTTGGGCTCTTGTGCAGACAGCCAAACACAGAGAAAGCTTAGTTGTGACTGAGTGGCCAAGTGCATGTTGATGGGCCATCTTAGGCAGGATGGGAGAAAGGAGCTGACACTTACATCTGAATAGGCTGCATCTTGAGCCCACACAAAGGGATGCATATCCCCCTGTAGTGTACCTAGAGCCAAGGCAGGAAGGGCAGGGACTCTGTGTGTTTCAAAGGCCTCTCTTTGAAGTCTCCTACTCTTCAAATGCGCCACAGGGCATTGAACTGGACTTCTGACCCCACTAAATCAATACACTTCAGGACCTGGGGACATTCTATGCTGCTGAACAGACTGTCACTCTGCTTGACACTGCTGGACTTTGCTGGATTCCTGATTTGCTATGCCTGCCCTGCTGCCTACTAACCTCCTTGCCTGGGTGTGAGAAGGACCGCACCTTCATCTGTAAATCCCCAGAGCCAAAGTGACTCCAAGGGCATGCTGGCTTGCCTCCTGTTCTGAAGTCTCACAGGCATTAAAGACAGCCAACAACCCTGCTGAAGCTTCTGGACGTTGTCATCTGTGAGTTCTGCCTGGTCAAGTGGTGCCAATTCAGTCCTGGGACCTTGAAAGTGGGATTGCCAACTGTTTCCTGCCAGGATCAATGCATCGCTGTTGTTGTGCATGTCAAAACTGACACATACCTTTTGACTGTGCTGCAATCAACAGCACAGGAGACATCACATCTCCAGCTGCATGACTCAATGATGACACATCACATGCATCTAAGGGGATCAACATATGCCTGAAAAGATCAAAAGAGTGAAGTGTAAAAAAAAAATCATTACTGCTTGAATTTGAATTCCAAGCTGCAAGGAGGAGTGAGGCTTGGAAAGTGAGCGGCTTACCATAAAGACTGGGAAACCCATTGAAATGCCAATGTGGGTTTCTTTTTAATGCGTATTCATGCCTGTCTCTCCCTAAAGGATGCATATAAACACTCTCCCATAATTTTAAAACGTGTTCTTGCAGGAACGACAAAAAATAGGCATTAACGTCGGTTCTCATTTGCATAAGGAAGGGCCCCATTGTCCTATAAATGAATCATGATTTAATCCACGAAAATTGGAAAACTGATTCTAGGAGATTTAATGAGTCCATCTTTGTATGCCGCAGACATGGGAAAGCACCGGAAGTGGTACACCAGGGATCAATGGAGACAGGATGCACGGAGGGATGCAGGGACTGGAATGGGCCATGGCATTGAGTATAAATTTGTGCATTTCTACCTTCAGTCATGCACTTTCCACACAAGTTTCCGGACATACATTACCTGGTGAGCTGACAAACCATTTTGGCTCAGTTGAAATGTGGCCAGCAAAGCAAGGTTAAGTGATTAAAGATGGATTGGCAGATTAAAGGCTTGCAAATGATGTATGCAGGTCCCTCAGGTGTGGCAAACCAGAATCCGCCTCTCAGCCTTCTTAGGTCAGATAATGGAGTATTGTTATATAGTAACAACTGTTATTTGTAGCGTCTAGAAACCAGCACAAGTGCATCATGAAATGAGAAACAAATAACAAGTCAATGGTCATCTTTTGACAACACCCACAAGCAAAAACAAAAGAAAACAGAAGAAAAAACTGAGAAAAGACATGCGTTCAAGCCCTTTTCTGAACACAGAGGCCCTCATTCTGACCTTGGCGGGCGGCGGAGGCCGCCCGCCAAAGTCCCGCCGTCAGGTTACCGTTCCGCGGTCGAAAGACCGCGGCGGTAATTCTGACTTTCCCGCTGGGCTGGCGGGCGGTCGCCTTCAGACCGCCAGCCAGCCCAGCGGGAAAGAGGCTTCCACGATGAAGCCGGCTCGGAATCGAGCCGGCGGAGTGGAAGCTGTGCGACGGGTGCAGTTGCACTCGTCGCGTATTTCACTGTCTGCGCAGCAGACAGTGAAATACATGTAGGGGCCCTCTTACGGGGGCCCCTGCAATGCCCATGCCAGTGGCATGGGCACTGCAGGGGCCCCCAGGGGCCCCGCGACCCCCCCTACCGCCATCCGGATCTCGGCGGTCCGACCGCCGGGATCTGGATGGCGGTAGGGGGGGTCGGAATCCCCGCGGCGGTGCAGCAAGCTGCGCCGCCGCGGAGGATTCAATGGGGCCGCGGTACACTGGCGGGACCCCGCCAGTGGTGCCGGTCCGACCGCGGCTTTACCGCCGCTGTCGGAATCCCAATTGGAGCACCGCCGGCCTGTCGGCGGTGCTCCCGCGGTCCTCCGCCCTGGCGGTCAAAAACCGCCAGGGTCAGAATGACCACCACAGTCTTGCAAGCAAGATGCACGCACTAGCGCGTGCACTCGCAGGCTCGACCCTGACAAGGCTCAACTGTTTCAAAAAACCATACCTTTGAACATGAAGCATGGTGCCGAGCTGTGAGGAGAAAGGGTTGTGGCTCGGATTAAAGGGAAAACTGAAACCAGATGGGATGAGGGCGACGGGGCCTTCATACGCTGTAACAAGAGGAAGCGTGATGTAGTGTGATGGCCAACAAAAATGTTCTCTTAATGAATGCTCCCTTGGTGGGAACTTAGCGTGGAAAGTGGGGACATTTAGCACAATGCACCAATAAAAGTGAACCATTTAAGACAAGCACAACAAAGAACGAATGGCAAGAGCCGGCGTGGCTTGAGCTCTATATTGAATACAGCATGTCTTGCAGAGGCAGTGCATGCGCTTCCGAGGCTCGATCTAAAAATGGAACCGTTCAGAACCAAAATATTACTGTCCAATTTCTTTGATGAATATCCCTGCCAAAATTCTTGGAAGAGTGCTATATAATAGAATACTGAAATATATTAGTGACAACAATGTTTCATATGCTTGTCAGTTTGGATTTTACAGGGGAGTAGGCACAGAAGGGCAGTGTTTAAACCTCCACCTAACTATTGGGAAACATATCGTGGCAAAGCAATCTCCACTCCATCTTGCCTTTATGGACCTGCTGATGACTATCAATTGCATAAACCGCACAAAGCTGTGGCAGATCCTTATTAAGTTGGGTAGAGATCCTGCATTGGTACATTCATTGGTGTGTTTGCACGCTGGCACGATTGCACTGGTCAGGTTTGGTAATAAGGGGGAAGTATCTGAAATCATCAACATTAGGCGTGGGGTGCGCCAAGGATACGTTAGCACCACTGTTATTTATTTTGTATGTAAATGATCACACCTTGGAGCTTACTAGGCGCACATCTGATGTCTCAATGATAAGTAGCATTCCCCTCTTTGCCTTACTGTATGAGAATGATGCAGTTTTAATAGCACGCACTTTTAAAGCTTTATGTATTTTTGTTTTTTTCATTGGTGCAATTTATGGCAAATCTTGATTTGATGACTCATTTTTCTAAATATTTTATTATGTTGTGTGGGGTGAAACAAATTAGGCTGTCCTCAAGGTGGGTCTGAATGTTTTGTCTAGCACCAACACTTTAGCCTATTTAGGGATCAGTTTCAGTTCTAACTGCATGTGGTCTCCCCATATTGCACAGAATAGGGTTAGGTTTTCTAGGGCAGTAGGCTCTCTACTTAGCTTACCATGTCCAAAGGAAGGGAGGGAACTTGCACCTCTGTTGCAGATATATTCCACCCAGTGTGTATCTATGGTGGCGTATCAGGCTGGAATTTGGGGTGCAGGTGACCCACTAACCCTACAAAGGGAAGAAAACATTTTTTTGAGAAGAGTACCATCTGCCCCGATATTGACATCTCGCTTTATTTGCCATAAGGAATTAGGTATAACATATTTGGGTGACTACATTTCCACCTGGCCCCCTCTTCTGCTGTTGTCTATTTTACATACAGAAGTTTCTTTAACAAGAAATACAGGGCCTGATTATGAATCTGCCGGTCAGAAAACCCTACCCCCAGAACTGTGGTAGGGAGACTGCCATGGAGCTAGCGGTCTCCCCACCAACCCTATTACAAGGTTTCCACTGGGCTGACCAAGGTTTCTACCGGTCAGCCCACTGGAAACTGTGCAGCGGCATTGGACTCGGCTCCACATGGTCTTGAGTCCACCAGACTTGTAATCAGGTCCATAGTGTCTGATTGCCTTGTCTGTGATAGGAGTCTTTCCACACCCTGGTTGTCTTTTGTGAAAAAGTCCTTGAAAGAAATCGGTTTTATGGATATCTTCTCTGTTACAATCTCTGGCTTCCGAAATAGCAGAAATCATTCCCATTCCCTATTGCCCGGGTGTGCACAATTAGAGAGATTGAAGTAAGAGGGAAAAAAGTGACTGCTACGAGTTATCTGCAAATCACTTCTGAGGCTCCGGCCACAAGTTATTTATGGAACACCACCAGGAGATGGGACTGAGTTTTGTTCCGTTTCAGGGCGGGCATAATGCAATACTATTTAAGCTTCCCAATGGGCTACTCAAACTAAGCTCAACTCTGGAATATGTCTACGCAATAACTCCTCAAAGCAATACATGATCCACTTTTTTTTTTTTTGTTGCTACTATAAGTTTTAGACTAAAAAATATTTAGTTCCATTTCTGAGATTCAGAAACTTTTGATATTGCACTCAGGCCTATCACTCTCTGCTGGAACTAGGGGATGAGGAAACTTGCCATTATGTAAGCTTGTTCCTGAGAGTGGCGATACACTTTAGGAACACCATGTGTTCTGAGTAACAACAGTATCCACCTAGGTTGATTATTTGTGCTGTGGAGGGTCAATGCTTTGTCCATCTTTTCTTCATGTTAATTATTTTAGTAGTAAGTCTTGATTTTAAATGATTTGCTACTAATGTGTGTTTATTACAGTTAGTTTTATTCTCATTTTACTTTTATTCCTTTATGATGGGCTATTTATTGGGTTGATATCAGTTTTTGTTATTTATTGTATCTTTTATGGCAGCTTGTCAGCCTAATAAAGTTGTTTGGTCTGTCTGTCTGCTTATATCCAAGAGGTTATAGAAGTCATATACAGACTATAATTACTCAAAATGTCCAATCCAGCCCAAGTGGGCAATAATGTCCCCATTACTTACACCCCATTTTTTTTTAAACAAACAATAAAATCCACCACAAGACAGATATAAAGATATCTTAGCTCTTTTGTGCAGAACAGGGTAGATTCACCTATATGGCACACATGGGTTCTAGCACATGCCTCTTCACAGGAAAGTAGTACTTCCTATGTAGTACTTCCCATGAGGGCAAACCAAGGCATATACACAGTAATCCACATGACAAGTTAGATGCTTGTCTTATTCAAAGGGGAGAAAAACTGTTTCACATTGCGGCTGAATTTGTAAGCTTTGCAACTACCACATTTGTGACAGTCTTTTACTCCTTCTCTGACTTCCTGTTGGTTACTTTTGATGTCATTTTTGCATAGTTTGTCTTTAAGTTATCTCCTCTTTCTAAAGTGATATTAGGATCATCCCCCACAAAGTCAGATAATGTTTCCTCTTTACGGAGTATGCCCCAATGTTTGTTAAGTGTATTTCTAAGAGCCTTTGCTCTATTACTAAAGGTGGCATTTTATCTAGCTACTTTCGGGTGCCCCTGCATTCTGCACTTGTTTGGGGGCCAAAAGGGTATCTCTGCTCATACTTGAGCCCTTTTAAATGCATTTTTCAGGACACCTTCTTGGATCCCTCACTCCTGGAATCTAGATATCATTACTTTGCTCTCTTCTTCAAAAGCCATGTCCGAAATACACTTTCTCTGAGCTCGAAAGAAACTCACCATACGGAATGCTGTTAATCAAATTCTTGGGATAGCTATTAGTAGTGTGTAAAAGGGTGTTGTCTGCCTTGGCTTTCCTATATAACTTAGATGTCAACTTCTCACTATCTGCTGTCATCCTCACATCTAAGAAATCTACATTGGCTTTACTGATATTAACTTCAAACCTCAGGTTGTAGTTGTTATCAATTAGTTTGGCAATGAATGCTGATGCCTGTTACTCTTTCCCTTTCCACATCAGAAAGAGGTCACGTATTTAACGTAACCAAAATGTGACATGTGTGCCAAATTCCTCCAGTTTAGTGAACACCTGTTGCTCCCACCAGCTCATCAACAGATTGGCGTAGCTCGGAGCATAACAGGTGTGCATTGCCATTCCTTGTGTCTGTCTATACAATTGATTATCAAAGGAGTAACAATTGTTGTTTAGGCAAAACTCTAGCATAGAAATTATCATCTCAGTGTGACAGAACAGTTCTTCAATAATTTGACTGCTAGTGTTTCATTTATATTTTTAATGACCTTATAGAAGTTGTCATGAGTGCTGTAACATCTGGGCTAATTAGCAGTGCATGACGAGGGTGATGGGGTGGATGCAGGGCCTGTCTCCCTTGGTGTGAGAAAACGTGTTTGAGGATGGGTGTGAGAGTGAGTGTGACAGTGTATGGCTGTGAGAGTGTGTGTGAGAGTGTCTGCCTGGGTGTGAGAATAGGTGTGAGAAGGAGCCTCTGGGTGTGAGAGTGTCTCTGTTAGTGGGTGTGTGAGTGTCGGTGTGGGTCTGTGAGTGAGTGTGTGAATGTCTGAGTGGGTCTGTGAGTGGATACATGAGTGTCTAAGTGGATTTGTGAGTGAGTGTGTGAGTCTCTGAGTGGGTCTGTTAGTGGGCGCATGAGTGTCTGAGTGGGTCTGTGAGTGGGTGCATGGGTATCTTAGTGAGTGTGGAAGTGGGTCTGTGAGTGGGTGTGCAAGTGTCTGTATGTTTGTTTCAGTAGCTGTGTGAGTCACTCGGCCACAAAGGAACCTCACTGCATTTAAATCCAACAAGAGTCCACAGGTTTTCACAAAATATCTGAGCAAGTGGAGTTCTTTCTGCCTCCTTGGGTAAATGTTCAGGACATATTCTACATTACAGCTTCCTAAAGGAGGATAAAGAAATGTCACCAGCGATTTTGTGGGTGTTTGGCAATGTGATTGTTCCTCATGCGTCTTTCTCCAGAAAACATGAATCCTCCTATAGAGAGCCCAATGAGACTACAAAGATGTAAATCACCACCAAACCAGGGTCCTTACTTTTATATATATGAGGTAAGTGCTTCTTTCTTTTGTTGGGATGTCCTCAAATTTCTCTGCATCAAGAATGTGCCTCCGAAACTAGCAGCAAGCGCACTGGGGACCCTAACCCCAGGGTTCCGGCCATCATTTAATAGGGGAAGGGGCCAGTGTGGCCCCATCCCTAGGCAGATTTCAGCCCTAGGGACATAATCCCCCAGGGCCCGGCATCAAAATGTATTATTTTTTATTGGGGAGGTGGCAGTCCCCGAGGTAGCGGCGAGCCATGTGGCACTCCCTTAATTACACTTAATAGCCCTTGGAGGTGGAGGTCACAGGGGCCAGGGGTCCACAGCTGCCCCCCTTCATCATTTTATTTCAGCCTGGGGAGGTGTTGGTTCCCAGGGGCTGCAGGGGGGCCACGTGGAACACTTTTATTTACAATCCATTGCCCCAGGGATGTGGTAGTACCCAGGACCAAGGGTCCGGAATGGACCCCTTCATAATAAGATTTCATCACCAGGGAGGTGGTGGTTCCCAGGGCTGCGGGGCCATGCGTGCCCCCCCACCACATCAATTACATATTGAGCCCTGGGGAGGTGGTGTTCCCCAGCTTGCCGGGGAGGCCATACAGGGCTCCCCAATTAAAAAAGAAGTGTTTTGCAACAGGGAGGTGGTGGTACCTGGGGCATGGGAGGGTGACATGGCCCTCTGCATATTTATTTAATAAAGCCCCGGGGAGGTGGTACCCTGAGCTCCAAGAGTCTCAGGAGGGAGGCCTTGTGTGCATCCCTCCTTCCTTTTAAATTATGTCCCCTGGACTTGGCCCACATGGGGGCTTTTTCCAAAACAAGAGTGAGAACCCACACTTGTTTTCTTTTTTTTTCTTTTCATTAGATCCGCCGTGACTCTTGGTGAAATGTAACTAAAATGTTTTTGTGCCCTGGTGGGGTCTGGAACAGACCAAAGCTAAGAGGTCAGGGTGTCCCTACCATGTTCCCTTTTCTTATTTTTGTTTTTTTTCAGGGACTCAGCCGAGTCCCAAGATGGCTGCCAACATTTCCTTTTTGAAGTGTTGGCAGGCAATCAGATCTCAGCACAAAATTGGGAGGGTTTATGGAGCCTTTGAATTCCCATATGCACAAATGTTAATTGTCTTTAATATCTCAAAAACCACTGAATGGATTTACACCAAATAACAAAAAGAGCACTTTCTGGACCAAGTGCTACTTTTCCAACAAATTTGGTGTAATTCCACCCAGCGGTTCGGGCTGTATTCCTGTTCAAAAACTGTATGGGAATTAACATTGGGAAAACATGTTTTGGGACTCCCTTATTCTTGGTCCCTGCTTGACAGATCACCCCGAAACTTAGCAGCCAGCAACTGAAGTGAGTGACACATTGTTAAGCAAAGTTTTGTGAAGATTCATCAACTGGCAACAAAGATATAGGCAAGTATAAAAATGCTTTTTCTATAAAAAAAATAGGTCCTAAGTATAACTACCTAGTGGCGACCACCAGTAGGTAACTATGGGCCAGATGTATCAAAGCTTTTTGCATTCGCACACACACGGACACAAAGCACAAAAAGTGCCCCGAAAACATGGGATCAGAGCACCTGTACTTACAATCATAAGTGCTTTTGATGTAGGGAGTGACTTCAAAGGAACCCTTTCAGGTGTGCAACAAACCCCTTTCAACTCAGCCCTGGTCTAGAAATCAAGAGGGACTAAATCAGCCCTTTGTCTGAGGGTAGGATCCAACCTATACAAATGTAAAGTGTGAACTACCTCACCCTTTCCCAGCTCAGCATGCAGGTGAATGCAGATTTATGCCCTGTCACACCCAGCCCTTTCTGTGTTGTGACTGACTGGAAAGTATGCACCAAATGTAGCTGTCAGATAGCCCCAGACATGGATTGAAGTCAGGCTGCAAAGCACATCGAGTTATAGGCACAGAGAAATGCCCACTTTCAAAAAGTGGCATTTCTAAAACAGTAATGTAAAATCCAACTACACCAGTAGGCAGGATTTCTCACTACCATCCCAAATATACCAATGTGGCAACTCTACTTATTTCAGATCAGGAAATACCACTTAAAAGTATATTATGGAATTCCAAGTGCTATCCTGTGAGAGGAGTAGCCCTCATAGTAGTGAAAAATAAAATAGGCTGTTTGTCATTAGTAGGACATGCAAAACACAAAAGTACATGTCCTACCTTTTACTTACACAGAATCCTGCCCATGGGGCTACCTAGGGCCTACCTTAAGGATGACCTAGGTATAATAAAAGGGGAGTTTGAGCCTTGGCAAAGAGTATGAAATGCTAAGTCAAGGTGGCAGTAAAGTGTGCACGCAGGCCCTACAGTGGCAGGCCTGAGACAGGTTGGAAAGGCGTCTTTTGTGGGTAGGACAATCAGTGCTGCAGGCCCACTAATAGCATTTCAGTTCTAGGCCCTGGGTATATGGTATACCACTTTACAAGAGACTTACAGGTAAATCAGATATGCCAAACAGGTATAAGCCACTCATACCATGTGTTAGCAGCAAAAGCACATGCCTTTTAGCAGTGGTAAAGAGGACAGAGTCCTAAAGCCAGCACAAAGAGGGTAAGAAAAATAAAAGGAGGAAGGCAAAACATTTGGGGTAACCCTGCAAAAAGGGCCAGGTCCCACATAACTATAACTATAACTATAAATATGACTATAACTATAACTATAACTCATGCCCCCACCATGTACAGGTTTCTCATCAATAATTGTATTGCAAAAGTTGCAGTGATAATATCAATGATGGTATCGAAGATGTCATCAATGATGTAATTTGTGGGGTAATTAGCTGTGCATGGTGAGAGTGTGAGTTATAGTTACCTTAGGGCATGAGTTATAGTGGCTTGAAATAACTCTGAAATGCTACATTTCTATAGCTTTGAGTGGATAAATTCAGGGCATCTCTATAACAGCCCTGTAACTTTTGCTCTTTTCCGTGACTTTTCATGTTTTTTAAAAATGCTAATTCCTTATTTTAACATCCCTGTAACCTTTGTTTTTTTCAGTCAATTTCTATGTGTTTTTTAATTCAGTGGGGGTTGGCCACAGGGACTATTTGTGGCCAGGCCATGTGGCCAACCCCCTGCATGCATCCCCACAACACTCATGACCTTCGCCCATGAACGCCTTGGGTTGCTAACCCTCCATGCATTCAACCCTGTGCCACACATGGCCTTTGGCTGTGCACGGCAGGGGTTGGCCACAGGGACTGGCCTAAGGCCAGGCCCTGTTGCTACCCCACCCCAGGAACTCTAAATGGGGGTTCATGTATAATTTCTGAGAAATGAGTATCAGTGGCAGAATGTGTCCTGGCCTGCTGATTTAGCCAAGAAGAGGCCACAGATTTGCATAAATCTACCCAACTGGAGAACTTTTGACTGCCTAATTAGTAAATGCTACCTCATTGGACAAATGTATAGTGCATATTCCACACTACAGCTGTTAAAAGGACCCCAAAGTAATGTCTCCAGTGACCGTGTGTGCCTGTAATTTTGGGAATGTGATTGTTCCTCGAGCGTCTTCATATAGAAATATGTATTAACATGAATCCTCATATAGAGAGGACAACAAGACTACAAAAAGTTCAATCTCCACCAAACAAGAGTACTGCCACTTAATTATATGTAGTACGTGCTTCTGTGTTTGGTGGAGATGGGTTCATATTCCTCTGCATCAATAATGCATCTTCAAAATTGGTGGGAAACGCGCTCCAGGGGATTTTTATTAAGCTGTCCATCATCCCGGAAAAAGGCAGGAAGACCCCGCATACAACTAAGGTATAAGTGCAGGGCCAAACAGGCAGGGATTCAAGGTAATTTTACATGCTTGCAGTGGTTAAGGGTGAGACCAATGATTTCTGAACTCCATAGCATGTTTCAGAAAGAACCCATCATCGCAGTCAGTACATAAGATATGTACTTTAAAGAGCAACAATACAATGTGCTCTGGCAACATTTTCAGATAGGGACTACTGGGGAAGCCTGAAGGCCCCCGCTGTCGGTGCCAACTCACTGCCTTCAGCAGGAGCCGTCATTCCTCCTGCATGCAGGGAACAGCTAAAAATGCTACTCCTTATATGCAGGACCAATCTTTTCATTTGTTTCCTTGCTCGCTTGACAAAAGGCAGGAAAACATATGAAAAGGCTGCTCCTAGTGAGCGGGACTAGGTTTTCTGTTCCCGCCCACTGGGAGCAGACTTACAGTTTGCTCGCACTTGATGGGAGCTGTCAAAGCTCCCACCAAGAGAAGGCAAACTGCTATCTCTTGAGGGTGGACACCTCAGTAGATAGGGATCTTGCCCTGGGGGTGGTGGTTCTGAGGGCCATTAATGATTCTAGGAGGCGGCTGCAAGGCACACCTCCTTTAGTTTACACAGGTCAGTCCCAGGGAGATGGTGGCCCTTGGGAACATATATGGCTCAGGAGGGGGACCACGCTGTCCCCTCCCACTTTTATATTCATTCCAAGCCCCGAGGAGGTGGTAGTCCCAAGGGCAGAAGTGTGCTAAGGTGTGGGGTCCGCTCCATGTCCCTAGATATTCAAATTTATTTTTCCTTTAATAATCCCAAAACTTCTAACGGATTTACACCAAATCAAACATATTACACTTTCTGGACCAAGTGCTAGATTTCTGCCAAATTTGGTGCAATTTCATCAAGCGAATCTCTATGTGAAATTGCATTGGGAAAATGTGTTTTGGGATCCCTCCTTTTTCTTGGCCCACGCTTGACGAATCACCTCACAACTTTCATGACAGCAGTTGAAGTGAGTGGCAAACTGGTTTTGAAAATTTCTGAGGATTGCCAAACAGCGCCAAAGTTACTGGCAAAACACAAAACGATTTTCCTCTGTAAACTAGGTTGTTCCAACTATAACTACTTACTGGCGATGCCAGTAGGTAATATACATATTTTGGAAAATGGGTTATTGGTAAGGGCAGGTAGGTACCTACACTTAGCAATAGGCCACTAACCTCCACTTAGGTCCAGTTAGGTCTCAGTAAATTAAACCCAGCTCAACCCTTGGTAGCTTGGCAACGAGCGTCAAGGCTTAACTTAGGAGACAGAGTATAAAGCATTCAAATATCACAAAACAGTAATGAAATAAAACACAGGAAACAGTTTAAAAATCCAAAACAAATTTATAAAAAAAGTTTATATTTGTATCTTTAAAATGACACAAAAACGAATAAAATCGGATAAGGGGAACCGGAGATATGGATTTTTAGAGAATTGTTGTTTTTTTTAGCGCCTAGAAACAAAAAGCGCCAATCGGGTCAACTGGTTGCACCTCGACCGGGGCAAAGTCATAGTTTAAGGCCGACGGCGATAGAGCCTGGCTCGGCTACGGGCCGCGGGAGGCCTCGGTCAAAAGTTTACTTTCGCACTTAGTCATTTTTCTGAAGATTTTCTTCAGAGGGACGAACCTGCCAGCCCAATCCGACCTCCTGGAACCCTTCTCCGGATACGCGTCGCGGGAATCCTCAGTGGAGATTTTTACCTTCGGACGTAGTCATTTTTTCGAGGTGAAAATCCTTCGACCGGGGTAAACTTGGATCTTGAGCCAACATCCTTGGAGCCCTCCTCGGATACGCTGGCTGGGAGGTCCCGGTCAAATTTGTATGTTCTGACTTAGGCGGTCATTCTGACCGCCAGGGTTGCGAATGACGGAAGCACCGCCAACAGGCTGGCGGTGCTTCCAAGCCCATTCTGACCGCGGCGGTAAAGCCGCGGTCAGAAAACTGGGGCCGGCGGTTTCCCGCCGTTTTTCCCCCGGCTGGCCGAATCCACCATGGCAGCGCTGCAAGCAGCGCTGCCATGGGGATTCTGACCCCCTTACCGCTGGCCTGTTTCTGGCGGTTTTCACAGCCAGGAAGAGGCTGGCGATAACGGGTGTCCTGGGGCCCCTGGGGGCCCCTGCACTGCCCATGCCACTGGCATGGGCAGTGCAGAGGCCCCCTAACAGGGCCCCATGAAGCTTTTCACTGTCTGCCTAGTAGACAGTGAAAAGCGCGACGGGTGCAACTGCACCCGTCGCACGCCCGCAATACCACCGGCTCCATTCGGAGCCGGCTTCTGTGTTACAGGCCTCCTTCCCGCTGGGCCGGCCAGCGCTAACATGGTTAGCGCCGGCCGGCCCAGCGGGAAGGTTGGAATGCCGGGAGTGGTCTTTTGGCCGCATAGCGGCCAAATGGCGGTTCCCGCCTTAGTCTCTTTTTTGGAAATTTTCTTCACCGGGATGAACCCGCAAATCAGGCCGGGTTGCAGTTGAAGCAAGCGGCTAGAGTTGCCGCGGCGGGTCGGTCCCTCTATGGAGCTTTTTTTCAAAAGTTCTCCAAACTTCTCCAAACTTCTGGGTCTTCTCCCAGATGTTCTTTTAAGGTTCTTTTGGGGTCCACAACTCATCCCAAGGGTCCAGAAGCTCTGAGATGATCCTTGGGGGTGTGGACTACAACTCCCAGAATGCACCTGGCGCAAACTCCTTTTTGGCCACTGGGCAATGGTCAGCTGGTTGATTTCTTCAGGAGTTGGTGCAGGGGACTCTGGTTAGCAATTTTTCACCTGTAGCAAACAGGGAGTCCCTCCTTGAACCAATTGAAGCCAGGCAAAGTCCTTCTTGTGGTGAAGCCCAAGTGTGAAGCTGGTGCAGTCCTTCTGAGTGAAGGTTCCAGGTGCAGGCCCGGAGTCCAGCAGGGCAGTCCTTCTTCTCCTTTGGTTCTTCCTTGTTGGAATCTGATGGGGATCTGAGGTGTGGGTGCAGGTCTGCCAGTTTTATCCTTGCTCCTGGGTGAAAAACAGGGGGGTCCTGATTCTCCAATCAGGTGCAGGGTCCTTCCCCCTGTGATGACCACTTCCTGGGAAGTGTGGCAAAAATCTATCCCAGGAGGCAACATTCTTCAAAAATCCATCATGGCTGAAAATTATTTTTGGAGGTTACATCTGGCTGAGCCCACCCACTGGTGTGGCTAAAAATCATAAACACACCCCTCTCCTGTCTCTCCTAATCTAATCAAGGGGGCACCTAGTTGTCTGGGGTTGCAGGATGTTGGGGTGTTGCTGGGTTGCTCCAAATGTCCTTCTCTGCCTTTGAAGACCAGTTAGGCAGCCCTCCCCCTTCCTGTCTCACCATCTGCTGAGGGGAAATTCCCTCCCACAGGCATATCTCTTTGTGTGAAGCCAGGCCACTTCACACCTCATCAAGGCAGCCTGACCAGGCTGCCCGCAGCTGGCCAATCAGGGCACAGCAGCAAAAACAATGCAGGGCTGAAATTGGCAACTTTTCAAGTAAAGTTTAAAACTCTTTACCTGAACAAGTTATATTAAATCTAACAACTGGAAGTTGTGGGATTTATTATAACAATTAGTTTGATACCAAACTCTTTGCATCTGTCATTTAAGGGGACTTTTAAAATTAAAATAAAGTCTCCCCATTCTAGCCTATGAAGGCCATTCACTACAATGAGGGAAAACCGAATTTGGCTGTTTTTACCTCACCAGGGCTTATAAAACTACTTTTATAAGATCCCTGCTTATAGTTACATGGCACCCAGCCCTAGGGGCACATAGGGCACACCTTAGGGGTGACTTATATGTAAAAGTAAGGTAGTTTAAGACTTTGGAACTACTTTTAATTCCAAAGTCGAATTTGCATTAACTTTAATTTAAAAGCAGCCAGCAAGGCAGGCCTGCCTTTAAAATGATACTGGGCACCTCAGCAGTGCACCTATGGGTGCACTACCTATGCTGGGGTCCCTAAACCTACATGCCCTACCATATACTAGGGACTTATAGGTAGGTTAACTTAGCCAATTATAATTAGCCTAATTTGCATATCCACTTTACACAGAGCACTGGCCCTGGGACTGGTAAGCAGTACCCAGGGCAAAGCCAAGAGTAAGTAACCACCAGTACCTGTCCAAAAAGTGTGGGGGCGACCAGGGCAAAAAGGAGCACTTTCCTACAACATATATATGTGTGTGTGTGTGTAGTGTGTGTGTATATATATATATATTGATATATATATATATATATATATATATATATATATATATATATATATACACACACACATAAACTATACATACTATACCTATCTATATATGCTGTAAATATTTACATATATATACATGCATAGTCATACATACATATGTTGTACATATGTAGCTATATATGTGTGTTTGTATGTACAGATTTGTATATGTATACATATCTGTGTACATACATATTTAATGAGTGAAAGCATTCGATTGGGAGCAGGTAGGAACATCAAATTTTAGGTCTAAAGAACTGTAATTTGAAACCCTCTTTAAAGGTAAAGTTGGAATTTGTCTCAATTCGGAAAATTACACTTTTAGAAAGTTGGCATTTTCTTGTCCTAACCATTTGCTTTCTGCTTACTGGGTCACATGACAAGATGTAGCTGGCAGATGGTGTGTGTGCATTGCTCCCAGACAGTGAAACAACGGGCCATAGGTGTTGACAGAATTGACTATCTCTCACTTGATGAGAGGGAGGAGCTGTCACCTACTGCACTTGAACATCACCAAGGGTCTGTCTGAGCACACTCACAAAAGGTTTGACACTAGTCTATTGTGACTCCTAACTACCTGGAGCCAGGGCTGGGTGGTAGGAAATTCCAAGCATCTTTGAGGATGGAACCCTTTAGAACCTTCTCCTACTTCAAAGCAGACACCAGGTATAGATATTGGACACTAAGATCCAACACTCCAGTACATATCTGGACCTGTGGAAAACTCAGAAGGACTGCTGTGGTGCTTTGATGCAAGAAGGACTGCCACTCTGCAGCCCTGCAGTGCTCCTGCCTAAGTGAGAAGGACTGGACCTGCATCTAGAACCCAGGAACCCAGACACAGCAGAGTGACTCCAAGAGCTAGTTGTTTGGCTTCCTGGTCAGAGCCTCATGGATAGAACAGGTTCCAGCAACCCAGAATCCAGCACCGTGACTCTGCCAGCTGTAAGTCCTACCCTCCAAAGTAGTGCCACCCCACTCCTGGGACCTTGAAAGTAGGCCTAATAGTACTTTGCCATTCCATCTGTAGTATCAGCAGAACTGAGGCAGCGCAACCCGTCACCTCATAAAATTCTGCATCGGAACCGCTGCAAGACGCATCTTAGATGCAGGACTTTACATTGCAGCCCAGAAACCTACTGGAACCGCCTCTCCATGATGCATCTTCGATGCAGGCCTTCACACTGCAAGCCCCTCGTCAATGGCATCATTGTCAATGACGCAGGATTCCACGCCGAAAGCCCCAACTTCTTTGGAACCAGCCGATGGGCGATACATCTTTGCAACAGGACATTGCAAGCGCCTAATCTGACCTCCTCGATGACAATGCGGGATCTCACATCACAGTCTTGCAGCTCCCCAGAAACAGCTGTTGTGTGACACTTCTCCATCCCAGGGCCTTGCATCACCCCTGCTGCATGACGCATCCTTGACAGGGGACTCCACCTTGCTCCTCAAACAGGATTTAAAGTACTTTATTCAGTGGGAAACTGGGTCCATGTAGCCAGCTGCACGCCATCACAGTTGGCCTGAATCTGTGACCTTGGACAGCCTAGTGTGAACAAATAAGCACAGTTGGCACTTTTAAATTGCATATCTCCGTATGTCTTAATTGGATTTTTGATATTTTGGTGTCAAATCATTTATTAAGTGTTACTTTATTTTTCTACATTGGTGTGGGATTTTCACTTTATTACTGTTTGACCGGCTGCACAAATACGTTACACATTGCCTCTAAGTTAAGCCTGACTGCTAGGTGGCAAGCTACCAGAGGGTTGGAAGGGGTTTGCTTGTGGTTTCACCCTGATAAGGATAGTGCTTGCTTCTTGAGTAGGTCTCCCCCAACCAGTAACCCCATTTTTTACAGTCACTTTAACTTGTGGCCGCACCATGCACTGCTAGTTACCTCACATATTACTACACTCATAATATACTCTATGACATCATTGATAACACACATACAACATCAGAAATTACATCATTCAAAACAACACTGCATGGCAGGGGTGCGGGTTATAGTTACTTTAGGCACAAGTTATAGTTACTTGAGATACTGGTGAACTTTAGAATTTTAACTGGCATTTCCACCTAACTATAATGTCTCTTTAACCTCTGTTTCTTTTAGTGAATTTCTATTTTTGTAACACCATAAGTATAACTGTCACCTTAATCTGTGACTGTGGATCTGTAGATGGTTCCTGCAGACTGTTTCAGCCATGACAGAACTGGCTAACCCCATTAGTCCATTTAGTTAACATAGCTCTTCTTTTAGAAATGGCCCTGTCCTCACAACTAAATGCAATCCTAATCTTTACATATAAATAGGGAGTTAGCATGATCATCCACCTCTGTAGATTGGCAAAAATCTTCAGGAAGGAATTAGCAAATAGATTACAGGTCCACCTAGATTAACTAAATTGTGTTAGCCATTGCCAATCTGGTTTTAGACATCAGAACTTTTGATCATTGCTGCTGGCTGTCCATGCTTGTTATGAAGTACCACTGCCCACAGAAAATGTGCGTTTGGCCTTTCTTGACTGATAGGCATTGTTCAATAAAATTACCAAACTTTTCTGCAACAGCCACTGATGGGTTGTTGGAATAACATTGATTTAAGAAAGCAATCATGCAATCCACTGGGAAAATTGAATATGTTCGCTATGTGAATGACAGTGACCATTTTAGAATAAATAGGAACATCAGGCAAGGATGCCTCTTGACACTCTTGTAAATGTGTTTGCCACTACCATGGAAGACAATCGCAGAAGACGATGAGCAGTCTCATTTATACAAAAGGGATTAGCATTTCCCATGTGTCTCTAAGCAGGCAACACATATCTCAACACTTTCTGAGGCCACTCATAGAATACTTTTTTATTAAAAAAGATGTGTCCCTAATGAGGTAAAATGTACAATTCTCACTGTGGGGAAAGAGATACATTGCGAGGAAAAGCTTTAGGTTAAATAATCATGCACTAGAGCCAGTGAACAACTGCATTTAAAATGGCAAAGTTATGTGATCATTTAATGTTACGAAAATCAGTTATTTTCTTATGTACCCCCAGATTCGATCCGCCTATAACACAAAGCTTGGGGATGTTGTTGACACTCTGAGGTGTTTAGTGCCAAAATGTAGGCTAGGTTGTACATAAGCCTGAGTGTAGGCATGTTTAGATGTAATCTACTTGATCAAAACGTTGTCTCAAGTAAAATATCCAGGGATCCAAAATCGCCTCTTTTTGTAAGTCTAAAAAATAATTTGGGGGTCAAATGTGTCACTTTTTGGCCAAGGTCTGATTAAATACAGGTGCAAAAAAATATCTATAGTGCCTGCTAGAATCGTTGACTCACTTATATCTAGCAAATTCTGCTAAATATAGGACTGAACACTGCCAAATCCAAACCATCAATTAAAAGGAAGACAATCCTATCTATGACTAAAGATAACTATTGATGGAACACAATTGTGAGACCTTGTATAGCAGTAGATCGCGTGGTGTTTATATGTACATTAAGGGCATCATTACGAGTTTGGTGGTCTGATGGAAAGACCGCCTCGGTTGCAGCCGGTAAAAAACCACCATGTTTGCGGTGATCCAACTGCCGTATTAAGAGTTACACAGTGCAGCCCACCAAAAAACAGCCAAAATCCCAAAACTGCCGGGACACTGTAGGACAAAAAAAAGGCGGTCCAACCACCAGCACCGCCAGCCCGACAAAAATCAATGGATCTAATTATGATCCACAAATCACAACATGGTGGTAAACCATTGGCAGTGTGAACCGTGGCTGTCTGAACTCACATCAGTCAGAACACTACACCACACTGGATAGTCTGAATACCCGACACCTGACATACATTCACACATCCGACACACCTACACACTGCACTATAAAACACACCCCTAGACAACCCATAATCCTTTGCAACCAGAACGCCACTCACAGCCAGACGCTAGCCAAAAATAAAAAAAACTAGCAAAACAAACCATAGGAACCCCTACACATTGCACACAGCACACATCCCATATTTGCCCAACATACACAACACACAATTCACAAAACCACACGATACAAAACAGCCATCGCCCACTTACATCACAGCACCCACACCTCATTACAAACCTCATATATCCTTTTAATCACAACCTCACTCTTTAGCACCACTATCATGTTCCCACAAAAACACCTATGTTTCACTGATGATGAGTTGAGAGTCATGGAGGATGAAGTTGTCAGGGTAGAGCCATATGTATTCGGAGCACAAGTCCAGCAAACATCAATAGCCAGGAAAATTAAGTTGTGGCAAAAGATGGTTGACAAGGTGAATGCAGTAGGCAATTACCCAAGCACAAGGGAGGACATCAGGAAGAGGTAGAACAACCTCAGGGGGAAGGTACGTTCCATGGCATCCAGGCACCAGCAGGTGGTCCTCAAGATTGGCGGTGGGCCCCCAATTCCTCCCCCACAGTTCACATCATGGGAGAAGTAGACCTTGGACATCCTGTATCCTGAGGGCCTAATGGGAATACCTAGAGGAGTGGGGTCGGGTAAGACACAACAACATTCATGTCACCAAACAGTTGTGTCGTGCATGCTCACTCATCACCTTTCCCCACCCATTTACCAAACCACCCATCACTCCCTGTCCAAATCTCCAAATACCCCTCACTGCCATGCCACATGTCAAGTAAACTAGCCTTAGGCCACATTGTTTGGGGAGGGCATGTGAAGTCATGGGAACTGACAGCACTACATCCCTCAGAAGGCACTGTGAGAAATACACATTGTCATGGCTTCACTCACACAAGATATGAAGGTATTTGCAGCCATTCAAACACACACATACTCCAAGAGCATGGAGCATGCTGTATGCAATTGCAAATCTCTGTGTCCCACATTGCACTAACCCAGATTAAGTAGCAGCTGTTATTGTCATGTCAGGGGATCACGTATAGGCAGTGTGTGCATCTCAGGCACCATGTTTAGTTGTCTAATTTATACATCACTAGTTGCATCACTTACACCAACTGTGTGTTCCACTTCTCCTACAGGTAACCTTAGCATCCCCAACATGGAGAGGATATCAGAGACAGACACTGCCCCTCTGGATGACGGCCCCAGTGAGGAAAGCAGCCCTTGATGTCTGGACACAGAGGACGAAGCTTGCCCATCAGGGACACCTGGTCAGTCAATAACTGTCAGCCTCACCCTGCTCACAATGACTTCTCCCAGCCCTGTTGCAACTGCATCACAAGCAACCATTCCCCCACAACCTGTGTCGCAAGGACAGTCTCTTCTATTGTGTTCCCCGCTGTACAGATACCTGAGTCTCCTAATGCCACCCTTGACAATGATGGTCCTGCCACCAGTGGGAGTGGTCACACTGAGCCAGGGCACGGGTATGTGGGGGTAGGGTGAGTGGAAGAGATGGTATGGGCCCGAAGATGGGGGCTCCAATGAACACTACTGACCATGAGACCATCTCCCAAGTTGTGGGAGCCTAACAAAATTCCCAAGGCATGATGGGCCAGGTACTGACCATGATGGAGGTGATCAGACAGCTGCAGAAAGACAACCACCAGGAAGCCATGCAGAAGTGGCAGGCCCAAAATGGCAACCTGGCTTCTCTTGCTGGGGTGCTGAGGGACATCAAATCTACCCTAAGTAGCTCTGGCACTCAGCATCAGGCCTCTCCCACTAGCCATGAGACATTAGGCCCCTCAACATCTCTGGCTGCTAGTGGAATTGAGGTCCTGCCAGGGGAAGGGAATGCCTCAGACACCCTATCTTCTGTAGTAGAAGACCCCCCACAAATATGGACATCCACCAGACATCCAGGAGGAGCAGATATCAAGACTAAACACACTGCCAGGAAGTGAACCTCTCCTGATTGGTTCCCCTTGTGTGTGACTCATACACACCGTCCACTGTTCTGATACCTAACTCCATATTTATATGATGCAAGGACACTGGACTTGTGCTTCCAAATGGTCTAGCTGCTACCCTGAGGATTTCATCCACCATGACTGAATCCTTCACTGTTAACAGTATTTAATTTCTGTTACAATTCACTCATGTTGTTTACTCACCAATAAATGCCACTTACTCACAGATCCTGTGTAAGTGTGAGGTATCAACCATACACAACTGTCATGAATAACAACTATTGTACCAAAATGTTCCTCTCTAATGTTATACCTCTGTTATGGTCATCACACATGTACTGGACAACCTGGACACATATTGGATCTTGACATACACATGACACAAGTCACCTGTATTGTACATCTCCACATATTTATTTGAAGCATAGCAATCAGCACATTGTGAAGTCATACTGTGGACTCCAGGGTTTCAGCTTAGGTGTCATTCCCTACCAACCCACAGAAAACAGAAGTTAGGGACATGTCAGTCTATCACCATCCCAGGAGGCAGAAAGATCCTTTCAATGTATTATCGGCTAAAGCCTTATCACATACCCAAATCTCAGCCTCAGAAATGACCATACCCCATTAAATAGACAGAGGTCAGTTCTAATCTCCCCAGTCATGGAACCTTCCACTTACCATGGTCATGTATCTGTAGACTTGCCACTCAGCTATATCAGTCTTCAGACACATGCACATTTATCTGCAATGAGGATACACACTGACAGCTATGCACAAGTTAGGTCACATACAACACAAACCAAAATGATGGTAGAGTTTCTGGATACCACATCATGACATGTTAGACACACATGACACACACATGCCAGCATTTCAGCCACCTCCAATACCAAACTTATTTTGGTATATTTTGTGAAAAATTACACCTCCAAAGCACTGTCCTAACAGTCTGGGCAATGAATTCACACACCACAAATCTGATGCAAAACAGTACCTGGTCTAATCCATATCCACTGCTCATGTCTGTCTGCAAATCCCATCTGCCTGTGACACTGTCTGACAATGCCAAATGAGGAAGAGCCAAACAGCCAATCTGCAAATCTGTGATTGACAAACATAAGGTATATTCCAGGGTGGAACACAAACATCACATTGTCTATTCATATCTACAAAAGTGACTTTGAGTGTGCATTTTCTTTACAATAGACTATCTATATAACAGTTCTGTACACAACTTGATGGAACATTCAGCATGCAGATCTGAGTCATGAGCTTTGGAGCCACTTCATACCACACTGATGGTGGTAAAAACAACATTACATGACGTGCATTACCTGAACAATAGCCCATGGAATCTCATATTTGAACAACACATCACATACCTTGAGTCAGTTAAAGTACATATTGATGACATCTGCCCTGATGTCTCTAACTTTATCCTCATCATGCTCATCCTCACTTGGCATATCTGGATTTCCACCCACAGGATCTGCTGGCTCCCCCTCCTCTGGTATGAATGGTATCTGACGTCTCAGGGCAAGGTTGTGGAGCATGCAGCAGGCTACCATTATTTGGCATACCTTGTAGGGTGAGTAGAGGAGGTCTCCCCTAAATTCGTCTATTCAGAGAAATCTTGCCTTCAGGAGCCCAAAAGTCCACCCCGTGACACGCCTTGTCCTTCTGTAGGCCTCATTGAGTTGGACTTCCCCTGGCATGTTTGGATACCTCACTGGTGTCAATAACCAAGGACGGTTTGGGTAGCCAGAGTCTTCTCTAAGGTATAGTAACACCAATCGAAACTTTAATCTTGGACATACACATAAATGTTACCATGAAAAAAGGCACAGACACACATGAAATACATGACACCAACCAGTCAGGCCATCTCTGTGTGAAGTTGTGTCATCATCAGTGGGATATTGCTGTTCCGCATAATGAAGGAATCATGGACTGATTCTGGATATTTTGCAGACTACTTGGACGTTTATGGAGTGGATGTTTTCCTGTTCCTATATACCTGTTCATTTGCACTTGGGGGACCAAGGCTACATGGGTGACATCTATGGCTTCTATCACATGTCGAATATATCCCAAAGCATAAACCTCTGCCTTCACATGGGCCAAATCCTCACACTGGGGAAATCTGATGTAGCTGTTCAGGTGCTTCACCAATGCAGACAGTACAGCCTTCAAAACCAGACTGAACATGGGCTGAGACATCCCTTTAGTTAGGGCCACTGTATTCTGAAAGGACCCAGTGGCCAGGAAGTGCAGTACTGACATGACTTGAATGATGGGAGGTATGCAATTGGGATTGCTAATGGTAGGCATCAGATCTGGCTCCAACTGATGACATCTATTCATAATTATATGCCTATCCAGGTGATAAATTTGGATTACATGTCGCGCCTCCATGGTCTGCAGGTATGATAGTGGACAGTACATTGGAAGTTGACTTGCTCTCCTCAGGCCATGGTAACTATGTGGGACAACACCAGAATGTACGTGAATGGCTCAATCCATACATTATAAGTGTGATCACAACAATGTCACACATATACCTGACTCATGTACCATGAAATAGTGAATAAGTGGTATACAGTACATATCAAGCCAATTTAAAAAGTGTATCGGAATCTAATCCCCTAAACCCTTGCATGTACTCTACATGTAGATATATGTCACTGATAGTCATAGTTACATCAACCCTGTAGACATGTAACACTTACTATTTGCATCTAGACCATCTTCAGATTGTCATCAATATGGTGACAACACTGTTTCATGTACATAAGCCAAGATACCTCTTTTCACTCCCTCTATTAATGACATGTGCATCAATACTTGTAAACAGTAAGCCTGAACTTCACACATTGTCATGGATATGAGGTTTCAGTAAATGACGCTACTTTCATTACTACATCATAAATATATGAGTCGTAAAATGACAGCTGCCTGACCTACTGGACTGGACATCAGGAAGTAAATCCGCCGGCGGATGTCGTCATGGCAGTAGGCGGTTTCAACCATGGTGGACATTGCCATTGGAACACATTGCTATCTTTGGTGGATTTGGGCCAATGGTGATATCCAGTACGTGGTGGATGTGACCCCAACTTCTGCACAATCCCTCACTTGACTCCTGACACTGCTGCCAGCAATACCTCATGACCTCAGCTGCTGTATACTGCCTCTGGGAGCAATCATGTCACGTCCTGCAGTTGATAGGGCCCCTGCCTTCACTCCGGAAGAGCTGGACAAGCTAGTGGAGGAGGTCCTACCCCTGTATGAACAGCTCTATGGTGCACCAGAGGAGCAGGTGAGTCCAATGCAATACCAATGGGTAAAAGGTAGAGTGTATGATGAGGTAGATTAATTGTATATGAATGAAGGTCTGAGCTGTCATGTGTGGGTAGATGGTTATGTGCACATGTGCATAGAAAGACTGCTACCCCTGATACATAGTAGGTAGTGTGTGATGTATGTACCCTGATTCACACATGTACATTACAGCATTTATATCTATATTGGTGTGAGAAATAGTTGCAGAGAGGTACCATTTTAAGGAAATATGTGAGATCTGATCCTATGTGTGTAGCCGAAACCTGGTACTGGGTATGCATGTTGTATGCCTGACTCCTCTTCACACATGGCCTGACTGCAGAGGGTGACTTGCTAAAGAGTTTGAAGTGTGAGGAATGGTATGTTTGGCAATTTGCACTAACACAAATGTTCAGCCAACTTGTTTTGGGATGGAGCATGTCTACATGACTTTCTCCTCTTGTCTGTGTCATCTATGCAGGTCGATTCCCATCAGAAAAAGGGGATCTGGAGTTCCATTGCCAAGAAAGTGCAGACCCTGAGGGTCGGCAGCTGGCAGAGCACCAACTGTCAAAAGCAGTGGGGGGACTTGAGACACTGGGCCTGTAAGACCACTGAGGCCCTGCTGGGTATGTCTTCCCAAGGACAAAGGGGTGCCTGTCGGACCTTGATCCCCCTAATGGCCTGCATATTGGCGGTGGCCTACCCTGAGTTAGATGGGCGTTTGATGGTAGCACAGCAGGCCACAAGGGAGTGAGTAGTGGCTAAAATCATTTTCATTCTTCTGCAAGGTCAGTGAATGATGTGAAAGACAGTAAGGTGTGACAATGTGGTAAGTGCAAAAGGGAAATTGTATCCTATGTTAACTTATATGTGGATTCCTCAACATTGGGACATAGGTGTACACATTGTATTGTGTATAGGGACATATTACTCACCTATGTTATTCCTTCTGTACAGTAGCAATTGATGAAGTACATGTGACTGTGTCAGATGTGTACCACTATACTGCTCTTACTACCCTGCTGGTTGTTTCTTGCCACCTGCAGATCCATACTCCCATTATCCAGATGGTAAGTTGTCCGGGCCTTTGCCCTCTGTCTATTCAAATGCCACTTGATCCATCTCTACGTGCAACATAGAGTCTGACAAGTTGAGTACGTGCCTACTATTCCTGAGATTTCCAATGAGTGTCAACTTATTGTGAGGCTGTGATCTCAATGTGACATTTCACATGCAACACTTGCTGCACTTACTCTGATCTCTGCCCCCATTGGTAAGTGAGGACTTAACATTGTCATGAGTGATGTTTCTTCAGAATGGACATCCTGCATGTACTAAACCATGCTGGTATAACTAGACTTCTACTGCAACCCATATCATTGATATGAGAGCTCAGAATATTAGTACCTTGTGCATGTCCTTTGGATGGTAAGTGGCTACACAGCAATTTCTTCTTCCAATGTGTTGTATGCATGATAAAAAGGCCACAACATCTTGTTAATTGGCACAATACCAAATGGTATTTTGCCAACATCATGTGTACATTGTTAGGTTCAGACTAGGCCTGGGTGGAGTACCGAAAAAACTCTGCAGCGCTACGCGGAGTTCCGCGAGTAGCCGAGTTCCAGTAAGGCGTGCTGTTCGCACTGATCTTCAGCGCAGGAGATTTTCCTGCACAGTAAAATCAGTGTGAATGGTATCACACAGAGTGCCAGAGGGCGCTAACGTATTTTTTCCTCCCGAGTAGATTTTCTACTCAAGCGGCAGCTTCCTCAACGCAAGCGGCAGATTTCTCATCACGAGCAGTATTGGCCTACAGTGACAGCTCCGATCAGAAATCTCATTAGTGTTTGCCAAGTTAGCGATTTCTCTTGCTCGCATTCACTAACTTAACGTTGGTAAGCACGAGCGAGGAAAAAAACTCTGCTTTGTGTCACTTCATAGAGATTTTCATAGTTCAGAGTGGGGAAAACTCTGCGAACTCCACCAGAGGAGCCGAATTCTTTACCCACCCCTAGTTCAGACATATATCAACATAGTGATGCAACTTCAATATACTTCATTTTGCTTTTGTGGATATGTTTTGATGGTGTTTAGTATGGAATCCTACAGTTTGTACTGACTGAGTTGGGTTGCAGATTTGGTATTTCACCTTTAAATGTTGTTGGAATGGTATGTGTAGTCAGTCATTTGGCTTGGCTCAAGGTATATATCTCTAGCCTGTTAAGCTCAGAAGTGTTTTGTGGCATTGTAATGTTCATGTACAGATGTAAGAGTGCACATGTCTGAAGTATGGATGGTGATGTTGCCACTTGAATAATGGGTCATTGATGTTGCCAATCATCATGAATAGTTGTACTGTATGTTGCCTTCATGCACATGACAGTTGTACATTGTATTTAAGGTGATGGTATGGTACCTGGCCTTGTCTGTGGGTACATCCTGTGGGCTAAGATCGCACCTATAAGTGTATCGGACTTTGTTTACAGGTGGAGAATGACTTAGATGAGTAGCTCCACAAAGTATGTATCATCCTTTCCTACCTGACTATTGGGCCATGTGTTGCTGACATGTATTTAGACTCTATCATACAGATATGAATGAAAAGGCAAGTATATTTGTTGCATGTTTGCAAATGTCAATAGTGAGGGTTGCGGACTCTGTGGCATGAAATGGTTTTGGCTTGTATGCAATGTGCTGTCTTGTGTTTGGCACATGATGTGGTTCGTATCCTGGTACATTACATCAGCTACAAATGTAGGTGTGTGTTGATTTTGTGTATGTGATATGTTGAACTGAATGTTATAACTATTTCACATTGCTTGGTTGTTGGTTGACTATGTTGCTGTGGATAGGGACTCAGATTCATGTTAGGAAGTCAGGTTCTCATTAAATGTTTATTGTGATTGCTCTACTGATATGATGGTATAGTAGGTGTCTAATAGGTGGCTTAGCTGGTGTGTGACATTGTTGTATTGTAGGGGTGTAGGTGGTATCTCGTTGTGACATGATGTTGGCACTAACCTGGTTGTACCTGTGGGGGTGTAGTACAAGTGGTTACAATGTGATAGATGTGTACAGTTTTCCAGCATCAGCAAGTGAAGGAGACGGGGCACAGATGAGTGGGGAAGCTGCTGGCCAAGGGACCTTAAGTCATGATACCACCGACTCCGAGGGACCCAGTGGCTTGGAGTGCTAGGGGACTGCCACAGGGGAGATAGAATCCGGTTCATCATCATCGGAATCCTCCACCAGTGAACACTACTCGTTAGTGGCAGACCCACCTGGGACCACCCAAGCACCATCTCTGTCCACCACCTCCCTTTGTACCAACTCCCTCCCTGTAGCTCCCCACGCAGTTGGCCATGCCCACTCACCCAAGAGGGTGGATGTCTTTTTGCCGCAGGCACCTCTGCCCCAGCCCCTGCTGCCCTCAGTGAGGAGGCTATTGAACTCCTGATGTCCATCTCTGTGAGTCAGTCGACCATTGTGAATGCTATCCACAGACTGGCAACTCAAATCCAACAGAGTAATGCATTCCTGGAGGACATTCACAGTGCACTGGCAGACCTACAGAGATCCTTTCAGGCTCTGGCCTCCACACTGATGGCAGCCAGTCACCCTTTGTCTACTGTCCCTCCTCCACCTTCCTCTCCCCAATCCTAAACCCCTCTTCCCAGACCTAGCCAAAACACACAACCAGACAGGCATGCATCCACCTCAAAATCCAAGGGTGGCTCAGGCGGACAGAAGCACCACAAGACACCACACCGGCATGCACACAATCACAATCTGCCCTGACATCCCCACAACCCCCAGCATCACACACAATACAGTTGACACACCTGCAGACATCACACCAACATTCCCAGATCCAGCCATTACACTGATCCAACCCTCAGACATCCACCCCAGTCTCCACACCTGCAGACACCACAACCACCTACATGCAGCACATCCACCATACCCCAACAAACAGTCACCCACCCACCCATCAAAGCATTCCCCAGCATCTCCAACCCCCTCATCCCAAGACACATAAATGCCCACACTCACCCACCCAACAGACACCCAGCATAACTCAAAGAAACATGCACCCAGGGCATCCACACCAACATCTCTTACAATCTCTCCCTCTCCCTCCACACCAAAACTCTTTTGCTATGACTGTCCCCATGTGTCAAAGAAAGCCTTCCTTTCTGAGTTTGGCCTTTTGCTTACTCCTCTGCCCCGTGAGACCCCTAAACATGTTGCTTCCCTCTTCAAGCTCATCCAGTCGATCTCCAATGCCTCCCCTGCCCCCCTGAAAGTACCCATGTCCCTCTCCCTGCCAAGAAGTCCACCCCTCCCAAAAGAAGCCAACCCTCCCCTAAGGGTAAACCTATCCTCCCAAGCCACACTCCAAAGGTACCCCTCCCAAACCTAAGCCCAACCCCCCCTCCGCATCCTCCCTCCGATAGTCCCTGAGGAGCCTGCCTGCCCCCTTGAGGCCCCTACATGTGGAGGTTACTTGGCAGTCAGGAGTCAAGTTTGGGGCACACACATGTGCACTGTGTGCGTACTTACTGTTGTCAAAGGACTAACCTATGGCCTTTGTTTTTCTGAACTTTGCGTGTTAACAATAATTTTAACTAACCTTTTGTTGGTTTACTGGTTACATCCTTGTCATCCATTAAATTTCCTTGTATGGAGTTGTTCCTGACTGATGTTGGTTGTGTGTCAGTATTTGTGTGTGTGATGCTTGTGCTACCTGTATTGTTTGGGAAGTATGTGAGGTTGTGTGCAGTGCTTCTGTCCCCCAGTGTGCGTGTTGTGTGATGGGAACGTGTCTGTTTGGAACATTTTGTTGTCATGCAATTGAGTGGTGTTGGAAAATGGGTTGTTGTTAAGGACAGGTAGGTACCTACACTTAGCAACAGGCCACTAGCCTCCACTTAGGTCCAGTTAGGTCTCAGTAAATTAAACCCCGCTCAACCCTTGGTAGCTTGGCAACGAGCAACAAGGCTTAACTTAGGAGACAGAGTGTAAAGCATTCAAATAGCATAAAACAGTAATTAAATAAAACACAGGAAACAGTTTAAAAATCCAAAACCAATGTATAAACATAGATTATATTTTTATCTTTAAAATGACACAAGAATGAATAAAATCGGATAAGGGGAACCGGAGATATGAATTTTTAAAGAATTATTGTTTTATAGCACCTAGAAACAAAAAGCGCCGATCTGGTCATCTGGTCGCACCTCGACTGGGGCAAAGCAAACTTTAAGGCTGACCGCGATGGAGCCTGGCTAGGCCACAGACCGTGGGAGGCCTCCGTCAAAAGTTTACCTTCACACTTAGTCGTTTTTCTGAAGATTTTCTTCAGCGGGACGAACCTGCCAGTCCAATCCGACCACTGGAACTCTTCTCTGGATAAGCATCGCGCGAGCCCTCGTGGAAATTTTTACCTTCGGACGTAGTCGTTTTTTCGAGGTGAAAATCCTTCGACAGGGGCAAACATGGATCTTGATCTGACGTCCTTGGAGCCCTCCTTGGATATGCTGGCTGGGTGGTCCCTCTCAACTTCCTACGTTCTGACTTAGAAAACCACCAGGGCCGTGACCGACGGAAAGCACCGCCAACAGGCTGGCGGTGCTTTCCTGCCCATTCTGACCGCAGCGGTAAAGCCGCGGTCAGAAAAGGGGATCCGGCGGTTTACCGCCAGGAACAGGATGGCGGGAACGGGTGTCGTGGGGCCCCTACACCGCCCATGCCACTGGCATGGGCAGTGCAGGGGCCCCTAACAGGGCCCCAGCATGATTTTCACTGTCTGCTTAGCAGACAGTGAAAATCGCGACGGGTGCAACTGCACCCGTCGCACCCCTGCAACACTGCCGGCTCCATTCAAAGCCGGCTCCTGTGTTGCAGGGCCTTTCCCGCTGGGCCGGCGGGCGCTCCCTTGGCGGGTGCCCGCCGGCCCAGCGGGAAAGTCGAAATGGCCCCCGTGGTCTTCTGACCGCGGAGCGGTCTTTTGATGGGGGAAGTTTGGCGGGCGGCAACCGCCGCCCGCCAAACTTGGAATGACCCCCTTAGTCTCTTTTTTGGATATTTTCTTCACCGGGACGAACCTGCAAGTCAGGCCGGGTCGCGGTTGAAGCAAGCCAGCTAGAGTTGCTGCGGCGGGTGGGTCCCTCTATGGAGCTTTTTTACAAAAGTTCTCCAAAGTTCTCCAACTTCTGGATCTTCTCCCAGATGTTCTTTTAAGGTTCTTTTGGGGTCCACAGCTCACCCCAAGGCTCCAGAAGCTCTGAGATGATCCTTGGGGGTGTGCACTACAACTCCCAGAATGCACCTGGTGCAAACTCCTTTTTGGCCACTGGACAGTGGTCAGCTGGTTGATTTCTTCAGGAGTTGGTGCATGGGACTCTGGTTAGCAATTTTTCACCTGTAGCAAACAGGGAGTCCCTCCTTGAACCAGTTGAAGCAAAGCAAAGTCCTTCTTGTGGTGTAGCCCAAGTGTGCAGCTCGTGCAGTCTTCAGAGTGCAGGGTCCAGGTGCAGGCCAGGGGTCCAGCAGGGCAATCCTTCTTCTGTAATTCTTCCTGGTAGGGATCTGGTAGGGAACTGAGGTGTGGGTGCAGGTCTGCCAGTTTTATCCTTGCTCCTGGGTGAAAAACAGGGGGGTCCTGATTCTCCAATCAGGTGCAGGGTCCTTCCCCCTGTGATGACCACTTCCTGGGAAGTGTGGCAAAAATCAATTCCAGGAGGCAACATTCCTCAAAAATCCATCATGGCTGAAAGTGATCTTTGGAGGTTACATCTGGCTGAGCACACCCACTGGTGTGACTAAAAATCATAAACACCCCCCTCTCCTGCCCTCTCCTAATCTAATCAAGGGGGCACCTAGTTGTCTGGGGTTGCAGGATGTGGGGGTGTTGCTGGGTTGCTCCAAATGTCCTTCTCTGCCTTTGAAGACCAGTTTGGCAGGCCTCCCCCTTCCTGCCTCCCCATCTGCTGAGTGGAGATCTCCCCCCACAGGCAAATCTCTTTGTGTGGAGTCAGGCCACTTCACACCTCATCAAGGAAGCCTGGTCTGGCTGCCAGAGGCTGGCCAATCAGAGCACAGCAGCAAAAACAATGCAGGGCTGAAGTTGGCAACTTTTCAGGTAAAGTTTAAAACTCTTTACCTGAACAAGTTATATTAAATCCAACAACTGGAAGTTGTGGGATTTATTATAACAATTAATTTGATACCAAACTCTTGTATCTGTCACTTAAGGGGACGTTTAAAATTAAAATAAAGTCTCCCCATTCTAGCCTATGAAGGCCATTCACTACAATGAGGGGAAAACGAATTTGGCTGTTTTTACCTCACCAGGGCTTATTAAACTATTTTTATAAGGTCCCTGCTTATAGTTACATGGCACCCAGCACTAGGGACAAATAGGACACAACTCAGGGGTGACCTATATGTAACAATAAGATAGTTTAAGACTTTGGAACTACTTTTAATTCCAAAGTCGAATTTGCATATAACTTTAATTTAAAAGCAGCCAGCAAGGCAGGCCTGCCTTTAAAATGACACTGGGCACCTCAGCTGCGCACCTATGGGTGCACTACCTATGCTGGGGTCCCTAAACCTACATGCCCTACCACATACTATGGACTTATAGGTAGGATGACTTAGCCAATTATAATTAGCCAATTTGCATACTGATTTTACACAGAGCACAGGCCCTGGGACTGGTTAGCAGTACCCAGGGCACCATCAGAGTCAGGAAAACACCAGCAAAAAGTGAAAAATGGGGGCAAAAAGTTATGGGGCCTCTGCAATCAGCCCTGTTCTCTCACAAGTGGTGTTTGTGTTGGCATGTGTTTGTTGGTGTGTTGTGTGGCTTGGTGTGTATTGATAGTGTGTGGGTGCATGTTTAGTGCATGGTATGTGAGATGTGTTGTGCTGTGTGTGATGTGTATGTCGATAGGTATGTTGAATGGTTGTGTGTGTTCATTTTCTGTTGGTTGTAGGTTGCGTTGTATGTGTGATGTGTCCCTGGATTGTGTCTATAGTGAGTGATGGCAAACGTATTGACGATGGTATGGTTGTGGTGGTGTTGTGATGTGTTGTGGTGTTGTGTGTTATTTTGTGTAACTGGGCCTGTGCTGGGTTTCCGTGATTAAGTGTGAGTGTTTGACTTGTTTGTGTTGACGATAGTGTGTGTACTATGTATGTGCAGGTTTGTGTGACTGTATGTGAGTGTGTGTGTGTCGGTGTGTAGTAGTGTGTGGTTGTCACCCTGGCATCCCCTTCCCGATAGTATATTGTGTGATTGCACTGACATTGATATTATACAATAGTTACAGATAAGTGTGTGAACTAACGGTTGCTGTTGTCGTCATCAGCGAAGATTCTGTTGTCTTTGTAGGAGCAGCGGGATGATGTGTAGTTCTGTTTCCATGGCGTCTCCGGATGAGAATGGCTTCCTGAAGATGTGTGCCTCCTTTCATGCTGTTTGTTTACACCTGGGGTTCCGTGGTGGTGGTGCGGCAGAAACCTTGGAGGTGTACAACTTCTTAATCTGTCTGGCGGTAATAGGATATCCGCTGGCATGCAGGTGCCTTCCATCATCCGTTGCGGTCTGACCACTGTAGCAGTGCCAGCAGTGCTTTGGCTGATTTCTGTTGGGAAAACCGCCATGATCATAATTTGGCAGTCTTCTCTGCCAGCCTGTTGGCGGTACAACCACCACCACCAGCATGGCGGTCCTGAGATCGCCAAACTCGTAATGAGGCCCTAAGTCTTTCCCAGTTGAAAAGGATTACTAAAGTGAGTGGCGTATTCCTAGGAATGCAATCTAAATCTAAAATTTAATTTGAGAATCCTGCCAGAGCGAGCCTTTGCATCAACATAACCAGGCAATAATTATCCATTTTGTGCCTGTCCCACAAAATTGTCACAGATCGGATGCTTTTTTTATTCCCATGTCCTTTATTAATGAGTGAAGGAAACAGTCAGTTTTGCACAGCCAAATCCATAAAGAGGGCTTGAAATCTTCGAATAACACCATTACTTTTAATGCCAGCGGGTAAGAGCTAGGTTAAGTATGGTAGTTTGAAATTGCAATTTATATGGTACATCATTATTCAGTGAAAGGGTTTCTGTGGAAGGACTGAAAGTGGAATAATTACACTACTCTAAGGTGCTATTAGATGACAGCGTGCAGGCCTATCAGTATCACCACACTTTCAAAACAAAAAATTGTTTTTGAGGAATTTAAAAGAAGTAAAAAAAGCTTTACTTTTCAATACTAAAAACAAATGTATTACCATGACACATCCATTTTCCAAGCAACATTCATCAGTAGTACAATTTCCGAATCGCCAACAGCAGAATAGGAATATTCAGTTTTGCGTGCACACAAGTTTAATGTACGAATGAACATATACCATAACATTTTGAAGATTAATTCTTGCAAATGAATGCAAAAAGGGCAGTCAACAGGTATTTTGTGATACTTTGTTGATTTTCATTTCAAGTTTAGAAAGTCAATTGATATAAAATGATTTTCCATAAGATAGATTAATTTAGTTGCAAGTTATTGGGTTACTGGTTGACTGGGGTGTGAGCTCTAGTTAGCAGCAGCCACAATCCTAGTCAGGATAAGGCACAAGCAAACCCCAAATTAACCTGTGCTGGACCCCCTGTAGATTGCTACAGAGCGGTCAGGCTTAACTCGGGGGCAATGTGTAAAGTTTGTGTGCAATACTTAAACAGTAAAACAGTGAAAACACCACACAAAAGGATCCTATGTTAGAAAAATACAATAAAACAAGACCAAAACACCAAAAATCCAATGTGTAGAACCAGAGTTATGAATTAAAAAAAAAAAAAAAGTAAAACAGCACCAAGAAGCACAAAGCGGCAACCACGGGTATCTGATTGCGCTGGACCAGGTTGAAGTGAAAAATTCAGGCCAACTGTGATGGAGTGCGGGTCAGATGCAGTCCCAGATTAATCCTGCTGAAGTTTTACCTTTTCAACTTTTGTGCCAGCGTGTCCCGTTCGTGTTGGAGAGGGGCACAGGGAGCAAGAAGAGTGTCCAGGGCAGCGGTCAGCGTGGACTGAAGAGCAGTCTGGGCTTCTCAGATGGGCAGGCTGGTGTTTCGCATGATGGTTGTCAGCAGGCGATCGATGCTTCCTGTGTGAAGAGAGAGGCTGGTGGAGTCTCATGATGAATTTCAGTGCGAGCAGCACGTTCTTGGTGCAAACAGTCCTGTTCCCGGAAGCAAAGAGGTGAACAGCTTGATTTAAAAAGCCTGTGAGCCACTCCAAGGGTCCAGGATCTGAGAGGCACCACATCAGGGACATGCATTTGCTGCAGCTGGTGTCCAGGAGCTGCTGGGGAGCATTTTGAAAACTGCACATATAAAATCTAATAATAAGGCAACTTCAATATAATCCTATAGGACAGATAGGACTTGAAATAATGAAAAACAAATGTAAGTGTTTTTACTACCAGGACATGTATAACCTAACAATACATGCCTTGCTTTTTAAATACATCACACCCTGCCCTCATGGCAGTCAAGGGCCTTCCCAAGAGGTGACTTATTTGTATTAAAAAGAAAGATTTGGGTCTGGCAAAAGGTTTATTTTGCCAGATCGGCCATGGCAGTTTAAACTGCACCCACAGGCTCTGCAATTGCAGGCCTGGGTTGTGTTTGAAGTGATATTTAAGTATGTGGCACAACCAGCGCTGTAGATCTGCCAGTAGCATTTAATCTACAGGCCCTAGGCACATGTAGTGCCTTTTTACTAGGGACTTTCAGGTAAAAGAAATATGCTGATTTGCTGTAAGCCAATGTAACCATTTTTTAGGGAAACAGCACTAGTTAGCAGAGGTGAAATGTGAAGACCAGCATAATCGAAGTCATCAAAAACAGAAGGTATGAAGCAAATAAATAGGGGGAAACCATGCAAAGAATGCCAGATATATCATTAGTATATTTGTTAACATTAACCAAATTACTGTAAGTGTTGCATTACATTGTATCACATGAACATGACATTAAACCCTGCAGCCTCAGCTGTGTAATATTTTGAGTTCATCAATTATTGTGAAAATCCTAAGAAACTGCCTTAATTATACATGTCTTCATTATATATTGTCATATCATTATTTATAAAGAGCTTTTACTGTTGCATTTTAATCTTGACAGGAGGCTCTTTTGTGTTACCACAATCTGTACAAAACCATATGGGTAATTTACAACTACTGTGAACAGGGATGTATTTCAAAATGTGCTCTAGAATGAAATCGGAATCGGTTAGGTTGGTTTACAAATAAAAGATTATTAGTAAAACCCAATTCTTAGTTGTGATGCACATGTAACATGTCACTCAATGATCTCTCACTGCTTATTAGTATAAATCAGTGGCAGCTGCTGCTAGGCAGGCTTTGTCAGGTAGTGCACGGAGCGGGTGGGGAATATATATATTTTTTTTTAAAAAGACTTACTTTCCACTGCTGGCCCTCTGTGTTCCTCTGCTCCTGCCGCCACGATTCTTCCCTACTTTCTCCCCTCGCCCCTCCATTCCATATGCTTCTCTCATCCTATTACCCAGCATGAGAGAAGCGCCAGGATTGGACTGAGCGGGGTGAAATGCCACTCAGTTAGGGAGTGGGAACATGCGCTGGTTCACCACCTGCATATGAAACACAGCTCAGGTGGAGAATTCTAAGTGCGCATGTCGGTTTGGCTGGCCTAAGACAGCCAGCCAAACTAGCAAGCGTACTTACAGTGCAGTGACTAGTCCTCCTACCCCAGCTGACACAGAGCATGCTAGCCTCCCCCCTCCTTAGACTCAGTGGACAGGCAGTGGCTGAGTGAAAAAATAAAATGACAATAAAATACTTTTATTTTAAGAGTATTTTTCTGCTTTCTGCTGCCTTTCATTAGTGGGTGACGCTCCTCTGCCATCGCAGAGGGGCCTCCTCTGGCATAAATCCCTACGTGATTTTGTTTTCATGAAATATTAAGCATTCTGTTGTCTGATTCTACATGTGTAAAGCTTATCCAAAAAGTGTGACAACTTATTTTCACCTAATATCAATGTTTAATCATACTACAGGAGGACTTGCCCCCCAAAAAGCAAGTTCTGACTATTCAAACACAAAACTGACAGTCCTTCAATATGAATATCCTGGAGAAGGGTGAGACACATAGCACATACCAAAAAATGTTCCCTTAATATTTAGGAATAACGCGTGGATTTTGGTGCTCACTGTACCTAAGAGTGCAAGTCGCAATATTTTCCCTTATTAGCTAGTCTCCAAACTATCAAACCCAACATGCAGCAACTAGTGCTCTGCCTCTTCTTCGCCCCCCAACCACACACAGAATGTGTTGAGGGGCCTCTGATACTCCCGTATGTCATAGATATTCAAAGTCATGGGACTAAATGAAGGAACCATGAAGAATGAGCCACTGTACGGAAGGGGCTAGTGTAGGCCCGAAGAAACCTAAAAGGGTAAACATTATCGTGACACGGTCCTAAATAGAAGCTAAACAGGAAAAATCCTTACATCCTTATTTTCTCGACCTCAGGTGATAATAATCTGTGAAGTGTGTACAAATTCTCTTTTATTCAGCTAATTCATTAACATTAGTTTAAATCCTTTTCAAACATTCTAACACACAATATAAAGGTAAGTGCCACTATTCTATAGAAAATCCTGAACAAGCAGTTCATCATCCCTGTGGGCATTGGGCTCAAATACATGGTCAGATTGCTTCGGTGTTATCTAACCACTGATGATTTTCCTGCGTTCGAGCAACACAGACACAACCCCCTCCTCACCGAAAGCTCTGAATAATATCCAATGACGTTGATGCCTATTTCAGCAACACATTGCTTTTTGGCTGGGCAGGGCAGTGTGTAACCTCCTTTCACCTTGCACACGCTATGTGCAAATGTGCAGTCCCCATACAATGTCAATCTTTTAAATATTCGTTCTGAAATATTACAGTCCAGATATCTTTTATGCAGAAACGGCCAGACAGAGATTTCCAAAAAGAGACAAAGACTTGTTCACACATACACACGAGCATAAACATCCACACACGTGAATGTATGTGCGCAAACGCAATAGACGTACACACGGTACAGGACGATAGCGTAATGAAATGTTTTTATAAGTGCAGTTCAGATAGTCCATGATAGTTACTCCCTTAGGAATTTCTTGTTTTTCCAGCTGAATCGAAGGCAGAAGAAGCATTAACCAGTAAAAACATTACTACGATTTGCACTCCGGCTATTATTTCCCAGAAGGGAAACAGAAAATAGTATTACATACCTCATCATGTCTATGATCATGTAACAGAAATAGACAAAGTACTTGAATAATGCCTGTCACTGTGCCTTCTACAGACTCCCAGTCGTTTGTCATGAGCTTAAGGTGTTAGCAAGAGGGCTGCAGAGAGCAGTGATGCATGAACTTCTGTAGCAACAACAGGTACAAACACCGATCAAAGCCATGAGTTTGAGACCTGTTGTTGTAGCCTAAGGTTTCGGCCAGCGGCGGCTCCTCTGCTATGATGGAGCAGCATCCCACCCTGCCCGGCTAGCAGCTACAACCCTTTAGCAATAAAACAATAATAAACTATGGTTATTATTGTTTTATTGTTAAAGGGGGGTCATGGAGTGTGACAGGGACGGAGGGGGGTGCCCAGCACTCCCCCTCAGTACGCAAGTATGTATGACTGCCCAAACACACATGGGTACTGTGCTCTCTCCAACCTGGCTTTTTTTTTTTTTGTGTTGAAATTTTATCAGCCTTGATAAAGTCCTCTAATAGGAAGAAAGACGTGTCAGCTAAACATCGTACAGGCTGAAGCTTTTTTCCATTGGTTGAGGATTTACAAAGACTGAACATCTGGGCTCCATTGCCAAATGGAATTTTATATGAATGGACATCAATCCTTCCAAAATTTCAAAATCATTTTTTATGGGATCTTATGAATTATGGACATGATGATATATATGATGATATATATGCCTTTCTTTTTTTTATTTATAATAGTATTTAAGATGTTAAGGACCAAGAGAATGTTTACACCCATTTGTTTCTGGATTTGACCTTTCATGTTTTTCACTTTTTGTACACTTATCTAATTGATTTTCCCAAATGGTCTTTATGCTTACCATAATCTGATTGGGGAAGAAAAGGAGTCTTTGTGTGTTCCACTATATTTTGTTTTTGCTTTCCAGGCTCTCAGTTTGCCTGGGATAGCCAAGCCAAGGTGCTCTAGCCAATCGCAATGCAGCTCTCATCAGCGTTATGATTGGCCACAGGGCAGGCTGGGAGCCTGTGCCTGTAGTGACTGAGGAGAGAGTCAGATAAGTTTTTATTTTATGTATTTTTAAAAATGTAATGTTAGTTGTTTATTTTTTTGTCCCTCCATCCTCTAACCCCCCTGCCGCGTGCCACCTCGCCCTTTCACCGCTCAGTGAACACTGACTGGTTTCTTCAGGCGTGCCTCCAGCTGCAGACATCATTTCATGTGTCACACACAGTTCATGCAAAAAAAATGGAGAGTTTAGCTGCTAATTAAGCCAGGCTAGATACCACTGGAAAAACGTCTGTTTCAGTTTGCAATGTTGTTTTTTTCTTTGACAACCATTCTGATGAATATGTATGAATGACTTAAACGGTTTTGCTAGCTGCTGCGTTGATTCTCTTATTGTGCTAGCAAAACCTTAAGCCCAGAATAAAATTATTGCCATTAGAATTATTCAGAAACGCAGAAGAAAATTATGAGGACAGGGTTGACTGAATTATTGAGAAAAATGCATGTTTGATGTCATACATATGGTATTAAAGACACATTTTGATACAAGTTCCCGTGGCATTATTATCTAATTATTTTGACGATCAATTACACATTGCTAAATTCTGAAGTACATTCTATCTCTATTCTTTAGCAAATACAGATTTTTCTTAAGAAAAATAATATACGCTTTCAGAAATGCAGATAGGCTATTTAAGTAATACCGTGACCAAACAGTGAAGCTTTTACGTGCAACATAAACAATGTTACCCTGAGAAGACTATAAAACTATATAAACGATTCTCTTGTAATAAAAGGTACCGTTTTTAATCTTCTCATAACAACTATTTTTAAAACCTGTCTTCTGGAGCTTAGTGTCGCATTTGTTCTGTTTTCGCATTGTTGGGCTTGCAGGAGCCCTCTTCCAGAAACATCCAAGCAGAACTGTATTGTTCAAGCCATATGTATTATGTAACGTTTTACAGGGTGTTCATTGTTTATGCAGTGGAGCACATGCTGTATATTTTGTTTAGCGAAACCTTTACAGTTATGATGTGAGATTGACAGCCTTGTACCTTCTCATTGGTGATTTACTTGCATTTATTAACTCCAATCAGACGATCTATAGGCCTGGTTATAAAGATATAATTTAATTACTCAGGAATAATTGGAGTAATTTGGTAACAGTTTTACTCTTGTGATGTAGAGTTAGAGATTGTAACTCCAAGATGCTGCGTCACCTAACCTATTCTCCCGTTTAGGAAGAATAGGACTGAAACAAGAACTGAAACAACGCGAGCGCTCTCATTCGTTAAAACATTCAGCGGTTGTTTACACAGCGAGCAGCAGCACGTAATGCGAGCGGTTACTTGTCAGCATTTTTAGTAGATTTCATACTAGAGCAGCCGGAAAATCAACTTGAAATGCATTTTTGAGTTGACATTTCACCAAAACGGATCAGTTGGGTATTTGTTTTTGCACTAAATGCACTTTTTATTTATTTATATAAACAGGAAGGAAGTGCTATAGAAATTGGGAGCATACTGTACATAGAGTAGCAACTTCCTCTTTCAGTCCTGAAGACACCGCCCCCTGCTTTGTACAGCTCCTGATCACTTTGTCACTCTCTCTCCTTGTCTGCAATCTCAGATGTATCCACATAATTAGAATTTTAACAGTTCGGGAGAAATCAAGTTAAGCTGTGCCTTGCTTTTTTCTCTTTACATTTTTTTTATCTCTGTTGGTCGACCCCCGGCAGTTTGGGCTGTTGTAGGGGGTTCACGAGGTATTAATTTCTGTTAGGAAGAAATGCTTGCACTTTTTTGATGGTGACAGCCTAGAATTCAATATATATTTTCTCTGCCTTCTTTTGTGTTTTTTATTTTTTTATTTTGTACTAATTTGTTTATTTCACTGTGAGGTTGTTTTATTCTTTGGGGCCTAGTTTTCCACACACTATGCCTTGAGAGTATTTTTGATGTACTTTTCACATTCTTACTGCTGCTGTGCTATATGCTTTTAAAAACATGTAGGCCCATATTTAAAGGAAAGTGATGGAGCGCAATGCTGCACCAAAATTACCAGCGATGTGTCATTTTCACAACGCAGGGATGTGCCATATTTAATTGAATACAGCTCACCCCTGTGCTGTCCCCTGGCTCTAAATTTAGCCGCCAGCATCAACGTAGGCAACCTTGCACCATTGTGCAAGGATGTGTGCATTGAGGGGTTTGATTGTTTATGTGTGGGAAGGTGTCTCTTCCTGTACATAAACAATTACCAATGGCGACTGGCACTCCTTTGTGTACTGTAGAATGCAGCACACAAAGAAAAAGCAAAAAATGAGGAGGAATAAAAGTATTCCTCCTCGTTGTGCCTGACTAGTGGTGTTAGATTTCGGTGCTGCCTCAGGTTTATGAGAACTCGTAACTCTGAGGCAGAGTCAAAATGTAATGGGTGTTGCTGTGGCACGCCCATAGCAACACACAATGCACGCCCCTTCCACTTGTAGGGCTATGTGTGAATGGGTTGTATTTACAAGGTGGCGTTAAACCACAAAAAGTGGCTTAATTCCACCTTGTAAATACAGGGCAGGGCATAGCGCCACAATGAAAGGGACGCTCTAGTGGCACTAGGGCCTCCTAAATATGCCCCTAAGTGGGATTTGGGTGGCTTTGGATTAAATGTAAAAAGTAGGTTATTTTATTTTGTCTGCACATGCCTGTTGTTGGCTAGGGTTGAGGTGACTCCTGAAGTCCAGCTCCAAATACCCAGACATCTCCTTTGTTCTCTTCTACCTTCTGCTTTCCCAACATTTCTTGAGAGTTTGTGTATTTGTGACATGGTTAATATTGTGGTTGGGGAATTTTAAAATGAATTTAATCTTCATTTTTGGAATCACTGATTTCATATTGGTAGGCAAAAGGCAGTTGCAAATGTGGTCTCAGGCACAGTGGGTAAAATTATCTTTGCAATCCTTTCCTTGCCTTTCTACAATATGCTGTTTTCTGATGGGGGCAGGTGCTCCCTACAGGACAGGGCAATTGTCTTCTTTGCCCTCCATGTCTCTTTCCTTGCTGGATATGTGGCTGTGGCCATTTTGTGTACTCAGTTTGTGTGTGCATGTGTGTGGTGTCATGGTAGCCATTTTGTCTTTGTTCTCTAAGCAGCCTTTTTTGTTGGCCATGCAGAGACTACAATTTTGTGGGGACTGTTACTGAATGTGTGTGGTTGTTGGCCATGTTGTCTTTGATTTCCAAGCCTCCTTTTTCAGTGGCCATCTGGTGGAGGAGCTAGTTTCCACCATTTTGTGCATCCAGGGTGTCTTTGAATCCCTTTATTCCACTTTAAAAAAAACATTTCCTAGGAACATTTATAGAGGAGCCTGTAACATGTTGTTCATTTTTTGTTGTTTCCTGATATATTTATTTGTGATTGTGGCTGATTGTAGTTCTGTGTTGTTGTTTTGATTCATTTTTGTAATTTGTGCATGCCTCCCTAAGAGTCCCCAAGTGTCTTGGCGTGGCACAAGCAATGAATTCATATATTTGTTGCTATCTTTTTCAGTGTGTGTGTTTGCCAAAGGCTGCCAGGTATTCTTTGTTCTCCATGTTTCCTTCTTAGTTGGTCTGATGCAGTGGCCACTTTGTGTGGTCAGTGTGTGTGTGTGTGTGTGTGGTCACGGTGGCCACTGTGTCTTTGTTCTCTATGCCTCCATCTTTGTTGGCTACACAGTACCACCATTTTGCATTGCAAGTTAATATGTGTGTGTTTGGGTCATTTTGTCTTTGTTTTCAGTACCTCCTTCTTCAGCAGCCATGTTTTTAATGAGCTAGCTTGAACCATTTTGTGCAACCATTGTGTGTTTCGATCCCTTTATTCCACTTTTCAAAGCTATATTTAGGAACATTGATAGACGAGGCCTATGACATTTTTGGTCATTTGTTCTTGTTTCCTGATATATTTATTTGTGCTTGTGGCTTATTGTAGTACAGTGTTGTTGTTTTATTATTTTTTGGGTTTTTTGCCAACCTCTTTCTGCCCCCCCATAGAGTTCCTATGTGGGATGCCAGTAATTATTTAATGCATTTTTTTCACTACCTCGCTCTGCCTCTCATAGAGTCCCCATGCACTGTGGTGGGGCACCAGCACTTTAATGTATGTTATATTTTTTCCCTGCATGCCTGCCACCTAAAGCGGGCCCGTGACTATGGAGAGACACAAAGTAATCTTTCTGTGTAATGTTATTATGTGGAAAAATAGTTTATTCATGTTTTTGCTACACTATTGTTTAGCATTTGGGATGATGATCATTTATGTTAAATTGACTAGATTCTTCTGATTGCCACATTCTGCTGACCTTTTTGGTTGCTTTGCTTGCAGGTGCTACAGAAAACATCATACACTGATAAGTAGAAAAGTCAGTGAAGGAATCAGCTGATAGTGACACTTGTGTCCACCAATGCTAATTGCTTCTGCTCTTAGTGCTATGTGCTAACTGGTAGTGCTAAGAACATGGCCTGAAAGAAGGCGGTTTCTGCCAAATAGTGAACAGTGGAGAGGAGAAGAGGCCAGTAACCACCAGTGGCATCAAGCCTGCATCCTTTTTCAGGAAACGTGGTGTACCTGTTGTATCCTCCTCAGGGCACCACCAACTCCTAAAAAACATTAGGCCGTTTCTCTAAGCGCTGCAGTGACTGCAGTCATGGAGAGAAGTGAATCTGAAATGGAAATGTCTCAGCTACAAACCAAATCATCACAGGAAATTTGACAACAGGAGCTGCATTCAACAGCAGCAAATCTTCCCGAAGTAGGAGCAGAACAAGAGGTCGAGGTTCTTGCTGAACAAGATGTTGTTGAAAAGACTGATCTTCCCCCAACAGTCTCCAGCAAGGAAAAAAAAGAGTACTCCCTCATCTTCTCCAAACCACCTTTCTGATGGTCTAGACATGGATTGGACCCCGGCCGTGTCTAAGATTAAAGGAAGATTCCTGAAATTCTTGCAAGTGAGGAAGAAGGTGATGATGATGATGATGATGATGACAAGCAAGTGATAAACAGTGTGAAGAGTGGAACAGAGTAGACACAGATCACCTCTACTGAACCTGCTCAGAGGCATGTGGTTCCATCACTAATGCTGGCTCCCATATTTGCAAGACCCCTGAAACCTGCAGTCACCTCCACCCATACCACAGTCACATTAGTCACAGCACACCCTTCAGAAAGGCAAACAACAAAACATCCAGCTAGCTGTGCCTCCAGTCTCCTCAGCTTTGGCACAATAAGAACACTCTCCTCCCCAGTTTGGGACTTTTTAATGCTTAGCCTGCATGAGGATAACATAGCAATGTACACCACTTACCATAACAAAATTCAGCATGGTAACCTACATAAGCACCATGGTACCCAAGGCCAACTGTCCCATCAAAACTGAATACAAAAACAAACAAAAAATCATATGAAAGCTGCTGGTGGTGAAAAGAACCAGTTAGCTTTACCTCTAGTTCTTCAGGCTTTAGCACAATAAGAAATCTCTTCTCCCAGGTTTGGGGCTTTTTTACACTTAGCCCACATTAAGGTAACATCACAATATATTTGCCACAAGAAAATTCACCATGGTAACTCACATAGGCCCTATGGTACTAGAGGTAATTTGTTCCATTTGAAATAACAACACACAATCATGAGTAAATAGCACAGAAAGCCTTAGCTGTAGATGGTGAGAGAGGCCCAGCAGTTAAAGCAATACAAGAGGGTCTACAGAAAGAAGAAGCTGATGCCAGAAGCAGTATCATGAAAAGCAGCCAAGTAATCCTCCCCCATAGTATACAATCCTCACCCGCATCAACCTCTAAATGGCACAAAGTACAATGGGATACAGCAGCTTCCACCCCAAAGTGCCCAGGCAGCCTACCTGCTGGCAGCAGTACTACAAGAAAAAACAGCCTAATATTAAGGTTGTGTTTACCAAGGAGTTACCATACCACCAGAACCACGAAAAAGCCCATTTCTAAAATGTAAAACTGGCTAAAACGTTAGAGCTTGACCTCCTCTCTTTTTCATTAGTGGAAGGAATGAGCTTCCCGGAACTTGGTTAGGCCCCCTGCACAGCTATTTTGCCAGAGTGGCTGTGCTAGAAATGTATCATTAAGTTGCAATTGGTTGGCAATACCATGAAGCAGAGCACCGTTCAGTCCATGTACCTCACACAAAACATGAGGGCCAGTTTTCAAGCAACAGATTACATGTGCATCACTGCATATTGGATATCTTTCCAGGGAGCTAGGCAAAGGCTAGCTGCTGCTCTCGCTGTGAATGATGCTTTTCAGGACATTTGGCAGCATGCAACAGTTGTGATGTTCATCACTGAGAAACCACATACAGCTGCTAACATCTTGAAAAAGTTTAATATGAAGGCCTATGAATGGTTTAAACCCAGAGGTCTCCCAATTGGATTTTTTGCCACTGGTAATGGTAATTGTAATAATAGAGTATGGCTGACAGTTGGTATTTCACAGTCCTGTGTTTAGCCTGTTGCATCAATCTAATTGTGCAGGACTGTCTCAAAAAAGAAGATGTAGTCCGCAGCTTATTGATCACATGCTGATGAATATGTACTTTCTTCAGTCATTTATACAAAGCTCCAAGGCAAGTGAGGATCCTTCAGTGTACTAATAAACTACCTATAAATGCCTTAAAGGAGGTGCCAACTTTTTTGGTGGATAGAGTGTGTCCGTCAACAACCACATCTGTGCCACAATATTGGATCGACAATACTAAAAAGTGCTGCCCGCTTTTATTTCCTTTATTGAAATGGGAGTCTTAGTTTACTTGAGTTGAATTGCCAGTACAGTGAGTGAGCCAAAAGAAGAATAACTGCAAATTTGAGGAAAAGGCAGAGGTTCTGGAGTGCAACCTTCAACCACTGCACAGGGGTTTGCTGTTGGCTCACAGTCTCTGTAGCAGCAGCCAGCACTATCACCAGCTACTGCAAAACCCACAGCAAAAAGTGCTTCAAGTTTGCAGGCAACCTATGCAATGGGCTGGTTTCATTCAGCAGGACTTATGTTAGGTGCAGTGGCATAGGCGCAGTGGGCAGCAATACAAATGACAATTCAGAAGATAGTACTCAACTATCTGGATGACCTAACAGAGGTGTATCTCGATCAAGACCCATTGGTATGACTAGAGGGCACAATGGCCAAAGCTCAGCAGGCTTACAAAAATATATCTTGCATGTCTGCTAGTCAATGTTTATTTGGAGTGTGCTTTCAGTGCAGCTGGTGCAATTCTCAAAGTCAGAATGATCAGTCTCAGGCCTCAAAATGTGTAGAGACTGGTGATGATTGAAATGAACAGACACTTCATTCCAAAGTTTGATAGTGCTGCTGGAACAACTGAGGAAGACAAGGGAAATTGGTCTGACATCTCCAGTTTGTTCAGTGATTATTCTCTGGATGACCCCTCTGCGTTTGAGGATGAACTCAACTTTATAGACATATATATGTATTTGATTTTTATTTGGGTGCAGCTTAATTACACCACCTATTGTAAGTAATAAACAGAAGTAGGGTAGTGTGCATGCATAGTCAATCAAAGACGACCCAGCAGTTATTTGGCCTGGGCAGGCTGAATGGTCAGAGCTGAGAAAAAACAAATTTGCTAATCCATCCTTTGGTTCAGCTGTTGACTTTGAAATCAGCAAATAATGTATCTCTTCTGCAATAGAAAGCCTCCATTTCCTAAAAAGAAGTTAAAGAACAAAAAGGTGTCTCCCTTCCCTATTCATTGTTTCACAGCTTTGTTGAGTTGCCAGTGAAGATATAAAACTAAGACTGCCCTATATTGGATAGTGCTTCCATGGAGAAGCCAGAGGTGTAGGGAAATCACACACTTGAAACAGGTACTTTACTTGCATTAATGAGTATTTCCAAATAAATGACTTATCATGTTATGGTAGGTGGGATGTAGGGTCTCGTAAGCTACACTTGATAATGTAGTGTTTGAGGGGGATCATTCTGCATCAATGATTGCCTTTCACATAATGGCATATAGATTTTTATTTTCTTTCCATTAGCTTAAGTAAATCATCTCTAGATTCTTCTGAGACCAGTCATTTTTTTTACCAAGACAAAAATTAATACCCAAATTATCTTAATTTTCTTGTCAACAATACAAGTCTACCTCTTTTGGCTTAAATACATTTTAAAGTGCTGTTTGCAACAAGAAGACAGATAATTGCCTTTAATTGCCTTCAGTGGGAAACAAGAGTACTCAAAGAGGCCTACCCAGTGGTCTTGAGTGGTTCATTGATTAGGAAATTGCAGAGTGGCGGCACAAATAGCAAACCATAATTAATTGATGGACTGTTTTACTACACAGAGCAAAATGTTATTGTTAGAGTGATCAGCCAAGTACCTGAAATTATTTGTCCGTGAATTGTAGAACAAGAATGGTTCTTCTCACCTAGGTAAAGGAACAAGATTGTACCAACCTATGCCCTCTTACTCCTATGCATTATGCTGCTTACCTTGAGTCTCTAATATTGACATCTAAATTTTGCACTCCAGAGGCCATCTCATCTTTAAGTACAGCACTCCATAGCACTCCATCTTTGTGGATGAGACCTGCACCGAAGATGAAGGCAGAAGAAGGCAGATGCACCTTTTAATTGTATGCAGTATCATTTTTCTTTTCATTTTTCTTTTCATAGCTATAACTTTTTTTTTAACTGTGTGAGTTTTCCCTACTTTGTATTTTAAGCCACAGGTAACAAATCAATAACGTAACTCGGAAGTCTAGGGGGCCTGCAGGACTGTTTGATTTTGGTAACTGAATGTTCATGTTTCTTCCACAACAGACATGATGGGCCAATTGACTAGATGAAAGCTGTGTTTGTCTATCTCTCACCTCTCTCTAGTACCACCTACCCTTCCATTCATAAAATGTGTGATCAATTGAGTTGTTTTTTTATTTGCCACTGTAAACAGATTTCACACTTGGCAGGGCGGGTGTGGTTAAAGCAGCGCTAACTGTTAAAGGAGGTGTTTAGTACTAAAATGTACATTTGCCCAGGGCACACCCAATTCCCAGGAATGAAAGGGACATGAGAGCAGAGACTTAATTACAACACTGAGTTTGCAAGGCTAGGTAAAATGCACTTTTTTCCACCATCTCTGCTTTATGTATTTCACTGAAGTAACATTCTACTGGGTCATCCTGACTCCATCTGAAGTTTGAGGGGTTCCTTATGCTTAATTTGCTGATATTAGTAAGTAACTCAATACTAGGTTGCTAATTATTTTATCATGATAGCCTCAGTCTTAGATTTTCCACTCCTTCTGTTATCATTGAATGTAGCTGGTGGTTGTAATACACTGTTTCAAATCACCAGATTTGTTTATGAATAAGAATTATGTCCTGTTGCAATCCTTTGTGATGATGTACCTGTTAGTGTTGTTGGTCCACCACCATTAACATATAGAAGGCCCTTTGCAAAACACTGTATTTAGGTATGGACTGATTGTAGGAGATATAGCAGTCATTGCTTTATCTACTCAGGTAAGAAAAGAAACTCTCAGGAAAGAGGGGGTGTTGTTTTTGCTGTACGTTGATGACTAAATCCCATTAGAGGTCACTAGTTTCAGAGAGTAGCACAAGAGCACTAATTAGTAAATAAATATTACTGACCAAGATGGGAGGGTGTAAGTCGCTCAGCCTCATCAAGCAAGGGTGGGAGATTTGTGTATTATCACTTTATTATGTTTACAACACTATTTGCAGGGGGTCAGGACTGGATAAGGTAAGGTAAGATAAGGTAAGGTAAGTAGAGTAGTCAACAATACCTGGAAAGGGAGATTGGGTAGGTAAATATTAAAAACATGAAAGAGAAAGGGGGTGTATACAGTGGAAAAATCGGTTTGCAATGGGGCAAGTGCAGAGACCAGTCTCTGTCATCATTGCCTTGGTAGTGCTTTCTCTTTAACTGTGGGTGGTGCTATTCTAACCAGTAATACAAAGGACAGATATTCATGAAGGAAAACAAGCTTATTTATTTAATTTAACAAGAGTGTATAAAAGTCTCACCCTCTCCTCCTACTACAGGCCCACCCATTCATCCAAACCAGCCTGTTCCCAATGGTCCTTCCCACACTCACTTCCTAGAACAAGTTCCAACCCTCCTCATTGAAAATAGGACTCCAGAGAATCCACCTGACCATGCCTTAAGTCTTTCCGGTCCCACGTGATTTTCTGCAGGAGAGAGAGTCCGTTGCGGTGTTTGTGGGTATAGGCTTGAGAGGCTGTGGACCTCGGCTGCCTGTATTGGTGGTGATGCATTTGCCAGTGTCCCCCAAGCTGGTGGCCAGAGACAGCCAGACCAGCATCCTTCTCCCACTCCTTGAGCACACCAGCCAACACTACTTCATCACAATTGCTTCCATTTTTAGGAGGTGCAGCTGTGTCCTGCCAGGAGTGGACCTGCGAGATAGATCCTCTGGAAAGATCTGCTAGATGATTCAAAGGGAAAAAGAAAAAACATAAATTGTAGTGCTCAGAGCATTGCACAGTAGTCACAACACTGCTGATCCTCTAGGGCGTTTGGATTGTTTATGTGATTGTTGGTCAGAGGGCACATTTTGCCACACACACTTCCTACAGTGCAGTAGCAGTGCATGGCATGAATTAATCCATGATCATAACCATATTCAAAATTAATATTTTAGTATAAAGGATGAAAAGTTAAAATGATTTCATGTGTTGACTCCTGCAACACACGCATATTGTGTATTTATTAATGAATGAGCTGCCAAATCTAAATATATACAGTAACGAAAGAGCTGGATTTCGGAGGGTTTATAATTACTATTCCCACTCCAGTCTAAGCAACAGTAAGGAAGGTTCTGGTCTTCAGAGGGGTTATATGTACCATTCCCTCTCCAATCTTCAGAATCAGTACTATAAGTCATATTAATTTGCTAGAAAGTTTTGAGCACTTAATGTAAAACACTGTTTAGTTACAGTATTCATAAATAAATGTATATGTTTTTTTAACAAAGATGAAGAACCAAAAGTTTGTATTTAATTTCAATTATTACATAGAAACAAATAATATTTAAATAACAAAAATCATTGCACAAACCCAATTTCACATAAAATAAATTAAATAAAAATTAAATAAATTATTTTTTTAAGTAGTAAATATTTAACAATTATGCATAAATAATTACCAATTGATACATTACATATAAATATCAATTATTGTAGAACATATTATTTATATCTTATAGACAAGATATATCGATTATATCCTTGTCATATGGGAAGGAGAGAGTGACGGATTGGAGATGTTCATACTATCCCTCGCCGACATCGTACGCAAACACAACATCAACATCACCTCCTACGCCGACGACACTCAGCTGATACTTTCCCTCACCAAGGACCCCACCAGCGCCAAGACCAACCTGCAAGATGGAATGAAAGACGTCGCAGAATGGATGAAACTCAGCCGTCTGAAACGGAACTCAGACAAAACGGAAGTCCTCATCCTCGGAAACACCCCTTCCGCCTGGGACGACTCCTGGTGGCCCACGGGCCTTTGCACCGCACCAACCCCCTCAGACCACGCACGCAACCTCGGATTCATCCTGGACCCACTTCTCATCATGACCAAACAAGTCAACGCCGTATCATCTTCCTGCTTCCTCACCCTCCGCATGCTCCGAAAGATCTTCCATTGGATCCCCGCCAACACCAGAAAGACTGTGACCCACGCCCTCGTCACGAGCCGCCTGGAATACGGTAACACCATATACCCAGGAACCACCGCTAAACTCCAGAAACGTCTGCAGCGAATACAAAACGCCTCCGCCCGCCTCATCCTCGACATACCCCGCAACAGCCACATCTCCGCCCACCTGAGACACCTGCACTGGCTTCCCGTCAACAAAAGGATCACCTTCCGGCTCCTCACCCACGCACACAAAGCCCTCCACAACAAGGGACCCGAATACCTCAACCTTCGCCTCAGTTTCTACACGCCCAACCGTCAACTTCGCTCCGCCAACCTCGCACTCGCCGCCGTCCCTCGCATCCTCCGCACCACGGCAGGTGGGAAATCCTTCTCCTACCTGGCGGCCAAGACATGGAATTCCCTCCCCACCAACCTCAGGACCACCCAGGACCACCTCGCATTCCGGAAGCAACTCAAGACCTGGTTCTTCGAGCAGCAGTAACCCCCTCCCCCTAGCGCCTTGAGACCCTCACGGGTGAGTAGCGCGCTTTATAAATGTTTTTGATTTGATTTGATTAGATTTGATCCCTGAATACAAAATTCACAACATTACAGTTCACATATGGCATAAGTAAAAATTAAATTACCTTCCTGGACATCAGAGTTTACTTAAAGGAGAAAAAGTTCTGTACTATGATATATAGGAAAAGTACAAGTAGGAACTCCATACCCCAAGAAAATAGAAGCCACCGGAGTGCTTTCAAATTAAGTGTACCCTATGGGGAATTTCTTTGTGCTAGAAGAAACTGCTAAGAAACTGATGAGTATGACAAACAAACAACACTAACAAAACCAAAGAGAAACAGGGTACCCGGAGGCTGACCTCCAAGATGCATTGGAGAGGGCAGGAAAAATAGAAAGTTAAGATCTTTTAGCTGTCAAACCCTCGTCAAGTGGGGACAGTGATGTGATCAGATACATTATGGACTATAGTATGAGAAGTAAAGAATTGAAGAATCTGAAATGTCAAAATTGGAAAATCTTGAAAATGGATGAGACAATAAATTAGATACTGCCATAATATCTAATTATCACATATCGTATGGCTCCCTCTTTAGGAGACAGATTGGATAGAAGCTTTATGAGACCAAATTTGGAGAACAAGTCTGCAGGTTCCAGCTGGTTAACGGACATGAGAAAAGGCTTTTGGAAATGCCAGAAATGTAAAGCTTGCCCCATTACAGTAAATTGTACTTTACAGGATACCACTATGTGTAGGATGCCCGGACAACAAGATACAAATGGTAGCAATTTGAATTGAAAAATTGGATTGCTTTAAGAGTTTATATAAATATGTAAAGAGTACTTTACTTTATTATGTCCTTTGGGAGAAAATGTAGCAACTTGAGTAATTCTATGAATGTCGATTTGAAAGATGAACTGCTGAATAATAGTTTCAAAAGTGTCCTATAGAGCATGTTATGAGTGCAATGGCTTACACGAAATTGAAAATGACTAGAAAAATGTGGATAGCAATGTACAAACTTGAAAGGGTCAAAAGAAAATATGGATTTATCAGAATTGCATGAGCCAAGAGTAAAAATGGCGTCCATCTGATTTCAAATTGGAGAGAGGGGGCCAGCATTCCAGTTGTTTAAGTCACTGATGGTGAATGGTACTGTGGGTGTGAACTATATATATATATATATATATATATATATATATGTGTGTGTATATATATATATGTATATACACACATATATATATATGTCTGTGTGTGTGTATATATATATATATATATATATGTATACACACATATATATTAGGCAATATATCCATAATTTAAATAAAACAACATTAAACTATTTATGTAATTGACAATAAACTAAAATATGTTTAAAATGTTTAGCAATATGTTTTTAATTATTTATAACTTAATTACCTTCCCACTATATACCAATACAAACCTAACAACCTGCTACTGAAATATAACGTATTATTACTAATAATAAATCTAAAAGAATACAATTTACATTTGAAATCCAAAATATAACTCCTAAAGATTTACATAATGAATAACCACTCTAAAAAGCAATTAGAAATAACAATATTAAATTAAAAATATTTCTCCTAGAAGAATGAAATGTATAATTTATGTATGACAGTGCAGGAGATGGAGAACATGCACAAGCAATCTTGGATAAAAGATGAGACAAGCAATCAATCTAGAACTGCTGAAACATGATTGCAACCTGGATAGGAGATGTAGAGAAAAGGTGGCAGTGAGGTATAAGACTAATAAGGAGCTTCAATATGAATACGGAGAGAGTGTTGGGAGAGTGTTAGCATATCAGATAGGGGAAAAATCATAGAAATTCTATTAAATATGTTAGGGATAATAAAAGGTACTTCCCATTATGGTGCTCAATCTATTTTGAAACAATTTAGTGATTATTATGAAGAGATCTATGGTGATGTATTGTTATCCAGCCAGGCTGAGAAAGATAAGAATTTGTGCAGTGCAAACCTACCCCATCTGGATTCACTTCATTTTAAACTCTCAAGGGTGTCACCACTATTCAAGAAGTTGAGACAGCAATTAGATCTTTGCCAGAAATGAACACAGCTGAGGAGGATACAATTCCATTGAAATTTTACAAAGCATTCATGGAGATACTTCTCCCCGTCTTTACTGATTTAGTGGCTTGTATAGATGCTAATGGAGATGTTCCGGTGTCTTGGAACTATACTACTATCACAGTCTTTCTAAAGGAAAGAAATGTCCAGAGGAAAGATGGTTTTATTTCCCTGATTAATGCTGACACTCAAATATTCATCAAGGTTTTAGTAGCTAGGCTCGCTTCTAAGATTCAGTGCTTAGACATTCCGCAGCAAAATGGCTTTGTCTCGAGCAGAGGTACCATTAGCTTTACTAACATAGCAGTGGCAGTTTTTGATGTTGTGGTATACTGGGCAGCCTAGTTGGCATGATACTGTTAGATGCTGAAAAAGCCTTCGACCAGGTGTCATGGGCTTTTCTTTGGTTGACTATGCATGCCATGGGATTTGGTGTAATTTAATTTTCTAGAGTCAAGAGTTTCTATGGAAACCCATTGATAAGGCTGGTCTTGGAATGAGATAGCTCCCTGTAGTTCAGCATAGGCAGAGGTACTCACCAGGATTCTTGGCTTTCTCCCCTGCTATTTGCTCTCTATTTTGAACCCTATCTATGACTACTCATTAACAATCAGTTGATCCAGCCTCTTGTTCTGAATGGGGTGTAAGTCAGAATTAGTGCCTATGCTGATGATGTAGCAATATATGAACACCATCCAAGCTATTGATCAAGTATCCAGTGAGGCTAAAAGATACGGGGTGTCTTTTGGGTATAAACTCAACCTTGCAAAAACACATTGTAGACGGGTCTCGTCGACCGCGTCTTCCAACTCTGCAGACTGGCGCCTTTTGTGCACCTCGTCAGAAACCCTTGCGCGTTCCCATGGGAACGCACGAACGCCGCCGGAGCCGTCAACACCGGATTTCCGCGTTTCGCCATTAAAACGGAGGACGGACGTCCAGGAAGAGGAGGAGTTCCCTGGAAACAGGAATCGACCACCGGACGAAGGGAGAACGCCGCAAGAGGAAGACGCCGAAGCCGGAATAGAGCTGAAGACGGCACGCCAGAGAGACGACGAATCGGGAAACCAGGATACAGACGAAAACAGCCTTCGCCACGACCCCGGAGGGTCGTGGCTTCACAAGGTACGGTCCTTGTTACGAGGACGGCGGAGCACTGTAGATAATATTAAGAACAGGGGGGTAGTAGAAAGGAGGAGAGGGTGGGGGTTGAGGCAGGCAGGGCCACAGAGGACAGAATCACAACAGAGGAGATGGTGGGCTGAGCACTAAAAGCGGGTTGACACAAGTATCTCAGAAAAACCCCACCACGCCTCACCATCCGGCTTATTCCATTACCTGTTCACCCCTAACACACCACTCTTTTTCCTTCTCCCCCCCCTGCATGTTCACCTACTAAAATAGCGCCAGAGCCCCACAAAGCCACTTACCTTTTGTTGCTCCTGTGTTCTTGTTTTTCCGGTTCCACTGAGGGAAGTTACGCGACCCAATAATCCACAAGACACCTAATGGAGAAGAAGAGACAGAGACATTAAGACAAGAAGAATCTACGTGGAACTGTCCCTATCAGACATTTTTTTTGTTGTTACATTATACGAACGTTCTTTCCACTTCGTCTTCATAAAAACCCTTTCTTTACCCCATATATACGGCCCAGAGTCCTTTGTACTGCCAAGCCTTCCACACACATATAATTTTCAGGTAGAAAATCCAATCTCCATGATTGTTCTGGTGGCTACTTATCTTGGGGTCAAGATCAGTGCTAGAGCTAATCACATCTTGCAGTTGAATCATGAGCCCCTCTTGCGGTTATCGATTGCTAAGACGAGATGTTGGTATTGTCTCCCAATAAGCATAATGGGATGTTGCAATAGAGTTAAAATGAAAATTTTCTCCAAATTTCATTATCTCTTTCTTGCAATCCTGCTCCCAGCTCCCAGCTCCTTTTTTGAGAGATTGGAGGGGGCTATAGTAGCTTTATTTGGGGGTACAGGAGACCTAGAAGGGCCATACACCTCATTAAACTTCCCTTTGATCAGGGTGGATTTCAACTTCCAGATTTCAGGCTGTATTTTTTGGTAGGTTTGAGCACGCATATTAGGAATCTGCTGACTGATCACACTCCAGATTCACACACCTTGTTTTACCAACTGGTGCTGGGCTTGAATTTAGGTTATTTCTCTGCAGATTGTCTGACCCAAACTACTTCAAATGTGTTCGGTTTAAGATAACTAATAAAATTTCTTGAATATGCATGAAATCTGTGCCAAACATTTGTCCCTGCTATTCATTCCTATACACATTTGTGGGGTAATCCAAATCTACCATCTATCATTCAGAACTTGGTGATTAAATATTGGTACAATTTAGGGCTGCAGACGGTTGAGCACCTCTATGATATAAACAGGGTTTGTACTTTTTCTACTTTACAAATGCTATACGACCTTCTGCAGTGGTCTTTTATTAAGTATGTCTACAGGTTCGCAGTTTTTTAAATGCATAATTCCCTGTATAAGGCTGCCTTCAATGGCTGTAACCACTCAGCTATCTTGACATGTCTTTATGGCACTATAGACAAATTAACAATCAAGCTCAAGGTATTATACAGGATTTTGGGTGCGCATAGAGAATATGACTTGTCCATATTAGATACCAAGGCCCATATTTATACTTTTTTAGCGCCGCCTTTGTGTCATTTTTTGACGCAAAATCGGCGCGAAATTACTAAATACAATTGTATTTTGTAAGTTTGCGCCGATTTTGCATAAAAAAACGACGCAAATGGGGTGCTAAAAAAGTATAAATATGGGCCTAAGGCCCTCATTATGACATTGGTGGTAAGTCCCGCTTACCGCCCTGCCGCCAACATATCGCGACCACGGCGGTATACCGCTACCCATATTATGACTCACACATAGCAATCCATCACTATACAGCCACACACACAAGTCCGCCAGCCCAAAGGTCAGTGATAAACTGGTGATAGCAAAACCCACCCCGTTACACCAACAGAACTTCACCCACAGCATCATGACCCACGAATCACATCGGCAGACATTCAACCACGGTAAACCATTGGCGTTACATACCGCCGCACTCAAAATACCCACACACATACAAAACAACACTACATTGGTCAATTTTAATAACACACACCTGACACACAGACACACACCACACCCACACACCAACAACACTATAACACACACACACACTACCCACATCCCTTTACGACTAACATAAATTGCTACTAGAGAGAGATACAGCAGGAGCACCTACACTATCAGAGCCACAGAACACCATCACCCATACACCATCCACCCACCTCACAGCACACATCCCAACACATCACCCCACACACCCTCACACACACCATTCACACTACACACATGGCACCACAAAGAAACCCCAGGTTCTCAGAGGAGGAGCTAAAGGTCATGGTGGAGGAAATTATCCAGGTAGAGCCACAGCTATTCAGATCACAGGTGCAGCAGACATCCATTGCTTGGAAGATGGAGCTATGGCGGTGAATCGTGGACAGTGTCAACACCTTGGGACAGCACCCAAGAACAAGGGATGACAGCAGGAAGAGGTGGAAAGACCTACGGGGGAAGGTGTGTTCCGTTGTAGCAAGACACCAGATAGCAGAACAGAGTAGTGGCAGTGGACCCACACCTCCTCCCCCACCACTAACAACATGGGTGGAGCAAGTCTTGGTGATCATGCATCCTGAGGGCCTGGCAGGAGTAGCAGGAGGACTGGACTCTGGTAAGTCAAATCTCTACTACTATCACCCCATCTACCTGCATGCAATCACATACCCCCACCCCTACCCTCAACCCCATCACCCCACCACCTCACATACACCCCACCATCACACCCACCCATCCCAAAACCAAGCCCTGCATGTACCACCAATGCATGGACATCACTCACAGCCCTGCATGGATACCCATCACTAAGGCATGCACATTAGAGAGAATCACCTAGCCCACAAAATAACTACTCACACTAGGCAAGGCTGGCAGGGCAATCACAACCTTACAGGGCAACCCACCCATGTACAACATGCCACACACAGAAACAATAACACTGCATTTACATTCCCACAGGTCCCACACCCAACGTCACTGGAGAGGAGGTGCAAGCAACATCAAGTCCCCCCACAGAAGAGGCCCACAATGATGACAGCAGCTCTGTTCACCTGAATCAGGATGACAAATCTGCCCCATCGGGGACCTCTGGACAGTCAGTTACCCAGGCACAGTCCCATAACACCACAGAGCGTACTCCCTCAGGAAACACCACCACAGCACCCACCCAGGGAGCCCATACCTCTGTCCCCAGGACACGTCAATCAGCAGTGTGTCCACCACTACAGGGACCCCAGGCAACCGCACAAGCACAGGATGATCAGGGGCCTGGGGTCAGTGGCAGTGGACACACGGTTCAGGGGACAGAGGCACAGGGAAGCTGGGAGGACTGTTGTGTGACAGGGGGAGGACAGGCCCAGGGAACCGACTCTCCACGAGGCACTCACCAACATCCTGGGAGCATACAACCATTCACAGGAGATGATGGGCCAGATTCTGGCCAAGTTGCAGGAGACCCAGCGGCTGCAGGAGGGACAATACCTGGGGATCAGGGAGGACCTGAAGGGAATCCACACCACCCTGGTCACCATTGCAGGGGTGCTGGCAGACATGGCCAACACCATGAGGGAGGCAGTGGCACACCCACGGGCCCCTGACACTAGCCACACCGATGAACAGCCTTCCACCTCCGCTGACGCTAGTGAACAGGAGGCCCGCCACAGAAACAACAGGCCACCAGCACCCCACCCCCTGCAGATGGAGAACCACCACATGAACAGTCCCTGCGATCCAGGCAGAAGCCAGAGAACATTGCCAAGACACCGCCAGGAAATAAGACTCTCCTGATTGTCACCCTTGTGTCCCACTCTGTCACCCTTTCCACCTTGAACTGACATTGCTCCACTTCCTATGGCCCTTTGGACAATACACCTGTGCTACAAATAGACTGGACTGTATCCTGGAATCTCCTCCACCACCCCCCAGCCTATATCAATACCCCATCCACTTATTAGCACATGAATAAACATCCTTGTAAAAAATACAAATATTGAGTCTGGAAAGTGGTTGAACTATGTATACTTTCACAATCTGTAGACATTGCAATTCAACTGTACAGTCATGTATACTTAGGTATGACCTGTAGTCTGCTGCAGTCAATACACCAGGAGCCAGAGTGGAGATCAGATATCTGTGAATAAACATGTTAAAGGGTACAGTAAGTGGCCATAGTAGTGGGAACATCAGCCTGCCAGTGAAAACTTACAACACAAAACTGCAATGGTAGTTGAAGTTACAGTGTCTTACCTGTGTGTCACTGGAAGTACTGTTGAATGATTGCTGTTCTGTTGTCCACATCCTCATCCTCTGCCTCATCTTTGTCACTGTCCACGGGCTCCACTGCTGCCACACGCCTATCTCCAGATTCATCCTTCTGCAGAAAAGGCACCTGGCATCACACGGCAAGGTTATGCAACATACAGCATGCCACGATGATCTGGCACACCTTCTTGGGTGAATAGCACAGGGAACCACCTGTTAGATGGAGGCACCAAAACCTGGCCTTCAGGAAGCCAAACGTTCGCTCTATAATTCTTCTTGTTCGCCATGTGCCTCATTGTAACGTTCCTCTGCCCTTGTCCTGGCATTCCTCACTGGGGTCAGTAGCCATGAGAGGTTGGGGTAACCAGAGTCACCTGCAAATATCGAGGGATGCCAGTTATCCAGACACTAACTCTTAGGGCCAACCCCACACACATATACCAACATCCACTGGGTGTGGACCATGGGCTCACCTATTAGCCACATCCGGTGCCTCTGGAGTTGAACCATCACATATGGGATGCTGCCATTCCTCAGGATAAAGGCATCTTGCAGAGACCCAGGATACTTTGCATTCACATGGGAGATGTACTGGTCCGCCAGGCACACTATCTGCACATTCCTAGAGTGAAAGCTCTTTCGATTTCTGAAAACCTGTTCATTGCTCCAGGGTGGGGGGGAAACAAAGGCAATATGTGTACAATCTATTGCCCAAGTGATGTTGGGGATATGTCCCATTGCATAGAAATCAGCATTCACTGTGGCCAAAATCTCCACCTGGGGGAAAACGATGTAGCTGGGCATGTGTTTCATCAGGGCAGACAACACTCTGGTCAGCACGTTTGAGAACATTGGCTGTGACATTCCTGCTGCCAAGCCCACTGTCACTTGGAAGGAGCCAGTTGCCAAGAAATGTAGCACAGATAGGACTTGCACAAAAGGGGGGATCCCAGTGGGGTGACGGATAACTTAGATCAGGTCTGGCTCCAATTGGGCACACCGCTCTTGGATTGTGGCCCTATCAAGTCTGTAGGTGAGGATAATGTGCTTGTCCTCCATTGTTGCCAAGTCCACCAGGGGCCTGTACACGGGGGGATGCATCCATCTCCTATTCATCTACAGGGGTTGTAATCTAGGGGGCAAAACAATGAGCATATAGTCAGTTTTCAACATTTCCTAAATGTACAGTGCATTACGTGTTGCGACCGAAACAGTATGTTGATGTTTAGCCCCAAAATGTGCCCATGTCTGCTGTGACACAGTTAGGTGCCATAGCCTGCCCCCCCCAAAAGGGCGGCCTCCTGCCTTGTGTTGATGGACAGGTGGAAATAAGGTAATGCCTCTGACGTTTTGCGCTGTTGCTGGAGGCGGTCGAGTACCACGTGCAACTCCTATTGGTTAATATTGGGCCCTATGGGGTACAGTAGCCAATGGTGATGTACGCCGGCGGTGACGGTACGCACTGCCGTGGACGTGACCGCCATTTTCTATCTGTTCAATCACTTGCTACCTGACCTTCAACAGGAGAAGAGCTACACTACAAGGGCCCTTGCCTTCACCACTGTGGAGTTGGAGAGACTAGTGGATGGGGTCCTACCCACTACCGAATGCTGTATGGGCCTCCAGACCAACAAGTGAGTATACTGTGAGCACAATGCATGGGGCATGAATGCATGGAGTGCTGTATGTGAGGGCCTCATGTAAGAAGGGGTGGTTGAGGAGTCCTGGGCAGCGTGCTGCATGTATGGTGGGCAATGTCTGTGTGTAAGGGAATGGGAGGGCCATGGTGGGCCATGAGTGTAATAGGCCGGACGGTATGACTGTTACCTTTTTCTATGTTTCTTTGTCTGCAGGTCAGCATCCATCAGAAAAAGGGGATATGGCGTGCCATCAGCAAGGATGTGTGGACCCTGGGGGTCTACGACAGGTGGAGCACCCACTGTCGCAAACGGTGGGAGGACCTGAGACACTGGGCAAGAAAGATGTCGGAGGCCCAGCTGGGGATGGCCTCCCAACGAGGAAGGGGTGACCGTCGAACCCTGACCCCCCCTTATGTTCCGCATACCGGCGGTGGCCTATCCGGAGCTGGATGGGTGCTTGAGGGCATCACAGCAGCCACAAGGGGGTGAGTACCATTCCCAATATAATACTTGCACGTGGTCTCTGGGTGGGGGATGTGTGCCTGTTGGTGCCCCCAGGCCAGGCCTGACATTGCAGGGTAGGTTCCATGTTGGGCAGGGGCTAATGAACTCCACCTCCAAACAAGCTAGTGGGCATCCACTACTGGGGAGGGCTCTGTGGGTCTCAGGTATGCTGCAACTGGCGTTAGGTATTGCTGTCCATGGCCTGGTGAATAGCATTGTGACTGGTAGTGCCTTGCCTAGTGCGTAGGGCTGTCCCCTGTGTGCTGTGTATGCCAACGGTGGTGTTGTTGCTGCCATTGACCAAGTGTATCCTCTGTCACTTCCCCCACTTTTTGTTTTGTCATCGTGTCCTTCTGTGCATTAACATCATCTGGCGGAGGGGCAGAGGCACCGGCAACAGAGGGAACTGCATCCCACAGGGCCCAGGAGGCCGAATCCACCGACGGTGAGGGCACCAGTGGGACGGAGGGTGAGGGGAGCACCACGGCAAAGACAGGAGGGGACAGTTCTGAAAGTGACACCTCCTCCGATGGAAACTCCCTAGTGGTGGCGGACAGCTCTGTGGCCACCCCAACTACAGGCACAGCCACCACCCCCATACAAGCACGCCCTCCCAGCAGCCCCTCAGCGAGTTTCCCGTGCCCGCTCACCCAGGAGGGTGGGCATCTCTTTCGCCCCAGGCACCTCAGGCCCTGCCCCAGTTAGCCCTACTTCCCTGAGTGAGGAGGCTATTGACCTCCTGAGATCCATATCTTTTGGGCAGTCAACCATAGTGAATGTCATCCATGGCCTGGCTAGGCATTTGCAACATACAAATGCAAACATACAAATGCATTCCTGGAGGGCATTCACTCTGGTGGGGCGCCCCAACAGAGATCATTCCAGGTTCTGGCCTCCTCCCTGATGGCAGCCATTGTTCCTATCTCTAGCCTCCCCTGTCCAACTTCCTCTGCCCAGTCCCATGCCCTTGAACCCTAACCTATCCCAAGCACACATTGAGACCAGAATGCACCCAAGATAACACACAGGAGTGGCTCAGGCAAACACAAGCACCACACATCATCCCACAGGCATTCACACAAACACCATCCAGATGCTGATATAACAACATCCACTGCCTCCACTGTGTCCCCCTCCACATCATCCACCTCCCTCCCAGTAGCATATCCACTCACACCTGCATGCACTACATCCACACCCACTGCCTCCATCACCATCACACCTATCACTACACGCCCCTCCCTGGCAGTCACCACCACCACATCCATGCACACGTCCCCTGTATCCTCTCCCACTATGTCTCTGCTCCCTCCTCCCAAAGTACACAAACACAAGCACTCAGACACCCAACAGTCATCCACCTCACGACAGCATCCAGCCCATGCACATGCACCAAAACACAGCAGATAGACACCTCCTACAAACACTCCCTCTTCCTGCACTCCCAAACCTTCGCCCTCTTCCCGCCCCTGTGTCCCTAAGAAGCTTTTCCTCTCCACCATTGACCTCTTCCCTTCCCACTCCCCCCGTTGGGCCAGGGTGGGTAGAACCCAGGCCAGCGCTTCAGCCACCCAGTCCAAGCCTCCAAGGAGACACCCATCAGCACTGGCAGTGTGCCTGCACCAGCTGACAAGGGGAAGGGCAAGGAGGCACCACCAGACAGCAAGTGCAAGGAGGCACCACCACACAGCAAGGGCAAATGGGCACCACCAGATCGCAAGGGCAAGAAGGCACCACCACACGGCAAGGAGGCACCACTACACAGCAAGGGCAAAGGGCCTGCCCCTGCAGGCAGGAGGGATAGGAGGCCTGGTGTTGCGACAGAATCTGAGCATCCAAAACCAACCATGGCGCTTCATCCGTCGGAGGCTTCAGGGGAAGGGCTGGAGCCTCCCGCCACCACTGGCAGCACGGACACCAGCACCACTGCCAGCACCACCACCTGCACCACCATCAGCACCGCCACCTGCACTGCCACCAGCACCACTGCCAGCAGCAGCAGCCCCAGTGGGAAGCTGTCTGAGGCTGCAGAGGAAGGGCTGGAGCCTCCCCCATCACTGGCAGCACTGACACCAGCACCTCTGCCAGTGCCGTCACCTACACCGCCATCAGCACAGCCAGCTGCACCACCATCAGCACAGCTACCTGCACCGCCATCAGCACCGCCACCAGCACCACTGCCAGCCGCAGCAGCCACAGTGGGCAGGCGTCCGAAGCTGAAGGGGAATGGCTGGAGCCTCCCCCCACCACTGGCAGCACCGACACCAGGACCGCCACTTGCACCGCCATCAGCACGGCCACCTGAACCGCCATCAGCACAGCCACCTGGACCCCCACCACCACTACTGCCAGCAGCAGCAGCCCTAGTGGGCAGCCGTCCGAGGCTGCATCAGAAGGGCTGGAGTCTCTCACGACCACTGGCATTCCCACCACCAGCACTGCCACCAGCACCACTGCCAGCGCGCCACCTGCACCGCCATCAGTACCGCCACCTACACCGCCATCAGCACCGCCACCTGCACCGCCACCAGCATCACTGCCAGCCCCAGCAGCCCCAGTGAGCATCAATCAAAGGCTGCAGAAGATGGGCAGGAGCCTCCCCCCACCACTGCGAGCACTGCCAGCAGCCCCAGTGGGCAGCCGTCCGAGGCTGCAGGGGATGGGCAGGAGTCTCCCCCCATCACTGGCATCCCCGACACCAGCCCTGCCACTACCACCACTGAGCAGCCGTCACCGCCAGCGGGCAGTGTGTAGTCCTGCCTCCATGGACTGTAGTGCATCCTGGCCCCTGCAAATCCTGTGGGTGTGACACCCAGGTGAGAGACTGTGACCTTGCACTCCCAAAGATCTGCATCACAGGGCACAAGGCCCCCTCCAGAACCAGTGGAAGAAGGCATCCACTTACCGCATCCTTGCTAGGATGAAGCACACTGGGCACAAGGCCCCCTCCAGAACCAGTGGTTAAACCACCCACTAGAGAGACCGTGGCTTTGCACTCCCCAGGACCAAGCAGTGGGCAAACCCTCCCACTAGAGAGACTGTGACTTTCCACTCCCCAGGACCAAGCAGTGGGCAAATCACCCACTTGAGAGATTGTGGCCTTGCACTCAACAGGACCAAGCAGTGGGCAAACCACACACTTGAGAGACTGTGGCCTTGCACTTCCCAGGACCAAGCAGTGGGGAAACCACCTACTTGAGAGACTGTGGCCTTGCACTTCCCATGACCAAGCAGTGGGCTCCAGGACAAGTGGCGCTGTAACATCTTCCAGCTGAGGTGCCCCCCCCATTCCCTGCCTTCCCTGAGGTGCCTGTGTATTTTTGACCTGATGCCCCAGCAGTGTTCTCTCCATGTTGATGCAGGGGTAAGATGGGGCCTTCACGGACATTATGGACTGAGCAGTGTCCCTCCATTTGTATATCTGTAAATACAGTTTTGAATTTTGAGGACGTTTTTCTGGATTTTTATCTTATTACACCCATTTTAATCACTTCCTTTTGTCCTTGCATTATTTCTGCGGGGTATGGGGTGAATATGTAATGTTACTGCATCTGTTTGTGTGTATGGTGTTGGGGGCGGGGTTGTTGCGTGTTGCGTGTGTGTGTGTGTCACTCTCCTTTTCCTCCCCCCTCCCCTGTGTGCTAGGCAGCAGTACTCACCTTGGTCATCATCACCGGCGTTGGTATTCCTGGTGTAGGAGGAGGTAGACCAGCATGGGGAAGATATGCAGTTCGGGCTCAATGGCGTCGTGGTTGTCCCCTGAAGCTCCAGAGGTGAGTCCTTTGACTTCTGTGTTCTGTTTCCACCGTGCTTTTGTTGTTGCTGGTACCGCCCCGGAAAAGTTGGTGAATAGGCCTCTTTTTAATACAGTGGGCGGAACCTTGTCTTCTGCCTGGCTGTTGGTGGTTACTGCCGCAATTCTTGTTGCTACCGCCGTGGCGGTTAGTGTGTTAAAGTCGCTATCTATGTTGCCAGTTTCCGCCGTGGTCATAATTCAATTTCTTTTACCGCCGGCTTTTTGGCGGTATTACCGCTGCTTTATCACCGACCGCCAGGGTTGTAATGAGGGCCTAAGTGAAGTGGTAGGCTTGTATAGGGTATTCAGGCAGATGACATTGCTGATGCTTTAGATACCATTAATGGTTGCATTTTTTTCAGTGACTCTCAAAATTCAACAGTACAAAACTATCTACATGCTATGTTATACGCCAGATAGAATCTGCAAGTGGACTATGGAAAACATTGATTATAAGGTCAGCTGTCAAAGTGTGGTCTTTACACTGCTGATATCATCCATATGTTTGCTGGCTGCCCCATGATGTATACTTTTTAGGCTCACATAGCTCCCCTTCTTTCCAGTCATTTAGGATGTGATTTATAGATATCTACTAGAGAGTTATGTTGGGTCATAAATGGGATGTCAGCCCCATGCTATCAGCAGTGATTTATAGTGCTATTATTACTGCTGTCTCTGTATTGCTAGATCCAGGACCTTTATGGTACCTGTCCTGGTTTTTGAATGGTGGGCACTCTTCTGCCAGATATGTGAACTGGAGTCAGCCATCCTCAGAGTGAAGGGCCTAAAGGGCTATTCACGTCTTAAATATATCTGGGGTGTAATGTTCAATTGTTGATCAGTGGCTGATTTGTAACTGTACAGATATTTGTTTTTGGCTTCTTTTTTTTCTTTTTTTGATGGTGCTATAAAGCTGTAAAGTGAATAATTTCTGTATTCATACTCAGTTAAAAAAAACTGAAGACGTTTCTAAATGAAAATACATACCACTCTATCCGCCTACAAAGCCAACAACCTTTTAGGACATTATAAATTACTAATAACATTTAAAAAATACTAACCCACTTAAAATTACAAGTTCTATTGTATAAAATTAGTAACAATTATATCAACACTATTAACATCTAAAATTAATATAATAACTAAAACACATTAAAATAATTAAAACAATATTTTACAGCGATATTAGTGAAAACGATGATAAAGACAATCATATTTCAGAAAATAACATCATTTACCAAAACAACAATATTTTTGACAATTGTTTGCATAACACAATATTTTTAAATCACAACATATTTTTTCAGATATTTATGTTCTCCAATATTTTAAACTTGATATTTTGTCGAAAGACCCCCTAACAGCCCAGTCAAGTTCCACGCATCAGGGCTGAGACTAGAACATTTTAGTGCTAATGTCACCACACTAAAATGCTAATGTCATGCAAAATGAATAGCTCTTGTACACACGGTCAGGTGCTGTAGATCTGTGGAGTTAGATAAACCCAGCAGCCAGCTTCATTGCTGTGCTGCATCCGGCAGTTATTATGAGTTGGGCCAAGGTCAAGGAGACATTTCTCATTACTGTGGAAATTGGTCTGGGCCCAGTTACTTTGTTTACTTTACTTTCACTGAAGTCAGTAGGAGTTTCTCATAATGACTGTCACAGGGTTATAAAGTTGTTTGTGAACATGTTCCTTCAAATTGTAGCCTCTTTGCAAAGCTCATGGGACAATTGTCACAAGGGTGCCAACTGTAATTAAAAGTTTGTGTGGAGGAGGTACATCGCTGTCAAACTATTAACAACAGGAAAATAAAAAAGATGAATGTATTTACAGGTGTGAAGAGCGAGGGAAAGAGAAAGCAAGAGAGAGAAATGATGAAGGGGTGCTGCAAGAAGTAAGTGCAGGAAGAGAGACTGAAAAATGATATGCAGCAACAGTATTTTAGAAAGATGTTGGGGAAAAAGTATCAGAGTGGGCAGCAGATGATAGGGGTGTGTAGGTGAGAACTGACACTCCAAAGGCCACTAATCTGTCCAGAGACGTACTGATATAAAATTCACAGCCTATAATGTATGTGTATATTTGTATATTCACAAAAAAACATTATTACTCATAGATCTGATAATGTTACTAAGTACAGGCAACACCAATAGTGCTGGTGTATTTTAGGCACATGTTCATTGTTCGGTGCTATGTCTGGATGCAGTATCGGAAAATTCACAAAGCCACTCAAATAATGGTCACTGTACCAACTTATTCACAAGTGTCACTGGAAGTGTCACATATTTAACAATTGTTATCCCCAGGGCACAGAAGTCTATTTTTTTGCAAGACTCACCCTAATGTCTACTTCGTTATAGATTGTGTGGCCAGACTCCACTTGGGTGGCACCCAATTGTCCCCTCCCCAAGCATGCCATCCATTCACCACTAAGGGTTGCAAAATGTCCAGTCCCCGATTTCCCTATTAGGTCCAGCACTCAATCAACAGCTTTCCTATCTTTGTAAATGACTTCAGCTCCATCCTTCTCACCTGGACCTAGCTTGATGGTTTATGTTGGACCATCTTTTTGTGTGATATGAACCCAGATTTTTTCCTTAGATGTTTTGGCTGGCTGTAGAATTCTTTGGTTTTTACCCCTGCTAATCAGGGATAAAGTGGCTGTGCTCCCCCTTCCACCGTTATGAGATTGGTATACTTCTAATTGGCATATTTACCTTACACATATGAACCTAGTATATGGTACAAAAGTATATTCAGGCCTATAAGTTAAATGTCACAAGTGGACTGCAGTATCAAGTGTTCCATTCACCACAGTGACACTGTAAACATGACTGTAGACCAACCACATGTAACCTGGCTACGCAGTTGTAAAAAGCATATTTGGCCTGCCATTATAAACACTTTGTAACAGCTCTAAATATTCCTTTCATATAATAAGTCGGCCCAAAGTAGGCTTTTCTCTTAAATGTTGCTTAAACCTAGGACTTGGATTTATTTTTGGATTGAAAGACTTCTGTGGGACCAGGACAAACTGTCCAAGCCAACCCTATAAGGGTGTGTTGCCACTAGGTCAAATTTCTCAAGCTCAGAGCCTTCCTGTCAAAAGTCAGCAGCTTCACTGAGACCTTGCCCAGTGGCTAGTCAATTACAAAAAGCCCTCTTCAACACAGCCTGGTATCTAGGACCAGGTCTAATTTGATTTCTGTATCTGCCCCATGTTCCATCGTGGTCAGTATTAACTTATGCCTAGGTACCGGTCAAGCACAATCATTTGACCACACTTTGCCCTTAATGCTTTTTCACAATATTCTCATTATTAAACTTTAAAACTTCAGAACTCAAATTAATCTTATTGGAATTTTGCTATTTATGTGTCATTTTTTATTGAAAGTTACTCTATTTTTTCATAGGTTTGTGATTTTTCTTGTGTTATGTTTTGATTTTCCCACTATTTTGGTACTGCATTTACTCAAAGTGAAGCCTGTCTGCCCCGTACCAAGCCTAGAGAGATGAGCTCAAGTTAACTTAGTGACTTCAGTGTTTCACCCTAACAAGGATTTTGCTTATTATTTGAGGTGGGTACTCACCTCCCTCAACCAATACTTCCAACTTCTTACAGGTTCTTTTTCTTACTGCTTCTTTCACTTACCATTCCTCACATCCCAGGACTGCCACCAAGGACTATTCCTGCTGCTGACATCATGCCCAGGCAGAGGAGCAGTAGAATGTTGCTGTTTTGGGGACCTGATGTTTATTTTGCCTAAAGATTAATGATGGAGTAGTAATGTGGCCAAAAATATCACAGTACATCACTCAGCCTTCTTTGGCTCTTGCACTCCATCAATGACATTTTTTCACTTTAAGATCTTAGATCAATTATATCCTGCATACCAATGAATGTCACTGTATTGGGTAGGCCTTGGAGAACAGTCATTGTGATTTGAGACACAATAAATTTATCAGTTTGATAATGACTTTAAACAAGGCCATAGGTAGCTGCCTTCTCAACAATTCTGGTCTGAGACGTATACATTATTTGCATAACATGGGCTACCTCCAATCTCTTTGGCTATATTTGTATATGAATTCATCTTCACCCTTGATTTGGTTTATCTGACTTGTGCTGCAGTTCTCCTAGTTCGGGACTGAAGCATTCGATGGCTTCATGTGCTACAGAATTATCAGTCCTCTTTACAGGACTTCTTATAGTATTCAGTAGCAATGTGTAGGCATTAGAGATAATTGAATCCTAGTTTAATTTCGATGTAAGTTCCAGTATACAAAAAGATATGTTACGGTTGTCAAATGATTTAAAACACAATTAAGCATTAATCAGAATATAAAATGGGTATGTGAGATGTTCTAGGCTGACAATTACAAAATCAAGGCCAATCCAATAGCAATGACAGGAGTATGTTCTAAACATGTTATACACATACTTGTATAGTACTGTTATACAGGTGGTAGTTTAAGCCTGCCTCATAGAATGTATTGCTGAAAGCACAATACTGTGGAGGAAACAAATTCCCCTGAAGAATACCATTGATAAAGGTTACTGGGATTGGTAAGGGTTTCAAAAAGCAGTGCGTCACTTTATGTGAAGTCTAAAGCTGAGTTCAAACTATGGATATGCCAACAAACAGATTAACAGGGATCAAGAAAGCTTTAATCAGAGAAACTTGAAGGTATTTATCACAAGTATTTGTTATTGATTTTAGCCCCAAAAATTATGTTCAATATGTGGTTAAAATTAGCTAGTATTCTAAAGGAGAACTTGGACAGTGACTGTCAAAAACAATTTAGATGTACAGTTTTTTTGTTCCATATAGATATCGACAGTCATTCATATAGTATGATTTGCTTTTTGTGGAGTTAAATAGCAAAACAATGTAGGCCCACATTTGAGAATATGGAGGCTATATGCCATGAAACAGACTAATAACCTATTTGCTGTACAACTGTAGGTCTTTCTTCTAGAAAATTGAATTTGCTAAAGATGTACCATGGCAAGACAGAAAGTGATATTGTACAGTATGTTTCATAATCATTGTTGGTTTCTCACACTATAGAAGATATGCTATAAAGGTAGATCAGTTCAAATATGTGTTTAAAATTCACCGTACACCAGAATTAATAGGAACTAGAAATCAGTGGTCCAACTTAAGGATCAGTCTACACAAAAAACCCTCCCTTTCTGCACATTCATTTACAGTTTTTTGCAGGTTGGCAGCAAGGGCAGGTGGAGTTAAGGATGCTTATTCTAAATAAGCCAGTGGATGGCTAAAGTAGTACAGCACATTACTATTTTAAATAAATTACCAACTTCCCATGAGGGATAGACCAAATATCAAGCAGTGTACAGACATGATGAAAGTCAGTTTCTCCATTCCCGTAAATTAATACTTAATAATTTAATTTAAAGGTGCTTGAATTTAATACACTAAAACCAATTTTGTTGTTGGCAGCGGCTCTGAGGTGATTTAATTCATACATTTCAGATTTCAGATAAAGAATAGCATTTATTTGAAGAATGTATTTCCTCGCAGTATAAAAAGTTGATATGGGCTGTGTGACATTTTGCTTAATATTAAAATAGTTAACTTTTCAGTTCCAAAGTTAAGAAGGACCTTGCTTGATCTGATGTGGCATTTTTGTGTATTTTAGCAGGTGTAAGTGTTAAGAAAATTGTTGGTGTATCATTTATTTAGAGTAGTTATTTATAAGAAAGAATTAAGTATGTTTTATCGTTTCTGAAATAGTTGGTGTTAGAAATGGAGTTTCTGGTTGGCTAGGGTATGCACCTAACCCAGGCAGAGCCCATCCACTCTAGTCAGGGCAAGGGAGTTACACTTCCAAGATAACCCCTGCTCACCCCCTTGGTAGCTTGGCACGAGTAGTCAGACCTAACCCGGACACAATGTGTAAAGCATTTGCACAACACACACAACACACGTGACACAAAATGTACACTACAAAGTAAATACAACACTGAGATATGTAAAAAATAAACTGTATTTCACAAAACATAATTAGACCAACATTACATGTTAGTAATATCCTGCTACCTTAGCAGTTGTCAGAACGTTACACAAGTTACTAGTACTCTGCAAGAATACGCAGTTGTCACATTAGAACACGTAAGTACTCAGGATTCTGCAACATAAGCAGTAGTCAGGAAGTACTGTAAGAATTCTATGCACTTGTCATGAATACCTCAAACTACCCATAAAAGGAACATTAGAGTACATATCACAAGTGATAAAAAATACATATCAGCATGTCATGCCCATAAAAGGAACATCAGCACATATATGTAATGTCACCAAAGCAGGTAGAATCATATAACCCCCCCCCAAGGTTCATACTAGGCTCACTGAGCCAATATTTTCTCAAAAGTAACTGTATGTGGCGAAGAGACACTCCTCGTGCCTAAAGGAGGAGCATAGGGGACCCTCGGCGCTCCTGTGCGCCCAACAGGTACCACGCAGTGCTCCTGGGGTAGAGGGGGCGGTCAGCACCCTCTCCTCATTGTAAACGGGCCCCTCTGGGGACCCACAATTTTGGTGGGGACCTGCCTCGGCCTCCTCACACCCTGTCCGCGGGGTAGGACCGGGCGAGGCCCAGCAAACAATTACTGGGGTGAGAGGAAGGGGGCCTCCGTCAAGGTCTCCCTTCCATGTTTTATAAAAACAAAATGCCCGTTTTGAAGGAAAAGGAGCATCCTGCTCCTAAGGCAGAGACTGGAGGAAGAGGGTGCACCCTGCCCCTTCCCCCGAGTCCTGCTCATGAGGCTTTGGAGATCGGACCCCTCCTGAGGCCCAAGAAGACATTCGCCCGCACCCGATGCGTGTGTGAGTGTTTGCTGAAGGTTCCCGGGCCGCCGCGGTGATCCCTGGAGGATAGAAGGCAGCTGGTGCCCCCGGGGTATCCAAAGAGCGGACCATGCCCCGGGGACACCGACAGGAGCACGCTTGCTCCGCTTTCCGTCTTCTTGTGCCCCGGGGGCACTGGAAAGAGCTCGATCCTCGCGCTTAGGGAACAGAAGATGCCGGGGTTGTGGCGGTGATTTTGGGGGCCTCAAAGGGCGCTTTTAAAATCGCAAAGGCCTTGTGTTCTGGTCCTGGCTGTGGCGGTGATTTGGGCACAGAGAGCGCTTCCTGAAGAGCGCGAGGGGCCCCACAATGACCCCGGGCTGCGGCGGTGATTTCTGGCAGCCAGGGAGCGCTTTAAAAAGCGCCAACAAGTCATGCAGGAGCGCTTCCACATCGCTTTAGTCAGTCAGAGCAGCACTCCCCATACTGGAGGGAGGTTACAGAGGTCAAGGGCCACAGCACCCCATCTCTGGAGACAACAGATGAAGAAGGGGGGCACAGGGCTGGCGAACCCAGCAGCAGGTCAGCACAACAAGGAGGTGCAAGCAGTGGCAGTTCCTCCTTGTGACCAGGCAGGTCACAAGTCAGCACAGCAGCAGCAGTCCAAGTTGGTCTGGGTGAGTCCTTTCAACAGCTTCCTGGCCAGCTCCAGGTAAGTTTCCTGGAGTTCCAAGAATGTCCAAAGTAATGTTTAAATTGTGGGGAAAATTCTCCTGTACTTATACTAGGTTTACAGTGTGTTTTGCAATGGGGAGGACAGGGGGTTCCAACCAGTTACAACTGGTTCTGGGAGTGCCCTTTCTCTCCTCCAGAAAAGGGTCCAAACATCAGTAGGGGGTAAACAATCCTATTGTGCGAGGCCAGGGCACAGCCTTCACAAATGCAGGTGTGCCCCGCCTCTCCCTTCTCTCAGCCCGGGAAGGCTATACAATATGTAGATGCACCTCTGTGACACCTCCACCCTCCCTGTGTACATGCTGTCTGAAAAGTATGCACAAAGCCCCAGTTGTCAGTCTGCCCAGATGTGGATTGGAGGCAGGCTGCAAAACACCAGAGTCATAAGCACAGATAAATGCGTACTTTCTAGAAGTGCCATGTCTGTGATAGTAATAAAAAATACACCTACACCAGTAAGCAGCATTTCTCATCACTATCATAACCATACCAAACATGCCTACGCTACACCTCATAAATCAGACAATACCCTTTACACATAAGGCAGGGCATTTCCAATGCAATCCTATGAGAAGGCAGCACTCACAGCAGTGAGACAAGTTAGGCTGTTTGTCACTACCAGGACAGGCCACGCAACCTGGCACCTGTCCTGCCTTCTACATACATGGCACCCTGCCCACAGGGCTAGCTAGGGCGTACCTTAGAGATGACTTACATGTAGTAAATGGGGAGTTCTGGGCCTGGCAAGTAAATTTAGATGTCAGGTCCCTGTGGCAGAAAACTGCGCACCCAGGCCCTGCGCTAGCAGGCCTGAGATAGGTTTGACAGGCTACTTCAGTGGGTGGCGCAAGCAGCGCTGCAGGCCCACTAGTAGCATTTAATTTACAGGCCCTGGGTATAGAGACTTATAGGTAAATTAAATATGCCAATTAGGTATAACCCAATCATACCAATTTTGTAAGGGAGATCACATACATGTAAGCACTGGTTAGCAGTGAAAAAGTGCTCAGAGTCAAAATGTCAGCCAACAAAGGTCAGAAAAAGAAGGAGACAAAAGGCAAAAAGTCTGGGGAATGACCCCGTAAAAGGGCGAAGTCCAAGATTTGGGTTTAGTTGAACAAATGTTTTTATGGCTTGGTTTGCTTGCTGCTGAGAAAGCATTTTTATTAATTAGAAATAATGTTTTTTTAGCTGTGTTTAGATGAGCATAACTGGGCTGCAGATTGTCATTTCTGGGACTCACCCTGCCTGCACTGACATCCGTTTTAAACCTTTTGGCAAAAGGTATATTTCTCCTGAATAAGCTTTCACCTTCATGTCTCTAGCTGGTGTTTTTCCTTTTTCATAAAATATACTGTTAGACTTGGCACTTTTTGCAGGGTCATCCCCAATCTTTTTGCCTCCTTCCTCCTTTTTCTCTGGCCGCGCTTTAGGACTCTGGGCACTTTACCACTGCTAACCAGTGCTAAAGTGCATATGCCCTCTGTGTAAAATGTATTGTTTTCTTTTTATTTATTCTTTGTCCTCATACACCCCTGATTAAATCAACTCCATATTGTTCAACCAAGCAGATGGTCACTCTCATATATAGAGATACATAACGCCGGGGGGGCGGCTGCCCGGGTCTCTCTCACTGATCTCAAAACAAGACCATTTGAGAGTTGCCTTGACATAGCCTTAATCATCGGACAAAGCTTAGATTAATAATACAATTGTAACAAACCATATTACACATCATTGTCCCATAGTCGTGACCATACCTCCACCTTACCTAGCCTATTTGAGTCTTGTTACCTCCTTCCTCGAGATCCCATTAAGTGCCTCAAACCAATCCGTATATGAAGGGGGTCGGAGGATACCCATTTACAACATATTTCCCTCCTAGCTAAAATTATAGCATAACAGATTAATCTCTTCTTTACCCTACCCCTGACCTCACCCTCTTTCGGTACACTAAAAATTACCAAGGGGAGACTCAGCAAAATCTGTTGTTCCACCACCTTCGTGATACCTTTATAGACTTTAACCCAAAAACCTTGTACCAATGGGCAGTCCCAAAACATATGAATATTTGAAGCTTTTGATAGACCACATTTTGCACAGTTGACCGAGTCACCTCCTCTCATCTTCGAGAGCTTTGCTGGAGTAACAAAGACCCTATGCATAGTAGAGAGGTGATTCCTTAATAGGGATGCTAATTTGACTTCCTCATATACCATGCACATGGAATTTCCCCACCAACTTTGTATTTGATCCGCAGTCATAACCTCCCCCCAAAGAGAATACTGCAAATTAAAATCCCCATCCTGCACCTCCACCAAAGCCCAATACCAACTGGAAACCTTCCTTGCACTCGCCTCATTATTTATTAGATTGTTTACAAACTGGTTTTCTTCCCCCAACCTTGCTGAGACCTTCTGACGCCAACTCCTCAATTGTATATACTTCAGTCTAGACAAATTCCCATCAGTCTGTTCTATAAGATCTTCCCAAGGAAGTAATAAACCATTACCGACTAAGTTCCCCCAATATTGAAACCCTGCTCTCTTAAGAGGCAAGGCTAGTACATCTATAAGACATTCAGGTGTCCCCGGGAAGTCCCAATCTGGAGCCCAAAAAGTATAATACTCAATTCTTGCCATTCGCCATACGCTATGCCATACTTTAGCTGCATGTTGCAATATCTTCAGACTCACTTTCTTAAAGAACTTGGGATCTCCAAATTTATACAGAATATTTGTTGCTGCACCCTTTACTGTTGTCACCATACAATGGAATATTTCTCCAACTGCTGAACAATCTGGGTTGGAGACTAGCATTCTAACATTCCTGAGATTAAATGCCCCAGCGTAATATTGTAGATCAGTAAGTGAAAGGCCTCCTTTCTCCTTCCTCCTTCGCAATTTCTTCCATGCAATCCTAGAACCTTTATGTGCCCAAATGAACAAGTTGGCCTTTTGTTGAAACCTACTCAGGAGCTTACTATCTATTGATAGTGGAATAGAGTTGAAAAGAAAATTCAACTTAGGCAGGATCATCATTTTTACCAAGTTTACCCTCCCAATCAATGTAAGATGTAAATGTGTCCATCTTACATTAACTTACTACATTCTGTTACTACAGACCTAACATTGACTTCTGCAATTCGCTCAACCTCCTGATCTAATAATAAGCCTAAATACCTCATAGATTTTGTCGTACACCAGTTATCGGCCTCCAAGTTCCATACCATTATTTCTGTTTTATCTGGGTTAATATGATAGCCTGAAACCCTCCCAAAACCTTCTGCCAAACTCACTAATGCCGGATAAGAGTCAGATAGATTTGAGGTGTAGACTAAAAGGTAATTGGCAAATAAGGCAACCTTCTTTACCCACCCTTTGCTACTAAAAGGAGAGATTTTTGGGTCTTGCCTAATTCTTCTTGCAAAGGGCTCTATGTTCAGATAAAACAGTAAAGGGGAAAGAGGATAGCCCTGTCTTGTGCCTCTAGTAATCTCAAATGGATCTGTAAGCACTCCATTCACCAGAACCCTCGCCTCTGGTGACTGATAGATCAAACTAATTGCTCGGCAAAATCTACTGTCCAAATTATTCCATTCTAGAACTAAGTTTAAGTACTTCCACGTGATCCTATCAAGTGCTTTCATAGCATCCAATTCTATAATAGCCAATGGATCCTGATACGTAGTAGCTAAGTCAATGGCACCAATTAAGTTGAATGTTTGCTCATGCATAAACATATTCCGTATAAAACCTTTCTGGTCTGGATGGATTAGTTCACCAATTACAACACTCAAACTATTTGCTAACACCTTAGCATAAACTTTGTAATCTGTATTCAGCAAAGATATTGGTGTATATGATTCACACCTTACTGGGGATTTGCCTGATTTTAAATTAAGAGAAATAGTAGCTTCACGCCATGAACCCCCTTAGATCTGGTAGAATTCCACCGGAATACCATTTGGTCCCACTGCCTTCCCCTTACTAATCTTTTTAAGTGGTTCCCTTATTTCTCCCTCCGTGATAGGTCTGCTCAAAAATGCCTGCTTGTCCTGCGTAAGATGGGGGAGAACATCCATATCTAATCAATTCTCAGCAACATTATCCCCTACTTCCCCGTCCTCCTTATATAAAGATGCACAAAACTTTAGGAAGGCCTCCCTTACATCCTCTGGGGATGTCAATCTAGCCCCTGTATGCCTATCCACCAGCTCGTCTATATTGCCCTGAGCCTGAGCTTTCTTCACTTTCCAGGCCAGTAACTTCCCCATATTGTCTCCAATCTCAAACTGGATCTTCTTGTTCACCTCCCATCTCTTCTCTATTCTGGCTTGTAAAACTGCCTCCAACTGCTGCCTCAAGTTCCTACCTCTTACTGTTCCAATACTCTTTCTCACCGCCCTTCTCCGGATCAAAATCACGTAGCCGTATCTGATTCTCAATATCCTCCAACTGATCCCTATACTGCCTTCTTTTATAACTGGCAATACTTATAATCCTCCGCCTCATTACCGCCTTATAAGTATCCCACACTGTCCCAATAGGAGCTGAACCATAGTTAATTCTAAAGAACTCCTCAGTATCCTTCCAGAGCCAGCCTATAATATCTTCTTCCAACAATAAAGTCCTATCAAGATTCCACCTTCTCCCAATCATCTCCTGAGAACAATAAATACTTAAAGTCACTGCAGCATTGTCAGACAAGTGGACAGGGGAATAGATAATATCCTTTACTAAATCACATAGGGATTTATCTACTAAAAAGTAATCAATTTGTGATGCATGTCCATACTTTACATTGTAAAAAGTAAATTCCCTAACCTTGCCTACTCTTAACCTCCACAAATCACATAGTTGAAACTCTTTCATCATCAATTTAAGATATTGTTGAGCTTTTGTTGTTCCTGCTGACCTAGAACTAACTGACCTATCTAACTTATTATCTAAGACCACATTGCAATCCCCAGCCATAATAACCGGATCCATACAATCCAAAAGATTCGCAAAAACTTTCTACAAGGGTTCTATATCATCACAATTGGGGCCGTAAAACCCTACCAATGTAAATTTCCTGCCTTCCAACTGGAGAGTGACCATAAGCCATCTACCTGACTTATCCGTTTTAGCTCCTATCAATAGTGCGTTCACCTGTCGCTTGATTAAAATCGCCACCCCCCTAGTATTAAAATTATGACAAATCCATTTATGACAAGAGAACAACCTAGACGCTTCCTCTTTGGTTAGATGTGTCTCCTGCAAAACTGTTATATGTGCTGGGAATTCCTTATGCAGCAACACATTTTTTCTTGCCCTAGCCCTCACCCTTAATCCATTAACATTCCAAGACATTAATTGAATTAAATCCGCCCCCTCCCTCCGGCTCTCTATTCTCCTATGCAATTACACATAGGTGAACCAGGATGCATAAGGACATTTTATAGCTTTCTCCCAACCAACCCATCCTCAATGCACCCCCCTACCCCCCCAACCCTTACTATACCCCACCCCATACCCTCCTCACCCTCGCAACCCAGGGAAACCCCCATCCTACTAACAGACCCTTGGGTCTCATTTAGAGCTCCTTTGAGCTCCCCGGTGTATTCTGAACAGTATCACCCTTTTTTATATCATCTAATATTTCATCTTTCATCTTCTAAGATGCTGAAAGCAGAGATGAATGCATGTGATCTAAAACAACTTATTCATGGCCCCACCCATGTTAAGGGTCATACACTTGATTTGGCTTTTTCTAATAACCCTAATATAAAAATTTTATCATCCTCCCCGCTAGCATGGTCGGATCACTTCCTTGTAGAAATGGAATTACATCTGACGCACTACAAGGTCCCATATATGGGGGCACTCTCACGCAGAAGGAAATGGCACAGATTAAAATCCTCAGATTTTGTCTCCGCTCTGGAGAAAAATAGACCAGGAAGTATAAATACAAATAATATAACAGATTTTTCGCTTTCTGTTAATAAATTGATAGAGAACAGCCTAGAGGTGACTATACCCCTCTCCTCCTTCAAAAGCACCCCGCGTAAGAAGTCGGCTCCATGGTACAATGCTGACTTATTAGAGAAGAAAAGAGAGTGTAGGAAACTAGAGAGGAGATGGCGCTGCACCAAAGATGAATCCATGAAAAGGGATTATAAAAATTTAATTCGAGATTATCATCTGGAAATTAGAAAAACTCAGGCGACCTATTACTCAGGAAAAATTGAAGCAGCGGCCAACTCACCCAAGGAGATCTTTAATGCCCTAAAAGATCTGATCCATCCAAGAGAGGAAGTAGAAACTAGGGATTCCCCCCAACAACATGTAGAAGATCTGGCTAGTTTTTTTCTGGATAAAATCCAGAATATTTACCTAGCCTTTCCTAATTCCCCTAATAACGGGCAGAAGAGAATAAGCCAAGAGGTTGGGCAGGCAACCCTTTTTACAAACTTTACTTCCATCAGTTTGGACAGAGTTACTAATCTATTGAGGTCAACAAAATCGGGCTCCCCACTAGACCCTGCCCCCCCCACATTCTATCCTTGGGAATTTCAGTAGTAGGGCCGATAATAAAGAATCTTATTAATACCTCTCTGAGGGACGGCATAGTGCCTGACCATTGGAAACAAGCCATTGTCAAGCCACTCTTGAAGAAAACCAGCCTAGATCCCAAGATCCTGAGCAACTATAGACCAATCTCATTACTGCCCCTAATTGCCAAACTGGCGGAGAAACATGTACACGCTCAGTTATCCACATTCCTGGAGGAAAAGAATCTTATACATCCTACCCAGATGGGTTTTAGACCTAAACATGGTACAGAAACTGCTCTGATTGCCATAACAGAAGAGGCAAGGAAGAGGATGGATATAGGTATGGAAACCGCGATTATCCTCCTTGACCTAAGTGCGGCCTTTGATACAGTTGACTTAAAAATCCTCATAGAAAGGGTACAAGGATGTGGAATTGCCGGTTCCGCGTTAGACTGGATTGGCTCCTTTTTATATGGGAGGTCATTTCAGGTACTCGATAGAGAGTATATTTCTAGGAGCACCTTCAGTAGTTGTGGTGTTCCTCAGGGCTCGGCCTTAAGTCCATTACTTTTCAACATCTACATGAGGCCATTAGCAGGCATAGTTGAGCCTTTCGGATTGAACCTAGTTTCATATGCAGATGATACGCAGCTGATAGTCTCCTTTTCTAATTCCCACCCAGATATGGGCTCAGCTCTAGGTCCATGTATGAAAGCAGTTGCAAGCTGGATGGCTGATAGTAAACTAAAGCTTAATGATGACAAAACGGAGGTTATGTTTTTTGGAAACAAAATTCCTCCTTTAAACTCTAGCCTATTGAGAGGAATATCGACCCTCCCCCCCCTAAAGGCCTCATTAAAAGCTTAGGGGTATGGCTGGACCCCCTTCTCTCAATGGCCCAACATGCGAATAGAATAGCAGGAACTGCTTTTGCTCTGCTAAGGACCCTGAGGAAGGTTCTAACTATTTTACCTTTCCCAGCTAGAAGAGTGGTTGTCCAGGCACTGATTGGTGCTCGGATTGACTATGGTAACGCTTTGTTTATTGGTTCCCCGAAATATGTAATTCAGAGATTGCAAAGGGTACAAAATGCAGCGGCTCGTCTGCTATTGAATATTCCTAAACAATATTCAATACGGCCGGGAATTGTTTCCCTACACTGGCTCCCGGTAGCTGAAAGGATTCAGTTCAAGACCCTGTGCCACTTTCATAGATCCATATTTGATAAGGGACCTGAAATGCTGAAAACCCTGGCCCAGGCTTATATTCCAACTAGGCCACTTAGATCCTCCTCAGCTAACCTGGCCATAATTCCAACCACGAGGAAAGCCAGATGGGGAGGAAGATCGGTAGCATATCAAGGCGCTTTGCTTTGGAATAATCTTCCTCTCAAGATGAGAGCAAACCCTCAAGAGATGTCGTTCAGAAAGGAACTGAAGACTTGGCTATATAAAACCTAAATCCCTTGAATAAATTTAAACAGTAGGTCACCGTTATGGCTGTTTAAGCGCTACGAGGCTCTTGGCAGTTTGGCGCTATATAAACCTCTATAACATAACATAACATAACATCTGCTAAGACTGGGTCTCTGATATTGTACATTTTGTTATTATACATCACGTGCAGAGTTGCTGGGAATTTGAGTTGAACAACTGCACCTACCCTTTTAAATTCTTCCAAACGTTTTTAAAGCTCCCACTGCCTATTTAATGTTACACCAGATAAATCAGACCTAATCTCGAATGAGAACTCCTCAACTTTCAAAGATCCCATCCCCAGTGCCTTCACCAATATTTTTTCTTTTAACTGATAAGTCTGAAAATTAACCAGGTGGGTGCTGTGCTGGTGTTTCCAGAGGGGGGAAGCTCTGTAGTGGCCTGTGACTGTGTGATGGGAACCGACTGTCCCGAGGTCCACGATGGGCCGGGCTGGTCATCTAGATCCAGTTGGACAGAGGTGCTGTCATCACTGTGGGCCTCTTCTGTTGGTGATGTGGACATGTGTGGACCCTCCTGTCCGGTGACGTTGGGTAGGGGTCCTGCAGGGGTAAAAAAGGATGTTTATTACATCTGTGTGTGGCATGGTGTGCAATGGGTGAGTGACCGTGTACCCCAGTGCTTGCATTCCTGTGTGGGACCTTGTGTGATGATGGTTGAGGGAGGTGTATGGGTATGTGCAGTGGACATGTTTTAGTGATTGGTGTCCATGCTTTGTTGTTGCATACAGGGCTTGGTGTTGGGATGTGTGGTTTGTGATGTTGGGACATTTGTGAGGAGTTAGAGTGATGAGGGTGAGGGTGAAGGTGGGGGTATTTGATGGCATGCAGGTAGGGTGGGGGATTTAATAGTTAAGATTTGACATACCAGAGTCTATTCCGCCAGGTGCTCCTGCGAGGCCCTCAGGATGCAGAATCGCCAAGACCTGCTCCTCCCATGTTGTTAGTTGTGGGGGAGGAGGTCGGGGTCCGCCGCCAGTCCGCTGAACCGCAAGGTGGTGTCTTGAGACCACGGAACGTACCTTCCCCCGTAGGTCGTTCCACTTCTTCCTGATGTCATCCCGATTTCTTGGGTGCTGTCCCACTGCGTTGACCCTGTCCACTATTCTTTGCCATAGCTCCATTTTCCTTGCAATGGAGGTGTGCTGCACCTGTGCTCCGAATAGCTGTGGCTCTGCCTGGATTATTTCCTCCACCATGACCCTGAGCTCGTCCTCTGAGAACCTGGGGTGTCTTTGCAGTGCCATGGGGTGGTGTGGGTGATGTGTGGGGTGGTGTGTGTGGTGATAAGTGTGCTGATATGTAGTGGGGTGTTGTGTGAGGTGCGTGGAAGTTATGTGGATGATGGTGTTCTGTGCCTGTGGATGCTAGTATTGTTGATGGTGGTGTCTCTCTCTGTGCTTCTTTCTCAAATGTGGTCGAAGGGGTTTTGGTGGGCGATGTGGGTGTGTGTTTTATATTGTATTGGGTGTGTGGGAGTGGTGTGTTTATGTGTATCAGGTGTGTGTATTTCGAATTGTCCAAGGTGGTAGTGTTTTGAAGTGTGTGTGTATTTTGAGCGCGGCGGTGTGTAACATGGTTGAAAGACCGCCGCGTGGATTAGTGTGTCGTGATAGTGTGGGCGTATTTCTGTTGGCATGATGGTGGAGGTTTTGTTTTTGCCAGTTTATCACTGACCTTTGGTGTGGCGGACTTGTGTGGGTGTCTGAATATTGGCGGATTCCGTGCTGTGGGTCATAATAGCTGTGGCGGAATTCCGCAGCGGTGTGTTGGCAGTCTTCTGCACGGTGGTAAGCAGCTTTTACCGGCAATGTTGTAATGACCGCCTTAGTCTCCCACACCGCGGGCAATTCGGCCACTCTAAATCCAGTAGTCTCATTAGAATAATGAGAGCATACAAGACAATGGAAAGGCTGGCAGATCGGGACTCCTAATCCCCAGGGGGGCAAAGCAAGCAGCGCTGCCCTGGTGGATGTGAAACCACCAGGACCGCCATCCTGGCAGTGTCAGTGGTCTGATCGCGGCGGCTCCACCACGGTCATAATGTGGCTGTCCTACCGCCAGCCTGTTGGCAGTGGGGCCGGCACAGCAAGTCTGGGGTCATGCGACCGCCAGACTCGTAATGACCACCTTAATCACTGGTTAACAGTGGTAAAGTGCACAGTGTACTAATGTCAACAAAAGCAAAATTCAAAATATAGGCAAGGTGAAGGCAACATGTTTGAGGGGAACACTAAACCAAGGTTGTCAGGTCTAACACTTACTAATAGATTTTACCCTTAATTCACTACCCTGTTCACATGATCTATGCATAATAGACATGTAAAGTGCTACTACCAATTAAGGGTAACTAGATGCAGATGTGATAGACTTTGTTTAGGTCTTTCAGAGTCCTGTGATGTGTGGTGGACTGTTATGAAATGTGAAAGGTATAGCCCTCTTGAAGATATGGTTTGTTAAGTACTTATTAGTCTACTTGGAGTTGTTCTTCTCACGTTTTCTAATTTTTCTTGTATGTCTGCCTCAATAGGAGCAGGATAACTCCTCTTTGTAGGATTTGGGGAGTTCTGTTGCTGTTTGCAGGCCCTTTGTACCCCATAAATCAGGTTTTTTATTTATGAGACCCTAAAAAAGGTTTCTGATTTGATCTGCCCCATGAGTTAACAGTTAGCTGTTCTTTGAACAGTCATTTCTGGGTACTTATGGGGAGCAATACATAGTTTTCTAGAAAAAACTAAAAGCACACAAAGGTGGTCATTCTGACCCTGGCGGTCTTTGACCGCCAGGGCGGAGGACCGCGGGAGCACCGCCGACAGGCCGGCGGTGCTCCAATGGGGATTCCGACCGCGGCGGTAAAGCCGCGGTCGGACCGGCACCACTGGCGGGGTCCCGCCAGTGTACCGCGGCCCCATTGAATCCTCCGCGGCGGCGCAGCTTGCTGCACCGCCGCGGGGATTCCGACCCCCCCTACCGCCATCCAGATCCCGGCGGTCGGACCGCCGAGATCCGGATGGCGGTAGGGGGGGTCGCGGGGCCCCTGGGGGCCCCTGCAGTGCCCATGCCACTGGCATGGGCATTGCAGGGGCCCCCGTAAGAGGGCTCCTACATGTATTTCACTGTCTGCTGCGCAGACAGTGAAATACGCGACGGGTGCAACTGCACCCGTCGCACAGCTTCCACTCCGCCGGCTCGATTCCGAGCCGGCTTCATCGTGGAAGCCTCTTTCCCGCTGGGCTGGCTGGCGGTCTGAAGGCGACCGCCCGCCAGCCCAGCGGGAAAGTCAGAATTACCGCCGCGGTCTTTCGACCGCGGAACGGTAACCTGACGGCGGGACTTTGGCGGGCGGCCTCCGCCGCCCGCCAAGGTCAGAATGAGGGCCAAAGTGTACAAGTTCGTTGCTGTGTGAACTATTTCTTAGAAAGCACCTCAGACAGTTATGCTGATGCCTACTGCTGAAAATTTTATAGGCTGAAGGAAGATTACAGGCTATTTTTTTCATTTTCAATAGTCCTTACACTGAAAATTCAGGCAGGGGAGGATGCAACAATCAGGCAGGCTTTTATGAACAACACTGAACATCAAATGCATTAAGAATGGCGATGGAATACATTAGATAAATGGTGCATAGATAATATTAGTGCAGTTACTGGTTCAACAGAGGGCACATAAATATGAATTCATATCTTGGGAATTCATTTTGCAATGCATGAATTTACAGCAATAATTGTTCTGTTAATATACATATCAGATGCCCATCAACTGGCTTAAAATAATTAACACAGCAATACAAGTAATTGAGGACACCTGACAATACCCAACACATACTCTCATAGTTTTTGCCCAAACAAATGTTGCTGCACATACATTCTGACATCCATATCATTTATTTAACCTAGGGATTATGATATCAATTCACAAAAGCACTTATGAATACCTGTAGTAGAACTACAGGAGTACTCTTTTACATACTCTGACATGCCTTTGTTCATCGGACTCCATGTGACTATGCTCTGGTATCTTTTTAGCAGTGTGAATTCCCTTACCAAAACAGTTTTATAATGCTTCCTCTACAGTAAAAACATTCAAGATCTATTCGTGGCTCAATCCTTGTGGTATTTTTGCACTTACTCCAATGGTGAGTGAGTCATAATATTGATATAATATGCTGCATAATTATTGAAATCCATTCTAGACACTTAGCGGCTCAGCCAAAAGATGCATTGTGTTTTGGTACCATTCTTGCCATGAAAATAAATTCTCTGTAAGTATTTTTCAATAGAGGCAACTGGAGAAGCAAAATGTGAAGCAGAATGTAAGGTAAAAGTAAACCTATACAGCAGCCTTGAATAAGGTACCGGAATGTCCTTTCTAAATAGAGCCTATATCATGAAGCACCTTCTACTTTTTGTGTTGTATTAACACAGGTTTTACTGATGTCAGGAGTATCATTATTTCTGGGCTGCACTATTACTAGGGTATATTATTGGATCCCTGACAGGACCCTATGTAATGCAGAATAAAATGTGGAAGATGGTGGCAATGCCCTGACTTCCACATGATATGCCTAATTCAAGTTATTTTTCAACAGATTCCTTCCACTCCCACGTTTGCAACATTAGTTGGTAAGAAAATGTCCTTCTGAATGTGTGGCCATCATTTATAATTTTATGCAGATCTCATAAAAGAATTAACTTAACATGGTGCATGATGTATCAAAAGAAAGGGAAGTCCTGGCAAAGCAGCCAGTCTCCCCTTTTATTCCAACTGATTGCAGAAGTGCATAAGTCCATGAAACAGCTTTGAATTTATGGCCAGTCAACAACGTAGTGCTATGAGGTCTGTTGTGTGCCCTGCTAGATTGAAATAGGAAAGGGTGACTCCTCCTAGTAGTCACAGTGCTTCTCTGTATAGAAAAGTACATGTGAAAGGTGTCAAGTTTCTCCTTAAAAAAGTTCCAGTCAGGAGTCAAAACCACAAAGGGGAAACAACCTCCTTCTGGGTATGTCTCTCGTTTTAGGGCTCTAGAGTTACACTCCCAATATATTCTCCTCCGTCTTAATTATGCCAAGAACTAATAATAATTTATTATTTACTCATGATATAATAAAGAAAACGTCACCCAGCAGCAACCTGAGTCAGCAAGTGACACTGGCCCTCATTCTGACCTTGGCGGGCGGCGGAGGCCGCCCGCCAAAGTCCCGCCGTCAGGTTACCGTTCCGCGGTCGAAAGACCGCGGCGGTAATTCTGACTTTCCCGCTGGGCTGGCGGGCGGTCGCCTTCAGACCGCCAGCCAGCCCAGCGGGAAAGAGGCTTCCACGATGAAGCCGGCTCGGAATCGAGTCGGCGGAGTGGAAGCTGTGCGACGGGTGCAGTTGCACCCGTCGCGTATTTCACTGTCTGCGCAGCAGACAGTGAAATACATGTAGGGGCCCTCTTACGGGGGCCCCTGCAATGCCCATGCCAGTGGCATGGGCACTGCAGGGGCCCCCAGGGGCCCCGCGACCCCCCCTACCGCCATCCGGATCTCGGCGGTCCGACCGCCGGGATCTGGATGGCGGTAGGGGGGGTCGGAATCCCCGCGGTGGTGCAGCAAGCTGCGCCGCCGCGGAGGATTCAATGGGGCCGCGGTACACTGGCGGGACCCCGCCAGTGGTGCCGGTCCGACCGCGGCTTTACCGCCGCGGTCGGAATCCCCATTGGAGCACCGCCGGCCTGTCGGCGGTGCTCCCGCGGTCCTCCGCCCTGGCGGTCAAAGACCGCCAGGGTCAGAATGACCACCACTGTCTGATAGTTGGTGCAAGCACACAAAGGCTCCTGAATCAGTCATCAGAGATTACTCAGTGCTGCTGAAACCCCAGCCCTTGCCTCGAGGCCCTAGCATGCCTCAATGCCTCTCCTTGTATGATGTGCTGAAGTGTCATACTTAAAGGTTGCGTTGGGCACTGTGGGCTTCAATCCTGAAGGGCCCATGGCTACATACCAATCTGCCAGTCACCCCACCCTTTCCAAACTTGCAACAGAGTTGACAAACGGTGGGGTGAAAGACAGGCCCTTAGCCAGAAGTATATTTTTAGAGGGGCATGGCTATCATCTGTGACCAAACATTAAGGGCCTGATTCTAACTTTGGAGGACGGTGTTAAACCGTCCCAAAAGTGGCGGATTTACCACCTACCGTATTACGAGTCCATTATATCCTATGGAACTCGTAATACGGTAGGTGGTATATCCGCCACTTTTGGGACGGTTTAACACCGTCCTCCAAAGTTAGAATCAGGCCCTAAGTCTGTGCTCTATAGGTGCATTATGCCCCAAATACTGTTCGCACTACTAAATATTGACCACTCAGACATTGTGGTAGAAGTATGTCATGGACAGACTATCTAAAGGTGAGTGCATGTAGGGAAGTATAGATTTACTATTCCTAACTCCACATTTACATACTTTGAAGATCTATATATATATATATTCCATGGGCACCTATATGTGAAATAAGTTATAGAAAATCTATGCTTACTGCTTGATATATTTGATTCGATATTCTGTGCCATGGATATTCTGGTTTCAATATACAGAATGCACAACATATGATTCTATGTGAAGGAATATCTGAATTTGTTTAAGGTACATATTAAAGCACACTCAATCAACTTTACACAATCCAACTATAAATCATATGCCTTAGATGGGATTTAAAAAAGAGGGATGTAAAGTTGTCAAATATACTCAAAACTGTGTATTTTCTAAACTGTTCAAGCTTTGTGAAATGCAAAGCTTATGAAGCTCTGTATTTAAAAACAATAAGCTGGCCTCTGCTGAAAACCCTCCCTCCCACACCTATCACCACAGGTGGCAGATGTCCAGCCTTCAAATTCAACATTTTTGTGCTAAAGGATGTGCTACCTGGGTGTCGAGACGGGCCACTCACCTGAAAAGCAGGATGTCTGTAGGGGCAGTGGTATAGCCCCCGACCTCCCGGAACACCTCTCAGCTCTTCCTGGTGGACGCAGAAACCCCAGCAGATGTCCCAAAAAGAAAGAGGAAGTGGAAGAGAAAGAGACAAAACACTGCCACATTTTGCCTGTCCAGCCAGGTACCCTGTATCTTCAGGGGCAGGTCGTTGTTGACAGAGTGGCAGTAGAGTTAGTGCACTCAACTTCCTTGAAACTGAATCTCTCTTTCTGATATAGGCACGGGAGCGGTAGAAGAACACCGGGATGCTCCAGCACTTTACTTGGTTAAAAATAACTGTTGGCACAATTACTAACACTGCAATACCAAAAGGAAAAACTGAGTACCATAGCAATAAGTACTGCAACACTAGGGCTGGCTTCACAAAGATTCACTGTTGCACACTACAATTAGAACTGTGGTTGCACCTATCATGCACAAGAAAGACGATTAAGGGCATTAATTATATCACATATAACTTTCCTGCATGCATAGGGTTAAACTAAAAGGAAAAAAACAGTCCAAGAAATACAAATGTCCTCTCTGGGTTTAAACAGTTAGGATGGCACAGTTTGATTTGGTTTCACTGTGTGTGTGAAAAAACCTTCAAAAGCAAATTCCTCAAACCTGAAACACAGGCAAGAATGACACAATTTTAATCCAAGAGTTATGCTATTAGAGAAAGAAAGACACATAAATGCTCTTTTAAAATTGCACTGTCACTTTTTGTAGTACTTGAGCTCAATCAGATTTCCTGAAGCACAATTAGACAAGTAACTATAATAATAATGTAGAATGTTCAGAAATGCATTTGTCTCTTCAAGATAAGCTCTCTGCCAAAATACAAGGTCTGAAATACACCATCTGTTCTAGGAAAGTTTGGCGCTCAAAGAACAAACTCCCTGGAGAATACTAGTCACTTATCTGCAGTCAATTCCAGAGTGCTGGAGGAAGGCCTGGTGTCAGCTGGTACAGGAACGAAGGAAAGAATTGCCTCAAAAGTCCTGAATATGAAGATGACAGCAGGGGCTGGACTACCAAATCAGATGCTGAGATCAGGAAGCAAAACAAAGCCAAGCTGGGAGGCATGCTTCACTCTGCTATTTATAGCCAATCAGGAAAGCAGTTGAGTTTCCACATGTGAATGAGTCACCACACCCAATTAGAAGCACATGTCTACACCACGCCCAATTAGAAGCACATGTCTACACCTGCTCACATTTAGCAGACAAGCATTGATAAAACCAATTGTGTAACACAGCACATTATGCTTACTTGGAAACATGAAGGTTCAACCAAGAACAGAGACAAGATTTAACTCTAATCCCTGGGGATGCTGACAGATAACGCAGAAGGCACCTTGGGGATTCCTGACAGTCCTCCCCACCAAGGACCCTCTCATAGAGTGGCGCTTGGAAGGGTGCAGGAGATGGAATTTTTTAGTAAGACGTGGAGCATGAACTGTGGACGCGGGTTCCCAGGAATTGTCCTCAGGCCCATAGCCTTTCCAAGCCAATAAATAGTGTAGAACACCACAGACGTGCCTGGAGTCAAGAATTTTGGCCACTTCAAATTCCCATTGCCCGTGTACTTTTACTGAGGGAGGTGGTGGGGCATCACGGGTATCAGGGGAATAGGGACGGAGTAATGACACATTAAAACACGGGGTGTACCTTGAAATCATCTGGCAATGTCAGTTCTACTACCACAGGATTGATAGTTTTGGCAATAGGAAGGGGCCTAGAAATCGGGGGGTTCATTTTCTGGATCCTGCAAGATAGAGATTTTATGATGAGAGCCACACCTGATCTCCTATCTGATAAGAGGGACCAGGTCTCCTTCCTTTGCCTGATTGTTTTTTACTTTAGCTTGGTAGAGTTTTAAATGGTGTTGTACTTGTTTTTGAATCTCCTGTAACTCTTTATGGTGTTTCTGTACTGATGGGACTCTTGTGGATGTTTGGGACCCAGTTGTAGGTAGCATTCTTGGGTGCAGACCAAACAAACAGTAAAATGGAGAAACTCCTGTAGCCATGTGGACACTGTTGTTATATAAAAATTCAACAAGAGGTAAAGCCTTATCCCACTCAGTAATCCATGTGTCAATGTAACATCTCAGGATTTGCTCCAGCGATTGGTTGGCATGTTCCGTCTGCCCATCCGTTTGTGGATGATATGCAGAGGACAAGCGGACGTCCATACCGACAGAGGAACAGAAGATATGCCAAAACTGTGATATAAATTAGGGGTCACGATCGGAAACAAATGTGGTGGGCAACCCATGAAGCCGTACAATGTGTTGGACAAACAAATCAGAGAGCTTGGAAGCCCTAGGGAGGCATTTTAATGGAACAAAATGAGCCATTTTAGTTGGGTAATCTAAAACCACCCATATGACAGTGTATCCATTGGAAGCTGGGAGATCAGAAATAAAATCCATACTTTTAGTATGCAATGGGGCCACCAGAATTGGCATGGGAAGTAACAATCCTGTGGCTGGAGTATGTGGCCTTTTAGCCCGAGCACAGGTGGAACAAGTCTGGACGTAACTTCTGGTATCCTGTACAAGTGTGGGCCACCAAAACCATCCGTGACAGAGATCTAACATCTTTTTCTCAGCCGGGTGACCTGCGAGGACAGAATCATGTCCCCAATGTAACACTGTATCCTGTAATTCTTTGGTAGGGACGTACAACTGATCATTCTGGTATAGTGAACCCTCTTTTTCAAGCACATCAGTTCAACAGGGAACCTTGTGTTGGGCTACCTGTATTTTCTCAAGGAACTCTTGGGAAGTGCACACAGCCACAATTTGTTCTGGGGGTGTAATGCTTCTGACCTGTTCTAGCGCAACATCAGAGGAGAAACCCATGCTAGACCACGTGTCTGCCTTTTGTTGTGTAATACCGGGCCTATAGGTGATTACGAAGTCAAACTTGTTAAAGAATAGAAGTCAGCATAATTGACAAGGTGTCAGGGCCTTGGTTGCTTGAAAAAACTGTAAATTACAGTGATCTGTGTAAAGAGTTATGGTGTCTAGCTCCTAGTAGGTGGTGATGCCATTCCTGGAAGGCAAGCTTGCTGGCCAGACGTTCCCGCTCCGCCACTGTGTAATTTTGCTCTGCACATAGCAATTTCTTTGAGAAGTAAGCTACTGGATGGAAATGCCCAGACTCAGGATCTCGTTTGGACAAGACACCACCCACAGCCATTTGGGAAGCCTCTGCTTCCACGAAAAATGGCTGAGCCGGGTTGGGATGATGGAGAATGGGTGCTTCGGTAAATGTGTTTTTAAGATGTTGGAAGGCTTTCTTAGCTTCTGCATCCCAGAGGAACTTAACCCCCTTTCGTAGGAGACGAGTTATGGGAGATACCATGGTAGAAAAGTGGGGTATAAATCTCCGACGAAAATTTGAGAAGCCCAAAAACTGTTGCACTTCCTTGATGGATCTTGTGGCTACCCAATCCAGGATGGCCTGTACCTTGGACCTATCCATGGAACTTCCATCAGGAGTGATCACATATCCCAGGAATTCTACAGTTGTAGCGTGAAAAACTCATTTTTCCTGCTTGGCGAAGAGATGATGCTCACGAAGCCGTTTTGCAACCGCTCTTATATGCCCTATATGTTCCTCAGTGGAAGACGAATAGATCAAAATGTCGTCTATGTATACCACTACACTGATATCCAGAAACTCCTGCAGCACTTCATTGATGAAAAATTGAAAACTGCAGGAGCGTTACACAACCCGAAGGGCATCACTGTGTATTTGAAGAGTCTGAATTTAGTTCGGAACGCCGTCTTCCACTCATCCCCCTTCATCACTCGGATAAAGTGGTAGGCGCCCCGGAGGTCGAGTTTAGTATAAATGATTGACTGACGTACCTGATCTAAAAGGACCGGGATCAACAGAAGTGGATACCGATTTTTTATAGTCACTTTGTTCACTGCATGACAATCCATACAGGCGCGCAGCTTGCGATTCTTCTTGGGTATGAAGAATAAAGGTGACGATACTGGTGATGTTGAATGACGAATGAAACCCTTAGCCAACAGATCATCCAGGTAGTCTTGCAGGTATCAATTCTCAGGCTGAGAAAGAGCATACACCCTACTACATGGTAGCGTTGCCCCTGGAATAAAGTCTATACAACAATCTTATGACCTATGTGGCTGCAGCTGGGTGGCCTTCTGTTCACTAAAGACATCAAGGAAGCCTTTATACGGTGCAGGAATGGCCAGTGTGTCGTCCTGCTTGATAGCCGTACTATGTGTGGACCCACAATGCGAGGGTGCCACTAGTAATGGTTTGTCTTGGTAACAGGAGTGCCAGCAATGTTTAGAGTCTAATGTCACTGTCCTTGCTGCCCAGTCAATTTTGGGATTGTGTAACTGAAGCCAGGATATCCCCAAAATGGCTCCAAATACTGGGGTATCTATGAGGTCAAACTGAATTTGTTCTTTATGGTTGTTTGCTCAAAGCATGGACAAGGGTGTTATTTGATAAACGATAAGCCCGGAGGATAATTCTGAGCCATCCACGGCTCCGACTGGTTCAGGGACGTGTTTTCTGACAGTTGTAATATTTAGGGTTTTAGCCAAACCCAAGTCTAAAAAGTTTCTGGTAGCCTCAAAGTCAAGCAATATGGAAATTACCTTACGAACCCGAGTGGACAACACTAACTTCACAATAAGAGTTAGATGTCTAGGTACTGGACTGGTGGTATTAGCCAGAAGATGTGACACCATATTGAATGAAGTGCTCGATAAAATGGTCTATCAAGCCAGTTAGTTTTCCGCCTGGTCAGGAAGAGAGAATTCAGGCCCTGCTACCGCTCCAATGGCTTTCTTTGGAGCAGTAGGCTTGTTAAGATATTCCCGAGCAAAATGTCATGCCTTACCGCAGTATAAACAGAGTTTAAATTTTTTCCTACGTTCTTTCTCTTCCTTAGATAGTGGGCCCGCACACTGCCAATTTGCTTAGTCTCAGGTGTATCATGAGTGGGAATGTTGGACTCCTTTTTCTCAGTTTTGAGCACCACTAAGCGTGTGTCACCCTGGAATTTTTCTTTCTTACGTTCACTCAAGCGGTGGTACAGTTGTACCACCAGGTCAATGAACTCGGAACACTCCATGGGAGGTTCCACAATTTGGGCTAGAACATCCTTGATATTGTCCAGAAGGCCATGATAGCAGAGGGAGGTCCTCTCTCCTCGGGTCACTCAGTCTCTGCCACCAACCGATTGAAAGAGGTGATATAGGACAGTAGATCCTTGATTCCCTGGCGCAAATTCAGCAACTCATTGTCACTGGCTTGCACGAAGAGATGTTTGGCGAAAATTTTCTGCAAGGACTCCTTGAACCGGTTGAAATCATACAGAATAGGGTCATTGTGCTCCACCAGCGGAATAGACCAATTAGCTGCATTGCCTCCCAAATAAGACATAGGCCTCATTATCAACACATCGGTTCGTTCCATGCCGCCGGCGGTAAAAACTGCCAACAGAGGAGTGGGCCGGACCGCCAAATAATGAACCAAACGAAAGTCAGGCATCGCAAAAATCACCTACCGCCAGCAGAGGAGTGCCGCCGACGACGGCAGAGTCCATCCACAGGCCGACGGAAAGGCCCAACCTGCCCATCAAATAATGAACCACCAGTCTACCGCCAGTTCCAGGGCGGGAAGCACCGCCATGCAAAGCCGGGCATAAATGAACCAAATATAAGGAAACACTCACCGGAGGCCCACACAACACGCCGAAGCAGACATGGATAGAGAGCTGCAGATCATGCCAGCCCTGCTCCTTGCCATATACCTTCACGACCGAGACCACCGAAGAAGACGATGGCGGTAAGTACCACAACATATGAAACAAGGGAGGAAAGGCCACATTCACATACCCACCCGCTACACCCACCCTGCAATGCCGCCAACCCTTCACAGCAGCCCAAGTCATACACCCCACAGCAAGAGGTACTTACCCGACACAAGGCAAATCCAACTTGACCATAGTACATACAAATGGCCCACACCCATGAGCAATGAAATGAAAGACCAGGGTTCAACAGTGTGCCGCCAGAACACAGGCAACACAGAAATCTTTAATGAAAGCTCACAGAGCCAAATAGTCCAAACAGGGCCAATGGCCAGTCCGTACGGCTACAATTGCCATGGGCCACAACAGACCCAACCGACTCCCAAAAGTGCACGATACTCCACCTAATGGGGCAAAAAAGGGGCATCCAGGCACCTCACGGAACAGGGGCAGGGGGTCGTGGGGGTGGGGATTTTTGATGGGGTGGGCCTTTCGTTTGGAAGGTGGAGGGGGGTGGGCTTGTCCTTTGAAGTGGGGGCAGATGTTTTGAGTGGTTGGAGCCAGATGTACTAGGCTCAGCCCGGGCCTTTTTTTCTCTGGGGAAGGGGCACAGGAATGTGAAGGGCAGACAGGGGTGGGCTGTGAAGTGGAAGGAGTGGAAAGGGCAAGGAGGTGAGCATGCTTGGGGACAAGACGGGGTCGGCCAGTTGGTTGGAAGAGGTCAGCACGGGAGAGGCAAAGTTTCTTTGGAGCAATCGGGGTGGTCCTGGATGAGGGTGTGGGAGAGGAGACAGAGGCAGTGGATGTATGTGGTGTAGGGGTGCGTGTAGTGTGTGCAGGTGACTGGACAGTATGCTGTGGTGTGGTGGATGTGTGATGGGTGGGTGTCTTTGTGCGTTTGTGTGTTTTTGGAGGAGGGGGGTTGGACACAGTGGGAGAAGACAGGCAGCTAGTGTGGATGTATGTTGTGTGGGTGTCTGCAAGTCTGGTGAGTGTACTGCATGTGTCAACTACAGTAGTTGTGGTGAGTGCAGGTGTGGTGCATGGGGTGCATGTATGGATGTCTGCTACTGTGGTGAGTGCAGTAAGAGGAGCAGCAACAGTGACTGAAGGTGCAGTGCATGAGGGTGTGGATGTAGAGGGGACAGACAGGGAGGCGGAAGAGGTGGGCACACTCAGGGAAGTGGATGTTGTTGTGGTGCTTGTGTTTAGAAGTGTGCTTCTTGTGTGTTGATGTGCTTGACTGCGTGTCTGAATGTGTGCCTTGGACGGGTGAAGGGAGTGGGGTGCTGGAAGGGGTAGAGGAGGTTGGAGGGGGAACGGAATGGCCAGGGAAACTGGCTGCCGTCCAAAAGGATGCCAGAGCCTGAAAAGATCTCTGTAGGGCAGACACTGCACCGTGAATGCCATCCAGATAGGCATTTGTCTGCTGCACCTCTGATGCTAGCCCCTGGATGGCATTCACAATGGTTGTCTGCCCTACAGAGATGGTTCTCAGGAGGTCAATAGCCTCCTCTGTGAGGGCAGCAGGGCTGACTGGGGCAGGGGAGGAGGTGCCTGTGGCGTAGGAGATGCCCAACTTTCTGGCAAAGCAGGCACAGGCAACTCAGTGGGGAGCAGAAGGGAGGGCGGTGATGGAATAGGGGGTTGCGGAAGATGTCACTGTAGTGGTGTGGCCATTAGGGTCCGCCACCGCCGGGGAGCACCCATTGGAGGAGGTCTCAGAGTCACTACCTCCTGTGGTAGTTGCCTCCCCCGTGGAACTCCCCTTGCCCTCCCACCCACTGGTCCCCTGGGAGTCAGATGTCTCTGCCTCCGAGGACCCATGGGCTGCCTCTTCCCCACTTGCCGCAGCCTCAGCTCCCTCACCAGATGTTGCTGCTGTACCAAACCAACACAAGAGAACAGAAATGGGGAGACAAAACATCAGAGACAATTGTAAATAGCTGAATGGAGGTACATAATGGCCAGACATACACCCACCCAGAAGACACACCCAACAGGCAGCACCGTTCACTATGCCCATGGCCATGGCCCTGACTACTGACCAAAATACTGCTCTACACCCATCCCCTGGACTACCTAAGGAGGTGATGTAGGAGGCTGGCCTGGCTTGTAGTGGGTACCAAGGGGTACTTACACTCTGTACCAGGTCCAGTTATCCCTTATTAGTGTAGAAGAGGTGTTTCTAGCAGCTTAGGCTGATAGAAGGTAGCTATAGCAGAGCAGCTTAGGCTGAACTAGGAGACATGCAAAGCTCCTACTATACCACTGGTGTCACATGCACAATATCACAAGAAAACACAATACACAGATATACTAAAAATAAAGGTACTTTATTTTTATGACAATATGCCAAAAGTATCTCAGTGAGTACCCTCAGTATGAGGATGCCACATATACACAATATATATGTACACAATACCAAAAATATGCAGTAATAGCAAAAGGAAGTAATGCAAGCAGTGTAAAGTTATAATAGATTGCAATAGGAGCACATAGGTATAGGGCAACACAAACCATATACTCCAAAAGTGGAATGCGAACCACGAATGGACCCCAAACCTATGTGAGCTTGTAGAGGGTCGCTGGGACTGTAAGAAAACAGTGAGGGTTAGAAAAATAGCCTACCCCAAGACCCTGAAAAGTAGCTGTAAAGTGCACCTATAACCCCCATAGAGCACAGAAGTCGTGATAGGGGGATTCTGCAAGGAAAACCAACACCAGCAAAGCAACAACAGTGGATTTCCGGACCTGAGTACCCAGGCTTGGCTGTGCACGAAGGAAATCCTGGAAGAGTGCACAGGAACCGGAGCAGCTGCAAATCACGCGGTACCCAGCAATGCAGTCTAGCGTGGGGAGGCAAGGACTTACCTCCACCAAACTTGGACTGAAGAGTCACTGGACTGTGGGAGTCACTTGGACAGCGTTGCTGAGTTCCAGGGACCACGCTCGTCGTGCTGAGAGGGGACCCAGAGGACCGGTGATGTAGTCTTTTGTTGCCTGCGGTTGCAGGGGGAAGATTCCGTCGACCCACAGGAGATTTCTTCAGAGCTCCTGGTGGAAGAAGGAGGCAGGCTACCCCCAGAGCATGCACCACCAGGAAACAGGGGAGAGGGCCGGCAGGATGAAGCGATACAAGGTTGCAGTAGTCGTCTTTGCTACTTTGTTGCGGTTTTGCAGGCGTCCTGAGCAGTCAGCGGTCGATCCTTTGGCAGAAGGTGAAGAGGGAGACGCAGAGAAACTCTGGGGAGCTCTTGCATTCGGTATCTGAAGAATTCCCCAAAGCAGAGTCCCTAAATAGCCAGAAAAGGAGGTTTGGATACCTAGGAAGGAGGATAGGCTAGTAAGAAAGGTAAGAGCTTATCAGAAGGAGTCTCTGACGTCACCTGATGGCACTGGCCACTCAGAGCAGTCCAGTGTGCCAGCAACACCTCTGTTTCCAAGATGGCAGAGGTCTGGGGCACACTGGAGGAGCTCTGGGCACCTCCCCTGGGAGGTGCAGGTCAGGGGAGTGGTCACTCCCCTTTCCTTTGTCCAGTTTCGTGCCAGAGCAGGGCTGGGGGATCCTTTAACCGGTGTAGACTGGCTTACGCAGAGATGGGCAGCATCTGTGCCCATCAAAGCATTTCCAGAGGCTGGGGAAGGCTACTCCTTCCCAGCATTCACACCTATTTCCAAAGGGAGAGGGTGTCACACCCTCTCTCACAGGAAATCCTTTGTTCTGCCTTCCTGGGCCAGGGCTGCCTGGACCCCAGGGGGGCAGAAACCTGTCTGAGGGGTTGGCAGCAGCAGCAGCTGCAGTGCAAACCATGAAAAGGGAGTTTGGCAGTACCCGGGTTCTGTGCTAGAGACCCGGGGGATCATGGAATTGTCCATGATCTTAGACATGTTACATGGCCATGTTCGGAGTTACCATTGTGACGCTATACATAGGTAGTGACCTATGTATAGTGCACGCGTGTAATTGTGTCCCCGCACTCACAAAGTCTGGGGAATTTGCCCTGAATTATGTGGGGGCACCTTGGCTAGTGCCAGGGTGCCCTCACACTAAGTAACTTTGCACCCAACCTTCACCAGGTAAAGGTTAGACATATAGGTGACTTATAAGTTACTTAAGTGCAGTGGTAAATGGCTGTGAAATAACGTGGACGTTATTTCACTCAGGCTGCACTGGCAGGCCTGTGTAAGAATTGTCAGATCTCCCTATGTGTGGCAAGAGAAATGCTGCAGCCCATAGGGATCTCCTGGAACCCCAATACCCTGGGTACCTCAGTACCATATACTAGGGAATTATATGGGTGTACCAGTATGCCAAAGTGAATTAGTGAAATTGGTCACTAGCCTGTTAGTGACAATTTGGAAAGCAGAGAGAGCATAACCACTGAGGTTCTGGTTAGCAGAGCCTCAGTGAGACGTTTAGGCATCACACAGGGAACACATACATATAGGCCACTAACTTATGAGCACTGGGGTCCTGGCTAGCAGGGTCCCAGTGACACATAACAAACATACTGACAACATAGGGTTTTCACTATGAGCACTGGGCCCTGGCTAGCAGGATCCCAGTGAGACAGTGAAAACACCCTGACATATACTCACAAACAGGCCAAAAGTGGGGGTAACAAGGCTAGAAAGAGGCTACTTTCTCACATGTGACATGTGGGAGACCTGACAAAGACACCCCTACACCGTTTGCGGAGCATAAAGTAGATGGACACCAGTCAGAGTCCCTGCCTCTAAGTAGTATGAACCCTAATGCACACACAGACATCCTTCCAGACTGAAGTTTGTGAAATGAGTACTCACCCCCTTGTGACTGCTGTGCAGCCTTCAAGTGCCCATTCAGGTCTAGGTACGCCACCGCCAGGATACATTGCATGAGGGGGGTCAGTGCCCGACGGGCACCCCTTCCACGTTGGGAGGACTACCCCAGCTGGGCTTCATAGATCTTACGTGCCCAGTGCCGCTGGTCCTCCCACCTCTTTCTGCAGTGGGTGCTCCGCCGGTTGGAGACCCCCAGAGTCCACACCTCCTTGTCGATGGCATGCCAAAGTGCCCTCTTCTGGTGGGCTCTGACCTAAAAGGGTGACACAAATATGGAACACAGAGGACACGCACTTGCAAGATAGGTACAACTGGGTAATTGTCCACTATGGGACGGACAGTACTCTCAGACTTGCAGGGCATACGCGCGCAGTATGCCATGCACCACAACCCATGCAGGCTCAGAGGTGCACACATATGTCCATTCAACACCATCCATTACACCCAAACAGTGCCCCCCAAACCCAGACTCACCTGTACCTCTGGCCGTCTGTACAGTTTTGCGTACAGGGGCAGGACCCTGTCCACTAGCCTCTCCAGGTCCTCCTGGGTGAAGGCCGGGGCCCTTTCCCCTGCAGCACAAGCCACATCCATTGCCAGAGGCAGGCCACAGCAGTACACACAGTGGAGTATCTGTCCGCACAAGATCAGGGAGTCAAGTGAATAATTGATGATGAAATTGCATACGTTTCGCGGCGGTGTGCACCGTCACTGCCGGCGGCGATCATGATAGGCCAGGATTCCCCATTGGCAGCCATGTTAACCAATGACAGTGCGAACGGCGGTAAACACCGCCTTACACTGTGACATCAACCGCTAGCGGTATAAGGTCACTTCCACAACGAAAGGCCTGGATTACAGTGGGCAGACATTTTGGTAGTAACTACGCATCGATAAATAAAACTTTGCACAATGCAGGCCCTACTAGCCACATGAAGCACCTAAGCATGTGTCCATTCCGTAATATACCACACATGAAATACTCTGTTCACTCATTGTGATGTAGGTGTAGATCTGTCAGGAAGCCGTTAATGTTGAGTCACTACAATGAACTATGCAGTGCACAAATGATGAAATGTGTGCCTAAGTATGTGTCTTCATCACACCTTTTTGAAACCCCTCGTAGGTACCAACCCTTGAGGCGAGGCAGGGCACCATCGGTGTACAGACCAGTTGTGGATATGACGACCATGGTGGAGCATCAGATCATGATCAATTACAGACTCACACGTGCAACAATTCAGGAACTTTGTGCTTTACTGGATCCTGCACTAACTCCGGTAAATCATAATCAGCATGCCATCCCTACTGAAGTGCAGGTGCTCTCCACACTCCATTTCCTGGCCACAGGCTCATTTCAAGTGACAGTGGGCATGGGTGCTGAATTTGCATAGCCAATGTTCAGCATGGTACTGACAAGATTTCTGAATGCATTTGTACGACACCTGCAGTCCTATGTGATGTTTCCCCAAAGTACTGACCTCTCTGCCATCAAGTCTGAATTCTATGCCTTTGCCAACATACCCCATGTTATAGGTGCCATCAATGGCACCCACATACCAATCATCCCCCCAAGAGTGAGTGAACAGGTGTACAGAAACAGAAAGAACTTTCACTCCATGAACATCCAATTGGTATGTACTGCAGACCAGTACATCTCACATGTGAATGCAATGTTCCCAGGTTCAGTCCATGATTCTTTTGTGTTGAGGAATAGTAGTGTGCCACACAGGATGGAACAACTCCAAGAGGACAGAGGGTGGATGATAGGTAAGTGTGCCTGTCACTAACTGACACATAGCAGACAGCCAAGCTGTCTGACTGAGGGGCATAACAATGACAACTCTGTATTGCACCTTTTACCAGGTGATTCTGGCTATCCAAACTTGCGTTGGCTCCTGACACCAGTGAGGAATCCCAGGACGGATGCAGAGAGGAATTACAATGAGGGCCATGGACGTACTAGGAGGGTGATAGAGCGAACTATAGGTCTCCTGAAGGCTAGATTTCATTGTCTATATATCTCTGGGGGTTTCCTGGCCTATGGGCCTGAAAAGGTGTGTAGAATAGTGGTGGCCTGCTGCATGCTGCACAACGTGGCAGTGAGACATTATATCCCCCTCTTGGAGGTGGAGGGTGCTGTGTGTCCTGACCAGCTACCTCAGAGAGGTGAGGAGAGTGATGGTGATGATGAGGAAGGGGAAGATGTCAATTCCAGGACCCAACTGATACAACTCTACTTCCAATAACTGTGTGGGACTTGGGCCTAACATTGGGGTTTGTGACAAATACTGGCAGTATGCTCAGTCATATTGGGGTGTTGATAATGATAGGTGAAACATGGTCCACTACTGCATGGTACAGATTGAAATTTTCTGCATTTACTTATTGCCAACATTTAGCCACACAGGACTCCCTTCATGCACAGATTTGACAATAAAGAGTTATCAGCCAATTGCATCCATACTTTACTTTGTTCACAATTTAACACAGGGCCAGTGTTACAGGTGTGATATGTGTTTTATTGGTTGAAGTGAGTGAATAGTTCTGTTTACAGTGATGGCAAGTCGTAAGGGGTAGGTGCTCTCAAGACCAACATGGTGGCAGCCTTGTTGGTACGAATGATGGGTCCATCTTTTCTTACATTAGTTCATATTGCCTCTTAGCAATGTGTGGTGGCTGATTGAGTGGGATGGTTGCGGTGCAGATTGTTGCTGAGTTACTTCTTGAAGGGGGCCATGTTCTTTAGTGGGGTTCCAGTGCCATATCTTGGCCTGAGGGTCCATTTGGGCACCTGCTGTTGACCTTCACTGGATGACATGGTAGGCCCTTGGGTTTCCTGTGAGGGTAGTTCCAGGGATGTTTCTGCTGATGGTGTATTCTCATGGTGGGTGTCTGGTGCTGTAGTGGGGGCCTTTTGTCCTGTGTGAGTGTCAGACTGGTTTTGGACCAGCTGCAGCAGTGCCCCTGCTATGGTGGCCATTGTGGCGTTGTGCTGTTTCCACTGCTCCATGGACTGCTGGTGGTGTTCCTGCTGCATTCTCTGACTGTGCTCCAGGGAGGACACAATCTGTGCTAACCTGTCATGGGTATGCTGGTAGGCCCCCAATACCTCGGATATCACGTCCTGTGCTGCTGCTTCCATCCTGTGGCCTCCCCCCTGGCTCACTGCCACCCTTGCACTTGCCCTAGCCCCCTGTGCCTGTTTCCCCTGCACAGGTCTGGCAGGACTACTTGTACTGGGGCCCTCGCCTTCCTTCATGTTGGGAGTGGGAGACTGTGGCCTCTGTACCTGTGTCCCACCAGTCTGTGGCCTGGATACACTGGTGTGGAGACGCTTGCCGTGGGCTGCTGGTCTTGACTGGGTGGTAGGGATGACAGTGGTTTCCTGGGTGGGGCTGCTGCATGGTGAGAGTCCAGGACTGTGTGAGGGGCCTGCCTGCCTGCTGATCAGTGTCCAGGGATCCTTCACCAGTGTCCTGTGAGGTGCCTCTGTCTCCCTGGGGGCACTGGCACTACTTGTCCCGTTCGTTAGGGTTGCATGGGTGGTGGTGCCTGTTGGGGACATAGACATGTCTGTTACAGCTGCATGAACGTTTGAGGTGAATATGACTGGGATATTTTGTGCTGGGGTTACTTTCAGTGGCCTTACAGGGTGCCTTTGTGAGGTTGACACTGCATTTAGCATCGACTGTGGGGTTGCATTGTGGTTGGGGGTGTTGTTCCATTGTGGGTACTTGCAGGGGTAGGTGACTGGGCACAGGAGGAGGCATGTGGGCCTGTTGGTGGGTTTGTGGTCATGCAGGGGGGGTGGATTTAGTGGCTGATGCCTGGGTGGGGTGTTGGTCCTAGTGGGTGTGGGTGGGGTGGGGTAGTGCATGCATTACAGGTATGGTGAATATGGGGTATATGTTGATGACTTACCTGAGTCCATTCCTCCAGTGAGTCCAGTGAGTCCCTCAGGGTGCAGGATGGCCAGGACCTTTTCCTCCCAGTCTGTGTATTCTGGTGGTGTTTGTGGCGGTCCTCTCCTAGTCTTCTGCACTGTGATGTGGTGCCTTGATGCCATGCCCCTGACCTTTTCCCGCAGGTCGTTCCATCTCTTCCAGATGTCGTCCCTGGTGCGTGTATGGTGTCCCACTACATTGACCCTGTTCACAATGGTCTTCCATAGCTCCATTTTCCTTGCGATGGGTGTGTGCTGCACCTCGGCCCGAATGTTTGTGGCTCCACCCTCAGGATCTCATCCACCATGGTCCTTAACTCCCTTTCGGTGAAGCGTGGATGTTTGGAGGGTAACATGGTGAGTGTGGTGAATGGTGTTGGGGCTGGGAATGTGGTGAGGGTGCTCTTCTGTGGGTTGATGTGTGTCTCCTGTATGCTGGCGTTCGATGTCTGCCTCTGGTGCTCTCCGTCTTCTTGGCCTGGTTTCGTTGCAAAGGATTGTGGGGTATGTCTGGGGGTGTTTTATGGGGTTATGGATGTGTGTCAGGTGTGTGGGTTACACGCTTATCCAATGTGTGCACTTCTTGCTGTTAAGTCCACTTGCCGCCCATGGCGGTCAGAGCCGCTGATGGTCACTTGGCCTCCACTGTCCATCAAGGTGATTTGTGCATCATTATTTGGAAGGTGGGATGTGGGTGTGATTGGCGGTGGCGGGGTGGGGAGCTCCGGGATTCCCGCCGAAAGGGTCATGGCGGGAATGGTGGTCTGGTGATTTTTGGCGGGGTTGGGACTTTCGTTCATTATATGGCGGGTTTCCATTCACCGCCAACAGTGGAATTCTGTTCACCGCCGCCATGGCGGTCGGCGGTGGTTCCCGCTGAGTTCATAATGACCGCCATAACAAAATCTACCTTTGCAGCATCGTTGGGGAATGCAGCTGCCCGACACAAAAACTGTAGCTGGCACTGGTTAAGAAAAATGTTGAACTTGGCATTAGTTCCAAAAAACCTTTCTGGAGGAGCTAAGGGCACAGGGGTTGGTGTTGTGACCATTACCTGCATGAGTTGTGTGGTGGAAGTTGTTGGGCCTGAATCAGGTCTAGGAACATGATTAGATGGGTCAAACCGAGGGGCCTGTAGTACTGGAGATCTTTGTTTTAGTTTGACTCTCCCCCAGGGGGTGTCTTGTGGTTTATACCGCTGTAGTTCAGTGTGCAACTCCAGGTTCTCTTGCTTTAAGGAAAGAACTTCCTTCTGTAATCCCGCTAGGACCCTAGTTAAATTTAATAAAGATGGAGCATCCTGATCAGCTGGTATAGCCTGTGCTAAACCTTTGAAAGTACCCATTGAGGAATCCATCGCCCAGGCAGCCCTGTATGTTGTGGCTTGGCTTTATGTTGAGACGGGCCACTCACCTGGAAAGCAGGATGTCTGCAGGGGCGATGGTATGCACTTCCTGGTGGACACAGAAACCCAGAAGGTGTCCCAAAAGGAAGGGGGCGTGGAAGAGAAAGAGACAAAACACTGCCACGTCTTGCTGGTCCAGCCAGGCACCCTGTATCTTCGGGAGGGCAGGTCATTGTTGACAGGGTGGTAGTACAGTTAGTGCACTCAACTTCCTTGAAACTGAATCTTTCTTTCTGATATGGGCACAGGAGCGGTAGAAGAACACCGAGATGCTCCAGCACTTTTCTTGGATAATAATAACTGTTGGCACAATTACTAACACTGCATTAATAAAAAAAATAAAAAAATGAGTACCATAACAATAAGTACTGCAACACTAGGGCTGGCTTCACAGAGATTCACTGTTGTACACTACACTTAGAACTGTGGTTGCACTTATCATGCACAAGAAAGACAAACAAGGGCATTAAATATATCAGATATAACCTGCATGCATGGGGTTAAACTAAAAGGAACAAAAACAATCCAAGAAATACAAATGTCCACTCTGGGTTTAAACAGTTAGGGTGGCACAGTTTGTGTGTGTATGAAAAACCCTTCAAAAGCAAATTCCTCAAACCTGAAACACAGGCATGAATGACACAATTTAAATCCAAGAGTTATGCTATTAGAGAAAGAAAAGACACATAAATGCTCTTTTAAAATTGTACTGTCACGTTTTGTAGTACTTGAGCCCAGCAGATTTCCTGAAGCACATTTAGTCAAGTAACTACAATAATAATGTAGAATGTTCAGAAATGCATTTGTCTCTTCAAGATAAGCACACTGCCAACTACGAGGTCTGAAATACACCAGCTGTTCTAGGAAAGCGCGGCGCTCAAAGAACAAACTCAGTGGAGAATACTAGTCACTTAGCTGCAATCTTTTCTGGAATGCTGTAGGAATGCCTGGTGTCAGCTGGTACAGGAACGAAGAAAAGAATTGCCTCAAAAGTCCTGAAAATGAGGATTACAGGAGAGGGTGGATTGCCAAATCAGATGCTGAGATCAGGAAGCAAAACAAAGCCAAGCAGGGAGGCATGCTTCACTCTGCTATTTATAGCCAATCAGGAAAGCGGTTGAGTTTCCACATGTGGATGAGTCACCACACCTAATTAGAAGCACATGTCTACACCTGCTCACATTAGCAAACAAGAATTGGTAAAACAAGCATTGATAATACCAATTGTGTAACACAGCACATTATGTTTACTTAGAAACATGAAGTTTTAACCAAGAACAGAGATATGACTTAACCCTAATCCCTGGGGATGCTGACAGATAACGCAGGAGGCACTTTGGAGATTCCTACACTGGGACCTTCTGCATTAAGAAATCATCACAACTGGAAGGCCCAAAATGATAACCCGTATCTCATGTAAAGTTAGGAAACTTTATCTACCTTATAAAGTATGGAGTTTCCCAATTTCACCCAACTTCGTAAGTGAAGTTTTAATTTAACATGTCACTAGTTTAAATTAACTTTACAGAGATCTTGGAAAATATCCATCAATAACATTTTGGGAAATATCGCAAACTATGGTGGTCATTATGACATTGGTGGTGCGTGATAAAGTGGCGAAACTACAGCCAACAGACCGGCGGTAATTACAACCAAATTATGACCATGGTGGTGAGAACGCCCATAGAGAGCCAATGTACCACACCAACTGCCAGGGCGTTAACACCACGCACGCCGGCGATTGCCATCAACAGCCAGGCGGAAGACAAAGTACCGCCCACCATATCATGACACAGCACAACTCCACGATTTCCGGGGTGGAACCAACGCCATCAAAAGCCTGGCAGAAACACTGCACAGAAGATTAAAGACTCTCCATCAGAGACACAGAGAAGGACAATACCACCGGAACCGGAACTGCAAGTCTTCCTGATGCTCTTCTATGCCATGCTTCACCTGGAACACCAATGCAGACGACGACGGTGAGTACAGCTGCTAGCAAACAAGGGAGGGAGAGAGGAAAAAGAGAGTGACACACACACGCACAACACACAACATTCACACATACACCATACACACAACCAGCTGCAGATGAAAAACAATGGTACACAACACACAGCATAATAATTTCAAGGACAACAAGAAGGCAGTAATAAGAATGTATTGAATAGGAACAGCCACCAAATGAACTAATTAGATAAAAGAGATATCTACAACTGTCCATAAATGGCCAATGCCCAGTCCAAAGTACAAAGGGCCCACATGGCCACAGGGCACAGACCAAGGCCCAGCATGTTTCCTGACATCATCCGCACAGAACTCTGCAGGGGCATCAGTTTAAAAGTGGGCAGGCACCTCAGGGGGACGGGGTAGGGGCACATCAGCCGAAGTCAGGAACTCACCTACTGGTTCTGGAGGGTGCTCCATGCCCATTTCTCTGTGCTGGGGAGTGCAAGGTCACAGTCTCTCGGGTGGGTTACTCACCCACTGGTTCTGGAAGGGGCTCCATGCCCATTTCTCTGTGCTGGGAGTGCAAGATCACAGTCTCTCAGGTGGGTGACTTGCCCACTGGTTCTGGAGGGGGATCCTTGAACTGCAGTCCCAGGAGGGTGGCCTACATGCCCTATGCTGGAGATGAGAGCTGCACTGTCTCATCTGGAGGTGAGGTGAAGGTGCCTCCTGGGCAGCCTCTGCATGAGGTGAGGGCTGCATTGCCTCAGCTGGAGGTGAATGCTCTGCGACCACTGGTGGTGGTGGTGTCACTCTGCAAGCCTGTGCTGGAGTCGAGGGCTTCTTCCCCTTCATGGCAGGAGTCGAGGACTTCTTCCTCTTCCTGGCAGGAGTCGAGGGCTGCTTCTCCTTCATGGCAGGAGATGAGGGCTGCTTCCCCTTCATGGCAGGAGCGGAGGGCTGCTTCCCCTTCATGGCAGGAGTTGAGGGCTGCTTCCCCTTCACGGCAGGAGTTGAGGGCTGCTTCCTCTTCATGAAAGGAGGTGCAGGCTCCTTCACCTTCATGGCAGGAGTAGAGGGCTTCTTTCCCTTCATGACAGGAGGTGTGGGATCCTTCCCTTCCTGGCTGTTGGAGTGGGATCCTTCACTGTCTTGCCTCCATGACTAGGAGGTGCCTCTACTGTCCGCGTGGACTGTTTGGCTGAGGTGCTGGGCTGGGTCATTGGGACCCTACTCTTACAGGTAGGATGGGGGAAGAGGGAGGGATGAGGTCAAGTTGGGCAAGGAAAAGCTTCTTAGGGACAGTGGGGCGGGAAGAGGGAGGAGGGGTGATAGTGGATGTTGAAGGAGTGGTTGGATGTATATGTCTGCTGGACTTGGGTGTAGGTGTATGGGCAGTGTGGTGCATGTGTGAGGTGGATGGCAAGGTGCTTGCTTTTGTGTCCTTTAGGAGGGGTGACAGACAGGGTGGGATAGGGCACAGGGGACACGTGGATAGATGTTTTGGAGTGGTCTGCCAGTGAGGTGTGTGTGCTGCTGGGTGTGGTGATGCTGGTGGTGGATGTTGATGCAGTGCATGCAGGTATGAGTGTGGACATCACTGTGAGGGAGGTGGAGGAGGATGAGGAGGGGTAGACAGTGGAGGAAGTGGATGTGGTTGTGTGTGCAACTGTCTGGTGTTTGCGTGAGTGCTTGTGGGCTGAAGTGTGGTGCCTGTTTTTGACTGTGCCACTCTTGTGTGATGTCTTGTGTGCATGCTCAACTGTATGTGTGCATGGGATGGGTTGAGGAGACTGGGACTGGGAAGTGGTAGTTGGAGGGGGGCAGTAGGAACAGTGACAATGGCTGCCATCAGAGAGGAGGCCAGAGCCTGATTCGATCTCTCTTGGGCCACCAATCCACTGTGGATGCCCTGCAGGAATGATTTGCATTGCTGTATCTGGGATGCCAGCCCCTGGATGACATTCACAATGGTTGACTGCTGTACAGAGATGGATCTCATGAGGTCAATAGCCTCCTCACTCAGGGCAGCAGGGCTCACTAGGGCAGCTCCTGAGGTGTCTGGGGCAAAGGAGATGCCCACCCTCCTGGTGAGGGGGCATGGCCAACTCGCTGAGGGGCTACTGGCAGGGCGGTGCGGGTACGGTGGGTGGCGGCTGTGCCTGCAGCTGGGGTGGTCACAGAGGTGTCCGCCACCACCAGGGAGCTTACATCAAGGGAGGTATCTGAGTCTGTGTTGTCACCTCCCGTCTCCACCATGGTGCCCCCCTTGCCCTCCATCCCACTGGTTCCCTCGGCTTTGGTGGACTGTGCCTCCTGGGTCTTGTGGGATGCAGTTCCCTCTGTCGCCGGTGCCCCTGATCCTCTGCCAGATGATGCTAATGCACACATGGACAGGATGACAGAAGAAAAAAGGGGGTCAATTACTGCACCAACCTCAGAGAAGGCATACACAGTATCATCACACACAGGGATCAGGATTGAGCACTATGCATTGCACTGCCAAACAATTGTCTAGATGCCACAGCAAGATGAGGGCCAACCACCGCCAACTGCACCACTCCAGGGACCCACTAAGCCCGGTCTGACATGGAATGTAACCTTGCTAGGTCACCTTCTTTTCCCTTTCAACCATTACCCTTCAGCTGGATCACTCTGCGGTGTCTGGCCTGGCATAAAGGGGCACCCACTAACTGACAACCACCACCTACAAATTATTTTTGTAACGGCCACTGTATTCACCCCATTGTCGCTGCTGTGATGCCCTCAAGCGCCCATCCAGCTCTGGGTAGGCCACCGCCAGTATGCAGGCCATCAGAAGGGTCAGGTTCGGACGGGCACCTCTTCCTCATTAGGAGGTCATCCCCAGCTGGGCCTCTGCGGTCTTCCTTGCCCAGCGTCTCAGGTCCTCCCACTGTTTCCGACAGTGGGTGCTCTGCCTTCCATAGACCCCCAGGGTCTGCACATCCTTGGCGATGGCACACCATAATCCCTTCTTTTGATGGGCCACTGACCTGCAGAGGCAATACAGATGGGAGGATACCATTACATATACAATCCAGCCTGTCACACATATGGCCCACCAGTCCCATTTCCATCACCATTGGCACACATATCGCCCGGCACACACCATGTACACCACCACAAGACATCTCCCCCGCTGACACGATGCTTTCAAACACATCTCCATGCATCCTTCACACATGCATCATGCCCAAGGTGTACTTACCTGTTGGTCTGGAGGTCCATACAGCAGCCTGTATTGGGATAGGACCCCATCCATCAATCGCTTCAACCCTGTTGCAGTGAAGGCAGGGGCCCTTTCCTCTGTCACACGGGTCATGGCAGGTTTCAGACACAGGTCACAGCAGCAGCACATGCAGTGTAGGTGTTCTCCTGTTGAAGGTCAGGAAACAAGTGAAGAATCAGAGAGAAAATGGTGGTCACGTCTGCAACGGTGTACACCGTCACCGCCGGCGCTGATGTCCATTGGCCACTGTACTCCATAGAGCCCCATATTATCAATGAGGAATTGCAAAACGGTGTCACACCGCCTTCTGCCACAACGCCCAACATCAGCAGAGTTGCCTCACTTCCCTACATACAGGACAGGCGGTTGCCATTTCATGGTGGTGGACAACGATCAGATTAACCTTAACTGCGTCACTTCCTAGATTTGCCCATACCTTGCCATTCCACTGTCCCATCACATAACTGCACTATGTACACTGAGCTGGGTGTTCTGTTGTTTAAATTGTGACAGCCTACTCACTCTTGTGTCCCTTAGATACCTACAGCTGCAGAAGAATGGGAGGATAAGATGAACCCCGTGTACAGACCCCTTGTGAACTTGGCTACACTGGAGGACAGGCACATTATACTAACTTCTAGACTGGACAGGGCCACAATCACAGAGCTGTGTGCCCAATTGGAGTCTGACCTGATATCAGCTATCCATCATCCCACTGGGATCCCCCCTCTTGTGCAAGTGCTATCAGTGCTCAATTTCCTGGCAACTGGTTCTTTCCAAGTGACAGTGGGCTTGGCAGCAGGAATGTCACAGCCAATGTTCTCAATCGTGCTGGCAAGGGTTTTGTCTTCCCCGGTGAAACACATGTGCAGCTACATTGTTTCCCCCCAGATGGAAGATTTGGCAACTGTGAAGGCAGGATTCTATGAAATGGGGCATATCCCCAATAGTATTGGGGCGATTGACGGTACACATAAAACGTTTGTCCCGCCACCAGAGTGAACAGGTGTTCAGGAATCGTAAGAGTTTCCACTCACTGAATGTGCAAATGGTGTGCCTAGCAGACCAGTACATCTCCTATGTCATTGCAATGTATCCTGGGTCAGTGCATGATGCCTTGTCCTGAGGAATAGCAGCATCCCAAATGTGATGGCCCAACTACAGAGGCAGAGGGTGTGGCTATTAGGTGAGCCAGAACCTCCACCCACTGTATGTCAGTGTATGCCTTCAGGTGTTATCCCCATAGAATTGGGTAAGGCAAAATGTTGTCCCTCATTGCCTGCAGGTGACTCTGGCTACCCAAACCTATTGTGGCTGCTGACCCCTCTGAGGAATGCCAGGACAGAGGCTGAGGACGTATCTTCGGCTTCCTAAGGCCAGGTTCAGGTCCCTACATCTGACAGGTGGATCCCTATGCTACTGACCCTGGGAGGTCTACCAGATAGTAGTGGCATGCTGCATGTTGCACAACCTGGCCCTCAGATGACATGTGCCTTTTCTGCAGGAGGAGGAGACTGGAGATGCCCCTGTGGCAGCAGTGGACTCTGAGGACAGTGATAATGAGGATGAGGACAACAGAACGTCAGTTATACGTCAATACTTCCAATGACACACAGGTGAGACAGTGGAACTGACCATTACTCTGACTATTGATGTTTTCTGTATGGCTGTAGCATGATGGCATTCACTTCCTTTGCATCTCAATTTACTGTCACCTATGGCTTCTCATTTTTCAGATGTTGGTGATATGAGAACAATGTTCTGATGTGATCACTACGGACAGTTACAGGTCATTATTTGTATGCTATCACAGTGTTCAGATCATTTGCACTAAATGTGACTGTTCCCACAAATGCAAATTTTCCAAACATAAAACAGTGACACTCAAATTGTGTTCAAGGGTGTTTATTGTAGTGCAAATTAGTAACTGAAAAGTGCAATGGAGTAGAGTGATGGTAGAGGAAAGTCCATGGTATTGTTCCAGTCTATTTTTAGCACAGGTCCAGTGTCCCAGGGGCCAAAGGAAGGGGGAGCAAAGGTGTTTCAATGTGGACAAGGTAACAGGGTGGGACCCAAGGGGGACAATCATGAGAATCTCATTTCCTGGTCTTGGTAGGTGTCTCTGGCTTCTGTCTGGGTCACAGGGAACGTTTCCGGGTGGTTCAACTTCTGCAGGGAAAGGGGTGCTGGTGGCCTGTGAGTCCTGTGGCAGGGTCTCCCGCCCTCTAGCTGCAGCGGAAGTGGAGGGCTGGTCAGTAGGCAGGCTAGTGGTAGGGGCCCGCTGCTGTGCAGTCCATTCCCTCATGATGTTGGCCATGTTTGCCAGCACCCCTGCTATGGAAATCATGGTGGTGTTCAGGGCCTGCAAGTCTTCCCTGATCTCCTGCTGGTGTTCCTCCTGCAGCCGCTGGTTCTCCTGCATGTTGGTAAGGATCTGGTCCATCGTGTCCTGGGATTGTTGGTAAGCTCCCAGGACATTAGTGAGTGCCTTGTGGAGAGTCGGTTCCTTGGGCCTATCCTCCCCCTCGCGCACAACGGTCCTCACAGTGTCCCTGTTTCCCTGTTCTCCTGTCCCCTGAACAGTGTGCCCACTGCCACTGACCCCAGGTTCCTGATTATCATGGGTGTGAGGTGTGGACTGGGGTCTCTGTACAGGTGGGCACACTGCTGGTTGACGTATTGACGTGGTGTGGGTACGCTGGGTGGGTGCTGTGGTGTTGGATACTGATGGGGGAGGCTTTGTGGTGGACTGTGAGTGGGCTGGGTTAGCGACTGACCAGTGGTCCCTGATGGACAAGGTTGTTGATCCAGATCCTGAAGTCCAGAGTTACTGTCATTACTGGGGGCATCTTCTGTTGGGGGACTGGATAGTTGTGGCACCTCCTCTCCGCTGACATTGGCTAGGGCACCTGCGGGGATGTAAGTGATGTATTATGCTTCATGCCTGTGACATACTGTACATCCCGAGCTTCGCCTCTATCGTTGCTGTTGCCCTGCCACCTTTGTTTGTGTATGGTGATGTATAGTGAGATTGTTAGTACCTCTATGGTGTGTATGCTTTGGTGATGGGTGTCCATGCAGGGTTAGGATGGCTGTCCATGCATTGGTACGGCATGCAGGGCTTTGAATTGGGGTTAGTCAGATGTGTAGGTGCAGTGTGTGCGATAAAGTGGAGCGATGGGAGTGAGGGTGTGAGATGGCATGCAGGTATGCGGGGTGATAAGTGGTAAATGTTGACATACCAGTGTCCAGTCCCCCGGCTACTCCAATGAGTCCCTCAGGATGAAGTAATGCCAAGACTTGCTCCTCCCATGGTGTGAGCTGTGGGGGAGGAGCTGGGGGTCCACTGCCAGTCCTCTGTATGGCGACCTGGGGGCATATTTATACTCTGTTTACGCCGGAATTGAGTCGTTTTTTTTTACGCAATTTTGACGCAAAACTAACTCCATATTTATACTTTGGCGTTAGACGCGTCTAGCGCCAAAGTCCATGGAGTTTGCGTCATTTTTTAGCGTGGACACCTACTTTGCGTTAATGAGATGCAAGGTAGGCGTTCCCGTCTAAAAAACTGACTCCGAGGCATGTGCGCCGTATTTACACTCCCGGGCAAAATTCACGCCCGGGAGTGGGCGGGTCCCAAAAAATGACGTACGGCCGCTTTTGCGCCGTTTTTTAGCGCCTGGAAAAGGCAGGCGTTAAGGGACCTGTGGGCTCTGAAGGAGCCCAGAGGTGCCCTCCCATGCCCCCAGGGACACCCCCTGTCACCCTTGCCCACCCCAGGAGGACACCCAAGGCTGGAGGGACCCATCCCAGGGACATTAAGGTAAGTTCAGGTAAGTCATTTTTTTTATTTTTTTTTGTGGCATAGGGGGGCCTGATTTGTGCCCCCCTACATGCCACTATGCCCAATGACCATGCCCAGGGGACCGAAGTCCCCTGGGCATGGCCATTGGGCAAGGGGGCATGACTCCTGTCTTTGCTAAGACAGGAGTCATTTCTATGGGGGTTGGGAGTCGTAAAAAATGGTGCAAATTGGGTTGAGGCGAAAAATTTGCCTCAGCCTGACTTGCCCCATTTTTTGGCGCCCAAGCTCCATATCCCCCTACGCCGGTGCTGCCTGGTGTACGTCGTTTTTTTCCACGCACACCAGGCAGCGCCGGCGGCTAACCCCGGCTAACGTCATTGATTAAATACGGCGCCCGCATGGCGCTTCAGAATGGCGTTAGCCGGCGCTAATTTTTTTGAAGCAAAACTGCGTTAGCGCAGTTTTGCGTCAAAAAGTATAAATATGGCCCCTGGTGTCTTGCTGCCACAGAATGTACCTTCCCCCGTAGGTCGTTCAATTTCTTCCTGATGTGATCCCTTGTTCTTGGATGCTGTCCCACGGCGTTCACCCTGTCCACAATTCTCCACCATAGCTCCATCTTCCTTGCAATGGATATATGCTGGACCTGTGCTCCAAAGAGCTGTGGCTCTACCCTGACTATTTCCTCCACCATGACCCGCAACTCCTCATCTGTGAAACGGGGGTGCCTTTGTGGGGCCATGGGTGTTGTGCGGTGTGTGGGTGTTGGGTAGTATGATTGGGTGTGTGTAGTGGAGTGAATGGGGGATGTATGAGTGTGTGTGTGTGTGTAGTTGTTGCAGTGGTCTTAATGTCTGTCTGGTGGCAATGATTTGTATTTGTAAGAGGTTGTGGATAATGTGGGTGTTTGTTTTATAGTGGTGTGAGTGGGTGGGTCTGGTGTGTGTATGGGTGTCAGGTGTTTGTGTTTTTTTAATTGCCCAATGTTGTGTAGTTTAGTACTTGGGTGTCCATACTGAGCGCAGCAGTGTGTACCGCCAATGGTTTACCGTTGTTGAATGTCAGCCGTGGTGATTCATGTGTCATGATGTGGTGGGCGTTGTTTTGTTGGCGTAACGGCATGTGTGTTGGTACCAACAGTTTACCACTGACCTTTGGGCTGGCGGATTTGTGTATGTGGCTGTATTCTGTCAGTTTGGTGTGTGTGTGTCATAATATAGCGAACGGATATCCTCCACCGTGGCGGTATGTTGGCAGCCGTCAGAGTGGCCGTAAGTGGGATTTACTGCCAATGTCATAATGAGGGCCTATGTGTCTTAAGTATTTTAGGTTCACAACAATAATGAAAACTAAATAGAATTTAGATGTGATTTTACAGGGACAAGTCGGGAAGGTCCAATAATGAATTTCCTTATAAGGTTATGACAAAAGATGTATAATTCAATTACATTTATTCAAAGCACCAGTCAAAACTGCATAGACTTGAAGCAGGCTCTGACATTGGCACCCCACCAACTCATAGTCACAGACCGGTTGTGCAAAATATGTTGTTCAAAAGGAGACCTTTGTTGGATATTGACCAGCAAGACAGGTAGCCATAGAAAATGGCAGGCCATTGTGTGAGCCTGGAAGGGGTCCATTCGAGGTCTGTGGCCTGAATGAGGACCCTAGTTCCATCTCAAGTTAGAGGAGCCATAGATGGACCGAGAGCAACATTGCCTCTAAAATTCGGAGTTGTGGTTTCATGGTTTGCATCTAGCATCCTGCTCTGTGATAACATTTCTATTTGATGCTGCCTGCAAAGTACCTCACATTTGGATGCTACAAAGTTCTCCACTTCTGGAAAAATTGACATTCTCCAATCCTTCACAGGCAGTATACTCTTTGCATAGAATTCTCAAGGTGGCATGCTCTATGTGACTAGCATTGCTTGGACAACCATGCAGTTGTGGGAGTGGTGAATGTAGAAAGCATGAACACCTGCCATGTGTACTAAAAATGGAAATTATTTACTTGCAGAAGGATTGTTCTGCTTTATCACAGAAGCAGATAAAAGTCAAGTGTTGGAAAATGGGCTATTGGGAAGGGCAGGTAAGTACTTACACTTAGCAATAGGCCACTAACCTCCACTTAGGTACAGTTAGGTCTCACTAAATTAAACCCAGCTCAATCCTTGGTAGCTTGGCAACAAGCGACAAGGCTTAACTTAGGAGCCATATGGGGAAAGCATTTAAAATCACAAAACAGTAAATAAGTAAAACACAAACTCAATAAAAATACAACACCAATTTATAAAAATAGATTGTATTTTTATCTTTAAAATTACATCAAAACGATTAGAATTGGATAAGGGGAACCGGGAAATGAATTTTTAAAGAATTAATGCTTTTTAGTGCTTAGAAATGAATAGTGCCCATCTGGTCTCACCTCGACCTGGGCAAAGTCAAAGTTCGGCTATAGCTCACGGGAGGCCTCGGTCAAAAGTTTACCTTCAAACTTAGTCATTTTCTTGAAGATTTTCTTCAGCGGAACCAAGTCACCAGTTCAATCCGACCTCCTGGAACTCTTCCACGGATACACATCACGGGAGCCCTCGTGGAGATTTTTACCTTTGGACTTAGTTGTTTTTTTTAGATGAAAATCCTTCAACCGGGGCAAACCTAAATCTTGATCCAACGTCCCTGGAGTCCTCTTCAGATACACTGCCTGGGAGGTCCCGGTCATCTTCCTACATTTGGACTTTTTCGGAGATTTTCCTCAGCTGGATGAACCTGCAAGTCAGGTCAGGTGGAGGTTGAGGCAAGCCGGCTAGAGTAGCTGTGGCGGGTTGGTCCCTTTATGGAGCTTTTTTTCCAAAAGTTCTCCAAACTTCTCAAAACTTCTGGATCTTCTTCCAAATGTTTTTTGAGGCTCTTTTGAGGTCCACAGCTCATCCCAAGGTTCCAGAAGCTCTGAGATGCTCTTTGAGGGTGCGGACTACAACTCCCAGAATGCACCTGGTGCAAACTCCAAATTGGCCACTGGACAGTGGTCAGCTGGTCAGTTTCTTCAGGAGTTGGTGCAGGGGACTCTGGTTAGCAATTTTTCACCTGTAGCAAACAGGGAGTCCGTCCTTGAACCAGTTGAAGCCAGGCAAAGTCCTTTTTGTGGGGCAGCTGGTGCAGTCCTCCAGAGTGCAATGTCCAGGTGCAAATCAGAGGTCCAGCAGGGCAGTCCTTCTTGTTCTGTAGTTCTTCATTGTTGGAATCTGGTAGGGATCTGAGGTGTGAGTGAAGGTCTGCCAGTTTTATCCTTGCTCCTGGGTGAAAAACAGGGGGGTCCTGTTTCTCCAATCAGGTGCAGGTTCCTTCCCCCTGTGATGACCACTTCCTGGCAAAAATCAATCCTAGGGAGCAACATTCCTCAAAAATTCATCATGGGTGAAAGTGATTTTTGGAGGTTACATCTGGCCGAGCCCACACACTGGTGTGGCTAAAAACCTTAAACACACATTTCTCCTTCCCTTTCCAAATCTAATCAGTGGGGCACCTAATTGTCTGGGTTTGCAGGATGTGAGGGAGGTGCTTGGTTGCTCCAAATGTCCTTCCCTGCCTTTGAAGACCAGTTTGGTAGCCCTCCCCTCTTCCTGCTTCCCCATCTGCTGAGAGAAGATCTCCTCCACCAGGCACATCTCTTTGTGTTGAGCCAGGCCACTTCACACCTCATCAAGGCAGCCTGGCCAGGCTGCCAGAGGCTGGCCAATCAGAGCAAAGCAGCAAAACACTGCAGGGCTGAAGTTGGCAACTTTTCAGGTAAAGTTTAAAACTCTTTACCTGAACAAGTTTTAATAAATCCAACAATTGTATGTTGTGGGATTTATTACAACATTTAATTTGATACCAAACTTAAGGTATCTGATACTTAAGGGGACTTAAGACATTAAAATAAAGTCTCCCCATTCTAACCTATGTAGGCCACTCACTACAATGAGGGGAAAACGAATTTGGCTGTTGTTTGACCTCACCAGAGCTTATAAAACTATTTTTATAAAGTCCCTGCGTATAGTTACATGGCACCCAGCATTAGTGGCACATAGGGTACACCTTCGGGGAGACTTATATGTACAAATAGGGTAGTTTAAGACTTTGGAACTACTTTTAATTCCAAAGTCAAATTTGCATGTAACTTCAATTTAAAAGCAGCCAGCAAGGCAGGCCTTACTGTAAAGTGACACTGGGCACCTCAGCAGTGCACCTATGGGGGCACACCTATGCTGGGGTCCCTAAACCTACATGCTCTACCATATACTAGGGACTTATAGGTAGGTTGACTCAGCCAAGTATAATTAGCCTAATTTTCAAAATCATTTTATACAGAGCACTGACACAGTTGGACTGGTTAGCAGTACGCGGGACACCATTAGAGTCAGGAAAACACCAGCAAAAAGTGAAAAATGGGGCAAAATGTCAGGGGGCCTCTGCAATCAGCCAATCAGCCCTTTTTTCTCACATCAAGTTTTGTGTTATGAAACAGTTAATAGGCTGCATATTTAAATGTACATTAGAAAATCAATTCATCTCCTTAATGGACCTTTCACTTCTCAGCAAGTAGGCTGTACTTTCCAGTGACCATACCAGCAAATGTAGACATGGTTCATATGCATTAAAAGAGAAGGCACTAGCACTTCTCACCAAATGCATAAAGTAACAAATTAAAAAGGGAGAGCCATTGTTAAGCAATTTGCAAAGCTTGATGTGGCTCAAGTAACAATGGTTCAAACCCTACTAAGACTCTACATTCCAACACGGAAAATGCAGTGCAAAATCATGCATTTAAATCATATTGGTCCAGGTGTTTTTCGCCAAAACATGAGAAGCTATAAATTCTACTTAACATCTCCAATCACCTTTTTTCCACATGTGTTTAGCTCTCATTTTGCTCATTTGGGCTCTCTCTTACTTTCTATATTCGCTCCACACATCCTAATTTCTGTCTCCACTGCCTCTCTCAGCATTTCCCCCGCTAGCCCTATCTGTTTTCATTCCAGCCTCTCCTGCTCTCTCCTTTTTCAATTTACTCTCCTTTCTTTCTCTTAAATGCTCTCATTTTCTAGAACCTCAATTATCTATCTTCTCTGTTCTTCTCAATATTTGTATTCTTTCTCTAGCCCTCTTCTCCATAGACCATGTATGGCAACTGAAACTTTCTCTTGACTATGCATGGTCATTAGAAGCACCTGCCACCGTTCTTTGACCACTTTGATTTTTGCTGTTCCCCTATAGCAGAAGCCTACCACCCTGGAGCCTACAGGAAAGGGAGAATTCCCCTACAATCATGGAACAAATAAGTCAGTGTAATGTGGCCATCATGTCCCTGCAGCTTTTTTTCAATTCTTGTTGGTTGCTTATCACGCGGTATATATTTGGAGGGTTTTAACTGCTTTTGGCAGATGACGACCCATTGATGTCCACTACACTACCTTCACAGTGCGGTGGCCATACATAGTACTAGAAAACAAAATGTTTCTGGCCAAAACACCCAGCACATTTTGTTTTCCAAAATCAAAATCAGGGCATGGAGGAAATGTTTCCCACAAGTTTCAAGTTTTTTTTTTTGTTTTTGGTCATGTTTACCATGCGCTGTGGCCATTTTGTAGCACGCTGTACATGCAGATGTAATACAGCAAAACAAATGTGAAAGCAGGTGGTGCTAATGGTCTAAAATGTCCTACACATAGACTTTTCACGATAACAGCAGTACCCCACTGACTAGCCCATGGTCTGTGAAAGGAAATGTTCTCTTAGTCCCCTAAAACACAAGGAAACATCAAGATTTTCCCTTGCAAATTGACCATTTCCGGCGATGTGGGGGGCTTCAATATTTATGTCAGGGTGTGGTCAGCATCTGGGGAAACCTGCCAGTCCCAGACATTCCTTCAACAAGGCACCTACGGTAGTTTGGGTGGTGAGGTTTGCATGGATCCTAATATCACTTCATACCCTGCAAACACCAAACGTTGGCTAAATCACAGATTTTCTCATATTTCTGTGAAGAAAAAGCCTGGAATCTGCGAAGACCCAACAAATTCCTATCTCCCTGATTGGGTACCTGAGTGGGTACACTTTTCCCCCAAAAAAATCCTACCCCAATTGTTCCCAAAGTATAATGCACTTAAGACATTAATTACAGTGGGCCTCATAACATCAATTAGATAAAGATAAAACAAATCAGAAAAATATAGCCAATGTTCTGCAGGCTTGTCTTGAGAGGTCAATTATAATATAAATGCTTTTAGCCTCTGATGTCCTCATTATGGGTTCCACAATATTTGGCCAAGGAGATAATCTATAGCACATTGACCCTGGCAAAGCTATCTACATATTAAGCCTTTTTTGAAAGACAGAAAGTCTATTGTAGCAGTTCATTGTGACATGGACGGCTATTTTGGGTCATTTCATATTCACACTACTGCTAGTTAGGGTATTTGCAACCCTCTGCAGCAGGCACATTAACCTAAAAAACTATCTGGCTCCTGCGATAGCCAGGAATGTTAAGGGGTGCTATGGTTATCCAGGGTACCATATAGTAATATAATTTCACAAATAACCTTTCTGGCCCTCATTAGTATTAATACCATAACACTCAGCATTAGGCAGCCAACTGTAACTTACGCCTCTTTCATTTACCTAAGGCATATTTGCTATGAGGGTCGTTTAACACCGGTACTGTGCAAGTAAACAAACCGCCCAACAATAAATTATGAGGCATGGAATAACTGAAGAGATCTGGTACACACTGCAAGTAAACTGTAGGACTTTAGTCTAGTCTAGACTGCAGGACCCAAATATCTACACCATTATGGCCACTTCTTTTAATCTCAAAATGACACGGATATGAGATGATAGTAGCAATGCACATCCCAGCATATCGATCCACTTCTCTCTTCCTACAACCATGCTATCTCTGGCCCACAGCTACACACAAAATTTCTGATTGGACAGCCGAATGCAGTAACTAAGTAGACTATAAACATAAGAAATACCATAAAGAGACCTTCAAAGCTGTTCAGAGCTGCCATCCTACTTAAAAACATCAACTACATGACTGTTACTCTCACAGCTCATCATCCACCACACTGCTACGTGTTGTGCCCATAACATGATAACCGAACCTTAGTGGTCAATACGCACAGCATGGACACATTTCCGCATAGAATCACAACACAAAGACAACATCCTTACAACCACACACCATCCTATGTGGATTAGCTTGCTGCTCATGTACGTAAGTGCTTCAGTGTCACACATTGTGATAATAAGTGCTACACAAATGCTGCAATACAATATTATACAATACAGTATTCATCACTTGTACATCACCAAGATTTGTTTTGATTCAATTAGAATATTTGTTTCCATCACAATTCAGAATTGGAAAACAAAAGGTGCTTCATTTGTGCTTTCATAACTGCTGATATAGTTTGAAATATCCGTACAGTTAATGTACAAGTGCTTACATTTTGTGTTTATTAGAAGCAAATTGATATCTTACAGTCTTTCTTTTTTCACTTCCTGTACACAGGGCCTCCGTAATTATTCAATTATGGGGCTGCAGCATTTTCCACATAATTATGAATTTGCCGCAGTTGACACACAATCCATCATCTGCTGCATAATCTGCAAATTTTGACAAACATATTGTTTGTATCTCAAAAGAATCAGAAGTTACTAAAAATGCTGAAATCCGTGGGCCTGCACAGGGGACTGTCCTTCACAAAGGCAAGGCTGACTGATCACCTTTCAGTTACTTATAGATGTATTTGTATGTGGAACTGGTATAAATGAGGTGAAACTTTTGTCCAGATTGTGCTAACAGGTGTAAAGTAATAAAAAAATAATCTCAAAATACACCATGTTAAGCTACATAATTTGTGTTTTTTTGCTGCATCATTTAGTTAACCTTGCACTTAATTTGGGCCTCCCCTGCTGCATAATTCCAGTGGCCCTGCCTGCATCCCAGAGTGATTGACCAACAGTTCACTTCACAAAATCCTCCCACTTTGCAGTCATAGAAAGAAAAGAAAACATCTCCACGTTTAAAAGAAACATGACTGAGTGTAATTGAATGTTACTGTGTTTGAGGCTGAGTGAGTAAAGACTGAGTGAGTCTTAAGGAGTCAGAGAATGAGCGAGACAGAGTGAGTCAGAGTGAGAATGAGTGATTGAATCATAATGAATGAGAGTGAGTGATACTGAGTGAGAATGATATGAGCCGTCATTACGAGAGTGGCGGTCTGTGGACCGTCACACTCACGGTGACGGTAGAACCACTGCACTCTAGGCTGTCCGACCACCACATTACAACCTTGGCTGGCGGACCCGCCTAAAGACTGCCGTTCCCACCAGAGCGACACTGAACTCAGAGTCTCCTGGCTGAGTACAACTCAGCTTTCCACCAGACTTCTCATGTCAGGGTCCCGCCAAGAGAAAACTGGCGGAAAGCCAGTGCCAGGCACCATCAGAATGCACACTGTCTAATTTGCAGACACTGTGCATTCCAAGGGTGCTGGAGTCCTATGATCTTGGCCTCGGCTCCCTTAAGGGAGCCCAATATCATTGCACTGCTCCCGTCGGGCAGCAGACGGGAACCATAGATTACAATGGTCCCGTTGGTCAGCCAGGCTGGAACATTATAATACACTCGAGGATGATATCACCGCCATGGTGGTGGCATTCTCCCCGTGAGTTTGGGAGTCCCGCAATGGGACCTCCAAACTCATGATGGGACCCTTAGTCTGATTCAGAGTGAGATTTGAGTCAGAATGAGTGTAAATGAGTGAGACTGAGTGAATATAATTTAGTCATAGTGATATCGATTTAATCCGATTGCTGGACCTGAGTGAATCATTGACATTGAGTGAGGTGAAACAAAGTGAGAATGACTAAGACTGACTGTGAATGAGTGACACTGAGTGAATCAGATTGAGAGTGAGTGTGTGAGCAGGAGTTGCACTGAGTGAGACTGAATGAGAATGAGTGAGACTGAGTCACATTGAGTGAGAATGAGTTAGAGTGAGATGGCGTGAGATTGAGGTAATCAGAAGGAGTGAGAAAGAATGGGATTGAGTGGGACTAAGTGAGAATGAGTGAGATTGAGGGGGGCAGAGTGAGAATGGGTGAGACTATGTGATTCAGTGAGAGTGAGTAAGTGAAATTGACTGTAAGAGACAAAGGTGGTCATCATGAACACGGCGGTAACAACCACCGTGTTCATGCTGGTGGTCAAAACACTGACCGCCAACGTCCCCGGATCCCCGCTGGCTAAATAATTAACCTTCCTGTGGGCCGGCGGGTGGAAACATCATTTCCGCCTGCCGGCCCACAGAAGGCCTGGCCGGGACGTTGACGGTAGCTCCGCATGGAGCAGCCCCCAATGCCTCTGTGTGGAGGGTGCAGCTGCACCCATCACGCAGATCGCGACGGGGCACTGCACCGGGGCCCCTGCACTGCCCATTCAAAGTGCATGAGAAGTGCAGGGGCCACCAGGCATGCCCCAGGGCACCCCCTCCGCCAGCCTTCCCTGGCGGGGAAACCCGCCAGGGAAGGGCTGGAGGATTCGGAAACATTATGCGAGGGGTAGCAAGGCAGCCCTGTCAGATGATATTTCCACCCGCCTCCAGGCTGCCTGATGGAGGAAGACTGGCTGTGATTGAGGGCTGCCGATGGCAGCCCTCACCGTGTTCAATATGTGGCGGGTTGGCCCGCCATGCCGGCTTCACCCGCCAACGCCGGCATGGCGGGCCAACCCGCCATGTTCATAATGACCACCAAGGTAAGTGAATGAAAAGAGAGAATAAGTGAGAGAGTAGCATTGAGCGCAAGTAAATGTGAGTGAACCCCCTGAACTCTCCAAGTAGAATTGAGACTTGCACACCAGAATTTGAGTCAAGGATTGCTTCCCACCACAAAGTCAAGCCAAGGATTATGCCCCACCACTTTTAATGATCACCAGCCACCAGTGCCTCCTTCACAATCTTCTAGCATTGTTTTGAAAATGAAGATAACATTAGAGTGATTAGCAACGCATCAAATTCCCCTTGAAATCAGGGAACAGAAAAGAAAGAAGCACAAATTCTCGGAGTACAATCTAGTAGATGTCACAGCTGCTAGAGATAAAAATCAGGGAAAATATAGTAGTAAGGAGTCAAAGGAATTTGATGAAAAAAGGGGAATGTGCTGTGATGCATCAGTCCCTTGGAATGGCCCCATGTATATAATGCAAATGGGAACTAACATCCCAGGGGATGACTCTACTTTATCTTAGATTGAGGAACTTAGATGTCAACCTCTGGACAAACCATAAACCACCATCTTGGAACAAGAACATTATAAGTCGTGTAAGTGCTCCTTCTCTGAAACTCTTGGTACTCGTTTGGCACATGAAGAAGTCCAGTTATGACATTCATTGCCCTGCACTGAATTCTGTACTTCTGCCACATACTTGCATGTCTTATATTCTACACAGCTTTCCAGCATCCTTCAGAAAACAGAAAGTTGTGGACATCTGTACACATATAATCTGATCCATTAGTAGGCAAGATATTCTGGGTCTGATTTAGATTTTTGCAGAGGGTGTTAGTCCATTACAAATATGACGGATATCCTGTCTGCTGTATTAGGATACAATTATAGCCTATGGAGATCGTAATAGGACGGATGGGATATCCGTCACATTTGTGATGGAGTAACTCATCTGCCAAACTCTAATGAGGCCCTCATTTGCCATGGACCTGCCAGCATCATTCCTCTCTTGACTCACCTGCCACCATGAAGTGAATCTTCCAATTATTGTTAATTGTAATGCTTGTTAAGCTATGAAAGTATGTGTAGGGTCATATAAAAGTCTTATAAAAGGCAAAGTTGCCATATTTGTCACTAATATGGTCACAACGGTACATGTCAGGAGGTAAGGATAGCCAAGTTATAGGTTGTTGTCTGGTGCTTTTCAAAATTACAGTACCCGACATGGCTGCCAACAAACCTGAGAAGAAATGAAAGACCAGACAGAATAGGACAGTAATCATCAAACTCTATGAAGAATGCACCCAAGATCCCTCTTGCCATCATTCACCTAGAAGAGCACATGAACGTGAGGGCCAATGAAGATATGTGTCTGCTCGCTCACTGTGCCCTCGGCTACAGACAATGATAATTGGGTGCTTATGCTCTGAACGTGCTGCCCTCTTGCAGTGGTGTGCTTGAGAACTGATTAACTATTCTGTGGGGTAGTGTCAGGATAATGAGTCAGAAAAGCAGCACATTGAATGGAAACTAAGGAGCTCTGCTTGCCTAGGGGTTGATCTCCTGCTATGAGTGGACACAAAAGCAGCTACGAAACTGGCTGCCTAATCAATTAATAAACGGGACTGACCCATTGCCCTTCTCTGTGTATTTTACACATTGGTGGCACTAGCTTTGACTGACAACTGAAGTCTTCTATAGCCAGAAGCAGAAGTGCATAATCTGTCAGCCAGTTTCTTGTGAAAAACGTGACATCTGAAACTCGCAGGCACCGGAAAAACCTTTGGCAATGCACTTGTCTTTAAAATTGCTGCAGGTGATAAGGTGTGTTAATGTTAGGCAACAGGATGACGTTGCCCTCTACCATATGTCATTGGATCGAAAGAGCACCTGCTACAATGATTAAGGTTATTACAGAAAAGCCGTTGGAGCAACCACTATACCCATTTGGACAAGGGTAATTTTAGTTAACAGGAACAGTGTCTAACTTGGTTTCATCTACAGTACAGATTTACACAAATAGGTCAGGTACCAAAAGTGAATCTGGTAAACAATAGATGTAGAAAAAACATATAAAAGAAAACAATATAACTAACTGCTAAGGAAAGTATGAATTTATACCATAGTTCAAACAATTATTGGACATTTAAAGGAGTAACTTCAAAACATGCTCTCATCGAATAAAGTGAACACGCCGTGCTGGTGATAAATGTAGGCTACACAAGTGAAATGTCTCTGTACAGAGAAGAAATAAAAAAAGCCTTTTCACTGTCTGAAGATATTAACAACATTTCGACCCTTAGTGAATGGATTGGGTCATTAACAGGACAGAGTGCACTTGGAAGACTGCAGTGGGTAATCAATGTCTCCAAATGAACACAAATAAGGATGAGCATTAACAGAAACGAATTATTAATACTTCATTACACATAATCTGATAGCACGACTTATTTATATGTTCATGTTGGTGGAAAGTGCCTACAATCCAATAAGATGATGGATAACTATGAGGGAGGAGAAATAAAGGAATAAATCACAGAGATAGATCGAGCATTAGAAGTGATCATGCGTGTGAAAGTGCATAAGGAGTGTGAGTAAAAACTCTCTGGTGGCACTAGTCCATCTGTTGGTCAATGATATAATATTAAGGCTTGGACGGTAAGCTAGGAAAATGTGTATGGTGTACATGGATATAAATAAGTTACTTACAACGATTTGATTTCGAGGTGAAAAGTGAATCCGCCATTTCTAGTGGTAACATAAGGTTAGAGTGGCCTAGTCAATGAATTGGATTAGCATTCCAAAATGTCAATGTATTACCCACAAGAAGGCAATAAGGGAATTATCCAGGACAGTAGATGCCCTTCAGTTGTCTAAAAGATAAGAAGATGTGGTTTAAAAGCAGAAGGGGCAGGGATTATGAGTTAACCATGTTGCCTGGGTAAGGATGGTGGAAATGAATATTACCAGGTTGCGTATAATAAATAAATAAAAACTTGCAGGTTGCAGAAGATGAATCCTCGCACAACTGGTGGACACACAGTAGTGATGCACTATTGAGGAATAAGTCCCCCACACAGCTCTGCAGACTCAATGTACATGTGTCCAGTCGGTCTACGTCTTCTTTTATGGTTCTAGTACAGAGCAGATGAACTTCCTGTGGAGAGTGAGACATGCTTGGCACTCCATTAAAGTATTGAGTACCCGGTCAGAGTCCATGGATTTTAGTCAATTTAATGTGAAAATGAAAATGTAAAATTTAATATTTCACCCTATTTTTTCAATATTTTTTATGTTGAGAATCAGTGATTTAACACAAAACTATAGGGCATCCTGCAGTATGTGATATTGACCCTCTGTGTCTCCAATATCTCACAAAAAATCTTTAGCATTGAGATGAATTCTGTAAGGGGCCCATACTGGTTTGGGGTTACCTGAAGGTCTGGGTCCCTGAGTGGCTGAATTACACACATGGGGAAAATGTTCTGCATCCCAAAAGCACTCTGGGAAAGCATCATTCCCTGGATTATCTAGTTACAATTCGGGCAGGATATTAGACCCCACCTTTGCTTATGGTTATAAGCAACACCGACTTCCGGTATTCAGGAGCATTTTACAAGAGCAGTGGCAGTCTCTTGGTATTTCTTGCATTTCTTTGCCAGATAGTTATGGATCTATTACATAGATTTCTAGCAACAAGTTTGTAAAACAATGTAGACTTGATGTGAATTCACAAAGTCTTTGTGTTTTTTCGGAGGATGTTTTCGCTTCTCTATATCTAGATATTTAAAGGTTTGATTCAATAATAATGTATATCAAGGTAGTGACTGATTTTCTGTTGTTACTTATGATTCTTTATATTATGGTAGTAAGGTTACCGATAAGTAGCTGTATCATCATTCCTCACTCAGGGGTTTGTGAAACATTTATGATTTTTTTTTGCCAAACGCCACGCGCTACCATGTAATTATTAACATTATTTTCATTATTAATTGGTGAGCGGTTTTTTGTTTCCTCTACAGACATTCACCATCATTTTCAGAGAGAGGAAGAGGTGTAAGCATCAAGAAGTGCATCCAATTTGTTTATGAGTCTTTTTTCTCTGATTTTTGAAGGAGATGCTTGCAGTGGGATATCATAACTACAACTCACACCTCATTCATCCTTCGAGTTCACCTACCGTGTAAAGTAAGTCATTAATGGAGCACATCGATTTTCAAATTGCAAACCTATTTACTCTTTTTGTGCCAGAATTGCCCAGAAGTGACATTGTTTCTAAAATAATTTCCACATCACTGTTTTTTACCAAACCGTACAGTGATGTTGCTGGCCCATCTCTCTGTCTCGCGGAATTGTGTCGCCAATATGTACATTAGTTAATTTAAATGTTTCCAATACATTACCTGCTTAGCTGCGTCACATGTTAGCCGATATGAGCATAGCATAACGACTGTTGTGAGAGTTATTTTTTTACTAAAGAAATGGAGGTGGCACAACCGTGTCATGCTTGACCTTTCACGAAAAGTTGTAAAATACTTCAGTCTGAACCCTCAACAGGGAATACAAACTACCACACAAACAACATATTATTCGATCACGATAATTCTAGAGTACAGATGTTTCACTTTTAAATGAAATTTTGACGCTATTTAGTGCCAGTTTATTACATAGCGAAAGCATTCTACTGTTTCAGTTAACATCTGTGTTTATATATTGAACTATTGAATACAACAGGCAAGGGATAGGTGCCAAGTTGTTGAAAGTGGTTAGTGCCGAAATTGCATAAATCTCCCTTAATACTGATGAGAAAACCGTACGATACATATTCAGCGCAATTCATCATAATATTCAAGCAGTCACTGCATATATTCGACAGCAATTTGGTGAATCTGCAATTATCTTTGTTAGATTAGGTTAGCCTTCCAAGCTTCCCAAACATCACAACGAAGAAATGCAATCAAGCATCCTATCTTAGAAAATTCGTATACATTGGCACATTCAATACCCCATGATAATATCCATACGAAAGTGCACAAAATGGGTAGGATATTGGTAATGTATGTATGTTTGAGTGGGTTATTCACATAACATTACAACTCCAGTCCAGGCAGAATTAACACAAATGAGCTACATCGCCAAAGCTGTTAAAAGGAGCAAAGTTCTTAGTCTTAGTGGGACTGAAATCCATATGGCATATCATGTATAAGTATATTGTACACGAGAGAAAAAAATGAAGCGAAAACAGCTCATTTTATGAAGGCAAGTGTCAGCTTGTTGGGATTCAGCAGTACAAGGCAATTTTGGGGAAACTTCACAATGTCTGTAAAAGAGAGTTTTTTTTTGCTAATGTTCCTTCTCTGCAGGTACAAGGACAAACATTGCACTGCAGTTCTTTCCTTTACTGCCTGACTCTGTTTCATCTGCCAATGGTACCTGTAAAGGAGAAGAAAAAAACAATGAACGGAATGTGAAGTACGGTTTTCTTTTTAAGGTAAATCAACTTTATTAAAAACAAAATACTTATGAGTCACATAATAACAATACAAGATATCTGTCACAATGATAGTAATATAATTTTGAAAGGAATTGTGAAAGCTGTTTAACATTTTAAAGTATAAAATGGGGGAAAAACTACGAAAACGGAACAAGACCAGTTAAAATAAGAAAAGTACATTGATCTTAAAGAGCTAAAAAAAAAAGAAAAAAGTGATATTCAATAAAGCATAAAGTTAAGCTAAATTTAAAATCACTTAAAATAGAGAAACTAAAGAATTCATGGTGGCTTAAAATTCTCAGATAATGTACAATTAGGAATTACAAGCAACAGCATTAAGATAATCAGTCAAAGGTAACCAGTACAAATCTCTGTTTATGGAGGGGCAGCATAAAGAGGTAAAAGCAAGATCTAGTCTATGAAAATGGCAAACATTATACCACTAAGCCTTATAGGAAATGTTGGATGAATTTTTCCAATTAAGAGTAATTTGCCAAAGCTAACATGAGATCCAACGGCTTTAAATTATCACCATCTGAAACAATATCCGCAGAGAGGCTACCTAGAAAAATCACTGAGGGAGATAATTGGGATCGCAAATGAAAAATGGAGGTAAGCTGACGCCAAACTTTTCTCCAAAAAGAGACAGTGGGGGGACATTCAAAAAGGAAATGCATAAGATCTCCCTTTGGGCTACCGCAGGACCAACAGTTTGAAGTAGAGGATACTGTCAATTTTGCTATAGTAGAAGGGGTAAAATAAAGTCTGTGGTAAAGAAAGAAAAGTGACTGTGTGGTAGAAGCTGATCTAGATATTTTATAAGATCGATGCCACACCTTATTCCAAAAGGAAACAGTCTAGGTACATCCCAAATCCAATTCCCTTTGAGACTCAATTTTAGATATAGGACGTGTCAAAACAGGAGAATGAAAAAGTGTATAAATATTTGATGCCTTAGGATATGAGGTAAGAAAGGAGGACAAAGAAAGGGGTAATTCTGAAGAAGAAGGATGAGAAGGCAAAGAAAAAAGTACATCAAGAATAATATTAATAAGAAGAAGATATTTAGGCATAAATGGATTTGGACAATGAAATAGAAGTTGGAATTGTGAAAAAGAAACTGGAATATCTTTGGAGAATAAATATTTGACCCACGCTACGTTCCTTTGTCTCCAGGATTTCCAAAATAAAGCTTTTTTATTGATAGTGATGAGACGATTATGCCAAATAAGAGAATTCAGAAAAGAGGAGTAAGTGACAGATGGAGGTAAAAAGCGAGAATGCAGAAGAGCACAAGTATGTTTAAGAAGTTGGGAGGAGATAAGCAAAATATTTTAAGAAAAGAATAACACCTCACAGGGGTGAAAAGGCAGAAGAAAAGAACATTCAATATCCAAACATAAGGGAGTAAACATAGAACCTGACAGGGAGATCCATCTGGAAGCTTGACGCAGACGAAAGGATTTGTGATATAGTCTGAAATCAGGAAAATTAGCTCCTCTCTCCTGTTTAGATTGACGAAGATGACTAAGGGAAATTCTAGATTTGTTATTGTTCCCGAGGAATTTAGACAATCTGGAGTCCAATTGTTTAAAAAAAGTAGCAGGTAGAGAAAGCAGAATCATGGATAGTATATATAAAGTTAGGAAAAATCATCATTTTGATAGAGTCAAGACGACCCCACCAAGATAAAAATAAGGGATTCCATGACAAAATCAATTTATCAACCTTCTCTAAAGCATCTGAGATGTTTACTTCAATGGACTTTTTAATGGATGAGGTGAACCAAATACCTACATATTTCATCTTGGAAGAATTCCAGTGAAAGCCAGTTATATCAAACGATGATCTAAAACAACATTTTGTTAGAGGAAGGATTTCAGTTTTTTCTGAATTTATCTTATAACCTGAAATCAAAGAAAAGTCTTCAATCTCCCGAAGTAGAAATGGAATCGAGAGTTCAGGATTTGAGATATATAAAAGTATATCGTCTGCATATGCCGTTAATGTTAAGAGTTTCTCACCGTAATGGAAACCCTCAGTTTTAATTTTATTTCTAATATACGATAGAAAGGGCTCTAGAGCTAGAATAAATAGGATTGGGGAGAGCGGACACCCTTGACATACACCTCGGCGTAATACAAAGTATCTGGACAATCTCCCATTTACCAATATCGATGCCATTGGGGATTGATAAAGCAAAGAGATAAATTAAATGAAATGGGGCCCTAAACCATGCCAGGCTAAAGCTTTTAATAAAAAAGACCAGTCTAACCGATCAAACGCTTGCTCAGCATCTATGGAAATTGCTGCTAAAGAGTACGAAAGAGTGGGAGCTTTGCTGAGTACATTGAAGAATGTTCTAGAGTTGTCAGAAGTAAGTCTACCTTTAACAAAACCCATTTGTTCCTTACATATCAGCGCAGGTAAAAGGGTATCAAGACGTAAAGCTAATAATTTAGAAAATATTTTATAATCTGTATTGAGAAGAGAGATTAGTCTGTAATTTTTACAGAAAGTATGGTCCTTGCCCTTCTTTGAAATTAAGCAAATCGAAGCTTCCTGAAATGTTCCCACCATACAACCAGAACCCATGAAGAATTGAAAAAGCTGAAAAAGTTTGGGAAGTAAAATATCAGAAAAATGTAGAAAAAATTCCACTGTAAATCCATCTGGACCAGAGTTTTACCTTTTTTTAGAGATTAAAGGGCTTTAAAAATTTCTAACAAAGAAATATCTACTTCAAGTGAAGTAGCATCAACAAGCGTCTTATTAGGATTTGGAATGTTCTTCAAATAATCATCAATCTGCAAGGAGGTCGGGACTGACTCAGGAGTATAAAGTGTCTGGTAATATTTATCAAATTCAGCTAAGATATCTTTATCTTTAAAAAGGGACTTACCAGTATCTTTAACTATAGACTTCACAGTATGGCGTTGCTTTCGTACTTTTAAATATTTAGCCAGAAGTTTCCCCGATCTATTTCGACCACCATAATAACGGGTACTACTAGGTAGAAGAAAAGAGGAGGTATTGTCCGTTGAGATTTCGTTAAATTGCATTTTTGCCCGAATAAATTCTTGTAGATTAAAATTAGAGGAGGAAGAATAATATTGATGTTTAAACCGTTTAATTTTGAGAAGCAGAGATTGATGCTGGGCATTAAAAGTTTTCTTTTTATTAGAGACAAAAATTATTATATGACCACAAGCCGCAGCCTTAAACGAATCCCATAACAATTGCAGAGAAACATGAGAATCCTCATTAAATCAGAAACATTCCTCCGCAGAGGTAACAAAGGAAGTGGAAAATTTAGAAACAAGCAACAAAGAAGTATTAAATCACCACCTATTGGACTTGGGATGCACCTGGAGTAAGTCAAAATCTGCGATAACCGGAGCATGATCATATATTACCATAGGTTCAATAGAGGAGTTAATAAGATTTTGGGATAAGGATTAAGAAACAAAAATATGGTCAAGTCTAGATAAGGAACCATGTGGTGGACGATAAAACGAAACATCCCTACTATCAGGATTACAAGTTCTCCATGAATCAATTAAATTACATTGTGTGAAAAATGCCTTAAATTGTTTATGCATTTTATGGGAAGAAAACTTAAACACAGATTGCCTATCTATAAAAGGATCAATAATTTGATTGCAATCCCCTCCAAGAAGAAAAAAAAATCATCATTATAATGCAAACATTGTTTAGTAATATTAGGCCAAAAAAGATAATCTGAATTATTAGGACCATAAATATTACCAACAGTCATTATAATCTCATTAATACTTAGCCTCACAAAGAGCCATCTACCATCAGAATCCGAGTCTTGCGAAATAACCTTAACTGATAATTGTTTATGGCAGAGCACAATTACACCATTTTTCTTTGTAGATGAAGGAGAAGTAAAAACATTGTCCACCCAACCTCTTTTAAGTTTCAGAGCTTCAGAATCCGTCAAATGGTTCTCTTGTAAAAGAACCAAGTCTGGATTATATTTAGCTAAATGAGATAAAATTCTCTGCCTTTTAATTGGGTTAACATAGCCTTTAACATTCCAAGAAATAACTCTGAATTTTTACGTCACATAACCATATATATACACGAAAGGTCTTGTACCATAAATAACTGAAAGTACATGTAGGGGAAAGGAAAACATGAAAAACAAAAAGAGAGAAGAATAAAGGGAAAACAACAAAAAAAGATGGAAAATATTCAAGAAAAAAAGAAGAGACAGTACGTGTCAAATGAAGATGACTGCAAAAACATACCTGAGATGAAGGAACAATAGGGGAGGGGTGACGACAGCACAGACTGAAGATGGCACAGCAAGGGAATGGAAGGCATCAACGGACAAAAGTTAAGAGCAAAACTCATGATTATAGAACACCAGGAACCTGTGAAAAGAAAACAATACATTAACAAAGAGGGCCTGTAGTGACTTCAATATAGTATACCGTATGAACTGCATAGGAAGGATCATCAACTATATCTTATTGCTAATGAACAATGAACAAGGACATAATAGATTAAGAAACGGTTATAGTCAACGTGTAGAGGGACCAGCTGTCTCCATAGGGTTTGTAGAGTGTAGTCTTAGAAAATCACGAAGAGCTGCAGGAGAGGTATATGAAGTAGTCTTATTTTGATATGTCACTTTGAACAAACACGGATGGAATAATCCAAAACGAGCTCCCAAGTCACGAAGTTGTGGATGAAGATCCAAAAATTATTTCCTCCTGTTTGCTGTAGCTTTGGACACATCCTGTGAGATGAAAATTTTACTTCCCTGCCAAGAGATTTGCTTTTTGGCTTTCGCAGCATTAAGAATTTTCAACAAATCAGTAAATTCAAGAAAGAAAATAATCACGCCTCTTGGTATAGATGTGGAGGAGTGCGGAGGACGATGACCAATGCGAAATGCCCTTTGGATGTTCAATACTGTAGAAGATGGAAGGCCCACCAACTGTGGAAAAAATGAAGCGAAAAATGAAATTGGGTCACTCCCTTCAAGACCCTCCGGTAATCCAAAAAGGCGAAGATTATTGCGTCTGTTTCTGTTTTCCAAATCTTCCGCAAGTATCTTCAAAGCCGCCACTTCCTTCTCCAAACTCACAATTTTATGGGTTTCATCCTGCATGTCACTGACTCTTTGCTCCAAGGCAGAGACTCTCCCTTCCATTTGAGACCACTTAGTATCAAGATTTTGTATCCAAGAATTAGTTTCTTCAATGAAAGGACGCAATGCGCGTATTCCATCAAGCACAAGCTCAAGAGAGATCGGTGAGGGAGATTTTACTGGTGAAGATGGGTCCTGCTTGACTCTTTATGGGTAGTTGTAGAAATATTCTGAGAAACTTTAGGCAAAGAAGAGGATGAGGAAGACATCTTTGACATAGAAGAAAAAGACGCTGCAGCGGAAGTGTCCAATTGTAAAAACTGAGAGAGTTTGTCAGTTGAGAACTGATGCAACAGAGATTTTATTTTCTTTAGTTTGCCCATATAAAAATAAAAGCCTTCAATAAGGAGATGAGTGACACAGGAACTCCAAATAAATATTGATGAGACAGCAAACATAAATTACATGGCTTGCGCAAAAAACTGCAAGCACAGCCATCAAATATTCAAAGAAAAAACAGATAAGTACATTGTAATGATGATCAAAAATTATTCAAAATGGCCGTTCTCATGAGGCGAAATATAAAAGCGTCATTAAAGAGTCAGAAAAATAGCTAGGTGACCATAAGAACATTAAAAATGCTCACCAAAACATCCCACAGCCATTATATTCAAGCGCCATTAAAAAAACGAAAAAAAAAACGGCTCTGCGGTAAAAAAGCATCCGATGACACACGGAGCTCCAAGGTCAGACGGCCATCTTGGATTGCGGCTCAGGCGCGCCCCTGAAATACGGTTTTCTAAGCAGCCGGACTGGAAGTCAGTGTCACACACAATTCATGGAATAATCGCATCACTGAAAGTAAGAATATTATATTACATGTTGTAAAGGGGCTTAATGATGTTTCCTTCTGAAGGGCTCACCTACAGACAGCTGTAGATGACCTTCATAGGTCTTGTGTTGCTATTACAGTATATCATATATACATGGATACATGCATACAGAGAGTGAACTTTTATTCAACCCCCTTCTTCTACTGGTTGCAGGCATTTTTTAAGGAATTATAATTGGCTGAGTGGGCTGTCCTTAAAGTCAGGGTGTTTCATGTAAGGTTACATGGCCTCAGTTGAGATTTTAAATGTCCCCCTATGGAACCTATTCGCTGTTGTATCCCTAGCACCCTTCACCCCCAACCCTGAACACTGCCTCTGTGTCTCCTGGTTTCCTTTGTCCTGCAGTGCAGGATGTTGCCTCAGCAGCCACTCACTGCTGCGCACCAGTGTGCTAGATGACTTGCACCACAATAATTAGCAATGCTAAAACACTCCATAATGGTCACCATGCACGTACGGTTGTACTACAGTAATCTGGTACTGGAGTTTCTTATCTTTATTTTAAAATCCCAATACAAAATGGCCCATGCGCATATGTGCACAGTGGCCACTTTGGAATGGTTTGACTTTGTTAATGCTTGTGATACAATTCAACACGCAGTGACACAGCCAAAACCACAAACAGCACTAGAACAGAAAAAATAAAAATAAACAATTGCAAAACTTAAAGGTGAGTATAGACCAGTAACAAAGGCAAGAGCTGTTTCCTTTGCGAATGTTGTCATTGCTTTGCTGCATTTCTTTTTTTATTATTTTTATTGATTCGAGTTTTCAATTTTCAAATAGCAATGTCATATACAAATAGCTGTGCAAGGGTAACATAAAGGCAAAACAGAAAGGTATCAGCAATCACAAATAGTAGACCATATGCGTTTAAAGTGTTCAATTCCCCTTGCACCCTTGCTCTTTGCCCTAGAGACAGCCGATTCCAGCACAAAGATCTGACAGAATACAACCCTCTTTCCTCTTTGATTTAAGATGAATTGCTTGACTGGCCTAATTCTAACAACATAGTTCCTCTGAAGCAAACCATCTTCAGAAAGGGATATGGCACCATGATAAGTATACTTGCATCAGATGATATTGCTGATAAATCAAAAAACCTAAAGAAAAAAATACATTTATGTTTTATAGAATTTAAAAGTGCTTTTGACCATGTGGGCAGAACATCGTCTGGGGAAAGTTCAGAAGTTGGGGCCTGCCGGAAAGAACTCTATAAGGCATAGAAATTAAACATGACGAAACCTGGGTGCAGATTAAGCTAGCTGATGAATTCAAAACTTTCGAGGAGGATCCCAACAAATATTGGCCTAAAAAAAGGGTTTGTCTTAGCCCCCCACTTGTTTAGTCTTTTTATGGCTGACTTTTCTCTAAACCTGGATGCAACAAACTCACACTGCCAGAAGTTGGGAAACCTATCTATATTGCAACTCTCATATGCAGATGATTTAGTTTTATTGAGTGGGCCTCCAGCAATTAGTCAACACTCTGGCCACCTTTGCAGCAATAAATACATTGGAAATTACCATCAGTAAGTCCACAAATATGTCAATGTGGTGCACTTGCAGAGCTGTGCTTAATCTCAAACTAGGCAATACAGTGCTAGAAGAGATCAGTCACTACAAACACTTGGGCCTCAACATAGACAACAAATTGAACTTTGCAGTGCAAAAGCAACATATTAAACAGAAATGCAAAGCATTGACATTTGCCTTTTGTGCCCTGGCTAGGAAGTTGGACGGACCTTCGGATAAACCCTTATTGACAGTCATGTCTGCACAACTATTACCAGATACAACCTATGGTAGTGCAGTGTTATATGGGAAAGATTCATTACTTTGGGACCAGCAGCAAATCAGAACATACAAGCAAGTTTTTTGTCTTCCCGTAGCACCTCCCCCTCACAAGTTAGACTAGAATTTGGTCTTGAGCAACAGCAGTCAGTCAGAAAACTCCATACGGTACATACGGACCTTGTATAAAATTGGAGAAATAAAATGAGTCCACTAGTTGCTGCACTATGGAATTCTGTGGCTAGTGATCCAAATTTGGGTATTTGCAATGTTCCTTCAAAGAGACACAAACGGTACACCTGTGGGATCCTAATATGTCATATTCCCTTCTCTGTGGCATGTTAAATAGAGAAACCAGGCTGCAATCCCTGCTGGACGATAAGCATACATTTTCAGGTCGGTTGAATGCCTGGATGGTGTTGCATAATTACAGCAGACTAGCGCCACAGTATCTGATTTCAACCTACCCGGTACATCTGAAAAGCTAGCTGCTTGCCATACGTTAGGGCTCCTACCGCCCTTAGCGGACCAGCCAGCATGGAAGAATGGTTGGGGAAATGGTATGCAGGTTATGTGGTGCTGGGAAGGAGGATATGGTCCATTTGATTTGTATCTGCGCAGCCCTATGGGAAGCTCGTTGCCAACTGTTGAGACCAGTATTCCTTATGAGTGGGGTCCACTCCTGTCGGCCTGCAGTAATGAAAGTGCTCGATTTGTCTGATCCACAAATTAATTGTAGGCTGGTGCACTTTTCAACCCTGCATGCTAAATATCTAACAGGTTGCATATGACTCTTTTATAACTCCTCTATGGAACATTAAGGTGTAAGTGAAAGCAAGGTCTGTCGGAGGCACCACTTAGGTATAACTGTGCTGCTCTGATTCAACACAGCAGTGGTAGTAAAGTTGAAGGCTCAGTGTGCTGAATATGACTAGTCAGGATTGCACTTCCAATAACTTTGATATGATTGAATTTCAAAGTATTTTTATATTCTATGTTGATCTAGCTATTTTTTTTATAGAGACTGTACTATTGTAGCAAAGTCACCTGTATTAATGTCTTATTGGTCTTAAATGATTATAGTACTTTATAGAGACTTTACACATACAACAGTTTCAATCGAGTTATTTAAATCGTCAAATGCATGTACTGAAACTTAGTGGGGTTGATTTTAATTATGTACTTAGAAGACTTCATACATCTTTGTGTATTCCCCCTTCATCAGCACTTGATACTTAATGGATTATTTAATGGATTTAAATCGTATAACATTTTTAAGGATTGTATACATTTAATAGTTTGCAAGGGTCTTTGTAAAGTGTTACACACATATTTAAAAAAGCAGTGGGGTTGATTTCAATTATGTTTTTTACTAAGTTTATATATTGTCCACTTTCCCCTTCACCCCTCCCCCCTTGCTAAGGTTTTAATTAATCATGCAAATGAAGAGAACTAGTGCCGTGGTGGGGGAATTGATCCAGGATCTTGCAATGCATACTTGTCTACTAATAAAAGCGGTTGAGAAGACCGCAGGATATCTAGAACCACAGGAAGGTTTGTAGGCCATCATAATGTCTTTGACAGATAGCTGAAAGTCGTTCCCCATGTGTACGGAGAGAAGTTGGATCATATAGACTAGAAATCCTGCAAATCAGGGCAGCTGACAAAAATATGGACAATATCAGCCAAATGAAGACTGCATTTTGGACCGGCAGTCCGATCGCAAGCATGATTAGTAGCCCATTTGCAGATTCTTTCTGGGGTGTAATAGAGCATGCAGATAGTTTTGAATTATTGAAGGGTAGGACTAATTGAAATAACTGAGTGATTATTCAAATTAAGGGCTCTGGTAATTTCTCCAAGGAGGATATCTCAATGGAGCCTGATGCTCCATTTAGAAGCCAACACGGACAGGCTGTTGGCTCTATGAGCAGATAAGGTCTAATGTAGTGGCCCAGTTGGCAATTTATCAGTGGCAGTAAATAAACACAACAGAATGTCTGGGTGCTCCCTGCTGCAGTATGTTCCTCATTATGTAAAAATAAATCACAGATGTGCAAGTATTTGAAGAAAGACTGTTGCGGGAGCTCATGCAGCATTTGTAAAGTAGAAAAAGAACAAATCCCATTAAAATCGAAAAAAAGCTGCCTGCCTGTTTTAATCCCATACTTATACCACAGCTTAACCACAGAATTGTGAAAGATAGACGGAAAGTTAGAATTCCCCAGTAGGGGTGTATGTGCATGTATAGATGGAAGAAAATACCTGGAACCTATTCACCCCCGGATTTGAACAATGTATTTTTTATGATCTTGAACCAGACAGGTAGTTAGTATCCAAGCGCCTATGTAGAAAGACGTTGCTATCAGGGCCCAGTGCCATTTGATGTCCCAGTGTAGACAAATCCAGGTCCTGATCAATTAATGGATTACTAAAGCAAGCTCCGAAGGATGTCCTAAAGTAAAGCTTGAATTCAGATAGTTGGAAACCCTGCCATTATACAGGAATTTTAAAAAGCTCACAGTCTGCTGAGCTTGCTTATAACAGCAGATGAACCTACTGACAAACCCCTCAAGATGTTTGAAAAATGAATCTGGGACCTAAAGTGGATTAGAACGAAAAAGATAGAGCAACTTTGGGAGGATCTTCATTTTGATAATGTTGCAATGCCCCATAATGGTTATTGGAAGACAGTTTCAGGACCTCATCTTGGCTCTTGCTAATTGCAATAAAGGCTCATAGTTTATTTAACACATGCTATCCACTCTGGGACACACCTTAATCCCTAGGTAGGTAGCAACTGAAAGAGAATTGGGCTCTCTGCATGAAAGTTTAACAGAACATGTTTTTTTGTTAGATTAAGGTTATACCAGAGATAGTCTCAAACCTCGTGGTCTCGTTTGAAACTTGCTTAATAGCTGTCATAGCGTCAGAGGTATAAATTGCAACATCTTCGCCATAAGCACTTATTTTCAGCTTGACATCATTGGAAATTGCAGGCTGGATTGATGGAATAAGAGTAAGAATCCTTAGGTAGGGTTCAATGTATAAGGAGAACAAAGGAGACAGTGGACAGCCCTTGCGAGTACCCCTGCAGATACTACATAATGGAGTACAGTGTCTGTCCAGAACCATCCTAGCCATAATGTTTCCACAAAGGCTCTGAACTTGAGAAGTGACTCTACAGCCAACACCAAAGGCTTTCATTGCTGCACACAGAAAATCCCAAGAGTCCGGGGCAAAAGCCTTGTCTGCATCTAGCAGTATCATACCAATGCTTCAACTTGTAGATTCTATGGTGTCAAAGATGGAGACGGCTGAATTGATATGATTAATGGTATCCCTACCCAGTGCGAAACCATGTTGTTGAGGTGGGACCAGATACTGGACCAGAGGGGCAAGCCGCAAAGCTAAGAATTTAGCATACATTTTTGCATCAGAGTTGGTCAGAAATAGAAAAAGAGATGACCCTCTCTACTCTGAAGGCTTCTCTTGTTTTGGAAAAATGCTATATTGGTGCAACTGCAGTAAACAAAAATCTCACCACCATCATCTACATACCTTACCAATTTCATGAATTCTCGTAGAAGTATCTCACTGGATGCCTTATACAATTCCATGGGAATACTATCTTCCCCTGCAGCCTTCCCCATTTGCAATTATCTGATTGCCACCTCTACTTCCAGACTAACAATGTCACTCTTGAGACCTGAAGCCTGAAGAGGATCAAGGCAGAATGGATTGGCTCCCTCTAAGTACCCCTCAATCTCAGACCATCAAATTAGCGGAGATTGGCTTTAGAGGTCCATATAGAAACCGCTAAACTGCTTCAAAATGTCTTGAGTACCATATTGTAGAGAACCGTCTTTATCCTTTATGCATTGTATTATGTTCTTATGTTTTTGTTCAGTGAGTTGAATGGCTAATGCCCTGCCTATATTCTCCACATATTCATATTCGAGCACCATCTTCCTATGATTCTGAAGAGTCGCCTTATCCCTGAGCCCATGATCCAATAGACAGTGTTAACTAACTCGAGATAAACCAGTGCCTCCTCAGAGCTTTTATTTGAAACTGCCTGTGCATGCAGATACTCTAATTCCCATATACATGATTGTAATTTGAATGCTGCATCTTTCTCTGATTTATTCAAATTGAGAAAGAACTGCTTTGTAAACCCCTGTATGTATGCCTTCATCACATCCCAGACAGAATGTGATGAAGTGAAACCAGGGCTCACAGTTATAAACTCCAGGCGAGTTCTATAAGGAGCATTGGAGAGAATAAAATTGAGGAATGTAAAACAATGCACCTCTTCACCAATATTAGGTAGCATCAGGGTCAACAGAACTGGATTATGATCTGATGTTATCTGGGGACAAATTTCAATATTGACAAGAAGGATTTACCTCTGCCTAATGAAACCCATATTGATTCTGCTTATGAGGACAGGAATAAAAGGTGTAGTTAGGCTTCACAGGACATAGAGTCTGCCAAATGAGCCATTAACCCGAGCATTCAAGGATAGCTGCTGTAGTTTAGGTCACACGAGGATGGACACTTTGGTCAGGAGTGTTGATCACATAATTCATTATACATTTCAAATCACCAACCAGCAATAAATCACCTGTCTTTCTAATAATGATATATTCAACCAGTCATATAGCCTGGGTCATAGTTGTTTGGACCGAATGCAGCACAGATAGTAAACTACTTATGGGAGATCATTACCTAGGCAATTGCCAATCTACCTGTCAGGTCAGAGGAGGATTTATGGACTTTATAATCAAGCTGCCTGGAACAGAGTATGGCCACCCACGTATGGAGATTGGTTTACTAGAGTATATGATGTTATTTTAGCCCAGCTGGCTCAAGAGAGACCTGTAGTCATATGTGCAGTGGACATCTGTTAGGCACAGCACCTGGGTCCTTTAGATTGCTGTTTCCCCTTTAATGAGCTGATACTTTAGAGGGCGATTGAGACCAGCCCTGTTTCAGCACATTAACTTAAGCTGACTCATAGTAGGCATTTCTTAACACAAAAGATACCCAACTGACATTTTAGAGAAGTTCAAAAAGTAAAACTTATACTCATAGCCACAAGAGCCAAGTGGTCAGAACAACTAGTTTTCCCTGCTACCTCCCCACCCCTAACCCCAGATAGATCCACCCAAACAAAAAACCCTGACCAAAAATCAGATTTAAGTAACGTCCCTTCCCCCAGAGTGAACCTCACCATTAACCAGGAAAAAATTCATCCCTCCCCTATAGCTGTCAGATGACCAGACAACCCTAGTGTGTTGCTGCCCCACATGCCCGCCACCCACCCCCATTACCATAAGTAAAAAGAACAGAAAAAATAGAGGAAAGCCCTTGACAAAACAGAATAGCTGACTATTCTGAATAGCTGAAGGACTGGCTCAAAAGTTGACATGTGAGTCTGAAAACTGAGAGTCCTTTGCTACCTATGAGAAGGAGAGAACAAAAACCAACTGATAGTAACATGAAGAAACATCAGACACAATCCTGCTGACTCTTCTATTGACTAAAAATTTGAGTTGTGTCAGATTCAATATAACATATACTGTATGTGTTTGTTCTTCTCACATTATCTTAAGCCTAGCAGGCTCCTGGAGGAAAGCTTGCGCTCCAAACACTCTTAATGGGTCAATCAGCTATCATAGCTTCCAATGGTGGTTAGCCTACAGAGATCTGATCAGACAAACAGGGTCATGGAGTCAACAGGAACTGGAGTCGGGAAAGCCTCTCAATAACAATGGTACAATGAATTGCCGGGGATCATCCCTTCCTTTCCTTCGGGGATCCCAAAGAGCTGAAGATTGTTACAACATTGGCAGTTTTCCAAATCTTTGATCTTAGATTGGACAGAAGTAAGCTGAACCTCATGATCTCTGAGTGCCCTTGCAGATGCCATTCCTACCCCCTTAGCTCCTTATAACCGCTGTTTGAGTTCTGTAACTTGTTTGGTAAGTGCGATAAACTTCCCTGCAATCTCAGCCATGGATTGCTACAGATGCAGGTTATCAGTTCTAGCCTGAAGTTCATGTTTTAGTGCCTCAGAATGTGAAACCTAGATCATTTGCAGGATAGTAGACAGTGAGGCCTCAGGAGTGATAAGCATGGCAGCTAAGGCAGTGAAGTAAGTACACTGACCATGGGATGAAATTAACTACTGCTTTATTAGTAGAGGTTGCACGGTTGTGGAGCAGCACAGCCAGCAAACATTCAGAGCATATTTAGCTTATACAATAACTGTCCAACACTTCCAGTATCAACATTATAAGAATGTTCCTACTCACAGCCCAGCACCGGAATAAATTACATCATCACAGTAATCATCACAATACTACACATCTTCCCTTCTTCATACAAAAAAAACAAAATAGAAATTCACTTAACATAACATCAACAGACCAGAGAAAAATATAGCAATAAATAAATTTAAAAATGTATATAAATATATAGCAAAATATACTAGCAAAAAATATTCACGATATTTCCTCTGAATGACTATGGCCCCCATTATGACATTGCTGGTACATCCCATTATGACATTGCTGGTGCGTACCACATTGCTGGTACGTGCCACCGCCACGCTGATGGCAGCCAACATACTCGGCCACAGCGATATCCGTTCACCGTAGTATGATATACACACACCAATCCGACTGAATTCAGCCACATACACAAATTCGCCAGACCAAAGGTCAGTCCAATAGTGGCAGATCCAAAACCCACACCGTTATGCCAAAAGAACTACGCCCACCACATTATGACCCACAAATCACCATGGCCGACATTCAACGGCGGTAAACCATTGGCGGTACATACCACCACACTCACAATGGACACCCGCAGACAAAATCACAGCACATTGGACAATTCAAACAACACACACCTGACACCCATACACACACCACACCCACACCACTATAACACACACACCCACATTACTCACAACCCTTTACGATTACAAAGCATTGCCAGCAGAGAGACACCAAGACCACTGACACAACTAGAGCCACACACTACTCATACCCATACACCACTCACTCACTCCACATCACACACCCCAACACATTACCCAACACACATCACACAACACCCATGGCACTACAAAGACACTCCTGTTTCACAGAGGAGGAGCTAAGGGTCATGGTGGAGGAAATTGTCAGGGTAGAGCCATAGCTATTTGGAGCACAGGTGCAGCAGATGTCTATAGCTAGGAATATGGAACTATGGCGGAGAATTGTGGACAGGGTCTACAATGTGGGACAGCGCCCCAGAACTAGGGATGACATCAGGAAGAGGTGGAATGACTTATGGGGGAAAGGTACATTCCATAGCAGCAAGACACCAGCTCGCTATCCAGAAGACTGGCATTGGACCCCCACCTTCTCTGCCACAACTCACAGCATGGGAGGAGCAACTCTTGGCAGTACTGCATCCTGAGGGCCTGGCTGGAGTGGGAGGAGAACTGGACTCTGGTAAGTCAACTCTTTAACATTATCACCCCCCTACCTGCATGCCATCACAAACCCTCAACCTCACTCCCTTCACTCCACTACTTCCCAAATACCCCACCATCATATCTCACTTATCCCAATACCAAGCCCTGCATGCTTTACCAATGCATGGACACCCCTCACAGCCTTGCATGGGCACTCATCACTAAAGCATGCACACTATAGAGAATTAACTATCCCACCACACACTAACATACGCAAGGGAAAGCTGGCAGGGCAAATCCAACCAAAGAGGGGAAGCCACGGATGTACAATATGTCAGGCACATAAACCATAACACACCATGGAGAATTAACTATCCCACCACACACTAACATACACAAGGGAAAGCTGGCAGGGCAAATCCAACCAAAGAGGGGAGGCTACAGATGTACAATATGTCAGACACATAAACCATAACACATCATTTACTTCCCCACAGGTACACCAGCCAATGTCAGTGGAGAGGAGGTGCCACCACTATCCAGTCCCCCAACTGAAGAGGCCCACAGTGATGACAGCAACTCTGGTCTTCAGGATCTGGGTGACCTACCTGGCCCATCAGGGTCCACTAGACAACCGGTTACCCACGCCCAGTCACACACCACCACAGTCGAACCCTGACCCTTGATGGCCTGCATACTGGTGGTAACCTACCCAGAGCTGTGTGTCAGTGGGTGCCCCTAGGCCAGGCCTGACATTGCATTATAGGTCCCCTGGTGGCTAGGGTTCTGAGGGGGTAATCCTGCTACCTAGCTAGTAGGCACCCACTACTGGTTAGGGTTGTGTGGGTCCCAGGTGTGCTGAATTTGGTGGTGTGTGTCCCTCCCCATGCCTTTGTGGCAAGCTATTTCTCTGGTAGTGCAAGGCATATTGTGTAGGCCTGTTCCCTGTGTGTGAGGGTGCTGTGTACGCCAACAGTGGTGTTGGTGCAGCCATTGACCCAGTGTATCCTTTGTCTCCCCCCTTTCTTGTTTTGTCATCCTGTCCTTATGTGCATTAGCATCATCTGACGGAGGAGCAGAGGCCCCGGCGATGGAGGGAGCTGCATCCCACAGGACCCAGGAGGCAGAGTCCACTGACGGTGAGGGCACCAGTGGGACTGAGGGCGAGGGGAGCACCACGGCGGAGACTGGAGGAGACAGCTCTGACACAGATACCTCCTCTGATGGAAGCTCCCTGGTGGTGGTGGACACTTCTGTGACCACCCCAGCTACAGGTACAGCTGCCACCCCCCATACTAGCAGCGCCCTCCCAGCAGCCCCTCATGGAGTTGCCTGTGCCCGCTCACCCAGGAGGGTGGGCATCTCCTTCTCCCTAGGCACCTCAAGCCCTGCCCCAGTGAGCCCTGCTGCCCCGAGTGGGGAGGCTATTTACCTCCTGAGATCCATCTCTGTAGGGCAGTCAACCATTGTGAATGCCATCCAGGGGCTGGCAGCCCAGATTCAATAATCTAATGCATTCCTGGAGAGCATTCACTCTGGATTGGCGGCCCAACAGAGATCGATTCAGGCTCTGGCCTCCTCTCTGATGGTAGCCATTATCCCTGTTCCTACCGTCCCCCCTACAACTTCCACTGCCCAGTCCCATTCCCCTCAACCCCAACTTATCCCAGGCACACATACAGATGAGCATGCACACAAGACAACACCCAAGAGTGCCACAGGCAAACACAAGCACCACATTTCATCCCACAGGTACTCACTCTCCTGTTGCAGGCACAACAACATCCACTATTTCCACTGTCTCCCCTCCTCCCCCTCCACCACCTCCCTCCCAGCCATATCTACACTCACACCTGCATGCACTACATCATCATCCACTACCAACATCATCACCACACAAAGCAGAACACACACCTCACTGGCAGACACCTCTACAACATCCATGCACACATCCCCTGTGTCCTCTCTGACTGTATCTGTCCCCCCTCCTAAAGTACACAAACGCAGGCACTCAGACACCCAACAGCCATCCACCTCACAACAGCATACAGACCATGCACTTGCACCCAAATCCAGCAGACAGACACCTCCAACAACCACTCCCTCATCCTCCACTCCCATTCCTTCTCCCTCTTCCCGCCCCAATGTCCCTAAAAATGGTTCCTATCCACCATTGACCTCTTCCCTACCCCTCCCCTTCGTCCTGCATGTCCTGCATGTATGGCCAGGGTAGGAAGAACCCAGCCAAGCATCTCAGCCACACAGTTCACAGGCCCAGTCCTAACCACACCCATTTGTGGTGGAAAGGGATCCAGGCCACATGTACTAAGGGAAAGGAGCCGGGACCAGCCAGCCTAAAGGGGAAGTAGCCTGCACCAGCAGGCAAGAAGGGCAAGGAGCCTGTACCTGCCACCTAAAAGGCCAAGAAGCCTGCACCAGCAGGCAGGAAGAGCAAGGGGTCTGCACCAGCAGGCAGGAAGGGCAAGGAGCCTGCACCAGCAGACAGGAAGGGCAAGGAGCCTGCACCAGCAGGCAGGAAGGACAAGGAGCCTGCACCAGCAGGCAGGAAGGTGCAAGGAGCCTGCACCAGCAAGCAGGAAGGACAAGGAGCCTGGTCTAGCAACTGTGACCGAGCCCCCACCACCAACCATGGTTGTGCATCCGTCCGAGGGTGCAGAGGATGTGCAGGAGTCTCCCCCCACTAGCAGCACCACCACCACAGTGCATCCGCCTGAGGGTGCAGGGGATGTGCAGAAGCCTCTCCCACCAGCAGCACCACCACAGAGCATCTGTCTGAAGGTGCAGGGGATGTGCAGGAACCTCCCCCCACCAGCAGCACCACCACTGTGCAGCCGTTACCGCCAACGGATGCTATGTAATCCTGCCTCCATTGCCTGCTATGCAGCCTGCCCCTTCCAGAACCAATGGGCAAAACACCTACATGAGAGACTGTGGCCTTGCACTCCCCAGGATCAAGCACAAGGCATGTTGCCCCCTCCAGAACCAGTGGGCAAGAAGCCTACATGAGAGACTGTGGCCTTGCACTCCCCAGGACCAAGCACAGGGCATGTTGCCCCCTCCAGAACCAGTGGGCAAGACACCCACATGAGAGACTGTACCTTTGCACTCTCCAGGATTAAGCACATGGCATGTTGCCCCCTCTAGAACCAGTGGTCTTGTTTCATCTCCTGTCTGAGGTGCCTCCGTCTCCCTGAGGTGCCTGTCTATTTACCAACTGATGCCCCTGCAGTGTTCTCTCTGTGTTGAAGCAGGTGACAAGTGGGGCCTTGGACTTTGGCCTGTGGCCATGTGGCCCACGCAAATTGAGGACTGGGCTGTGTCCCTTTTTCTTTAAATCTGTATATATCTATTGTCATGCATAACTTATTATTTCTACTGGGTTGAACTTATGCGAAATCGATTTGTCCTTGCATTTTGCAACCGAGTTACAGGGTCAAATTGTTTTTGTAGTGTATCTGGTTGTGTGTATAGTGTGTGGGGGTAGGGTGTGTGTGGTGCGTGTGTGGGGTGTGTGTGTGTGTCAGTCTCATTTTCCTCCCCCCCCCTTGTGTGCTAGGCAGCTGTACTCACCGTCATCGTCTTTGCCGGCGTTGGTGTTCGTGGTGTAGCAGAACATAGAATATAATCAGAAAAACATGCAGTTTTGGTTCCATGGCGGCGTGGTACTTCCCTGTGTCTCCAATGATGAGTCCTTTCACTTTTGTGCAGTGTTTCTACCAGGCTTTTGATGTCATTGGTACCGCCCCAGAAAAGGTGGCAGTTTGCAGGGTCTTAATATGGGGGGCAGAACATTGACTTCCACCTGGCTGTAGGCCCCCACCGCTGTGGTGCCTGTTGTTTCCGCCCTGGTGGTCGGTGTGGTATATTGGCTGTCTTTCGGAGATCTTTCCACCATGGTCATAATTTAGCGGTATTACCGCCACGTTATCACCGACCGCCAGGGTCGCAATGAGGGCCTATATTTCTTAAACTCTGTCTCCTTTTCTTATTATTATTCTTCTCACACTCATCATTTTCTTCATTGGGTCCCTTCACATCAACTTGTTCAGTTTCTGGATCACCAGCTTGACAGCAACTTTTTACCTTTACAGCTTTAGCAAGATTCCACCAATGACCTCCTTCAACTTGGATGGCATTACCAAGAATCTTCCAAACTCTAACAGGCCTCCCAAATTTGCTCTTCTCCTTTTTTACATGTATTGGTGACCTAATTTGAACCATATTTCCAACTTGTAAAGGTGTTAATTTGACACCCTTTTTGGTGTCATACCATTTCTTTATTTTTTGCTGAATCTGATTCATGTTTTCTCTCATCACCTGCATCAAACTTGTCACATCAGACATTTTATAACCCACTTTGCAATCCACGCTGGTGTAAAGCTTGTGTTTACGATTCTTCCCCTTAATAAATCAAAAGGAAAGACTTTTGTAGATGAGTGAGGTGCAGTTCTGTAAAACCAAATCATTCTATTTAAGGACTTTTCTATATCATGGTGTCCATTTTTGGCCCACTTAATACTCTCACCCACGACCCGATTTATCTTCCATTGGTTTGTGTAAGATGAAGAGAACTCTTCACATGTTTAATGCAACAAGATTCCACAAACTTTTCAAAATCATGGCTTACAAACTGAGTACCATTATCTGAAATGAGAATCTCTGGGAAACCTTTTTTCATAAATGTTTCCTCAAGGAAATCAACTACTACTCTAGTGGTAGGTTCCTCAACCATTTTAATCTCAGGCCATTTGGACGCATAATCCATCAACACCAAAATGTACTTATTACCACAAGATAATGCATCATAAGGTCCCATAATGTCAATCCCTAACTTTTCTCATGGTTTGGACATTCGCTGGGCATAAGAGGAGATGTGACCACTTTCAAACTTTTATCAGCCGATCCACAAACACAACAATTTGACAATTACCTTCTCCACATCCATTGTTAGCCACCAAAATGTTTAATGAATACGTTTGGTAAGGGACATACCCAAATGGCACTCATGTGCCTTCTTAATAATTGACAATTTCCACTCTGACTGAATGTGGTGGAATAATCATATCTATACATAATAACATTCCATCTTCAATAGAAATCTCACTACTTACTTTACAGTAAGGTTGCAACAACACAGTCAACATTTTCTCACGGGCCACCCATTTCTAACCATTTCGCAGACTTGTTGCAAAATATCATCATCTGTCATAGCAAGCATCCATTCATTCTCTGTACATGTCCTCATACAAAGTACATCCAAAGCTTCTACCATACAATCTTCACAATCTCCCTCCACCATATATGAAAATTCTTCTTCCTCATCTTCTTTCTTTTGCACAAAACATGACAAATAGTCAACTCTTCCATTCTTTCCTCTGTAGTATAGTCAATATCAAACTGATACTGTAAAAGTTTTGAGACTAACCTCAAAATTCTGGGGGTACAGCACTTATTCACTCCACTTCCCACTATACTGGATAAGGGTTTATGATCAGTTAACAACTTGAAACGCCTTCCCCTGTGACTGTATCTGTCTCCCCTCCTAAAGTACACAAACACAAGCACTCAGACACCCAACAGCCATCCACCCCACAACAGCATACAGACCATGCACTTGCACCCAAATCCAGCAGACAGACACCTCCAACAACCACTCCCTCATCCTCCACTCCCATTCCTTCTCCCTCTTCCCACCGAAATGTCCCTAAAAATGGTTCCTATCCACCATTGACCTCTTCCCTACCCCTCCCCCTCGTCCTGCATGTCCTGCATGTATGGCCAGGAAGAGAACTCTTCACATATTTAAGGACTTTTTCACACTGCCTATGGCATAGATAAGTCACCCCTCTAGCAGGCCTTACAGCCCTAAGGCAGGGTGCACTATACCACAGGTGAGGGCATAGGTGCATGAGCACTATGACCCTACAGTGTCTAAGCAAAGCCTTAGACATTGTAAGTGCAGGGTAGCCATAAGAGTATATGGTCTGGGAGTCTGTCATACACGAACTCCACAGCACCATAATGGCTACTCACGCTAATAGCTGCTTCTCAAAAACAGAATATTGAGTTCCGCTTCTCTGAGCACCCTAGATGCAAAGGCCACTGCATTTTTAGAGCCATCAACTTCTTGTGTTAACATAGCTCCTAGACCTACTTGACTGGCATCAACAGTAATACAGCATGTCTGCTTGCGGTCAAAAGATTTGAGATGTCCACTCTGACCGAGCATCACTTTAAGTTCTTCAAATGCTTTCATACACTCTTTCTCCAACACAAACTTTACTTTTTTCTTTAACAAATTGCTAACAGGACGCACCTTGGTAGCAAAGTCTGGAATGTATCTGGAGTGAAACTCACATAAACCAAGTAAATAATTAACCCCTGTCTTGTATGTAGGAGGGGGAGCCATGGTGATTGCACAAGCTAAACCTGGTCTCAGTTTGATTCCTTTTGCTGAAATCATGTGCCCTAAGTACTAATTTTCTGTGCACCCAAACTTACACTTTTCTGTCTTCAGTACTACCCCTTGCTTTTGAAAAACGCTTAATACTTTTTGGGGAATTGTTTCATGAGCTTCTTCATTGTCCTCAAAGACCAGAACATCATCCTGAAACATAAGTACACCCTCAATCTCTTTAAGCAAATTATACATGACTCTCTGAAAGACTGAAGCAGTGGAGGCCAAGGCCAAAGGCATGCGTCGATATTAAAAAGTTTATATATGAAAATGAACGCAGTGAAATTATGTGAATCAGGATGAAGTTCAAACTTATGATCAGCACTGGCCAGATCGAGTATAGAAAATATTTTGGCACCCCTTAGACATGCAAAAATATCACTGATCTTTGGTAGTGGGTGTGAGTCTAGACAAATTTCCTTGTTCAAGGACCTAAGATCAATGTACACTCATAGTTGTCCATCCCTTTTTGTGAGCCACAACCAAAGATGAGAGCCATAATAGGACTCAATGTGCTCAATAATGCCGTTGTAACACAACTTAATAGGTTCCTTTTCTAAGTCTTCCCTAATACTGAAAGGAACACTCCTGAGTTTCTGTTTGGTGGGAACAGCCCTTTCTTTGATTTTAATGCTATGTTTAAACCCACAAATTTGACCTAAACGATTTGTGAACATAGAAGGAAACCTCACCTTCTATTTTCGATTTTCCCCCTCACAATCTACTACCAGAACCTGTTCTTTCGATCCAGATTTCTATACCATGCCAAATAAACCCTTGTGAAACCACTCCAGGATGCCAAGTTCTTTAACAGCAACATATATTTGACCTCTGCTCCTTCTACCATTAAATTCTAGATCATCCTCAATGTAACCCAAAAGTTCAATTCTTTGACCTTCATATGAGACAGAATGATCAGGTGTCATCAAAGGTCTATCACCCCAGGTTTAATGCAATAAAGATTGTGTTATCATGGTGATTCGAGAACCAGAGTCAACTATTAGTTTAAGAACATTGCATCCTACTTTTATGTCTACAAAACGGTCAATACAATCCTTATGATAATTGTTTTATTTAGCATTGTGAGCCACAGAAACATTTTCAGGCTCTGATTCGTTCTCAGGTTCCACAACACAAACTGTTAATTACTTTTGTGCCCTTTTTTTTTAAACACATTTGAGCAAAATGCCCAATTTTCTTTACAATAGATACAAGAAACATGAATTTGTGGACACGTCCCACCTTTCCCATGTGGACTGGTACCACACCAAAAGCACAAATTTATATTGTTGACGCTCGAGTTAAAGCTCTTGTTTGTTCTTTCCACCTTCTGCACAGGTATGGTGATTGCAGCTACTTTCAGCATTTCAATTGGGTTATCATCAAACTCCTTTAAGAAGACCTATGAAATCTCAATGCTTTTTGCTAGTGTCTTCAAGAGTTGGATTACGCTAATCATCTTTGACTAATTTGTTTGTCTTTACACACAAACTGATCTAATAAGTTGGTGTAAGGAAATGCCTCCTTGGCATGGTTACCCCCTGACTTTTTGCCTTTGCTGATGCCAAGTTATGATTTGAAAGTGTGCTGAGGCCTGCCAACCAGGCCCCAGCACCAGTGTTCTTTCCCTAAACCTGTACCTTTGTCTCCACAATTGGCACACCCTGGCATCCAGGTAAGTCCCTTGTAACTGGTACCCCTTGTACCAAGGGCCCTGATGCCAGGGAAGGTCTCTAAGAGCTGCAACATGTCTTATGCCACCCTGGGGACCCCTCACCCAGCACATGCACACTGCTTACCAGCTTGTGTGTTCTGATGGGGAGAAAATCACTAAGTCAACATGGCACACCCCTCAGGGTGCCATGCCAACCTCACACTGCCTATGGCATAGATAAGTCACCCCTCTAGCAGGCCTTACAGCCCTAAGGCAGGGTGCACTATACCACAGGTGAGGGCATAGGTGCATGAGCACTATGACCCTACAGTGTCTAAGCAAAACCTTAGACATTGTAAGTGCAGGGTAGCCATAAGAGTATATGGTCTGGGAGTCTGTCATACACGAACTCCACAGCACCATAATGGCTACACTGAAAACTGGGAAGTTTGGTATCAAACTTCTCAGCACAATAAATGCACACTGATGCCAGTGTACATTTTATTGTGAAATAAACCCAGAGAGCATCTTAGAGATGCCCCCTGAAAACATACCCGACTTCCAGTGTGGGCTGACTAGTCTTGCCAGCCTGCCACACACCAGGCATGTTGCTGGCCACATGGGGAGAGTGCCTTTGTCACTCTGTGGCTAGTAACAAAGCCTGTACTGGGTGGAGGTGCTTCTCACCTCCCCCTGCAAGAACTGTAACACCTGGCGGTGAGCCTCAAAGGCTCACCCCCTTTGTTACAGCACCACAGGGCATCTCAGCTAGTGAAGATGCCCGACCCCTCCGGCCACAGCCCCACTTTTGGCGGCAAGGCCGGAGGAGATAATGAGAAAAACAAGGAGGAGTCACTGGCCAGTCAGGACAACCCCAAAGGTGTCCTGAGCTGAGGTGACTCTGACTTTTAGAAATCCTCCATCTTTCAGATGGAGGATTCCCCCAATAGGATTAGGGATGTGCCCCCCTCCCCTCAGGGAGGAGGCACAAAGAGGGTGTAGCCACCCTCAGGGCTAGTAGCCATTGGCTACTAACCCCCCAGACCTAAACACACCCCTAAATGGACTATTTAAGGGCACCCGGAACCAAGCAAGATAGATTCCTGCAACCTGAAGACGAAGAAGGACTGCTGACCTGAAGCCCTGCAGAGAAGACAGAGACACCAACTACCTCCGGCCTGTCTCCCCACTTCGAGAAAAACTGCAACAGCGACGCGTCCCCCGGGGTCCAGCGACCTCTGAAGCCTCAGAGGACTACCCTGCATCTAAAAGGACCAAGAACTCCCGAGGACAGCAGTCCTGTTCCAAAGAAACTGAAACTTTGCAACAAAGAAGCAACTTTTAAAGACCACACGTTTCCCGCCGGAAGCGTGAGACTTTCCACTCTGCACCCAACACCCCCGGCTTGACCTGCAGAAAACTAACTCTACAGGGAGGACTCCCTGGCGACTGTGAGCCCGTGAGTAGCCAGAGTTGACCCCCCTGAACTCCCCCAGCGACGCCTGCAAAGGGAATCCAGAGGCTCCCCCTGATGCGACGGCCTGCTTCAAGGAACCCAACACCTGGTAAAGACACTGCACCCGCAACCCCAGGACGTGAAGGAACCGAACTCCAGTGCAGGAGCGACCCCCAGATGGCCCTCTTCCTAGCCCAGGTGGTGGCTACCCCAAGGATCCCCCCCTTTGCCTGCCTGCATCGCTGAAGAGACCCCCGGGTCTCCCATTGAAACCTATTACAAACCCGACACCTGTTTGTACTCTGTACCCGGCCGCCCCTGTGCCGCTGAGGGTGTACTTTCTGTGCCTGCTTGTGTCCCCCCCGGTGCCCTACAAAACCCCCCTGGTCTGCCCTCCGAAGTCACGGGTACTTACCTGCTGGCATACTGGAACCGGGGCACCCCTATTTCCATTGAAGCCTATGTGTTTTGGGCACCACTTTGATCTCTGCACCTGACCGGTCCTGAGCTGCTGGTGTGGTAACTTTGGGGTTGCCCTGAACCCCCAACGGTGGGCTACCTTGGACCCAACTTTGAACCCTGTAAGTGCTTTACTTACCTGTGAAACTAACAAATTCTTACCTCCCCCACGAACTGTTGAATTTTGCAGTGTCCAATTTTAAAATAGCTTATTGTCATTTTTGCCAAAACTGTACATGCTATTGTGATGATTCAAAGTTCCTAAGATACCTGAGTGAAATACCTTTCATTTAAAGTATTGTTTGTAAATCGTGAATCTGTGGTTCTTAAAATAAACTAGGAAAATATATTTTTCAATATAAAAACCTATTGGCCTGGAATTGTCTTTGAGTGTGGGTTCCTCATTATTGCTTGTGTGTGTACAACAAATGCTTAACACTACCCTCTGATAAGCCTACTGCTCGACCACACTACCACAAAATAGAACATTAGAATTATCTATTTTTGCCACTATCTTACCTCTAAGGGGAACCCTTGGACTCTGTGCATGCTATTTCTTACTTTGAAATAGTACATACAGAGCCAACTTCCTACAGTTGGTCTGTGAAATTTTCAAATACACAAATAAACAGAAGCAAGTCTATGTAGTACTGAAATGTAGGAATCCACATCCTCTCCTTCATTTTGTTTTCTATTAAAAAATGTTTGTCTCAAGACTATAAGACTGGGTTGTTTGTCAAACCTATTCTTCAGTTTCAAAAGAGATGTTTCATATGCATCTAAAGCATTATCAACCACTTGCACACGTACACCAGGTAGGTGTTTGTAGACAGATCTATCTTCAAACCCTAAAGCATGAAGAAGAATATATTTTTTCCTTTCTGCACTAAATCTTAAGACCCTAAATCACCTAAATACATTTCAAAGATTTCAAGTGCATTGAACCGTACATCTCACTTAACAAGAGGTTCACCTGGTGTTTTGCTTTCACTAATGACTGAGCTGAAAACAATCTCTGGAATGCACTTCTTAGTTTAAAGAAGACATTTATTACTACTTCACCACAAGGTTCCTGAGAGAGGAGATTAGTAGGTTGGAGGCACACGTTTAAAAATAGTCACAGCATTGAAAGGAAAATATATCAAAGTGATTCTCAATTGCAATGTACACAGCAAATGTATGTGATTATATTATAGCATAACTTCAAAGCAAAGAATAAAAGTCAAAATTCATCACCGTAGTAGGGCCCACCAAATGTTTCATCTTTCTCATGCCAGCAAGAAGAATGACTCCTGTTCAACTGTGAGAAAGAGATTTCCCACCCCCACGGGTGCACCCGCTCCTGACTGAAGTCTCAGAATTCCACGCTACTGAACAGAGTCATCTTTTTTATATCTTTGAATAATTATGAGAGAACTTTCTAGAAAGCCCTCCCCCTTAGAGGAGAATTATAAAAATATGCTGGCTACTGTAGGTCAGAGTTAGAAAAAAAACAAGCGTCGAAGGTTGGCGAAGGCTTCAAGGCCCGTTCTTTCCCAAGGCTCACTAGAGAAAAAACACAAAATATTTGCTCCCTTATCATGCTAGGGTTAGGAAAAACACAGCTTGGTTTACCATGTGAAAAAACACAGCTCATCTGCAATGTCTCAACTGCAATGTCTACCGCCACGATAAAGCCAATAGACAGCTAAACTGAATGTCTAATGCCACGTTGAAGCCAATAGGCAGTGCTACTGGTGAACATTGAACAACTAATATGCATAGTGGTGAAACACAAAGTCAGTGGTCAAACATAATTATTTTCACTAAATCTCCACTCTGACCAATGACTTTTGTTTACTTTTCTCTTGTTTCAAAGAAAAAAAAAAAAAAAAAACATTATAATCAAATCAGGTTTGATTGATAAAAGCAATCACTGTAAAACAAAGAAAGTGGATTAACGTATCGATCTCATAACCTTTCAAATCAGAAACACCTACAATGAAAAGACTGAAGCTTATATACTCTGATTGGGATGAGAACTGATTGAATAATGTCTCCAAAATAGCAAGGTGATGTAGCATGAGTCCTACTCATGTAAAGGTACACGGTCCACATGAAAGCTTTGCTGGAATGTAAGTGAAAGTTAAGTTTCCACACGAAAACAGCCAGCCCACTGGCAACTTGACATGTTTAATGTGACTGGCAGTAGTCACTAGATGACTACAAACCATTTGATTTGACATATTTTGCAATGTCTGTCCGTTCAGTAAAAGCACAAAACTCTGTGGCCCATATTTATACTTTTTGACCCAAAACTGCGCTGACACAGTTTAGCGTCAAAAATATTACCTCCGGCTAATGCCATTTCTGTGCGCCGTGCGGGCGTGAAATTTATACTTTGATGCACAGCGGCGCAAACCACAGGTGTGAGTCATTTTCTTTGATGCACACTACAGCATCACGTTGTAAAGAAAAACTACGTTAACGCGGCGGAAATGAGACGATTTGACACTGCAAACTGGATATGCGACGTTTTTTGACGCAATATCGTCCAAATTTGCCGCAAACACAGCAATTTGTGCAGAGGAGAGCCAAAATGGATCCCAGATGCATGCACAGACCCCAGGAAGATGACAACAGACCAGGAACCAGCCAGGAGGACCTACACAAGACCCAGAACAGGGAGAAGAAGAAAATAAATTGTTGCTTCAGTGCAGAGGAACAGGAAATTCTGGTTAAAGAGGTGACGGAACACCAGCACCAACTGTTTGTCACCTCAAAGTTGCCAATCAGTAGGAGAGAGGCACTATGGCAAAAAACTGTTGAAAAGATTACCAGTGTGGCAGAAGTACGCCGAACAGTCATTGAGTGCAAGAAACGCAGGACCAAGGAAAATCTGGCCAGGAACAGAAAGGCAGCACTGCAGACTGGAGGTGGGAGTCCAGCACCACAGGAGCCCCTGGACCACATAGAGGAGATGGTCACAGCTGTCTTCCCTGAGGAGATCGTCACAGGGATTCAAGGACAAGACAGCGCAGACTACCAGGAGACAACACACATGCAGGGTAAGTTGCATGGGGAGTTAAAATGCACAAATGTTAACTGCAAGCGGGGGGGAATACCTACTACACAATGCATGTAAGTCATTATATTCAGGGAGTGGCATGGTTAAAGGGGCATGGCACCGGGCCATGGCCCGTTCAGAGGAAACCTGGGGCACACCACTACACAACACCAGCAACCTTTCCATGTGTGTATGCTGCCATGCCAACTATGTTGCAAACGTAAAGCCAGGCCAGGAGGGAAGGGCACAACTTCAAACTGGCATCCCGTCATACGTAAGCCACTGTACTCCCTACATTAACTAGGGCCCAATTAACAACCTCTAGCCATACCGACAACTGGAATTTAAGATTGACAACAGTTGCCACTACCACCTCCGCTGTGTGTGCTGGTCAAGTAGCTAATTGCAGTAACGTCCCCATGGATCAAACACACCCAAATTAGAGGGTTTAGGATGACAACGTTAACAATCCCCTGAAACAAGACAAATGTTCCAGTCCTGTCAAATGTGAATGTCCATAGTTGCTGCAAACATCAGCCAATGTCATTCACATTAGGAGGTACACAGCACTAATGCCATACCCATGCTGCATATGTCAGGGTCCATCCTGTGCCTGGGTCACAATGCAACATCCCAAATGTCATACTGCTCAGACAACAGCATTGAGGGGGAGGACACATGTAACTGGTCACAGAAATACACCTGCACAGTCAGAGGAGGAAATAGGACACTGCTACGACTATCAGGGCAATCCAATGTATCACACATTCCCCAACAGCAGTACACATTACCAATGCTGACATCCATATTGTGCCATAACAATGCTATACATAGTATACGCTACATTTCAACTACATATAGATCAGAGACGGGGCAGGTCCAGATCGTTAAGTGTGGTGCTAGTGCAATCAGAGCACCCACAGCCAGTGAAAGGCCTCACCATGAGAATGGAAGTAGACGGAGGGTTGAGAATGACAAGAAGGTGGCAAATCACTATTTGGCCAGAACCAACACCTAGAGGAGATGATGCTGACAAGTCCACAAACTGACCACAATACATGTGACATGCAGGTGGGGCATAGGCCTAGGAGAATGCCCATCTGAAAGACAGGAGCAATGAACAGGAACCAAGATCACAATGTGAAAATAATCACAAGGCAGGCATGTCACATTACAAAGCCCACAACACTGACACACTAATTGTACCATATTCCATTGCAGAGGGTGATGGATCTCCTGCGGATATGCCTGTCCAGGACTACCCTGATGACATGGATGACGAGCTGACAAACATCACTCCAAGAGGTCCTTGGAACCCTCCAGACCCCCCTTCAATCACTAGGAGGAGCACAGATACAGCAGCCATCACAGAGGACCCACCCACCACCCCAATTGTACGACCTGCCAGCTCCAATACAGCTGAGGACTATGATGACACTGGCACCAGCTTTAAGAGAACTGTAGTCGGAGTACAGCGGGAGCTGGCCAATGAGGTGCGGGTGGGGATGCAAACTATGGCAGCCAGCCTAGAGGGGGTGCGTTCGTGCATGATGTCAACTGAAGAACAGGCAGCAACTATGCAAGGGTGAACAAATATCTTGCAGGAAGTAGGAAAAAGGCTGAAGGAAATCAGCACAGCTGTAATACAGTTGACCCAACACTTACAACAGCAATCCTGTCAACGTGTGCACGAATGCAACATTAAACCCCCCAGGGACGACCTGGCTGCCTACCATCGTGATGTGGCTGCTATTCTTAAGAACCAGCAGATCCTCCTTGCAACTGTACTGCCCTAAAGACCCCCACAGGTAGCAGCTACCGGGATGTCTGACTCCACATCTACACACACACTGAGGTGTGTGTTGCCCCTTCACAACCACCACCACCAAGGGCAGAGGAGGCAACACACACCTCAGAAGATGAAGACCAGGAAAAGATCACCTTCACACGTAAGAGTACCCAGTAGCACCAGTCCCTGCCACATGGCCACCTATTACCAAGCCCCTGCGCTTTGTAACATGCCAGTCTTGCAACAACTAAACGCAAGCACTGTTCTGCAAACCACTGTTTATCTTGTCAGCCTGCCCTGTGATTGTCTCTCACTAACTCATTGGCAAGTCCTGTTCCTCTGCACTGTCTGACACTTCACCCCAGCATGTCCAATGACATGTCCTTTTGCACTTGTGTCACTATAATGGACTCACAATCATGGACAATACACATATAGCACTACAACACTTTTCAATAAATAGCACTTACACAACCACTTTGTCTCTGTGTAATGTGACACATCAACCATGCAGTAGATCAGTGAATTGTGCCTCCTGTCAATTATAATAGATTGTCAATACAACTGTCCTGATATAAGGTGGGCTGATAATTATGCACACTGGCCTCGATTCTACCATACTCTGCCCTTCCTGAGGGTTTTTTCTGAGGAAAAGATAAACTATACACCATAATGCTGTGATGGACAGAATAATGCTTCCTCAAGGGATGTCAAATCCAGAAAATACTGCCTTCAAATTGTTGCTTCAATGCAAAACTAACGTATGTGACATTTCCCAGAATTTTAAGCTAACACACACCAAACTGCATGAATGGAGGTGTATGAGTTTACATCCAAATAAGTAATCATGCTGAACAGTGTAACAAATGATCTATGTGAGTTATGTACACTATACTACAAAAGAGCTTACTACCACTCACCTTATAAGGATTTCCTTGGACATGAGACTGCAGTCACACTTAACACAGTGTCCCCAGTACTAAATCTGGAAGCACAGTATGTGACATTGAAAACATACATCATGAAAAACCACACTTTGGGATCCATAGTAACTGTGATTGGTGGTTGCAATGAATGGCCGAATCTTAGCTAAGTAGCTTTTGGGTTGCTGCCAATGTTACAGCCCAGTTGGGATTTGTTTGCATTATTGGACACAAAATCTAATACAAAAGAGACACTGTTCACTCATGCGAAGGCCCTGATCTACAAGCATTTGACACATACTGTAAAGGGTTACCTATATATTTATTAAACAGTAAAAACAGAAGTGAGAACTCGGGGGAAAGACCTTACCTAACCTAATCTACTCTAACTACTCATTACTCACAACTGTCCCTAACTAACCTAAGCTAAACGTACTTATCACATTTAACGAAACGATCTAAACATCAACCCCCCACCCCCTTTATGAGACGGGACACAAGGAGGACAACAGATACTAACCTAAACACATGCTATCCTATACTAAACAAATATATATTATTTATTAGTATACATTGAGGCAGATGAATTGCAAACTACGTTACATAGAAAACCTACTGCAACCAACAGTATATTACATGGTACTAGCTTTCATCCGAGACCACTAATGAAAAGTAATCCATATGGTGAATTTATTCGTATCAAAAGGAATTGTTCTAAGGAACAAGATATGGATAAAAAAAAATCAGAAACAAGACAAAGATTTATGAATAGAGGCTACAAACTGAAGACAACAGAACAAGATGAAACAAAAGTAAGAGTAATGACACGAGCACAGGTATTGGTGAAGAATCAAAAAATGTCAGAACAATCCATGACAAAGAATGATGAGCTAAGACTTATCATGGACTATAGCAAGGAGAATCAACAGATAATCAATATATTAAAGAAATATTGGCATCTGATCCAAAGAGATAATGACATTGGGCAGCGAATAGGTACCTATCCTTCTGTTACATATAGGAAAGTACCATCACTAAAAGACATGCTAGTGAGAAGTCATTTTGAGACAACACATATGGCAAATTGGCTATTGGATGCAAACACGTATTTTTTTGTTGTAGAAAGTGCAAAGCGTGCAAAATTGGCAGCAACAAAAAAGCGATAACAGACTTTCAGGGCAAAGAAATTGTAATTAGAGATAGAATCACATGTGAGACAACCTTTGTGGTTTATGTTATAGAGTGTAGATGCGGTCTTAGGTATGTTGGAAGTACCATATGTCCTCTAAAAAAGCGTATTCTTGAACACATTAGAGCGGTACAAAATGATGACTGTACCTATGCCATGACAAAACACTTAAAGACCCACTCTGAATTAAATTGGCTACATATGAAATATTATGGGATTGTGACAATAGCGAAACATGAACGAGGAGGTGATAAGAGTCCAAAAGCTGAGGCGCTTAGAGTCTACATATATCATCAGATTAAAAACAAAGATCCCATTTGGGATCAACTGTGACGAGGAATTATACTGCCACTTGTAAATATAAAATTTATTAAGATCAAGAATTAGCAAATGAAGAAATAAGGAAATTGCAAGTACAATATGTGGTGAATTGAGAATTGGAATAAGAATAAACATTGGGATATGAGCCCCAGAAGGTAGCATAAAAGAATATTTAAATCATTATTATTTTTGTGGATTGATGGAGTGACAAAGATATAGGTGGTCATTACGACCCTGGCGGACGGTGTTAAAGCTGCGGAAATACCGCAAACAGGCCGGCGGACAAAAAAAGGGAATTATGAACCTGGCGGTAACCGCCAACAAAGACAGCCACTTTAACACTTCGCCCGCCACGGTGGTACAGACAAACAGCGTGGCGGTCACCGCCAACAGACAGACGGGAGACAATGTACCGCCCACACTATTACAACACACCAATCCGCCACCTTTTCCGGGGCGGATTCACAGCGGATAAAAACACGGCGGAAACAGCCTTTGCTATGGGAAAACGCTCACCTCAACACACTCCACGAGGAACGACGACTCCATGGAGCCGGAACTCCAAATCCTACCTGCCCTTGTCTTTCTGCTCCTCTACGAACAACAGCGATGTAGGTGCAGAACATACCGGTGAGTACTGCATCTACGACATGGGGGAGGCAAAAGTTAGGGGACACCCACCAAACACCCCCACCCTCGCATATTACAACATACACGCCAATGCAGTCAAAAATATCACATGAACAACCCACAATCCCCCCCGGAAGAATGCAAAGACTAAGCAAGATCCGTTCAAATATTGTAATGTGCCAATATACATGTCATATAAAAATATACTGAATCATATCTCGAAATCTGTCATAATTATATATACAATACAAGAAGTAGTGCAGATATGTACACAACAATGTCCGTGCACCAACAGTCCAAAAATGCATGGGCGAGGCCCACAATAGATACCTGACCAAAATCCGAGAGAACACTGCCGGGGCATCAGATAGAAACACTACAGGCACCTCAGGGGGAAGGGAAAGGGGGGCACCTCAGCCACATGACTGCAAAGCCAGATCCATGACAGGGCTCCATGCCCATTGATGTATCCTGGGGAGTGCAAAGCCACAGTCTCTCAAGTCTCTACAGTGGGTGGCTTGCCCACTGTGCCATCCTGGGGAGTGCAAAGCCACATTGACGCAAGTAGATGCAGTTCTCAACTGGTACTGGGTGGGACTGGTGGCCAGACTGGATGAGTCTCCCCATGAAAGTTCCTGTCCTGTCACTGTCCCAGCTGCACATGAGAGAAGGATGCCTGATGTGGCGGCCTATTCATACCCACACAGTGTTTGCCCTGATCAGCGGTCTTCACCATGGCGGTCTTGGCCTTGTTCAGCGGTGCTTTGCCATGGCTGGCTATGGACTGTTCAGGGGTCTTCACCATGGCGGTCTTGGCCTTGTTCAGCGGTCTTCACCATGGCGGTCTTGGCCTTGTTCAGCGGTGCTTTGCCATGGCTGGCTCTGGACTGTTCAGCGGTCTTCACCATGGCGGTCTTGGCCTTGTTCAGCGGTATTCACCATGGCGGTCTTGGCGTTGTTCAGCGGTGCTTTGCCATGGCTGGCTCTGGACTGTTCAGCGATCTTCACCATGGCGGTCTTGGCCTTGTTCAGCGGTGCTTTGCCAAGGCTGGCTATGGACTGTTCAGCGGTGGCCTGAGATGGCGGTTCAGATACTGACATTGGGGTGTGGCATGACAAACTCCACACTGGACATTGGGGTGTGGCATGACGAACTCCACACTGGACATTGGGGTGTGGCATGAAGAACTCCACACTGGACATTGCGGTGTGGCTTGACGTTCCATCATCGCCCAGCGGGGATGTGGGATCCTGGTCCCTCCTGGCCCCTGACTCCGGCAGTGGTCCCCTGACCAGTGACGATACTTGGGCCCTCCTGGGCACTGACTCTGGTGGTGGTCTCCTGACCAGTAACGATACTTGGGCCCTCCTGGGCACTGACTCTGGCGGTGGGCTCCTGACCAGTAACGATACTTGGGCCCTCCTGGGCACTGACTCTGGCGGTGGTCTCCGGACCAGTAACGATACTTGGGCCCTCCTGGGCACTGACTCTGGCGGTGGTCTCCGGACCAGTAACGATACTTGGGCCCTCCTGGGCACTGACTCTGGCGGTGGTCTCCTGACCAGTAACGACGGTGCTGGCGGTTGTGTCTGGACCGCCGGAAATGATGGCGCACTTCTCCGCCGTGACACTCACAACAGGCTGGGCAGACTTCCTCGGAACCTTCCCCACCTTCTTTGGAGTTACAGCTGACTCACCAATCACCTTCAATCCCATTTCACTTGTTGTCCCACCAGGAGTCTTGACACGGTCCCGTCGTCCACTCTCCAATTTCGGTGCCTTTAGAGGGGGTGGGCTGATAGTGCCTTGGCTCCGGGTCCTACTGCCTGCCCTGGTGGACGGTGCACTGCAAAAACCTGGAACACGCACCACTGGTACTGGAGGCTTTTTGGCTGAGGCGCTACGACGGGACTGATGAACTGGAGGGGGGGTGGGGGCAAACAGGTCAATTTGACAGAGGGACAGTTTCTGACGGCCACTGGGATGGGTAGCTGGAGGGGGTCTGGGACTGGAGGTAGAGGAGGTGGTTGTAGGAGGTGTCACTTTAGGTGTTTTGGGTGCAGGTGCAGGTACTGGAGGCTGTCGTGAGGTGGATGGATGTTGGGTGAGTGATTGCCGGCGTTTGTGTACTTTGGGAGGGGGCGTCACAGACACACTGGGAGAGGACACAGGGGACTTGTAAATGGCAGTGGAGGTGGTGAGTGCAGGTGAGCGGCTTGTGGTGCTGGGTGTTCTGGTGCGAGTCCTAATGCCTGTAGATGTGGTGCATGCAGGTGTGTGTGTAGACGACACTGGGAGGGAGGAGGGAGAAGAGGGGGACACAGTGGAGACAGTGGATGTTGCTGTGTCTGTATGGGTGTGATGCTTGTGTGAGTGCCTGTGGTGTGTGTGGTGCCTATGTTTGCTTGAGCTACTTTTGGGTGTTGACTTGTGTGCATGCTGGTCTGTAGGTGTGCTTGGGATGGGCTGGGGTACAGGGGACTGGGTCTGGGTGGAGGAAGTTGGAGGGGGAGGCTGGACACAGGGACAATGGCTGCCATCAGTGCTGAAGCCAGAGATTGCAGGGTTCGCTGAAGGACAGCCTGACCAGAATGAATGCCTTCCAGGAATGCATTACCGTGTTTCAACTCTCGTTCTACACCCTGGATGGCATTCACAATGGTAGACTGGCCAACAGTGAGTGACCTGAGGAGGTTAATGGCCTCCTCACTGAGGGCAGCAAGGGTGACTGGGGCAGGGCCTGAGGTGCCTGGGGCGAAGGTGATGCCCACCCTCCTGGGTGAGCGGGCACGGGAAACACGCTGAGGGGCTACTGGGAGGGCGGTGCTGGTAGGGGAGGTGGCGGCTGTACCTGTAGAAGTGGGGGGCACAGATGGTGCCGCCACCACAGGGGAGCTCCCATCGGCGGACGAGTCCATGTCGCTGGTTGGTGATCTGGTGGCCGACGTGAAGCTCCCCTCACCCTCCGTCCCACTGGTGAATTCAGAGTCTGTGGTGTGGCCCTCCATGGCCATGTGGGATGCAGCTCCCTCGTGCTCCGGTGCCACTGTACCTCCGCCTGTTGATGCTGATGTACAAAAGGACAGGGAGAGCAGGAAAAGGGGGGAGACAGAAGAAAGAGAGTTTTAGTGCATGGCATACCGCTACCGTTGGCGGACAAGACAGACGCAGCAGCCCCATGCATTACGCCGTGCTCCTGCCCTCTGCACATGCTATTTCTGGGATATGGCCTACATGGCAATGGTAGTAATCTGCCCACATGGATGGCAAAGGGGCAACTATACATCAACTTCCCTCTGTTTTGAGCTGGGGTAGAGTGCCACATGGCCTACATAACGGAGGGGCCTTGCCTACCTAACTTGCTCTGGCCTAGGGACACCCACAGCCCACCACCCCCACCCAGACACCTCCACTGCACGCAAAGTCCATAGGATGAGGTTGTACTCACCCCCTTGTGTCTGCTGTGATGTCCTTAAGCGCCCATCCAACTCCGGGTAGGCCACCGCCAGGATCCGGAACATCAGGGGGGTCATGGTGCAACGGGCACCCCTCCCACATTGGGAGGACATCCCCAGCTGAGCCTCCGCCGTCTTCTTGCTGCAGCGGCGAATGTCCTCCCATCTCTTACGGCAGCGGGTGCCCCTTTTCTGGTGGGCCCCCAGGGTCCGGACTTCCTTGGCGATGGCACGCCAAATGTCCCTCTTCTAGTGGGCGCTGACCTACATGACATGCACAAGGAAAGAGGAACAGTCATTACCTACTGCACCTTCGTTGTGATTGGCCCCCTCCCAACTCTATCCCTGTGGCCCATTCATCCCCATGCATAACTGTTCTATGTACTCTGCCCCCTTCCCTCATCCACCCAGCCCTCTCCACCCAAGCCTAGCCGATACAACGTGCTCCCTGTGTACTAACCGGTTGGTCTGGAGGACCGTAGAGTAGCGTGTACTGGGGGAGGACCCCATCCACAAGTTTCTCCAACTCCTGTGCAGTGAAGGCAGGGGCCCTTTCCCCAGACGCAGCAGCCATCGTCGCTTCCAGACCGAGGTCACAGCAGCACTAGCAGTGTAGGTCCTCTCCTGTCGAAGGTCAGGTATCTAGTGATTGAAGAGATAGAAAATGGTGGTGACGTCCGCGGCGGTGACGTCCGTGGCGGGCGCATCATCACCACCAGCGCACCTGTTCATTGGCTCCTGGGACCCATAGGGTCCAATGTTAACCAATGCAGCATTGCGCCGCGCTCTACGACCGCCTACCGCGACGGTGTCCAACGCCAGCGCAGTTACCCCACAATTCCATTGTCCCAGTTTAGAGGTCAGGCAGCTGCCATTTCAGGGGCCCACATGGCTTCAATTACTACTGCGTCACACATACCGAGGCCTACACTCAAAACCTTTCCCGGATGGGTTAATTGTCTGTTGTAGTCTTATGTGTGACTGTGGGTACATACCTGGAGGAATGCTGACAGTTTCTTCGCTGTTGTCCTTCCTAGGCACCGTCAGTTGGGACATATTGGAAGATGGCGGAATCCGCCAGTGTACCGACCGCTGGTGGACCTGTTGACAATGGAAGAGCGACATGTCATCGTGACCTACCGGTTTGACCGTGCCACAATCCAGGAACTATGTAGCCAGTTGGAGCCAGACCTGATGTCACCAATCCGCCATCCGACTGGAATCCCCCCTGACGTGCAGGTGCTGTCAGTGCTCCATTTCCACGCAAGTGGGTCTTTTCAGACAACAGAGGCCATGGCATCAGGGATGTCCCAGCCTATATTTTCCAACGTGTTGTCCAGAGTGTTGTCTGCCCTGCTGAAACACGTAGGGAGATACATCATTTTCCCTGAGGTGGCGGATTTGCCTACAGTGAAAGGTGACTTCTATGCCCTTGGACATATCCCCAACGTCATAGGTGCCATTGATGGGACCCATGTAGCTCTGGTCCCCCCCGCAGGAATGAACAGGTGTACAGGAACAGGAAGAGTTATCATTCTATGAATGTCCAGATGGTCTGTTTGGCAGACCAGTACATCTCGCAGGTAAATGCTATGTTCCCTGGCTCTGTGCATGACGCCTACATCCTGCGTAATAGCAGCATCCCTGATATGATGGGTGAACTCCAGAGGCACCGTGTATGGCTAATGGGGGACTCTGGTTACCCCAACCTGTCATGGCTACTGACCCCAGTGAGGAATCCCAGGACCAGGGCAGAGGAACGGTACAATGAGGCCCATGGGCGGACTAGGAGGGTGATCGAGCGGACCTTCGGCCTCCTGAAGGCCAGGTTCAGGTGCCTCCATATGACAGGTGGATCCCTATTCTACTCACCGAAGAAGGTGTGCAACATCATCATCACCTGCTCCATGCTCCATAACTTGGCATTGCGACGCCAGGTGCCTTTTCTGCAGGAGGATGATCCAGATGACGGTGTTGTTGCAGCGGGGGAGCCTGTGGAGCCTGTGGACAGTGATGAGGATGAAGCTGATGAAGATGAAAACAACAACAGGGAGTCAGTCATACAGCAATATTTTCAGTGAGACACAGGTGAGTACATTTTCATGTTTCACATAATATTAACTTTCACACGTCTACCTCTATCCTGTACCTACATTTCACTCCCTATTTGTTAACTGAGTTGCCCCCTTCCATTTCAGTTTCACTAATGTGGTAACCTACGTGTCAACAGCTTGCACCCTTGAAAGGCTTGTGATGTGTGACATTGGTATGTTGGCCTTCCAATGGGTAACCTTTTTTAACACTGTAATTGACAATACAAAGTTCACAATCATTGACTGACTCCAGTTTTATTAGTGTTTCAAGGGTGTTTATTTAAGTGCATAACAATGAAGGGGGGTTGTGGAATGGGGATGGGTGATGGTGGAGGAATGTCCATGGCAGAGTCCAGTCTATTAGTCTCACAGGTACATTGCACATCTGGCCATTGGAAGTGGAGCTGGGGCAGTTCTGATTTGGACAGGGTAACAAAGTGGGACAGTGGGAGGACGATCAGGCTGGTCTTATTTCCTGGCGGGGGTCTTGCCATCTTGCTCTGTCCTGTTCCTGGATCTCACGGCCCGCTTGCATGGTGGTTGTCCGTCTGCAGGGGATGGGGTGCTGGTGTGTTGGTCCTGTGGCGTGGCGTCCTGTCCACTAGCGCTGGCGGAGGTGGTGGGCAGTTCATCGTCCTGGCTAGTGTCAGGGGCCCCTTGGAGTGCCACGGTGTCCCTCAATGTCTTTTGAATGTCCGTCAGCACCCCTACAATGGTGCCCAGGGCGGAGCCGATGGTCCTGAGCTCCTCCCTGAACCCCAAATACTGTTCCTCCTGCAGACGCAGGGTCTCCTGCAACTTGCCCAGTACCGTAGCCATTGTCTCCTGGGAGTGGTGGTATGCTCCCATGATGGAGGAGAGGGCCTCGTTGAGAGTAGGTTCCCTTGGCCTGTCCTCCCTCTGTCGCACAGCAGCCCTTCCAGTTCCCCTGTGTTCCTGTGCCTCCGTCCCCTGGACCGTGTGCCCACTACCACTGCCCCCAGGTTCCTGTTGTTGTTGGGGTGTTGGGTTTAGCCTGGGTGCCCTGTAGTGGTGGACAAACCGCTGATTGACCTGTCCTGGGTAGGGAGGTTTGGGCCCGCTGGGTGGGTGCTGTGCTGGTGTTCCCAGAGGATGGCAGTTCGGTGTTGGGCTGTGGCTGGGCAAGGGGAACCGACTGTCCGGAGGCCCACGATGGTCCGGGCTGGTCACCAAGATCCAGTGGGGCAGAGCTGCTGTCGTCACTGTGGGCCTCTTCTGGGGGTGGAGTGGTGTTGTCTGGACCCTCTGGTGTGGTGACATTCCTTCGGGTTCCTGCGGGGGTATGAGTACATGATTATTGCATGTGTGTGTTTCATGATGTGCAATGTTTGGGTGTGCGTGTACCCCAGTGCAGGCATTCCTGTGTGGGGGCTTGTGTGGTGATGGTTGGGGGGTGTTGTGGGTCTGTGCAGTGGGCATGCTTTAGTGATGGGTATCCATGCTTAGTTATGTCATGCAGGTCTTGGGGTTGGGATGGGTGGTTGGTGTCATGGGTAGATAGGTGAGGATTTGGAGTGATAGGGGAGGGTGTGAGGGTGGGGGTGTGTGATAGCATGCAGGCAGGGTGGGGGATATGATAGTTAAAATTTGACTTACCAGTGTCCGTTCCTCCAACGACTCCTGCGAGGCCCTCAGGATGCAAGATGGACAAGACTTGCTCCTCCCATGTTGTTAGTTGTGGGGGAGGAGGTGGGCGTCCGCCGCCAGTCCGCTGTACCGCGATGTGGTGCCTGGATACCGTGGAACGCACCTTCCCCCGTAGGTCATTCCACCTCTTCCTGATGTCCTCCCTATTTCTTGGGTGCTGTCCCACAGCGTTGACCCTGTCGACTATTCTTTGCCATAGCTCCATCTTCCTGGCTATTGATGTGTGCTGTACCTGTGAGCCAAATAGCTGTGGCTCTCCTCGGATGATTTCCTCGACCATGACCCTGAGCTCCTCCTCGGAGAAGCGGGGGTGTCTTTGGCGTGCCATGGGGTGGTGTGTGTGATGTGTGGGGTGGTGTATGTGTTGATGAGTGTGGTGAGTGTTGTGGTATGTGGTGTTTTGTGCGTGGGTGTTGTGTGGGTGATGGTGTGGTGTGCCTCTGTGTGATGGGGTTCTCTATTCTGTGCTGTCTCTCTCTGGCCTTCTCTCAGAAATTGTGGTCGTAGGGGTTTGTGTGTGATGTGGGTGTGTGTTTTATATAGTAATGGGTGTGTGGGAGTGGTGTGTGTATGTGTATCAGGTGTGTGTATTTGTAATTGTCCAATGTGGCAGTGTTTTGGAGATGTGTGTGTATTTTGAGCGCAGCGGTGTGTACCGCCAATGGAATACCGCGTTTGAAAGACCGCCGCGTGGATTCGTGGGTAGTAATAGCATGGGCGTGTTTCTGTTGGCGTGGAGGTGGAGGATTTGTTTCCGCATGTTTATCGCTGACCTTTGGTGTGGCGGTGTTGTGTGGGTGTCTGAATTTCGGCGGATTCCGAGATGTGTGTCATAATAGCTGTGGCGGAATTCCGCGGCCCGCGCGGTGTATTGGCGGTCTTCTGCACGGCAGTAAGCGCCTTATACCGCCAAGGTCGTAATGACCCCCATAATAATAACATATATGGACATTTGTGGTATTTGAAAATAATTGAGTAAAATTGATAAGAGTGTATAATTCGAGAAATTGCCATTTGGAAATATAAAATGAATTAAGATCTCAAATTAGTGAATAAAGAAATAAGGAGGTTGTAGAGAATTGAAAAATGACCAAAAAAGAAAAAATTGGGGCATGATACTACTAGGAATCATAAGGAATATACAAGTTATTATCATACATGTGGATGAGTAAATTGAGAATGATATAGGAATAACACACATAGATACTTGCAGTATTTGGAAAAGTGATGTATAAAATTGGCAAGTGTGTATAATTTGAGAAGTATGCAGAATGATCTGTGTTTTGAATTTGTGTAATATATATGTTTTTGTTGTTTGGGTGTTGTATTGGGTTTGAAATCAATGGGGTTATTTGGTGAGAGAATATTTTGATTTGTTACATTTAAATGTTGCATAGACATTTTTAACAACTGCATATCCCAGAATGCCACTTTAAGGCATGAATGAGATGGAAAGTATAAATAGAGCACTTAATGGATTGGTAAATTACCGTGATCAAGACCTTGAAGGTCGAAACGTGTTGGTGTCTGTTTGTCTGGTATTATTTCACTTATTAAATGAAGATTCTGTGGAAATCCTGTGAGTGCCGCGTCGTTGACAGAAGTGTCAAGTTGGTGTGAAAAAAAATCTATAAAAATATATATATATATATATATATATTTTTTTTAAACACAAGTACCCCAACATTGCCCTCCACCCACCCACACACATAGAAATAAACATTAGAAATATTCAGGAACCCCCACCCACTACCACTAACTAAATTAACAGCCTATACTAACCTAACACTAAGCCCCCTAAACCCACAAAGTAGAGGAACCAGGAAAGAGGAGGGAGGGGAGGGAATCATGTCCATCTACATGTCTATAGGTTGGCCCTCCGGAGGGTCTTCTTGATGGAACGCACCCGCCGGTTGACCTGTCGCACCTCCTGCTGCAGTCTGGTCATCCTTCTAAGGACACAGTCCAATTTCCTTTGCATTTGTGAAAAAGCACCAGGGTCAATGGCTGCAGCAGGGGTGGTCTGGGTGCCAGCCGAGGATGTATGGGCCCGTGTTGTGGCAATGGCTGTAGGCTGCCCTGCAGGTGGTGCTGTGCTTGGTCCAGGAGCAGTTGCCGTTGATGGTCCCGCAACGGTCCCAGCTGCTGTAGGTGCCATCTGGGTGGTAGTGGTGGTGGTGCTGGTGGTGGCTGTGGTAGACAAAGAAGGGCCGCCTTGTGTAAATGCCCGGAGGCTCGTTCATGGCGATATCTTTGGGCCATGTTGCGGTACCCAGACTCAACATCAAGTATGTGGCGGTATCTCATTGCCCGCCGTTGAAACTCCCTGACCTGGATGGGAGTCATATTTGCAGCTGTTAAGACAAATAGAAAATCTAACATTAGGTACTGCATTGTGTGAAATGGCACAAGAAGTAAATCAGACAATACAACTAATGTACTTGTAACAGCCCATAACATCATACAGAGTATTGATTGTCCCTGAGGAAGTACATGGCAAGCCAGCCTACAAAGGTCCTATCACACATAGTACATCCAAACCCTACAAGATGGGTAACAACTGGCATGATTTTGGGATCATAGTTCTGCCACTTGTCAGCTAAAAATAATGCTGCACATCCTCCACCACTGCCAGGGCTACAAATGTCATTGTACGGGATGGCAATCTAGGGCCACATGATCTGAGGGTTGTAAATGGACTTGCCAGTATAGAAAGCATGTGTTAATCATGAGTGGGTATACTAGGTTCAGACAAGTGATTCACTGAATTACATGTCTGTGTACCAAACTTGTATCATCAGTCCTATGTACACTATTCACAACCCTCTGCCTGTGTCTGTGGGGGGGGGGTGGACTATCAACTAATAACTTCCAAAAACAAGGACACCCAGGAAGCTAAGGAAAGCTGGACATGAGTTTGGCCCAGCACACACACCACAGGTAAGGAGGATCTCCAAATAGAAGACAACTAACCCTTGGACAATCCCATCAACACTCTTGTTTGGAAATGCAGACCTTTGTCCACATCATTTACTACCAGTAAGCCATGACTTACAACAAACAGAGAGATGCAAGAACACCTCTGGCCATGAGTTGCATGCACACCTAGGCCATTGTACTCAAGTGCCACATACTCGTAGCACTACATGTGGAGCTACATGCTGCTAGGAAGTTTGACATACAGTTCAACATGTTCATTAGTGAATAGGGAAGCAGAAGTCTGTGGGTAAGACTTTGGCATCCCTATTCTGGGAGAATTTGGGTCTGACTGGCTGACTAATTCACTAATATGGTCCAGTGCGACTTTTTCTGAATCAAGTTGTATCCACATGACTCATCCCTATTCACATTGCCGTGCCTACAGGACTGACCTTGAATACCAAAATATGACAATACGATAAGGATTGTCCAAATCAAAGATGGTGATAAAATAATATTCCACTCATGGAACAAAAACAAATGATTGGCCAGCGCATCACACCTTGCTATGTGTCCAACACACAGGAGTCCATCACACATCACCAGCAAACACAACACATAATAGACATATTAACACTTACTGGAGATGTCTGGGTCCTCAAATCGAGCCACCTCGCCAACAGTGTAGGGTGCCAGTCCACCTGTAAGGCATGGAAGGGAGAAATGTGCTCAATGTCTGTGCACTGTACAACAATTCCAAAGACAAATACTATGTGTAAGATTACATCATAAAGTAAAGCCTCTCAGACATGATGATACTGCATCCTACATACCACGGCAAACATGTACAGACCCAGGGACTCCAGTGAATGATACACACATATCTGCACACATGCAGTGGCCCTAACTATCATGTGGTGGCAAACATGCGCCTTCATTAGTGAGCAGACAAAATCATGGAGTGCATTCGTCTCATCATGTGTATCCATGAGAGACATCCATAGCCACTTTCCGTGAGGACTGCATTACCAGTCAACCAGCCATTGTGAATATGACCAATTTATGACACACGGGTACAATGTACAGAGGGATAGGGACAGTTGTTAGCCCTCAATTTGTTACAGTTTCTTCATTTGATGTGGCACAGCTATGATGAGTTGCACCAACCATAGAGATATGAACCCATGTGCATACCTTTTTTTCAGCCATCCCTAATTTAAATGTGGCACTACAAACTCTAAATACCAGTCTAAGATGTTAGCTGAGCACAGCTAGAACTTGTTACCTATGTGTCCAAATCCAGATCAGACATGTTTCCGAAATGAAGGAGGGGCACAATAATTCCTAAGATTTTCAGGATTTCCATGATCGGTTTCCTTACACACTCACCAAACACACGAGACATATGTTTGCGCCACATTGCTCTCATCAATTGACGTGAAGCCTGCACTAATTTTCAGGCTCCTGTTGTGTTTCTAAAGTTCGTCTAGCTGTTGCTTCAACAAATGACGGTAATGTGTTGAAAAATCTATACCTCACAGGCAACTGTGGCCTATATCTCTACATAATTGCCACCTGATTTGTGTTGCTGTTTGACACAAAGGCAGCACTAACTTACAAAATACAAATGTATTCAGTAAGTTTGCAGAGCTCTGGCTTCCAAACAGCTCGCAATTGTGGTCCTTAACAAAGTAGATACATGACCCGGTATGTTTCAGTAGCATTCCACACACTCAACAACATTGCTGGCAGATATAGTAAAATCAGCTACTGTCACTACAGAGCATTTAAACGTGCACATTAACATGACTTGTACTCACCAACAGGGCCACCAATCACAATCCCCAGGTGGTCCATCAGATCTGGCTTCCTTGAGACAAGGTCAGCCCAGCGGTGCTTCAGCTGGTGGTCGTTTCTGGGTGTGTTGTAAATCCTTTGCAGATGATGCAACACCTTTGCCCACCGGAGCCTCTGTGCCTCAGTGTGATACCCCTGTATCACACGCCCACCTGCCTCAATCATCAAGGGAAGGAAGTGGCACACCAGCCAAATGAACCCACCCAGCTCCTCCTCTCCCATCCTGCCAAGACAAGGCCTACCCAAATATTGGTAAAAAAAGAGAAATAGGGGCTAAAGGGGAACAAAGGAGAATCGGGAGAAAGTGGGACAGTTAAAATTCAAATAAACTACTAACACAACCCAACCATCCCCATACTAACACTACCCACAACAGACTCCCAACAAAACAAAGACAATAGTTTACAACACAAATGACCACAAAAAACACTCAGACAGGATACCTAAACAAGTTTTTATTCACAAAAAGACAATAAAATGGCCACACAGGAGACAAATTCACTAAATGCACAGAGACAAATCGAGACACAGCCACACAGTCAGGAAATATCACAGACTGCAAAGTGAAAGTGAAAGTACACTCACTGTACCTATTCTGTAAACAGGATATCCTATTACATCCCTTCCTGCATAAAATGCAGGGCGTTTTTATTGTCATGCGTAAAAATATTATGACGCATACAGTCTGCAAGTCATTTTTTATTGCTGCACCGGAGTAGATTTAAGCCTGCATCCATATGGTTCAAAATTGTTTCAAACGTAACCAATTTTCAGAGGTACAGTGTGGAAGATACCGCTCAGAGCCAATGGTTCTTTCAGGGCATTATGCGCCATTTTTCGGGCATAAGCGTCATTTTTAGACACGTATGCGGCAACATTTCAGGCATTTACTGGGTTTGGGTCATTTTACCATTTAAGTGGTACATTACAGTTGTGACAAAACTGAGATAGGCTGATTGAACCCACTTTGGGCATGACGGTGTATGGGCACATGTGACACATCATACTACTGCGGACCATGATCCGCTACTTCATGTACAGGATTTTCACTCTTGACTGATGCAATAAATGGCCAAACACGTGGCCTACATATATGTATTACACAAATTGGGCATGTTTGGTGTCAGGAGAGGATAGCAAGGTGACACACATAAGTACAATAACTCAATGCCTATGGCTCAATGTGTATGCTTTGGCTACTAATATTGTTGTTGACCCACAGTGTGACCATCACAAGATGCATAATCGCAAATATGCTTGTATGCATGTGGAGTCAATGTGTCCAACCCTCAGATGCAAGTCAGTGTGGAAATGGGAGAGGACATGTGTTAGTCATACATGTAGCAACAACTGCTGTGTGCACTTTCTAGTTTTTGGGTAACATCAACACCACAAATGACAAAGCATGCACCGGATAGATAGCAGACAGTTGTTCATGTCAATGGTCCAAAACTTGGCCATCACATGTCCTGGAATTTTGGATACAGCTTCCTAGGCACTTGTTGGTGAACCCACGATGAGTCAGGCACATGTACATACTAAGTGGGTACCATGTTTTTGACACGGAGAGCCAAAGATAAACCACATTTCTAATGTCACGTCACAGTTGAGGTCATATAACTGAGCCACAACTCTCCTGTGGCAGTGGAAGACCAGCAGACCAAGCAGCACGTGGCCACATATTTCCAGTGATCAATTGCACAGAGGTGTCTGGTTCATGTGTGTGGGCTAGTGTTTAGCCTGTATATTTTTAGGGGTCTATGTTGTCACAGTTACGTCCAGGTCTAGTCATGAGTCTGTTGTGGCTACTCCTGTATCTACTGAGTATCCTTCGGAGATCAATGGAAGTAAAGCCAATGAGGATTTGAGAACCCACATGGGGATGGTCCTACCCTGTCACTGCAGACGTGTTATGAGACTGTCAACAGGGCAACCTTTGTGTGCTGAGTAAGATAATATCTCAGGATTCTTGTACCGGCAGGTGTCATCACAACATTTGTACACAGGTTGGCCTCTAAAATGCCCACTGAATCTGGGAATATCATAACCTCTGTGCTGATTATTCTCGCAGCTATTCACCATGCACGGCCCATCAATATTTTGTGAGCAATGTGAATCAGCGTGTGGACTGTCAGGGTCCTAACATGTGTGGACTATTCAGGCACATTACATGACGTTGCTGGTTCTGCTGGAGGCACCATACCCAATCCCTGCATACAGGCATGGTACACTGTCACAATTTGTCACTCATGCATACATGAGACCCAGACAAGGGATAGGCCATGATTTGGGTATTTGGAGACAAATTCCAACAATGGTACGATGAATAAACAGATTATGCTATACAATGTATTTGAGTATGCATTGTAGACCCACCTGACAAAATACCCCAGGAGGAATGTGAGGGTTGGGAAAGCAACTATGTTACATATGTAGCCACAAGGAACCTTTAGGGTAACGCACAGACAGTCAGGCTAACAGGATGCATGGTCAATCAAGATCCAGCAATTTCACAAGGTACATACTCAGTGGTCTGACTGAGACTGGTCGGAGGAAGAACAAGACAGTTGACATGGAAAACTGTGTTTGTCCTGTGTTTTGGAGGGTGACACATTAACCCAAGGGCTGTGTTACTCAGCTGATTTGTATGGCAATGCATAACAGTGTAATCGATAAAATGGCACCTTCTATGCTGTTCCAAGCATCTGCAAGGGCAGTGCATGGAGGTGCTCACAGGTGTGTGCTGCATCAGTCTCTCACAAGTCCTGTAGCTGAGATTCTAGTTCAAATGGCCAACAGTGGGTCCAGGGACCTCTTCAGACAGGTGGGGTGAGACCGGGAACATTGGTGTGTCAGGACTTAGGACATGGGCTGACATGTACATGGAATGTCATGTGCGCAATGCCTGTCATAGGTGTGGCACTTGTGCTATCTCTGTTCTGCTTATATGGAATTCTAGTCACACATAGTCCTTGCACAGATAGGTGATGTAACAGTTACTGCTGTCAAGGGTCTGGCCATACATGAATGTTACTATTGCAATTGCACATCCACTGCCTCATGTGTGAAGCTTTTTGTTCCATTATTGACTGATGGTGTCTTAGTTGTGTGCCATATGCTGCAATGAACCATGCTGCCAACATGTATGTGTGAAATAGGTGTGGTCCTCTGCTATTACCCTTCAAATGAGAAATGTACAGCATATATGTCATTTACAGTGTGTGTGAATGTGACTGTTGATTCATATGCATCACAATTGCTTTGCAAATCTCTATGTCCTGATCGGTATACCAGCAATACTCCATGAGGCTACACTCTTATTCTGATAGTTAGAGATAAAGGTAAGAAAAAATGATTACCCAGACCATGTAATGGTGATTATTATAGGTGTTTATTTACATATGTTCATACAGTGGTGATGGTGAGTTGAGTCAAAAGAAATTGTTGACAATATGTTGGCACCTACGCAATCCTGCAGCTGTGTTTGGTTGGTCCCCCTCATGTTGATGTCCTGCATCCTCCTCTTCAGGCATTTGTGGCTCTGGTTCTAATAGGGGAATGTTCCTTTGTACACAAATGTTGTGCAGGATGGCACAGGTTAAAATGATTTTGCAGACCATTTCTGGTGAGTATAGGAGGCTGCCTCCGGTGATGTCGAGGCACCTGAATCTGGACTTCAGGATGCCAAAGGTCCTCTCGACTATGGTGCGTGTCCTCCTATGTGCCTCATTGTAGGCACACTCTGCTGCACTGCTTGGGTTGGCAAATGGGGTCATAATCCATGGCTGGATACCATACCTATGATCAGCTGAAAGAGAAAATGATTGCAATCATGTTGATGTAGCTTGCCCCATTAATATCACCTTGTTTGGCAGAAGTGCTCTTGTGTTGTCTGTGACTCATTTGTGTTTGTGTTATAGTGTTGATTCCTAGGCTTCTAGAATGTACCATCAGCATTGGGTTGTTTCCTTATCTGAACGGGTGTTTGGATGTTGACCGGATGTTAGCAGTATTTTTGGAGAGTTGTGGTACAGTGTGTACTCCCCTGCATTGTGACTTGTGATAGAGGTGTCCCTGTGTCTTCACTGGGGGTGAGATGATAGTTCCATACACAGAATAAATTCAACAGTGGTGGTAACACGTTTGCATCTATGTACCCTGGACATCCCATATATTTTGACATATGCAATAGATTAAATTAACCATCAGTGAGACTCTTACATTACGCAATGTGACAATTAGCCAAACTTCTCCGTACATTGTGATTACTGATGTGTTAACATTTGACTGTACACTAATTTCATATGTGTGACAAGTTCACTGCAGACCTATTTCTCTGCCCTTGGCAAGTTGACTCAGGTTGTAACGTCTTCCTAGACTACTGCACATGGTCTAGTTCAGCTGGCTAACTTGGTTGTGAGGTTGTCGTTTAGAGTTTCAGAAGGTCCGTATGGCAGTACATCTGTTATGTGTGTGTTAATTTGTCACAATGCGTATGTGTAGGAATGTGCACCTTCCATATTGTCCCATCAAGATGTGTTTTTCGCACAGTCCACTTGCCTCTTGGTAGTGGGCAATGTGAGAGCAGGAGTGATGTGAGATATTGGAGCGACCTCAATGATTGCACATGACCTTTATTGTAGTCATCATAATGCTATGTGAGTCACGGTGTTTGACCTGCAGCAAATTACATTCCGCACCCCGTACACAGTACATATTGGTTGGAAGGGTGTTTGATTGAGTGTTCTTCATGTGATATTGAAAGATTAATCTTCCAAGTTGTAGTGCGAGTTGAGGCCATGTCATTGTCTTTGTGTTGTTTCAAATTGTTCCCTTGTGTCTGTGGAGTGGCATCTGTTGTTATTTGGATCTGTCATTTGTCCCTAGGTGTGTATCAAAATGAGTGAGGATATCAAACATGCCTAGCGGTGTCACAACCTCAGTGTGTTCCTGTCCACATGTCAATGTTGTGGTGTATGTGTTTTTTGTCCTAGAGGGTTGCTGTGCAGTGTGTATATAAGTAGGTTTCTGTACTTACCAACAAGTAGTCATTTCCATATCATCCATCCTGGAAGTGTTGATTGATGGTGCAGTGACGGAAGATGAATGAATCATGTACACTCCCAGGATACTTTGCCACGATGTTGGTGATCAATTCCTTGTGATCCACAATGGCCTGCACATTGATGGAGTGTGTGTGCTTCCTGTTGCGGTATAGATGTTCAGTTGCAGCAGGTGGCACAAGGCGTACATGTGTGCAGTCAATGGCACCAAGGATGTGTGGGAATCCATTAATGAAGTAAACCCCTGTTTTGTCTCCTGCTGCTTCTGCTGTGTGTTGGGGAAGCAGATGTGGCGGGGTGTGAGTGTGACGATGGCATCCAGTGGCTTTGGCAGGAAGGCGGAGAATGATGGCTGTGAGATCCCAGCAGCAGGGCGCCAGTTGTTTGAAAGGAGCCACTTGCCAACATGTGTAGTACAGCTAGCAGCTTGGTTTCTGGTGGGATGGTGCGGGTGTCTGCAAGCTGGGTGCCAAATGTGGCTCAATGTTGCGCAGCAGCTGCTGAATGGCTTGCCAGTTCAACCTGTACCTCTGGATGATGTAACGTTCCCTGAGGCCATGAAGGGTTGTCCTGGTGCAGACTATCCTCCCCTGCCTTCTGCGTTGCCTTTGGGGTCCCTGCTGGTGTTGTGGAAGCTCCTGTTGCTGGTCCTGTGCTCTGCGTCTGTGTGCAAGCTGGATGAAAAGCACCTCCATGTCTTCCTTTTGGAGCTCTGCTGTTGCTTCTGTGTGTTTTCATTAAATACAGGTGTGTTTGCCCAATTTTAAAGCCTGCCCTGACCCAGGCGTTATTTTTTTATGCAAATCGGGTGTGCGTCATTTTCCAACTCCGCCTCCTGGCCGTGCAGGATTTTTGTGCGGTAGCATAAATAAGGCGCACGGGTGTTTGTGTCATTTTTTGGACGTGAACGCCTACCTTGCATGTCTTTAACGCAAGGCGGTTTCCCACATCCAGAAAATGATGTACACTGTGGGATTTTGACGTCCGCAGGCTCGGGCGTCAAAGTTTAAATATGGGGCAAGGTTTGCGCCGAATGTACGTCAAAATGTTTGACGCACATTCAGTGCAAACAGAGTATAAATATGCCCCTGTGTTCCCACAGTAAATTTTTAGAAGTTGATGTTTTCTTTTCGAAGTGCAATTGAATGCATTTTCCGATGTCACGAGAATTACAAGACATGTAGTAACACACGTCACCGGGAGTACTGTTGTAGGTGATTATATGAGTGAGATTATCCCACTTTTCATTGGTTGTTTCCTGGCAGTCCCTGCAATACTCATATGGACTGAAGTGGGTTTCAACAGCATGTTCTTGCACGTCTTTGTAATGATTAGTAGCACTGAAAATTTCGAATAAGATGTTTGTTGGCATTGGTATGGCGATTAAACATGTTGACAAAACATCCACAGTGCTTCACATGACGCCCATGCAAAAGTCGGATCTGTTGAGCACGGTCTGCGCCAAATGAATTCAAATGTTGTCATTCAGATGCAGTGAAGGTGTTGCACCACGTGGTCGATCAATCAAGTTGAGATTGGGGGTGTTGGGTCCCTCCCGACCCCACACTCCCAAAAGGAGACCACACAGAACACTTGCGGCACAAACAAGCTGTAGTATGACCTGTAAAAGAAACAAGTATGATCATTCTCGCAAATAACATTTATCAGCTGGAATATGTTACCATTTTTCCTGTCCTGGTTTCAAGATCAACAGAACAGTGTTAGGACCCTTTGCTATGATTTCTGCAGGTTCTGGAGGGTCATTTGGGGATTCAACCCACACGTTAGCACTGAGGTTTTTATCTGCTGCACCACAGCATTCCTTTCCTTGCACTGTCAGAAGGGCTGGGGCAGACTTCCTCCTTACCAAACCTCCATTCACTGGAATTATGACAAGTTGGGCAATTCTGTCTCCAATTTGAATGAACAAACCAGATTCTCTGCTAGTTATAGGAATAACTGTGATTTCTCCTTGGTAATCTGCATCAATCACTCCCCCTAAAACCTGAATACCTTTGAGGGACAATCCAGATCTGGTAGCAATCAACCCAAAATGCTCTGGGGGAATCTTTATTCCAACACCTGTTTCACACTAAGCTATGTCTCGGGGTTTTACTCTGTAAGCTTGTAAAGCACGTAAGTCAAGACCTGCAGCTTCGGGTGTGGCTCTGTAAGGGGCTAACGCTCCAGGTTTTATTTCCCAGTATGTAATGGTATTGGTGGTCACATGTGGTTGTATTTGCAAATCTGGAGTTAACATTCGCATCAAAGGTGTTTCAGCATTTGTTAATGGTCTATTGTTCAGAATCTAGAGGGCTTCATTTAAATGCTCTCTCCAGTTTTTTCAAAGTTCCATCAGATAATTTTCACAATTGAGTTTTCAGTAAACCATTCATTCTCTCAATTAGTCCTGAGGCCTGTGGATAATAAGGAATATGATATATCCATTTAATAATGTGCTGAGAACAGTAATCTTGTACCAATTTGCCTTTTAAGTGTGATCCATTTTCACTCTGGATCTGGAGTGGTACTCCATAGTATAATGTTAACAAATCCAGAGTTCTGATAGTATTGTGCTGAGTAGCACATTTGCAAGGGACAGCAATCAAGTATCCAGAATAAGTGTCCACTACAGTGCAGGCGTATTGACACCCGCGACTAGTCGGTAGTGGTCCATTGTGATCAATGCGCCATATCTGTTCTTGTAACTTTCCTCTCCCCAACTGACCTTTAACTGTTTGTGGGAAAGATCTCTGTTGTGTGTGTGCTGACAAATAGGAAATTGCAAAATTACAGTTTTTATCAAGTCTAGGGGAATGTGCATCCCTCTAATCTCTGCCCACCTGTAAGTGGCTTTTCTCCCAGATGTCCACATTTCTGGTGCGCCCACTTAGCCATCCCCACCAAGTCAGAATTCTGGGATGACACTTCTGTCTCTGAAATTTTCTCTTTAACATCTGCAAGGGAATTGAACTAGCGCTGTAATGAGTCAATGGGACAATGAGCATCTATGACTATGCTCTGTTTTAAAATTTCCCAAATTTCCTGCCATAACTCTTTGCTCCTCACCTCCTTTGAATTAAAGAACCAGTTATATACAAGCCATGTGGAAAACCAAACGGCTAATCCATTAACAGTGAACCAAGAATCAGTGTAAAATTGACACATCTCAAGCAGCTCTTGCTTTAAAGTCTGACACACATTGTACAACTCTGCACATAGGTTACTTTTTCCTTCTCCTGTGGTAGACAAGAACTTTTCAGTAACTGGATTGTATAACACTGCTTTCCATTGTCTTTTAGTACTCACGTATTTCAATGAATCATTAGTAAAAAAAAAACATGCTTTCTATCCTCAGGGGACAAAAATTTAAATGGTGCACTCAATTTCACTAGTGACTCTTTTGCCTGTGGTACCTTCTGCACTCACTCCACATCCTGTAAAGGGACTTTTGACAAATGTTCATGTAGGGCTGCAGTGCCTGTAGGTCCTACTTGAGCCCTGTTTTGTATGTACCAGATCCATAGTATGATACTAGCCTCGTGTGCCTGTCCTATACTGTGAGATTTAGGTGAACTCATCACCCACTGCATGATTGATAGTTCAGGTTTCAGAATTACATTATAATTTAATGACATTTGCTCAGTATTCACTAGAGTCCAATACCAAGTCAAAAACTGTTTTTCGAAAGAAGTACAGCATTCCACAAAGTCAGATAGTTTTCTAATCGAAATCCCCAGGAGCACCCTTGCCCTCCCCTGTTTCTGCCACATACTCAAGTTTCCATCAGTGTTTCCCTCTTGCACTGTGTACAAATCTAAAGTCTGTTGAATTATTTCATTTGCCAAATCAAAAGCACGCAGCTGCTTCTCACTCCATTCAAGCTCATGTATTTTCCTAGTTACTTTGTACCAAAATGTTAAGATTTTACTCAGATGAGGGCTATACTGTTTCCAAAAATCAAAAATCTCATGAATCTCTGTGTCTCTTGCTTAGTGCAAATAGTAAAAAACTCTAAAATCTTTTGTTTTACCTGTGACAACATCTGTCTATTTTCTGGATTCCAATGAATTCCCAGAAACTGCACATTTTGCGACAGTACCTCTGCCTTGTCTGAATTAATTTTACACATCGTACTTTACAAAAGTGGTCTGAATATAACATTGTCAACTTCTTGCTCAGTGTAATCTTTTAAAGAATGCACTTCAACTCCTGCCAAAAACTGTGGGCTGCTCTGCGCACAGTGATCTACGCTCTGCTCATGAGGCTCACAATGGCCCCCACCTTTTTTAACCTCCTTATTACTGGAATGTGAAAAGCCAGATTCTCCTGTAACAACTTTATAAATTTCAGCTTTATCTTGCAATAATTTGTTCTGGCTAATTTGCTCACGGAAATTCTTATTTTCATGTTCTAACTGCTTACATCCGCATGCATTTTTCCATAAGCAGACAAAAGTATCCAAACCCTCCAGTCAAGAACAAAAGGGACATAATTTCTTTCAAAAAGCACTTTTTCTAAATATGAAAACACTTTTGTTTTATCCAAGCACTCATCCCAAGACTTAGAAAGTCCTGATAAACAAGAAAACATGTTTCTCACAGCATCATAAGGCAGTTTAACTTCACATGCATTTTCAAACATGGTCTGCCGTGCTTCCTTTAATTCTCTAAACAATAAAAAAAATACACTTTTAAATCGTGCACTTCCAATCTCCAATTCCACTCCCAGACTGTCGACTCAACAAAATGTTTTGCTTTACACTTCAGAATAACAGAACTATGCACTTCAGGCAATTTAGGGCAGAGCGTGAAACAATCACTCCTTTAACTTGTGAAACATTTTTTTTTCCCCTTCGAATCCTGCAATCGACTTCACCAAAATGTTTTGCTTTCACTAATGACCAAACTGAAAACAATCTCTGGAATGCACCTCTTAGTTTAAAGAAGACATTTATTATTACTTCACCATGAGGTTCCTGAGATAGGAGATTAGAAGGTTGTAGGCACATGTTTAAAAATAGTCACTGCAATGAAAGGAAAATATATCAAAGTGATTCTCAATTGCAATGTACACAGCAAACATATGTGATTGTATTATAGTATAACTTCAGAGCAAAGAATAAAAGTCAAAGGGGGTCATTACGACCCTGGCGGCCGGCGATATGTTGGCGGTGTTCCGCCAGCAATTATGACCGTGGCGGAATTGCCACGGCCATACCGCCGGCCACTCCACTTTCCCGCCAGGATTCCGCCTGGCGGTCTTAATCCCCAGAGCAGTGGTGCAAGCACCGCTGCCCTGGGGATTATGAGTCCCCGACCGCCGGCCTGTCCATGGCGATACACACCGCCATGGAAAGGCCGGCGGTAAGGGGACTGGGGGGGACTTGGCATGGGCAGTGCAGGGGCCCCCAGGCATAGCCCCGTCGCGCATTTCACTGCCCGACGGGTGCTACTGCACCCGCTGCACATCAGCATTGCTGCCGGCTCTATTACTAGCCGGCTGTAATGTTGATGTGACATTTTTAGAGGTGACCCAACACTGAAGCAGGCAGCCCTTAGACTGAACTGCAGATGAGTAACTTAGGTTTGTGCTGTTTTATCTGATGAGCCCCACTTTTCTGCCGACATAGCATGTACCAACCTATTTTATCCCCTCGATGTCCCTGAAGGGGCTATCATAGTCCTCTTCAGACACATCACAAAATTCTGCGCTTCCGAGCAATGACATTGATGGAGGATCTATATTCAAGCAAGTGACGAATGTCTCATTTGCTTCTTTATAACCGTGAGAGTCAGTCAAAAGGATTTCTTTCACTGCAGCCGGGACCTCGTAGAGGGCAGTTGGTTATTTTGTTGAGTCCGACAAAGGGAGGGCCATAATTATTGAGACACCACTTTCAGCTCCCCATACTCCCACTGAGTTAAGAAGATTCCCTTGCTGAGACATATTATTCTTAGCTCACGAAGTGGCAGGAGAAAAGTTAGCTGCAGTAACAGTTTTGCCTTGAGAAATAGTGTTGGCTGAAATATTGTAACAAGTAATTGGAGCAGTGGGCACTGAGGAGACAGAATGAGACAGAATGAGAAGCTGAAGGTGGCATACAAGTCCTGAAGGCGTCCATCAGCAGTCCATGATTGGCAGGGCTACTCTGGGAGTTGATTCAGCCTATAAGCGCAGTTGAAGCAGCTTGGTGACCCCAGCTTCAGTTGAAAGCAGTTTTAATATCAGGCGCCCGATTGAGATGCAGAGCATCTCTTCATCTCTGTTCTGGAGCTGGACCTGGGAGCATGAGCTCATGAGGGATCACAAGTGGCGAGAGGAGCCCCCTCCTCCTCCACTGGACGTACTGTGCTTGGATGGAGCCTTATCTGCCTAGAGAGAAATACAGTGAGGAAGGTAGGGCCCGCTAGGGGCTGTGTGAGGCTGCTTATGAACACTCAAAGACAAGGTACCCTCATTTGCCAGTATTTTCTCTTCTACCACCGTGGGGATTGCAAAAGGAAGGCATTCAGGCAAAGGAATTGGCTGACTATCGGGAGGGCACAGAGGGGTCACAGAATTAAAGAGTACACACTCACGGTGAGGTCAGCCCGCCCCATCTTTCTCTCCCCCTCTTTGATGCATTTCATATTGAGGATGGCAGCAGTTCTACATTCCGTTTAAAGTTACTGGTTGTGTATAACATGCACTGTTCTGAAATGTTTTAAAAGCAATACAGTGTTATTATTTGCTTGATTCAGGCCACTAACCCTGCTTAGCTGGAATATAGCAGGGCTGCGATCTAAAATTGACAACTCGGATTGGAAGAGCTTTATTTCCTCCTATGACATAATTTGCTTACAGGAGACTTGGTCTAAAGATACGTTCTTTCTGAACGGCTTTACCTCTCTGTGTCAGCCAGCACTAACCTCCCAAATGGGGAGAGCGCGCGGCGGCCTTCTAGTTCTTGTTTCTTTACATCTTCCTCTTCTAAATCTGTCCTTAATCTGGTCTTCCCCTTATTTCATGGTTGTTTTAGTTTCTATTAGCGGACAAAAGGACATCCTAATTTAAAATTTTTACAATAATATTCCTCGGGCCTTCTTATTTGGAGGAGGTAACGGACCTCATAGACTCATCTCATGTTTTGCAGAATAGTGACCTAATCATTCTATGGGTGGGCGATTTCAATACTCCTCTGTGTAGCAAGGAACATATGGATCTGTGTGCCTTCCCTGTTGAGGGCAGAGAATCATTAATTCATTTCAATCATACTATTGAAGGAGACGCCTTGAACCTTTTTACTTGTAAGTTTGATTTGGTACACGTTATAGAGAAATTGGCTCCTGACGCCTGTAATACACCAACCTTTACAGGGAATTTGGAGGGGAGTATTATTGACTTTATACTTATTGGCACCTCTGATTTTTATTTAATTCAAGATTTTAAGATTACGCCTCATTGTGCGAGTGATCATAACCCCCTTAGTATTATTTTGGACCTAAAAATTAACCAGGCACCTAAGAACAAAAGCCTGAGAGCTGCTACTGTCTATAACCCAAATTGTGGGCTACGTTTAAAATGGGACAAAATAGATCCTAAAATTTTTAACCAGGAAATTGTAAGTAGTAGGTCTGACTCCATTCATATGTGTTTGTCCCAGCAGTTCGATCCTGACCGTATAGTCCGTGAATTTGAATCTTTAAGCTCTAATATTTCACGTGCCCTGGTGGTGGACAGGCCTTTGAAGGGGCTGGTGGCCCACAGATGGTTTGATTCTGTGTGCTCATCCGCCCATAAAAAACTTAAAGACGCTCTTAAAGCAGTTCCTCTCTCCCGTCAATTAGTCAAATTAGCCAGAGCTGACTATAAGGCCGCCCTTGAAAAACAGAAAACAGAAATTAGGTCTAAGGCCTGGGATGAACTTTTGGCTGCGTCTGAGCTGAAGGATACTTCTAAATTCTGGAAAGTGATAAATCACTCCTACTTCTCTGATAACCACTCCAAGGTTGATGATTGTCTTATTGCTGAGGATGTCTGGGTAACTCATTTTAGGAAAGTCTTTTGTTCAGGAATTCATGAGAATTTGCATATAACAGATAACTCTTCTGCACATTCTATTTTAGATTTTAGTACTAAGGCCTCAAATATTACCTTTGAATTCCTGAGGTCTTAAGCACTATTAACAGATCAAGGCAGGGAAAGGCTCCTGGCCCTGATGGGGTTCCCGTTGATCTTTTTAAATCAGAAATTGACCTTTGGGGCCCACTAGTTACCAATGTGTTGAATAGTGTGGCAAATAGTAACGTGCCCATCTCATGGAAATCGGCTATTATTGTCCTCATCTTCAAAAAAGGAAACAGACAAGATCCTTCTTGTTACAGACCAATCTCTCTCATCGATTCGACTGCAAAGATTTTAGGCAGTGTGATCCTGTCCCGGTTAGAAGATTGGGTGACCGAGGCTCAGATTTTATCTCCTATTCAATTTGGTTTTAGACCCGGTATAGGCACAGTTGAGCAAGTTTTAAACCTGCAGCTGATACTCAGTAAATATGTGATAGTTAAAAAAGAGTCCATTCACATGGCTTTCATCGATCTAACTAGTGCCTTTGATATGGTCAACAGGTCAAAGCTATGGCAAATTTTGGGAGCTTTAGGCTGTGATCCGTCCCTATTGGAGCTCATCAAATGCCTACACACAGACCTAATGGTTTCTGTTCAGGTCGGCCCACATGGGCAGAGAACCTCTCCCATTCCGTCAACAAGGGGAGTAAGACAGGGTTGTATCTTAGCCCCCTTTCTTTTTATGATATACATAAATGGGCTCTATGACTCACTGGTAAAACATGCAAAGGACGTACCGAAGATGGGCCAGAGACTACTGCCAGTTTTATTATACGCTGATGATACAGTTTTAATTGCTCGTACTGCTAATGGTTTACAGGGACTATTGGATGCATTTTATAATTTTATGTTGAACCTCGACTTGAAAGTAAATTACCCCAAGACTTTTGTTAGGACCTGTGGCCCACGTAACACAAAGTCTAAACAATTTACCATGGGAGGACATATTTTAAACAAGGTTAATAATTTTTGTTCTCTAGGCATGTATTTGAGTTCTTCTCTGTCCTGGAAGACACACATTAATTTTAAGCTCCAACAGTTGATAAGGAATAATGGAGCGATATTTCGATTTTCAAACAAATTAGGCCACAGACCCCCTGCACATATGAAAACCCTTTACAACTCTAAGTGCGTTGCAGCAGTCCTTCACGGGGCTGGTGTCTGGGGCTATAACAAAATATCCTCTCTCCAGAGCGATGAAAATAAATTCCTGCGCAGATTATTGTTGGTTCCAAAATGTATTGCAAACATCTTCTGCCATGAAGAACTTGGCCAGCGCTTTTTGGAGGATAGGGTCTCTATGGCTCCCCTACTGCTCTGGATCAGATGTTGGTCAAACCCTATGGCAAAACTTGTCCAAGACTGTATTTCTGATTGTTTACAACTGGAAAATTCAAATAGGATCCCTTGGCTTATGTTTCTGCGAAATTCCTTTGTGAACCTAGGGCTAGGTACATGTTTGATGAACCACACTTGTTAACTACAAACTCTAGGTTTGTTTTGAAGTCTACTTATTCCAACCATATATCAGAGCTGAGATTTTATAGTTCCCTGAAACTGAAATCTTTCGATCCCTATTCTCGGATTGTGACTGTTCCATGCCTTGAACCCTACTTGACCTGGTTCTCAAGTTTTAGGATAATTTCTCTTTTAACATTTTTTAGACTTAATCTAATTCATTTTAAGGTAGCTTTCCCTGAACCATGTCTCTGGAAAAAGGATTTATCACTTTGTCCCTGTGATTCCAAATCAACTCAGAGTACCTCGCATTTTCTTCTTTTTTCCCCTTTATATGCTGCTCCCAGAGTCGCTTTCATTCTACCCATTTTATGTCCTCTTAGACCCTTTCACTACAAGGAAGCTCTACTATATCTACTGAGATTGCCAGATATTCAAACTTGTCATCATGTATTAAATTTTGTTACAACTTCTTTAAGTATTAGGAAAAGGCTTATTCCATCTTAAAGTTGTTATATGCATGTAGTTTATCATTTTAAGCAAATATTTGTATTTTTCTGATTTTGTGATTTTATTCATGTTTAGTATATTTATCTGTTTATGTTAAGGGGTTTTAGATTGGATGTTTATGCAGTGTTTCTAGTAATGGTTTTTAAGTTTTATCTGTGTTTTATAATATTTATAGATCGGTAAATGCGTTCTGGTTCACACTTTTATGGCAATCGCCGAATAAAGTTATTTGACTGATTGACTGCTTGATTCCAAGAACCAATCAGTGGCTGTGCTATATAAACTAAGTACATCCCAATAACTGAGCAGTGGAGGTGCACTGGGAAAAGTAGATAACATATATTTTTCTGAATGAAAGTGAGAAGATACACAAAGATTTAGAAACCCCAAGCTAATTGCCATGTTTCCCCTGTGAAAACAGAGCGAAATGAGTATGCGCTTGAAATTATTGAACAGAAAAGAACAACATTCATTTTCTCACTTCTTGCTGAGTTCACACTCATTAAGCAAAACTCCTCCAGTAGTTGAGGCAGAGGTTAATGTTCTGTGCTAGCAGTACTACTGAAATATCCATGCTGGTTAAAACAACTGCTTCTGCCACCTACACAGGTCACCCGTGATGTGTACCAGTACTGACTGGTGATATACTTGGGTCAAAAGTATGATTGCTATTGTCTAACTGCTTTTCATGGCAACCTGTAAGTCTTTTGCCACATAACCCTCAAAGTTTTTCACAAAAAGATGATATCAGAGAAAGAGTACTGGTCAACTCGGTCTCAAGGTTTTTGGCCAGACCTTTGCCCCAGAAACTATTTGCACTGTGTATTTGTTTGTATATATATCTTTACTGGATATGTAGTTAACTAAATTAAATTGACTGTATTTGATTTATGGTCTGTGTCCAACACCATGCTTCCAATTGGAAAAACATGCCCCTTCTACAAGTTCTCTCGCAGCTCTCCTACATGTACAGATGATTTACAAGGTGTGATCCCAAGGTGTGATGTCAGCCCTTCAATAAGATCCATGAATAATGAAGAATGTGTCAATTATCCTATTACATTCCTCGGTTCACTTTCATTTTGACACATTCTCCTTGACAGGCCTAATTTCACTGAGGTTAATTTTTGCACCTTTTCCAGTTCTCACCTACAAACAGCTTCCATTGTCTGTTGTTGAAGACCTTTTGTCTACTATATGGGTACAGTGGGCTTTGTGTTAGTCCATTGCTTATTATTAGTAGCCGTTTTGGTCAATCTCAATTGTTTGCTTTTTATTCAATGGCTTTCCCTCCTTCCTTGTGTTTGTCCCTCCCCTGGAGCATATCTCCTCTCCCATCCTTATTGATGGGATGACTTGTATCCTTCCAGGGCTCACATGAGGAACTACTTTTTAGTTCCCACTTAACAAAGATTATAAGCAGTCTGCTGTGAGAGAGTTGTTAGCTTACATAGGGCTTAGTGTCCCCCCAGTTCTTACTGTCACTTATGTCTGTTTTCTGCTCACTTTTTGTCTTTTTGGTCAAGCACTCTAAGAGAGTGTATTTGTTTCAACCTGTCTCCCTCATGTCTAAATGTGGGGGTGAAAATACGAGTGATAAGGCGCTCCTGCCTCCAAAGATAAAGCAACAAATAATACTTTAGTGCACGGTGCCAAATATTGGGGTTGCACCCTCCAGTCCCCCCAAAAGAGGTAACCTAATGTTACCCGTAACGAACTATATAGTATTCGCACACATGCATTGATTCAAAGACAATAAACACAGGTCTGTGGATAATCATAAAAAATAATAATTACATACAATTATATATACACCGAAACAAATTTATAGTACATCAGAAATTACAGTAATCAAATATGAATTCCATCACATTGCTATTGTACAGAAAAGTTCATGAAGATTATTCTCATCCAGTTATCCTGATTTCCACAATAATCCTATTCAAAGATACTCCATTATTGAATGTCCTTCACATCATCCCGTTGTCCCATACATGAATGTCCTTCACATCGTCCTGTTGTCCCACTATTAGTGTAATCCTATTCAAAGATACTCCATAAATGAATGTCCTTCACATCATCCCGTTGTCTCACATCGTCCTGTTGTCCCACTATTAGTGTAATCCTATTCAAAGATACTCCATAAATGAATGTCCTTCACATCATCCCGTTGTCAACACGTGTTTCATCCCGGGAGTACCCATGGATTTCCTCAGGACCTCCTACAACAATATTTACAAATATACTATTGTAGTACATCTTGTAATTATGAGATATTATATAAGTGTCACAATAGGTGTGCTGTGAGAACCCTTAACATTCTCAAACCCCAAAGTGTGTATCTAGATAATTAAAACACATACAGGTGAGCAAACCATTCTCTGTGATTCAAACCACCTTTGTAATTAAACAGGTTTCTAAGTGATAGTCAAAGGTAACCGTTACCTCCTACTACTAGAGTAGTGCCCAGTATATCCCTCATGTGAACTCAATCTAAGTATCAGTCCTACCTGTATAAGTTGCTCCTCTTATTTGTATATGAATATATCCTTTAATCTGGACCTATCGTCAGAACAGAATTCAAAAATGAGTTCTCCAATTATCCGCTAATTTCATATTTCTAGAAATCTAGAGATAAGCTCCAATTCACTTCTTACCGCTGTTGCGTGATATAATACCGTCAAGCGAGTACGCTAATTCTTCCGTCTCCCGATATCTAGAAGACGCGGCCCCTCGGCTGCCCGCATTTTATACAGCTATAAGAAACAGAAATCGAAAACGGACGTTCCCGTAAAGGCGTCCGTTTGAATGCCAGCATTAAAGATAGAAAGCGGTCAGCAACCTGAAAGTGTCCATGTATATCTCTAAATAAAAATAAAAGACGGACTCCAGAGTCCCGAAGGTTACCACTATTATGAACGAATAACAACGCTCCACATCGTTCCTATAATAAGGAAAGAGTTATATCTGAGTTTATAAATAGTATATATCCGAACTACACTGTATTATTGATTTTTTCCTTAGCATAAAACTATAATAAATCCTATAATAATTTGTATCTCAATACTTTCCATAAAACCCTGTATTTTATAAACAGATTATAATCAAATATAATTTGAAAACTCAAGTTGGACTCAAAGCAAATGCATTCTATTCTGGTTTAACCCACCCACTATCTGATACGTATTGACCTCTAACTATTCATTAGGTGTCTCCCAAGAAGTACTCCATTTCAAAATCTGTATTAAGACCCTGCTCTACAGCTCTTAATCTCAAAATCCAGTATGACTCCTTTCTCCTAAGGGCTAATTCCCTATTTCCACCACGGGGGTTAACTACACACTGGTCAAAGCCAAAGAATTTAAATGTTTTGTATTTATCCTGTGCTTGGCATACCTTCATATGAGACGCTATGGGGTAACGCTCATCCCCTACATTTATTGCCCTCCAGTGTTCGGAGATTCTGACCTTTAACGGACGTATCGTGCTACCTATATATATCTTATCACATTTACATGTGATCATATATACCACAAACTTCGTATTACAATCTATATGTGATTTAATGGCCACTAAGTTACCATTAAAATCCACAAATTCCTTCTTGGGCTGCCAAGCCCATTTGCATACCATACAGCAACCACATTTAAAAAAACCTAGATTACGCTTCCCTAACCAATCTAACTGCTTTTTCTCCAACGGGTAGCTGGGGCTCAATATATTATTAAGGGTGTTGCCCCTTCTATAAGCAACATCAGGTCTATTACCGATATACTTCTTGAGTATATCATCCTGAGTTAGTATTGACCAGTATTTCTTCATACTCCTAATCAGTCTCTTAGACTTCTCTGTGTAGTCTAAAATGATCCTAATTTTATGCATTTTATCTCTAACTGGGGTGTCACCCTCATGTGTATCCTGCCCTAATGTCTGTCTGCGTGAGATTTTCCTCACTTTCCGCATCGATTTTCCAATAATGTTTTCAGAATATCCCCTGGCTCGAAATCTCCGTCCCATATTCTTAATTTCCTCAAGGAAGTCACTATTCTTACTACAATTTCTTCTTGCTCTAATCATTTCTCCGAAAGGTATTGCCTCAATCTGATGCTGTGGATGAGCACTGGTGGAATGCAGTATATTATTACAAGACGTCGGTTTACGATATAGTCTACTCTCTATTTTGTTATCATCAACGAACAGTTCCACATCCAAAAATTACAACCGTGTCTCACTAAAACTGTATGTGAACTTGATATTTACATCATTGCTATTCAAATATGTACAGAATTCTTCCAGTGTACTAACATCCCCTGTCCATAACATAAAACAATCATCGATGTATCGTCCCCAATATAGAATATGGGTGTGCCATTTCGCTGCATTTGGGCCCCATATCCATATTTCCTCGAACCACCCCATAAACAAGTTGGCATACGAGGGGGAGAATTTTGATCCCATGGCTACACCCTGTTTTTGTTTATACCAATCATTTTTAAACAAAAAGTAGTTGTTGTTAAGTATGAACTCTATCATATCAATAATCATCTTCGTATGTTCCATCAGACTAGCAGACCTTTTATACAAGACATGCTTTATTGCTTGAATACCAAATATATGTTGTATACTTGTATATAGTGCCACTACATCTAGGGTGACCATAATCATACCTGCATCCCATTGTATATCCGAAAGTATACTTAGTATGTGTTTCGTGTCTTTAATATAAGAAGGTAAATTGTGAACAAAAGATTGTAAGAAAGTATCTACAAATTCCGATAGTCTTTCTGTAGGACCTCCCACACCCGAGACTATTGGTCTTCCAGGTGGAAATACAGATTGTTTATGAATCTTAGGTAGTGTATATATGCAGGGATATTTTGGACGGTAAACCTGAAGATATAAATATTCATCCTCATCCAGTAATTCCCTCTGTCTCCAAATCTTCAGCATATTATTAATATCTCTAGTGATCTAATTAATGTCTCCCTCATGTACTTTGTGTTCGTCTTTCTCACTCGTATCTTTCCCATTGCACTCCCTCCCTCAGTTACTGTTCTTCCTTTCTCTATGGCTTTTTGTCTACTGTTCATGTTCCTGCTTCCCACCCACACTGTCTCCACTGTACAGCAAAGCTGAAAACAATGCCAAAGTCAATGGGTCTCAAAGTTAAAACTTATTGGCATTGCCAATGCTTGTATTTGCTCCAGCCCCTTATTGAAGTGCAAGTGTTAACTTGCTTTCTTGTCCTCTGCTCAGTCCTTCCTCCCCCACTGCAATGCTATCCATATTGCTTCTTCCGCCATCCCCTATCTTGCTCTGATTTTCTTAAATGTTTTCTCACCAAAGTCTGCACCACCAGGAGACATTCTTCGACTAGACACACAGACGGCTCTTTAGCTTTTGATGCTAGACAAGACAACAAACGCTAATGTTTAATAAATAAAACTAGTAAATAATACATTTTTGGAACAAAATGCACATGATATCATACTGCAAATATATGTGCAATTATATACATTTAATTTTAAACTCCTATAAAATATTAAAATGTTGTGCATTATAAAGGCCTGTTCTAAATTAATTTATCTCAATCACTCTATAAGGAGCCACTTCTTTAAAATAGAAACACAATCCTTAGGAAAAGAATATTGTGTTTGCATTATGCTCAGAGCATCTTATGGTGATAATATATGAATATTCGTTTCCAGTTTCTATCGCTGTAGACATGTACTGTGGTGAAAAGTATCCACTGTCATTTGAGGCTTTATCTGGTCTTTCCACTGTTAGAAATGGGGTCTCCAGTTGGCAGTCAGTTTACACCTTGTCCAAGTAGGGACACTCACTCTGGTCACGGCAAAGGTCACACACATAAGATAACTTCTGCTTACCCCCTTGGTAGCTTGGCACGAGCAGCCAGACTTATCTCAGAGGCAATGGGGAACGCATTTGTACACACACACACACACTAACACAGCCATGGACAATGCACAGGAAAATCCAGACGAACAGGGATGATAGAGCCCGGTGGAACAGGCACAGCCTCTTTCCTATAGACGCTGCATCAATCCTTCCATCGCAGGGCAGGCGCTGCATCGATTCTTCAGCTGCAAGCCCATCGAAGCATTGATTTTCAGTCCCTGCAATCCAATGTGTGTTTTCTTGTTCCTCGGTTCACCAGTTGCCACTTCCAAGGCCCCAGGGACTTTATTTGGCACCACTTGGCAGTCAGGACTCTCAGCAGAAGAGTCCAGGCACCGAGAGATGAAGTCACTCATGTCCCTAAGTCTTCTTAACAGGAAGCAAGCTCAGTTCAAGCCCTTGGAGAACCTTGGAAAGCAGGATGTAGAAAGCAAAGTCCAGTCCTTTTACTACCACGACAGATGCAGCAAGCAGCAGGCCAGATCAACAAAGCAACAGGCAGAGTGGCAGTTCCACCAAGAGCATCCAGCTCTTCTTCCTGGCAGAATGTCCTCTGTCCAGAAATGTTCTATGTGGGATCAGATGTCCAGTACCTATATCTATTTCTGTCTTTGAAGTAGGCAAACATCAAAGAGAAGTCTTTGTAGTGCATAAGACACTGCCTTTTCCTGCCCTAGCCCCAGACACACACCAGGCGGTTGGAGACTACTTTGTGTGAGGACAGGCACAGTCCTATTCAGGTGCAAGTGTCAGCTCCTCCGCCTACTCTAGCTCAGGAAGACCCATCAGCCTGATGATGGGCCATCAGGATATGCAGGGCCCACCTTCACTCCTTGTGTGTGACTGTCTAGAGTGAATGCACAAACAGCCCAATTGTCATCCTGACCCAGACATTTATTCCACAGACAGGCAGGGGCACAGAATAGTTAAGCAAGAAAATGTACACTTTCTGAAAGTGGCATCTTTAAACCTACAATTCAAAAAACAACTTCACCAAAAGATGCATTTTTAAATTGTGAGTTCTGATACCTCAAACTCTCTCTCTCTCTCTCTCTCTCTATATATATATATATATATATATATATATATTTATATACATATATATATATATATATATATATATATATATATATATGTGTGTGTGTGTGTGTGTTCCCTGTTGGAAACTACACATATTTATATTTCAAGGCAATCCCCATGTTTCCTTATGAGAAACATATAGGCCTTGTTATAGTGAAAACTAAATGTAGCAGTATTTAATTATCAGCATATGTAAACACATTAGTACATGTCCTACCTTTTAAATACACTGCGCTCTGCCCAGGAAGCTGCCTTGGGCCTACCTTATGGGTGACTTACATGTAGTAAAGGGAAGGTTTGGGCTTGGCAAGTGGGTACACTTGCCAGGTCTAAATGGCAGTTTAAAACTGCACACACAGGCACTGTATTGGCTGGTTTGAGACATACGTACAGGGCTACTCATGTGGGTGACACAATCAGTGCTGCAGGCCCACTAGTAGCATTAGATTTACAGGCCCTGGGCACACACAGAGCACTTAGTAGTAAATCATATATGCCAATCATGAAGAAACCAACCGCCAATACATTTTAGACAGAAAGCATATGCACTTTAGTACTGGTTAGCAGTTGTAAAGTGCCCAGAGTGCTAAAGCCAACAGAAACAGGTCAGAAATCATAGGATGAAGAAGTAAAAAAGTATGGGGGATAACCCTGCAAAAAGGCCAGGCCCAACACACTCTAATTTGTGTTAGCTGAGTTGCCTCCCCATCACATGTAGACCATGTGGGTGCACATGGCCCAGTCAACTGTAATAATTCAATAACAATACATGTTTTGGTTTCCAGTGCTATTCTGGGTATGCTTTATAACATTTTTACATCACCTGATTCCATCATCATATTTAAATAATGGTGCCTAAATTATTGATTACATGTTATTTTTTTTTAACTAAATTGGATTTGGAAATGTAACTTGTTTCTTAACTTTAATGTTGGCTCTGTTCATGTACCACACACAATTTCCTTTGTGTTCAAATAAAAAGTGTTAGCCTTACAGAAAGAGATTTACTTCCAGGACCTTGATTGTTCTAACATGAGCTCCAATATATCTTATGTAAGAGCTTGGGCATCTGTCTCACAGAGTCACACTCGAGCTTAAATACTGAGAGCTATGCTCCATGAAATATGTTGTATAAAACACATTCCCACAATTAATAACATTTAGAAGTGATACTTAAAAGCATTCCATAAATTTCTTCCCCTTTATCTCTGCCCGGTAAATTGCTGTACATGCCTAAGCTGTTGTTTCACCTTTCACACAGTTATTGCAACAGCATAGCTAAGATTAAGGAGCAGCTTTGTCTTCATCACTCTCCAACTTTCCCTCTCACTGCTTTTTTTGTACAAAAAACAATAAAGTGATGGAAAGAATGCTTGAATCAATCTCAGCCACTGGCGATCACTTGGACCACCTATCTGACCAGCAATTTTAGCCTATTATGCCCTTCAAGACATGGACCCACCTTAATCACATCAGTTTTGGTCCTGCTCCACTAGGAACCATTCAGTCTGAATTACCAGGCCAGGTCTAATCTAGATGGTAAGACAAGCAACTCCAAACTGATTTACATTTCACCTGATTAGGCCTCTTTAGTGAGATACAGCTTCAGTCCTATAACACAATGATCACGGGACCCATGTCTGGACACACCCTTTACACTTAAGGTGTTTATTACAAAACAAATACCAAAGTGATGAAAAGAATAATTAAAGTAATTTCATCTGCTAGTGATTCCAGACTAGTTATTATACCTACTACGATGTTCCAGAAAGAGACCTTCCTAAAACAAATCAGTCTTGGTCCTGCTCCAGTAGGAATGGCTCAGGCTGCCATGCCAGGTACACTCTAGATCAGTACACAAGAGCCCAGCACCACAGGTCTTCCCACCTCTTCCTGCAGTGGGTGCTCTGCTGGTTGTAGACCACCAGGGTCTGCACCTCCTTGGCGATGGCATGCCAAAGTGCCATCTTCTGGTGGGGGCTGACCTAAAAGGGTGACACAGAAATGGAACACAGAGGTCAGGCACTTGCAAGATAGGTACAGCTGGCTATTTGTCCACTATGGGACAGACAGTACTGTCAGACTTACAGGCCATACGCATGCAGCATGCCATGCACCACAGCCCATGCAGGCTCAGAGGTGCACACATATGTCCTTATAACACCATTCATTACACCCAAACAGTGCACCCCAAACTCAGACTCACCTGTACCTCTGGCTGTTGGTAGAGGTTTGCGTACAGGGGCACGACCCCGTCCACTAGCCTCTCCAGTTCCTCCTGGGTGAAGGTCGGGGCCCTTTCCCCTGCAACATGAGCCACATCCATGACCAGAGGCAGGACACAGCAGTACACAAAGTGGAGTACCTGTCCGCACGAGATCAGGGAGTCAAGTGAAGTATAGATGACGAATTCATGTACGTATCACGGCGGTGTGCATCGTCACCTCTGGCGGTGATCATGATACACCAGGATTCCCTATTGACATCCATGTTAACCAATGACGGTGTGAACGGCAGTAAACAACGCCTTATGCTGTTACATCAACCGCTAGTGTGCCTATGTATGTTTGTTGATCACACCTTTTTGATATCCCTCGTAGTTACCGACCCTTGTGGCAAGGAAGGGCACCATCAGTGTACAGACCAATTGTGGATATGAGGACCATGGTGGAGCGTCAGATCATAATCAATTACAGACTCACACGTGCAACAATTCAGGAACTTTGTGCTTTACTGGATCCTGCACTAACTCCGGGAAATCCTAATCAGCATGCCATCCCTACTGAAGTGCAGGTGCTCTCCGCAATTCATTTCCTGGCCACGGGATCATTTCAAGTGACAGTGAGCATGGGTGCTGGATTATCACAGCCAATGTTTAGCATGGTACTGGCAAGATTTCTAAATGCATTTGTACTACACCGGCAGTCCTATGAGAAATTTCCCCAAAGCACTGAACTCCCTGCCATCAAGTCTGATTTCTATGCCTTTGCCAACATACCCCATGTGATAGGTGCCATCAATGGCACCCCTATACCGATCATACCCCCAAGAGTCAGTGAACAGGTGTACAGAAACAGAAAGAACTTTCATTCCATGAACATCCAATTGGTATGTACTGCAGACCAGTACATCTCACATGTGAATGCCATGTTCCCAGGTTCAGTCCATGATGCCTTTGTGCTGAGGAACAGTAGTGTGCCACAGAAGATGGAACAACTCCAAGAGGACAGAGGGTGGATCATAGGTAAGTGTTTCTGTCACTAACTGACACATAGCAGACAGCCAGGCTGTCTGACTAAGGGGCTTAATAATGACCACTCTGTATTGCACCTTTTTCTAGGTGATTCTGGCTATCCAAACTTGCGTTGGCTCTTGACACCAGTGAGGAATCCTAGGACGGATGCAGAGAGGAATTACAATGAGGCCCATGGACGTACTAGGAGGGTGATACAGCGCACAATAGGTCTCCTGAAGGCTAGATTTCATTGTCTACATATCTCTGGGGGTTCCTTGGCCTATGGGCCTGAAAAGGTGTGTAGAATAGTGGTGGCCTTCTGCATGCTGCACAACGTGGCAGTGAGACATTCTATCCCCCTCTTGGAGGTGGAGGGTTCTGTATGTCCTGACCAGCTACCTCAGAAAGGGGAGGGGAGTGATGGTGATGGTGATGATGAGGAAGGGGAAGATGTCAATTCCAGGACCCAACTGATACAACACTACTTCTAGTAACTGTGAAGGACTTAGGGCTGACATTGGGGTTTGTGACACATACTGTCAGTGTGCCTAGTCATAAAGGGGGGGTTGATTATGATATGTGAAACAGGGTCTAGATCTGCATGGTACAGATTTAAATTTAGTGCATTTACTTTGGGCCCACATTTAGGCCCACAGGAGTCCTTTCATGCAACGATTTGACAATAACGTGGTTATCACCCAGTTGCATCCATACTTCACTTTGTTCACATTTTAACACAGGGGACAGTGTTACAGGTGTGATATGTGTTTTATTGGTGGCAGGGAGTGAATAGTGCTATTTACAGTGATGGCAAGTCATCATGGGTGGGTGTCCTTAATGCCAACATGGTGGCAGCCTTGTTGGAGTATTGATGGGTCCATCATTTCTTACATTAGTTCATATTGCCTCTTAGCAATGTGTGGTGGCTCATTGAGTGGGATAGTTGCTGTGCAGATTGTTACTGAGTTACTTATTGAATGGGGCATTGTTCCTTGCTGGGGTTCCAGTGCCATATCTTGGCCTGAGGGTCAGTTTGGGTGCCTGCTGTTGATCTTGAGGGGATGACATGGTAGGCCCTTGGGTTTCCTGTGAGGGTAGTTCCTGGGATGTTTCTGTTGATGGTATAATTGCCGGGTGGGTGTCCGGTGTTGTAGTGGGGGCCTCCTGTCCTGTGTGGGTCTCAGACTGGGTTTGTATGAGCTGCAGCTGTGCTCCTGCTATGCTGGCCATTGTGGCGTTGTGCTGTTTCCACTGCTCCATGGCCTGTTGGTGGTGTTCCTGCTGCATCCTCTGACTGTGCTTCAGGGTGGATACTATCTGTGCCAACCTGTCATGGGTATGCTGATAGGCCCCCAATACCTCAGATATCACATCCTGGGCTGCTGCATCCATCCTGTGGCCTCCCCCCTGGCCCACTGAGACCCTAGCACTTGCCCTAGCCCCCTGTGCCTGTGTCCCCTGCACAAGTCTGGCAGTACCACTTGTACTGGGGCCCTCAACTTCTTGCATGTTAGGAGTGGGAGACTGTGGCCTCTGTACCTGTGTTCCACCAGTCTGTGGCCTGGGTACACTGGTGTGGGGACGCTTGCACTGGGCTGCTGGTCTTGACTAGGTGGTAGGGGTGTCAGTGGTTTCCTGGGTTGGGCTGCTGCATGGTGACAGTCCAGGACTGTGTGAGGGCCCTGCCTGCTCATCAGTGTCCAGGGATCCTTTACCAGTATCCTGTGAGGTGCCTCTGTCTCCATGAGGGGCACTGGCACTCCTTGTCCCGTCCGTGAGGATGACATGGGTAGTGGTGCCTCTTGGGGGACATAGACATGTCTGTTACAATTGCATGAACGTTTGGGGTGCACAGGACTGGGCTATTTTGTGTTGGTGTTCCTTTCAGTGGCCATCCAGGCTGCCTTTGTGAGGTTTACACTGCATTTTGCTTCGGGTGTGGGGTTGCATTGGGGGGAGTATAGTTCCATTGTGGATCCTTGCAGGGGTAGGTGGCTGTGCGCAGGGGGAGTGATGTGGGCCTGTTAGTGGGTTTGTGGTCATGCAGAGGGGGTGGAGTCAGTGGCTGTTTTCTGGTTGGGGTATTGGTCGTGGTGGGTGTGGGTGGGGTGGTACATGCATTACAGGTATGGTGTATATGGAGTAAATGTAGATGACTTATCCGAGTCCATTACTCCAGTAAGTCTAGTGAGTCCCTCAGGGTGCAGGATGGCCAGTACCGTTTCCTCCCAGTCTGTGTATTCGGGTGGTGTTGGTGGTGGTCCTCCCCCAGTCTTCTGGACTGCAATGTGGTGCTTTGGTGCCATGCCCCTGACCTTCCCCCACAGGTCGTTCCATCTCTTCCGGATGTCATCCCTGGTGCGTGGATGGTGTCCCACTGAATTGACCCTGTTCACAATGGTCTGCCATAGCTCCATCTTCCTTGTGATGGGTGTGTGCTGCACCTCGGCCCCGAATATTTGTGGCTCCATCTTCAGGATCTCGTCCACCATGATCCTTAACTCCCTTTCTGTGAAGCGTGGATGTTTGTGGGGGGACATGCTGAGTGTGGTGAATGGTGTCTGGGCTGGAAACGCAGTGAGGGTGCTCTTCTGTGGGTCGGTGTGTGTATCGTGTAAGGTGGTGTTCGGTGTTTGCTTCTGGTGCTCTTCGTCTTCTTTGGCCTGGTTTTGTTGCAAAGGATTGTGGGGTGTGTCTAGGAGTGTTTTATGGGGTTATGACTGTGTGTCGGGTGTGTGGGTTTCACACTTATCCAATGTGTGCACTTCTTGCTATTAAGTCCACTCGACGCCCGTGGCAGTCGGTACCGCCAATGGTCGTCCAGCCTCCACTGTCCGCCAAGGTGATTTGTGCATCATTATTTGGAGGGCGGGATGTGGGTGTGCTCGGGAGTGGCGGGGAGGGGAGTTCCAGCATTCCCGCCGACAAGGTCATGGAGGGGAGTGGTGGTCTGGTGATTTTTGGTGGGGTCGGAATTTTTGTTCATTATATGGCGGGTTTCCATTCACCGCCAACGGCGGCCTTCTGTTCACCTCCGCCACGGCAGTGTTTACCGCCGTGTTCATAATGACTGCCTAGGTCCCATCCCTGAAGTATAGCTTGAGTTCTATGGCGCAGTGAGCACAAGATTCCTGTCTGGGCATTCCCGTTGCACTTAAGGCATTTAGTAAAAAAAAAAAAAAAAAAGTGATGTAAGGAATACGTGAATGACAAACATTTGAGCTGCATTACAGACTATCAATTTTCACCAACTGTGCCGTTCCACCTTAAGCAAATTGATTTTAGACCTCCTCCAAGAAGAATCGTCCATCCTGAGCTGCTGGGCCAGGTTTTCTCTGGATGTCAAAACAAGCACCTGCAGAACAGTTTTGACCTGATTAGGTCTCATCAGTGAGTTATGGTAGGAGCCCTGCAGCACAGTGAGCAAGGGATCCATATGTGGGATTACCTGAGGCTCTTAGGGCATCTACTTCTAAAAGCAACAAAGTGATAGATGGTATGTTTGAATTATTCTCCACCACTGATGATCAATCACTTGGGGTACATTCCAGATGGGTATGTGCAGATGTGGGTCCATTGCTCACTGCACCACTAGAACTAATTTGCAGCTGACTAAAGAGGGCCAATTAGGCTGAAAATGGTCTTAGGCTTCTTGTTGTCCAGTCCAAAAAGGACCTGAATCAAAGGTTTGGGCTGGACTGGTCTTAGTGGAGCAGGATCAAGTCTGATTTGCATATAGGTGTATCTAATCTGATGTGACATGCTGGACAAAAAAAGATGGACTGCAATGCACAACCAAATAATGGTTAAAATTAATTTTATCATTTCAACCATTCCTTTTTTTAATACACCTCACTGTTTGTTTAAATCATTGTATACATGCTTGTTAAATGTCTTGCCAGCCTCAGGTAACAGTGGATCCTGCTAGGCATGACACATGGGAGAAATGTGCAGATATTGAGCATTTCGGAGGCCTGGGAGAGACTCATTAGCCGCACTAGAATATGGAATTGGTTTCAAAATGCTCCCTCATTCCTAAATTATGGCGATTGTTGTGAGGTGGTAGGTTGAGTAACTTGTAGAACCACAGTTCATACAGAGGACCCAGTTTAAGGGCTTCCTCAATGGACTGTCTGCTGCACATATCAGCCTACCTTTTTTTATATGATGAAATGGTTGTGTATCATCCTACCCATCCTCATTGTTCCCACTAAAGGAATCAGTGACAAAATAGGCTGTTAGTCAGTATAATGTTTCCCCAGTTTAACGTAGAAGAGTCCTTACTTAGATCTTGTTATCCATTTACTCTTAGTAGATTCCTCCTTGGTTGCCATTTACTGATCTTCCAAACCAGGTCTGACGGCTTAGTGGACTAATGCTTCTTCATTGATCTCTAATTTGACTCAGTGGTCACAAATGTTGAACCACAGCTTTTCTACTGAGCTGTTTGTCCTCTTTAAGTCAATAAAACAAGTACCATTTAATTGGGCAACAATAAACATGTAGCACCAAGCAATCCCCGGGTGAATGTGTACTTTGTAGAAAAGTGTTGTGTTACTCTATTTACCGAGCATGTTGTTAAAGCAGGGAACATTGATGGTATTAATATACCTGTACTTCTTCGGTGAATTACAGCACAGTGCAGCATTATTTCATAAATAGATTATGTCATTTTATCAGCTCACTCCCATGGATCTGTAATAACAGGCTACTTGTGAAGGAGTGATATTTTTTCCACAGGGCATATGTATTCATTCTATGTTAAATAAGCCTTACTATGTTCTCTTTTTATTTTGCTAAGAACAACATATAAGAACGGCATATGCAGCAGGCAACAGTTCAACAGGCCACAATGTCAGCATGGAGAGGTTGAGGAGCAATAGAAGAAGATCTGAAGACAGTCAGGAGGTAGAGGATGGGAGGAGAATGAAGAGTTGTCTCTTGGGGTAAACCAATGTTGCAGATGATTTTACTACTAAATGTCGACCCTCCATAATATCATGGTCTAATAATATTGAGGACATAATATTGGGGGACAAAATGTCAACCGGTAAGTACATATCGTGAAATATAGATTTACTGTCCCTAACTCCACATCTATGTACATTGTAGATATATATATATATATATATATATATATATATATATATATATATAAACATGGTACATATCCTTCAAGGTAGGTAGAGATAGTCTAGGTTTTTTTACCTGTCCATTATTTTATTATCAATATTTTGTCCTGGATATCGCCTGACATCAATGCTTTGGTCTTAATATTCAGGGTGTGCTCCATGCAGACATTGGATTTACTAAATAGTTTTTCCCATTGCAAGTAATATGAACACTGACACGACATGTTATAAGTGCCTTTTAGCGTTTTCTCAACGAATTACATATGAGCCACAGCACACTGCACACAGCATGTGGATCAACAATTAAATAAGGATAAAGCAATCATTATTTGTTGAAATGGTAACTGTTTACAGGCTATAGCAGTTAAAATGCATCATTTAACATTAATGCGTGGCAGAGAAGCCCACAATAATCTATAGCCACAAGCAAAGTACAGTGAATAAGTGACTTAGATTTGTAAACATTGTCACAGAATAAAATGCTCAAGCCGCTATACAGTGACATTCATGAACACAATACAGCTGGAGGCTGTGCACCCAAACAATAACATGTGTTGTGAATGGTCTGTTGTCTTTAAAGCTTGCGCAAGGTGGGGGTAGGGGGTGAAGTGCAAGTCCCATAGAAAGGAGGCAGCAGAAGTTATTCTGTCTCTGGACCCTTAGGGCACAAACAAGGATTGTACTTACATACACAAGACTAGCCCTTGTGGGTCCAGCTGGAAACACAGTGGCAATTCCTGGAAAACAGCAATAGCACACTGTCACTGTTAGGCACTAAAGACTACATACAACACTAGACAAAGGATGGGGCTGGGATTGCCTTCTGGAAACCAGGAGCCAACCCCAGTACAAAGGAAAACACTTATACACAGGTGAGGACTGATAGTACACTTAACAGACACAAGAACCCAAGAGGAAACAGAAACAGAAGGAACAAACTAGGAGGCAAAGCAGGAACATGACTGGAAAACAGGGAGCAGGCTCTGGCAGGAAGCGAACAGGAATGGAAACAGAAAGCAGGCTCTGGCTGAAGCAAGCAGGAACGGGATTGGGAAACAGAGAGCAGGCTCTGGCTGAGGCAAGCAGGAACATGACTGGGAAACAGGGAACAGGCTCTGTCTGGAACAAACAGAAACAGGACTGGGAAACAGAGAGCAGGTTCAGGCTGAAGCAAGCAGGAACAGGACTGGAATACAATCCAACAAGAGGTCTGGACACAAAGGAAACAAACTCTAATGCATGAGGAGGAGCTTCAGGAAATGGCAGTTTATAAGTAGTTCCAGGCAGCAGCAAGCCCAGTGCAGAGTCACATGGCTGGGCTGCACAAGAGTGATCACAGGGGTGTGCAGTTCCAGTCACTCTGGATTCCCAAGCTCGATAACCCAAGAGGAAACAGAAACTGAAGGAACAAACTATGAGGCACAGACAGGAACAGGGAACAGGCTCAGGCTGAAGCAAAGGCAGGAATATGACTGGAAAAACAGGGAGCAGGCTCTGGCTGGAACAAGCAGGAACAAGACTGGGAACAGAGAGCAGGCTCTGTCTGGAACAAGCAAGAACAGGACTGGAATACAGGGAGCTGGAACAAGCAGGAAAAGAACTGGGAAACAGAGAGCAGGTTCAGGCTGAAGCAAGCATGAACAGGACTGGAAAACAGGGAGCAGACTCTGGCTGAAACAAGCAGGAACAGGGCTGAGAAACAGAGAGCAGGTTCATGCTGAAGCAGAAGAGGAACAGGACTGGAACACAATCCAACAAGAGGTCCGGTACACAAAGGAATTGAACTCCAATGCACGACAAGGAACTTCAGGGAATGGCAGCTTATAATCAGTTCCAGGCAGAAGCAAGCCCAGGGTGGAGTCACATAGCTAGGCTGCACAAGATATGTCACAGGTGTGTGCAGTTTCAGTCTCTCACAAGTCCTGGAGGAGAGAATCCAGTATAAGGGAACAACCATACTTTTCCCATTGGAAGCAATGGACAGAAGATTACAGGTCTTACCTACTACCAGGCAGTGCATTATGGGACCTGAAGTCCATGGGAGCAAATGCAGTTCTTCTATAGCATGCACGCCATATCAAAAAGGGAAGCAAACAGGAGTCAGAAAGGGACCCTCAGTGAGTGTTAATGACGATTCCTAGGCTGCAGACAGTCCACTTGCAGCGCCCTCCATAGATGGGACAGCAGAGTCGTAACAGCCTGTGTCCTTCCACGGCCACAGGGTGCTCAAGGTACTCTTTTTTTAATCACGTTTTAGCGCTCCATAAATGTGCCTCCCCATGTTCTTTTATTACTTGTATGTTTGCATGAGGATAACTATGCACGTGTTAGGTAGGGTTATCAAGGCCAGTTAACAGATAAAATTCCAGTTTCCAGGGGAGTATGCCAAGATTGGGTACTGGAGCCTACCCTATTTTCACTATTTGGCGATTATATTGTTTCTTTTCTGGCCCAGGTAGAGAAGGATGCCCCATCTTTGGGAAAAACTAAAGTTTTGGTTCTTTTGTTCGCGGATGACACCCTGTTGATCTCTAAGACACCGAGCGATGTACAAAAACTCCTAATACTCTTTGACGTCTTTTGTCACACTTGTGGGTTGTAGATCAACACTTTAAAAACTAAACTAGTATCATTCAGTCCCACAATCATTCAAAGGAAACATTGTACTGGGAGAAATTCGACTTGAGATGGTAAAATCTTTCACTTATCAAGTTATAACGATCTCCGAGAGTATGTCCTGGAAGCCACATATTCCTAAGGCAGTTATTTAACACAAGCACATTATGGATGCCCTGATTAGGGAGTTCTCTGCCTCATACATCAACCAATTCGACCAGCCCTTTAGATTTATGAGGCTAAGTCCTCAGGAACCAACCTTTATGGTGAGGAACTATGGGGGTTTCCTAACGTACAGGAATTATCCAAAGTAGAAAACAACTTTGTGAGGAATTTAGCCTCCCTTCCAATGTTCACCCTGTAAAGGATATCAATCAGAAGGGTGGACACCGTCGTCTGAGGTAAAACGTAAGCAGCCACACCAAAACAACATTTCTTCCTCTTGAGTGTGAGACCAGCCCGACTTAAACATTCCAATACCTTATTCACTCTATCCATATGTTCTTCCACTGTGTCACTAAAAATCAGTACGTCATTTTGATAACATTTCACACCATTCAATCCCTTCATCACTTTGCTCATTATGCATTGAAAAACCAACGCAGCTGACACCAGCCCAAAAGGCATTCTTTTAAACTTAAATGCCCCAAATGGTGTAATAAAGGCTGTAAGTTCTTGCAAACTTTCTTCCAATTTCACCTGGTGGTAGACAGATGCTAAATCCAGAGTGGAGAAATATCTCGCTCCACCTATCAAAGAGACTATCTCTTCCATGTTAGGAAGAGGAAAGCTTATCTACTACAATCTCCTTATTCAACGCTCTCAGATCCACACAAACCTGATGTCACCATCACCCTTTCTTGCCACCACAATGGGGGCCAACCACTCTGTAGGCTCCACCTCCTCAATCACCCCTAGCAATTCAAGTCTCTTCAGCTCCTTCTCCACTGACTCCTGCAACGCTAATGGAATTCTCCTCACTTTTGCCACCGCCAGCAATGCATTTTTTTAAATTCTAATCCTGTGTTTGTAAACTTTGAGACAACCTAAGCCATCAGAGAATACTTCTGGAAATGTCTTTAGAAGATCACTTTCCCAAACTCCTACTTCCTGTACTTGTACTTGTGGCTGTGCATTTGGGTTAAGAACTACACCCAATAATTTCTGATGTGTCCACCCCAACAAATCCTCATCTTTACTTGAGACATACATTTTCCCCACAATATGTCTTCCTTTCAACTCCAAATGTCCTTCAAAATAACCTAACATCTTAATAGGTTGTCCACCATAACCACCTGGACAAACATCCATTTCTTAAAATGTTCCCTTCACTGTACCAACAGCCTCAAAACTGCATTTCGTAATGACTGTCAAAAGTGAGCACGAATCAAAACGCATCAACAACTTGACCCCATCCACCAGAACAATTTCACTGGGATGATCACTACTGGACTTTTGCATGTCTACCTGAAAAATAATTTCCTGTGACACTTCCTTCACCTCCTTTAACATGTTACTATGATTGCCCTTTCTTTTATTGTGACAACACTTGTAAAAATGGCCATTCTTTCCACAACCATTGCAGAACGCATTCAACGCTGGACATATACTTGCATTTGCCTTATTTCCACTATTTCCACACCTGAAACACTCCCCTTTAAATTTCACTTGCTCCACTTTTTCCACCCACTCACTGCTTCCTTGGATTTCACCTCACATATTACCTCATCGATTTTCTTATTTTCACTCAACTCTTTGTTTTTTACAGCACTCAACTCCGTGACACATTTCAACATATCTTCAACCCTTTTCGCAATAATAATAACTTCCTCCAATGGTGGCTCATCCTTCAACCACAACTCTTTTCTAATCTTGTCTCTACTACACTTTAATACAAACTGATCTCAAATTCTCTCATCCATTAAACTCCCAAACTTGCATGAAGCTGCCAACTTCCTTAAACTTGTTAGGTATTCCTCAACCGACTCCTTTACCCTGCTCTCTTTTCCCAAAATAATATCTCTCCATTGTCGTACTCACTCTTGGCAGATAGTGTTTGTCCAACTTCAAAATACATATTTCAAGGTCATTCAAATTCCTTCCCACCTCACTTCCCAAATCTGGTAAACTTTCTAACACCTCCTGTCCTTCCGCACCAAGACAATGCATTAATAGAGCATGTTTCCTCTCCACACTTAACGTAGGTCCACACACTCTCGCATAATGCATAAACATCTTTTTCCATTTAGCCCAACGAATGACAGGTTCTCCTAGACTATGCAAAAAGAATGGTGGGGGAGTCACATTCTGCATTTTCACTCAAATTACACACCCCTTTTTCCTCACGTAATCTATAAATACAGTTTCCACACACACCCTTATGATAAAGAAAAACAATGAAGAGAAACACAAAAAACACACACAATAAAGAAACCAAAAATAGCATCCAAAAGAATTGCACTCATAACAAACCCCAAGAAATAGAACAAACCAAATGAAATTGATTCTAAAAGTCCATGAACATCAGCTTATAATTTCTAGTCTCTACACAACAGTAGGTAAAGGTGTGCCTATCACCGTGTTCTTCAGGTTATAAACTTCAAGTTTCCACACAACAACAGGCAATTGGTGTGCCTATCACTGTGTTTTCTGTATGAAGTAAGGAAAAACTCCTTCCTTCTGCATGCTCCGCTCCTTTAAAACAATCCGTCCCTTTAAGGCTGCCTGCCTTTAAGTTTACTTGCCCCTTTAACCGGTTCTGTGCCCAGGACGTAATGGTTACGTCCTGAGGCACAGTGCTGCTGTGCCCAGGACGTAACCATTACGTCCTGTGCACAGAGCCCAGAGGGAGCGCTAGCGCTCCCTCTGTGTGGTTCCCCTCCACCCCCCCAAGTCAGGGATGGAAGGGGAAGACCTTCCCCTTCCACCCCCGACGCCCCCAACCCCCCTGTGACGTCAGCGCACGAGCACGCGCTGATTAGTCACAGGGTCTCCCCCATCTTCCAGCGCGATTGAAAGAGAAATGCAAAGCATTTCTCTTTCAATCCCATGGGGGAGGCCCGGAGGGGCTTCAAAGGGAAGGAAATGTATTTCCTTCCCTTTGAAGTCTCTCCCAGGGTTTCAAAAGCCGGATTGCTTGCAATCCGGCTTTTAAAACCCCACTAGACACCAGGGATTTTTTTTTTTTATCTGAAACTGACAAAAGGGAGCGACCCCTTGAGCAAGGGTCGCTCCCGGGGGGGGGCATTTTTTGGGGAAGGCCTTTTCTGCCCCCCTGGGGGCAGAAACCTCTAGGCACCAGGGATCTTTTTTTTTTTTCTTTTAGTTATGTTTTCTTTTCTTTTTAGGTGGGGAGCGACCCCTTAGGCAAGGGTCGCTCCCCTAGGGGTCAAATTATATTTAGGCCATTTCTGCCCCCCTTGGGGGCAGATTGGTCTATTTTGATGAGGCCATTCTGCCCCCAAGGGGGGCAGAAACCATTAGACACCAGGGAGTTTTATTTTTTGGCGTGAATTTCACGCAAGGGGAGCGACCCCTTGGGCAAGGGTCGCTCCCAGGGGGGGCATTTTTTTGGGAAGGCCTTTTCTGCCCCCCCGGGGGCAGAAACTTCTAGGCACCAGGGATCATTATTTTTTTTTTTCTTTTTGTTATGTTTTCCTTATTTTTTAGGTGGGGAGCGACCCCTTAGGCAAGGGTCGCTCCCCTAGGGGGCAAATTATATTTAGGCCATTTCTGCCCCCCTATTTTGATGAGGCCAATCTGCCCCCAAGGGGGGAAGAAACCATGAGACACCAGGGAGGTTTTTTTTTGCGTGAATTTCCCGTAAGGGGAGCGACCCCTTAGGCAAATTTATTTTAGGCCATTTCTACCCCCCCCTGGGGGCAGAAACCTCTAGGCGCCAGGGCATATATATTTTTTTTGTCTTTTTTTTTTGTTTGTTTGTTTTTTTAGAGATGGGGAGCGACCCATCAGGCAAGGGTCGCTCCCCTGGGGGGCAAATTGTATTTAGACCATTTCTGCCCCCCTTGGAGCAGATTGGCCGATTTTAGGTCAATCTGTCCCCAAGGGGGCAGAAACCACTAGGCACCAGGGATTTGTTTTTTGGCGCCAATGTCAGGCAGGGGGAGAGACCCCATAGGCAAGGGTCGCTCCCGGGCAGGGGGGCTTTGGGGGGTCAAATTTATTTTAGGGCATTTCTGCCCCCCCCTGGGGCCGGCTGAGCTAGAGGCCAAAATCCAACACCTCTGTTTTCTGTGAAAAAATATGTTGTGTCCACTTTGTGTTTTAGGCCAATTCCTTTCGTGGGCGCTAGGCCTACCCACACAAGTGAGGTACCATTTTTATCGAGAGACTTAGGGGAACGCTGGGTGGAAGGAAATTTGTGGCTCCTCTCAGATTCCAGAACTTTCTGTCACCGAAATGAGAGGAAAAAGTGTTTTTTGGCCAAATTTTGATATTTGCAAAGGATTCTGGGTAACATAACCTGGTCAGAGCCCCGCAAGCCACCCCATCTTGGATTCCACTGGGTTTCTAGTTTTCAAAAATGCGCTGGTTTGCTAGGTTTCCCCAGGTGCCGGCTGAGCTACAGGCCAAAATCCATAGGTAGGCACTGTTTTCTATGAAAAAATGTGATGTGTCCACGTTGTGTTTTGGGCCATTTCCTTTTGTGGGCGGTAGTCCTACCCACACAAGTGAGGTATCATTTTTATCGGGAGACTTGGGGGAACGCTGGGTGGAAGGAAATTTGTGGTTCCTCTCAGATTCCAGAACTTTCTGCCACAGAAATGTGAGGAAATTGTGTTTTTTTAGCCAAATTTTTAGGTTTGCAAAGGATTCTGGGTAACAGAACCTGGTCCGAGCCCCACAAGTCACCCCATCTTGGATTCCCCTAGGTCTCTAGTTTTCAGAAATGCACAGGTTTGGTAGGTTTCCCTAGGTGCCGGCTGAGCTAGAGGCCAAAATCTACAGGTAGGCACTTTGCAAAAAACACCTCTGTTTTCTTTCAAAAAATTGGATGTGTCCATGTTGCGCTTTGGGGCATTTCCTGTCGCGGGCGCTAGGCCTACCCACACAAGTGAGGTATCATTTTTATTGGGAGACTTGGGGGAACGCTGGGTGGAAGGAAATTTGTGGGTCCTCTCAGATTCCAGAACTTTCTGCCACAGAAATGTGAGGAACATGTGTTTTTTTAGCCAAATTTTGAGGTTTGCAAAGGATTCTGGGTAACAGAACCTGTTCGGAGCCCCACAAGTCACCCCATCCTGGATTCCCCTAGGTCTCTAGTTTTCAGAAATGCACAGGTTTGGTAGGTTTCCCTAGGTGCCGGCTGAGCTAGAGGCCAAAATCTACAGGTAGGCACTTTGCAAAAAACACCTCTGTTTTCTTTCAAAAAATTGGATGTGTCCATGTTGCGCTTTGGGGCATTTCCTGTCGCGGGCGCTAGGCCTACCCACACAAGTGAGGTATCATTTTTATTGGGAGACTTGGGGGAACGCTGGGTGGAAGGAAATTTGTGGCTCCTCTCAGATTCCAGGAACTTTCTGCCACAGAAATGTGAGGAACATGTGTTTTTTTAGCCAAATCTTGAGGTTTGCAAAGGATTCTGGGTAACAGAACCTGGTCAGAGCCCCACAAGTCACCCCATCTTGGATTCCCCTAGGTCTCTAGTTTTCAGAAATGCACAGGTTTGGTAGGTTTCCCTAGGTGCCGGCTGAGCTAGAGGCCAAAATCTACAGGTAGGCACTTTGCAAAAAACAGCTCTGTTTTCTTTCCAAAAATTGGATGTGTCCACGTTGCGCTTTGGGGCATTTCCTGTCGTGGGCGCTAGGCCTACCCACACAAGTGAGGTATCATTTTTATCGGGAGACTTGGGGGAACGCTGGGTGGAAGGAAATTTATGGCTCCTCTCAGATTCCAGAACTTTCTGCCACAGAAATGTGAGGAACATGTGTTTTTTTAGCCAAATCTTGAGGTTTGCAAAGGATTCTGGGTAACAGAACCTGGTCAGAGCCCCACAAGTCACCCCATCTTGGATTCCCCTAGGTCTCTAGTTGTCAGAAATGCACAGGTTTGGTAGGTTTCCCTAGGTGCCGGCTGAGCTAGAAGCCAAAATCTACAGGTAGGCACTTTGCAAAAAACACCTCTGTTTTCTTTAAAAAAATTGGATGTGTACACGTTGCGCTTTGGGGCATTTCCTGTTGCGGGCGCTAGGCCTACCCACACAAGTGATGTATCATTTTTATCGGGAGACTTGGGGGAACGCTGGGTGGAAGGAAATTTGTGGCTCCTCTCAGATTCCAGAACTTTCTGCCACAGAAATGTGAGGAACATGTGTTTTTTTAGCCAAATCTTGAGGTTTGCAAAGGATTCTGTGTAACAGAACCTGTTCCGAGCCCCACAAGTCACCCCATCTTGGATTCCCCTAGGTCTCTACTTTTCAGAAATGCACAGGTTTGCTAGGTTTCCGTAGGTGCCGGCTGAGCTAGAGGCCAAAATCTACAGGTAGGCACTTTGCAAAAAACACCTCTGTTTTCTTTAAAAAAATTGGATGTGTCCACGTTGCGCTTTGGAGCATTTCCTGTCGCGAGCGCTAGGCCTACCCACACAAGTGAGGTATCATTTTTATCGGGAGACTTGGGGGAACGCTGGGTGGAAGGAAATTGGTGGGTCCTTTCAGATTCCAGAACTTTCTGCCACATAAATGTGAGGAACATGTGTTTTTTTAGCCAAATTTTGAGGTTTGCAAAGGATTCTGGGTTACAGAATCTGGTCCGAGCCCCACAAGTCACCCCATCTTGGATTCCCCGAGGTCTCTAGTTTTCAGAAATGCACAGGTTTCGTAGGTTTCCCTAGGTGCCGGCTGAGCTAGAGCGCAAAATCTACAGGTAGGCACTTTGCAATAAACACCTCTGTTTTCTTTAAAAAAAATTGGATGTGTCCACGTTTCGCTTTGGGGCATTTCCTGTCGCGGGCGCTAGGCCTACCCACACAAGTGAGGTATCATTTTTATCGGGAGACTTGGGGGAACGCTGGGTGGAAGTAAATTTGTGGCTTCTCTCAGATTCCAGAACTTTCTACCACAGAAATGTGAGGAACATGTGTTTTTTTAGCCAAATCTTGAGGTTTGCAAAGGATTCTGGGTAACAGAACCTGTTCCGAGCCCCACAAGTCACCTCATCTTGGATTCCCCTAGGTCTCTAGTTTTCAGAAATGCACAGGTTTGGTAGGTTTCCCTAGGTGCCGGCTGAGCTAGAGGCCAAAATCTACAGGTAGGCACTTTGCAAAAAACACCTCTGTTTTCTTTCAAAAAATTGGATGTGTCCACTTTGCGCTTTGGGGCATTTCCTGTCGCGGGCGCTAGGCATACCCACACAAGTGAGGTATCATTTTTATCGGGAGACTTGGGGGAACGCTGGGTGGAAGGAAATTTGTGGCTCCTCTCAGATTCCAGAACTTTCTGCCACAGAAATGTGAGGTTTGAGGTTTGCAAAGGATTCTGGGTAACAGAACCTGGTCAGAGCCCCACAAGTCACCCCATCTTGGATTCCCCTAGGTCTCTAGTTTTCAGAAATGCACAGGTTTGGTAGGTTTCCCTAGGTGCCGGCTGAGCTAGAGGCCAAAATCTACAGGGAGGCACTTTGCAAAAAACACCTCTGTTTTCTTTCAAAAAATTGGATGTGTCCACGTTGCGCTTTGGGGCATTTCCTGTCGCGGGCGCTAGGCCTACCCACACAAGTGAGGTATCATTTTTATCGGGAGACTTGGGGGAACGCTGGGTGGAAGGAAATTTGTGGGTCCTCTCAGATTCCAGACCTTTCTGCCACAGAAATGTGAGGAACATGTGTTTTTTAGCCAAATCTTGAGGTTTGCAAAGGATTCTGGGTTTCAGAACCTAGTCCGAGCCCCACAAATCACCCCATCTTGGATTCCCCTAGGTCTCTAGTTTTCAGAAATGCACAGGTTTGGTAGGTTTCCCTAGGTGCCGGCTGAGCTAGAGGCCAAAATCTACAGGTAGGCACTTTGCAAAAAACACCTCTGTTTTCTCTCAAAAAATTGGATGTGTCCACGTTGCGCTTTGGGGCATTTCCTGTCGCGGGCGCTAGGCCTACCCACACAAGTGAGGTATCATTTTTATCGGGAGTCTTGGGGGAACGCTGGGTGGAAGGAAATTTGTGGCTCCTCTCAGATTCCAGAACTTTCTGCACAGAAATGTGAGGAACATGTGTTTTTTTAGCCAAATCTTGAGGTTTGCAAAGGATTCTGGGTAACAGAACCTGTTCCGAGCCCCACAAGTCACCCCATCTTGGATTCCCCTAGGTCTCTAGTTTTCAGAAATGCACAGGTTTGGTAGGTTTCCCTAGGTGCCGGCTGAGCTAGAGGCCAAAATCTACAGGTAGGCACTTTGCAAGAAACACCTCTGTTTTCTTTAAAAAAATTGGATGTGTCCACGTTGCGCTTTGGGGCATTTCCTGTCGGGAGCGCTAGGCCTACCCACACAAGTGAGGTATCATTTTTATTGGGAGACTTGGGGGAACGCTGGGTGGAAGGAAATTTGTGGGTCCTCTCAGATTCCAGAACTTTCTGCACAGAAATGTTAGGAACATGTGTTTTTTTAGCCAAATCTTGAGGTTTGCAAAGGATTCTGGGTAACAGAACCTGGTCAGAGCCCCACAAGTCACCCCATCTTGGATTCCCCTAGGTCTCTAGTTTTCAGAAATGCACAGGTTTGGTAGGTTTCCCTAGGTGCCGGCTGAGCTAGAGGCCAAAATCTACAGGTAGGCACTTTGCAAAAAACACCTCTGTTTTCTTTCAAAAAATTGGATGTGTCCACGTTGCGCTTTGGGGCATTTCCTGTCGCGGGCGCTAGGCCTACCCACACAAGTGAGGTATAATTTTTATCGGGAGACTTGGGGGAACGCTGGGTGGAAGGAAATTTGTGGCTCCTCTCAGAATCCAGAACTTTCTGCCACAGAAATGTGAGGCTTGAGGTTTGCAAAGGATTCTGGGTAACAGAACCTGGTCAGAGCCCCAAAAGTCACCCCATCTTGGATTCCCCTAGGTCTCTAGTTTTCAGAAATGCACAGGTTTGGTAGGTTTCCCTAGGTGCCGGCTGAGCTAGAGGCCAAAATCTACAGGTAGGCACTTTGCAAAAAACACCTCTGTTTTCTTTAAAAAAATTGGATGTGTCCACATTGCGCTTTGGGGCATTTCATGTCGCGGGCGCTAGGCCTACCCACACAAGTGAGGTATCATTTTTATCGGGAGACTTGGGGGAACGCTGGGTGGAAGGAAATTTGTGGCTCCTCTCAGATTCCAGAACTTTCTGCCACAGAAATATGAGGCTTGAGGTTTGCAAAGGATTCTGGGTAACAGAACCTGGTCAGAGCCCCAAAAGTCACCCCATCTTGGATTCCCCTAGGTCTCTAGTTTTCAGAAATGCACAGGTTTGGTAGGATTCCCTAGGTGCCGGCTGAGCTAGAGGCCAAAATCTACAGGTAGGCACTTTGCAAAAAACAGCTCTGTTTTCTTTCAAAAAATTGGATGTGTCCACGTTGCGCTTTGGGGCATTTCCTGTCGCGAGCGCTAGGCCTACCCACACAAGTGAGGTATCATTGTTATCAGGAGACTTGGGGGAACGCTGGGTGGAAGGAAATTTGTGGGTCCTCTCAGATTCCAGAACTTTCTGCCACAGAAATATGAGGAACATGTGTTTTTTTAGCCAAATTTGGAGGTTTGCAAAGGATTCTGGGTTACAGAACCTGGTCCGAGCCCCACAAGTCACCCCATCTTGGATTCCCCTAGGTCTCTAGTTTTCAGAAATGCACAGGTTTGGTAGGTTTCCCTAGGTGCCGGCTGAGCTAGAGGCCAAAATCTACAGGTAGGCACTTTGCAAAAAACACCTCTGTTTTCTCTCAAAAAATTGGATGTGTCCACGTTGCGCTTTGGGGCATTTCCTGTCGCGGGCGCTAGGCCTACCCACACAAGTGAGGTATCATTTTTATCGGGAGACTTGGGGAAATGCTGGGTGGAAGGAAATTTGTGGCTTCTCTCAGATTCCAGAACTTTCTACCACAGAAATGTGAGGAACATGTGTTTTTTTAGCCAAATCTTGAGGTTTGCAAAGGATTCTGGGTAACAGAACCTGTTCCGAGCCCTACAACTCACCCCATCTTGGATTCCCCTAGGTCTCTAGTTTTCAGAAATGCACAGGTTTGGTAGGTTTCCCTAGGTGCCGGCTGAGCTAGAGGCCAAAATCTACAGGTAGGCACTTTGCAAAAAACACCTCTGTTTTCTTTAAAAAAATTGGATGTGTCCACGTTGCGCTTTGGGGCATTTCCTGTCGCGAGCGCTAGGCCTACCCACACAAGTGAGGTATCATTTTTATCGGGAGACTTGGGGGAACGCTGGGTGGAAGGAAATTTATGGCTCCTCTCAGATTCCAGAACTTTCTGCCACAGAAATGTGAGGAACATGTGTTTTTTTAGCCAAATTTTGAGGTTTGCAAAGGATTCTGGGTTACAGAACCTGGTCCGAGCCCGACAAGTGACCCCATCTTGGATTCCCCTAGGTCTCTAGTTGTCAGAAATGCACAGGTTTGGTAGGTTTCCCTAGGTGCCGGCTGAGCTAGAGGCCAAAATCTACAGGTAGGCACTTTGCAATAAACACCTCTGTTTTCTTTAAAAAAATTGGATGTGTCCACGTTGCGCTTTGGGGCATTTCCTGTCGCGGGCGCTAGGCCTACCCACACAAGTGAGGTATCATTTTTATCTGGAGACTTGGGGGAACGCTGGGTGGAAGGAAATTTGTGGCTTCTCTCAGATTCCAGAACTTTCTACCACAGAAATGTGAGGAACATGTGTTTTTTTAGCCAAATTTGGAGGTTTGCAAAGGATTCTGGGTAACAGAACCTGTTCCGAGCCCCACAAGTCACCTCATCTTGGATTCCCCTAGGTCTCTAGTTTTCAGAAATGCACAGGTTTGGTAGGTTTCCCTAGGTGCCGGCTGAGCTAGAGGCCAAAATCTACAGGTAGGCACTTTGCAAAAAACAGCTCTGTTTTCTTTCAAAAAATTGGATGTGTCCACGTTGCGCTTTGGGGCATTTCCTGTCGCGAGCGCTAGGCCTACCCACACAAGTGAGGTATCATTTTTATCGGGAGACTTGGGGGAACGCTGGGTGGAAGGAAATTTGTGGCTTCTCTCAGACTCCAGAACTTTCTACAAAAGAAATGTGAGGAACATGTGTTTTTTTATCCAAATTTTGAGGTTTGCAAAGGATTCTGGGTAACAGAACCTGTTCCGAGCCCCACAAGTCACCCCATCTTGGATTCCCCCAGGTCTCTAGTTTTCAGAAATGCACAGGTTTGGTAGGTTTCCCTAGGTGCCGGCTGAGCTAGAGGCCAAAATCTACAGGTAGGCACTTTGCAAAAAACACCTCTGTTTTCTTTCAAAAAATTGGATGTGTCCACATTGCGCTTTGGGGCATTTCTTGTCGCGGGCGATAGGCCTACCCACACAAGTGAGGTATCATTTTTATCGGGAGACTTGGGGGAACGCTGGGTGGAAGGAAATTTGTGGCTCCTCTCAGATTCCAGAACTTTCTGCCACAGAAATGTGAGGCTTGAGGTTTGCAAAGGATTCTGGGTAACAGAACCTGGTCAGAGCCCCAAAAGTCACCCCAACTTGGATTCCCCTAGGTCTCTAGTTTTCAGAAATGCACAGGTTTGGTAGGTTTCCCTAGGTGCCGGCTGAGCTAGAGGCCAAAATCTACAGGTAGGCACTTTGCAAAAAACACCTCTGTTTTCTTTCAAAAAATTGGATGTGTCCACATTGCGCTTTGGGGCATTTCATGTCGCGGGCGCTAGGCCTACCCACACAAGTGAGGTATCATTTTTATCGGGAGACTTGGGGGAACGCTGGGTGGAAGGAAATTTGTGGCTCCTCTCAGATTCCAGAACTTTCTGCCACAGAAATGTGAGGCTTGAGGTTTGCAAAGGATTCTGGGTAACAGAACCTGGTCAGAGCCCCAAAAGTCACCCCATCTTGGATTCCCCTAGGTCTCTAGTTTTCAGAAATGCACAGGTTTGGTAGGATTCCCTAGGTGCCGGCTGAGCTAGAGGCCAAAATCTACAGGTAGGCACTTTGCAAAAAACAGCTCTGTTTTCTTTCAAAAAATTGGATGTGTCCACGTTGCGCTTTGGGGCATTTCCTGTCGCGAGCGCTAGGCCTACCCACACAAGTGAGGTATCATTGTTATCAGGAGACTTGGGGGAACGCTGGGTGGAAGGAAATTTGTGGGTCCTCTCAGATTCCAGAACTTTCTGCCACAGAAATATGAGGAACATGTGTTTTTTTAGCCAAATTTGGAGGTTTGCAAAGGATTCTGGGTTACAGAACCTGGTCCGAGCCCCACAAGTCACCCCATCTTGGATTCCCCTAGGTCTCTAGTTTTCAGAAATGCACAGGTTTGGTAGGTTTCCCTAGGTGCCGGCTGAGCTAGAGGCCAAAATCTACAGGTAGGCACTTTGCAAAAAACACCTCTGTTTTCTCTCAAAAAATTGGATGTGTCCACGTTGCGCTTTGGGGCATTTCCTGTCGCGGGCGCTAGGCCTACCCACACAAGTGAGGTATCATTTTTATCGGGAGACTTGGGGAAATGCTGGGTGGAAGGAAATTTGTGGCTTCTCTCAGATTCCAGAACTTTCTACCACAGAAATGTGAGGAACATGTGTTTTTTTAGCCAAATCTTGAGGTTTGCAAAGGATTCTGGGTAACAGAACCTGTTCCGAGCCCTACAACTCACCCCATCTTGGATTCCCCTAGGTCTCTAGTTTTCAGAAATGCACAGGTTTGGTAGGTTTCCCTAGGTGCCGGCTGAGCTAGAGGCCAAAATCTACAGGTAGGCACTTTGCAAAAAACACCTCTGTTTTCTTTAAAAAAATTGGATGTGTCCACGTTGCGCTTTGGGGCATTTCCTGTCGCGAGCGCTAGGCCTACCCACACAAGTGAGGTATCATTTTTATCGGGAGACTTGGGGGAACGCTGGGTGGAAGGAAATTTATGGCTCCTCTCAGATTCCAGAACTTTCTGCCACAGAAATGTGAGGAACATGTGTTTTTTTAGCCAAATTTTGAGGTTTGCAAAGGATTCTGGGTTACAGAACCTGGTCCGAGCCCGACAAGTGACCCCATCTTGGATTCCCCTAGGTCTCTAGTTGTCAGAAATGCACAGGTTTGGTAGGTTTCCCTAGGTGCCGGCTGAGCTAGAGGCCAAAATCTACAGGTAGGCACTTTGCAATAAACACCTCTGTTTTCTTTAAAAAAATTGGATGTGTCCACGTTGCGCTTTGGGGCATTTCCTGTCGCGGGCGCTAGGCCTACCCACACAAGTGAGGTATCATTTTTATCTGGAGACTTGGGGGAACGCTGGGTGGAAGGAAATTTGTGGCTTCTCTCAGATTCCAGAACTTTCTACCACAGAAATGTGAGGAACATGTGTTTTTTTAGCCAAATTTGGAGGTTTGCAAAGGATTCTGGGTAACAGAACCTGTTCCGAGCCCCACAAGTCACCTCATCTTGGATTCCCCTAGGTCTCTAGTTTTCAGAAATGCACAGGTTTGGTAGGTTTCCCTAGGTGCCGGCTGAGCTAGAGGCCAAAATCTACAGGTAGGCACTTTGCAAAAAACAGCTCTGTTTTCTTTCAAAAAATTGGATGTGTCCACGTTGCGCTTTGGGGCATTTCCTGTCGCGAGCGCTAGGCCTACCCACACAAGTGAGGTATCATTTTTATCGGGAGACTTGGGGGAACGCTGGGTGGAAGGAAATTTGTGGCTTCTCTCAGACTCCAGAACTTTCTACAAAAGAAATGTGAGGAACATGTGTTTTTTTATCCAAATTTTGAGGTTTGCAAAGGATTCTGGGTAACAGAACCTGTTCCGAGCCCCACAAGTCACCCCATCTTGGATTCCCCCAGGTCTCTAGTTTTCAGAAATGCACAGGTTTGGTAGGTTTCCCTAGGTGCCGGCTGAGCTAGAGGCCAAAATCTACAGGTAGGCACTTTGCAAAAAACACCTCTGTTTTCTTTCAAAAAATTGGATGTGTCCACATTGCGCTTTGGGGCATTTCTTGTCGCGGGCGATAGGCCTACCCACACAAGTGAGGTATCATTTTTATCGGGAGACTTGGGGGAACGCTGGGTGGAAGGAAATTTGTGGCTCCTCTCAGATTCCAGAACTTTCTGCCACAGAAATGTGAGGCTTGAGGTTTGCAAAGGATTCTGGGTAACAGAACCTGGTCAGAGCCCCAAAAGTCACCCCAACTTGGATTCCCCTAGGTCTCTAGTTTTCAGAAATGCACAGGTTTGGTAGGTTTCCCTAGGTGCCGGCTGAGCTAGAGGCCAAAATCTACAGGTAGGCACTTTGCAAAAAACACCTCTGTTTTCTTTCAAAAAATTGGATGTGTCCACATTGCGCTTTGGGGCATTTCATGTCGCGGGCGCTAGGCCTACCCACACAAGTGAGGTATCATTTTTATCGGGAGACTTGGGGGAACGCTGGGTGGAAGGAAATTTGTGGCTCCTCTCAGATTCCAGAACTTTCTGCCACAGAAATGTGAGGCTTGAGGTTTGCAAAGGATTCTGGGTAACAGAACCTGGTCAGAGCCCCAAAAGTCACCCCATCTTGGATTCCCCTAGGTCTCTAGTTTTCAGAAATGCACAGGTTTGGTAGGTTTCCCTAGGTGCCGGCTGAGATAGAGGCCAAAATCTACAGGTAGGCACTTTGCAAAAAACAGCTCTGTTTTCTTTCAAAAAATTGGATGTGTCCACGTTGCGCTTTGGGGCATTTCCTGTCGCGAGCGCTAGGCCTACCCACACAAGTGAGGTATAATTTTTATCGGGAGACTTGGGGGAACGCTGGGTGGAAGGAAATTTGTGGCTTCTCTCAGATTCCAGAACTTTCTACAAAAGAAATGTGAGGAACATGTGTTTTTTTATCCAAATTTTGAGGTTTGCAAAGGATTCTGGGTAACAGAACCTGTTCCGAGCCCCACAAGTCACCCCATCTTGGATTCCCCCAGGTCTCTAGTTTTCAGAAATGCACAGGTTTGGTAGGTTTCCCTAGGTGCCGGCTGAGCTAGAGGCCAAAATCTACAGGTAGGCACTTTGCAAAAAACACCTCTGTTTTCTTTCAAAAAATTGGATGTGTCCACATTGCGCTTTGGGGCATTTCCTGTCGCGGGCGCTAGGCCTACCCACACAAGTGAGGTGTCATTTTTATCGGGAGACTTGGGGGAACGCTGGGTGGAAGGAAATTTGTGGCTCCTCTCAGATTCCAGAACTTTCTGCCACAGAAATGTGAGGCTTGAGGTTTGCAAAGGATTCTGGGTAACAGAACCTGGTCAGAGCCCCACAAGTCACCCCATCTTGTATTCCCCTAGGTCTCTAGTTTTCAGAAATGCACAGGTTTGTTAGGTTTCCCTAGGTGCCGGCTGAGCTAGAGGCCAAAATCTACAGGTAGGCACTTTGTAAAAAACACCTCTGTTTTCTTTCAAAAAATTGGATGTGTCCACGTTGCGCTTTGGGGCATTTCCTGTCGTGGGCGCTAGGCCTACCCACACAAGTGAGGTATCATTTTTATCGGGAGAATTGGGGGAACGCTGGGTGGAAGGAAATTCATGGCTCCTCTCAGATTCCAGAATTTTCTGCCACAGAAATGTGAGGAACATGTGTTTTTTTAGCCAAATCTTGAGGTTTGCAAAGGATTCTGGGTAACAGAACCTGGTCAGAGCCCCATAAGTCACCCCATCTTGGATTCCCCAAGGTCTCTAGTTGTCAGAAATGCACAGGTTTGGTAGGTTTCCCTAGGTGCCGGCTGAGCTAGAGGCCAAAATCTACAGATAGGCACTTTGCAAAAAACACCTCTGTTTTCTTTCAAAAAATTGGATGTGTACACGTTGCGCTTTGGGGCATTTCCTGTCGCGGTCGCTAGCCCTACCCACACATGTGAGGTATCATTTTTATCGGGAGACTTGGGGGAACGCTGGGTGGAAGGAAATTTGTGGCTCCTCTCAGATTCCAGAACTTGCTACCACAGAAATGTGAGGAACATGTGTTTTTTAGCCAAATTTTGAGGTATGCAAAGGATTCTGGGTAACAGAACCTGTTCCGAGCCCCACAAGTCACCCCATCTTGGATTCCCCTAGGTCTCTAGTTTTCAGAAATGCACAGGTTTGGTAGGTTTCCCCAGGTGCCGGCTGAGCTAGAGGCCAAAATCTACAGGTAGGCACTTTGCAAAAAACACCTCTGTTTTCTTTAAAAAAATTGGATGTGTCCACGTTGCGCTTTGGGGCATTTCCTGTCGCGGGCGCTAGGCCTACCCACACAAGTGAGGTATCATTTTTATCGGGAGACTTGGGGGAACGCTGGGTGTAAGGAAATTTATGGCTCCTCTCAGATTCCAGAACTTTCTGCCACAGAAATGTGAGGAACATGGTTTTTTTTTGCCAAATCTTGAGGTTTGCAAAGGATTCTGGGTAACAGAACCTGGTCAGAGCCCCACAAGTCACCCCATCTTGGATTCCCCTAGGTCTCTAGTTGTCAGAAATGCACAGGTTTGGTAGGTTTCCCTAGGTGCCGGCTGAGCTAAAGGCCAAAATCTACAGGTAGGCACTTTGCAAAAAACACCTCTGTTTTCTTTCAAAAAATTGGATGTGTCCACATTGCGCTTTGGGGCATTTCATGTCGCGGGCGCTAGGCCTACCCACACAAGTGAGGTATCATTTTTATCGGGAGACTTGGGGGAACGCTGGGTGGAAGGAAATTTGTGGCTCCTCTCAGATTCCAGAACTTTCTGCCACAGAAATGTGAGGCTTGAGGTTTGCAAAGGATTCTGGGTAACAGAACCTGGTCAGAGCCCCAAAAGTCACCCCATCTTGGATTCCCCTAGGTCTCTAGTTTTCAGAAATGCACAGGTTTGGTAGGTTTCCCTAGGTGCCGGCTGAGCTAGAGGCCAAAATCTACAGGTAGGCACTTTGCAAAAAACAGCTCTGTTTTCTTTCAAAAAATTGGATGTGTCCACGTTGCGCTTTGGGGCATTTCCTGTCGTGAGCGCTAGGCCTACCCACACAAGTGAGGTATAATTTTTATCGGGAGACTTAGGGGAACGCTGGGTGGAAGGAAATTTGTGGCTTCTCTCAGATTCCAGAACTTTCTACAAAAGAAATGTGAGGAACATGTGTTTTTTTATCCAAATTTTGAGGTTTGCAAAGGATTCTGGGTAACAGAACCTGTTCCGAGCCCCACAAGTCACCCCATCTTGGATTCCCCCAGGTCTCTAGTTTTCAGAAATGCACAGGTTTGGTAGGTTTCCCTAGGTGCCGGCTGAGCTAGAGGCCAAAATCTACAGGTAGGCACTTTGCAAAAAACACCTCTGTTTTCTTTCAGAAAATTGGATGTGTCCACATTGCGCTTTGGGGCATTTCCTTTCGCGGGCGCTAGGCCTACCCACACAAGTGAGGTATCATTTTTATCGGGAGACTTGGGGGAACGCTGGGTGGAAGGAAATTTGTGGCTCCTCTCAGATTCCAGAACTTTCTGCCACAGAAATGTGAGGCTTGAGGTTTGCAAAGGATTCAGGGTAACAGAACCTGGTCAGAGCCCCACAAGTCACCCCATCTTGTATTCCCCTAGGTCTCTAGTTTTCAGAAATGCACAGGTTTGTTAGGTTTCCCTAGGTGCCGGCTGAGCTAGAGGCCAAAATCTACAGGTAGGCACTTTGTAAAAAACACCTCTGTTTTCTTTCAAAAAATTTGATGTGTCCACGTTGCGCTTTGGGGCATTTCCTGTCGCGGGCGCTAGGCCTACCCACACAAGTGAGGTATCATTTTTATCGGGAGACTTGGGGGAACGCTGGGTGGAAGGAAATTTATGGCTCCTCTCAGATTCCAGAATTTTCTGCCACAGAAATGTGAGGAACATGTGTTTTTTTAGCCAAATCTTGAGGTTTGCAAAGGATTCTGGGTAACAGAACCTGGTCAGAGCCCCATAAGTCACCCCATCTTGGATTCCCCAAGTTCTCTAGTTGTCAGAAATGCACAGGTTTGGTAGGTTTCCCTAGGTGCCGGCTGAGCTAGAGGCCAAAATCTACAGATAGGCACTTTGCAAAAAACACCTCTGTTTTCTTTCAAAAAATTGGATGTGTACACGTTGCGCTTTGGGGCATTTCCTGTCGCGGGCGCTAGCCCTACCCACACAAGTGAGGTATCATTTTTATCGGGAGACTTGGGGGAACGCTGGGTGGAAGGAAATTTGTGGCTCCTCTCAGATTCCAGAACTTTCTACCACAGAAATGTGAGGAACATGTGTTTTTTAACCAAATTTTGAGGTATGCAAAGGATTCTGGGTAACAGAACCTGTTCCGAGCCCCACAAGTCACCCCATCTTGGATTCCCCTAGGTCTCTAGTTTTCAGAAATACACAGGTTTGGTAGGTTTCCCTAGGTGTCGGCTGAGCTAGAGGCCAAAATCTACAGGTAGGCACTTTGCAAAAAACACCTCTGTTTTCTTTCAAAAAATTGGATGTGTCCACGTTGCGCTTTGGGGCATTTCCTGTCGCGGCGCTAGGCCTACCCACACAAGTGAGGTATCATTTTTATCGGGAGACTTGGGGGAACGCTGGGTGGAAGGAAATTTGTGGCTCCTCTCAGATTCCAGAACTTTCTGCCACAGAAATATGAGGAACATGTGTTTTTTTAGCCAAATCTTGAGGTTTGCAAAGGATTCTGGGTAACAGAACCTGGTCAGAGCCCAACATGTCACCCCATCTTGGATTCCCCTAGGTCTCTAGTTTTCAGAAATGCACAGGTTTGGTAGGTTTCCCTAGGTGCCGGCTGAGCTAGAGGCCAAAACCTACAGGTAGGCACTTTGCAAAAAACACCTCTGTTTTCTTTAAAAAAAATTGGATGTGTCCACGTTGCGCTTTGGGGCATTTCCTGTCGCGGGCGCTAGGCCTACCCACACAAGTGAGGTATCATTTTTATCGGGAGACTTGGGGGAACGCTGGGTGGAAGGAAATTTATGGCTCCTCTCAGATTCCAGAACTTTCTGCCACAGAAATGTGAGGAACATGTTTTTTTTTGCCAAATCTTGAGGTTTGCAAAGGATTCTGGGTAACAGAACCTGGTCAGAGCCCCACAAGTCACCCCATCTTGGATTCCCCTAGGTCTCTAGTTGTCAGAAATGCACAGGTTTGGTAGGTTTCCCTAGGTGCCGGCTGAGCTAGAGGCCAAAATCTACAGGTAGGCACTTTGCAAAAAACACCTCTGTTTTCTTTCAAAAAATTGGATGTGTCCACGTTGCGCTTTGGGGCATTTCCTGTCGCGGGCGCTAGGCCTACCCACACAACTGAGGTATCATTTTTATCGGGAGACTTGGGGGACCGCTGGGTGGAAGGAAATTTGTGGCTCCTCTCAGATTCCAGAACTTTCTGCCACAGAAATGTGAGGAACAGGTGTTTTTTTAGCCAAATTTTGAGGTTTGCAAAGGATTCTGGGTTACAGTACCTGGTCCGAGCCCCACAAGTCACCCCATCTTGGATTCCCCTAGGTCTCTAGTTTTCAGAAATGCACAGGTTTGGTAGGTTTCCCTAGGTGCCGGCTGAGCTAAAGGCCAAAATCTACAGGTAGGCACTTTGCAAAAAACACCTCTGTTTTCTCTCAAAAAATTGGATGTGTCCACGTTGCGCTTTGGGGCATTTCCTGTCGCGGGCGCTAGGCCTACCCACACAAGTGAGGTATCATTTTTATCGGGAGACTTGGGGAAACGCTGGGTGGAAGGAAATTTATGGCTCCTCTCAGATTCCAGAACTTTCTGCCACAGAAATGTGAGGAACATGTGTTTTTTTAGCCAAATCTTGAGGTTCGCAAAGGATTCTGGGTAACAGAACCTGGTCAGAGCCCCACAAGTCACCCCATCTTGGATTCCCCTAGGTCTCTAGTTGTCAGAAATGCACAGGTTTGGTAGGTTTCCCTAGGTGCCGGCTGAGCTAAAGGCCAAAATCTACAGGTAGGCACTTTGCAAAAAACACCTCTGTTTTCTCTCAAAAAATTGGATGTGTCCACGTTGCGCTTTGGGGCATTTCCTGTCGCGGGCGCTAGGCCTACCCACACAAGTGAGGTATCATTTTTATCGGGAGACTTGGGGAAACGCTGGGTGGAAGGAAATTTATGGCTCCTCTCAGATTCCAGAACTTTCTGCCACAGAAATGTGAGGAACATGTGTTTTTTTAGCCAAATCTTGAGGTTTGCAAAGGATTCTGGGTAACAGAACCTGGTCAGAGCCCCACAAGTCACCCCATCTTGGATTCCCCTAGGTCTCTAGTTTTCAGAAATGCACAGGTTTGGTAGGTTTCCCTAGGTGCCGGCTGAGCTAGAGGCCAAAATCTACAGGTAGGCACTTTGCAAAAAACACCTCTGTTTTCTTTAAAAAAATTGGATGTGCCCACGTTGCGCTTTAGGGCATTTCCTGTCGCGAGCGCTAGCCTACCCACACAAGTGAGGTATCATTTTTATCGGGAGACTTGGGGGAACGCTGGGTGGAAGGATATTTGTGGGTACTCTCAGATTCCAGAACTTTCTGCCACAGAAATGTGAGGAACATGTGTTTTTTTAGCCAAATCTTGAGGTTTGCAAAGGATTCTGGGTAACAGAACCTGGTCAGAGCCCAACATGTCACCCCATCTTGGATTCCCCTAGGTCTCTAGTTTTCAGAAATGCACAGGTTTGGTAGGTTTCCCCAGGTGCCGGCTGAGCTAGAGGCCAAAATCTACAGGTAGGCACTTTGCAAAAAACACCTCTGTTTTCTTTAAAAAAATTGGATGTGTCCACGTTGCGCTTTGGGGCATTTCCTGTCGCGGGCGCTAGGCCTACCCACACAAGTGAGGTATCATTTTTATCGGGAGACTTGGGGGAACGCTGGGTGGAAGGAAATTTATGGCTCCTCTCAGATTCCAGAACTTTCTGCCACAGAAATGTGAGGAACATGTTTTTTTTTTGCCAAATCTTGAGGTTTGCAAAGGATTCTGGGTAACAGAACCTGGTCAGAGCCCCACAAGTCACCCCATCTTGGATTCCCCTAGGTCTCTAGTTGTCAGAAATGCACAGGTTTGGTAGGTTTCCCTAGGTGCCGGCTGAGCTAAAGGCCAAAATCTACAGGTAGGCACTTTGCAAAAAACACCTCTGTTTTCTTTCAAAAAATTGGATGTGTCCACATTGCGCTTTGGGGCATTTCATGTCGCGGGCGCTAGGCCTACCCACACAAGTGAGGTATCATTTTTATCGGGAGACTTGGGGGAACGCTGGGTGGAAGGAAATTTGTGGCTCCTCTCAGATTCCAGAACTTTCTGCCACAGAAATGTGAGGCTTGAGGTTTGCAAAGGATTCTGGGTAACAGAACCTGGTCAGAGCCCCAAAAGTCACCCCATCTTGGATTCCCCTAGGTCTCTAGTTTTCAGAAATGCACAGGTTTGGTAGGTTTCCCTAGGTGCCGGCTGAGCTAGAGGCCAAAATCTACAGGTAGGCACTTTGCAAAAAACAGCTCTGTTTTCTTTCAAAAAATTGGATGTGTCCACGTTGCGCTTTGGGGCATTTCCTGTCGTGAGCGCTAGGCCTACCCACACAAGTGAGGTATAATTTTTATCGGGAGACTTAGGGGAACGCTGGGTGGAAGGAAATTTGTGGCTTCTCTCAGATTCCAGAACTTTCTACAAAAGAAATGTGAGGAACATGTGTTTTTTTATCCAAATTTTGAGGTTTGCAAAGGATTCTGGGTAACAGAACCTGTTCCGAGCCCCACAAGTCACCCCATCTTGGATTCCCCCAGGTCTCTAGTTTTCAGAAATGCACAGGTTTGGTAGGTTTCCCTAGGTGCCGGCTGAGCTAGAGGCCAAAATCTACAGGTAGGCACTTTGCAAAAAACACCTCTGTTTTCTTTCAGAAAATTGGATGTGTCCACATTGCGCTTTGGGGCATTTCCTGTCGCGGGCGCTAGGCCTACCCACACAAGTGAGGTATCATTTTTATCGGGAGACTTGGGGGAACGCTGGGTGGAAGGAAATTTGTGGCTCCTCTCAGATTCCAGAACTTTCTGCCACAGAAATGTGAGGCTTGAGGTTTGCAAAGGATTCTGGGTAACAGAACCTGGTCAGAGCCCCACAAGTCACCCCATCTTGTATTCCCCTAGGTCTCTAGTTTTCAGAAATGCACAGGTTTGTTAGGTTTCCCTAGGTGCCGGCTGAGCTAGAGGCCAAAATCTACAGGTAGGCACTTTGTAAAAAACACCTCTGTTTTCTTTCAAAAAATTGGATGTGTCCACGTTGCGCTTTGGGGCATTTCCTGTCGCGGGCGCTAGGCCTACCCACACAAGTGAGGTATCATTTTTATCGGGAGACTTGGGGGAACGCTGGGTGGAAGGAAATTTATGGCTCCTCTCAGATTCCAGAATTTTCTGCCACAGAAATGTGAGGAACATGTGTTTTTTTAGCCAAATCTTGAGGTTTGCAAAGGATTCTGGGTAACAGAACCTGGTCAGAGCCCCATAAGTCACCCCATCTTGGATTCCCCAAGTTCTCTAGTTGTCAGAAATGCACAGGTTTGGTAGGTTTCCCTAGGTGCCGGCTGAGCTAGAGGCCAAAATCTACAGATAGGCACTTTGCAAAAAACACCTCTGTTTTCTTTCAAAAAATTGGATGTGTACACGTTGCGCTTTGGGGCATTTCCTGTCGCGGGCGCTAGCCCTACCCACACAAGTGAGGTATCATTTTTATCGGGAGACTTGGGGGAACGCTGGGTGGAAGGAAATTTGTGGCTCCTCTCAGATTCCAGAACTTTCTGCCACAGAAATGTGAGGAACATGTGTTTTTTAGCCAAATTTTGAGGTATGCAAAGGATTCTGGGTAACAGAACCTGTTCCGAGCCCCACAAGTCACCCCATCTTGGATTCCCCTAGGTCTCTAGTTTTCAGAAATACACAGGTTTGGTAGGTTTCCCTAGGTGTCGGCTGAGCTAGAGGCCAAAATCTACAGGTAGGCACTTTGCAAAAAACACCTCTGTTTTCTTTCAAAAAATTGGATGTGTCCACGTTGCGCTTTGGGGCATTTCCTGTCGCGGCGCTAGGCCTACCCACACAAGTGAGGTATCATTTTTATCGGGAGACTTGGGGGAACGCTGGGTGGAAGGAAATTTGTGGCTCCTCTCAGATTCCAGAACTTTCTGCCACAGAAATATGAGGAACATGTGTTTTTTTAGCCAAATCTTGAGGTTTGCAAAGGATTCTGGGTAACAGAACCTGGTCAGAGCCCAACATGTCACCCCATCTTGGATTCCCCTAGGTCTCTAGTTTTCAGAAATGCACAGGTTTGGTAGGTTTCCCTAGGTGCCGGCTGAGCTAGAGGCCAAAATCTACAGGTAGGCACTTTGCAAAAAACACCTCTGTTTTCTTTAAAAAAAATTGGATGTGTCCACGTTGCGCTTTGGGGCATTTCCTGTCGCGGGCGCTAGGCCTACCCACACAAGTGAGGTATCATTTTTATCGGGAGACTTGGGGGAACGCTGGGTGGAAGGAAATTTATGGCTCCTCTCAGATTCCAGAACTTTCTGCCACAGAAATGTGAGGAACATGTTTTTTTTTGCCAAATCTTGAGGTTTGCAAAGGATTCTGGTTAACAGAACCTGGTCAGAGCCCCACAAGTCACCCCATCTTGGATTCCCCTAGGTCTCTAGTTGTCAGAAATGCACAGGTTTGGTAGGTTTCCCTAGGTGCCGGCTGAGCTAGAGGCCAAAATCTACAGGTAGGCACTTTGCAATAAACACCTCTGTTTTCTTTAAAAAAATTGGATGTGTCCACGTTGCGCTTTGGGGCATTTCCTGTCGCGGGCGCTAGGCCTACCCACACAAGTGAGGTATCATTTTTATCTGGAGACTTGGGGGAACGCTGGGTGGAAGGAAATTTGTGGCTTCTCTCAGATTCCAGAACTTTCTACCACAGAAATGTGAGGAACATGTGTTTTTTTAGCCAAATTTGGAGGTTTGCAAAGGATTCTGGGTAACAGAACCTGTTCCGAGCCCCACAAGTCACCTCATCTTGGATTCCCCTAGGTCTCTAGTTTTCAGAAATGCACAGGTTTGGTAGGTTTCCCTAGGTGCCGGCTGAGCTAGAGGCCAAAATCTACAGGTAGGCACTTTGCAAAAAACAGCTCTGTTTTCTTTCAAAAAATTGGATGTGTCCACGTTGCGCTTTGGGGCATTTCCTGTCGCGAGCGCTAGGCCTACCCACACAAGTGAGGTATCATTTTTATCGGGAGACTTGGGGGAACGCTGGGTGGAAGGAAATTTGTGGCTTCTCTCAGACTCCAGAACTTTCTACAAAAGAAATGTGAGGAACATGTGTTTTTTTATCCAAATTTTGAGGTTTGCAAAGGATTCTGGGTAACAGAACCTGTTCCGAGCCCCACAAGTCACCCCATCTTGGATTCCCCCAGGTCTCTAGTTTTCAGAAATGCACAGGTTTGGTAGGTTTCCCTAGGTGCCGGCTGAGCTAGAGGCCAAAATCTACAGGTAGGCACTTTGCAAAAAACACCTCTGTTTTCTTTCAAAAAATTGGATGTGTCCACATTGCGCTTTGGGGCATTTCTTGTCGCGGGCGATAGGCCTACCCACACAAGTGAGGTATCATTTTTATCGGGAGACTTGGGGGAACGCTGGGTGGAAGGAAATTTGTGGCTCCTCTCAGATTCCAGAACTTTCTGCCACAGAAATGTGAGGCTTGAGGTTTGCAAAGGATTCTGGGTAACAGAACCTGGTCAGAGCCCCAAAAGTCACCCCAACTTGGATTCCCCTAGGTCTCTAGTTTTCAGAAATGCACAGGTTTGGTAGGTTTCCCTAGGTGCCGGCTGAGCTAGAGGCCAAAATCTACAGGTAGGCACTTTGCAAAAAACACCTCTGTTTTCTTTCAAAAAATTGGATGTGTCCACATTGCGCTTTGGGGCATTTCATGTCGCGGGCGCTAGGCCTACCCACACAAGTGAGGTATCATTTTTATCGGGAGACTTGGGGGAACGCTGGGTGGAAGGAAATTTGTGGCTCCTCTCAGATTCCAGAACTTTCTGCCACAGAAATGTGAGGCTTGAGGTTTGCAAAGGATTCTGGGTAACAGAACCTGGTCAGAGCCCCAAAAGTCACCCCATCTTGGATTCCCCTAGGTCTCTAGTTTTCAGAAATGCACAGGTTTGGTAGGTTTCCCTAGGTGCCGGCTGAGATAGAGGCCAAAATCTACAGGTAGGCACTTTGCAAAAAACAGCTCTGTTTTCTTTAAAAAAATTGGATGTGTCCACGTTGCGCTTTGGGGCATTTCCTGTCGCGAGCGCTAGGCCTACCCACACAAGTGAGGTATAATTTTTATCGGGAGACTTGGGGGAACGCTGGGTGGAAGGAAATTTGTGGCTTCTCTCAGATTCCAGAACTTTCTACAAAAGAAATGTGAGGAACATGTGTTTTTTTATCCAAATTTTGAGGTTTGCAAAGGATTCTGGGTAACAGAACCTGTTCCGAGCCCCACAAGTCACCCCATCTTGGATTCCCCCAGGTCTCTAGTTTTCAGAAATGCACAGGTTTGGTAGGTTTCCCTAGGTGCCGGCTGAGCTAGAGGCCAAAATCTACAGGTAGGCACTTTGCAAAAAACACCTCTGTTTTCTTTCAAAAAATTGGATGTGTCCACATTGCGCTTTGGGGCATTTCCTGTCGCGGGCGCTAGGCCTACCCACACAAGTGAGGTATCATTTTTATCGGGAGACTTGGGGGAACGCTGGGTGGAAGGAAATTTGTGGCTCCTCTCAGATTCCAGAACTTTCTGCCACAGAAATGTGAGGCTTGAGGTTTGCAAAGGATTCTGGGTAACAGAACCTGGTCAGAGCCCCACAAGTCACCCCATCTTGTATTCCCCTAGGTCTCTAGTTTTCAGAAATGCACAGGTTTGTTAGGTTTCCCTAGGTGCCGGCTGAGCTAGAGGCCAAAATCTACAGGTAGGCACTTTGTAAAAAACACCTCTGTTTTCTTTCAAAAAATTGGATGTGTCCACGTTGCGCTTTGGGGCATTTCCTGTCGTGGGCGCTAGGCCTACCCACACAAGTGAGGTATCATTTTTATCGGGAGAATTGGGGGAACGCTGGGTGGAAGGAAATTCATGGCTCCTCTCAGATTCCAGAATTTTCTGCCACAGAAATGTGAGGAACATGTGTTTTTTTAGCCAAATCTTGAGGTTTGCAAAGGATTCTGGGTAACAGAACCTGGTCAGAGCCCCATAAGTCACCCCATCTTGGATTCCCCAAGGTCTCTAGTTGTCAGAAATGCACAGGTTTGGTAGGTTTCCCTAGGTGCCGGCTGAGCTAGAGGCCAAAATCTACAGATAGGCACTTTGCAAAAAACACCTCTGTTTTCTTTCAAAAAATTGGATGTGTACACGTTGCGCTTTGGGGCATTTCCTGTCGCGGTCGCTAGCCCTACCCACACATGTGAGGTATCATTTTTATCGGGAGACTTGGGGGAACGCTGGGTGGAAGGAAATTTGTGGCTCCTCTCAGATTCCAGAACTTGCTACCACAGAAATGTGAGGAACATGTGTTTTTTAGCCAAATTTTGAGGTATGCAAAGGATTCTGGGTAACAGAACCTGTTCCGAGCCCCACAAGTCACCCCATCTTGGATTCCCCTAGGTCTCTAGTTTTCAGAAATGCACAGGTTTGGTAGGTTTCCCCAGGTGCCGGCTGAGCTAGAGGCCAAAATCTACAGGTAGGCACTTTGCAAAAAACACCTCTGTTTTCTTTAAAAAAATTGGATGTGTCCACGTTGCGCTTTGGGGCATTTCCTGTCGCGGGCGCTAGGCCTACCCACACAAGTGAGGTATCATTTTTATCGGGAGACTTGGGGGAACGCTGGGTGTAAGGAAATTTATGGCTCCTCTCAGATTCCAGAACTTTCTGCCACAGAAATGTGAGGAACATGGTTTTTTTTTGCCAAATCTTGAGGTTTGCAAAGGATTCTGGGTAACAGAACCTGGTCAGAGCCCCACAAGTCACCCCATCTTGGATTCCCCTAGGTCTCTAGTTGTCAGAAATGCACAGGTTTGGTAGGTTTCCCTAGGTGCCGGCTGAGCTAAAGGCCAAAATCTACAGGTAGGCACTTTGCAAAAAACACCTCTGTTTTCTTTCAAAAAATTGGATGTGTCCACATTGCGCTTTGGGGCATTTCATGTCGCGGGCGCTAGGCCTACCCACACAAGTGAGGTATCATTTTTATCGGGAGACTTGGGGGAACGCTGGGTGGAAGGAAATTTGTGGCTCCTCTCAGATTCCAGAACTTTCTGCCACAGAAATGTGAGGCTTGAGGTTTGCAAAGGATTCTGGGTAACAGAACCTGGTCAGAGCCCCAAAAGTCACCCCATCTTGGATTCCCCTAGGTCTCTAGTTTTCAGAAATGCACAGGTTTGGTAGGTTTCCCTAGGTGCCGGCTGAGCTAGAGGCCAAAATCTACAGGTAGGCACTTTGCAAAAAACAGCTCTGTTTTCTTTCAAAAAATTGGATGTGTCCACGTTGCGCTTTGGGGCATTTCCTGTCGTGAGCGCTAGGCCTACCCACACAAGTGAGGTATAATTTTTATCGGGAGACTTAGGGGAACGCTGGGTGGAAGGAAATTTGTGGCTTCTCTCAGATTCCAGAACTTTCTACAAAAGAAATGTGAGGAACATGTGTTTTTTTATCCAAATTTTGAGGTTTGCAAAGGATTCTGGGTAACAGAACCTGTTCCGAGCCCCACAAGTCACCCCATCTTGGATTCCCCCAGGTCTCTAGTTTTCAGAAATGCACAGGTTTGGTAGGTTTCCCTAGGTGCCGGCTGAGCTAGAGGCCAAAATCTACAGGTAGGCACTTTGCAAAAAACACCTCTGTTTTCTTTCAGAAAATTGGATGTGTCCACATTGCGCTTTGGGGCATTTCCTTTCGCGGGCGCTAGGCCTACCCACACAAGTGAGGTATCATTTTTATCGGGAGACTTGGGGGAACGCTGGGTGGAAGGAAATTTGTGGCTCCTCTCAGATTCCAGAACTTTCTGCCACAGAAATGTGAGGCTTGAGGTTTGCAAAGGATTCAGGGTAACAGAACCTGGTCAGAGCCCCACAAGTCACCCCATCTTGTATTCCCCTAGGTCTCTAGTTTTCAGAAATGCACAGGTTTGTTAGGTTTCCCTAGGTGCCGGCTGAGCTAGAGGCCAAAATCTACAGGTAGGCACTTTGTAAAAAACACCTCTGTTTTCTTTCAAAAAATTTGATGTGTCCACGTTGCGCTTTGGGGCATTTCCTGTCGCGGGCGCTAGGCCTACCCACACAAGTGAGGTATCATTTTTATCGGGAGACTTGGGGGAACGCTGGGTGGAAGGAAATTTATGGCTCCTCTCAGATTCCAGAATTTTCTGCCACAGAAATGTGAGGAACATGTGTTTTTTTAGCCAAATCTTGAGGTTTGCAAAGGATTCTGGGTAACAGAACCTGGTCAGAGCCCCATAAGTCACCCCATCTTGGATTCCCCAAGTTCTCTAGTTGTCAGAAATGCACAGGTTTGGTAGGTTTCCCTAGGTGCCGGCTGAGCTAGAGGCCAAAATCTACAGATAGGCACTTTGCAAAAAACACCTCTGTTTTCTTTCAAAAAATTGGATGTGTACACGTTGCGCTTTGGGGCATTTCCTGTCGCGGGCGCTAGCCCTACCCACACAAGTGAGGTATCATTTTTATCGGGAGACTTGGGGGAACGCTGGGTGGAAGGAAATTTGTGGCTCCTCTCAGATTCCAGAACTTTCTACCACAGAAATGTGAGGAACATGTGTTTTTTAACCAAATTTTGAGGTATGCAAAGGATTCTGGGTAACAGAACCTGTTCCGAGCCCCACAAGTCACCCCATCTTGGATTCCCCTAGGTCTCTAGTTTTCAGAAATACACAGGTTTGGTAGGTTTCCCTAGGTGTCGGCTGAGCTAGAGGCCAAAATCTACAGGTAGGCACTTTGCAAAAAACACCTCTGTTTTCTTTCAAAAAATTGGATGTGTCCACGTTGCGCTTTGGGGCATTTCCTGTCGCGGCGCTAGGCCTACCCACACAAGTGAGGTATCATTTTTATCGGGAGACTTGGGGGAACGCTGGGTGGAAGGAAATTTGTGGCTCCTCTCAGATTCCAGAACTTTCTGCCACAGAAATATGAGGAACATGTGTTTTTTTAGCCAAATCTTGAGGTTTGCAAAGGATTCTGGGTAACAGAACCTGGTCAGAGCCCAACATGTCACCCCATCTTGGATTCCCCTAGGTCTCTAGTTTTCAGAAATGCACAGGTTTGGTAGGTTTCCCTAGGTGCCGGCTGAGCTAGAGGCCAAAACCTACAGGTAGGCACTTTGCAAAAAACACCTCTGTTTTCTTTAAAAAAAATTGGATGTGTCCACGTTGCGCTTTGGGGCATTTCCTGTCGCTGGCGCTAGGCCTACCCACACAAGTGAGGTATCATTTTTATCGGGAGACTTGGGGGAACGCTGGGTGGAAGGAAATTTATGGCTCCTCTCAGATTCCAGAACTTTCTGCCACAGAAATGTGAGGAACATGTTTTTTTTTGCCAAATCTTGAGGTTTGCAAAGGATTCTGGGTAACAGAACCTGGTCAGAGCCCCACAAGTCACCCCATCTTGGATTCCCCTAGGTCTCTAGTTGTCAGAAATGCACAGGTTTGGTAGGTTTCCCTAGGTGCCGGCTGAGCTAGAGGCCAAAATCTACAGGTAGGCACTTTGCAAAAAACACCTCTGTTTTCTTTCAAAAAATTGGATGTGTCCACGTTGCGCTTTGGGGCATTTCCTGTCGCGGGCGCTAGGCCTACCCACACAACTGAGGTATCATTTTTATCGGGAGACTTGGGGGACCGCTGGGTGGAAGGAAATTTGTGGCTCCTCTCAGATTCCAGAACTTTCTGCCACAGAAATGTGAGGAACAGGTGTTTTTTTAGCCAAATTTTGAGGTTTGCAAAGGATTCTGGGTTACAGTACCTGGTCCGAGCCCCACAAGTCACCCCATCTTGGATTCCCCTAGGTCTCTAGTTTTCAGAAATGCACAGGTTTGGTAGGTTTCCCTAGGTGCCGGCTGAGCTAAAGGCCAAAATCTACAGGTAGGCACTTTGCAAAAAACACCTCTGTTTTCTCTCAAAAAATTGGATGTGTCCACGTTGCGCTTTGGGGCATTTCCTGTCGCGGGCGCTAGGCCTACCCACACAAGTGAGGTATCATTTTTATCGGGAGACTTGGGGAAACGCTGGGTGGAAGGAAATTTATGGCTCCTCTCAGATTCCAGAACTTTCTGCCACAGAAATGTGAGGAACATGTGTTTTTTTAGCCAAATCTTGAGGTTCGCAAAGGATTCTGGGTAACAGAACCTGGTCAGAGCCCCACAAGTCACCCCATCTTGGATTCCCCTAGGTCTCTAGTTGTCAGAAATGCACAGGTTTGGTAGGTTTCCCTAGGTGCCGGCTGAGCTAAAGGCCAAAATCTACAGGTAGGCACTTTGCAAAAAACACCTCTGTTTTCTCTCAAAAAATTGGATGTGTCCACGTTGCGCTTTGGGGCATTTCCTGTCGCGGGCGCTAGGCCTACCCACACAAGTGAGGTATCATTTTTATCGGGAGACTTGGGGAAACGCTGGGTGGAAGGAAATTTATGGCTCCTCTCAGATTCCAGAACTTTCTGCCACAGAAATGTGAGGAACATGTGTTTTTTTAGCCAAATCTTGAGGTTTGCAAAGGATTCTGGGTAACAGAACCTGGTCAGAGCCCCACAAGTCACCCCATCTTGGATTCCCCTAGGTCTCTAGTTTTCAGAAATGCACAGGTTTGGTAGGTTTCCCTAGGTGCCGGCTGAGCTAGAGGCCAAAATCTACAGGTAGGCACTTTGCAAAAAACACCTCTGTTTTCTTTAAAAAAATTGGATGTGCCCACGTTGCGCTTTAGGGCATTTCCTGTCGCGAGCGCTAGCCTACCCACACAAGTGAGGTATCATTTTTATCGGGAGACTTGGGGGAACGCTGGGTGGAAGGATATTTGTGGGTACTCTCAGATTCCAGAACTTTCTGCCACAGAAATGTGAGGAACATGTGTTTTTTTAGCCAAATCTTGAGGTTTGCAAAGGATTCTGGGTAACAGAACCTGGTTAGAGCCCAACATGTCACCCCATCTTGGATTCCCCTAGGTCTCTAGTTTTCAGAAATGCACAGGTTTGGTAGGTTTCCCCAGGTGCCGGCTGAGCTAGAGGCCAAAATCTACAGGTAGGCACTTTGCAAAAAACACCTCTGTTTTCTTTAAAAAAATTGGATGTGTCCACGTTGCGCTTTGGGGCATTTCCTGTCGCGGGCGCTAGGCCTACCCACACAAGTGAGGTATCATTTTTATCGGGAGACTTGGGGGAACGCTGGGTGGAAGGAAATTTATGGCTCCTCTCAGATTCCAGAACTTTCTGCCACAGAAATGTGAGGAACATGTTTTTTTTTTGCCAAATCTTGAGGTTTGCAAAGGATTCTGGGTAACAGAACCTGGTCAGAGCCCCACAAGTCACCCCATCTTGGATTCCCCTAGGTCTCTAGTTGTCAGAAATGCACAGGTTTGGTAGGTTTCCCTAGGTGCCGGCTGAGCTAAAGGCCAAAATCTACAGGTAGGCACTTTGCAAAAAACACCTCTGTTTTCTTTCAAAAAATTGGATGTGTCCACATTGCGCTTTGGGGCATTTCATGTCGCGGGCGCTAGGCCTACCCACACAAGTGAGGTATCATTTTTATCGGGAGACTTGGGGGAACGCTGGGTGGAAGGAAATTTGTGGCTCCTCTCAGATTCCAGAACTTTCTGCCACAGAAATGTGAGGCTTGAGGTTTGCAAAGGATTCTGGGTAACAGAACCTGGTCAGAGCCCCAAAAGTCACCCCATCTTGGATTCCCCTAGGTCTCTAGTTTTCAGAAATGCACAGGTTTGGTAGGTTTCCCTAGGTGCCGGCTGAGCTAGAGGCCAAAATCTACAGGTAGGCACTTTGCAAAAAACAGCTCTGTTTTCTTTCAAAAAATTGGATGTGTCCACGTTGCGCTTTGGGGCATTTCCTGTCGTGAGCGCTAGGCCTACCCACACAAGTGAGGTATAATTTTTATCGGGAGACTTAGGGGAACGCTGGGTGGAAGGAAATTTGTGGCTTCTCTCAGATTCCAGAACTTTCTACAAAAGAAATGTGAGGAACATGTGTTTTTTTATCCAAATTTTGAGGTTTGCAAAGGATTCTGGGTAACAGAACCTGTTCCGAGCCCCACAAGTCACCCCATCTTGGATTCCCCCAGGTCTCTAGTTTTCAGAAATGCACAGGTTTGGTAGGTTTCCCTAGGTGCCGGCTGAGCTAGAGGCCAAAATCTACAGGTAGGCACTTTGCAAAAAACACCTCTGTTTTCTTTCAGAAAATTGGATGTGTCCACATTGCGCTTTGGGGCATTTCCTGTCGCGGGCGCTAGGCCTACCCACACAAGTGAGGTATCATTTTTATCGGGAGACTTGGGGGAACGCTGGGTGGAAGGAAATTTGTGGCTCCTCTCAGATTCCAGAACTTTCTGCCACAGAAATGTGAGGCTTGAGGTTTGCAAAGGATTCTGGGTAACAGAACCTGGTCAGAGCCCCACAAGTCACCCCATCTTGTATTCCCCTAGGTCTCTAGTTTTCAGAAATGCACAGGTTTGTTAGGTTTCCCTAGGTGCCGGCTGAGCTAGAGGCCAAAATCTACAGGTAGGCACTTTGTAAAAAACACCTCTGTTTTCTTTCAAAAAATTGGATGTGTCCACGTTGCGCTTTGGGGCATTTCCTGTCGCGGGCGCTAGGCCTACCCACACAAGTGAGGTATCATTTTTATCGGGAGACTTGGGGGAACGCTGGGTGGAAGGAAATTTATGGCTCCTCTCAGATTCCAGAATTTTCTGCCACAGAAATGTGAGGAACATGTGTTTTTTTAGCCAAATCTTGAGGTTTGCAAAGGATTCTGGGTAACAGAACCTGGTCAGAGCCCCATAAGTCACCCCATCTTGGATTCCCCAAGTTCTCTAGTTGTCAGAAATGCACAGGTTTGGTAGGTTTCCCTAGGTGCCGGCTGAGCTAGAGGCCAAAATCTACAGATAGGCACTTTGCAAAAAACACCTCTGTTTTCTTTCAAAAAATTGGATGTGTACACGTTGCGCTTTGGGGCATTTCCTGTCGCGGGCGCTAGCCCTACCCACACAAGTGAGGTATCATTTTTATCGGGAGACTTGGGGGAACGCTGGGTGGAAGGAAATTTGTGGCTCCTCTCAGATTCCAGAACTTTCTGCCACAGAAATGTGAGGAACATGTGTTTTTTAGCCAAATTTTGAGGTATGCAAAGGATTCTGGGTAACAGAACCTGTTCCGAGCCCCACAAGTCACCCCATCTTGGATTCCCCTAGGTCTCTAGTTTTCAGAAATACACAGGTTTGGTAGGTTTCCCTAGGTGTCGGCTGAGCTAGAGGCCAAAATCTACAGGTAGGCACTTTGCAAAAAACACCTCTGTTTTCTTTCAAAAAATTGGATGTGTCCACGTTGCGCTTTGGGGCATTTCCTGTCGCGGCGCTAGGCCTACCCACACAAGTGAGGTATCATTTTTATCGGGAGACTTGGGGGAACGCTGGGTGGAAGGAAATTTGTGGCTCCTCTCAGATTCCAGAACTTTCTGCCACAGAAATATGAGGAACATGTGTTTTTTTAGCCAAATCTTGAGGTTTGCAAAGGATTCTGGGTAACAGAACCTGGTCAGAGCCCAACATGTCACCCCATCTTGGATTCCCCTAGGTCTCTAGTTTTCAGAAATGCACAGGTTTGGTAGGTTTCCCTAGGTGCCGGCTGAGCTAGAGGCCAAAATCTACAGGTAGGCACTTTGCAAAAAACACCTCTGTTTTCTTTAAAAAAAATTGGATGTGTCCACGTTGCGCTTTGGGGCATTTCCTGTCGCGGGCGCTAGGCCTACCCACACAAGTGAGGTATCATTTTTATCGGGAGACTTGGGGGAACGCTGGGTGGAAGGAAATTTATGGCTCCTCTCAGATTCCAGAACTTTCTGCCACAGAAATGTGAGGAACATGTTTTTTTTTGCCAAATCTTGAGGTTTGCAAAGGATTCTGGTTAACAGAACCTGGTCAGAGCCCCACAAGTCACCCCATCTTGGATTCCCCTAGGTCTCTAGTTGTCAGAAATGCACAGGTTTGGTAGGTTTCCCTAGGTGCCGGCTGAGCTAGAGGCCAAAATCTACAGGTAGGCACTTTGCAAAAAACACCTCTGTTTTCTTTCAAAAAATTGGATGTGTCCACGTTGCGCTTTGGGGCATTTCCTGTCGCGGGCGCTAGGCCTACCCACACAAGTGAGGTATCATTTTTATCGGGAGACTTGGGGGACCGCTGGGTGGAAGGAAATTTGTGGCTCCTCTCAGATTCCAGAACTTTCTGCCACAGAAATGTGAGGAACAGGTGTTTTTTTAGCCAAATTTTGAGGTTTGCAAAGGATTCTGGGTTACAGTACCTGGTCCGAGCCCCACAAGTCACCCCATCTTGGATTCCCCTAGGTCTCTAGTTTTCAGAAATGCACAGGTTTGGTAGGTTTCCCTAGGTGCCGGCTGAGCTAAAGGCCAAAATCTACAGGTAGGCACTTTGCAAAAAACACCTCTGTTTTCTCTCAAAAAATTGGATGTGTCCACGTTGCGCTTTGGGGCATTTCCTGTCGCGGGCGCTAGGCCTACCCACACAAGTGAGGTATCATTTTTATCGGGAGACTTGGGGAAACGCTGGGTGGAAGGAAATTTATGGCTCCTCTCAGATTCCAGAACTTTCTGCCACAGAAATGTGAGGAACATGTGTTTTTTTAGCCAAATCTTGAGGTTCGCAAAGGATTCTGGGTAACAGAACCTGGTCAGAGCCCCACAAGTCACCCCATCTTGGATTCCCCTAGGTCTCTAGTTGTCAGAAATGCACAGGTTTGGTAGGTTTCCCTAGGTGCCGGCTGAGCTAAAGGCCAAAATCTACAGGTAGGCACTTTGCAAAAAACACCTCTGTTTTCTCTCAAAAAATTGGATGTGTCCACGTTGCGCTTTGGGGCATTTCCTGTCGCGGGCGCTAGGCCTACCCACACAAGTGAGGTATCATTTTTATCGGGAGACTTGGGGAAACGCTGGGTGGAAGGAAATTTATGGCTCCTCTCAGATTCCAGAACTTTCTGCCACAGAAATGTGAGGAACATGTGTTTTTTTAGCCAAATCTTGAGGTTTGCAAAGGATTCTGGGTAACAGAACCTGGTCAGAGCCCCACAAGTCACCCCATCTTGGATTCCCCTAGGTCTCTAGTTGTCAGAAATGCACAGGTTTGGTAGGTTTCCCTAGGTGCCGGCTGAGCTAGAGGCCAAAATCTACAGGTAGGCACTTTGCAAAAAACACCTCTGTTTTCTTTAAAAAAAATTGGATGTGTCCACGTTGCGCTATGGGGCATTTCCTGTCGCGAGCGCTAGGCCTACCCACACAAGTGAGGTATCATTTTTATCGGGAGACTTGGGGGAACGCTGGGTGGAAGGATATTTGTGGGTCCTCTCAGATTCCAGAACTTTCTGCCACAGAAATATGAGGAACATGTGTTTTTTTAGCCAAATTTGGAGGTTTGCAAAGGATTCTGGGTTACAGAACCTGGTCCGAGCCCCACAAGTCACCCCATCTTAGATTCCCCTAGGTCTCTAGTTTTCAGAAATGCACAGGTTTGGTAGGTTTCCCTAGGTGCCGGCTGAGCTAGAGGCCAAAATCTACAGGTAGGCACTTTGCAAAAAACACCTGTGTTTTCTCTCAAAAAATTGGATGTGTCCACGTTGCGCTTTGGGGCATTTCCTGTCGCGGGCGCTAGGCCTACCCACACAAGTGAGGTATCATTTTTATCGGGAGACTTGGGGAAACGCTGTGTGGAAGGAAATTCGTGGCTTCTCTCAGATTCCAGAACTTTCTGCCACAGAAATGTGAGGAACATGTGTTTTTTTAGCCAAATCTTGAGGTTTGCAAAGGATTCTGGGTAACAGAAACTGTTCCGAGCCCCACAACTCACCCCATCTTGGATTCCCCTAGGTCTCTAGTTTTCAGAAATGCACAGGTTTGGTAGGTTTCCCTAGGTGCCGGCTGAGCTAGAGGCCAAAATCTACAGGTAGGCACTTTGCAAAAAACACCTCTGTTTTCTTTAAAAAAATTGGATGTGCCCACGTTGCGCTTTAGGGCATTTCCTGTCGCGAGCGCTAGGCCTACCCACACAAGTGAGGTATCATTTTTATCGGGAGACTTGGGGGAACGCTGGGTGGAAGGATATTTGTGGGTACTCTCAGATTCCAGAACTTTCTGCCACAGAAATGTGAGGAACATGTGTTTTTTTAGCCAAATTTTGAGGTTTGCAAAGGATTCTGGGTTACAGAACCTGGTCCGAGCCCGACAAGTGACCCCATCTTGGATTCCCCTAGGTCTCTAGTTGTCAGAAATGCACAGGTTTGGTAGGTTTCCCTAGGTGCCGGCTGAGCTAGAGGCCAAAATCTACAGGTAGGCACTTTGCAATAAACACCTCTGTTTTCTTTAAAAAAATTGGATGTGTCCACGTTGCGCTTTGGGGCATTTCCTGTCGCGGGCGCTAGGCCTACCCACACAAGTGAGGTATCATTTTTATCGGGAGACTTGGGGGAACGCTGGGTGGAAGGAAATTTGTGGCTTCTCTCAGATTCCAGAACTTTCTACCACAGAAATGTGAGAAACATGTGTTTTTTTAGCCAAATTTTGAGGTTTGCAAAGGATTCTGGGTAACAGAACCTGTTCCGAGCCCCACAAGTCACCTCATCTTGGATTCCCCTAGGTCTCTAGTTTTCAGAAATGCACAGGTTTGGTAGGTTTCCCTAGGTGCCGGCTGAGCTAGAGGCCAAAATCTACAGGTAGGCACTTTGCAAAAAACACCTCTGTTTTCTTTCAAAAAATTGGATGTGTCCACATTGCGCTTTGGGGCATTTCATGTCGCGGGCGCTAGGCCTACCCACACAAGTGAGGTATCATTTTTATCGGGATACTTGGGGGAACGCTGGGTGGAAGGAAATTTGTGGCTCCTCTCAGATTCCAGAACTTTCTGCCACAGAAATGTGAGGCTTGAGGTTTGCAAAGGATTCTGGGTAACAGAACCTGGTCAGAGCCCCAAAAGTCACCCCATCTTGGATTCCCCTAGGTCTCTAGTTTTCAGAAATGCACAGGTTTGGTAGGTTTCCCTAGGTGCCGGCTGAGCTAGAGGCCAAAATCTACAGGTAGGCACTTTGCAAAAAACACCTCTGTTTTCTTTCAAAAAATTGGATGTGTCCACATTGCGCTTTGGGGCATTTCATGTCGCGGGCGCTAGGCCTACCCACACAAGTGAGGTATCATTTTTATCGGGAGACTTGGGGGAACGCTGGGTGGAAGGAAATTTGTGGCTCCTCTCAGATTCCAGAACTTTCTGCCACAGAAATGTGAGGCTTGAGGTTTGCAAAGGATTCTGGGTAACAGAACCTGGTCAGAGCCCCAAAAGTCACCCCATCTTGGATTCCCCTAGGTCTCTAGTTTTCAGAAATGCACAGGTTTGGTAGGTTTCCCTAGGTGCCGGCTGAGCTAGAGGCCAAAATCTACAGGTAGGCACTTTGCTAAAAACAGCTCTGTTTTCTTTCAAAAAATTGGATGTGTCCACGTTGCGCTTTGGGGCATTTCCTGTCGCGAGCGCTAGGCCTACCCACACAAGTGAGGTATAATTTTTATCGGGAGACTTGGGGGAACGCTGGGTGGAAGGAAATTTGTGGCTCCTCTCAGATTCCAGAACTTTCTGCCACAGAAATGTGAGGCTTGAGGTTTGCAAAGGATTCTGGGTAACAGAACCTGGTCAGAGCCCCAAAAGTCACCCCATCTTGGATTCCCCTAGGTCTCTAGTTTTCAGAAATGCACAGGTTTGGTAGGTTTCCCTAGGTGCCGGCTGAGCTAGAGGCCAAAATCTACAGGTAGGCACTTTGCTAAAAACAGCTCTGTTTTCTTTCAAAAAATTGGATGTGCCCACGTTGCGCTTTAGGGCATTTCCTGTCGCGAGCGCTAGGCCTACCCACACAAGTGAGGTATCATTTTTATCGGGAGACTTGGGGGAACGCTGGGTGGAAGGATATTTGTGGGTACTCTCAGATTCCAGAACTTTCTGCCACAGAAATGTGAGGAACATGTGTTTTTTTAGCCAAATTTTGAGGTTTGCAAAGGATTCTGGGTTACAGAACCTGGTCCGAGCCCGACAAGTGACCCCATCTTGGATTCCCCTAGGTCTCTAGTTGTCAGAAATGCACAGGTTTGGTAGGTTTCCCTAGGTGCCGGCTGAGCTAGAGGCCAAAATCTACAGGTAGGCACTTTGCAATAAACACCTCTGTTTTCTTTAAAAAAATTGGATGTGTCCACGTTGCGCTTTGGGGCATTTCCTGTCGCGGGCGCTAGGCCTACCCACACAAGTGAGGTATCATTTTTATCGGGAGACTTGGGGGAACGCTGGGTGGAATGAAATTTGTGGCTTCTCTCAGATTCCAGAACTTTCTACCACAGAAATGTGAGAAACATGTGTTTTTTTAGCCAAATTTTGAGGTTTGCAAAGGATTCTGGGTAACAGAACCTGTTCCGAGCCCCACAAGTCACCTCATCTTGGATTCCCCTAGGTCTCTAGTTTTCAGAAATGCACAGGTTTGGTAGGTTTCCCTAGGTGCCGGCTGAGCTAGAGGCAAAAATCTACAGGTAGGCACTTTGCAAAAAACACCTCTGTTTTCTTTCAAAAAATTGGATGTGTCCACATTGCGCTTTGGGGCATTTCATGTCGCGGGCGCTAGGCCTACCCACACAAGTGAGGTATCATTTTTATCGGGATACTTGGGGGAACGCTGGGTGGAAGGAAATTTGTGGCTCCTCTCAGATTCCAGAACTTTCTGCCACAGAAATGTGAGGCTTGAGGTTTGCAAAGGATTCTGGGTAACAGAACCTGGTCAGAGCCCCAAAAGTCACCCCATCTTGGATTCCCCTAGGTCTCTAGTTTTCAGAAATGCACAGGTTTGGTAGGTTTCCCTAGGTGCCGGCTGAGCTAGAGGCCAAAATCTACAGGTAGGCACTTTGCAAAAAACACCTCTGTTTTCTTTCAAAAAATTGGATGTGTCCACATTGCGCTTTGGGGCATTTCATGTCGCGGGCGCTAGGCCTACCCACACAAGTGAGGTATCATTTTTATCGGGAGACTTGGGGGAACGCTGGGTGGAAGGAAATTTGTGGCTCCTCTCAGATTCCAGAACTTTCTGCCACAGAAATGTGAGGCTTGAGGTTTGCAAAGGATTCTGGGTAACAGAACCTGGTCAGAGCCCCAAAAGTCACCCCATCTTGGATTCCCCTAGGTCTCTAGTTTTCAGAAATGCACAGGTTTGGTAGGTTTCCCTAGGTGCCGGCTGAGCTAGAGGCCAAAATCTACAGGTAGGCACTTTGCTAAAAACAGCTCTGTTTTCTTTCAAAAAATTGGATGTGTCCACGTTGCGCTTTGGGGCATTTCCTGTCGCGAGCGCTAGGCCTACCCACACAAGTGAGGTATAATTTTTATCGGGAGACTTGGGGGAACGCTGGGTGGAAGGAAATTTGTGGCTCCTCTCAGATTCCAGAACTTTCTGCCACAGAAATGTGAGGCTTGAGGTTTGCAAAGGATTCTGGGTAACAGAACCTGGTCAGAGCCCCAAAAGTCACCCCATCTTGGATTCCCCTAGGTCTCTAGTTTTCAGAAATGCACAGGTTTGGTAGGTTTCCCTAGGTGCCGGCTGAGCTAGAGGCCAAAATCTACAGGTAGGCACTTTGCTAAAAACAGCTCTGTTTTCTTTCAAAAAATTGGATGTGCCCACGTTGCGCTTTAGGGCATTTCCTGTCGCGAGCGCTAGGCCTACCCACACAAGTGAGGTATCATTTTTATCGGGAGACTTGGGGGAACGCTGGGTGGAAGGATATTTGTGGGTACTCTCAGATTCCAGAACTTTCTGCCACAGAAATGTGAGGAACATGTGTTTTTTTAGCCAAATTTTGAGGTTTGCAAAGGATTCTGGGTTACAGAACCTGGTCCGAGCCCGACAAGTGACCCCATCTTGGATTCCCCTAGGTCTCTAGTTGTCAGAAATGCACAGGTTTGGTAGGTTTCCCTAGGTGCCGGCTGAGCTAGAGGCCAAAATCTACAGGTAGGCACTTTGCAATAAACACCTCTGTTTTCTTTAAAAAAATTGGATGTGTCCACGTTGCGCTTTGGGGCATTTCCTGTCGCGGGCGCTAGGCCTACCCACACAAGTGAGGTATCATTTTTATCGGGAGACTTGGGGGAACGCTGGGTGGAATGAAATTTGTGGCTTCTCTCAGATTCCAGAACTTTCTACCACAGAAATGTGAGAAACATGTGTTTTTTTAGCCAAATTTTGAGGTTTGCAAAGGATTCTGGGTAACAGAACCTGTTCCGAGCCCCACAAGTCACCTCATCTTGGATTCCCCTAGGTCTCTAGTTTTCAGAAATGCACAGGTTTGGTAGGTTTCCCTAGGTGCCGGCTGAGCTAGAGGCCAAAATCTACAGGTAGGCACTTTGCAAAAAACACCTCTGTTTTCTTTCAAAAAATTGGATGTGTCCACATTGCGCTTTGGGGCATTTCATGTCGCGGGCGCTAGGCCTACCCACACAAGTGATGTATCATTTTTATCGGGATACTTGGGGGAACGCTGGGTGGAAGGAAATTTGTGGCTCCTCTCAGATTCCAGAACTTTCTGCCACAGAAATGTGAGGCTTGAGGTTTGCAAAGGATTCTGGGTAACAGAACCTGGTCAGAGCCCCAAAAGTCACCCCATCTTGGATTCCCCTAGGTCTCTAGTTTTCAGAAATGCACAGGTTTGGTAGGTTTCCCTAGGTGCCGGCTGAGCTAGAGGCCAAAATCTACAGGTAGGCACTTTGCAAAAAACACCTCTGTTTTCTTTCAAAAAATTGGATGTGTCCACATTGCGCTTTGGGGCATTTCATGTCGCGGGCGCTAGGCGTACCCACACAAGTGAGGTATCATTTTTATCGGGAGACTTGGGGGAACGCTGGGTGGAAGGAAATTTGTGGCTCCTCTCAGATTCCAGAACTTTCTGCCACAGAAATGTGAGGCTTGAGGTTTGCAAAGGATTCTGGGTAACAGAACCTGGTCAGAGCCCCAAAAGTCACCCCATCTTGGATTCCCCTAGGTCTCTAGTTTTCAGAAATGCACAGGTTTGGTAGGTTTCCCTAGGTGCCGGCTGAGCTAGAGGCCAAAATCTACAGGTAGGCACTTTGCTAAAAACAGCTCTGTTTTCTTTCAAAAAATTGGATGTGTCCACGTTGCGCTTTGGGGCATTTCCTGTCGCGAGCGCTAGGCCTACCCACACAAGTGAGGTATAATTTTTATCGGGAGACTTGGGGGAACGCTGGGTGGAAGGAAATTTGTCGCTTCTCTCAGATTCCAGAACTTTCTACAAAAGAAATGTGAGGAACATGTGTTTTTTTATCCAAATTTTGAGGTTTGCCAAGGATTCTGGGTAACAGAACCTGGTCAGAGCCCCACAAGTCACCCCATCTTGTATTCCCCTAGGTCTCTAGTTGTCAGAAATGCACAGGTTTGGTAGGTTTCCCTAGGTGCCGGCTGAGCTAGAGGCCAAAATCTACAGGTAGGCACTTTGCAAAAAACACCTCTGTTTTCTTTCAAAAAATTGGATGTGTCCACGTTGCGCTTTGGGGCATTTCCTGTCGCGGGCGCTAGGCCTACCCACACAACTGAGGTATCATTTTTATCGGGAGACTTGGGGGAACGCTGGGTGGAAGGAAATTTGTGACTCCTCTCAGATTCCAGAACTTTCTGCCACCGAAATGTGAGGAATATGTGTTTTTTTAGCCAAATTTTGAGGTTTGCAAAGGATTCTGGGTTACAGTACCTGGTCCGAGCCCCAGAAGTCACCCCATCTTGGATTCCCCTAGGTCTCTAGTTTTCAGAAATGCACAGGTTTGGTAGGTTTCCCTAGGTGCCGGCTGAGCTAAAGGCCAAAATCTACAGGTAGGCACTTTGCAAAAAACACCTCTGTTTTCTCTCAAAAAATTGGATGTGTCCACGTTGCGCTTTGGGGCATTTCCTGTCGCGGGCGCTAGGCCTACCCACACAAGTGAGGTATCATTTTTATCGGGAGACTTGGGGAAACGCTGGGTGGAAGGAAATTTATGGCTCCTCTCAGATTCCAGAACTTTCTGCCACAGAAATGTGAGGAACATGTGTTTTTTTAGCCAAATCTTGAGGTTTGCAAAGGATTCAGGGTAACAGAACCTGGTCAGAGCCCCACAAGTCACCCCATCTTGGATTCCCCTAGGTCTCTAGTTGTCAGAAATGCACAGGTTTGGTAGGTTTCCCTAGGTGCCGGATGAGCTAGAGGCCAAAATCTACAGGTAGGCACTATGCAAAAAACACCTCTGTTTTCTTTAAAAAAAATTGGATGTGTCCACGTTGCGCTTTGGGGCATTTCCTGTCGCGGGCGCTAGGCCTACCCACACAAGTGAGGTATCATTTTTATCGGGAGACTTGGGGGAACGCTGGGTGGAAGGAAATTTGTGGGTCCTCTCAGATTCCAGAACTTTCTGCCACAGAAATATGAGGAACATGTGTTTTTTTAGCCAAATTTGGAGGTTTGCAAGGGATTCTGGGTTACAGAACCTGGTCCGAGCCCCACAAGTCACCCCATCTTGGATTCCCCTAGGTCTCTAGTTTTCAGAAATGCACAGGTTTGGTAGGTTTCCCTAGGTGCCGGCTGAGCTAGAGACCAAAATCTACAGGTAGGCACTTAGCAAAAAACACCTCTGTTTTCTCTCAAAAAATTGGATGTGTCCACGTTGCGCTTTGGGGCATTTCCTGTCGCGGGCGCTAGGCCTACCCACACAAGTGAGGTATCATTTTTATCGGGAGACTTGGGGAAACGCTGGGTGGAAGAAAATTTGTGGCTTCTCTCAGATTCCAGAACTTTCTACCACAGAAATGTGAGGAACATGTGTTTTTTTAGCCAAATCTTGAGGTTTGCAAAGGATTCTGGGTAACAGAACCTGTTCCGAGCCCCACAACTCACCCCATCTTGGATTCCCCTAGGTCTCTAGTTGTCAGAAATGCACAGGTTTGGTAGGTTTCCCTAGGTGTCGGCTGAGCTAGAGGCCAAAATCTACAGGTAGGCACTTTGCAATAAACACCTCTGTTTTCTTTAAAAAAATTGGATGTGTCCATGTTGCGCTTTGGGGCATTTCCTGTCGCGGGTGCTAAGCCTACCCACACAAGTGAGGTATCATTTTTATCGGGAGACTTGGGGGAACGCTGGGTGGAAGGAAATTTGTGGCTTCTCTCAGATTCCAGAACTTTCTACCACAGAAATGTGAGGAACATGTGTTTTTTTAGCCAAATTTTGAGGTTTGCAAAGGATTCTGGGTAACAGAACCTGTTCCGAGCCCCACAAGTCACCTCATCTTGGATTCCCCTAGGTCTCTAGTTTTCAGAAATGCACAGGTTTGGTAGGTTTCCCTAGGTGCCGGCTGAGCTAGAGGCCAAAATCTACAGGTAGGCACTTTGCAAAAAACACCTCTGTTTTCTTTCAAAAAATTGGATGTGTCCACATTGCGCTTTGGGGCATTTCACGTCGCGGGCGCTAGGCCTACCCACACAAGTGAGGTATCATTTTTATCGGGAGACTTGGGGGAACGCTGGGTGGAAGGAAATTTGTGGCTCCTCTCAGATTCCAGAACTTTCTGCCACAGAAATGTGAGGCTTGAGGTTTGCAAAGGATTCTGGGTAACAGAACCTGGTCAGAGCCCCAAAAGTCACCCCATCTTGGATTCCCCTAGGTCTCTAGTTTTCAGAAATGCACAGGTTTGGTAGGTTTCCCTAGGTGCCGGCTGAGCTAGAGGCCAAAATCTACAGGTAGGCACTTTGCAAAAAACACCTCTGTTTTCTTTCAAAAAATTGGATGTGTCCACATTGCGCTTTGGGGCATTTCATGTCGCGGGCGCTAGGCCTACCCACACAAGTGAGGTATCATTTTTATCGAGATACTTGGGGGAACGCTGGGTGGAAGGAAATTTGTGGCTCCTCTCAGATTCCAGAACTTTCTGCCACAGAAATGTGAGGCTTGAGGTTTGCAAAGGATTCTGGGTAACAGAACCTGGTCAGAGCCCCAAAAGTCACCCCATCTTGGATTCCCCTAGGTCTCTAGTTTTCAGAAATGCACAGGTTTGGTAGGTTTCCCTAGGTGCCGGCTGAGCTAGAGGCCAAAATCTACAGGTAGGCACTTTGCAAAAAACACCTCTGTTTTCTTTCAAAAAATTGGATGTGTCCACATTGCGCTTTGGGGCATTTCATGTCGCGGGCGCTAGGCCTACCCACACAAGTGAGGTATCATTTTTATCGGGAGACTTGGGGGAACGCTGGGTGGAAGGAAATTTGTGGCTCCTCTCAGATTCCAGAACTTTCTGCCACAGAAATGTGAGGCTTGAGGTTTGCAAAGGATTCTGGGTAACAGAACCTGGTCAGAGCCCCACAAGTCACCCCATCTTGGATTCCCCTAGGTCTCTAGTTGTCAGAAATGCACAGGTTTGGTAGGTTTCCCTAGGTGCCGGCTGAGCTAGAGGCCAAAACCTACAGGCAGGCACTTTGCAAAAAACACCTCTGTTTTCTTTCAAAAAATTGGATGTGTCCACGTTGCGCTTTGGGGCATTTCCTGTCGTGGGCGCTAGGCCTACCCACACAACTGAGGTATCATTTTTATCGGGAGACTTGGGGGAACGCTGGGTGGAAGGAAATTTGTGGCTCCTCTCAGATTCCAGAACTTTCTGCCACAGAAATGTGAGGAACATGTGTTTTTTTACCCAAATTTTGAGGTTTGCAAAGGATTCTGGGTTACAGTACCTGTTCCGAGCCCCACAAGTCACCCCATCTTGGATTCCCCTAGGTCTCTAGTTTTCAGAAATGCACAGGTTTGGTAGGTTTCCCTAGGTGCCGGCTGAGCTAAAGGCCAAAATCTACAGGTAGGCACTTTACAAAAAACACCTCTGTTTTCTCTCAAAAAATTGGATGTGTCCACGTTGCGCTTTGGGGCATTTCCTGTCCCGGGCGCTAGGCCTACCCACACAAGTGAGGTATCATTTTTATCGGGAGACTTGGGGGAACGCTGGGTGGAAGGAAATTTGTGACTCCTCTCAGATTCCAGAACTTTCTGCCACAGAAATGTGAGGAACATGTGTTTTTTTAGCCAAATCTTGAGGTTTGCAAAGGATTCTGGGTAACAGAACCTGTTCCGAGCCCCACAAGTCACCCCATCTTGGATTCCCCTAGGTCTCTAGTTTTCAGAAATGCACAGGTTTGGTAGGTTTCCCTAGGTGCCGGCTGAGCTAGAGGCCAAAATCTACAGGTAGGCACTTTGCAAAAAACACCTCTGTTTTCTTTAAAAAAATTTGATGTGTCCACGTTGCGCTATGGGGCATTTCCTTTCGCGAGCGCTAGGCCTACCCACACAAGTGAGGTATCATTTTTATCGGTAGACTTGGGGGAACGCTGGGTGGAAGGAAATTTGTGGGTCCTCTCAGATTCCAGAACTTTCTGCCACAGAAATGTGAGGAACATGTGTTTTTTTTGCCAAATTTGGAGGTTTGCAAAGGATTCTGGGTTACAGAACCTGGTCCGAGCCCCACAAGTCACCCCATCTTGGATTCCCCTAGGTCTCTAGTTTTCAGAAATGCACAGGTTTGGTAGGTTTCCCTAGGTGCTGGCTGAGCTAGAGGCCAAAATCTACAGGTAGGCACTTTGCAAAAAACACCTCTGTTTTCTTTAAAAATATTGGATGTGTCCACGTTGCGCTTTGGGGCACTTCCTGTCGCGGGCGCTAGGCCTACCCACACAAGTGAGGTATCATTTTTATCGGGAGAATTGGGGGAACGCTGGGTGGAAGGAAATTTATGGGTCCTCTCAGATTCCAGAATTTTCTGCCACAGAAATGTGAGGAACATGTGTTTTTTTAGCCAAATCATGAGGTTTGCAAAGGATTCTGGGTAACAGAACCTGGTCAGAGCCCCACAAGTCACCCCATCTTGGATTCCCCTAGGTCTCTAGTTGTCAGAAATGCACAGGTTTGGTAGGTTTCCCTAGGTGCCGGCTGAGCTAGAGGCCAAAATCTACAGGTAGGCACTTTGCAAAAAACACCTCTGTTTTCTTTCAAAAAATTTGATGTGTCCCCGTTGCGCTTTGGGACATTTCCTGTCGCAGCGCTAGGCCTACCCACACAAGTGAGGTATCATTTTTATCGGGAGACTTGGGGGAACGCTGGGTAAAAGGAAATTTGTGGCTCCTCTCAGATTCCAGAACTTTCTGCCACAGAAATGTGAGGCTTGAGGTTTGCAAAGGATTCAGGGTAACAGAACCTGGTCAGAGCCCCACAAGTCACCCCATCTTGGATTCCCCTAGGTCTCTAGTTTTCAGAAATGCACAGGTTTGGTAGGTTTCCCTAGGTGCCGGCTGAGCTAGAGGCCAAAATCTACAGGTAGGCACTTTGTAAAAAACACCTCTGTTTTCTTTCAAAAAATTGGATGTGTCCACGTTGCGCTTTGGGGCATTTCCTGTCGCGGGCGCTAGGCCTACCCACACAAGTGAGGTATCATTTTTATCGGGAGACTTGGGGGAACGCTGGGTGGAAGGAAATATGAGGCTCCTCTCAGATTCCAGAACTTGCTACCACAGAAATGTGAGGAACATGTGTTTTTTAGCCAAATTTTGAGGTATGCAAAGGATTCTGGGTAACATAACCTGTTCCGAGCCCCACAAGTCACCCCATCTTGGATTCCCCTAGGTCTCTAGTTTTCAGAAATACACAGGTTTGGTAGGTTTCCCTAGGTGCCGGCTGAGCTAGAGGCCAAAATCTACAGGTAGGCACTTTGCAAAAAACACCTCTGTTTTCTTTCAAAAAATTGGATGTGTCCACGTTGCGCTTTGAGGCATTTCCTGTCGCGGCGCTAGGCCTACCCACACAAGTGAGGTATCATTTTTATCGGGAAACTTGGGGGAACGTTCGGTAAAAGGAAATTTGTGGCTCCTCTCAGATTCCAGAACTTTCTGCCACAGAAATGTGAGGAACATGTGTTTTTTTAGCCAAATCTTGAGGTTTGCAAAGGATTCTGGGTAACAGAACCTGGTCAGAGCCCCACATGTCACCCCATCTTGGATTCCCCTAGGTCTCTAGTTTTCAGAAATGCACAGGTTTGGTAGGTTTCCCTAGGTGCCGGCTGAGCTAGAAGCCAAAATCTACAGGTAGGCACTTTGCAAAAAACACCTCTGTTTTCTTAAAAAAAATTGGATGTGTCCACGTTGCGCTTTGGGGCATTTCCTGTCGCGGGCGCTAGGCCTACCCACACAAGTGAGGTATCATTTTTATCGGGAGACTTGGGGGAACGCTGGGTGGAAGGAAATTTGTGGCTCCTCTCAGATTCCAGAACTGTCTACCACAGAAATGTGAGGAACATGTGTTTTTTTAGCCAAATTTTGAGGTTTGCAAAGGATTCTGGGTTACAGTACCTGGTCCGAGCCCCACAAGTCACCCCATCTTGGATTCCCCTAGGTCTCTAGTTGTCAGAAATGCACAGGTTTGGTAGGTTTCCCTAGGTGCCGGCTGAGCTAGAGGCCAAAATCTACAGATAGGCACTTTGCAAAAAACACCTCTGTTTTCTTTCAAAAAATTGGATGTGTACACGTTGCGCTTTGGGGCATTTCCTGTCGCGGCGCTAGGCCTACCCACACAAGTGAGGTATCATTTTTATCGGGAGTCATGGGGGAACGCTGGGTGGAAGGAAATTTGTGGCTCCTCTCAGATTCCAGAACTTTCTGCCACAGAAATGTGAGGAACATGTGTTTTTTTAGCCAAATCTTGAGGTTTGCAAAGGATTCTGGGTAACAGAACCTGGTCAGAGCCCAACATGTCACCCCATCTTGGATTCCCCTAGGTCTCTAGTTTTCAGAAATGCACAGGTTTGGTAGGTTTCCCTAGGTGCCGGCTGAGCTAGAGGCCAAAATCTACAGGTAGGCACTTTGCAAAAAACACCTCTGTTTTCTTTAAAATAATTGGATGTGTCCACGTTGCGCTTTGGGGCATTTCCTGTCGCGGGCGCTAGGCCTACCCACACAAGTGAGGTATCATTTTTATCAGGAGACTTGGGGGAACGCTGGGTGGAAGGAAATTTATGGCTCCTCTCAGATTCAGGAACTTTCTGCCACAGAAATGTGAGGAACACGTGTTTTTTTTGCCAAATCTTGAGGTTTGCAAAGGATTCTGGATAACAGAACCTGGTCCGAGCCCCACAAGTCACCCCATCTTGGATTCCCCTAGGTCTCTAGTTGTCAGAAATGCACAGGTTTGGTAGGTTTCCCTAGGTGCCGGCTGAGCTAGAGGCCAAAATCTACAGGTAGGCACTTTGCAAAAAACACCTCTGTTTTCTTTCAAAAAATTGGATGTGTCCACGTTGCGCTTTGGGGCATTTCCTGTCGCGGGCGCTAGGCCTACCCACACAAGTGAGGTATCATTTTTATCGGGAGACTTGGGGGAACGCTGGGTGGAAGGAAATTTATGGCTCCTCTCAGATTCCAGAACTTTCTGCCACAGAAATGTGAGGAACATGTGTTTTTTTTGCCAAATCTTGAGGTTTGCAAAGGATTCTGGTTAACAGAACCTGGTCAGAGCCCCACAAGTCACCCCATCTTGGATTCCCCGAGGTCTCTAGTTGTCAGAAATGCACAGGTTTGGTAGGTTTCCCTAGGTGCCGGCTGAGCTAGAGGCCAAAATCTACAGGTAGGCACTTTGCAAAAAACACCTCTGTTTTCTTTCAAAAAATTGGATGTGTCCACGTTGCGCTTTGGGGCATTTCCTGTCGCGGGCGCTAGGCCTACCCACACAACTGAGGTATCATTTTTATCGGGAGACTTGGGGGAACGCTGGGTGGAAGGAAATTTGTGGCTCCTCTCAGATTCCAGAACTTTCTGCCACAGAAATGTGAGGAACATGTGTTTTTTTAGCCAAATTTTGAGGTTTGCAAAGGATTCTGGGTTACAGTACCTGGTCCGAGCCCCACAAGTCACCACATCTTGGATTCCCCTAGGTCTCTAGTTTTCAGAAATGCACAGGTTTGGTAGGTTTCCCTAGGTGCCGGCTGAGCTAAAGGCCAAAATCTACAGGTAGGCACTTTGCAAAAAACACCTCTGTTTTCTCTCAAAAAATTGGATGTGTCCACGTTGCGCTTTGGGGCACTTCCTGTCGCGGGCGCTAGGCCTACCCACACAAGTGAGGTATCATTTTTATCGGGAGACTTGGGGGAACGCTGGGTGGAAGGAAATTTGTGGCTCCTCTCAGATTCCAGAACTTTCTGCCACAGAAATGTGAGGAACATGTGTTTTTTTAGCCAAATCTTGAGGTTTGCAAAGGATTCTGGGTAACAGAACCTGTTCCGAGCCCCACAAGTCACCCCATCTTGGATTCCCCTAGGTCTCTAGTTTTAAGAAATGCACAGGTTTGGTAGGTTTCCCTAGGTGCCGGCTGAGCTAGAGGCCAAAATCTACAGGTAGGCACTTTGCAAAAAACACCTCTGTTTTCTTTAAAAAAATTGGATGTGTCCACGTTGCGCTATGGGGCATTTCCTTTCGCGAGCGCTAGGCCTACCCACACAAGTGAGGTATCATTTTTATCGGTAGACTTGGGGGAACGCTGGGTGGAAGGAAATTTGTGGCTCCTCTCAGATTCCAGAACTTTCTGCCACAGAAATGTGAGGAACATGTGTTTTTTTAGCCAAATTTGGAGGTTTGCAAAGGATTCTGGGTTACAGAACCTGGTCCGAGCCCCACAAGTCACCCCATCTTGGATTCCCCTAGGTCTCTAGTTTTCAGAAATGCACAGGTTTGGTAGGTTTCCCTAGGTGCCGGCTGAGCTAGAGGCCAAAATCTACAGGTAGGCACTGTGCAAAAAACACCTCTGTTTTCATTCAAAATATTGGATGTGTCCACGTTGCGCTTTGGGGCACTTCCTGTCGCGGGCGCTAGGCCTACCCACACAAGTGAGGTATCATTTTTATCGGGAGAATTGGGGGAACGCTGGGTGGAAGGAAATTTATGGCTCCTCTCAGATTCCAGAATTTTCTGCCACAGAAATGTGAGGAACATGTGTTTTTTTAGCCAAATCATAAGGTTTGCAAAGGATTCTGGGTAACAGAACCTGGTCAGAGCCCCACAAGTCACCCCATCTTGGATTCCCCTAGGTCTCTAGTTGTCAGAAATGCACAGGTTTGGTAGGTTTCCCTAGGTGCCGGCTGAGCTAGAGGCCAAAATCTACAGGTAGGCACTTTGCAAAAAACACCTCTGTTTTCTTTCAAAAAATTTGATGTGTCCCCGTTGCGCTTTGGGGCATTTCCTGTCGCAGCGCTAGGCCTACCCACACAAGTGAGGTATCATTTTTATCGGGAGACTTGGGGGAACGCTGGGTAAAAGGAAATTTGTGGCTCCTCTCAGATTCCAGAACTTTCTGCCACAGAAATGTGAGGCTTGAGGTTTGCAAAGGATTCTGGGTAACAGAACCTGGTCAGAGCCCCACAAGTCACCCCATCTTGGATTCCCCTAGGTCTCTAGTTTTCAGAAATGCACAGGTTTGGTAGGTTTCCCTAGGTGCCGGCTGAGCTAGAGGCCAAAATCTACAGGTAGGCACTTTGTAAAAAACACCTCTGTTTTCTTTCAAAGAATTGGATGTGTCCACGTTGCGCTTTGGGGCATTTCCTGTCGCGGGCGCTAGGCCTACCCACACAAGTGAGGTATCATTTTTATCGGGAGACTTGGGGGAACGCTGGGTGGAAGGAAATATGTGGCTCCTCTCAGATTCCAGAACTTGCTACCACAGAAATGTGAGGAACATGTGTTTTTTAGCCAAATTTTGAGGTATGCAAAGGATTCTGGGTAACATAACCTGTTCCGAGCCCCACAAGTCACCCCATCTTGGATTCCCCTAGGTCTCTAGTTTTCAGAAATACACAGGTTTGGTAGGTTTCCCTAGGTGCCGGCTGAGCTAGAGGCCAAAATCTACAGGTAGGCACTTTGCAAAAAACACCTCTGTTTTCTTTCAAAAAATTGGATGTGTCCACGTTGCGCTTTGGGGCATTTCCTGTCGCGGCGCTAGGCCTACCCACACAAGTGAGGTACCATTTTTATCGGGAAACTTGGGGGAACGTTGGGTAAAAGGAAATTTGTGGCTCCTCTCAGATTCCAGAACTTTCTGCCACAGAAATGTGAGGAACATTTGTTTTTTTAGCCAAATCTTGAGGTTTGCAAAGGATTCTGGGTAACAGAACCTGGTCAGAGCCCCACATGTCACCCCATCTTGGATTCCCCTAGGTCTCTAGTTTTCAGAAATGCACAGGTTTGGTAGGTTTCCCTAGGTGCCGGCTGAGCTAGAAGCCAAAATCTACAGGTAGGCACTTTGCAAAAAACACCTCTGTTTTCTTAAAAAAAATTGGATGTGTCCACGTTGCGCTTTGGGGCATTTCCTGTCGCGGGCGCTAGGCCTACCCACACAAGTGAGGTATCATTTTTATCGGGAGACTTGGGGGAACGCTGGGTGGAAGGAAATTTGTGGCTCCTCTCAGATTCCAGAACTGTCTGCCACAGAAATGTGAGGAACATGTGTTTTTTTAGCCAAATTTTGAGGTTTGCAAAGGATTCTGGGTTACAGTACCTGGTCCGAGCCCCACAAGTCACCCCATCTTGGATTCCCCTAGGTCTCTAGTTGTCAGAAATGCACAGGTTTGGTAGGTTTCCCTAGGTGCCGGCTGAGCTAGAGGCCAAAATCTACAGATAGGCACTTTGCAAAAAACACCTCTGTTTACTTTCAAAAAATTGGATGTGTACACGTTGCGCTTTGGGGCATTTCCTGTCGCGGGCGCTAGCCCTACCCACACAAGTGAGGTATCATTTTTATCGGGAGACTTGGGGGAACGCTGGGTGGAAGGATATTTGTGGCTCCTCTCAGATTCCAGAACTTGCTACCACAGAAATGTGAGGAACATGTATTTTTTAGCCAAAGTTTGAGGTATGCAAAGGATTCTGGGTAACAGAACCTGTTCCGAGCCCCACAAGTCACCCCATCTTAGATTCCCCTAGGTCTCTAGTTTTCAGAAATACACAGGTTTGGTAGGTTTCCCTAGGTGCCGGCTGAGCTAGAGGCCAAAATCTACAGGTAGGCACTTTGCAAAAAACACCTCTGTTTTCTTTCAAAATATTGGATGTGTCCACGTTGCGCTTTGGGGCATTTCCTGTCGCGGCGCTAGGCCTACCCACACAAGTGAGGTATCATTTTTATCGGGAGACTTGGGGGAACGCTGGGTGGAAGGAAATTTGTGGCTCCTCTCAGATTCCAGAACTTTCTGCCACAGAAATATGAGGAACATGTGTTTTTTTAGCCAAATCTTGAGGTTTGCAAAGGATTCTGGGTAACAGAACCTGGTCAGAGCCCAACATGTCACCCCATCTTGGATTCTCCTAGGTCTCTAGTTTTCAGAAATGCACAGGTTTGGTAGGTTTCCCTAGGTGCCGGCTCAGCTAGAGGCCAAAATCTACAGGTAGGCACTTTGCAAAAAACACCTCTGTTTTCTTTAAAATAATTGGATGTGTCCACGTTGCGCTTTGGGGCATTTCCTGTCGCGGGCGCTAGGCCTACCCACACAAGTGAGGTATCATTTTTATCGGGAGACTTGGGGGAACGTTGGGTGGAAGGAAATTTATGGCTACTCTCAGATTCAGGAACTTTCTGCCACAGAAATGTGAGGAACATGTGTTTTTTTTGCCAAATCTTGAGGTTTGCAAAGGATTCTGGGTAACAGAACCTGGTCAGAGCCCCACAAGTCACCCCATCTTGGATTCCCCTAGGTCTCTAGTTGTCAGAAATGCACAGGTTTGGTAGGTTTCCCTAGGTGCCGGCTGAGCTAGATGCCAAAATCTACAGGTAGGCACTTTGCAAAAAACACCTCTGTTTTCTTTCAAAAAATTGGATGTGTCCACGTTGCGCTCTGGGGCATTTCCTGTCGCGGGCGCTAGGCCTACCCACACAACTGAGGTATCATTTTTATCGGGAGACTTGGGGGAACGCTGGGTGGAAGGAAATTTGTGGCTCCTCTCAGATTGCAGAACTTTCTGCCACAGAAATGTGAGGAACATGTGTTTTTTTAGCCAAATTTTGAGGTTTGCAAAGGATTCTGGGTTACAGTACCTGGTCCGAGCCCCACAAGTCACCCCATCTTGGATTCCCCTAGGTCTCTAGTTTTCAGAAATGCACAGGTTTGGTAGGTTTCCCTAGGTGCCGGCTGAGCTAGAGGCCAAAATCTACAGGTAGGCACTTTGCAAAAAACACCTCTGTTTTCTTTAAAAAAATTGGATGTGTCCATGTTGCGCTATGGGGCATTTCCTGTCGCGAGCGCTAGGCCTACCCACACAAGTGAGGTATCATTTTTATCGGGAGACTTGGGGGAACGCTGGGTGGAAGGAAATTTGTGGGTCCTCTCAGATTCCAGAACTTTCTGCCACAGAAATGTGAGGAACATGTGTTTTTTTAGCCAAATTTGGAGGTTTGCAAAGGATTCTGGGTTACAGAACCTGGTCAGAGCCCCACAAGTCACCCCATCTTGGATTCCCCTAGGTCTCTAGTTGTCAGAAATGCACAGGTTTGGTAGGTTTCCCTAGGTGCCGGCTGAGCTAGAGGCCAAAATCTACAGGTAGGCACTTTGCAAAAAACACCTCTGTTTTCTTTCAAAAAATTGGATATGTCCACGTTGCGCTTTGGGGCATTTCCTGTCGCGGGCGCTAGGCCTACCCACACAAGTGAGGTATCATTTTTATCGGGAGACTTGGGGGAACGCTGGGTGGAAGGAAATTTGTGGCTCCTCTCAGATTCCAGAACTTTCTGCCACAGAAATGTGAGGAACATGTGTTTTTTTAGCCAAATCTTGAGGTTTGCAAAGGATTCTGGGTTACAGTACCTGGTCCGAGCCCCACAAGTCACCCCATCTTGGATTCCCCTAGGTCTCTAGTTTTCAGAAATGCACAGGTTTGGTAGGTTTCCCTAGGTGCCGGCTGAGCTAGAGGCCAAAATCTACAGGTAGGCACTTTGCAAAAAACACCTCTGTTTTCTTTAAAAAAAATGGATGTGTCCATGTTGCGCTATGGGGCATTTCCTGTCGCGAGCGCTAGGCCTACCCACACAAGTGAGGTATCATTTTTATCGGGAGACTTGGGGGAACGCTGGGTGGAAGGAAATTTGTGGGTCCTCTCAGATTCCAGAACTTTCTGCCACAGAAATGTGAGGAACATGTGTTTTTTTAGCCAAATTTGGAGGTTTGCAAAGGATTCTGGGTTACAGAACCTGGTCCGAGCCCCACAAGTCACCCCATCTTGGATTCCCCTAGGTCTCTAGTTTTCAGAAATGCACAGGTTTGGTAGGTTTCCCTAGGTGCCGGCTGAGCTAGAGGCCAAAATCTACAGGTAGGCACTTTGCAAAAAACACCTCTGTTTTCTTTCAAAAAATTGGATGTGTCCACGTTGCGCTTTGGGGCACTTCCTGTCGCGGGCGCTAGGCCTACCCACACAAGTGAGGTATCATTTTTATCGGGAGAATTGGGGGAACGCTGGGTGGAAGGAAATTTATGGCTCCTCTCAGATTCCAGAATTTTCTGCCACAGAAATGTGAGGAACATGTGTTTTTTTAGCCAAATCTTGAGGTTTGCAAAGGATTCTGGGTAACAGAACCTGGTCAGAGCCCCACAAGTCACCCCATCTTGGATTCCCCTAGGTCTCTAGTTGTCAGAAATGCACAGGTTTGGTAGGTTTCCCTAGGTGCCGGCTGAGCTAGAGGCCAAAATCTACAGGTAGGCACTTAGCAAAAAACACCTCTGTTTTCTTTCAAAAAATTGGATATGTCCACGTTGCGCTTTGGGGCATTTCCTGTCGCGGGCGCTAGGCCTACCCACACAAGTGAGGTATCATTTTTATCGGGAGACTTGGGGGAACGCTGGGTGGAAGGAAATTTGTGGCTCCTCTCAGATTCCAGAACTTTCTGCCACAGAAATATGAGGAACATGTGTTTTTTTAGCCAAATCTTGAGGTTTGCAAAGGATTCTGGGTAACAGAACCTGGTCAGAGCCCAACATGTCACCCCATCTTGGATTCCCCTAGGTCTCTAGTTTTCAGAAATGCACAGGTTTGGTAGGTTTCCCTAGGTGCCGGCTCAGCTAGAGGCCAAAATCTACAGGTAGGCACTTTGCAAAAAACACCTCTGTTTTCTTTATAATAATTGGATGTGTCCACGTTGCGCTTTGGGGCATTTCCTGTCGCGGGCGCTAGGCCTACCCACACAAGTGAGGTATCATTTTTATCTGGAGACTTGGGGGAACGCTGGGTGGAAGGAAATTTATGGCTACTCTCAGATTCAGGAACTTTCTGCCACAGAAATGTGAGGAACATGTGTTTTTTTTGCCAAATCTTGAGGTTTGCAAAGGATTCTGGGTAACAGAACCTGGTCAGAGCCCCACAAGTCACCCCATCTTGGATTCCCCTAGGTCTCTAGTTGTCAGAAATGCACAGGTTTGGTAGGTTTCCCTAGGTGCCGGCTGAGCTAGAGGCCAAAATCTACAGGTAGGCACTTTGCAAAAAACACCTCTGTTTTCTTTCAAAAAATTGGATGTGTCCACGTTGCGCTCTGGGGCATTTCCTGTCGCGGGCGCTAGGCTTACCCACACAACTGAGGTATCATTTTTATCGGGAGACTTGGGGGAACGCTGGGTGGAAGGAAATTTGTGGCTCCTCTCAGATTCCAGAACTTTCTGCCACAGAAATGTGAGGAACATGTGTTTTTTTAGCCAAATTTTGAGGTTTGCAAAGGATTCTGGGTTACAGTACCTGGTCCGAGCCCCACAAGTCACCCCATCTTGGATTCCCCTAGGTCTCTAGTTTTCAGAAATGCACAGGTTTGGTAGGTTTCCCTAGGTGCCGGCTGAGCTAGAGGCCAAAATCTACAGGTAGGCACTTTGCAAAAAACACCTCTGTTTTCTTTAAAAAAATTGGATGTGTCCATGTTGCGCTATGGGGCATTTCCTGTCGCGAGCGCTAGGCCTACCCACACAAGTGAGGTATCATTTTTATCGGGAGACTTGGGGGAACGCTGGTTGGAAGGAAATTTGTGGGTCCTCTCAGATTCCAGAACTTTCTGCCACAGAAATGTGAGGAACATGTGTTTTTTTAGCCAAATTTGGAGGTTTGCAAAGGATTCTGGGTTACAGAACCTGGTCAGAGCCCCACAAGTCACCCCATCTTGGATTCCCCTAGGTCTCTAGTTGTCAGAAATGCACAGGTTTGGTAGGTTTCCCTAGGTGCCGGCTGAGCTAGAGGCCAAAATCTACAGGTAGGCACTTTGCAAAAAACACCTCTGTTTTCTTTCAAAAAATTTGATGTGTCCCCGTTGCGCTTTGGGGCATTTCCTGTCGCAGCGCTAGGCCTACCCACACAAGTGAGGTATCATTTTTATCGGGAGACTTGGGGGAACGCTGGGTAAAAGGAAATTTGTGGCTCCTCTCAGATTCCAGAACTTTCTGCCACAGAAATGTGAGGCTTGAGGTTTGCAAAGGATTCAGGGTAACAGAACCTGGTCAGAGCCCCACAAGTCACCCCATCTTGGATTCCCCTAGGTCTCTAGTTTTCAGAAATGCACAGGTTTGGTAGGTTTCCCTAGGTGCCGGCTGAGCTAGAGGCCAAAATCTACAGGTAGGCACTTTGTAAAAAACACCTCTGTTTTCTTTCAAAAAATTGGATGTGTCCACGTTGCGCTTTGGGGCATTTCCTGTCGCGGGCGCTAGGCCTACCCACACAAGTGAGGTATCATTTTTATCGGGAGACTTGGGGGAACGCTGGGTGGAAGGAAATATGAGGCTCCTCTCAGATTCCAGAACTTGCTACCACAGAAATGTGAGGAACATGTGTTTTTTAGCCAAATTTTGAGGTATGCAAAGGATTCTGGGTAACATAACCTGTTCCGAACCCCACAAGTCACCCCATCTTGGATTCCCCTAGGTCTCTAGTTTTCAGAAATACACAGGTTTGGTAGGTTTCCCTAGGTGCCGGCTGAGCTAGAGGCCAAAATCTACAGGTAGGCACTTTGCAAAAAACACCTCTGTTTTCTTTCAAAAAATTGGATGTGTCCACGTTGCGCTTTGAGGCATTTCCTGTCGCGGCGCTAGGCCTACCCACACAAGTGAGGTATCATTTTTATCGGGAAACTTGGGGGAACGTTCGGTAAAAGGAAATTTGTGGCTCCTCTCAGATTCCAGAACTTTCTGCCACAGAAATGTGAGGAACATGTGTTTTTTTAGCCAAATCTTGAGGTTTGCAAAGGATTCTGGGTAACAGAACCTGGTCAGAGCCCCACATGTCACCCCATCTTGGATTCCCCTAGGTCTCTAGTTTTCAGAAATGCACAGGTTTGGTAGGTTTCCCTAGGTGCCGGCTGAGCTAGAAGCCAAAATCTACAGGTAGGCACTTTGCAAAAAACACCTCTGTTTTCTTAAAAAAAATTGGATGTGTCCACGTTGCGCTTTGGGGCATTTCCTGTCGCGGGCGCTAGGCCTACCCACACAAGTGAGGTATCATTTTTATCGGGAGACTTGGGGGAACGCTGGGTGGAAGGAAATTTGTGGCTCCTCTCAGATTCCAGAACTGTCTACCACAGAAATGTGAGGAACATGTGTTTTTTTAGCCAAATTTTGAGGTTTGCAAAGGATTCTGGGTTACAGTACCTGGTCCGAGCCCCACAAGTCACCCCATCTTGGATTCCCCTAGGTCTCTAGTTGTCAGAAATGCACAGGTTTGGTAGGTTTCCCTAGGTGCCGGCTGAGCTAGAGGCCAAAATCTACAGATAGGCACTTTGCAAAAAACACCTCTGTTTTCTTTCAAAAAATTGGATGTGTACACGTTGCGCTTTGGGGCATTTCCTGTCGCGGCGCTAGGCCTACCCACACAAGTGAGGTATCATTTTTATCGGGAGTCATGGGGGAACGCTGGGTGGAAGGAAATTTGTGGCTCCTCTCAGATTCCAGAACTTTCTGCCACAGAAATGTGAGGAACATGTGTTTTTTTAGCCAAATCTTGAGGTTTGCAAAGGATTCTGGGTAACAGAACCTGGTCAGAGCCCAACATGTCACCCCATCTTGGATTCCCCTAGGTCTCTAGTTTTAAGAAATGCACAGGTTTGGTAGGTTTCCCTAGGTGCCGGCTGAGCTAGAGGCCAAAATCTACAGGTAGGCACTTTGCAAAAAACACCTCTGTTTTCTTTAAAAAAATTGGATGTGTCCACGTTGCGCTATGGGGCATTTCCTTTCGCGAGCGCTAGGCCTACCCACACAAGTGAGGTATCATTTTTATCGGTAGACTTGGGGGAACGCTGGGTGGAAGGAAATTTGTGGCTCCTCTCAGATTCCAGAACTTTCTGCCACAGAAATGTGAGGAACATGTGTTTTTTTAGCCAAATTTGGAGGTTTGCAAAGGATTCTGGGTTACAGAACCTGGTCCGAGCCCCACAAGTCACCCCATCTTGGATTCCCCTAGGTCTCTAGTTTTCAGAAATGCACAGGTTTGGTAGGTTTCCCTAGGTGCCGGCTGAGCTAGAGGCCAAAATCTACAGGTAGGCACTTTGCAAAAAACACCTCTGTTTTCATTCAAAATATTGGATGTGTCCACGTTGCGCTTTGGGGCACTTCCTGTCGCGGGCGCTAGGCCTACCCACACAAGTGAGGTATCATTTTTATCGGGAGAATTGGGGGAACGCTGGGTGGAAGGAAATTTATGGCTCCTCTCAGATTCCAGAATTTTCTGCCACAGAAATGTGAGGCTTGAGGTTTGCAAAGGATTCAGGGTAACAGAACCTGGTCAGAGCCCCACAAGTCACCCCATCTTGGATTCCCCTAGGTCTCTAGTTTTCAGAAATGCACAGGTTTGGTAGGTTTCCCTAGGTGCCGGCTGAGCTAGAGGCCAAAATCTACAGGTAGGCACTTTGTAAAAAACACCTCTGTTTTCTTTCAAAAAATTGGATGTGTCCACGTTGCGCTTTGGGGCATTTCCTGTCGCGGGCGCTAGGCCTACCCACACAAGTGAGGTATCATTTTTATCGGGAGACTTGGGGGAACGCTGGGTGGAAGGAAATATGAGGCTCCTCTCAGATTCCAGAACTTGCTACCACAGAAATGTGAGGAACATGTGTTTTTTAGCCAAATTTTGAGGTATGCAAAGGATTCTGGGTAACATAACCTGTTCCGAGCCCCACAAGTCACCCCATCTTGGATTCCCCTAGGTCTCTAGTTTTCAGAAATACACAGGTTTGGTAGGTTTCCCTAGGTGCCGGCTGAGCTAGAGGCCAAAATCTACAGGTAGGCACTTTGCAAAAAACACCTCTGTTTTCTTTCAAAAAATTGGATGTGTCCACGTTGCGCTTTGAGGCATTTCCTGTCGCGGCGCTAGGCCTACCCACACAAGTGAGGTATCATTTTTATCGGGAAACTTGGGGGAACGTTCGGTAAAAGGAAATTTGTGGCTCCTCTCAGATTCCAGAACTTTCTGCCACAGAAATGTGAGGAACATGTGTTTTTTTAGCCAAATCTTGAGGTTTGCAAAGGATTCTGGGTAACAGAACCTGGTCAGAGCCCCACATGTCACCCCATCTTGGATTCCCCTAGGTCTCTAGTTTTCAGAAATGCACAGGTTTGGTAGGTTTCCCTAGGTGCCGGCTGAGCTAGAAGCCAAAATCTACAGGTAGGCACTTTGCAAAAAACACCTCTGTTTTCTTAAAAAAAATTGGATGTGTCCACGTTGCGCTTTGGGGCATTTCCTGTCGCGGGCGCTAGGCCTACCCACACAAGTGAGGTATCATTTTTATCGGGAGACTTGGGGGAACGCTGGGTGGAAGGAAATTTGTGGCTCCTCTCAGATTCCAGAACTGTCTACCACAGAAATGTGAGGAACATGTGTTTTTTTAGCCAAATTTTGAGGTTTGCAAAGGATTCTGGGTTACAGTACCTGGTCCGAGCCCCACAAGTCACCCCATCTTGGATTCCCCTAGGTCTCTAGTTGTCAGAAATGCACAGGTTTGGTAGGTTTCCCTAGGTGCCGGCTGAGCTAGAGGCCAAAATCTACAGATAGGCACTTTGCAAAAAACACCTCTGTTTTCTTTCAAAAAATTGGATGTGTACACGTTGCGCTTTGGGGCATTTCCTGTCGCGGCGCTAGGCCTACCCACACAAGTGAGGTATCATTTTTATCGGGAGTCATGGGGGAACGCTGGGTGGAAGGAAATTTGTGGCTCCTCTCAGATTCCAGAACTTTCTGCCACAGAAATGTGAGGAACATGTGTTTTTTTAGCCAAATCTTGAGGTTTGCAAAGGATTCTGGGTAACAGAACCTGGTCAGAGCCCAACATGTCACCCCATCTTGGATTCCCCTAGGTCTCTAGTTTTAAGAAATGCACAGGTTTGGTAGGTTTCCCTAGGTGCCGGCTGAGCTAGAGGCCAAAATCTACAGGTAGGCACTTTGCAAAAAACACCTCTGTTTTCTTTAAAAAAATTGGATGTGTCCACGTTGCGCTATGGGGCATTTCCTTTCGCGAGCGCTAGGCCTACCCACACAAGTGAGGTATCATTTTTATCGGTAGACTTGGGGGAACGCTGGGTGGAAGGAAATTTGTGGCTCCTCTCAGATTCCAGAACTTTCTGCCACAGAAATGTGAGGAACATGTGTTTTTTTAGCCAAATTTGGAGGTTTGCAAAGGATTCTGGGTTACAGAACCTGGTCCGAGCCCCACAAGTCACCCCATCTTGGATTCCCCTAGGTCTCTAGTTTTCAGAAATGCACAGGTTTGGTAGGTTTCCCTAGGTGCCGGCTGAGCTAGAGGCCAAAATCTACAGGTAGGCACTTTGCAAAAAACACCTCTGTTTTCATTCAAAATATTGGATGTGTCCACGTTGCGCTTTGGGGCACTTCCTGTCGCGGGCGCTAGGCCTACCCACACAAGTGAGGTATCATTTTTATCGGGAGAATTGGGGGAACGCTGGGTGGAAGGAAATTTATGGCTCCTCTCAGATTCCAGAATTTTCTGCCACAGAAATGTGAGGCTTGAGGTTTGCAAAGGATTCAGGGTAACAGAACCTGGTCAGAGCCCCACAAGTCACCCCATCTTGGATTCCCCTAGGTCTCTAGTTTTCAGAAATGCACAGGTTTGGTAGGTTTCCCTAGGTGCCGGCTGAGCTAGAGGCCAAAATCTACAGGTAGGCACTTTGTAAAAAACACCTCTGTTTTCTTTCAAAAAATTGGATGTGTCCACGTTGCGCTTTGGGGCATTTCCTGTCGCGGGCGCTAGGCCTACCCACACAAGTGAGGTATCATTTTTATCGGGAGACTTGGGGGAACGCTGGGTGGAAGGAAATATGAGGCTCCTCTCAGATTCCAGAACTTGCTACCACAGAAATGTGAGGAACATGTGTTTTTTAGCCAAATTTTGAGGTATGCAAAGGATTCTGGGTAACATAACCTGTTCCGAGCCCCACAAGTCACCCCATCTTGGATTCCCCTAGGTCTCTAGTTTTCAGAAATACACAGGTTTGGTAGGTTTCCCTAGGTGCCGGCTGAGCTAGAGGCCAAAATCTACAGGTAGGCACTTTGCAAAAAACACCTCTGTTTTCTTTCAAAAAATTGGATGTGTCCACGTTGCGCTTTGAGGCATTTCCTGTCGCGGCGCTAGGCCTACCCACACAAGTGAGGTATCATTTTTATCGGGAAACTTGGGGGAACGTTCGGTAAAAGGAAATTTGTGGCTCCTCTCAGATTCCAGAACTTTCTGCCACAGAAATGTGAGGAACATGTGTTTTTTTAGCCAAATCTTGAGGTTTGCAAAGGATTCTGGGTAACAGAACCTGGTCAGAGCCCCACATGTCACCCCATCTTGGATTCCCCTAGGTCTCTAGTTTTCAGAAATGCACAGGTTTGGTAGGTTTCCCTAGGTGCCGGCTGAGCTAGAAGCCAAAATCTACAGGTAGGCACTTTGCAAAAAACACCTCTGTTTTCTTAAAAAAAATTGGATGTGTCCACGTTGCGCTTTGGGGCATTTCCTGTCGCGGGCGCTAGGCCTACCCACACAAGTGAGGTATCATTTTTATCGGGAGACTTGGGGGAACGCTGGGTGGAAGGAAATTTGTGGCTCCTCTCAGATTCCAGAACTGTCTACCACAGAAATGTGAGGAACATGTGTTTTTTTAGCCAAATTTTGAGGTTTGCAAAGGATTCTGGGTTACAGTACCTGGTCCGAGCCCCACAAGTCACCCCATCTTGGATTCCCCTAGGTCTCTAGTTGTCAGAAATGCACAGGTTTGGTAGGTTTCCCTAGGTGCCGGCTGAGCTAGAGGCCAAAATCTACAGATAGGCACTTTGCAAAAAACACCTCTGTTTTCTTTCAAAAAATTGGATGTGTACACGTTGCGCTTTGGGGCATTTCCTGTCGCAGCGCTAGGCCTACCCACACAAGTGAGGTATCATTTTTATCGGGAGTCATGGGGGAACGCTGGGTGGAAGGAAATTTGTGGCTCCTCTCAGATTCCAGAACTTTCTGCCACAGAAATGTGAGGAACATGTGTTTTTTTAGCCAAATCTTGAGGTTTGCAAAGGATTCTGGGTAACAGAACCTGGTCAGAGCCCAACATGTCACCCCATCTTGGATTCCCCTAGGTCTCTAGTTTTAAGAAATGCACAGGTTTGGTAGGTTTCCCTAGGTGCCGGCTGAGCTAGAGGCCAAAATCTACAGGTAGGCACTTTGCAAAAAACACCTCTGTTTTCTTTAAAAAAATTGGATGTGTCCACGTTGCGCTATGGGGCATTTCCTTTCGCGAGCGCTAGGCCTACCCACACAAGTGAGGTATCATTTTTATCGGTAGACTTGGGGGAACGCTGGGTGGAAGGAAATTTGTGGCTCCTCTCAGATTCCAGAACTTTCTGCCACAGAAATGTGAGGAACATGTGTTTTTTTAGCCAAATTTGGAGGTTTGCAAAGGATTCTGGGTTACAGAACTTGGTCCGAGCCCCACAAGTCACCCCATCTTGGATTCCCCTAGGTCTCTAGTTTTCAGAAATGCACAGGTTTGGTAGGTTTCCCTAGGTGCCGGCTGAGCTAGAGGCCAAAATCTACAGGTAGGCACTTTGCAAAAAACACCTCTGTTTTCATTCAAAATATTGGATGTGTCCACGTTGCGCTTTGGGGCACTTCCTGTCGCGGGCGCTAGGCCTACCCACACAAGTGAGGTATCATTTTTATCGGGAGAATTGGGGGAACGCTGGGTGGAAGGAAATTTATGGCTCCTCTCAGATTCCAGAATTTTCTGCCACAGAAATGTGAGGAACATGTGTTTTTTTAGCCAAATCATAAGGTTTGCAAAGGATTCTGGGTAACAGAACCTGGTCAGAGCCCCACAAGTCACCCCATCTTGGATTCCCCTAGGTCTCTAGTTGTCAGAAATGCACAGGTTTCGTAGGTTTCCCTAGGTGCCGGCTGAGCTAGAGGCCAAAATCTACAGGTAGGCACTTTGCAAAAAACACCTCTGTTTTCTTTCAAAAAATTTGATGTGTCCCCGTTGCGCTTTGGGGCATTTCCTGTCGCAGCGCTAGGCCTACCCACACAAGTGAGGTATCATTTTTATCGGGAGACTTGGGGGAACGCTGGGTAAAAGGAAATTTGTGGCTCCTCTCAGATTCCAGAACTTTCTGCCACAGAAATGTGAGGCTTGAGGTTTGCAAAGGATTCAGGGTAACAGAACCTGGTCAGAGCCCCACAAGTCACCCCATCTTGGATTCCCCTAGGTCTCTAGTTTTCAGAAATGCACAGGTTTGGTAGGTTTCCCTAGGTGCCGGCTGAGCTAGAGGCCAAAATCTACAGGTAGGCACTTTGTAAAAAACACCTCTGTTTTCTTTCAAAGAATTGGATGTGTCCACGTTGCGCTTTGGGGCATTTCCTGTCGCGGGCGCTAGGCCTACCCACACAAGTGAGGTATCATTTTTATCGGGAGACTTGGGGGAACGCTGGGTGGAAGGAAATATGTGGCTCCTCTCAGATTCCAGAACTTGCTACCACAGAAATGTGAGGAACATGTGTTTTTTAGCCAAATTTTGAGGTATGCAAAGGATTCTGGGTAACATAACCTGTTCCGAGCCCCACAAGTCACCCCATCTTGGATTCCCCTAGGTCTCTAGTTTTCAGAAATACACAGGTTTGGTAGGTTTCCCTAGGTGCCGGCTGAGCTAGAGGCCAAAATCTACAGGTAGGCACTTTGCAAAAAACACCTCTGTTTTCTTTCAAAAAATTGGATGTGTCCACGTTGCGCTTTGGGGCATTTCCTGTCGCGGCGCTAGGCCTACCCACACAAGTGAGGTACCATTTTTATCGGGAAACTTGGGGGAACGTTGGGTAAAAGGAAATTTGTGGCTCCTCTCAGATTCCAGAACTTTCTGCCACAGAAATGTGAGGAACATGTGTTTTTTTAGCCAAATCTTGAGGTTTGCAAAGGATTCTGGGTAACAGAACCTGGTCAGAGCCCCACATGTCACCCCATCTTGGATTCCCCTAGGTCTCTAGTTTTCAGAAATGCACAGGTTTGGTAGGTTTCCCTAGGTGCCGGCTGAGCTAGAAGCCAAAATCTACAGGTAGGCACTTTGCAAAAAACACCTCTGTTTTCTTAAAAAAAATTGGATGTGTCCACGTTGCGCTTTGGGGCATTTCCTGTCGCGGGCGCTAGGCCTACCCACACAAGTGAGGTATCATTTTTATCGGGAGACTTGGGGGAACGCTGGGTGGAAGGAAATTTGTGGCTCCTCTCAGATTCCAGAACTGTCTGCCACAGAAATGTGAGGAACATGTGTTTTTTTAGCCAAATTTTGAGGTTTGCAAAGGATTCTGGGTTACAGTACCTGGTCCGAGCCCCACAAGTCACCCCATCTTGGATTCCCCTAGGTCTCTAGTTGTCAGAAATGCACAGGTTTGGTAGGTTTCCCTAGGTGCCGGCTGAGCTAGAGGCCAAAATCTACAGATAGGCACTTTGCAAAAAACACCTCTGTTTACTTTCAAAAAATTGGATGTGTACACGTTGCGCTTTGGGGCATTTCCTGTCGCGGGCGCTAGCCCTACCCACACAAGTGAGGTATCATTTTTATCGGGAGACTTGGGGGAACGCTGGGTGGAAGGATATTTGTGGCTCCTCTCAGATTCCAGAACTTGCTACCACAGAAATGTGAGGAACATGTGTTTTTTAGCCAAAGTTTGAGGTATGCAAAGGATTCTGGGTAACAGAACCTGTTCCGAGCCCCACAAGTCACCCCATCTTAGATTCCCCTAGGTCTCTAGTTTTCAGAAATACACAGGTTTGGTAGGTTTCCCTAGGTGCCGGCTGAGCTAGAGGCCAAAATCTACAGGTAGGCACTTTGCAAAAAACACCTCTGTTTTCTTTCAAAATATTGGATGTGTCCACGTTGCGCTTTGGGGCATTTCCTGTCGCGGCGCTAGGCCTACCCACACAAGTGAGGTATCATTTTTATCGGGAGACTTGGGGGAACGCTGGGTGGAAGGAAATTTGTGGCTCCTCTCAGATTCCAGAACTTTCTGCCACAGAAATATGAGGAACATGTGTTTTTTTAGCCAAATCTTGAGGTTTGCAAAGGATTCTGGGTAACAGAACCTGGTCAGAGCCCAACATGTCACCCCATCTTGGATTCCCCTAGGTCTCTAGTTTTCAGAAATGCACAGGTTTGGTAGGTTTCCCTAGGTGCCGGCTCAGCTAGAGGCCAAAATCTACAGGTAGGCACTTTGCAAAAAACACCTCTGTTTTCTTTAAAATAATTGGATGTGTCCACGTTGCGCTTTGGGGCATTTCCTGTCGCGGGCGCTAGGCCTACCCACACAAGTGAGGTATCATTTTTATCGGGAGACTTGGGGGAACGCTGGGTGGAAGGAAATTTATGGCTACTCTCAGATTCAGGAACTTTCTGCCACAGAAATGTGAGGAACATGTGTTTTTTTTGCCAAATCTTGAGGTTTGCAAAGGATTCTGGGTAACAGAACCTGGTCAGAGCCCCACAAGTCACCCCATCTTGGATTCCCCTAGGTCTCTAGTTGTCAGAAATGCACAGGTTTGGTAGGTTTCCCTAGGTGCCGGCTGAGCTAGAGGCCAAAATCTACAGGTAGGCACTTTGCAAAAAACACCTCTGTTTTCTTTCAAAAAATTGGATGTGTCCACGTTGCGCTCTGGGGCATTTCCTGTCGCGGGCGCTAGGCCTACCCACACAACTGAGGTATCATTTTTATCGGGAGACTTGGGGGAACGCTGGGTGGAAGGAAATTTGTGGCTCCTCTCAGATTCCAGAACTTTCTGCCACAGAAATGTGAGGAACATGTGTTTTTTTAGCCAAATTTTGAGGTTTGCAAAGGATTCTGGGTTACAGTACCTGGTCCGAGCCCCACAAGTCACCCCATCTTGGATTCCCCTAGGTCTCTAGTTTTCAGAAATGCACAGGTTTGGTAGGTTTCCCTAGGTGCCGGCTGAGCTAGAGGCCAAAATCTACAGGTAGGCACTTTGCAAAAAACACCTCTGTTTTCTTTAAAAAAATTGGATGTGTCCATGTTGCGCTATGGGGCATTTCCTGTCGCGAGCGCTAGGCCTACCCACACAAGTGAGGTATCATTTTTATCGGGAGACTTGGGGGAACGCTGGGTGGAAGGAAATTTGTGGGTCCTCTCAGATTCCAGAACTTTCTGCCACAGAAATGTGAGGAACATGTGTTTTTTTAGCCAAATTTGGAGGTTTGCAAAGGATTCTGGGTTACAGAACCTGGTCAGAGCCCCACAAGTCACCCCATCTTGGATTCCCCTAGGTCTCTAGTTGTCAGAAATGCACAGGTTTGGTAGGTTTCCCTAGGTGCCGGCTGAGCTAGAGGCCAAAATCTACAGGTAGGCACTTTGCAAAAAACACCTCTGTTTTCTTTCAAAAAATTGGATATGACCACGTTGCGCTTTGGGGCATTTCCTGTCGCGGGCGCTAGGCCTACCCACACAAGTGAGGTATCATTTTTATCGGGAGACTTGGGGGAACGCTGGGTGGAAGGAAATTTGTGGCTCCTCTCAGATTCCAGAACTTTCTGCCACAGAAATGTGAGGAACATGTGTTTTTTTAGCCAAATCTTGAGGTTTGCAAAGGATTCTGGGTTACAGTACCTGGTCCGAGCCCCACAAGTCACCCCATCTTGGATTCCCCTAGGTCTCTAGTTTTCAGAAATGCACAGGTTTGGTAGGTTTCCCTAGGTGCCGGCTGAGCTAGAGGCCAAAATCTACAGGTAGGCACTTTGCAAAAAACACCTCTGTTTTCTTTAAAAAAAATGGATGTGTCCATGTTGCGCTATGGGGCATTTCCTGTCGCGAGCGCTAGGCCTACCCACACAAGTGAGGTATCATTTTTATCGGGAGACTTGGGGGAACGCTGGGTGGAAGGAAATTTGTGGGTCCTCTCAGATTCCAGAACTTTCTGCCACAGAAATGTGAGGAACATGTGTTTTTTTAGCCAAATTTGGAGGTTTGCAAAGGATTCTGGGTTACAGAACCTGGTCCGAGCCCCACAAGTCACCCCATCTTGGATTCCCCTAGGTCTCTAGTTTTCAGAAATGCACAGGTTTGGTAGGTTTCCCTAGGTGCCGGCTGAGCTAGAGGCCAAAATCTACAGGTAGGCACTTTGCAAAAAACACCTCTGTTTTCTTTCAAAAAATTGGATGTGTCCACGTTGCGCTTTGGGGCACTTCCTGTCGCGGGCGCTAGGCCTACCCACACAAGTGAGGTATCATTTTTATCGGGAGAATTGGGGGAACGCTGGGTGGAAGGAAATTTATGGCTCCTCTCAGATTCCAGAATTTTCTGCCACAGAAATGTGAGGAACATGTGTTTTTTTAGCCAAATCTTGAGGTTTGCAAAGGATTCTGGGTAACAGAACCTGGTCAGAGCCCCACAAGTCACCCCATCTTGGATTCCCCTAGGTCTCTAGTTGTCAGAAATGCACAGGTTTGGTAGGTTTCCCTAGGTGCCGGCTGAGCTAGAGGCCAAAATCTACAGGTAGGCACTTAGCAAAAAACACCTCTGTTTTCTTTCAAAAAATTGGATATGTCCACGTTGCGCTTTGGGGCATTTCCTGTCGCGGGCGCTAGGCCTACCCACACAAGTGAGGTATCATTTTTATCGGGAGACTTGGGGGAACGCTGGGTGGAAGGAAATTTGTGGCTCCTCTCAGATTCCAGAACTTTCTGCCACAGAAATATGAGGAACATGTGTTTTTTTAGCCAAATCTTGAGGTTTGCAAAGGATTCTGGGTAACAGAACCTGGTCAGAGCCCAACATGTCACCCCATCTTGGATTCCCCTAGGTCTCTAGTTTTCAGAAATGCACAGGTTTGGTAGGTTTCCCTAGGTGCCGGCTCAGCTAGAGGCCAAAATCTACAGGTAGGCACTTTGCAAAAAACACCTCTGTTTTCTTTAAAATAATTGGATGTGTCCACGTTGCGCTTTGGGGCATTTCCTGTCGCGGGCGCTAGGCCTACCCACACAAGTGAGGTATCATTTTTATCGGGAGACTTGGGGGAACGCTGGGTGGAAGGAAATTTATGGCTACTCTCAGATTCAGGAACTTTCTGCCACAGAAATGTGAGGAACATGTGTTTTTTTTGCCAAATCTTGAGGTTTGCAAAGGATTCTGGGTAACAGAACCTGGTAAGAGCCCCACAAGTCACCCCATCTTGGATTCCCCTAGGTCTCTAGTTGTCAGAAATGCACAGGTTTGGTAGGTTTCCCTAGGTGCCGGCTGAGCTAGAGGCCAAAATCTACAGGTAGGCACTTTGCAAAAAACACCTCTGTTTTCTTTCAAAAAATTGGATGTGTCCACGTTGCGCTCTGGGGCATTTCCTGTCGCGGGCGCTAGGCCTACCCACACAACTGAGGTATCATTTTTATCGGGAGACTTGGGGGAACGCTGGGTGGAAGGAAATTTGTGGCTCCTCTCAGATTCCAGAACTTTCTGCCACAGAAATGTGAGGAACATGTGTTTTTTTAGCCAAATTTTGAGGTTTGCAAAGGATTCTGGGTTACAGTACCTGGTCCGAGCCCCACAAGTCACCCCATCTTGGATTCCCCTAGGTCACTAGTTTTCAGAAATGCACAGGTTTGGTAGGTTTCCCTAGGTGCCGGCTGAGCTAGAGGCCAAAATCTACAGGTAGGCACTTTGCAAAAAACACCTCTGTTTTCTTTTAAAAAATTGGATGTGTCCATGTTGCGCTATGGGGCATTTCCTGTCGCGAGCGCTAGGCCTACCCACACAAGTGAGGTATCATTTTTATCGGGAGACTTGGGGGAACGCTGGTTGGAAGGAAATTTGTGGGTCCTCTCAGATTCCAGAACTTTCTGCCACAGAAATGTGAGGAACATGTGTTTTTTTAGCCAAATTTGGAGGTTTGCAAAGGATTCTGGGTTACAGAACCTGGTCAGAGCCCCACAAGTCACCCCATCTTGGATTCCCCTAGGTCTCTAGTTGTCAGAAATGCACAGGTTTGGTAGGTTTCCCTAGGTGCCGGCTGAGCTAGAGGCCAAAATCTACAGGTAGGCACTTTGCAAAAAACACCTCTGTTTTCTTTAAAAAAATTGGATATGTCCACGTTGCGCTTTGGGGCATTTCCTGTCGCGGGCGCTAGGCCTACCCACACAAGTGAGGTATCATTTTTATCGGGAGACTTGGGGGAACGCTGGGTGGAAGGAAATTTGTGGCTCCTCTCAGATTCCAGAACTTTCTGCCACAGAAATGTGAGGAACATGTGTTTTTTTAGCCAAATCTTGAGGTTTGCAAAGGATTCTGGGTAACAGAACCTGTTCCGAGCCCCACAAGTCACCCCATCTTGGATTCCCCTAGGTCTCTAGTTTTCAGAAATGCACAGGTTTGGTAGGTTTCCCTAGGTGCCGGCTGAGCTAGAGGCCAAAATCTACAGGTAGGCACTTTGTAAAAAACACCTCTGTTTTCTTTCAAAAAATTGGATGTGTCCACGTTGCGCTTTGGGGCATTTCCTGTCGCGGGCGCTAGGCCTACCCACACAAGTGAGGTATCATTTTTATCGGGAGACTTGGGGGAACGCTGGGTGGAAGGAAATTGGTGGGTCCTCTCAGATTCCAGAACTTTCTGCCACAGAAATGTGAGGAACATGTGTTTTTTTAGCCAAATTTTGAGGTTTGCAAAGGATTCTGGGTTACAGAACCTGGTCCGAGCCCCACAAGTCACCCCATCTTGGATTCCCCTATGTCTCTAGTTTTCAGAAATGCACAGGTTTGGTAGGTTTCCCTAGGTGCCGGCTGAGCTAGATGCCAAAATCTACAGGTAGGCACTTTGCAAAAAACACCTCTGTTTTCTCTCAAAAAATTGGATGTGTCCACGTTGCGCTTTGGGGCATCTCCTGTCGCGGGCGCTAGGCCTACCCACACAAGTGAGGTATCATTTTTATCGGGAGACTTGGGGGAACGCTGGGTGGAAGGAAATTTATGGCTCCTCTCAGATTCCAGAACTTTCTGCCACAGAAATGTGAGGAACATGTGTTTTTTTAGCCAAATCTTGAGGTTTGCAAAGGATTCTGGGTAACAGAACCTGGTCAGAGCCCCACAAGTCACCCCATCTTGGATTCCCCTAGGTCTCTAGTTGTCAGAAATGCACAGGTTTGGTAGGTTTCCCTAGGTGCCGGCTGAGCTAGAGGCCAAAATCTACAGGTAGGCACTTTGCAAAAAACACCTCTGTTTTCTTTCAAAAAATTGGATGTGTCCACGTTGCGCTTTGGGGCATTTCCTGTCGCGGGCGCTAGGCCTACCCACACAAGTGAGGTATCATTTTTATCGGGAGACTTGGGGGAACGCTGGGTGGAAGGAAATTCGTGGCTCCTCTCAGATTCCAGAACTTTCTGCCACAGAAATGTGAGGAACATGTGTTTTTTTGGCCAAATTTTGAGGTTTGCAAAGGATTCTGGGTTACAGAACCTGGTCCGAGGCCCACAAGTCACCCCATCTTGGATTCCCCTAGGTCTCTAGTTTTCAGAAATGCACAGGTTTGGTAGGTTTCCCTAGGTGCCGGCTGAGCTAGAGGCCAGAGGCCAAAATCTACAGGTAGGCACTTTGCAAAAAACACCTCTGTTTTCTTTCAAAAAATTGGATTTGTCCACGTTGCGCTTTGGGGCATTTCCTGTTGCAGGCGCTAGGCCTACCCACACAAGTGAGGTATCATTTTTATCGGGAGACTTGGGGGAACGCTGGGTGGAAGGAAATTTATGGCTCCTCTCAGATTCCAGAACTTTCTGCCACAGAAATGTGAGGAACATGTGTTTTTTTAGCCAAATCTTGAGGTTTGCAAAGGATTCTGGGTAACAGAACCTGGTCAGAGCCCCACAAGTCACCCCATCTTGGATTCCCCTAGGTCTCTAGTTGTCAGAAATGCACAGGTTTGGTAGGTTTCCCTAGGTGCCGGCTGAGCTAGAGGCCAAAATCTACAGGTAGGCACTTTGCAAAAAACACCTCTGTTTTCTTTAAAAAAATTGGATGTGTCCACGTTGTGCTTTGGGGCATTTCCTGTCGCTGGCGCTAGGCCTACCCACACAAGTGAGGTATCATTTTTATCGGGAGACTTGGGGGAACGCTGGGTGGAAGGAAATTTATGGCTCCTCTCAGATTCCAGAACTTTCTGCCACAGAAATGTGAGGAACATGTGTTTTTTTCGCCAAATCTTTTGGTTTGCAAAGGATTCTGGGTAACAGAACCTGGTCAGAGCCCCACAAGTCACCCCATCTTGGATTCCCCTAGGTCTCTAGTTGTCAGAAATGCACAGGTTTGGTAGGTTTCCCTAGGTGCCGGCTGAGCTAGAGGCCAAAATCTACAGGTAGGCACTTTGCAAAAAACACCTCTGTTTTCTTTCAAAAAATTAGATGTGTCCACGTTGCGCTTTGGGGCATTTCCTGTCGCGGGCGCTAGGCCTACCCACACAAGTGAGGTATCATTTTTATCGGGAGACTTGGGGGAACGCTGGGTGGAAGGAAATTTTTGGGTCCTCTCAGATTCCAGAACTTTCTGCCACAGAAATGTGAGGAACATGTGTTTTTTTAGCCAAATTTGGAGGTTTGCAAAGGATTCTGGGTTACAGAACCTGGTCCGAGCCCCACAAGTCAACCCATCTTGGATTCCCCTAGGTCTCTAGTTTTCAGAAATGCACAGGTTTGGTAGGTTTCCCTAGGTGCCGGCTGAGCTAGAGGTCAAAATCTACAGGTTGGCACTTTGCAAAAAACACCTGTTTTCTTAAAAAAATAATTGGAAGTGTCCACGTTGCGCTATGGGGCATTTCCTGTCGCGAGCGCTAGGCCTACCCACACAAGTGAGGTATCATTTTTATCGGGAGACTTGGGGGAAAGCTGGGTGGAAGGAAATTTGTGGGTCCTCTCAGATTCCAGAACTTTCTGCCACAGAAATGTGAGGAACATGTGTTTTTTTAGCCAAATTTTGAGGTTTGCAAAGGATTCTGGGTTACAGTACCTGGTCCGAGCCCCACAAGTCACCCCATCTTGGATTCCCCTAGGTCTCTAGTTTTCAGAAATGCACAGGTTTGGTAGGTTTCCCTAGGTGCCGGCTGAGCTAGAGGCCAAAATCTACAGGGAGGCACTTTGCAAAAAACACCTCTGTTTTCTTTCAAAAAATTGGATGTGTCCATGTTGCGCTTTGGGGCATTTCCTGTAGCGGGCGCTAGGCCTACCCACAAAAGTGAGGTATCATTTTTATCGGGAGACTTGGGGAAACGCTGGGTGGAAGGAAATTTGTGGCTTCTCTCAGATTCCAGAACTTTCTACCACAGAAATGTGAGGAACATGTGTTTTTTTAGCCAAATTTTGAGGTTTGCAAAGGATTCTGGGTTACAGTACCTGGTCCGAGCCCCACAAGTCACCCCATCTTGGATTCCCCTAGGTCTCTAGTTTTCAGAAATGCACAGGTTTGGTAGGTTTCCCTAGGTGCCGGCTGAGCTAAAGGCCAAAATCTACAGGTAGGCACTTTGCAAACAACACCTCTGTTTTATCTAAAAAAATTGGATGTGTCCACGTTGCGCTTTGGGGCATTTCCTGTCGCGGGCGCTAGGCCTACCCACACAAGTGAGGTATCATTTTTATCGGGAGACTTGGGGAAACGCTGGGTGGAAGGAAATTTATGTCTCCTCTCAGATTCCAGAACTTTCTGCCACAGAAATGTGAGGAACATGTGTTTTTTTAGCCAAATCTTGAGGTTTGCAAAGGATTCTGGGTAACAGTACCTGGTCCGAGCCCCACAAGTCACCCCATCTTGGATTCCCCTAGGTCTCTAGTTTTCAGAAATGCACAGGTTTGGTAGGTTTCCCTAGGTGCCGGCTGAGCTAAAGGCCAAAATCTACAGGTAGGCACTTTGCAAACAACACCTCTGTTTTCTCTAAAAAAATTGGATGTGTCCACGTTGCGCTATGGGGCATTTTCTGTCGCGGGCGCTAGGCCTACCCACACAAGTGAGGTATCATTTTTATCGGGAGACTTGGGGAAACGCTGGGTGGAAGGAAATTTATGTCTCCTCTCAGATTCCAGAACTTTCTGCCACAGAAATGTGAGGAACATGTGTTTTTTTAGCCAAATCTTGAGGTTTGCAAAGGATTCTGGGTAACAGAACCTAGTCAGAGCCCCACAAGTCACCCCATCTTGGATTCCCCTAGGTCTCTAGTTGTCAGAAATGCACAGGTTTGGTAGGTTTCCCTAGGTGCCGGCTGAGCTAGAGGCCAAAATCTACAGGTAGGCACTTTGCAAAAAACACCTCTGTTTTCTTTCAAAAAATTGGATATGTCCACGTTGCGCTTTGGGGCATTTCCTGTCGCGGGCGCTAGGCCTACCCACACAAGTGAGGTATCATTTTTATCGGGAGACTTGGGGGAACGCTGGGTGGAAGGAAATTTGTGGCTCCTCTCAGATTCCAGAACTTTCTGCCATAGAAATGTGAGGAACATGTGTTTTTTTAGCCAAATCTTGAGGTTTGCAAAGGATTCTGGGTAACAGAACCTGTTCCGAGCCCCACAAGTCACCCCATCTTGGATTCCCCTAGGTCTCTAGTTTTCAGAAATGCACAGGTTTGGTAGGTTTCCCTAGGAGCCGGCTGAGCTAGAGGCCAAAATCTACAGGTAGGCACTTTGCAAAAAACACCTCTGTTTTCTTTAAAAAAATTGGATGTGTCCACGTTGCGCTATGGGGCATTTCCTGTCGGGGGCGCTAGGCCTACCCACACAAGTGAGGTATCATTTTTATCGGGAGACTTGGGGGAACGCTGGGTGGAAGGAAATTTGTGGGTCCTCTCAGATTCCAGAACTTTCTGCCACAGAAATGTGAGGCTTGAGGTTTGCAAAGGATTCAGGGTAACAGAACCTGGTCAGAGCCCCACAAGTCACCCCATCTTGGATTCCCCTAGGTCTCTAGTTTTCAGAAATGTACAGGTTTGGTAGGTTTCCCTAGGTGCCGGCTGAGCTAGAGGCCAAAATCTACAGGTAGGCACTTTGTAAAAAACAACTCTGTTTTCTTTCAAAAAATTGGATGTGTCCACGTTGCGCTTTGGGGCATTTCCTGTCGCGGGCGCTAGGCCTACCCACACAAGTGAGGTATCATTTTTATCGGGAGACTTGGGGGAACGCTGGGTGGAAGGAAATTTATGGGTCCTCTCAGATTCCAGAACTTTCTGCCACAGATATGTGAGGAACATGTGTTTTTTTAGCCAAATTTGGAGGTTTGCAAAGGATTCTGGATTACCGAACCTGGTCCGAGCCCCACAAGTCACCCCATCTTGGATTCCCCTAGGTCTCTAGTTTTCAGAAATGCACAGGTTTGGTAGGTTTCCCTAGGTGCCGGCTGAGCTAGAGGCCAAAATCTACAGGGAGGCACTTTGCAAAAAACACCTCTGTTTTCTCTCAAAAAATTGGATGTGTCCATGTTGCGCTTTGGGGCATTTCCTGTCGCGGGCGCTAGGCCTACCCACAAAAGTGAGGTATCATTTTTATCGGGAGACTTGGGGAAACGCTGGGTGGAAGGAAATTTGTGGCTTCTCTCAGATTCCAGAACTTTCTACCACAGAAATGTGAGGAACATGTGTTTTTTTAGCCAAATTTTGAGGTTTGCAAAGGATTCTGGGTTACAGAACCTGGTCCGAGCCCCACAAGTCACCCCATATTAGATTCCCCTAGGTCTCTAGTTGTCAGAAATGCACAGGTTTGGTAGGTTTCCATAGGTGCCGGCTGAGCTAGAGGCCAAAATCTACAGATAGGCACTTTGCAAAAAACACCTCTGTTTTCTTACAAAAAATTGGATGTGTACACGTTGCGCTTTGGGGCATTTCCTAACGCGGGCGCTAGGCCTACCCACACAAGTGAGGTATCATTTTTATCGGGAGACTTGGGGGAACGCTGGGTGGAAGGAAATTTGTGTCTCCTCTCAGATTCCAGAACTTGCTACCACAGAAATGTGAGGAACATGTGTTTTTTAGCCAAATTTTGAGGTATGCAAAGGATTCTGGGTAACAGAACCTGTTCCGAGCCCCACAAGTCACCCCATCTTGGATTCCCCTAGGTCTCTAGTTTTCAGAAATACACAGGTTTGGTAGGTTTCCCTAGGTGCCGGCTGAGCTAGAGGCCAAAATCTACAGGTAGGCACTTTGCAAAAAACACCTCTGTTATCTTTTAAAAAATTGGATGTGTCCACGTTGCGCTTTGGGGCATTTCCTGTCGCGGCGCTAGGCCTACCCACACAAGTGAGGTATCATTTTTATCGGGAGACTTGGGGGAACGCTGGGTGGAAGGAAATTTGTGGCTCCTCTCAGATTCCAGAGCTTTCTGCCACAGAAATATGAGGAACATGTGTTTTTTTAGCCAAATCTTGAGGTTTGCAAAGGATTCTGGGTAACAGAACCTGGTCAGAGCCCAACATGTCACCCCATCTTGGATTCCCCTAGGTCTCTAGTTTTCAGAAATGCACAGGTTTGGTAGGTTTCCCTAGGTGCCGGCTGAGCTAGAGGCCAAAATCTACAGGTAGGCACTTTGCAAAAAACACCTCTGTTTTCTTTAAAATAATTGGATGTGTCCACGTTGCGCTTTGGGGCATTTCCTGTCGCGGGCGCTAGGCCTACCCACACAAGTGAGGTATCATTTTTATCGGGAGACTTGGGGGAACGCTGGGTGGAAGGAAATTTATGGCTCCTCTCAGATTCAGGAACTTTCTGCCACAGAAATGTGAGGAACATGTGTTTTTTTTGCCAAATCTTGAGGTTTGCAAAGGATTCTGGGTAACAGAACCTGGTCAGAGCCCCACAAGTCACCCCATCTTGGATTCCCCTAGGTCTCTAGTTGTCAGAAATGCACAGGTTTGGTAGGTTTCCCTAGGTGCCGGCTGAGCTAGAGGCCAAAATCTACAGGTAGGCACTTTGCAAAAAACACCTCTGTTTTCTTTCAAAAAATTGGATGTGTCCACGTTGCGCTTTGGGGCAATTCCTGTCGCGGGCGCTAGGCCTACCCACACAACTGAGGTATCATTTTTATCGCAAGACTTGGGGGAACGCTGGGTGGAAGGAAATTTGTGGCTCCTCTCAGATTCCAGAACTTTCTGCCACAGAAATGTGAGGAACATGTGTTTTTTTAGCCAAATTTTGAGGTTTGCAAAGGATTCTGGGTTACAGTACCTGGTCCGAGCCCCACAAGTCACCCCATCTTGGATTCCCCTAGGTCTCTAGTTTTCAGAAATGCACAGGTTTGGTAGGTTTCCCTAGGTGCCGGCTGAGCTAAAGGCCAAAATCTACAGGTAGGCACTTTACAAAAAACACCTCTGTTTTCTCTCAAAAAATTGGATGTGTCCACGTTGCGCTTTGGGGCATTTCCTGTCGCGGGCGCTAGGCCTACCCACACAAGTGAGGTATCATTTTTATCGGGAGACTTGGGGAAACGCTGGGTGGAAGGAAATTTATGGCTCCTCTCAGATTCCAGAACTTTCTGCCACAGAAATGTGAGGAACATGTGTTTTTTTAGCCAAATCTTGAGGTTTGCAAAGGATTCTGGGTAACAGAACCTGGTCAGAGCCCCACAAGTCACCCCATCTTGGATTCCCCTAGGTCTCTAGTAGTCAGAAATGCACAGGTTTGGTAGGTTTCCCTAGGTGCCGGCTGAGCTAGAGGCCAAAATCTACAGGTAGGCACTTTGCAAAAAACACCTCTGTTTTCTTTCAAAAAATTGGATATGTCCACGTTGCGCTTTGGGGCATTTCCTGTCGCGGGCGCTAGGCCTACCCACACAAGTGAGGTATCAATTTTATCGGGAGACTTGGGGGAACGCTGGGTGGAAGGAAATTTGTGGCTCCTCTCAGATTCCAGAACTTTCTGCCACAGAAATGTGAGGAACATGTGTTTTTTTAGCCAAATCTTGAGGTTTGCAAAGGATTCTGGGTAACAGAACCTGTTCCGAGCCCCACAAGTTACCCCATCTTGGATTCCCCTAGGTCTCTAGTTTTCAGAAATGCACAGGTTTGGTAGGTTTCCCTAGGTGCCGGCTGAGCTAGAGGCCAAAATCTACAGGTAGGCACTTTGCAAAAAACACCTCTGTTTTCTTTAAAAAAATTGGATGTGTCCACGTTGCGCTATGGGGCATTTCCTGTCGCGAGCGCTAGGCCTACCCACACAAGTGAGGTATCATTTTATCGGGAGACTTGGGGGAACGCTGGGTGGAAGGAAATTTGTGGGTCCTCTCAGATTCCAGAACTTTCTGCCACAGAAATGTGAGGAACATGTTTTTTTTTTAGCCAAATTTGGAGGTTTGCAAAGGATTCTGGGTTACCGAACCTGGTCCGAGCCCCACAAGTCACCCCATCTTGGATTCCCCTATGTCTCTAGTTTTCAGAAATGCACGGGTTTGGTAGGTTTCCCTAGGTGCCGGCTGAGCTAGAGGCCAAAATCTACAGGTAGGCACTTTGCAAAAAACACCTCTGTTTTCTTTCAAAAAATTGGATGTGTCCACGTTGCGCTTTGGGGCACTTCCTGTCGCGGGCGCTAGGCCTACCCACACAAGTGAGGTATCATTTTTATCGGGAGAATTGGGGGAACGCTGGGTGGAAGGAAATTTATGGCTCCTCTCAGATTCCAGAATTTTCTGCCACAGAAATGTGAGGAACATGTGTTTTTTTAGCCAAATCTTGAGGTTTGCAAAGGATTCTGGGTAACAGAACCTGGTCAGAGCCCCACAAGTCACCCCATCTTGGATTCCCCTAGGTCTCTAGTTGTCAGAAATGCACAGGTTTGGTAGGTTTCCCTAGGTGCCGGCTGAGCTAGAGGCCAAAATCTACAGGTAGGCACTTTGCAAAAAACACCTCTGTTTTCTTTAAAAAAATTGGATGTGTCCACGTTGCGCTTTGGGGCATTTCCTTTCGCGGGCGCTAGGCCTACCCACACAAGTGAGGTATCATTTTTATCGGGAGACTTGGGGGAACGCTGGGTGGAAGGAACTTTGTGGCTCCTCTCAGATTCCAGAACTTTCTGCCACAGAAATGTGAGGCTTGAGGTTTGCAAAGGATTCAGGGTAACAGAACCTGGTCAGAGCCCCACAAGTCACCCCATCTTGGATTCCCCTAGGTCTCTAGTTTTCAGAAATGCACAGGTTTGGTAGGTTTCCCTAGGTGCCGGCTGAGCTAGCGGCCAAAATCTACAGGTAGGCACTTTGTAAAAAACACCTCTGTTTTCTTTCAAAAAATTGGATGTGTCCACGTTGCGCTTTGGGGCATTTCCTGTCGCGGGCGCTAGGCCTACCCACACAAGTGAGGTATCATTTTTATCGGGAGACTTGGGGGAACGCTGGGTGGAAGGAAATTTGTGGCTCCTCTCAGATTCCAGAACTTGCTACCACAGAAATGTGAGGAACATGTGTTTTTTAGCCAAATCTTGAGGTTTGCAAAGGATTCTGGGTAACAGAACCTGGTCAGAGCCCCACATGTCACCCCATCTTGGATTCCCCTAGGTCTCTAGTTTTCAGAAATGCACAGGTTTGGTAGGTTTCCCTAGGTGCCGGCTGAGCTAGAGGCCAAAATCTACAGGTAGGCACTTTGCAAAAAACACCTCTGTTTTCTCTCAAAAAATTGGATGTGTCCACGTTGCGCTTTGGGGCATTTCCTGTCGCGGGCGCTAGGCCTACCCACACAAGTGAGGTATCATTTTTATCGGGAGACTTGGGGGAACGCTGGGTGGAAGGAAATTTGTGGCTCCTCTCAGATTCCAGAACTTTCTGCCACAGAAATGTGAGGAACATGTGTTTTTTTAGCCAAATTTTGAGGTTTGCAAAGGATTCTGGGTTACAGTACCTGGTCCGAGCCCCACAAGTCACCCCATCTTGGATTCCCCTAGGTCTCTAGTTTTCAGAAATGCACAGGTTTGGTAGGTTTCCCTAGGTGCCGGCTGAGCTAAAGGCCAAAATCTACAGGTAGGCACTTTGCAAACAACACCTCTGTTTTATCTAAAAAAATTGGATGTGTCCACGTTGCGCTTTGGGGCATTTTCTGTCGCGGGCGCTAGGCCTACCCACACAAGTGAGGTATCATTTTTATCGGGAGACTTGGGGAAACGCTGGGTGGAAGGAAATTTGTGGGTCCTCTCAGATTCCAGAACTTTCTGCCACAGAAATGTGAGGCTTGAGGTTTGCAAAGGATTCAGGGTAACAGAACCTGGTCAGAGCCCCACAAGTCACCCCATCTTGGATTCCCCTAGGTCTCTAGTTTTCAGAAATGCACAGGTTTGGTAGGTTTCCATAGGTGCCGGCTGAGCTAGAGGCCAAAATCTACAGGTAGGCACTTTGTAAAAAACACCTCTGTTTTCTTTCAAAAAATTGGATGTGTCCACGTTGCGCTTTGGGGCATTTCCTGTCGCGGGCGCTAGGCCTACCCACACAAGTGAGGTATCATTTTTATCGGGAGACTTGGGGAAACGCTGGGTGGAAGGAAATTTATGGCTCCTCTCAGATTCCAGAACTTTCTGCCACAGAAATGTGAGGAACATGTGTTTTTTTAGCCAAATCTTGAGGTTTGCAAAGGATTCTGGGTAACAGAACCTGGTCAGAGCCCCACAAGTCACCCCATCTTGGATTCCCCTAGGTCTCTAGTAGTCAGAAATGCACAGGTTTGGTAGGTTTCCCTAGGTGCCGGCTGAGCTAGAGGCCAAAATCTACAGGTAGGCACTTTGCAAAAAACACCTCTGTTTTCTTTCAAAAAATTGGATATGTCCACGTTGCGCTTTGGGGCATTTCCTGTCGCGGGCGCTAGGCCTACCCACACAAGTGAGGTATCAATTTTATCGGGAGACTTGGGGGAACGCTGGGTGGAAGGAAATTTGTGGCTCCTCTCAGATTCCAGAACTTTCTGCCACAGAAATGTGAGGAACATGTGTTTTTTTAGCCAAATCTTGAGGTTTGCAAAGGATTCTGGGTAACAGAACCTGTTCCGAGCCCCACAAGTTACCCCATCTTGGATTCCCCTAGGTCTCTAGTTTTCAGAAATGCACAGGTTTGGTAGGTTTCCCTAGGTGCCGGCTGAGCTAGAGGCCAAAATCTACAGGTAGGCACTTTGCAAAAAACACCTCTGTTTTCTTTAAAAAAATTGGATGTGTCCACGTTGCGCTATGGGGCATTTCCTGTCGCGAGCGCTAGGCCTACCCACACAAGTGAGGTATCATTTTTATCGGGAGACTTGGGGGAACGCTGGGTGGAAGGAAATTTGTGGGTCCTCTCAGATTCCAGAACTTTCTGCCACAGAAATGTGAGGAACATGTTTTTTTTTTAGCCAAATTTGGAGGTTTGCAAAGGATTCTGGGTTACCGAACCTGGTCCGAGCCCCACAAGTCACCCCATCTTGGATTCCCCTATGTCTCTAGTTTTCAGAAATGCACGGGTTTGGTAGGTTTCCCTAGGTGCCGGCTGAGCTAGAGGCCAAAATCTACAGGTAGGCACTTTGCAAAAAACACCTCTGTTTTCTTTCAAAAAATTGGATGTGTCCACGTTGCGCTTTGGGGCACTTCCTGTCGCGGGCGCTAGGCCTACCCACACAAGTGAGGTATCATTTTTATCGGGAGAATTGGGGGAACGCTGGGTGGAAGGAAATTTATGGCTCCTCTCAGATTCCAGAATTTTCTGCCACAGAAATGTGAGGAACATGTGTTTTTTTAGCCAAATCTTGAGGTTTGCAAAGGATTCTGGGTAACAGAACCTGGTCAGAGCCCCACAAGTCACCCCATCTTGGATTCCCCTAGGTCTCTAGTTGTCAGAAATGCACAGGTTTGGTAGGTTTCCCTAGGTGCCGGCTGAGCTAGAGGCCAAAATCTACAGGTAGGCACTTTGCAAAAAACACCTCTGTTTTCTTTAAAAAAATTGGATGTGTCCACGTTGCGCTTTGGGGCATTTCCTTTCGCGGGCGCTAGGCCTACCCACACAAGTGAGGTATCATTTTTATCGGGAGACTTGGGGGAACGCTGGGTGGAAGGAACTTTGTGGCTCCTCTCAGATTCCAGAACTTTCTGCCACAGAAATGTGAGGCTTGAGGTTTGCAAAGGATTCAGGGTAACAGAACCTGGTCAGAGCCCCACAAGTCACCCCATCTTGGATTCCCCTAGGTCTCTAGTTTTCAGAAATGCACAGGTTTGGTAGGTTTCCCTAGGTGCCGGCTGAGCTAGCGGCCAAAATCTACAGGTAGGCACTTTGTAAAAAACACCTCTGTTTTCTTTCAAAAAATTGGATGTGTCCACGTTGCGCTTTGGGGCATTTCCTGTCGCGGGCGCTAGGCCTACCCACACAAGTGAGGTATCATTTTTATCGGGAGACTTGGGGGAACGCTGGGTGGAAGGAAATTTGTGGCTCCTCTCAGATTCCAGAACTTGCTACCACAGAAATGTGAGGAACATGTGTTTTTTAGCCAAATCTTGAGGTTTGCAAAGGATTCTGGGTAACAGAACCTGGTCAGAGCCCCACATGTCACCCCATCTTGGATTCCCCTAGGTCTCTAGTTTTCAGAAATGCACAGGTTTGGTAGGTTTCCCTAGGTGCCGGCTGAGCTAGAGGCCAAAATCTACAGGTAGGCACTTTGCAAAAAACACCTCTGTTTTCTCTCAAAAAATTGGATGTGTCCACGTTGCGCTTTGGGGCATTTCCTGTCGCGGGCGCTAGGCCTACCCACACAAGTGAGGTATCATTTTTATCGGGAGACTTGGGGGAACGCTGGGTGGAAGGAAATTTGTGGCTCCTCTCAGATTCCAGAACTTTCTGCCACAGAAATGTGAGGAACATGTGTTTTTTTAGCCAAATTTTGAGGTTTGCAAAGGATTCTGGGTTACAGTACCTGGTCCGAGCCCCACAAGTCACCCCATCTTGGATTCCCCTAGGTCTCTAGTTTTCAGAAATGCACAGGTTTGGTAGGTTTCCCTAGGTGCCGGCTGAGCTAAAGGCCAAAATCTACAGGTAGGCACTTTGCAAACAACACCTCTGTTTTATCTAAAAAAATTGGATGTGTCCACGTTGCGCTTTGGGGCATTTTCTGTCGCGGGCGCTAGGCCTACCCACACAAGTGAGGTATCATTTTTATCGGGAGACTTGGGGAAACGCTGGGTGGAAGGAAATTTGTGGGTCCTCTCAGATTCCAGAACTTTCTGCCACAGAAATGTGAGGCTTGAGGTTTGCAAAGGATTCAGGGTAACAGAACCTGGTCAGAGCCCCACAAGTCACCCCATCTTGGATTCCCCTAGGTCTCTAGTTTTCAGAAATGCACAGGTTTGGTAGGTTTCCATAGGTGCCGGCTGAGCTAGAGGCCAAAATCTACAGGTAGGCACTTTGTAAAAAACACCTCTGTTTTCTTTCAAAAAATTGGATGTGTCCACGTTGCGCTTTGGGGCATTTCCTGTCGCGGGCGCTAGGCCTACCCACACAAGTGAGGTATCATTTTTATCGGGAGACTTGGGGGAACGCTGGGTGGAAGGAAATTTGTGGGTCCTCTCAGATTCCAGAACTTTCTGCCACAGAAATGTGAGGAACATGTGTTTTTTTAGCCAAATTTTGAGGTTTGCAAAGGATTCTGGGTTACAGAACCTGGTCCGAGCCCCACAAGTCACCCCATCTTGGATTCCCCTATGTCTCTAGTTGTCAGAAATGCACAGGTTTGGTAGGTTTCCCTAGGTGCCGGCTGAGCTAGAGGCCAAAATCTACAGGTAGGCACTTTGCAAAAAACACCTCTGTTTTCTTTCAAAAAATTGGATGTGTCCACGTTGCGCTTTGGGGCATTTCCTGTCGCGGGCGCTAGGCCTACCCACACAAGTGAGGTATCATTTTTATCGGGAGACTTGGGGGAACGCTGGGTGGAAGGAAATTCGTGGCTCCTCTCAGATTCCAGAACTTTCTGCCACAGAAATGTGAGGAACATGTGTTTTTTTGGCCAAATTTTGAGGTTTGCAAAGGATTCTGGGTTACAGAACCTGGTCCGAGGCCCACAAGTCACCCCATCTTGGATTCCCCTATTTCTCTAGTTTTCAGAAATGCACAGGTTTGGTAGGTTTCCCTAGGTGCCGGCTGAGCTAGAGGCCAGAGGCCAAAATCTACAGGTAGGCACTTTGCAAAAAACACCTCTGTTTTCTTTCAAAAAATTGGATATGTCCACGTTGCGCTTTGGGGCATTTCCTGTCGCGGGCGCTAGGCCTACCCACACAAGTGAGGTATCATTTTTATCGGGAGACTTGGGGGAACGCTGGGTGGAAGGAAATTTGTGGCTCCTCTCAGATTCCAGAACTTTCTGCCACAGAAATGTGAGGAACATGTGTTTTTTTAGCCAAATCTTGAGGTTTGCAAAGAATTCTGGGTAACAGAACCTGTTCCGAGCCCCGCAAGTCACCCCATCTTGGATTCCCCTAGGTCTCTAGTTTTCAGAAATGCACAGGTTTGGTAGGTTTCCCTTGGTGCCGGCTGAGCTAGAGGCCAAAATCTACAGGTAGGCACTTTGCAAAAAACACCTCTGTTTTCTTTAAAAAAATTGGATGTGTCCACGTTGCGCTATGGGGCATTTCCTGTCGCGGGCGCTAGGCCTACCCACACAAGTGAGGTATCATTTTAATCGGGAGACTTGGGGGAACGCTGGGTGGAAGGAAATTTGTGGGTCCTCTCAGATTCCAGAACTTTCTGCCACAGAAATGTGAGGCTTGAGGTTTGCAAAGGATTCAGGGTAACAGAACCTGGTCAGAGCCCCACAAGTCACCCCATCTTGGATTCCCCTAGGTCTCTAGTTTTCAGAAATGCACAGGTTTGGTAGGTTTCCCTAGGTGCCGGCAGAGCTAGAGGCCAAAATCTACAGGTAGGCACTTTGTAAAAAACACCTCTGTTTTCTTTCAAAAAATTGGATGTGTCCACGTTGCGCTTTGGGGCATTTCCTGTCGCGGGCGCTAGGCCTACCCACACAAGTGAGGTATCATTTTTATCGGGAGACTTGGGGGAACGCTGGGTGGAAAGAAATTTGTGGGTCCTCTCAGATTCCAGAACTTTCTGCCACAGAAATGTGAGGAACATGTGTTTTTTTAGCCAAATTTTGAGGTTTGCAAAGGATTCTGGGTTACAGAACCTGGTCCGAGCCCCACAAGTCACCCCATCTTGGATTCCCCTATGTCTCTAGTTGTCAGAAATGCACAGGTTTGGTAGGTTTCCCTAGGTGCCGGCTGAGCTAGAGGCCAAAATCTACAGGTAGGCACTTTGCAAAAAACACCTCTGTTTTCTTTCAAAAAATTGGATGTGTCCACGTTGCGCTTTGGGGCATTTCCTGTCGCGGGCGCTAGGCCTACCCACACAAGTGAGGTATCATTTTTATCGGGAGACTTGGGGGAACGCTGGGTGGAAGGAAATTCGTGGCTCCTCTCAGATTCCAGAACTTTCTGCCACAGAAATGTGAGGAACATGTGTTTTTTTGGCCAAATTTTGAGGTTTGCAAAGGATTCTGGGTTACAGAACCTGGTCCGAGGCCCACAAGTCACCCCATCTTGGATTCCCCTAGGTCTCTAGTTTTCAGAAATGCACAGGTTTGGTAGGTTTCCCTAGGTGCCGGCTGAGCTAGAGGCCAGAGGCCAAAATCTACAGGTAGGCACTTTGCAAAAAACACCTCTGTTTTCTTTCAAAAAATTGGATGTGTCCACGTTGCGCTTTGGGGCATTTCCTGTCGCAGGCGCTAGGCCTACCCACACAAGTGAGGTATCATTTTTATCGGGAGACTTGGGGGAACGCTGGGTGGAAGGAAATTTATGGCTCCTCTCAGATTCCAGAACTTTCTGCCACAGAAATGTGAGGAACATGTGTTTTTTTAGCCAAATCTTGAGGTTTGCAAAGGATTCTGGGTAACAGAACCTGGTCAGAGCCCCACAAGTCACCCCATCTTGGATTCCCCTAGGTCTCTAGTTTTCAGAAATCCACAGGTTTGGTAGGTTTCCCTAGGTGCCGGCTGAGCTAGAGGCCAAAATCTACAGGTAGGCACTTTGTAAAAAACACCTCTGTTTTCTTTCAAAAAATTGGATGTGTCCACGTTGCGCTTTGGGGCATTTCCTGTCGCGGGCGCTAGGCCTACCCACACAAGTGAGGTATCATTTTTATCGGGAGACTTGGGGGAACGCTGGGTGGAAGGAAATTTATGGCTCCTCTCAGATTCCAGAACTTTCTGCCACAGAAATGTGAGGAACATGTGTTTTTTTAGCCAAATCTTGAGGTTTGCAAAGGATTCTGGGTAACAGAACCTGGTCAGAGCCCCACAAGTCACCCCATCTTGGATTCCCCTAGGTCTCTAGTTGTCAGAAATGCACAGGTTTGGTAGGTTTCCCTAGGTGCCGGCTGAGCTAGAGGCCAAAATCTACAGGTAGGCACTTTGCAAAAAACACCTCTGTTTTCTTTCAAAAAATTGGATGTGTCCACGTTGTGCTTTGGGGCATTTCCTGTCGCTGGCGCTAGGCCTACCCACACAAGTGAGGTATCATTTTTATCGGGAGACTTGGGGGAACGCTGGGTGGAAGGGAATTCATGGCTCCTCTCAGATTCCAGAACTTTCTGCCACAGAAATGTGAGGAACATGTGTTTTTTTAGCCAAATCTTGAGGTTTGCAAAGGATTCTGGGTAACAGAACCTGGTCAGAGCCCCACAAGTCACCCCATCTTGGATTCCCCTAGGTCTCTAGTTGTCAGAAATGCACAGGTTTGGTAGGTTTCCCTAGGTGCCGGCTGAGCTAGAGGCCAAAATCTACAGGTAGGCACTTTGCAAAAAACACCTCTGTTTTCTTTCAAAAAATTGGATGTGTCCACGTTGCGCTTTGGGGCATTTCCTGTCGCGGGCGCTAGGCCTACCCACACAAGTGAGGTATCATTTTTATCGGGAGACTTGGGGGAACGCTGGGTGGAAGGAAATTTGTGGGTCCTCTCAGATTCCAGAACTTTCTGCCACAGAAATGTGAGGAACATGTGTTTTTTTAGCCAAATTTGGAGGTTTGCAAAGGATTCTGGGTTACAGAACCTGGTCCGAGCCCCACAAGTCAACCCATCTTGGATTCCCCTAGGTCTCTAGTTTTCAGAAATGCACAGGTTTGGTAGGTTTCCCTAGGTGCCGGCTGAGCTAGAGGTCAAAATCTACAGGTTGGCACTTTGCAAAAAACACCTGTTTTCTTAAAAAAAAATTGGATGTGTCCACGTTGCGCTATGGGGCATTTCCTGTCGCGAGCGCTAGGCCTACCCACACAAGTGAGGTATCATTTTTATCGGGAGACTTGGGGGAACGCTGGGTGGAAGGAAATTTGTGGGTCCTCTCAGATTCCAGAACTTTCTGCCACAGAAATGTGAGGAACATGTGTTTTTTTAGCCAAATTTTGAGGTTTGCAAAGGATTCTGGGTTACAGTACCTGGTCCGAGCCCCACAAGTCACCCCATCTTGGATTCCCCTAGGTCTCTAGTTTTCAGAAATGCACAGGTTTGGTAGGTTTCCCTAGGTGCCGGCTGAGCTAAAGGCCAAAATCTACAGGTAGGCACTTTGCAAACAACACCTCTGTTTTATCTAAAAAAATTGGATGTGTCCACGTTGCGCTTTGGGGCATTTCCTGTCGCGGGCGCTAGGCCTACCCACACAAGTGAGGTATCATTTTTATCGGGAGACTTGGGGAAACGCTGGGTGGAAGGAAATTTATGTCTCCTCTCAGATTCCAGAACTTTCTGCCACAGAAATGTGAGGAACATGTGTTTTTTTAGCCAAATCTTGAGGTTTGCAAAGGATTCTGGGTAACAGTACCTGGTCCGAGCCCCACAAGTCACCCCATCTTGGATTCCCCTAGGTCTCTAGTTTTCAGAAATGCACAGGTTTGGTAGGTTTCCCTAGGTGCCGGCTGAGCTAAAGGCCAAAATCTACAGGTAGGCACTTTACAAAAAACACCTCTGTTTTCTCTCAAAAAATTGGATGTGTCCACGTTGCGCTTTGGGGCATTTCCTGTCGCGGGCGCTAGGCCTACCCACACAAGTGAGGTATCATTTTTATCGGGAGACTTGGGGAAACGCTGGGTGGAAGGAAATTTATGGCTCCTCTCAGATTCCAGAACTTTCTGCCACAGAAATGTGAGGAACATGTGTTTTTTTAGCCAAATCTTGAGGTTTGCAAAGGATTCTGGGTAACAGAACCTGGTCAGAGCCCCACAAGTCACCCCATCTTGGATTCCCCTAGGTCTCTAGTAGTCAGAAATGCACAGGTTTGGTAGGTTTCCCTAGGTGCCGGCTGAGCTAGAGGCCAAAATCTACAGGTAGGCACTTTGCAAAAAACACCTCTGTTTTCTTTCAAAAAATTGGATATGTCCACGTTGCGCTTTGGGGCATTTCCTGTCGCGGGCGCTAGGCCTACCCACACAAGTGAGGTATCAATTTTATCGGGAGACTTGGGGGAACGCTGGGTGGAAGGAAATTTGTGGCTCCTCTCAGATTCCAGAACTTTCTGCCACAGAAATGTGAGGAACATGTGTTTTTTTAGCCAAATCTTGAGGTTTGCAAAGGATTCTGGGTAACAGAACCTGTTCCGAGCCCCACAAGTTACCCCATCTTGGATTCCCCTAGGTCTCTAGTTTTCAGAAATGCACAGGTTTGGTAGGTTTCCCTAGGTGCCGGCTGAGCTAGAGGCCAAAATCTACAGGTAGGCACTTTGCAAAAAACACCTCTGTTTTCTTTAAAAAAATTGGATGTGTCCACGTTGCGCTATGGGGCATTTCCTGTCGCGAGCGCTAGGCCTACCCACACAAGTGAGGTATCATTTTTATCGGGAGACTTGGGGGAACGCTGGGTGGAAGGAAATTTGTGGGTCCTCTCAGATTCCAGAACTTTCTGCCACAGAAATGTGAGGAACATGTTTTTTTTTTAGCCAAATTTGGAGGTTTGCAAAGGATTCTGGGTTACCGAACCTGGTCCGAGCCCCACAAGTCACCCCATCTTGGATTCCCCTATGTCTCTAGTTTTCAGAAATGCACGGGTTTGGTAGGTTTCCCTAGGTGCCGGCTGAGCTAGAGGCCAAAATCTACAGTTAGGCACTTTGCAAAAAACACCTCTGTTTTCTTTCAAAAAATTGGATGTGTCCACGTTGCGCTTTGGGGCATTTCCTTTCGCGGGCGCTAGGCCTACCCACACAAGTGAGGTATCATTTTTATCGGGAGACTTGGGGGAACGCTGGGTGGAAGGAACTTTGTGGCTCCTCTCAGATTCCAGAACTTTCTGCCACAGAAATGTGAGGCTTGAGGTTTGCAAAGGATTCAGGGTAACAGAACCTGGTCAGAGCCCCACAAGTCACCCCATCTTGGATTCCCCTAGGTCTCTAGTTTTCAGAAATGCACAGGTTTGGTAGGTTTCCCTAGGTGCCGGCTGAGCTAGCGGCCAAAATCTACAGGTAGGCACTTTGTAAAAAACACCTCTGTTTTCTTTCAAAAAATTGGATGTGTCCACGTTGCGCTTTGGGGCATTTCCTGTCGCGGGCGCTAGGCCTACCCACACAAGTGAGGTATCATTTTTATCGGGAGACTTGGGGGAACGCTGGGTGGAAGGAAATTTGTGGCTCCTCTCAGATTCCAGAACTTGCTACCACAGAAATGTGAGGAACATGTGTTTTTTAGCCAAATCTTGAGGTTTGCAAAGGATTCTGGGTAACAGAACCTGGTCAGAGCCCCACATGTCACCCCATCTTGGATTCCCCTAGGTCTCTAGTTTTCAGAAATGCACAGGTTTGGTAGGTTTCCCTAGGTGCCGGCTGAGCTAGAGGCCAAAATCTACAGGTAGGCACTTTGCAAAAAACACCTCTGTTTTCTCTCAAAAAATTGGATGTGTCCACGTTGCGCTTTGGGGCATTTCCTGTCGCGGGCGCTAGGCCTACCCACACAAGTGAGGTATCATTTTTATCGGGAGACTTGGGGGAACGCTGGGTGGAAGGAAATTTGTGGCTCCTCTCAGATTCCAGAACTTTCTGCCACAGAAATGTGAGGAACATGTGTTTTTTTAGCCAAATTTTGAGGTTTGCAAAGGATTCTGGGTTACAGTACCTGGTCCGAGCCCCACAAGTCACCCCATCTTGGATTCCCCTAGGTCTCTAGTTTTCAGAAATGCACAGGTTTGGTAGGTTTCCCTAGGTGCCGGCTGAGCTAAAGGCCAAAATCTACAGGTAGGCACTTTGCAAACAACACCTCTGTTTTATCTAAAAAAATTGGATGTGTCCACGTTGCGCTTTGGGGCATTTTCTGTCGCGGGCGCTAGGCCTACCCACACAAGTCAGGTATCATTTTTATCGGGAGACTTGGGGAAACGCTGGGTGGAAGGAAATTTGTGGGTCCTCTCAGATTCCAGAACTTTCTGCCACAGAAATGTGAGGCTTGAGGTTTGCAAAGGATTCAGGGTAACAGAACCTGGTCAGAGCCCCACAAGTCACCCCATCTTGGATTCCCCTAGGTCTCTAGTTTTCAGAAATGCACAGGTTTGGTAGGTTTCCCTAGGTGCCGGCTGAGCTAGAGGCCAAAATCTACAGGTAGGCACTTTGCAAAAAACACCTCTGTTTTCTTTAAAAAAATTGGATGTGTCCACGTTGCGCTTTGGGGCATATCCTGTCGCGGGCGCTAGCCCTACCCACACAAGTGAGGTATCATTTTTATCCGGAGACTTGGGGGAACGCTGGGTGGAAGGAAATTTGTGGCTCCTCTCAGATTCCAGAACTTTCTGCCACAGAAATATGAGGAACATGTGTTTTTTTAGCCAAATCTTGAGGTTTGCAAAGGATTCTGGGTAACAGAACCTGGTCAGAGCCCAACATGTCACTCCATCTTGGATTCCCCTAGGTCTCTAGTTTTCAGAAATGCACAGGTTTGGTAGGTTTCCCTAGGTGCCGGCTGAGCTAGAGGCCAAAATCTACAGGTAGGCACTTTGCAAAAAACACCTCTGTTTTCTTTAAAATAATTGGATGTGTCCACGTTGCGCTTTGGGGCATTTCCTGTCGCGGGCGCTAGGCCTACCCACACAAGTGAGGTATCATTTTTATCGGGAGACTTGGGGGAACGCTGGGTGGAAGGACATTTATTGCTCCTCTCAGATTCAGGAACTTTCTGCCACAGAAATGTGAGGAACATGTGTTTTTTTTGCCAAATCTTGAGGTTTGCAAAGGATTCTGGGTAACAGAACCTGTTCCGAGCCCCACAAGTCACCCCATCTTGGATTCCCCTAGGTCTCTAGTTTTCAGAAATGCACAGGTTTGGTAGGTTTCCCTAGGTGCCGGCTGAGCTAGAGGCCAAAATCTACAGGTAGGCACTTTGCAAAAAACACCTCTGTTTTCTTTAAAAAAATTGGATGTGTCCACGTTGCGCTATGGGGCATTTCCTGTCGCGAGCGCTAGGCCTACCCACACAAGTGAGGTATAATTTTTATCGGGAGACTTGGGGGAACGCTGGGTGGAAGGAAATTTGTGGGTCCTCTCAGATTCCAGAACTTTCTGCCACAGAAATGTGAGGAACATGTGTTTTTTTAGCCAAATTTGGAGGTTTGCAAAGGATTCTGGGTTACCGAACCTGGTCCGAGCCCCACAAGTCAACCCATCTTGGATTCCCCTATGTCTCTAGTTTTCAGAAATGCACAGGTTTGGTAGGTTTCCCTAGGTGCCGGCTGAGCTAGAGGCCAAAATCTACAGGTAGGCACTTTGCAAAAAACACCTCTGTTTTCTTTCAAAAAATTGGATGTGTCCACGTTGCGCTTTGGGGCACTTCCTGTCGCGAGCGCTAGGCCTACCCACACAAGTGAGGTATCATTTTTATCGGGAGAATTGGGGGAACGCTGGGTGGAAGGAAATTTATGGCTCCTCTCAGATTCCAGAATTTTCTGCCACAGAAATGTGAGGAACATGTGTTTTTTTAGCCAAATCTTGAAGTTTGCAAAGGATTCTGGGTAACAGAACCTGGTCAGAGCCCCACAAGTCACCCCATCTTGGATTCCCCTAGGTCTCTAGTTGTCAGAAATGCACAGGTTTGGTAGGTTTCCCTAGGTGCCGGCTGAGCTAGAGGCCAAAATCTACAGGTAGGCACTTTGCAAAAAACACCTCTGTTTTCTTTCAAAAAATTGGATGTGTCCACGTTGCGCTTTGGGGCATTTCCTTTCGCGGGCGCTAGGCCTACCCACACAAGTGAGGTATCATTTTTATCGGGAGACTTGGGGGAACGCTGGGTGGAAGGAAATTTGTGGGTCCTCTCAGATTCCAGAACTTTCTGCCACAGAAATGTGAGGAACATGTGTTTTTTTAGCCAAATTTGGAGGTTTGCAAAGGATTCTGGGTTACCGAACCTGGTCCGAGCCCCACAAGTCAACCCATCTTGGATTCCCCTATGTCTCTAGTTTTCAGAAATGCACAGGTTTGGTAGGTTTCCCTAGGTGCCGGCTGAGCTAGAGGCCAAAATCTACAGGTAGGCACTTTGCAAAAAACACCTCTGTTTTCTTTCAAAAAATTGGATGTGTCCACGTTGCGCTTTGGGGCACTTCCTGTCGCGAGCGCTAGGCCTACCCACACAAGTGAGGTATCATTTTTATCGGGAGAATTGGGGGAACGCTGGGTGGAAGGAAATTTATGGCTCCTCTCAGATTCCAGAATTTTCTGCCACAGAAATGTGAGGAACATGTGTTTTTTTAGCCAAATCTTGAGGTTTGCAAAGGATTCTGGGTAACAGAACCTGGTCAGAGCCCCACAAGTCACCCCATCTTGGATTCCCCTAGGTCTCTAGTTGTCAGAAATGCACAGGTTTGGTAGGTTTCCCTAGGTGCCGGCTGAGCTAGAGGCCAAAATCTACAGGTAGGCACTTTGCAAAAAACACCTCTGTTTTCTTTCAAAAAATTGGATGTGTCCACGTTGCGCTTTGGGGCATTTCCTTTCGCGGGCGCTAGGCCTACCCACACAAGTGAGGTATCATTTTTATCGGGAGACTTGGGGGAACGCTGGGTGGAAGGAAATTTGTGGCTCCTCTCAGATTCCAGAACTTGCTACCACAGAAATGTGAGGAACATGTGTTTTTTAGCCAAATTTTTAGGTATGCAAAGGATTCTGGGTAACATAACCTGTTCTGAGCCCCACAAGTCACCCCATCTTGGATTCCCCTAGGTCTCTAGTTGTCAGAAATGCACAGGTTTGGTAGGTTTCCCTAGGTGCCGGCTGAGCTAGAGGCCAAAATCTACAGGTAGGCACTTTGCAAAAAACACCTCTGTTTTCTTTAAAAAAATTGGATGTGTCCACGTTGCGCTTTGTGGCATTTCCTGTCGCGGCGCTAGGCCTACCCTCACAAGTGAGGTATCATTTTTATCAGGAGACTTGGGGGAACGCTGGGTAAAAGGAAATTTGTGGCTCCTCTCAGATTCCAGAACTTTCTGCCACAGAAATGTGAGGAACATGTGTTTTTTTAGCCAAATCTTGAGGTTTGCAAAGGATTCTGGGTAACAGAACCTGGTCAGAGCCCCACATGTCACCCCATCTTGGATTCCCCTAGGTCTCTAGTTTTCAGAAATGCACAGGTTTGGTAGGTTTCCCTAGGTGCCGGCTGAGCTAGAGGCCAAAATCTACAGGTAGGCACTTTGCAAAAAACACCTCTGTTTTCTTAAAAAAAATTGGATGTGTCCACGTTGCGCTTTGGGGCATTTCCTGTCGCGGGCGCTAGGCCTACCCACACAAGTGAGGTATCATTTTTATCGGGAGACTTGGGGGAACGCTGGGTGGAAGGAAATTTGTGGCTCCTCTCAGATTCCAGAATTTTCTGCCACAGAAATGTGAGGAACATGTGTTTTTTTAGCCAAATCTTGAGGTTTGCAAAGGATTCTGGGTAACAGAACCTGTGCCGAGCCCCACAAGTCACCCCATCTTGGATTCCCCTAGGTCTCTAGGTTTCAGAAATGCACAGGTTTGGTAGGTTTCCCTAGGTGCCGGCTGAGCTAGAGGCCAAAATCTACAGGTAGGCACTTTGCAAAAAACACCTCTGTTTTCTTTAAAAAAATTGGATGTGTCCACGTTGCGCTATGGGGCATTTCAAGTCACGGGCGCTAGGCCTACCCACACAAGTGAGGTATCATTTTTATCGGGAGACTTGGGGGAACGCTGGGTGGAAGGAAATTTGTGGGTCCTCTCAGATTCCAGAACTTTCTGCCACAGAAATGTGAGGCTTGAGGTTTGCAAAGGATTCAGGGTAACAGAACCTGGTCAGAGCCCCACAAGTCACCCCATCTTGGATTCCCCTAGGTCTCTAGTTTTCAGAAATGCACAGGTTTGGTAGGTTTCCCTAGGTGCCGGCTGAGCTAGAGGCCAAAATCTACAGGTAGGCACTTTGTAAAAAACACCTCTGTTTTCTTTCAAAAAATTGGATGTGTCCACGTTGCGCTTTGGGGCATTTCCTGTCGCGGGCGCTAGGCCTACCCACACAAGTGAGGTATCATTTTTATCGGGAGACTTGGGGGAACGCTAGGTGGAAGGAAATTTGTGGGTCCTCTCAGATTCCAGAACTTTCTGCCACAGAAATGTGAGGAACATGTGTTTTTTTAGCCAAATTTTGAGGTTTGCAAAGGATTCTGGGTTACAGAACCTGGTCCGAGCCCCACAAGTCACCCCATCTTGGATTCCCCTATGTCTCTAGTTGTCAGAAATGCACAGGTTTGGTAGGTTTCCCTAGGTGCCGGCTGAGCTAGAGGCCAAAATCTACAGGTAGGCACTTTGCAAAAAACACCTCTGTTTTCTTTCAAAAAATTGGATGTGTCCACTTTGCGCTTTGGGGCATTTCCTGTCGCGGGCGCTAGGCCTACCCACACAAGTGAGGTATCATTTTTATCGGGAGAATTGGGGGAACGCTGGGTGGAAGGAAATTCGTGGCTCCTCTCAGATTCCAGAACTTTCTGCCACAGAAATGTGAGGAACATGTGTTTTTTTGGCCAAATTTTGAGGTTTGCAAAGGATTCTGGGTTACAGAACCTGGTCCGAGGCCCACAAGTCACCCCATCTTGGATTCCCCTAGGTCTCTAGTTTTCAGAAATGCACAGGTTTGGTAGGTTTCCCTAGGTGCCGGCTGAGCTAGAGGCCAGAGGCCAAAATCTACAGGTAGGCACTTTGCAAAAAACACCTCTGTTTTCTTTCAAAAAATTGGATGTGTCCACGTTGCGCTTTGGGGCATTTCCTGTCGCAGGCGCTAGGCCTACCCACACAAGTGAGGTATCATTTTTATCGGGAGACTTGGGGGAACGCTGGGTGGAAGGAAATTTGTGGCTCCTCTCAGATTCCAGAACTTTCTGCCACAGAAATGTGAGGAACATGTGTTTTTTTAGCCAAATCTTGAGGTTTGCAAAGGATTCTGGGTAACAGAACCTGTTCCGAGCCCCACAAGTCACCCCATCTTGGATTCCCCTAGGTCTCTAGTTTTCAGAAATGCACAGGTTTGGTAGGTTTCCCTAGGTGCCGGCTGAGCTAGAGGCCAAAATCTACAGGTAGGCACTTTGCAAAAAACACCTCTGTTTTCTTTCAAAAAATTGGATGTGTCCACGTTGTGCTTTGGGGCATTTCCTGTCGCTGGCGCTAGGCCTACCCACACAAGTGAGGAATCATTTTTATCGGGAGACTTGGGGGAACGCTGGGTGGAAGGAAATTTATGGCTCCTCTCAGATTCCAGAACTTTCTGCCACAGAAATGTGAGGAACATGTGTTTTTTTAGCCAAATCTTGAGGTTTGCAAAGGATTCTGGGTAACAGAACCTGGTCAGAGCCCCACAAGTCACCCCATCTTGGATTCCCCTAGGTCTCTAGTTGTCAGAAATGCACAGGTTTGGTAGGTTTCCCTAGGTGCCGGCTGAGCTGAAGGCCAAAATCTACAGGTAGGCACTTTGCAAAAAACACCTCTGTTTTCTTTCAAAAAATTGGATGTGTCCACGTTGCGCTTTGGGGCATTTCCTGTCGCGGGCGCTAGGCCTACCCACACAAGTGAGGTATCATTTTTATCGGGAGACTTGGGGGAACGCTGGGTGGAAGGAAATTTGTGGGTCCTCTCAGATTCCAGAACTTTCTGCCACAGAAATGTGAGGAACATGTGTTTTTTTAGCCAAATTTGGAGGTTTGCAAAGGATTCTGGGTTACAGAACCTGGTCCGAGCCCCACAAGTCAACCCATCTTGGATTCCCCTAGGTCTCTAGTTTTCAGAAATGCACAGGTTTGGTAGGATTCCCTAGGTGCCGGCTGAGCTAGAGGTCAAAATCTACAGGTTGGCACTTTGCAAAAAACACCTGTTTTCTTAAAAAAAAATTGGATGTGTCCACGTTGCGCTATGGGGCATTTCCTGTCGCGAGCGCTAGGCCTACCCACACAAGTGTGGTATCATTTTTATCGGGAGACTTGGGGGAACGCTGGGTGGAAGGAAATTTGTGGGTCCTCTCAGATTCCAGAACTTTCTGCCACAGAAATGTGAGGAACATGTGTTTTTTTAGCCAAATTTGGAGGTTTGCAAAGGATTCTGGGTTACCGAACCTGGTCCGAGCCCCACAAGTCACCCCATCTTGGATTCCCCTAGGTCTCTAGTTTTCAGAAATGCACAGGTTTGGTAGGTTTCCCTAGGTGCCGGCTGAGCTAGAGGCCAAAATCTACAGGGAGGCACTTTGCAAAAAACACCTCTGTTTTCTCTCAAAAAATTGGATGTGTCCATGTTGCGCTTTGGGGCATTTCCTGTCGCGGGCGCTAGGCCTACCCACAAAAGTGAGGTATCATTTTTATCGGGAGACTTGGGGAAACGCTGGGTGGAAGGAAATTTGTGGCTTCTCTCAGATTCCAGAACTTTCTACCACAGAAATGTGAGGAACATGTGTTTTTTTAGCCAAATTTTGAGGTTTGCAATGGATTCTGGGTTACAGTACCTGGTCCGAGCCCCACAAGTCACCCCATCTTGGATTCCCCTAGGTCTCTAGTTGTCAGAAATGCACAGGTTTGGTAGGTTTCCCTAGGTGCCGGCTGAGCTAGAGGCCAAAATCTACAGGTAGGCACTTTGCAAAAAACACCTCTGTTTTCTTTCAAAAAATTGGATATGTCCACGTTGCGCTTTGGGGCATTTCCTGTCGCGGGCGCTAGGCCTACCCACACAAGTGAGGTATCATTTTTATCGGGAGACTTGGGGGAACGCTGGGTGGAAGGAAATTTGTGGCTCCTCTCAGATTCCAGAACTTTCTGCCACAGAAATGTGAGGAACATGTGTTTTTTTAGCCAAATCTTGAGGTTTGCAAAGGATTCTGGGTAACAGAACCTGTTCCGAGCCCCACAAGTCACCCCATCTTGGATTCCCCTAGGTCTCTAGTTTTCAGAAATGCACAGGTTTGGTAGGTTTCCCTAGGTGCCGGCTGAGCTAGAGGCCAAAATCTACAGGTAGGCACTTTGCAAAAAACACCTCTGTTTTCTTTAAAAAAATTGGATGTGTCCACGTTGCGCTATGGGGCATTTCCTGTCGCGGGCGCTAGGCCTACCCACACAAGTGAGGTATCATTTTTATCGGGAGACTTGGGGGAACGCTGGGTGGAAGGAAATTTGTGGGTCCTCTCAGATTCCAGAACTTTCTGCCACAGAAATGTGAGGCTTGAGGTTTGCAAAGGATTCAGGGTAACAGAACCTGGTCAGAGCCCCACAAGTCACCCCATCTTGGATTCCCCTAGGTCTCTAGTTTTCAGAAATGCACAGGTTTGGTAGGTTTCCCTAGGTGCCGGCTGAGCTAGAGGCCAAAATCTACAGGTAGGCACTTTGTAAAAAACACCTCTGTTTTCTTTAAAAAAATTGGATGTGTCCACGTTGCGCTTTGGGGCATTTCCTGTCGCGGGCGCTAGGCCTACCCACACAAGTGAGGTATCATTTTTATCGGGAGACTTGGGGGAACGCTGGGTGGAAGGAAATTCGTGGCTCCTCTCAGATTCCAGAACTTTCTGCCACAGAAATGTGAGGAACATGTGTTTTTTTAGCCAAATCTTGAGGTTTGCAAAGGATTCTGGGTAACAGAACCTGGTCAGAGCCCTACAAGTCACCCCATCTTGGATTCCCCTAGGTCTCTAGTTGTCAGAAATGCACAGGTTTGGTAGGTTTCCCTAGGTGCCGGCTGAGCTAGAGGCCAAAATCTACAGGTAGGCACTTTGCAAAAAACACCTCTGTTTTCTTTCAAAAAATTGGATGTGTCCACGTTGCGCTTTGGGGCATTTCCTGTCGCGGGCGCTAGGCCTACCCACACAAGTGAGGTATCATTTTTATCGGGAGACTTGGGGGAACGCTGGGTGGAAGGAAATTCGTGGCTCCTCTCAGATTCCAGAACTTTCTGCCACAGAAATGTGAGGAACATGTGTTTTTTTGGCCAAATTTTGAGGTTTGCAAAGGATTCTGGGTTACAGAACCTGGTCCGAGCCCCACAAGTCACCCCATCTTGGATTCCCCTAGGTCTCTGGTTTTCAGAAATGCACAGGTTTGGTAGGTTTCCCGAGGTGCCGGCTGAGCTAGAGGCCAGAGGCCAAAATCTACAGGTAGGCACTTTGCAAAAAACACCTCTGTTTTCTTTCAAAAAATTGGATGTGTCCACGTTGCGCTTTGGGGCATTTCCTGTCGCGGGCGCTAGGCCTACCCACACAAGTGAGGTATCATTTTTATCGGGAGACTTGGGGGAACGCTGGGTGGAAGGAAATTTGTGGGTCCTCTCAGATTCCAGAACTTTCTGCCACAGAAATGTGAGGAACATGTGTTTTTTTAGCCAAATTTTGAGGTTTGCAAAGGATTCTGGGTTACAGAACCTGGTCCGAGCCCCACAAGTCACCCCATCTTGGATTCCCCTATGTCTCTAGTTGTCAGAAATGCACAGGTTTGGTAGGTTTCCCTAGGTGCCGGCTGAGCTAGAGGCCAAAATCTACAGGTAGGCACTTTGCAAAAAACACCTCTGTTTTCTTTCAAAAAATTGGATGTGTCCACGTTGCGCTTTGGGGCATTTCCTGTCGCGGGCGCTAGGCCTACCCACACAAGTGAGGTATCATTTTTATCGGGAGACTTGGGGGAACGCTGGGTGGAAGGAAATTCGTGGCTCCTCTCAGATTCCAGAACTTTCTGCCACAGAAATGTGAGGAACATGTGTTTTTTTGGCCAAATTTTGAGGTTTGCAAAGGATTCTGGGTTACAGAACCTGGTCCGAGGCCCACAAGTCACCCCATCTTGGATTCTCCTAGGTCTCTAGTTTTCAGAAATGCACAGGTTTGGTAGGTTTCCCTAGGTGCCGGCTGAGCTAGAGGCCAGAGGCCAAAATCTACAGGTAGGCACTTTGCAAAAAACACCTCTGTTTTCTTTCAAAAAATTGGATGTGTCCACGTTGCGCTTTGGGGCATTTCCTGTCGCAGGCGCTAGGCCTACCCACACAAGTGAGGTATCATTTTTATCGGGAGACTTGGGGGAACGCTGGGTGGAAGGAAATTTATGGCTCCTCTCAGATTCCAGAACTTTCTGCCACAGAAATGTGAGGAACATGTGTTTTTTTAGCCAAATCTTGAGGTTTGCAAAGGATTCTGGGTAACAGAACCTGGTCAGAGCCCCACAAGTCACCCCATCTTGGATTCCCCTAGGTCTCTAGTTGTCAGAAATGCACAGGTTTGGTAGGTTTCCCTAGGTGCCGGCTGAGCTAGAGGCCAAAATCTACAGGTAGGCACTTTGCAAAAAACACCTCTGTTTTCTTTCAAAAAATTGGATGTGTCCACGTTGTGCTTTGGGGCATTTCCTGTCGCTGGCGCTAGGCCTACCCACACAAGTGAGGTATCATTTTTATCGGGAGACTTGGGGGAACGCTGGGTGGAAGGAAATTTATGGCTCCTCTCAGATTCCAGAACTTTCTGCCACAGAAATGTGAGGAACATGTGTTTTTTTAGCCAAATCTTGAGGTTTGCAAAGGATTCTGGGTAACAGAACCTGGTCAGAGCCCCACAAGTCACCCCATCTTGGATTCCCCTAGGTCTCTAGTTGTCAGAAATGCACAGGTTTGGTAGGTTTCCCTAGGTGCCGGCTGAGCTAAAGGCCAAAATCTACAGGTAGGCACTTTGCAAAAAACACCTCTGTTTTCTTTCAAAAAATTGGATGTGTCCACGTTGCGCTTTGGGGCATTTCCTGTCGCGGGCGCTAGGCCTACCCACACAAGTGAGGTATCATTTTTATCGGGAGACTTGGGGGAACGCTGGGTGGAAGGAAATTTGTGGGTCCTCTCAGATTCCAGAACTTTCTGCCACAGAAATGTGAGGAACATGTGTTTTATAAGCCAAATTTGGAGGTTTGCAAAGGATTCTGGGTTACAGAACCTGGTCCGAGCCCCACAAGTCAACCCATCTTGGATTCCCCTAGGTCTCTAGTTTTCAGAAATGCACAGGTTTGGTAGGATTCCCTAGGTGCCGGCTGAGCTAGAGGTCAAAATCTACAGGTTGGCACTTTGCAAAAAACACCTGTTTTCTTAAAAAAAAATTGGATGTGTCCACGTTGCGCTATGGGGCATTTCCTGTCGCGAGCGCTAGGCCTACCCACACAAGTGTGGTATCATTTTTATCGGGAGACTTGGGGGAACGCTGGGTGGAAGGAAATTTGTGGGTCCTCTCAGATTCCAGAACTTTCTGCCACAGAAATGTGAGGAACATGTGTTTTTTTAGCCAAATTTGGAGGTTTGCAAGGGATTCTGGGTTACCGAACCTGGTCCGAGCCCCACAAGTCACCCCATCTTGGATTCCCCTAGGTCTCTAGTTTTCAGAAATGCACAGGTTTGGTAGGTTTCCCTAGGTGCCGGCTGAGCTAGAGGCCAAAATCTACAGGGAGGCACTTTGCAAAAAACACCTCTGTTTTCTCTCAAAAAATTGGATGTGTCCATGTTGCGCTTTGGGGCATTTCCTGTCGCGGGCGCTAGGCCTACCCACAAAAGTGAGGTATCATTTTTATCGGGAGACTTGGGGAAACGCTGGGTGGAAGGAAATTTGTGGCTTCTCTCAGATTCCAGAACTTTCTACCACAGAAATGTGAGGAACATGTGTTTTTTTAGCCAAATCTTGAGGTTTGCAAAGGATTCTGCGTAACAGAACCTGGTCAGAGCCCCACAAGTCACCCCATCTTGGATTCCCCTAGGTCTCTAGTTGTCAGAAATGCACAGGTTTGGTAGGTTTCCCTAGGTGCCGGCTGAGCTAGAGGCCAAAATCTACAGGTAGGCACTTTGCAAAAAACACCTCTGTTTTCTTTCAAAAAATTGGATGTGTCCACGTTGTGCTTTGGGGCATTTCCTGTCGCTGGCGCTAGGCCTACCCACACAAGTGAGGTATCATTTTTATCGGGAGACTTGGGGGAACGCTGGGTGGAAGGAAATTTATGGCTCCTCTCAGATTCCAGAACTTTCTGCCACAGAAATGTGAGGAACATGAGTTTTTTTAGCCAAATCTTGAGGTTTGCAAAGGATTCTGGGTAACAGAACCTGGTCAGAGCCCCACAAGTCACCCCATCTTGGATTCCCCTAGGTCTCTAGTTGTCAGAAATGCACAGGTTTGGTAGGTTTCCCTAGGTGCCGGCTGAGCTAAAGGCCAAAATCTACAGGTAGGCACTTTGCAAACAACACCTCTGTTTTCTCTAAAAAAATTGGATGTGTCCACGTTGCGCTTTGGGGCATTTTCTGTCTCGGGCGCTAGGCCTACCCACACAAGTGAGGTATCATTTTTATCGGGAGACTTGGGGAAACGCTGGGTGGAAGGAAATTTATGTCTCCTCTCAGATTCCAGAACTTTCTGCCACAGAAATGTGAGGAACATGTGTTTTTTTAGCCAAATCTTGAGGTTTGCAAAGGATTCTGGGTAACAGAACCTAGTCAGAGCCCCACAAGTCACCCCATCTTGGATTCCCCTAGGTCTCTAGTTGTCAGAAATGCACAGGTTTGGTAGGTTTCCCTAGGTGCCGGCTGAGCTAGAGGCCAAAATCTACAGGTAGGCACTTTGCAAAAAACACCTCTGTTTTCTTTCAAAAAATTGGATATGTCCACGTTGCGCTTTGGGGCATTTCCTGTCGCGGGCGCTAGGCCTACCCACACAAGTGAGGTATCATTTTTATAGGGAGACTTGGGGGAACGCTGGGTGGAAGGAAATTTGTGGCTCCTCTCAGATTCCAGAACTTTCTGCCACAGAAATGTGAGGAACATGTGTTTTTTTAGCCAAATCTTGAGGTTTGCAAAGGATTCTGGGTAACAGAACCTGTTCCGAGCCCCACAAGTCACCCCATCTTGGATTCCCCTAGGTCCCTAGTTTTCAGAAATGCACAGGTTTGGTAGGTTTCCCTAGGTGCCGGCTGAGCTAGAGGCCAAAATCTACAGGTAGGCACTTTGCAAAAAACACCTCTGTTTTCTTTAAAAAAATTGGATGTGTCCACGTTGCGCTATGGGGCATTTCCTGTCGCGGGCGCTAGGCCTACCCACACAAGTGAGGTATCATTTTTATCGGGAGACTTAGGGGAACGCTGGGTGGAAGGAAATTTGTGGGTCCTCTCAGATTCCAGAACTTTCTGCTACAGAAATGTGAGGCTTGAGGTTTGCAAAGGATTCAGGGTAACCGAACCTGGTCAGAGCCCCACAAGTCACCCCATCTTGGATTCCCCTAGGTCTCTAGTTTTCAGAAATGCACAGGTTTGGTAGGTTTCCCTAGGTGCCGGCTGAGCTAGAGGCCAAAATCTACAGGTAGGCACTTTGTAAAAAACACCTCTGTTTTCTTTCAAAAAATTGGATGTGTCCACGTTGCGCTTTGGGGCATTTCCTGTCGCGGGCGCTAGGCCTACCCACACAAGTGAGGTATCATTTTTATCGGGAGACTTGGGGGAACGCTGGGTGGAAGGAAATTTGTGGGTCCTCTCAGATTCCAGAACTTTCTGCCACAGAAATGTGAGGAACATTTGTTTTTTTAGCCAAATTTTGAGGTTTGCAAAGGATTCTGGGTTACAGAACCTGGTCCGAGCCCCACAAGTCACCCCATCTTGGATTCCCCTATGTCTCTAGTTGTCAGAAATGCACAGGTTTGGTAGGTTTCCCTAGGTGCCGGCTGAGCTAGAGGCCAAAATCTACAGGTAGGCACTTTGCAAAAAACACCTCTGTTTTCTTTAAAAAAATTGGATGTGTCCACGTTGCCCTTTGGGGCATATCCTGTCGCGGGCGCTAGCCCTACCCACACAAGTGAGGTATCATTTTTATCCGGAGACTTGGGGGAACGCTGGGTGGAAGGAAATTTGTGGCTCCTCTCAGATTCCAGAACTTTCTGCCACAGAAATATGAGGAACATGTGTTTTTTTAGCCAAATCTTGAGGTTTGCAAAGGATTCTGGGTAACAGAACCTGGTCAGAGCCCAACATGTCACCCCATCTTGGATTCCCCTAGGTCTCTAGTTTTCAGAAATTCACAGGTTTGGTAGGTTTCCCTAGGTGCCGGCTGAGCTAGAGGCCAGAGGCCAAAATCTACAGGTCGGCACTTTGCAAAAAACACCTCTGTTTTCTTTCAAAAAATTGGATGTGTCCACGTTGCGCTTTGGGGCATTTCCTGTCGCAGGCGCTTGGCCTACCCACACAAGTGAGGTATCATTTTTATCGGGAGACTTGGGGGAACGCTGGGTGGAAGGAAATTTATGTCTCCTCTCAGATTCCAGAACTTTCTGCCACAGAAATGTGAGGAACATGTGTTTTTTTAGCCAAATCTTGAGGTTTGCAAAGGATTCTGGGTAACAGAACCTAGTCAGAGCCCCACAAGTCACCCCATCTTGGATTCCCCTAGGTCTCTAGTTGTCAGAAATGCACAGGTTTGGTAGGTTTCCCTAGGTGCCGGCTGAGCTAGAGGCCAAAATCTACAGGTAGGCACTTTGCAAAAAACACCTCTGTTTTCTTTCAAAAAATTGGATATGTCCACGTTGCGCTTTGGGGCATTTCCTGTCGCGGGCGCTAGGCCTACCCACACAAGTGAGGTATCATTTTTATCGGGAGACTTGGGGGAACGCTGGGTGGAAGGTAATTTGTGGCTCCTCTCAGATTCCAGAATTTTCTGCCACAGAAATGTGAGGAACATGTGTTTTTTTAGCCAAATCTTAAGGTTTGCAAAGGATTCTGGGTAACAGAACCTGTGCCGAGCCCCACAAGTCACCCCATCTTGGATTCCCCTAGGTCTCTAGGTTTCAGAAATGCACAGGTTTGGTAGGTTTCCCTAGGTGCCGGCTGAGCTAGAGGCCAAAATCTACAGGTAGGCACTTTGCAAAAAACACCTCTGTTTTCTTTAAAAAAATTGGATGTGTCCACGTTGCGCTATGGGGCATTTCAAGTCACGGGCGCTAGGCCTACCCACACAAGTGAGGTATCATTTTTATCGGGAGACTTGGGGGAACGCTGGGTGGAAGGAAATTTGTGGGTCCTCTCAGATTCCAGAACTTTCTGCCACAGAAATGTGAGGCTTGAGGTTTGCAAAGGATTCAGGGTAACAGAACCTGGTCAGAGCCCCACAAGTCACCCCATCTTGGATTCCCCTAGGTCTCTAGTTTTCAGAAATGCACAGGTTTGGTAGGTTTCCCTAGGTGCCGGCTGAGCTAGAGGCCAAAATCTACAGGTAGGCACTTTGTAAAAAACACCTCTGTTTTCTTTCAAAAAATTGGATGTGTCCACGTTGCGCTTTGGGGCATTTCCTGTCGCGGGCGCTAGGCCTACCCACACAAGTGAGGTATCATTTTTATCGGGAGACTTGGGGGAACGCTAGGTGGAAGGAAATTTGTGGGTCCTCTCAGATTCCAGAACTTTCTGCCACAGAAATGTGAGAAACATGTGTTTTTTTAGCCAAATTTTGAGGTTTGCAAAGGATTCTGGGTTACAGAACCTGGTCCGAGCCCCACAAGTCACCCCATCTTGGATTCCCCTATGTCTCTAGTTGTCAGAAATGCACAGGTTTGGTAGGTTTCCCTAGGTGCCGGCTGAGCTAGAGGCCAAAATCTACAGGTAGGCACTTTGCAAAAAACACCTCTGTTTTCTTTCAAAAAATTGGATGTGTCCACGTTGCGCTTTGGGGCATTTCCTGTCGCGGGCGCTAGGCCTACCCACACAAGTGAGGTATCATTTTTATCGGGAGAATTGGGGGAACGCTGGGTGGAAGGAAATTCGTGGCTCCTCTCAGATTCCAGAACTTTCTGCCACAGAAATGTGAGGAACATGTGTTTTTTTGGCCAAATTTTGAGGTTTGCAAAGGATTCTGGGTTACAGAACCTGGTCCGAGGCCCACAAGTCACCCCATCTTGGATTCCCCTAGGTCTCTAGTTTTCAGAAATGCACAGGTTTGGTAGGTTTCCCTAGGTGCCGGCTGAGCTAGAGGCCAGAGGCCAAAATCTACAGGTAGGCACTTTGCAAAAAACACCTCTGTTTTCTTTCAAAAAATTGGATGTGTCCACGTTGCGCTTTGGGGCATTTCCTGTCGCAGGCGCTAGGCCTACCCACACAAGTGAGGTATCATTTTTATCGGGAGACTTGGGGGAACGCTGGGTGGAAGGAAATTTGTGGCTCCTCTCAGATTCCAGAACTTTCTGCCACAGAAATGTGAGGAACATGTGTTTTTTTAGCCAAATCTTGAGGTTTGCAAAGGATTCTGGGTAACAGAACCTGTTCCGAGCCCCACAAGTCACCCCATCTTGGATTCCCCTAGGTCTCTAATTTTCAGAAATGCACAGGTTTGGTAGGTTTCCCTAGGTGCCGGCTGAGCTAGAGGCCAAAATCTACAGGTAGGCACTTTGCAAAAAACACCTCTGTTTTCTTTCAAAAAATTGGATGTGTCCACGTTGTGCTTTGGGGCATTTCCTGTCGCTGGCGCTAGGCCTACCCACACAAGTGAGGTATCATTTTTATCGGGAGACTTGGGGGAACGCTGGGTGGAAGGAAATTTATGGCTCCTCTCAGATTCCAGAACTTTCTGCCACAGAAATGTGAGGAACATGTGTTTTTTTAGCCAAATCTTGAGGTTTGCAAAGGATTCTGGGTAACAGAACCTGGTCAGAGCCCCACAAGTCACCCCATCTTGGATTCCCCTAGGTCTCTAGTTGTCAGAAATGCACAGGTTTGGTAGGTTTCCCTAGGTGCCGGCTGAGCTAAAGGCCAAAATCTACAGGTAGGCACTTTGCAAAAAACACCTCTGTTTTCTTTCAAAAAATTGGATGTGTCCACGTTGCGCTTTGGGGCATTTCCTGTCGCGGGCGCTAGGCCTACCCACACAAGTGAGGTATCATTTTTATCGGGAGACTTGGGGGAACGCTGGGTGGAAGGAAATTTGTGGGTCCTCTCAGATTCCAGAACTTTCTGCCACAGAAATGTGAGGAACATGTGTTTTTTTAGCCAAATTTGGAGGTTTGCAAAGGATTCTGGGTTACAGAACCTGGTCCGAGCCCCACAAGTCAACCCATCTTGGATTCCCCTAGGTCTCTAGTTTTCAGAAATGCACAGGTTTGGTAGGATTCCCTAGGTGCCGGCTGAGCTAGAGGTCAAAATCTACAGGTTGGCACTTTGCAAAAAACACCTGTTTTCTTAAAAAAAAATTGGATGTGTCCACGTTGCGCTATGGGGCATTTCCTGTCGCGAGCGCTAGGCCTACCCACACAAGTGTGGTATCATTTTTATCGGGAGACTTGGGGGAACGCTGGGTGGAAGGAAATTTGTGGGTCCTCTCAGATTCCAGAACTTTCTGCCACAGAAATGTGAGGAACATGTGTTTTTTTAGCCAAATTTGGAGGTTTGCAAAGGATTCTGGGTTACCGAACCTGGTCCGAGCCCCACAAGTCACCCCATCTTGGATTCCCCTAGGTCTCTAGTTTTCAGAAATGCACAGGTTTGGTAGGTTTCCCTAGGTGCCGGCTGAGCTAGAGGCCAAAATCTACAGGGAGGCACTTTGCAAAAAACACCTCTGTTTTCTCTCAAAAAATTGGATGTGTCCATGTTGCGCTTTGGGGCATTTACTGTCGCGGGCGCTAGGCCTACCCACAAAAGTGAGGTATCATTTTTATCGGGAGACTTGGGGAAACGCTGGGTGGAAGGAAATTTGTGGCTTCTCTCAGATTCCAGAACTTTCTACCACAGAAATGTGAGGAACATGTGTTTTTTTAGCCAAATTTTGAGGTTTGCAATGGATTCTGGGTTACAGTACCTGGTCCGAGCCCCACAAGTCACCCCATCTTGGATTCCCCTAGGTCTCTAGTTGTCAGAAATGCACAGGTTTGGTAGGTTTCCCTAGGTGCCGGCTGAGCTAGAGGCCAAAATCTACAGGTAGGCACTTTGCAAAAAACACCTCTGTTTTCTTTCAAAAAATTGGATATGTCCACGTTGCGCTTTGGGGCATTTCCTGTCGCGGGCGCTAGGCCTACCCACACAAGTGAGGTATCATTTTTATCGGGAGACTTGGGGGAACGCTGGGTGGAAGGAAATTTGTGGCTCCTCTCAGATTCCAGAACTTTCTGCCACAGAAATGTGAGGAACATGTGTTTTTTTAGCCAAATCTTGAGGTTTGCAAAGGATTCTGGGTAACAGAACCTGTTCCGAGCCCCACAAGTCACCCCATCTTGGATTCCCCTAGGTCTCTAGTTTTCAGAAATGCACAGGTTTGGTAGGTTTCCCTAGGTGCCGGCTGAGCTAGAGGCCAAAATCTACAGGTAGGCACTTTGCAAAAAACACCTCTGTTTTCTTTAAAAAAATTGGATGTGTCCACGTTGCGCTATGGGGCATTTCCTGTCGCGGGCGCTAGGCCTACCCACACAAGTGAGGTATCATTTTTATCGGGAGACTTGGGGGAACGCTGGGTGGAAGGAAATTTGTGGGTCCTCTCAGATTCCAGAACTTTCTGCCACAGAAATGTGAGGCTTGAGGTTTGCAAAGGATTCAGGGTAACAGAACCTGGTCAGAGCCCCACAAGTCACCCCATCTTGGATTCCCCTAGGTCTCTAGTTTTCAGAAATGCACAGGTTTGGTAGGTTTCCCTAGGTGCCGGCTGAGCTAGAGGCCAAAATCTACAGGTAGGCACTTTGTAAAAAACACCTCTGTTTTCTTTAAAAAAATTGGATGTGTCCACGTTGCGCTTTGGGGCATTTCCTGTCGCGGGCGCTAGGCCTACCCACACAAGTGAGGTATCATTTTTATCGGGAGACTTGGGGGAACGCTGGGTGGAAGGAAATTTGTGGGTCCTCTCAGATTCCAGAACTTTCTGCCACAGAAATGTGAGGAACATGTGTTTTTTTAGCCAAATTTTGAGGTTTGCAAAGGATTCTGGGTTACAGAACCTGGTCCGAGCCCCACAAGTCACCCCATCTTGGATTCCCCTATGTCTCTAGTTGTCAGAAATGCACAGGTTTGGTAGGTTTCCCTAGGTGCCGGCTGAGCTAGAGGCCAAAATCTACAGGTAGGCACTTTGCAAAAAACACCTCTGTTTTCTTTCAAAAAATTGGATGTGTCCACGTTGCGCTTTGGGGCATTTCCTGTCGCGGGCGCTAGGCCTACCCACACAAGTGAGGTATCATTTTTATCGGGAGACTTGGGGGAACGCTGGGTGGAAGGAAATTCGTGGCTCCTCTCAGATTCCAGAACTTTCTGCCACAGAAATGTGAGGAACATGTGTTTTTTTGGCCAAATTTTGAGGTTTGCAAAGGATTCTGGGTTACAGAACCTGGTCCGAGGCCCACAAGTCACCCCATCTTGGATTCCCCTAGGTCTCTAGTTTTCAGAAATGCACAGGTTTGGTAGGTTTCCCTAGGTGCCGGCTGAGCTAGAGGCCAGAGGCCAAAATCTACAGGTAGGCACTTTGCAAAAAACACCTCTGTTTTCTTTCAAAAAATTGGATGTGTCCACGTTGCGCTTTGGGGCATTTCCTGTCGCAGGCGCTAGGCCTACCCACACAAGTGAGGTATCATTTTTATCGGGAGACTTGGGGGAACGCTGGGTGGAAGGAAATTTATGGCTCCTCTCAGATTCCAGAACTTTCTGCCACAGAAATGTGAGGAACATGTGTTTTTTTAGCCAAATCTTGAGGTTTGCAAAGGATTCTGGGTAACAGAACCTGGTCAGAGCCCCACAAGTCACCCCATCTTGGATTCCCCTAGGTCTCTAGTTGTCAGAAATGCACAGGTTTGGTAGGTTTCCCTAGGTGCCGGCTGAGCTAGAGGCCAAAATCTACAGGTAGGCACTTTGCAAAAAACACCTCTGTTTTCTTTCAAAAAATTGGATGTGTCCACGTTGTGCTTTGGGGCATTTCCTGTCGCTGGCGCTAGGCCTACCCACACAAGTGAGGTATCATTTTTATCGGGAGACTTGGGGGAACGCTGGGTGGAAGGAAATTTATGGCTCCTCTCAGATTCCAGAACTTTCTGCCACAGAAATGTGAGGAACATGTGTTTTTTTAGCCAAATCTTGAGGTTTGCAAAGGATTCTGGGTAACAGAACCTGGTCAGAGCCCCACAAGTCACCCCATCTTGGATTCCCCTAGGTCTCTAGTTGTCAGAAATGCACAGGTTTGGTAGGTTTCCCTAGGTGCCGGCTGAGCTAAAGGCCAAAATCTACAGGTAGGCACTTTGCAAAAAACACCTCTGTTTTCTTTCAAAAAATTGGATGTGTCCACGTTGCGCTTTGGGGCATTTCCTGTCGCGGGCGCTAGGCCTACCCACACAAGTGAGGTATCATTTTTATCGGGAGACTTGGGGGAACGCTGGGTGGAAGGAAATTTGTGGGTCCTCTCAGATTCCAGAACTTTCTGCCACAGAAATGTGAGGAACATGTGTTTTTTAAGCCAAATTTGGAGGTTTGCAAAGGATTCTGGGTTACAGAACCTGGTCCGAGCCCCACAAGTCAACCCATCTTGGATTCCCCTAGGTCTCTAGTTTTCAGAAATGCACAGGTTTGGTAGGATTCCCTAGGTGCCGGCTGAGCTAGAGGTCAAAATCTACAGGTTGGCACTTTGCAAAAAACACCTGTTTTCTTAAAAAAAAATTGGATGTGTCCACGTTGCGTTATGGGGCATTTCCTGTCGCGAGCGCTAGGCCTACCCACACAAGTGTGGTATCATTTTTATCGGGAGACTTGGGGGAACGCTGGGTGGAAGGAAATTTGTGGGTCCTCTCAGATTCCAGAACTTTCTGCCACAGAAATGTGAGGAACATGTGTTTTTTTAGCCAAATTTGGAGGTTTGCAAGGGATTCTGGGTTACCGAACCTGGTCCGAGCCCCACAAGTCACCCCATCTTGGATTCCCCTAGGTCTCTAGTTTTCAGAAATGCACAGGTTTGGTAGGTTTCCCTAGGTGCCGGCTGAGCTAGAGGCCAAAATCTACAGGGAGGCACTTTGCAAAAAACACCTCTGTTTTCTCTCAAAAAATTGGATGTGTCCATGTTGCGCTTTGGGGCATTTCCTGTCGCGGGCGCTAGGCCTACCCACAAAAGTGAGGTATCATTTTTATCGGGAGACTTGGGGAAACGCTGGGTGGAAGGAAATTTGTGGCTTCTCTCAGATTCCAGAACTTTCTACCACAGAAATGTGAGGAACATGTGTTTTTTTAGCCAAATTTTGAGGTTTGCAAAGGATTCTGGGTAACAGAACCTGGTCAGAGCCCCACAAGTCACCCCATCTTGGATTCCCCTAGGTCTCTAGTTGTCAGAAATGCACAGGTTTGGTAGGTTTCCCTAGGTGCCGGCTGAGCTAGAGGCCAAAATCTACAGGTAGGCACTTTGCAAAAAACACCTCTGTTTTCTTTCAAAAAATTGGATGTGTCCACGTTGTGCTTTGGGGCATTTCCTGTCGCTGGCGCTAGGCCTACCCACACAAGTGAGGTATCATTTTTATCGGGAGACTTGGGGGAACGCTGGGTGGAAGGAAATTTATGGCTCCTCTCAGATTCCAGAACTTTCTGCCACAGAAATGTGAGGAACATGTGTATTTTTAGCCAAATCTTGAGGTTTGCAAAGGATTCTGGGTAACAGAACCTGGTCAGAGCCCCACAAGTCACCCCATCTTGGATTCCCCTAGGTCTCTAGTTGTCAGAAATGCACAGGTTTGGTAGGTTTCCCTAGGTGCCGGCTGAGCTAAAGGCCAAAATCTACAGGTAGGCACTTTGCAAAAAACACCTCTGTTTTCTTTCAAAAAATTGGATGTGTCCACGTTGCGCTTTGGGGCATTTCCTGTCGCGGGCGCTAGGCCTACCCACACAAGTGAGGTATAATTTTTATCGGGAGACTTGGGGGAACGCTGGGTGGAAGGAAATTTGTGGGTCCTCTCAGATTCCAGAACTTTCTGCCACAGAAATGTGAGGAACATGTGTTTTTTTAGCCAAATTTGGAGGTTTGCAAAGGATTCTGGGTTACAGAACCTGGTCCGAGCCCCACAAGTCAACCCGTCTTGGATTCCCCTAGGTCTCTAGTTTTCAGAAATGCACAGGTTTGGTAGGATTCCCTTGGTGCCGGCTGAGCTAGAGGTCAAAATCTACAGGTTGGCACTTTGCAAAAAACACCTGTTTTCTTAAAAAAAAATTGGATGTGTCCACGTTGCGCTATGGGGCATTTCCTGTCGCGAGCGCTAGGCCTACCCACACAAGTGAGGTATCATTTTTATCGGGAGACTTGGGGGAACGCTGGGTGGAAGGAAATTTGTGGGTCCTCTCAGATTCCAGAACTTTCTGCCACAGAAATGTGAGGAACATGTGTTTTTTTAGCCAAATTTGGAGGTTTGCAAAGGATTCTGGGTTACCGAACCTGGTCCGAGCCCCACAAGTCACCCCATCTTGAATTCCCCTAGGTCTCTAGTTTTCAGAAATGCACAGGTTTGGTAGGTTTCCCTAGGTGCCGGCTGAGCTAGAGGCCAAAATCTACAGGTAGGCACTTTGTAAAAAACACCTCTGTTTTCTTTCAAAAAATTGGATGTGTCCACGTTGCGCTTTGGGGCATTTCCTGTCGCGGGCGCTAGGCCTACCCACACAAGTGAGGTATCATTTTTATCGGGAGACTTGGGGGAACGCTGGGTGGAAGGAAATTTGTGGGTCCTCTCAGATTCCAGAACTTTCTGCCACAGAAATGTGAGGAACATGTGTTTTTTTAGCCAAATTTTGAGGTTTGCAAAGGATTCTGGGTTACAGAACCTGGTCCGAGCCCCACAAGTCACCCCATCTTGGATTCCCCTATGTCTCTAGTTGTCAGAAATGCACAGGTTTGGTAGGTTTCCCTAGGTGCCGGCTGAGCTAGAGGCCAAAATCTACAGGTAGGCACTTTGCAAAAAACACCTCTGTTTTCTTTCAAAAAATTGGATGTGTCCACGTTGCGCTTTGGGGCATTTCCTGTCGCGGGCGCTAGGCCTACCCACACAAGTGAGGTATCATTTTTATCGGGAGACTTGGGGGAACGCTGGGTGGAAGGAAATTCGTGGCTCCTCTCAGATTCCAGAACTTTCTGCCACAGAAATGTGAGGAACATGTGTTTTTTTGGCCAAATTTTGAGGTTTGCAAAGGATTCTGGGTTACAGAACCTGGTCCGAGGCCCACAAGTCACCCCATCTTGGATTCCCCTAGGTCTCTAGTTTTCAGAAATGCACAGGTTTGGTAGGTTTCCCTAGGTGCCGGCTGAGCTAGAGGCCAGAGGCCAAAATCTACAGGTAGGCACTTTGCAAAAAACACCTCTGTTTTCTTTCAAAAAATTGGATGTGTCCACGTTGCGCTTTGGGGCATTTCCTGTCGCAGGCGCTAGGCCTACCCACACAAGTGAGGTATAATTTTTATCAGGAGACTTGGGGGAACGCTGGGTGGAAGGAAATTTATGGCTCCTCTCAGATTCCAGAACTTTCTGCCACAGAAATGTAAGGAAAATGTGTTTTTTTAGCCAAATCTTGAGGTTTGCAAAGGATTCTGGGTAACAGAACCTGGTCAGAGCCCCACAAGTCACCCCATCTTGGATTCCCCTAGGTCTCTAGTTGTCAGAAATGCACAGGTTTGGTAGGTTTCCCTAGGTGCCGGCTGAGCTAGAGGCCAAAATCTACAGGTAGGCACTTTGCAAAAAACACCTCTGTTTTCTTTCAAAAAATTGGATGTGTCCACGTTGTGCTTTGGGGCATTTCCTGTCGCTGGCGCTAGGCCTACCCACACAAGTGAGGTATCATTTTTATCGGGAGACTTGAGGGAACGCTGGGTGGAAGGAAATTTATGGCTCCTCTCAGATTCCAGAACTTTCTGCCACAGAAATGTGAGGAACATGTGTTTTTTTAGCCAAATCTTGAGGTTTGCAAAGGATTCTGGGTAACAGAACCTGGTCAGAGCCCCACAAGTCACCCCATCTTGGATTCCCCTAGGTCTCTAGTTGTCAGAAATGCACAGGTTTGGTAGGTTTCCCTAGGTGCCGGCTGAGCTAAAGGCCAAAATCTACAGGTAGGCACTTTGCAAAAAACACCTCTGTTTTCTTTCAAAAAATTGGATGTGTCCACGTTGCGCTTTGGGGCATTTCCTGTCGCGGGCGCTAGGCCTACCCACACAAGTGAGGTATCATTTTTATCGGGAGACTTGGGGGAACGCTGGGTGGAAGGAAATTTGTGGGTCCTCTCAGATTCCAGAACTTTCTGCCACAGAAATGTGAGGAACATGTGTTTTTTTAGCCAAATTTGGAGGTTTGCAAAGGATTCTGGGTTACAGAACCTGGTCCGAGCCCCACAAGTCAACCCATCTTGGATTCCCCTAGGTCTCTAGTTTTCAGAAATGCACAGGTTTGGGAGGATTCCCTAGGTGCCGGCTGAGCTAGAGGTCAAAATCTACAGGTTGGCACTTTGCAAAAAACACCTGTTTTCTTAAAAAAAAATTGGATGTGTCCACGTTGCGCTATGGGGCATTTCCTGTCGCGAGCGCTAGGCCTACCCACACAAGTGAGGTATCATTTTTATCGGGAGACTTGGGGGAACGCTGGGTGGAAGGAAAATTGTGGGTCCTCTCAGATTCCAGAACTTTCTGCCACAGAAATGTGAGGAACATGTGTTTTTTTAGCCAAATTTGGAGGTTTGCAAAGGATTCTGGGTTACCGAACCTGGTCCGAGCCCCACAAGTCACCCCATCTTGGATTCCCCTAGGTCTCTAGTTTTCAGAAATGCACAGGTTTGGTAGGTTTCCCTAGGTGCCGGCTGAGCTAGAGGCCAAAATCTACAGGGAGGCACTTTGCAAAAAACACCTCTGTTTTCTCTCAAAAAATTGGATGTGTCCATGTTGCGCTTTGGGGCATTTCCTGTCGCAGGCGCTAGGCCTACCCACAAAAGTGAGGTATCAGTTTTATCGGGAGACTTGGGGAAACGCTGGGTGGAAGGAAATTTGTGGCTTCTCTCAGATTCCAGAACTTTCTACCACAGAAATGTGCGGAACATGTGTTTTTTTAGCCAAATTTTGAGGTTTGCAAAGGATACTGGGTTACAGTACCTGGTCCGAGCCCCACAAGTCACCCCATCTTGGATTCCCCTAGGTCTATAGTTTTCAGAAATGCACAGGTTTGGTAGGTTTCCCTAGGTGCCGGCTGAGCTAGAGGCCAAAATCTACAGGTAGGCACTTTGCAAAAAACACCTCTGTTTTCTTTAAAATAATTGGATGTGTCCAAGTTGCGCTTTGGGGCATTTCCTGTCGCGGGCGCTAGGCCTACCCACACAAGTGAGGTATCATTTTTATCGGGAGACTTGGGGGAACGCTGGGTGGAAGGAAATTTATGGCTCCTCTCAGATTCAGGAACTTTCTGCCACAGAAATGTGAGGAACATGTGTTTTTTTTGCCAAATCTTGAGGTTTGCAAAGGATTCTGGGTAACAGAACCTGGTCAGAGCCCCACAAGTCACCCCATCTTGGATTCCCCTAGGTCTCTAGTTGTCAGAAATGCACAGGTTTGGTAGGTTTCCCTAGGTGCCGGCTGAGCTAGAGGCCAAAATCTACAGGTAGGCACTTTGCAAAAAACACCTCTGTTTTCTTTCAAAAAATTGGATGTGTCCACGTTGCGCTTTGGGGCAATTCCTGTCGCGGGCGCTAGGCCTACCCACACAACTGAGGTATCATTTTTATCGCGAGACTTGGGGGAACGCTGGGTGGAAGGAAATTTGTGGCTCCTCTCAGATTCCAGAACTTTCTGCCACAGAAATGTGAGGAACATGTGTTTTTTTAGCCAAATTTTGAGGTTTGCAAAGGATTCTGGGTTACAGTACCTGGTCCGAGCCCCACAAGTCACCCCATCTTGGATTCCCCTAGGTCTCTAGTTTTCAGAAATGCACAGGTTTGGTAGCTTTCCCTAGGTGCCGGCTGAGCTAAAGGCCAAAATCTACAGGTAGGCACTTTGCAAAAAACACCTCTGTTTTCTTTCAAAAAATTGGATGTGTCCACGTTGCGCTTTGGGGCATTTCCTGTCGCGGGCGCTAGGCCTACCCACACAAGTGAGGTATCATTTTTATCGGGAGACTTGGGGGAACGCTGGGTGGAAGGAAATTTGTGGGTCCTCTCAGATTCCAGAACTTTCTGCCACAGAAATGTGAGGAACATGTGTTTTTTAAGCCAAATTTGGAGGTTTGCAAAGGATTCTGGGTTACAGAACCTGGTCCGAGCCCCACAAGTCAACCCATCTTGGATTCCCCTAGGTCTCTAGTTTTCAGAAATGCACAGGTTTGGTAGGATTCCCTAGGTGCCGGCTGAGCTAGAGGTCAAAATCTACAGGTTGGCACTTTGCAAAAAACACCTGTTTTCTTAAAAAAAAATTGGATGTGTCCACGTTGCGTTATGGGGCATTTCCTGTCGCGAGCGCTAGGCCTACCCACACAAGTGTGGTATCATTTTTATCGGGAGACTTGGGGGAACGCTGGGTGGAAGGAAATTTGTGGGTCCTCTCAGATTCCAGAACTTTCTGCCACAGAAATGTGAGGAACATGTGTTTTTTTAGCCAAATTTGGAGGTTTGCAAGGGATTCTGGGTTACCGAACCTGGTCCGAGCCCCACAAGTCACCCCATCTTGGATTCCCCTAGGTCTCTAGTTTTCAGAAATGCACAGGTTTGGTAGGTTTCCCTAGGTGCCGGCTGAGCTAGAGGCCAAAATCTACAGGGAGGCACTTTGCAAAAAACACCTCTGTTTTCTCTCAAAAAATTGGATGTGTCCATGTTGCGCTTTGGGGCATTTCCTGTCGCGGGCGCTAGGCCTACCCACAAAAGTGAGGTATCATTTTTATCGGGAGACTTGGGGAAACGCTGGGTGGAAGGAAATTTGTGGCTTCTCTCAGATTCCAGAACTTTCTACCACAGAAATGTGAGGAACATGTGTTTTTTTAGCCAAATTTTGAGGTTTGCAAAGGATTCTGGGTAACAGAACCTGGTCAGAGCCCCACAAGTCACCCCATCTTGGATTCCCCTAGGTCTCTAGTTGTCAGAAATGCACAGGTTTGGTAGGTTTCCCTAGGTGCCGGCTGAGCTAGAGGCCAAAATCTACAGGTAGGCACTTTGCAAAAAACACCTCTGTTTTCTTTCAAAAAATTGGATGTGTCCACGTTGTGCTTTGGGGCATTTCCTGTCGCTGGCGCTAGGCCTACCCACACAAGTGAGGTATCATTTTTATCGGGAGACTTGGGGGAACGCTGGGTGGAAGGAAATTTATGGCTCCTCTCAGATTCCAGAACTTTCTGCCACAGAAATGTGAGGAACATGTGTTTTTTTAGCCAAATCTTGAGGTTTGCAAAGGATTCTGGGTAACAGAACCTGGTCAGAGCCCCACAAGTCACCCCATCTTGGATTCCCCTAGGTCTCTAGTTGTCAGAAATGCACAGGTTTGGTAGGTTTCCCTAGGTGCCGGCTGAGCTAAAGGCCAAAATCTACAGGTAGGCACTTTGCAAAAAACACCTCTGTTTTCTTTCAAAAAATTGGATGTGTCCACGTTGCGCTTTGGGGCATTTCCTGTCGCGGGCGCTAGGCCTACCCACACAAGTGAGGTATAATTTTTATCGGGAGACTTGGGGGAACGCTGGGTGGAAGGAAATTTGTGGGTCCTCTCAGATTCCAGAACTTTCTGCCACAGAAATGTGAGGAACATGTGTTTTTTTAGCCAAATTTGGAGGTTTGCAAAGGATTCTGGGTTACAGAACCTGGTCCGAGCCCCACAAGTCAACCCGTCTTGGATTCCCCTAGGTCTCTAGTTTTCAGAAATGCACAGGTTTGGTAGGATTCCCTTGGTGCCGGCTGAGCTAGAGGTCAAAATCTACAGGTTGGCACTTTGCAAAAAACACCTGTTTTCTTTAAAAAAAATTGGATGTGTCCACGTTGCGCTATGGGGCATTTCCTGTCGCGAGCGCTAGGCCTACCCACACAAGTGAGGTATCATTTTTATCGGGAGACTTGGGGGAACGCTGGGTGGAAGGAAATTTGTGGGTCCTCTCAGATTCCAGAACTTTCTGCCACAGAAATGTGAGGAACATGTGTTTTTTTAGCCAAATTTGGAGGTTTGCAAAGGATTCTGGGTTACCGAACCTGGTCCGAGCCCCACAAGTCACCCCATCTTGAATTCCCCTAGGTCTCTAGTTTTCAGAAATGCACAGGTTTGGTAGGTTTCCCTAGGTGCCGGCTGAGCTAGAGGCCAAAATCTACAGGTAGGCACTTTGTAAAAAACACCTCTGTTTTCTTTCAAAAAATTGGATGTGTCCACGTTGCGCTTTGGGGCATTTCCTGTCGCGGGCGCTAGGCCTACCCACACAAGTGAGGTATCATTTTTATCGGGAGACTTGGGGGAACGCTGGGTGGAAGGAAATTTGTGGGTCCTCTCAGATTCCAGAACTTTCTGCCACAGAAATGTGAGGAACATGTGTTTTTTTAGCCAAATTTTGAGGTTTGCAAAGGATTCTGGGTTACAGAACCTGGTCCGAGCCCCACAAGTCACCCCATCTTGGATTCCCCTATGTCTCTAGTTGTCAGAAATGCACAGGTTTGGTAGGTTTCCCTAGGTGCCGGCTGAGCTAGAGGCCAAAATCTACAGGTAGGCACTTTGCAAAAAACACCTCTGTTTTCTTTCAAAAAATTGGATGTGTCCACGTTGCGCTTTGGGGCATTTCCTGTCGCGGGCGCTAGGCCTACCCACACAAGTGAGGTATCATTTTTATCGGGAGACTTGGGGGAACGCTGGGTGGAAGGAAATTCGTGGCTCCTCTCAGATTCCAGAACTTTCTGCCACAGAAATGTGAGGAACATGTGTTTTTTTGGCCAAATTTTGAGGTTTGCAAAGGATTCTGGGTTACAGAACCTGGTCCGAGGCCCACAAGTCACCCCATCTTGGATTCCCCTAGGTCTCTAGTTTTCAGAAATGCACAGGTTTGGTAGGTTTCCCTAGGTGCCGGCTGAGCTAGAGGCCAGAGGCCAAAATCTACAGGTAGGCACTTTGCAAAAAACACCTCTGTTTTCTTTCAAAAAATTGGATGTGTCCACGTTGCGCTTTGGGGCATTTCCTGTCGCAGGCGCTAGGCCTACCCACACAAGTGAGGTATAATTTTTATCAGGAGACTTGGGGGAACGCTGGGTGGAAGGAAATTTATGGCTCCTCTCAGATTCCAGAACTTTCTGCCACAGAAATGTAAGGAAAATGTGTTTTTTTAGCCAAATCTTGAGGTTTGCAAAGGATTCTGGGTAACAGAACCTGGTCAGAGCCCCACAAGTCACCCCATCTTGGATTCCCCTAGGTCTCTAGTTGTCAGAAATGCACAGGTTTGGTAGGTTTCCCTAGGTGCCGGCTGAGCTAGAGGCCAAAATCTACAGGTAGGCACTTTGCAAAAAACACCTCTGTTTTCTTTCAAAAAATTGGATGTGTCCACGTTGTGCTTTGGGGCATTTCCTGTCGCTGGCGCTAGGCCTACCCACACAAGTGAGGTATCATTTTTATCGGGAGACTTGAGGGAACGCTGGGTGGAAGGAAATTTATGGCTCCTCTCAGATTCCAGAACTTTCTGCCACAGAAATGTGAGGAACATGTGTTTTTTTAGCCAAATCTTGAGGTTTGCAAAGGATTCTGGGTAACAGAACCTGGTCAGAGCCCCACAAGTCACCCCATCTTGGATTCCCCTAGGTCTCTAGTTGTCAGAAATGCACAGGTTTGGTAGGTTTCCCTAGGTGCCGGCTGAGCTAAAGGCCAAAATCTACAGGTAGGCACTTTGCAAAAAACACCTCTGTTTTCTTTCAAAAAATTGGATGTGTCCACGTTGCGCTTTGGGGCATTTCCTGTCGCGGGCGCTAGGCCTACCCACACAAGTGAGGTATCATTTTTATCGGGAGACTTGGGGGAACGCTGGGTGGAAGGAAATTTGTGGGTCCTCTCAGATTCCAGAACTTTCTGCCACAGAAATGTGAGGAACATGTGTTTTTTTAGCCAAATTTGGAGGTTTGCAAAGGATTCTGGGTTACAGAACCTGGTCCGAGCCCCACAAGTCAACCCATCTTGGATTCCCCTAGGTCTCTAGTTTTCAGAAATGCACAGGTTTGGGAGGATTCCCTAGGTGCCGGCTGAGCTAGAGGTCAAAATCTACAGGTTGGCACTTTGCAAAAAACACCTGTTTTCTTAAAAAAAAATTGGATGTGTCCACGTTGCGCTATGGGGCATTTCCTGTCGCGAGCGCTAGGCCTACCCACACAAGTGAGGTATCATTTTTATCGGGAGACTTGGGGGAACGCTGGGTGGAAGGAAAATTGTGGGTCCTCTCAGATTCCAGAACTTTCTGCCACAGAAATGTGAGGAACATGTGTTTTTTTAGCCAAATTTGGAGGTTTGCAAAGGATTCTGGGTTACCGAACCTGGTCCGAGCCCCACAAGTCACCCCATCTTGGATTCCCCTAGGTCTCTAGTTTTCAGAAATGCACAGGTTTGGTAGGTTTCCCTAGGTGCCGGCTGAGCTAGAGGCCAAAATCTACAGGGAGGCACTTTGCAAAAAACACCTCTGTTTTCTCTCAAAAAATTGGATGTGTCCATGTTGCGCTTTGGGGCATTTCCTGTCGCAGGCGCTAGGCCTACCCACAAAAGTGAGGTATCAGTTTTATCGGGAGACTTGGGGAAACGCTGGGTGGAAGGAAATTTGTGGCTTCTCTCAGATTCCAGAACTTTCTACCACAGAAATGTGCGGAACATGTGTTTTTTTAGCCAAATTTTGAGGTTTGCAAAGGATACTGGGTTACAGTACCTGGTCCGAGCCCCACAAGTCACCCCATCTTGGATTCCCCTAGGTCTATAGTTTTCAGAAATGCACAGGTTTGGTAGGTTTCCCTAGGTGCCGGCTGAGCTAGAGGCCAAAATCTACAGGTAGGCACTTTGCAAAAAACACCTCTGTTTTCTTTAAAATAATTGGATGTGTCCAAGTTGCGCTTTGGGGCATTTCCTGTCGCGGGCGCTAGGCCTACCCACACAAGTGAGGTATCATTTTTATCGGGAGACTTGGGGGAACGCTGGGTGGAAGGAAATTTATGGCTCCTCTCAGATTCAGGAACTTTCTGCCACAGAAATGTGAGGAACATGTGTTTTTTTTGCCAAATCTTGAGGTTTGCAAAGGATTCTGGGTAACAGAACCTGGTCAGAGCCCCACAAGTCACCCCATCTTGGATTCCCCTAGGTCTCTAGTTGTCAGAAATGCACAGGTTTGGTAGGTTTCCCTAGGTGCCGGCTGAGCTAGAGGCCAAAATCTACAGGTAGGCACTTTGCAAAAAACACCTCTGTTTTCTTTCAAAAAATTGGATGTGTCCACGTTGCGCTTTGGGGCAATTCCTGTCGCGGGCGCTAGGCCTACCCACACAACTGAGGTATCATTTTTATCGCGAGACTTGGGGGAACGCTGGGTGGAAGGAAATTTGTGGCTCCTCTCAGATTCCAGAACTTTCTGCCACAGAAATGTGAGGAACATGTGTTTTTTTAGCCAAATTTTGAGGTTTGCAAAGGATTCTGGGTTACAGTACCTGGTCCGAGCCCCACAAGTCACCCCATCTTGGATTCCCCTAGGTCTCTAGTTTTCAGAAATGCACAGGTTTGGTAGCTTTCCCTAGGTGCCGGCTGAGCTAAAGGCCAAAATCTACAGGTAGGCACTTTACAAAAAATACCTCTGTTTTCTCTCAAAAAATTGGATGTGTCCACGTTGCGCTTTGGGGCATTTCCTGTCGCGGGCGCTAGGCCTACCCACACAAGTGAGGTATCATTTTTATCGGGAGACTTGGGGAAACGCTGGGTGGAAGGAAATTTATGGCTCCTCTCAGATTCCAGAACTTTCTGCCACAGAAATGTGAGGAACATGTGTTTTTTTAGCCAAATCTTGAGGTTTGCAAAGGATTCTGGGTAACAGAACCTGGTCAGAGCCCCACAAGTCACCCCATCTTGGATTCCCCTAGGTCTCTAGTTGTCAGAAATGCACAGGTTTGGTAGGTTTCCCTAGGTGCCGGCTGAGCAAGAGGCCAAAATCTACAGGTAGGCACTTTGCAAAAAACACCTCTGTTTTCTTTCAAAAAATTGGATATGTCCACGTTGCGCTTTGGGGCATTTCCTGTCGCGGGCGCTAGGCCTACCCACACAAGTGAGGTATAATTTTTATCGGGAGACTTGGGGGAACGCTGGGTGGAAGGAAATTTGTGGGTCCTCTCAGATTCCAGAACTTTCTGCCACAGAAATGTGAGGAACATGTGTTTTTTTAGCCAAATTTGGAGGTTTGCAAAGGATTCTGGGTTACCGAACCTGGTCCGAGCCCCACAAGTCACCCCATCTTGGATTCCCCTATGTCTCTAGTTTTCAGAAATGCACAGGTTTGGTAGGTTTCCCTAGGTGCCGGCTGAGCTAGAGGCCAAAATCTACAGGTAGGCACTTTGCAAAAAACACCTCTGTTTTCTTTCAAAAAATTGGATGTGTCCACGTTGCGCTTTGGGGCACTTCCTGTCGCGGGCTCTAGGCCTACCCACACAAGTGAGGTATCATTTTTATCGGGAGAATTGGGGGAACGCTGGGTGGAAGGAAATTTATGGCTCCTCTCAGATTCCAGAATTTTCTGCCACAGAAATGTGAGGAACATGTGTTTTTTTAGCCAAATCTTGAGGTTTGCAAAGGATTCTGGGTAACAGAACCTGGTCAGAGCCCCACAAGTCACCCCATCTTGGATTCCCCTAGGTCTCTAGTTGTCAGAAATGCACAGGTTTGGTAGGTTTCCCTAGGTGCCGGCTGAGCTAGAGGCCAAAATCTACAGGTAGGCACTTTGCAAAAAACACCTCTGTTTTCTTTAAAAAAATTGGATGTGTCCACGTTGCGCTTTGGGGCATTTCCTTTCGCGGGCGCTAGGCCTACCCACACAAGTGAGGTATCATTTTTATCGGGAGACTTGGGGGAACGCTGGGTGGAAGGAAATTTGTGGCTCCTCTCAGATTCCAGAACTTTCTGCCACAGAAATGTGAGGCTTGAGGTTTGCAAAGGATTCAGGGTAACAGAACTTGGTCAGAGCCCCACAAGTCACCCCATCTTGGATTCCCCTAGGTCTCTAGTTTTCAGAAATGCACAGGTTTGGTAGGTTTCCCTAGGTGCCGGCTGAGCTAGCGGCCAAAATCTACAGGTAGGCACTTTGTAAAAAACACCTCTGTTTTCTTTCAAAAAATTGGATGTGTCCACGTTGCGCTTTGGGGCATTTCCTGTCGCGGGCGCTAGGCCTACCCACACAAGTGAGGTATCATTTTTATCGGGAGACTTGGGGGAACGCTGGGTGGAAGGAAATTTGTGGCTCCTCTCAGATTCCAGAACTTGCTACCACAGAAATGTGAGGAACATGTGTTTTTTAGCCAAATTTTTAGGTATGCAAAGGATTCTGGGTAACATAACCTGTTCTGAGCCCCACAAGTCACACCATCTTGGATTCCCCTAGGTCTCTAGTTTTCAGAAATACACAGGTTTGGTAGGTTTCCCTAGGTGCCGGCTGAGCTAGAGGCCAAAATCTACAGGTAGGCACTTTGCAAAAAACACCTCTGTTTTCTTTAAAAAAATTGGATGTGTCCACGTTGCGCTTTGTGGCATTTCCTGTCGCGGCGCTAGGCCTACCCTCACAAGTGAGGTATCATTTTTATCAGGAGACTTGGGGGAACGCTGGGTAAAAGGAAATTTGTGGCTCCTCTCAGATTCCAGAACTTTCTGCCACAGAAATGTGAGGAACATGTGTTTTTTTAGCCAAATCTTGAGGTTTGCAAAGGATTCTGGGTAACAGAACCTGGTCAGAGCCCCACATGTCACCCCATCTTGGATTCCCCTAGGTCTCTAGTTTTCAGAAATGCACAGGTTTGGTAGGTTTCCCTAGGTGCCGGCTGAGCTAGAGGCCAAAATCTACAGGTAGGCACTTTGCAAAAAACACCTCTGTTTTCTTAAAAAAAATTGGATGTGTCCACGTTGCGCTTTGGGGCATTTCCTGTCGCGGGCGCTAGGCCTACCCACACAAGTGAGGTATCATTTTTATCGGGAGACTTGGGGGAACGCTGGGTGGAAGGAAATTTGTGGTTCCTCTCAGATTCCAGAACTTTCTGCCACAGAAATGTGAGGAACATGTGTTTTTTTAGCCAAATTTTGAGGTTTGCAAAGGATTCTGGGTTACAGTACCTGGTCCGAACCCCACAAGTCACCCCATCTTGGATTCCCCTAGGTCTCTAGTTTTCAGAAATGCACAGGTTTGGTAGGTTTCCCTAGGTGCCGGCTGAGCTAAAGGCCAAAATCTACAGGTAGGCACTTTGCAAACAACACCTCTGTTTTCTCTAAAAAAATTGGATGTGTCCACGTTGCGCTTTGGGGCATTTTCTGTCGATGGCGCTAGGCCTACCCACACAAGTGAGGTATCATTTTTATCGGGAGACTTGGGGAAACGCTGGGTGGAAGGAAATTTATGTCTCCTCTCAGATTCCAGAACTTTCTGCCACAGAAATGTGAGGAACATGTGTTTTTTTAGCCAAATCTTGAGGTTTGCAAAGGATTCTGGGTAACAGAACCTAGTCAGAGCCCCACAAGTCACCCCATCTTGGATTCCCCTAGGTCTCTAGTTGTCAGAAATGCACAGGTTTGGTAGGTTTCCCTAGGTGCCGGCTGAGCTAGAGGCCAAAATCTACAGATAGGCACTTTGCAAAAAACACCTCTGTTTTCTTTCAAAAAATTGGATATGTCCACGTTGCGCTTTGGGGCATTTCCTGTCGCGGGCGCTAGGCCTACCCACACAAGTGAGGTATCATTTTTATCGGGAGACTTGGGGGAACGCTGGGTGGAAGGAAATTTGTGGCTCCTCTCAGATTCCAGAACTTTCTGCCACAGAAATGTGAGGCTTGAGGTTTGCAAAGGATTCAGGGTAACAGAACCTGGTCAGAGCCCCACAAGTCACCCCATCTTGGATTCCCCTAGGTCTCTAGTTTTCAGAAATGCACAGGTTTGGTAGGTTTCCCTAGGTGCCGGCTGAGCTAGAGGCCAAAATCTACAGGTAGGCACTTTGCAAAAAACACCTCTGTTTTCTTTAAAAAAATTGGATGTGTCCACGTTGCGCTATGGGGCATTTCCTGTCGCGGGCGCTAGGCCTACCCACACAAGTGAGGTATCATTTTTATCGGGAGACTTGGGGGAACGCTGGGTGGAAGGAAATTTGTGGGTCCTCTCAGATTCCAGAACTTTCTGCCACAGAAATGTGAGGCTTGAGGTTTGCAAAGGATTCAGGGTAACAGAACCTGGTCAGAGCCCCACAAGTCACCCCATCTTGGATTCCCCTAGGTCTCTAGTTTTCAGAAATGCACAGGTTTGGTAGGTTTCCCTAGGTGCCGGCTGAGCTAGAGGCCAAAATCTACAGGTAGGCACTTTGTAAAAAACACCTCTGTTTTCTTTCAAAAAATTGGATGTGTCCACGTTGCGCTTTGGGGCATTTCCTGTCGCGGGCGCTAGGCCTACCCACACAAGTGAGGTATCATTTTTATCGGGAGACTTGGGGGAACGCTGGGTGGAAGGAAATTTGTGGGTCCTCTCAGATTCCAGAACTTTCTGCCACAGAAATGTGAGGAACATGTGTTTTTTTAGCCAAATTTTGAGGTTTGCAAAGGATTCTGGGTTACAGAACCTGGTCCGAGCCCCACAAGTCACCCCATCTTGGATTCCCCTATGTCTCTAGTTGTCAGAAATGCACAGGTTTGGTAGGTTTCCCTAGGTGCCGGCTGAGCTAGAGGCCAAAATCTACAGGTAGGCACTTTGCAAAAAACACCTCTGTTTTCTTTCAAAAAATTGGATGTGTCCACGTTGCGCTTTGGGGCATTTCCTGTCGCGGGCGCTAGGCCTACCCACACAAGTGAGGTATCATTTTTATCGGGAGACTTGGGGGAACGCTGGGTGGAAGGAAATTCTTGGCTCCTCTCAGATTCCAGAACTTTCTGCCACAGAAATGTGAGGAACATGTGTTTTTTTGGCCAAATTTTGAGGTTTGCAAAGGATTCTGGGTTACAGAACCTGGTCCGAGGCCCACAAGTCACCGCATCTTGGATTCCCCTAGGTCTCTAGTTTTCAGAAATGCACAGGTTTGGTAGGTTTCCCTAGGTGCCGGCTAAGCTAGAGGCCAGAGGCCAAAATCTACAGGTAGGCACTTTGCAAAAAACACCTCTGTTTTCTTTCAAAAAATTGGATGTGTTCACGTTGCGCTTTGGGGCATTTCCTGTCGCAGGCGCTAGGCCTACCCACACAAGTGAGGTATCATTTTTATCGGGAGACTTGGGGGAACGCTGGGTGGAAGGAAATTTATGTCTCCTCTCAGATTCCAGAACTTTCTGCCACAGAAATGTGAGGAACATGTGTTTTTTTAGCCAAATCTTGAGGTTTGCAAAGGATTCTGGGTAACAGAACCTAGTCAGAGCCCCACAAGTCACCCCATCTTGGATTCCCCTAGGTCTCTAGTTGTCAGAAATGCACAGGTTTGGTAGGTTTCCCTAGGTGCCGGCTGAGCTAGAGGCCAAAATCTACAGGTAGGCACTTTGCAAAAAACACCTCTGTTTTCTTTCAAAAAATTGGATATGTCCACGTTGCGCTTTGGGGCATTTCTTGTCGCGGGCGCTAGGCCTACCCACACAAGTGAGGTATCATTTTTATCGGGAGACTTGGGGGAACGCTGGTTGGAAGGAAATTTGTGGCTCCTCTCAGATTCCAGAACTTTCTGCCACAGAAATGTGAGGAACATGTGTTTTTTTAGCCAAATCTTGAGGTTTGCAAAGGATTCTGGGTAACAGAACCTGTTCCGAGCCCCACAAGTCACCCCGTCTTGGATTCCCCTAGGTCTCTAGTTTTCAGAAATGCACAGGTTTGGTAGGTTTCCCTAGGTGCCGGCTGAGCTAGAGGCCAAAATCTACAGATAGGCACTTTGCAAAAAACACCTCTGTTTTCTTTAAAAAAATTGGATGTGTCCACGTTGCGCTATGGGGCATTTCCTGTCGCGGGCGCTAGGCCTACCCACACAAGTGAGGTATCATTTTTATCGGGAGACTTGGGGGAACGCTGGGTGGAAGGAAATTTGTGGGTCCTCTCAGATTCCAGAACTTTCTGCCACAGAAATGTGAGGAACATGTGTTTTTTTAGCCAAATCTTGAGGTTTGCAAAGGATTCTGGGTAACAGAACCTGGTCAGAGCCCCACAAGTCACCCCATCTTGGATTCCCCTAGGTCTCTAGTTGTCAGAAATGCACAGGTTTGGTAGGTTTCCCTAGGTGCCGGCTGAGCTAAAGGCCAAAATCTACAGGTAGGCACTTTGCAAAAAACACCTCTGTTTTCTTTCAAAAAATTGGATGTGTCCACGTTGCGCTTTGGGGCATTTCCTGTCGCGGGCGCTAGGCCTACCCACACAAGTGAGGTATCATTTTTATCGGGAGACTTGGGGGAACGCTGGGTGGAAGGAAATTTGTGGGTCCTCTCAGATTCCAGAACTTTCTGCCACAGAAATGTGAGGAACATGTGTTTTTTTAGCAAATTTGGAGGTTTGCAAAGGATTCTGGGTTACAGAACCTGGTCCGAGCCCCACAAGTCAACCCATCTTGGATTCCCCTAGGTCTCCAGTTTTCAGAAATGCACAGGTTTGGTAGGATTCCCTAGGTGCCGGCTGAGCTAGAGGTCAAAATCTACAGGTTGGCACTTTGCAAAAAACACCTGTTTTCTTAAAAACAAATTGGATGTGTCCACGTTGCGCTATGGGGCATTTCCTGTCGCGAGCGCTAGGCCTACCCACACAAGTGAGGTATCATTTTTATCGGGAGACTTGGGGGAACGCTGGGTGGAAGGAAATTTGTGGGTCCTCTCAGATTCCAGAACTTTCTGCCACAGAAATGTGAGGAACATGTGTTTTTTTAGCCAAATTTGGAGGTTTGCAAAGGATTCTGGGTTACCGAACCTGGTCCGAGCCCCACAAGTCACCCCATCTTGGATTCCCCTAGGTCTCTAGTTTTCAGAAATGCACAGGTTTGGTAGGTTTCCCTAGGTGCCGGCTGAGCTAGAGGCCAAAATCTACAGGGAGGCACTTTGCAAAAAACACCTCTGTTTTCTCTCAAAAAATTGGATGTGTCCATGTTGCGCTTTGGGGCATTTCCTGTCGCGGGCGCTAGGCCTACCCACAAAAGTGAGGTATCATTTTTATCGGGAGACTTGGGGAAACGCTGGGTGGAAGGAAATTTGTGGCTTCTCTCAGATTCCAGAACTTTCTACCACAGAAATGTGAGGAACATGTGTTTTTTTAGCCAAATTTTGAGGTTTGCAAAGGATTCTGGGTTACAGTACCTGGTCCGAGCCCCACAAGTCACCCCATCTTGGATTCCCCTAGGTCTCTAGTTTTCAGAAATGCACAGGTTTGGTAGGTTTCCTTAGGTGCCGGCTGAGCTAGAGGCCAAAATCTACAGGTTGGCACTTTGTAAAAAACACCTCTGTTTTCTTTCAAAAAATTGGATGTGTCCACGTTGCGCTTTGGGGCATTTCCTGTCGCGGGCGCTAGGCCTACCCACACAAGTGAGGTATCATTTTTATCGGGAGACTTGGGGGAACGCTGGGTGGAAGGAAATTTGTGGGTCCTCTCAGATTCCAGAACTTTCTGCCACAGAAATGTGAGGCTTGAGGTTTGCAAAGGATTCAGGGTAACAGAACCTGGTCAGAGCCCCACAAGTCACCCCATCTTGGATTCCCCTAGGTCTCTAGTTTTCAGAAATGCACAGGTTTGGTAGGTTTCCTTAGGTGCCGGCTGAGCTAGAGGCCAAAATCTACAGGTTGGCACTTTGTAAAAAACACCTCTGTTTTCTTTCAAAAAATTGGATGTGTCCACGTTGCGCTTTGGGGCATTTCCTGTCGCGGGCGCTAGGCCTACCCACACAAGTGAGGTATCATTTTTATCGGGAGACTTGGGGGAACGCTGGGTGGAAGGAAATTTGTGGGTCCTCTCAGATTCCAGAACTTTCTGCCACAGAAATGTGAGGAACATGTGTTTTTTTAGCCAAATTTGGAGGTTTGCAAAGGATTCTGGGTTACCGAACCTGGTCCGAGCCCCACAAGTCACCCCATCTTGGATTCCCCCAGGTCTCTAGTTTTCAGAAATGCACAGGTTTGGTAGGTTTCCCTAGGTGCCGGCTGAGCTAGAGGCCAAAATCTACAGGGAGGCACTTTGCAAAAAACACCTCTGTTTTCTCTCAAAAAATTGGATGTGTCCATGTTGCACTTTGGGGCATTTCCTGTCGCGGGCGCTAGGCCTACCCACACAAGTGAGGTATCATTTTTATCGGGAGACTTGGGGAAACGCTTGGTGGAAGGAAATGTATGTCTCCTCTCAGATTCCAGAACTTTCTGCCACAGAAATGTGAGGAACATGTGTTTTTTTAGCCAAATCTTGAGGTTTGCAAAGGATTCTGGGTAACAGTACCTGGTCCGAGCCCCACAAGTCACCCCATCTTGGATTCCCCTAGGTCTCTAGTTTTCAGAAATGCACAGGTTTGGTAGGTTTCCCTAGGTGCCGGCTGAGCTAAAGGCCAAAATCTACAGGTAGGCACTTTGCAAACAACACCTCTGTTTTCTCTAAAAAAATTGGATGTGTCCACGTTGCGCTTTGGGGCATTTTCTGTCGCGGGCGCTAGGCCTACCCACACAAGTGAGGTATCATTTTTATCGGGAGACTTGGGGAAACGCTGGGTGGAAGGAAATTTATGTCTCCTCTCAGATTCCAGAACTTTCTGCCACAGAAATGTGAGGAACATGTGTTTTTTTAGCCAAATCTTGAAGTTTGCAAAGGATTCTGGGTAACAGAACCTAGTCAGAGCCCCACAAGTCACCCCATCTTGGATTCCCCTAGGTCTCTAGTTGTCAGAAATGCACAGGTTTGGTAGGTTTCCCTAGGTGCCGGCTGAGCTAGAGGCCAAAATCTACAGGTAGGCACTTTGCAAAAAACACCTCTGTTTTCTTTCAAAAAATTGGATATGTCCACGTTGCGCTTTGGGGCATTTCCTGTCGCCGGCGCTAGGCCTACCCACACAAGTGAGGTATCATTTTTATCGGGAGACTTGGGGGAACGCTGGGTGGAAGGAAATTTGTGGCTCCTCTCAGATTCCAGAACTTTCTGCCACAGAAATGTGAGGAACATGTGTTTTTTTAGCCAAATCTTGAGGTTTGCAAAGGATTCTGGGTAACAGAACCTGTTCCGAGCCCCACAAGTCACCCCATCTTGGATTCCCCTAGGTCTCTAGTTTTCAGAAATGCACAGGTTTGGTAGGTTTCCCTAGGAGCCAGCTGAGCTAGAGGCCAAAATCTACAGGTAGGCACTTTGTAAAAAACACCTCTGTTTTCTTTCCAAAAATTGGATGTGTCCACGTTGCGCTATGGGGCATTTCCTGTCGCGGGCGCCAGGCCTACCCACACAAGTGAGGTATCATTTTTATCGGGAGACTTGGGGGAACGCTGGGTGGAAGGAAATTTGTGGGTCCTCTCAGATTCCAGAACTTTCTGCCACAGAAATGTGAGGCTTGAGGTTTGCAAAGGATTCAGGGTAACAGAACCTGGTCAGAGCCCCACAAGTCACCCCATCTTGGATTCCCCTAGGTCTCTAGTTTTCAGAAATGCACAGGTTTGGTAGGTTTCCTTAGGTGCCGGCTGAGCTAGAGGCCAAAATCTACAGGTTGGCACTTTGTAAAAAACACCTCTGTTTTCTTTCAAAAAATTGGATGTGTCCACGTTGCGCTTTGGGGCATTTCCTGTCGCGGGCGCTAGGCCTACCCACACAAGTGAGGTATCATTTTTATCGGGAGACTTGGGGGAACGCTGGGTGGAAGGAAATTTGTGGGTCCTCTCAGATTCCAGAACTTTCTGCCACAGAAATGTGAGGAACATGTGTTTTTTTAGCCAAATTTGGAGGTTTGCAAAGGATTCTGGGTTACCGAACCTGGTCCGAGCCCCACAAGTCACCCCATCTTGGATTCCCCCAGGTCTCTAGTTTTCAGAAATGCACAGGTTTGGTAGGTTTCCCTAGGTGCCGGCTGAGCTAGAGGCCAAAATCTACAGGGAGGCACTTTGCAAAAAACACCTCTGTTTTCTCTCAAAAAATTGGATGTGTCCATGTTGCGCTTTGGGGCATTTCCTGTCGCGGGCGCTAGGCCTACCCACAAAAGTGAGGTATCATTTTTATCGGGAGACTTGGGGAAACGCTGGGTGGAAGGAAATTTGTGGCTTCTCTCAGATTCCAGAACTTTCTACCACAGAAATGTGAGGAACATGTGTTTTTTTAGCCAAATTTTGAGGTTTGCAAAGGATTCTGGGTTACAGTACCTGGTCCGAGCCCCACAAGTCACCCCATCTTGGATTCCCCTAGGTCTCTAGTTTTCAGAAATGCACAGGTTTGGTAGGTTTCCCTAGGTGCCGGCTGAGCTAAAGGCCAAAATCTACAGGTAGGCACTTTGCAAACAACACCTCTGTTTTCTCTAAAAAAATTGGATGTGTCCACGTTGTGCTTTGGGGCATTTCCTGTCGCGGGCGCTAGGCCTACCCACACAAGTGAGGTATCATTTTTATCGGGAGACTTGGGGAAACGCTGGGTGGAAGGAAATTTATGTCTCCTCTCAGATTCCAGAACTTTCTGCCACAGAAATGTGAGGAACATGTGTTTTTTTAGCCAAATCTTGAGGTTTGCAAAGGATTCTGGGTAACAGTACCTGGTCCGAGCCCCACAAGTCACCCCATCTTGGATTCCCCTAGGTCTCTAGTTTTCAGAAATGCACAGGTTTGGTAGGTTTCCCTAGGTGCCGGCTGAGCTAAAGGCCAAAATCTACAGGTAGGCACTTTGCAAACAACACCTCTGTTTTCTCTAAAAAAATTGGATGTGTCCACGTTGCGCTTTGGGGCATTTTCTGTCGCGGGCGCTAGGCCTACCCACACAAGTGAGGTATCATTTTTATCGGGAGACTTGGGGAAACGCTGGGTGGAAGGAAATTTATGTCTCCTCTCAGATTCCAGAACTTTCTGCCACAGAAATGTGAGGAACATGTGTTTTTTTAGCCAAATCTTGAAGTTTGCAAAGGATTCTGGGTAACAGAACCTAGTCAGAGCCCCACAAGTCACCCCATCTTGGATTCCCCTAGGTCTCTAGTTGTCAGAAATGCACAGGTTTGGTAGGTTTCCCTAGGTGCCGGCTGAGCTAGAGGCCAAAATCTACAGGTAGGCACTTTGTAAAAAACACCTCTGTTTTCTTTCAAAAAATTGGATGTGTCCACGTTGCGCTTTGGGGCATTTCCTGTCGCGGGCGCTAGACCTACCCACACAAGTGAGGTATCATTTTTATCGGGAGACTTGGGGGAACGCTGGGTGGAAGGAAATTTATGGCTCCTCTCAGATTCCAGAACTTTCTGCCACAGAAATGTGAGGAAATGTGTTTTTTTAGCAAATCTTGAGGTTTGCAAAGGATTCTGGGTAACAGAACCTGTTCCGAGCCCCACAAGTCACCCCATCTTGGATTCCCCTAGGTCTCTAGTTGTCAGAAATGCACAGGTTTGGTAGGTTTCCCTAGGTGCCGGCTGAGCTAGAGGCCAAAATCTACAGGTAGGCACTTTGCAAAAAACACCTCTGTTTTCTTTCAAAAAATTGCATATGTCCACGTTGCGCTTTGGGGCATTTCCTGTCGCAGGCGCTAGGCCTACCCACACAAGTGAGGTATCATTTTTATCGGGAGACTTGGGGAAACGCTGGGTGGAAGGAAATTTATGTCTCCTCTCAGATTCCAGAACTTTCTGCCACAGAAATGTGAGGAACATGTGTTTTTTTAGCCAAATCTTGAGGTTTGCAAAGGATTCTGGGTAACAGAACCTAGTCAGAGTCCCACAAGTCACCCCATCTTGGATTCCCCTAGGTCTCTAGTTGTCAGAAATGCACAGGTTTGGTAGGTTTCCCTAGGTGCCGGCTGAGCTAGAGGCCAAAATCTACAGGTAGGCACTTTGCAAAAAACACCTCTGTTTTCTTTCAAAAAATTGGATATGTCCACGTTGCGCTTTGGGGCATTTCCTGTCGCGGGCGCTAGGCCTACCCACACAAGTGAGGTATCATTTTTATCGGGAGACTTGGGGGAACGCTGCGTGGAAGGAAATTTGTGGCTCCTCTCAGATTCCAGAACTTTCTGCCACAGAAATGTGAGGAACATGTGTTTTTTTAGCAAATCTTGAGGTTTGCAAAGGATTCTGGGTAACAGAACCTGTTCCGAGCCCCACAAGTCACCCCATCTTGGATTCCCCTAGGTCTCTAGTTTTCAGAAATGCACAGGTTTGGTAGGTTTCCCTAGGTGCCGGCTGAGCTAGAGGCCAAAATCTACAGGTAGGCACTTTGCAAAAAACACCTCTGTTTTCTTTAAAAAAATTGGATGTGTCCACGTTGCGCTATGGGGCATTTCCTGTCGCGAGCGCTAGGCCTACCCACACAAGTGAGGTATCATTTTTATCGGGAGACTTGGGGGAACGCTGGGTGGAAGGAAATTTGTGGGTCCTCTCAGATTCCAGAACTTTCTGCCACAGAAATGTGAGGCTTGAGGTTTGCAAAGGATTCAGGGTAACAGAACCTGGTCAGAGCCCCACAAGTCACCCCATCTTGGATTCCCCTAGGTCTCTAGTTTTCAGAAATGCACAGGTTTGGTAGGTTTCCCTAGGTGCCGGCTGAGCTAGAGGCCAAAATCTACAGGTAGGCACTTTGTAAAAAACACCTCTGTTTTCTTTAAAAAAATTGGATGTGTCCACGTTGCGCTTTGGGGCATTTCCTGTCGCGGGCGCTAGGCCTACCCACACAAGTGAGGTATCATTTTTATCGGGAGACTTGGGGGAACGCTGGGTGGAAGGAAATTTGTGGTTCCTCTCAGATTCCAGAACTTTCTGCCACAGAAATGTGAGGAACATGTGTTTTTTTAGCCAAATTTTGAGGTTTGCAAAGGATTCTGGGTTACAGAACCTGGTCCGAGCCCCACAAGTCACCCCATCTTGGATTCCCCTAGGTCTCTAGTTTTCAGAAATGCACAGGTTTGGTAGGTTTCCTTAGGTGCCGGCTGAGCTAGATGCCAAAATCTACAGGTAGGCACTTTGCAAAAAACACCTCTGTTTTCTCTCAAAAAATTGGATGTGTCCACGTTGCGCTTTGGGGCATTTCCTGTTGCGGGCGCTAGGCCTACCCACACAAGTGAGGTATCATTTTTATTGGGAGACTTGGGGGAACGCTGGGTGGAAGGAAATTTATGGCTCCTCTCAGATTCCAGAACTTTCTGCCACAGAAATGTGAGGAACATGTGTTTTTTTAGCCAAATCTTGAGGTTTGCAAAGGATTCTGGGTAACAGAACCTGGTCAGAGCCCCACAAGTCACCCCATCTTGGATTCCCCTAGGTCTCTAGTTGTCAGAAATGCACAGGTTTGGTAGGTTTCCCTAGGTGCCGGCTGAGCTAGAGGCCAAAATCTACAGGTAGGCACTTTGCAAAAAACACCTCTGTTTTCTTTCAAAAAATTGGATGTGTCCACGTTGCGCTTTGGGGCATTTCCTGTCGCGGGCGCTAGGCCTACCCACACAAGTGAGGTATCATTTTTATCGGGAGACTTGGGGGAACGCTGGGTAAAAGGAAATTTGTGGCTCCTCTCAGATTCCAGAACTTTCTGCCACAGAAATGTGAGGCTTGAGGTTTGCAAAGGATTCAGGGTAACAGAACCTGGTCAGAGCCCCACAAGTCACCCCATCTTGGATTCCCCTAGGTCTCTAGTTTTCAGAAATGCACAGGTTTGGTAGGTTTCCCTAGGTGCCGGCTGAGCTAGAGGCCAAAATCTACAGGTAGGCACTTTGCAAAAAACACCTCTGTTTTCTTTAAAAAAATTGGATGTGTCCACGTTGCGCTATGGGGCATTTCCTGTCGCGGGCGCTAGGCCTACCCACACAAGTGAGGTATCATTTTTATCGGGAGACTTGGGGGAACGCTGGGTGGAAGGAAATTTGTGGGTCCTCTCAGATTCCAGAACTTTCTGCCACAGAAATGTGAGGCTTGAGGTTTGCAAAGGATTCAGGGTAACAGAACCTGGTCAGAGCCCCACAAGTCACCCCATCTTGGATTCCCCTAGGTCTCTAGTTTTCAGAAATGCACAGGTTTGGTAGGTTTCCCTAGGTGCCGGCTGAGCTAGAGGCCAAAATCTACAGGTAGGCACTTTGTAAAAAACACCTCTGTTTTCTTTCAAAAAATTGGATGTGTCCACGTTGCGCTTTGGGGCATTTCCTGTCGCGGGCGCTAGGCCTACCCACACAAGTGAGGTATCATTTTTATCGGGAGACTTGGGGGAACGCTGGGTGGAAGGAAATTTGTGGGTCCTCTCAGATTCCAGAACTTTCTGCCACAGAAATGTGAGGAACATGTGTTTTTTTAGCCAAATTTTGAGGTTTGCAAAGGATTCTGGGTTACAGAACCTGGTCCGAGCCCCACAAGTCACCCCATCTTGGATTCCCCTATGTCTCTAGTTGTCAGAAATGCACAGGTTTGGTAGGTTTCCCTAGGTGCCGGCTGAGCTAGAGGCCAAAATCTACAGGTAGGCACTTTGCAAAAAACACCTCTGTTTTCTTTCAAAAAATTGGATGTGTCCACGTTGCGCTTTGGGGCATTTCCTGTCGCGGGCGCTAGGCCTACCCACACAAGTGAGGTATCATTTTTATCGGGAGACTTGGGGGAACGCTGGGTGGAAGGAAATTCGTGGCTCCTCTCAGATTCCAGAACTTTCTGCCACAGAAATGTGAGGAACATGTGTTTTTTTGGCCAAATTTTGAGGTTTGCAAAGGATTCTGGGTTACAGAACCTGGTCCGAGGCCCACAAGTCACCGCATCTTGGATTCCCCTAGGTCTCTAGTTTTCAGAAATGCACAGGTTTGGTAGGTTTCCCTAGGTGCCGGCTAAGCTAGAGGCCAGAGGCCAAAATCTACAGGTAGGCACTTTGCAAAAAACACCTCTGTTTTCTTTCAAAAAATTGGATGTGTTCACGTTGCGCTTTGGGGCATTTCCTGTCGCAGGCGCTAGGCCTACCCACACAAGTGAGGTATCATTTTTATCGGGAGACTTGGGGGAACGCTGGGTGGAAGGAAATTTATGTCTCCTCTCAGATTCCAGAACTTTCTGCCACAGAAATGTGAGGAACATGTGTTTTTTTAGCCAAATCTTGAGGTTTGCAAAGGATTCTGGGTAACAGAACCTAGTCAGAGCCCCACAAGTCACCCCATCTTGGATTCCCCTAGGTCTCTAGTTGTCAGAAATGCACAGGTTTGGTAGGTTTCCCTAGGTGCCGGCTGAGCTAGAGGCCAAAATCTACAGGTAGGCACTTTGCAAAAAACACCTCTGTTTTCTTTCAAAAAATTGGATATGTCCACGTTGCGCTTTGGGGCATTTCTTGTCGCGGGCGCTAGGCCTACCCACACAAGTGAGGTATCATTTTTATCGGGAGACTTGGGGGAACGCTGGTTGGAAGGAAATTTGTGGCTCCTCTCAGATTCCAGAACTTTCTGCCACAGAAATGTGAGGAACATGTGTTTTTTTAGCCAAATCTTGAGGTTTGCAAAGGATTCTGGGTAACAGAACCTGTTCCGAGCCCCACAAGTCACCCCATCTTGGATTCCCCTAGGTCTCTAGTTTTCAGAAATGCACAGGTTTGGTAGGTTTCCCTAGGTGCCGGCTGAGCTAGAGGCCAAAATCTACAGGTAGGCACTTTGCAAAAAACACCTCTGTTTTCTTTAAAAAAATTGGATGTGTCCACGTTGCGCTATGGGGCATTTCCTGTCGCGGGCGCTAGGCCTACCCACACAAGTGAGGTATCATTTTTATCGGGAGACTTGGGGGAACGCTGGGTGGAAGGAAATTTGTGGGTCCTCTCAGATTCCAGAACTTTCTGCCACAGAAATGTGAGGAACATGTGTTTTTTTAGCCAAATCTTGAGGTTTGCAAAGGATTCTGGGTAACAGAACCTGGTCAGAGCCCCACAAGTCACCCCATCTTGGATTCCCCTAGGTCTCTAGTTGTCAGAAATGCACAGGTTTGGTAGGTTTCCCTAGGTGCCGGCTGAGCTAAAGGCCAAAATCTACAGGTAGGCACTTTGCAAAAAACACCTCTGTTTTCTTTCAAAAAATTGGATGTGTCCACGTTGCGCTTTGGGGCATTTCCTGTCGCGGGCGCTAGGCCTACCCACACAAGTGAGGTATCATTTTTATCGGGAGACTTGGGGGAACGCTGGGTGGAAGGAAATTTGTGGGTCCTCTCAGATTCCAGAACTTTCTGCCACAGAAATGTGAGGAACATGTGTTTTTTTAGCAAATTTGGAGGTTTGCAAAGGATTCTGGGTTACAGAACCTGGTCCGAGCCCCACAAGTCAACCCATCTTGGATTCCCCTAGGTCTCCAGTTTTCAGAAATGCACAGGTTTGGTAGGATTCCCTAGGTGCCGGCTGAGCTAGAGGTCAAAATCTACAGGTTGGCACTTTGCAAAAAACACCTGTTTTCTTAAAAACAAATTGGATGTGTCCACGTTGCGCTATGGGGCATTTCCTGTCGCGAGCGCTAGGCCTACCCACACAAGTGAGGTATCATTTTTATCGGGAGACTTGGGGGAACGCTGGGTGGAAGGAAATTTGTGGGTCCTCTCAGATTCCAGAACTTTCTGCCACAGAAATGTGAGGAACATGTGTTTTTTTAGCCAAATTTGGAGGTTTGCAAAGGATTCTGGGTTACCGAACCTGGTCCGAGCCCCACAAGTCACCCCATCTTGGATTCCCCTAGGTCTCTAGTTTTCAGAAATGCACAGGTTTGGTAGGTTTCCCTAGGTGCCGGCTGAGCTAGAGGCCAAAATCTACAGGGAGGCACTTTGCAAAAAACACCTCTGTTTTCTCTCAAAAAATTGGATGTGTCCATGTTGCGCTTTGGGGCATTTCCTGTCGCGGGCGCTAGGCCTACCCACAAAAGTGAGGTATCATTTTTATCGGGAGACTTGGGGAAACGCTGGGTGGAAGGAAATTTGTGGCTTCTCTCAGATTCCAGAACTTTCTACCACAGAAATGTGAGGAACATGTGTTTTTTTAGCCAAATTTTGAGGTTTGCAAAGGATTCTGGGTTACAGTACCTGGTCCGAGCCCCACAAGTCACCCCATCTTGGATTCCCCTAGGTCTCTAGTTTTCAGAAATGCACAGGTTTGGTAGGTTTCCCTAGGTGCCGGCTGAGCTAAAGGCCAAAATCTACAGGTAGGCACTTTGCAAACAACACCTCTGTTTTCTCTAAAAAAATTGGATGTGTCCACGTTGCGCTTTGGGGCATTTTCTGTCGCGGGCGCTAGGCCTACCCACACAAGTGAGGTATCATTTTTATCGGGAGACTTGGGGAAACGCTGGGTGGAAGGAAATTTATGTCTCCTCTCAGATTCCAGAACTTTCTGCCACAGAAATGTGAGGAACATGTGTTTTTTTAGCCAAATCTTGAGGTTTGCAAAGGATTCTGGGTAACAGAACCTAGTCAGAGCCCCACAAGTCACCCCATCTTGGATTCCCCTAGGTCTCTAGTTGTCAGAAATGCACAGGTTTGGTAGGTTTCCCTAGGTGCCGGCTGAGCTAGAGGCCAAAATCTACAGGTAGGCACTTTGCAAAAAACACCTCTGTTTTCTTTCAAAAAATTGGATATGTCCACGTTGCGCTTTGGGGCATTTCCTGTCGCCGGCGCTAGGCCTACCCACACAAGTGAGGTATCATTTTTATCGGGAGACTTGGGGGAACGCTGGGTGGAAGGAAATTTGTGGCTCCTCTCAGATTCCAGAACTTTCTGCCACAGAAATGTGAGGAACATGTGTTTTTTTAGCCAAATCTTGAGGTTTGCAAAGGATTCTGGGTAACAGAACCTGTTCCGAGCCCCACAAGTCACCCCATCTTGGATTCCCCTAGGTCTCTAGTTTTCAGAAATGCACAGGTTTGGTAGGTTTCCCTAGGAGCCGGCTGAGCTAGAGGCCAAAATCTACAGGTAGGCACTTTGCAAAAAACACCTCTGTTTTCTTTAAAAAAATTGGATGTGTCCACGTTGCGCTATGGGGCATTTCCTGTCGCGGGCGCCAGGCCTACCCACACAAGTGAGGTATCATTTTTATCGGGAGACTTGGGGGAACGCTGGGTGGAAGGAAATTTGTGGGTCCTCTCAGATTCCAGAACTTTCTGCCACAGAAATGTGAGGCTTGAGGTTTGCAAAGGATTCAGGGTAACAGAACCTGGTCAGAGCCCCACAAGTCACCCCATCTTGGATTCCCCTAGGTCTCTAGTTTTCAGAAATGCACAGGTTTGGTAGGTTTCCTTAGGTGCCGGCTGAGCTAGAGGCCAAAATCTACAGGTTGGCACTTTGTAAAAAACACCTCTGTTTTCTTTCAAAAAATTGGATGTGTCCACGTTGCGCTTTGGGGCATTTCCTGTCGCGGGCGCTAGGCCTACCCACACAAGTGAGGTATCATTTTTATCGGGAGACTTGGGGGAACGCTGGGTGGAAGGAAATTTGTGGGTCCTCTCAGATTCCAGAACTTTCTGCCACAGAAATGTGAGGAACATGTGTTTTTTTAGCCAAATTTGGAGGTTTGCAAAGGATTCTGGGTTACCGAACCTGGTCCGAGCCCCACAAGTCACCCCATCTTGGATTCCCCCAGGTCTCTAGTTTTCAGAAATGCACAGGTTTGGTAGGTTTCCCTAGGTGCCGGCTGAGCTAGAGGCCAAAATCTACAGGGAGGCACTTTGCAAAAAACACCTCTGTTTTCTCTCAAAAAATTGGATGTGTCCATGTTGCGCTTTGGGGCAGTTCCTGTCGCGGGCGCTAGGCCTACCCACACAAGTGAGGTATCATTTTTATCGGGAGACTTGGGGAAACGCTTGGTGGAAGGAAATTTATGTCTCCTCTCAGATTCCAGAACTTTCTGCCACAGAAATGTGAGGAACATGTGTTTTTTTAGCCAAATCTTGAGGTTTGCAAAGGATTCTGGGTAACAGTACCTGGTCCGAGCCCCACAAGTCACCCCATCTTGGATTCCCCTAGGTCTCTAGTTTTCAGAAATGCACAGGTTTGGTAGGTTTCCCTAGGTGCCGGCTGAGCTAAAGGCCAAAATCTACAGGTAGGCACTTTGCAAACAACACCTCTGTTTTCTCTAAAAAAATTGGATGTGTCCACGTTGCGCTTTGGGGCATTTTCTGTCGCGGGCGCTAGGCCTACCCACACAAGTGAGGTATCATTTTTATCGGGAGACTTGGGGAAACGCTGGGTGGAAGGAAATTTATGTCTCCTCTCAGATTCCAGAACTTTCTGCCACAGAAATGTGAGGAACATGTGTTTTTTTAGCCAAATCTTGAAGTTTGCAAAGGATTCTGGGTAACAGAACCTAGTCAGAGCCCCACAAGTCACCCCATCTTGGATTCCCCTAGGTCTCTAGTTGTCAGAAATGCACAGGTTTGGTAGGTTTCCCTAGGTGCCGGCTGAGCTAGAGGCCAAAATCTACAGGTAGGCACTTTGCAAAAAACACCTCTGTTTTCTTTCAAAAAATTGGATATGTCCACGTTGCGCTTTGGGGCATTTCCTGTCGCCGGCGCTAGGCCTACCCACACAAGTGAGGTATCATTTTTATCGGGAGACTTGGGGGAACGCTGGGTGGAAGGAAATTTGTGGCTCCTCTCAGATTCCAGAACTTTCTGCCACAGAAATGTGAGGAACATGTGTTTTTTTAGCCAAATCTTGAGGTTTGCAAAGGATTCTGGGTAACAGAACCTGTTCCGAGCCCCACAAGTCACCCCATCTTGGATTCCCCTAGGTCTCTAGTTTTCAGAAATGCACAGGTTTGGTAGGTTTCCCTAGGAGCCAGCTGAGCTAGAGGCCAAAATCTACAGGTAGGCACTTTGTAAAAAACACCTCTGTTTTCTTTCAAAAAATTGGATGTGTCCACGTTGCGCTATGGGGCATTTCCTGTCGCGGGCGCCAGGCCTACCCACACAAGTGAGGTATCATTTTTATCGGGAGACTTGGGGGAACGCTGGGTGGAAGGAAATTTGTGGGTCCTCTCAGATTCCAGAACTTTCTGCCACAGAAATGTGAGGCTTGAGGTTTGCAAAGGATTCAGGGTAACAGAACCTGGTCAGAGCCCCACAAGTCACCCCATCTTGGATTCCCCTAGGTCTCTAGTTTTCAGAAATGCACAGGTTTGGTAGGTTTCCTTAGGTGCCGGCTGAGCTAGAGGCCAAAATCTACAGGTTGGCACTTTGTAAAAAACACCTCTGTTTTCTTTCAAAAAATTGGATGTGTCCACGTTGCGCTTTGGGGCATTTCCTGTCGCGGGCGCTAGGCCTACCCACACAAGTGAGGTATCATTTTTATCGGGAGACTTGGGGGAACGCTGGGTGGAAGGAAATTTGTGGGTCCTCTCAGATTCCAGAACTTTCTGCCACAGAAATGTGAGGAACATGTGTTTTTTTAGCCAAATTTGGAGGTTTGCAAAGGATTCTGGGTTACCGAACCTGGTCCGAGCCCCACAAGTCACCCCATCTTGGATTCCCCCAGGTCTCTAGTTTTCAGAAATGCACAGGTTTGGTAGGTTTCCCTAGGTGCCGGCTGAGCTAGAGGCCAAAATCTACAGGGAGGCACTTTGCAAAAAACACCTCTGTTTTCTCTCAAAAAATTGGATGTGTCCATGTTGCGCTTTGGGGCATTTCCTGTCGCGGGCGCTAGGCCTACCCACAAAAGTGAGGTATCATTTTTATCGGGAGACTTGGGGAAACGCTGGGTGGAAGGAAATTTGTGGCTTCTCTCAGATTCCAGAACTTTCTACCACAGAAATGTGAGGAACATGTGTTTTTTTAGCCAAATTTTGAGGTTTGCAAAGGATTCTGGGTTACAGTACCTGGTCCGAGCCCCACAAGTCACCCCATCTTGGATTCCCCTAGGTCTCTAGTTTTCAGAAATGCACAGGTTTGGTAGGTTTCCCTAGGTGCCGGCTGAGCTAAAGGCCAAAATCTACAGGTAGGCACTTTGCAAACAACACCTCTGTTTTCTCTAAAAAAATTGGATGTGTCCACGTTGTGCTTTGGGGCATTTCCTGTCGCGGGCGCTAGGCCTACCCACACAAGTGAGGTATCATTTTTATCGGGAGACTTGGGGAAACGCTGGGTGGAAGGAAATTTATGTCTCCTCTCAGATTCCAGAACTTTCTGCCACAGAAATGTGAGGAACATGTGTTTTTTTAGCCAAATCTTGAGGTTTGCAAAGGATTCTGGGTAACAGTACCTGGTCCGAGCCCCACAAGTCACCCCATCTTGGATTCCCCTAGGTCTCTAGTTTTCAGAAATGCACAGGTTTGGTAGGTTTCCCTAGGTGCCGGCTGAGCTAAAGGCCAAAATCTACAGGTAGGCACTTTGCAAACAACACCTCTGTTTTCTCTAAAAAAATTGGATGTGTCCACGTTGCGCTTTGGGGCATTTTCTGTCGCGGGCGCTAGGCCTACCCACACAAGTGAGGTATCATTTTTATCGGGAGACTTGGGGAAACGCTGGGTGGAAGGAAATTTATGTCTCCTCTCAGATTCCAGAACTTTCTGCCACAGAAATGTGAGGAACATGTGTTTTTTTAGCCAAATCTTGAAGTTTGCAAAGGATTCTGGGTAACAGAACCTAGTCAGAGCCCCACAAGTCACCCCATCTTGGATTCCCCTAGGTCTCTAGTTGTCAGAAATGCACAGGTTTGGTAGGTTTCCCTAGGTGCCGGCTGAGCTAGAGGCCAAAATCTACAGGTAGGCACTTTGTAAAAAACACCTCTGTTTTCTTTCAAAAAATTGGATGTGTCCACGTTGCGCTTTGGGGCATTTCCTGTCGCGGGCGCTAGACCTACCCACACAAGTGAGGTATCATTTTTATCGGGAGACTTGGGGGAACGCTGGGTGGAAGGAAATTTATGGCTCCTCTCAGATTCCAGAACTTTCTGCCACAGAAATGTGAGGAAATGTGTTTTTTTAGCAAATCTTGAGGTTTGCAAAGGATTCTGGGTAACAGAACCTGTTCCGAGCCCCACAAGTCACCCCATCTTGGATTCCCCTAGGTCTCTAGTTGTCAGAAATGCACAGGTTTGGTAGGTTTCCCTAGGTGCCGGCTGAGCTAGAGGCCAAAATCTACAGGTAGGCACTTTGCAAAAAACACCTCTGTTTTCTTTCAAAAAATTGCATATGTCCACGTTGCGCTTTGGGGCATTTCCTGTCGCAGGCGCTAGGCCTACCCACACAAGTGAGGTATCATTTTTATCGGGAGACTTGGGGAAACGCTGGGTGGAAGGAAATTTATGTCTCCTCTCAGATTCCAGAACTTTCTGCCACAGAAATGTGAGGAACATGTGTTTTTTTAGCCAAATCTTGAGGTTTGCAAAGGATTCTGGGTAACAGAACCTAGTCAGAGTCCCACAAGTCACCCCATCTTGGATTCCCCTAGGTCTCTAGTTGTCAGAAATGCACAGGTTTGGTAGGTTTCCCTAGGTGCCGGCTGAGCTAGAGGCCAAAATCTACAGGTAGGCACTTTGTAAAAAACACCTCTGTTTTCTTTCAAAAAATTGGATGTGTCCACGTTGCGCTTTGGGGCATTTCCTGTCGCGGGCGCTAGACCTACCCACACAAGTGAGGTATCATTTTTATCGGGAGACTTGGGGGAACGCTGGGTGGAAGGAAATTTATGGCTCCTCTCAGATTCCAGAACTTTCTGCCACAGAAATGTGAGGAAATGTGTTTTTTTAGCAAATCTTGAGGTTTGCAAAGGATTCTGGGTAACAGAACCTGTTCCGAGCCCCACAAGTCACCCCATCTTGGATTCCCCTAGGTCTCTAGTTGTCAGAAATGCACAGGTTTGGTAGGTTTCCCTAGGTGCCGGCTGAGCTAGAGGCCAAAATCTACAGGTAGGCACTTTGCAAAAAACACCTCTGTTTTCTTTCAAAAAATTGCATATGTCCACGTTGCGCTTTGGGGCATTTCCTGTCGCAGGCGCTAGGCCTACCCACACAAGTGAGGTATCATTTTTATCGGGAGACTTGGGGAAACGCTGGGTGGAAGGAAATTTATGTCTCCTCTCAGATTCCAGAACTTTCTGCCACAGAAATGTGAGGAACATGTGTTTTTTTAGCCAAATCTTGAAGTTTGCAAAGGATTCTGGGTAACAGAACCTAGTCAGAGCCCCACAAGTCACCCCATCTTGGATTCCCCTAGGTCTCTAGTTGTCAGAAATGCACAGGTTTGGTAGGTTTCCCTAGGTGCCGGCTGAGCTAGAGGCCAAAATCTACAGGTAGGCACTTTGTAAAAAACACCTCTGTTTTCTTTCAAAAAATTGGATGTGTCCACGTTGCGCTTTGGGGCATTTCCTGTCGCGGGCGCTAGACCTACCCACACAAGTGAGGTATCATTTTTATCGGGAGACTTGGGGGAACGCTGGGTGGAAGGAAATTTATGGCTCCTCTCAGATTCCAGAACTTTCTGCCACAGAAATGTGAGGAAATGTGTTTTTTTAGCAAATCTTGAGGTTTGCAAAGGATTCTGGGTAACAGAACCTGTTCCGAGCCCCACAAGTCACCCCATCTTGGATTCCCCTAGGTCTCTAGTTGTCAGAAATGCACAGGTTTGGTAGGTTTCCCTAGGTGCCGGCTGAGCTAGAGGCCAAAATCTACAGGTAGGCACTTTGCAAAAAACACCTCTGTTTTCTTTCAAAAAATTGCATATGTCCACGTTGCGCTTTGGGGCATTTCCTGTCGCAGGCGCTAGGCCTACCCACACAAGTGAGGTATCATTTTTATCGGGAGACTTGGGGAAACGCTGGGTGGAAGGAAATTTATGTCTCCTCTCAGATTCCAGAACTTTCTGCCACAGAAATGTGAGGAACATGTGTTTTTTTAGCCAAATCTTGAGGTTTGCAAAGGATTCTGGGTAACAGAACCTAGTCAGAGTCCCACAAGTCACCCCATCTTGGATTCCCCTAGGTCTCTAGTTGTCAGAAATGCACAGGTTTGGTAGGTTTCCCTAGGTGCCGGCTGAGCTAGAGGCCAAAATCTACAGGTAGGCACTTTGCAAAAAACACCTCTGTTTTCTTTCAAAAAATTGGATATGTCCACGTTGCGCTTTGGGGCATTTCCTGTCGCGGGCGCTAGGCCTACCCACACAAGTGAGGTATCATTTTTATCGGGAGACTTGGGGGAACGCTGCGTGGAAGGAAATTTGTGGCTCCTCTCAGATTCCAGAACTTTCTGCCACAGAAATGTGAGGAACATGTGTTTTTTTAGCAAATCTTGAGGTTTGCAAAGGATTCTGGGTAACAGAACCTGTTCCGAGCCCCACAAGTCACCCCATCTTGGATTCCCCTAGGTCTCTAGTTTTCAGAAATGCACAGGTTTGGTAGGTTTCCCTAGGTGCCGGCTGAGCTAGAGGCCAAAATCTACAGGTAGGCACTTTGCAAAAAACACCTCTGTTTTCTTTAAAAAAATTGGATGTGTCCACGTTGCGCTATGGGGCATTTCCTGTCGCGAGCGCTAGGCCTACCCACACAAGTGAGGTATCATTTTTATCGGGAGACTTGGGGGAACGCTGGGTGGAAGGAAATTTGTGGGTCCTCTCAGATTCCAGAACTTTCTGCCACAGAAATGTGAGGCTTGAGGTTTGCAAAGGATTCAGGGTAACAGAACCTGGTCAGAGCCCCACAAGTCACCCCATCTTGGATTCCCCTAGGTCTCTAGTTTTCAGAAATGCACAGGTTTGGTAGGTTTCCCTAGGTGCCGGCTGAGCTAGAGGCCAAAATCTACAGGTAGGCACTTTGTAAAAAACACCTCTGTTTTCTTTCAAAAAATTGGATGTGTCCACGTTGCGCTTTGGGGCATTTCCTGTCGCGGGCGCTAGGCCTACCCACACAAGTGAGGTATCATTTTTATCGGGAGACTTGGGGGAACGCTGGGTGGAAGGAAATTTGTGGGTCCTCTCAGATTCCAGAACTTTCTGCCACAGAAATGTGAGGAACATGTGTTTTTTTAGCCAAATTTTGAGGTTTGCAAAGGATTCTGGGTTACAGAACCTGGTCCGAGCCCCACAAGTCACCCCATCTTGGATTCCCCTAGGTCTCTAGTTTTCAGAAATGCACAGGTTTGGTAGGTTTCCTTAGGTGCCGGCTGAGCTAGATGCCAAAATCTACAGGTAGGCACTTTGCAAAAAACACCTCTGTTTTCTCTCAAAAAATTGGATGTGTCCACGTTGCGCTTTGGGGCATTTCCTGTTGCGGGCGCTAGGCCTACCCACACAAGTGAGGTATCATTTTTATTGGGAGACTTGGGGGAACGCTGGGTGGAAGGAAATTTATGGCTCCTCTCAGATTCCAGAACTTTCTGCCACAGAAATGTGAGGAACATGTGTTTTTTTAGCCAAATCTTGAGGTTTGCAAAGGATTCTGGGTAACAGAACCTGGTCAGAGCCCCACAAGTCACCCCATCTTGGATTCCCCTAGGTCTCTAGTTGTCAGAAATGCACAGGTTTGGTAGGTTTCCCTAGGTGCCGGCTGAGCTAGAGGCCAAAATCTACAGGTAGGCACTTTGCAAAAAACACCTCTGTTTTCTTTCAAAAAATTGGATGTGTCCACGTTGCGCTTTGGGGCATTTCCTGTCGCGGGCGCTAGGCCTACCCACACAAGTGAGGTATCATTTTTATCGGGAGACTTGGGGGAACGCTGGGTGGAAGGAAATTCGTGGCTCCTCTCAGATTCCAGAACTTTCTGCCACAGAAATGTGAGGAACATGTGTTTTTTTGGCCAAATTTTGAGGTTTGCAAAGGATTCTGGGTTACAGAACCTGGTCCGAGGCCCACAAGTCACCCCATCTTGGATTCCCCTAGGTCTCTAGTTTTCAGAAATGCACAGGTTTGGTAGGTTTCCCTAGGTGCCGGCTGAGCTAGAGGCCAGAGGCCAAAATCTACAGGGAGGCACTTTGCAAAAAACACCTCTGTTTTCTTTCAAAAAATTGGATGTGTCCACTTTGCGCTTTGGGGCATTTCCTATCGCAGGCGCTAGGCCTACCCACACAAGTGAGGTATCATTTTTATCGGGAGACTTGGGGGAACGCTGGGTGGAAGGAAATTTGTGGCTCCTCTCAGATTCCAGAACTTTCTGCCACAGAAATGTGAGGAACATGTGTTTTTTTAGCAAATCTTGAGGTTTGCAAAGGATTCTGGGTAACAGAACCTGTTCCGAGCCCCACAAGTCACCCCATCTTGGATTCCCCTAGGTCTCTAGTTTTCAGAAATGCACAGGTTTGGTAGGTTTCCCTAGGTGCCGGCTGAGCTAGAGGCCAAAATCTACAGGTAGGCACTTTGCAAAAAACACCTCTGTTTTCTTTAAAAAAATTGGATGTGTCCACGTTGCGCTATGGGGCATTTCCTGTCGCGAGCGCTATGCCTACCCACACAAGTGAGGTATCATTTTTATCGGGAGACTTGGGGGAACGCTGGGTGGAAGGAAATTTGTGGGTCCTCTCAGATTCCAGAACTTTCTGCCACAGAAATGTGAGGCTTGAGGTTTGCAAAGGATTCAGGGTAACAGAACCTGGTCAGAGCCCCACAAGTCACCCCATCTTGGATTCCCCTAGGTCTCTAGTTTTCAGAAATGCACAGGTTTGGTAGGTTTCCCTAGGTGCCGGCTGAGCTAGAGGCCAAAATCTACAGGTAGGCACTTTGTAAAAAACACCTCTGTTTTCTTTCAAAAAATTGGATGTGTCCACGTTGCGCTTTGGGGCATTTCCTGTCGCGGGCGCTAGGCCTACCCACACAAGTGAGGTATCATTTTTATCGGGAGACTTGGGGGAACGCTGGGTGGAAGGAAATTTGTGGGTCCTCTCAGATTCCAGAACTTTCTGCCACAGAAATGTGAGGAACATGTGTTTTTTTAGCCAAATTTTGAGGTTTGCAAAGGATTCTGGGTTACAGAACCTGGTCCGAGCCCCACAAGTCACCCCATCTTCGATTCCCCTAGGTCTCTAGTTTTCAGAAATGCACAGGTTAGGTAGGTTTCCTTAGGTGCCGGCTGAGCTAGATGCCAAAATCTACAGGTAGGCACTTTGCAAAAAACACCTCTGTTTTCTCTCAAAAAATTGGATGTGTCCACGTTGCGCTTTGGGGCATTTCCTGTTGCGGGCGCTAGGCCTACCCACACAAGTGAGGTATCATTTTTATTGGGAGACTTGGGGGAACGCTGGGTGGAAGGAAATTTATGGCTCCTCTCAGATTCCAGAACTTTCTGCCACAGAAATGTGAGGAACATGTGTTTTTTTAGCCAAATCTTGAGGTTTGCAAAGGATTCTGGGTAACAGAACCTGGTCAGAGCCCCACAAGTCACCCCATCTTGGATTCCCCTAGGTCTCTAGTTGTCAGAAATGCACAGGTTTGGTAGGTTTCCCTAGGTGCCGGCTGAGCTAGAGGCCAAAATCTACAGGTAGGCACTTTGCAAAAAACACCTCTGTTTTCTTTCAAAAAATTGGATGTGTCCACGTTGCGCTTTGGGGCATTTCCTGTCGCGGGCGCTAGGCCTACCCACACAAGTGAGGTATCATTTTTATCGGGAGACTTGGGGGAACGCTGGGTGGAAGGAAATTCGTGGCTCCTTTCAGATTCCAGAACTTTCTGCCACAGAAATGTGAGGAACATGTGTTTTTTTGGCCAAATTTTGAGGTTTGCAAAGGATTCTGGGTTACAGAACCTGGTCCGAGGCCCACAAGTCACCCCATCTTGGATTCCCCTAGGTCTCTAGTTTTCAGAAATGCACAGGTTTGGTAGGTTTCCCTAGGTGCCGGCTGAGCTAGAGGCCAGAGGCCAAAATCTACAGGTAGGCACTTTGCAAAAAACACCTCTGTTTTCTTTCAAAAAATTGGATGTGTCCACTTTGCGCTTTGGGGCATTTCCTATCGCAGGCGCTAGGCCTACCCACACAAGTGAGGTATCATTTTTATCGGGAGACTTGGGGGAACGCTGGGTGGAAGGAAATTTATGGCTCCTCTCAGATTCCAGAACTTTCTGCCACAGAAATGTGAGGAACATGTGTTTTTTTAGCCAAATCTTGAGGTTTGCAAAGGATTCTGGGTAACAGAACCTGGTCAGAGCCCCACAAGTCACCCCATCTTGGATTCCCCTAGGTCTCTAGTTGTCAGAAATGCACAGGTTTGGTAGGTTTCCCTAGGTGCCGGCTGAGCTAGAGGCCAAAATCTACAGGTAGGCACTTTGCAAAAAACACCTCTGTTTTCTTTCAAAAAATTGGATGTGTCCACGTTGAGCTTTGGGGCATTTCCTGTCGCTGGCGCTAGGCCTACCCACACAAGTGAGGTATCATTTTTATCGGGAGACTTGGGGGAACGCTGGGTGGAAGGAAATTTATGGCTCCTCTCAGATTCCAGAACTTTCTGCCACAGAAATGTGAGGAACATGTGTTTTTTTAGCCAAATCTTGAGGTTTGCAAAGGATTCTGGGTAACAGAACCTGGTCAGAGCCCCACAAGTCTCCCCATCTTGGATTCCCCTAGGTCTCTAGTTGTCAGAAATGCACAGGTTTGGTAGGTTTCCCTAGGTGCCGGCTGAGCTAGAGGCCAAAATCTACAGGTAGGCACTTTGCAAAAAGCACCTCTGTTTTCTTTCAAAAAATTGGATGTGTCCACGTTGCGCTTTGGGGCATTTCCTGTCGCGGGCGCTAGGCCTACCCACACAAGTGATGTATCATTTTTATCGGGAGACTTGGGGGAACGCTGGGTGGAAGGAAATTTGTGGCTTCTCTCAGATTCCAGAACTTTCTACCACAGAAATGTGAGGAACATGTGTTTTTTTAGCCAAATCTTGAGGTTTGCAAAGGATTCTGGGTAACAGAACCTGTTGCGAGCCCCACAAGTCACCCCATCTTGGATTCCCCTAGGTCTCTAGTTGTCAGAAATGCACAGGTTTGGTAGGTTTCCCTAGGTGCCGGCTGAGCTAGAGGCCAAAATCTACAGGTAGGCACTTTGCAAAAAACACCTCTGTTTTCTTTCAAAAAATTGGATGTGTCCACGTTGCGCTTTGGGGCATTTCCTCTCGTGGGCGCTAGGCCTACCCACAAAAGTGAGGTATAATTTTTATCGGGAGACTTGGGGGAACGCTGGGTGGAAGGAAATTTATGGCTCCTCTCAGATTCCAGAATTTTCTGCCACAGAAATGTGAGGAACATGTGTTTATTTAGCCAAATCTTAAGGTTTGCAAAGGATTCTGGGTAACAGAACCTGGTCAGAGCCCCACAAGTCACCCCATCTTGGATTCCCCTAGATCCCTAGTTGTCAGAAATGCACAGGTTTGGTAGGTTTCCCTAGGTGCCGGCTGAGCTAGAGGCCAAAATCTACAGGTAGGCACTTTGCAAAAAACACCTCTGTTTTCTTTCAAAAAATTGGATGTGTCCACGTTGTGCTTTGGGGCATTTCCTGTCGCTGGCGCTAGGCCTACCCACACAAGTGAGGTATCATTTTTATCGGGAGACTTGGGGGAACGCTGGGTGGAAGGAAATTTATGGCTCCTCTCAGATTCCAGAACTTTCTGCCACAGAAATGTGAGGAACATGTGTTTTTTTAGCCAAATCTTGAGGTTTGCAAAGGATTCTGGGTAACAGAACATGGTCAGAGCCCCACAAGTCTCCCCATCTTGGATTCCCCTAGGTCTCTAGTTGTCAGAAATGCACAGGTTTGGTAGGTTTCCCTAGGTGCCGGCTGAGCTAGAGGCCAAAATCTACAGGTAGGCACTTTGCAAAAAGCACCTCTGTTTTCTTTCAAAAAATTGGATGTGTCCACGTTGCGCTTTGGGGCATTTCCTGTCGCGGGCGCTAGGCCTACCCACACAAGTGATGTATCATTTTTATCGGGAGACTTGGGGGAACGCTGGGTGGAAGGAAATTTGTGGCTTCTCTCAGATTCCAGAACTTTCTACCACAGAAATGTGAGGAACATGTGTTTTTTTAGCCAAATCTTGAGGTTTGCAAAGGATTCTGGGTAACAGAACCTGTTGCGAGCCCCACAAGTCACCCCATCTTGGATTCCCCTAGGTCTCTAGTTGTCAGAAATGCACAGGTTTGGTAGGTTTCCCTAGGTGCCGGCTGAGCTAGAGGCCAAAATCTACAGGTAGGCACTTTGCAAAAAACACCTCTGTTTTCTTTCAAAAAATTGGATGTGTCCACGTTGCGCTTTGGGGCATTTCCTCTCGTGGGCGCTAGGCCTACCCACAAAAGTGAGGTATAATTTTTATCGGGAGACTTGGGGGAACGCTGGGTGGAAGGAAATTTATGGCTCCTCTCAGATTCCAGAATTTTCTGCCACAGAAATGTGAGGAACATGTGTTTATTTAGCCAAATCTTGAGGTTTGCAAAGGATTCTGGGTAACAGAACCTGGTCAGAGCCCCACAAGTCACCCCATCTTGGATTCCCCTAGATCCCTAGTTGTCAGAAATGCACAGGTTTGGTAGGTTTCCCTAGGTGCCGGCTGAGCTAGAGGCCAAAATCTACAGGTAGGCACTTTGCAAAAAACACCTCTGTTTTCTTTCAAAAAATTGGATGTGTCCACGTTGCGCTTTGGGGCATTCCCTGTCGCGGGCGCTAGGCCTACCCACACAAGTGAGGTACCATTTTTATCGGGAGACTTGGGGGAACGCTGGGTGGAAGGAAATTTGTGGCTCCTCTCAGATTCCAGAACTTTCTGCCACAGAAATGTGAGGCTTGAGGTTTGCAAAGGATTCAGGGTAACAGAACCTGGTCAGAGCCCCACAAGTCACCCCATCTTGGATTCCCCTAGGTCTCTAGTTTTCAGAAATGCACAGGTTTGGTAGGTTTCCCTAGGTGCCGGCTGAGCTAGAGGCCAAAATCTACAGGTAGGCACTTTGCAAAAAACACCTCTGTTTTCTTTCAAAAAATTGGATGTGTCCACGTTGCGCTTTGGGGCATTTCCTGTCGCGGGCGCTAGCCCTACCCACACAAGTGAGGTATCATTTTTATCGGGAGACTTGGGGGAACGCTGGGTGGAAGGAAATTTGTGGCTCCTCTCAGATTCCAGAACTTGCTACCACAGAAATGTGAGGAACATGTGTTTTTTAGCCAAATTTTGAGGTATGCAAAGGATTCTGGGTAACAGAACCTGTTCCGAGCCCCACAAGTCACCCCATCTTGGATTCCCCTAGGTCTCTAGTTTTCAGAAATACACAGGTTTGGTAGGTTTCCCTAGGTGCCGGCTGAGCTAGAGGCCAAAATCTACAGGTAGGCACTTTGCAAAAAACACCTCTGTTTTCTTTCAAAAAATTGGATGTGTCCACATTGCGCTTTGGGGCATTTCCTGTCGCGGCGCTAGGCCTACCCACACAAGTGAGGTATAATTTTTATCGGGAGACTTGGGGGAACGCTGGGTAAAAGGAAATTTGTGGCTCCTCTCATATTCCAGAACTTTCTGCCACAGAAATGTGAGGAACATGTGTTTTTTTAGCCAAATCTTGAGGTTTGCAAAGGATTCTGGGTAACAGAACCTGGTCAGAGCCACACATGTCACCCCATCTTGGATTCCCCTAGGTCTCTAGTTTTCAGAAATGCACAGGTTTGGTAGGTTTCCCTATGTGCCGGCTGAGCTAGAGGCCAAAATCTACAGGTAGGCACTTTGCAAAAAACACCTCTGTTTTCTTTAAAAAAATTGGATGTGTCCACGTTGCGCTTTGGGGCATTTCCTGTCGCGGGCGCTAGGCCTACCCACACAAGTGAGGTATCATTTTTATCGGGAGACTTGGGGGAACGCTGGGTGGAAGGAAATTTGTGGGTCCTCTCAGATTCCAGAACTTTCTGCCACATAAATGTGAGGAACATGTGTTTTTTTAGCCAAATTTTGAGGTTTGCAAAGGATTCTGGGTTACAGAACCTGGTCCGAGCCCCACAAGTCACCCCATCTTGGATTCCCCTAGGTCTCTAGTTTTCAGAAATGCACAGGTTTGGTAGGTTTCCCTAGGTGCCGGCTGAGCTAGAGGCCAAAATCTACAGGTAGGCACTTTGCAAAAAACACCTCTGTTTTCTCTCAAAAAACTGGATGTGTCCACGTTGCGCTTTGGGGTATTTCCTGTCGCGGGCGCTAGGCCTACCCACACAAGTGAGGTATCATTTTTATCGGGAGACTTGGGGGAACGCTGGGTGGAAGGAAATTTATGGCTCCTCTCAGATTCCAGAACTTTCTGCCACAGAAATGTGAGGAACATGTGTTTTTTTAGCCAAATCTTGAGGTTTGCAAAGGATTCTGGGTAACAGAACCTGGTCAGAGCCCTACAAGTCACCCCATCTTGGATTCCCCTAGGTCTCTAGTTGTCAGAAATGCACAGGTTTGGTAGGTTTCCCTAGGTGCCGGCTGAGCTAGAGGCCAAAATCTACAGGTAGGCACTTTGCAAAAAACACCTCTGTTTTCTTTCAAAAAATTGGATGTGTCCACGTTGCGCTTTGGGGCATTTCCTGTCGCGAGCGGTAAGCCTACCCACACAAGTGAGGTATCATTTTTATCGGGAGACTTGGGGGAACGCTGGGTGGAAGGAAATTCGTGGCTCCTCTCAGATTCCAGAACTTTCTGCCACAGAAATGTGAGGAACATGTGTTTTTTTGGCCAAATTTTGAGGTTTGCAAAGGATTCTGGGTTACAGAACCTGGTCCGAGCCCCACAAGTCACCCCATCTTGGATTCCCCTAGGTCTCTAGTTTTCAGAAATGCACAGGTTTGGTAGGTTTCCCGAGGTGCCGGCTGAGCTAGAGGCCAGAGGCCAAAATCTACAGGTAGGCACTTTGCAAAAAACACCTCTGTTTTCTTTCAAAAAATTGGATGTGTCCACGTTGCGCTTTGGGGCATTTCCTGTCGCGGGCGCTAGGCCTACCCACACAAGTGAGGTATCATTTTTATCGGGAGACTTGGGGGAACGCTGGGTGGAAGGAAATTTATGGCTCCTCTCAGATTCCAGAACTTTCTGCCACAGAAATGTGAGGAACATGTGTTTTTTTAGCCAAATCTTGAGGTTTGCAAAGGATTCTGGGTAACAGAACCTGGTCAGAGCCCCACAAGTCACCCCATCTTGGATTCCCCTAGGTCTCTAGTCAGAAATGCACAGGTTTGGTAGGTTTCCCTAGGTGCCGGCTGAGCTAGAGGCCAAAATCTACAGGTAGGCACTTTGCAAAAAACACCTCTGTTTTCTTTCAAAAAATTGGATGTGTCCACGTTGTGCTTTGGGGCATTTCCTGTCACGGGCGCTAGGACTACCCACACAAGTGAGGTATCATTTTTATCGGGAGACTTGGGGGAACGCTGGGTGGAAGGAAATTTATGGCTCCTCTCAGATTCCAGAACTTTCTGCCACAGAAATGTGAGGAACATGTGTTTTTTTAGCCAAATCTTGAGGTTTGCAAAGGATTCTGGGTAACAGAACCTGGTCAGAGCCCCACAAGTCACCCCATCTTGGATTCCCCTAGGTCTCTAGTTGTCAGAAATGCACAGGTTTGGTAGGTTTCCCTAGGTGCCGGCTGAGCTAGAGGCCAAAATCTACAGGTAGGCACTTTGCAAAAAACACCTCTGTTTTCTTTCAAAAAATTGGATGTGTCCACGTTGCGCTTTGGGGCATTTCCTGTCGCGGGCGCTAGGCCTACCCACACAAGTGAGGTATCATTTTTATCGGGAGACTTGGGGGAACGCTGGGTGGAAGGAAATTTGTGTGTCCTCTCAGATTCCAGAACTTTCTGCCACAGAAATGTGAGGAACATGTGTTTTTTTAGCCAAATTTGGAGGTTTGCAAAGGATTCTGGGTTACAGAACCTGGTCCGAGCCCCACAAGTCAACCCATCTTGGATTCCCCTAGGTCTCTAGTTTTCAGAAATGCACAGGTTTGGTAGGTTTCCCTAGGTGCCGGCTGAGCTAGAGGTCAAAATCTACAGGTAGGCACTTTGCAAAAAACACCTGTTTTCTTAAAAAAAAATTGGATGTGTCCACGTTGCGCTATGAGGCATTTCCTGTCGCGTGCGCTAGGCCTACCCACACAAGTGAGGTATCATTTTTATCGGGAGACTTGGGGGAACGCTGGGTGGAAGGAAATTTGTGGGTCCTCTCAGATTCCAGAACTTTCTGCCACAGAAATTTGAGGAACATATGTTTTTTTAGCCAAATTTGGAGGTTTGCAAAGGATTCTGGGTTACCGAACCTGGTCCGAGCCCCACAAGTCACCCCATCTTGGATTCCCCTAGGTCTCTAGTTTTCAGAAATGCACAGGTTTGGTAGGTTTCCCTAGGTGCCGGCTGAGCTAGAGGCCAAAATCTACAGGGAGGCACTTTGCAAAAAACACCTCTGTTTTCTCTAAAAAAATTGGATGTGTCCATGTTGTGCTTTGGGGCATTTCCTGTCGCGGGCGCTAGGCCTACCCACAAAAGTGAGGTATCATTTTTATCGTGAGACTTGGGGAAATGCTGGGTGGAAGGAAATTTGTGGCTTCTCTCAGATTCCAGAACTTTCTACCACAGAAATGTGAGGAACATGTGTTTTTTTAGCCAAATTTTGAGGTTTGCAAAGGATTCTGGGTAACAGAACCTATTCCGAGCCCCACAAGTCACCCCATCTTGGATTCCCCTAGGTCTCTAGTTTTCAGAAATGCACAGGTTTGGTAGGTTTCCCTAGGTGCCGGCTGAGCTAGAGGCCAAAATCTACAGGTAGGCACTTTGTAAAAAACACCTCTGTTTTCTTTAAAAAAATTGGATGTGTCCACGTTGCGCTTTGGGGCATTTCCTGTCGCGGGCGCTAGACCTACCCACACAAGTGAGGTATCTTTTTTATCGGGAGACTTGGGGGAACGCTGGGTGGAAGGAAATTCATGGCTCCTCTCAGATTCCAGAACTTTCTGCCACAGAATTGTGAGGAACATGTGTTTTTTTAGCCAAATCTTGAGGTTTGCAAAGGATTCTGGGTAACAGAACCTGGCCAGAGCCCCACAAGTCACCCCATCTTGGATTCCCCTAGGTCTCTAGTTGTCAGAAATGCACAGGTTTGGTAGGTTTCCCTAGGTGCCGGCTGAGCTAGAGGCCAAAATCTACAGGTAGGCACTTTGCAAAAAACACCTCTGTTTTCTTTCCAAAAACTGGATGTGTCCACGTTGCGCTTTGGGGCATTTCCTGTCGTGGGCGCTAGGCCTACCCACACAAGTGAGGTATCATTTTTATCGGGAGACTTGGGGGAACGCTGGGTGGAAGGAAATTTATGGCTCCTCTCAGATTCCAGAACTTTCTGCCACAGAAATGTGAGGAACATGTGTTTTTTTAGCCAAATTTGGAGGTTTGCAAAGGATTCTGGGTTACAGAACCTGGTCCGAGCCCCACAAGTCAACCCATCTTGGATTCCCCTAGGTCTCTAGTTTTCAGAAATGCACAGGTTTGGTAGGTTTCCCTAGGTGCCGGCTGAGCTAGAGGTCAAAATCTACAGGTAGGCACTTTGCAAAAAACACCTGTTTTCTTAAAAAAAAATTGGATGTGTCCACGTTGCGCTATGGGTCATTTCCTGTCGCGAGCGCTAGGCCTACCCACACAAGTGAGGTATCATTTTTATCGGGAGACTTGGGGGAACGCTGGGTGGAAGGAAATTTGTGGGTCCTCTCAGATTCCAGAACTTTCTGCCACAGAAATGTGAGGAACATGTGTTTTTTTAGCCAAATTTGGAGGTTTGCAAAGGATTCTGGGTTACCGAACCTGGTCCGAGCCCCACAAGTCACCCCATCTTGGATTCCCCTAGGTCTCTAGTTTTCAGAAATGCACAGGTTTGGTAGGTTTCCCTAGGTGCCGGCTGAGCTAGAGGCCAAAATCTACAGGGAGGCACTTTGCAAAAAACACCTCTGTTTTATCTAAAAAAATTGGATGTGTCCATGTTGCGCTTTGGGGCATTTCCTGTCGCGGGCGCTAGGCCTACCCACAAAAGTGAGGTATCATTTTTATCGGGAGACTTGGGGAAACGCTGGGTGGAAGGAAATTTGTGGCTTCTCTCAGATTCCAGAACTTTCTACCACAGAAATGTGAGGAACATGTGTTTTTTTAGCCAAATCTTGAGGTTTGCAAAGGATTCTGGGTAACAGAACCTGTTGCGAGCCCCACAAGTCACCCCATCTTGGATTCCCCTAGGTCTCTAGTTGTCAGAAATGCACAGGTTTGGTAGGTTTCCCTAGGTGCCGGCTGAGCTAGAGTCCAAAATCTACAGGTAGGCACTTTGCAAAAAACACCTCTGTTTTCTTTCAAAAAATTGGATGTGTCCACGTTGCGCTTTGGGGCATTTCCTCTCGTGGGCGCTAGGCCTACCCACAAAAGTGAGGTATCATTTTTATCGGGAGACTTGGGGGAACGCTGGGTGGAAGGAAATTTATGGCTCCTCTCAGATTCCAGAATTTTCTGCCACAGAAATGTGAGGAACATGTGTTTTTTTAGCCAAATCTTGAGGTTTGCAAAGGATTCTGGGTAACAGAACCTGTTGCGAGCCCCACAAGTCACCCCATCTTGGATTCCCCTAGGTCTCTAGTTGTCAGAAATGCACAGGTTTGGTAGGTTTCCCTAGGTGCCGGCTGAGCTAGAGGCCAAAATCTACAGGTAGGCACTTTGCAAAAAACACCTCTGTTTTCTTTCAAAAAATTGGATGTGTCCACGTTGCGCTTTGGGGCATTTCCTGTCGCGGGCGCTAGGCCTACCCACACAAGTGAGGTACCATTTTTATCGGGAGACTTGGGGGAACGCTGGGTGGAAGGAAATTTATGGCTCCTCTCAGATTCCAGAATTTTCTGCCACAGAAATGTGAGGAACATGTGTTTTTTTAGCCAAATCTTGAGGTTTGCAAAGGATTCTGGGTAACAGAACCTGTTGCGAGCCCCACAAGTCACCCCATCTTGGATTTCCCTAGGTCTCTAGTTGTCAGAAATGCACAGGTTTGGTAGGTTTCCCTAGGTGCCGGCTGAGCTAGAGGCCAAAATCTACAGGTAGGCACTTTGCAAAAAAGACCTCTGTTTTCTTTCAAAAAATTGGATGTGTCCACGTTGCGCTTTGGGGCATTTCCTGTCGCGGGCGCTAGGCCTACCCACAAAAGTGAGGTACCATTTTTATCGGGAGACTTGGGGGAACGCTGGGTGGAAGGAAATTTGTGGCTCCTCTCAGATTCCAGAACTTTCTGCCACAGAAATGTGAGGCTTGAGGTTTGCAAAGGATTCAGGGTAACAGAACCTGGTCAGAGCCCCACAAGTCACCCCATCTTGGATTCCCCTAGGTCTCTAGTTTTCAGAAATGCACAGGTTTGGTAGGTTTCCCTAGGTGCCGGCTGAGCTAGAGGCCAAAATCTACAGGTAGGCACTTTGCAAAAAACACCTCTGTTTTCTTTCAAAAAATTGGATGTGTCCACGTTGCGCTTTGGGGCATTTCCTGTCGCGGGCGCTAGCCCTACCCACACAAGTGAGGTATCATTTTTATCGGGAGACTTGGGGGAACGCTGGGTGGAAGGAAATTTGTGGCTCCTCTCAGATTCCAGAACTTGCTACCACAGAAATGTGAGGAACATGTGTTTTTTAGCCAAATTTTGAGTTATGCAAAGGATTCTGGGTAACAGAACCTGTTCCGAGCCCCACAAGTCACCCCATCTTGGATTCCCCTAGGTCTCTAGTTTTCAGAAATACACAGGTTTGGTAGGTTTCCCTAGGTGCCGGCTGAGCTAGAGGCCAAAATCTACAGGTTGGCACTTTGCAAAAAACACCTCTGTTTTCTTTCAAAAAATTGGATGTGTCCACATTGCGCTTTGGGGCATTTCCTGTCGCGGCGCTAGGCCTACCCACACAAGTGAGGTATAATTTTTATCGGGAGACTTGGGGGAACGCTGGGTAAAAGGAAATTTGTGGCTCCTCTCAGATTCCAGAACTTTCTGCCACAGAAATGTGAGGAACATGTGTTTTTATAGCCAAATCTTGAGGTTTGCAAAGGATTCTGGGTAACAGAACCTGGTCAGAGCCCCACATGTCACCCCATCTTGGATTCCCCTAGGTCTCTAGTTTTCAGAAATGCACAGGTGTGGTAGGTTTCCCTATGTGCCGGCTGAGCTAGAGGCCAAAATCTACAGGTAGGCACTTTGCAAAAAACACCTCTGTTTTCTTTAAAAAAATTGGATGTGTCCACGTTGCGCATTGGGGCATTTCCTGTCGCGGGCGCTAGGCCTACCCACACAAGTGAGGTATCATTTTTATCGGGAGACTTGGGGGAACGCTGGATCGAAGGAAATTTGTGGGTCCTCTCAGATTCCAGAACTTTCTGCCACAGAAATGTGAGGAACATGTGTTTTTTTAGCCAAATTTTGAGGTTTGCAAAGGATTCTGGGTTACAGAACCTGGTCCGAGCCCCACAAGTCACCCCATCTTGGATTCCCCTAGGTCTCTAGTTTTCAGAAATGCACAGGTTTGGTAGGTTTCCCTAGGTGCCGGCTGAGCTAGAGGCCAAAATCTACAGGTAGGCACTTTGCAAAAAACACCTCTGTTTTCTCTCAAAAAATTGGATGTGTCCACGTTGCGCTTTGGGGTATTTCCTGTCGCGGGCGCTAGGCCTACCCACACAAGTGAGGTATCATTTTTATCGGGAGACTTGGGGGAACGCTGGGTGGAAGGAAATGTATGGCTCCTCTCAGATTCCAGAACTTTCTGCCACAGAAATGTGAGGAACATGTGTTTTTTTAGCCAAATCTTGAGGTTTGCAAAGGATTCTGGGTAACAGAACCTGGTCAGAGCCCTACAAGTCACCCCATCTTGGATTCCCCTAGGTCTCTAGTTGTCAGAAATGCACAGGTTTGGTAGGTTTCCCTAGGTGCCGGCTGAGCTAGAGGCCAAAATCTACAGGTAGGCACTTTGCAAAAAACACCTCTGTTTTCTTTCAAAAAATTGGATGTGTCCATGTTGCGCTTTGGGGCATTTCCTGTCGCGGGCGCTAAGCCTACCCACACAAGTGAGGTATCATTTTTATCGGGAGACTTGGGGGAACGCTGGGTGGAAGGAAATTCGTGGCTCCTCTCAGATTCCAGAACTTTCTGCCACAGAAATGTGAGGAACATGTGTTTTTTTGGTCAAATTTTGAGGTTTGCAAAGGATTCTGGGTTACAGAACCTGGTCCGAGCCCCACAAGTCACCCCATCTTGGATTCCCCTAGGTCTCTAGTTTTCAGAAATGAACAGGTTTGGTAGGTTTCCCGAGGTGCCGGCTGAGCTAGAGGTCAGAGGCCAAAATCTACAGGTAGGCACTTTGCAAAAAACACCTCTGTTTTCTTTCAAAAAATTGGATGTGTCCACGTTGCGCTTTGGGGCATTTCCTGTCGCGGGCGCTAGGCCTACCCACACAAGTGAGGTATCATTTTTATCGGGAGACTTGGGGGAACGCTGGGTGGAAGGAAATTTATGGCTCCTCTCAGATTCCAGAACTTTCTGCCACAGAAATGTGAGGAACATGTGTTTTTTTAGCCAAATCTTGAGGTTTGCAAAGGATTCTGGGTAACAGAACCTGGTCAGAGCCCCACAAGTCACCCCATCTTGGATTCCCCTAGGTCTCTAGTCAGAAATGCACAGGTTTGGTAGGTTTCCCTAGGTGCCGGCTGAGCTAGAGGCCAAAATCTACAGGTAGGCACTTTGCAAAAAACACCTCTGTTTTCTTTCAAAAAATTGGATGTGTCCACGTTGTGCTTTGGGGCATTTCCTGTCGCGGGCGCTAGGACTACCCACACAAGTGAGGTATCATTTTTATCGGGAGACTTGGGGGAACGCTGGGTGGAAGGAAATTTATGGCTCCTCTCAGATTCCAGAACTTTCTGCCACAGAAATGTGAGGAACATGTGTTTTTTTAGCCAAATCTTGAGGTTTGCAAAGGATTCTGGGTAACAGAACCTGGTCAGAGCCCCACAAGTCACCCCATCTTGGATTCCCCTAGGTCTCTAGTTGTCAGAAATGCACAGGTTTGGTAGGTTTCCCTAGGTGCCGGCTGAGCTAGAGGCCAAAATCTACAGGTAGGCACTTTGCAAAAAACACCTCTGTTTTCTTTCAAAAAATTGGATGTGTCCACGTTGCGCTTTGGGGCATTTCCTGTCGCGGGCGCTAGGCCTACCCACACAAGTGAGGTATCATTTTTATCGGGAGACTTGGGGGAACGCTGGGTGGAAGGAAATTTGTGTGTCCTCTCAGATTCCAGAACTTTCTGCCACAGAAATGTGAGGAACATGTGTTTTTTTAGCCAAATTTGGAGGTTTGCAAAGGATTCTGGGTTACAGAACCTGGTCCGAGCCCCACAAGTCAACCCATCTTGGATTCCCCTAGGTCTCTAGTTTTCAGAAATGCACAGGTTTGGTAGGTTTCCCTAGGTGCCGGCTGAGCTAGAGGTCAAAATCTACAGGTAGGCACTTTGCAAAAAACACCTGTTTTCTTAAAAAAAAATTGGATGTGTCCACGTTGCGCTATGAGGCATTTCCTGTCGCGTGCGCTAGGCCTACCCACACAAGTGAGGTATCATTTTTATCGGGAGACTTGGGGGAACGCTGGGTGGAAGGAAATTTGTGGGTCCTCTCAGATTCCAGAACTTTCTGCCACAGAAATTTGAGGAACATATGTTTTTTTAGCCAAATTTGGAGGTTTGCAAAGGATTCTGGGTTACCGAACCTGGTCCGAGCCCCACAAGTCACCCCATCTTGGATTCCCCTAGGTCTCTAGTTTTCAGAAATGCACAGGTTTGGTAGGTTTCCCTAGGTGCCGGCTGAGCTAGAGGCCAAAATCTACAGGGAGGCACTTTGCAAAAAACACCTCTGTTTTCTCTAAAAAAATTGGATGTGTCCATGTTGCGCATTGGGGCATTTCCTGTCGCGGGCGCTAGGCCTACCCACAAAAGTGAGGTATCATTTTTATCGTGAGACTTGGGGAAATGCTGGGTGGAAGGAAATTTGTGGCTTCTCTCAGATTCCAGAACTTTCTGCCACAGAAATGTGAGGAACATGTGTTTTTTTAGCCAAATCTTGAGGTTTGCAAAGGATTCTGGGTAACAGAACCTGGTCAGAGCCCTACAAGTCACCCCATCTTGGATTCCCCTAGGTCTCTAGTTGTCAGAAATGCACAGGTTTGGTAGGTTTCCCTAGGTGCCGGCTGAGCTAGAGGCCAAAATCTACAGGTAGGCACTTTGCAAAAAACACCTCTGTTTTCTTTCAAAAAATTGGATGTGTCCACGTTGCGCTTTGGGGCATTTCCTGTCGCGAGCGCTAAGCCTACCCACACAAGTGAGGTATCATTTTTATCGGGAGACTTGTGGGAACGCTGGGTGGAAGGAAATTCGTGGCTCCTCTCAGATTCCAGAACTTTCTGCCACAGAAATGTGAGGAACATGTGTTTTTTTGGCCAAATTTTGAGGTTTGCAAAGGATTCTGGGTTACAGAACCTGGTCCGAGCCCCACAAGTCACCCCATCTTGGATTCCCCTAGGTCTCTAGTTTTCAGAAATGCACAGGTTTGGTAGGTTTCCCGTGGTGCCGGCTGAGCTAGAGGCCAGAGGCCAAAATCTACAGGTAGGCACTTTGCAAAAAACACCTCTGTTTTCTTTCAAAAAATTGGATGTGTCCACGTTGCGCTTTGGGGCATTTCCTGTCGCGGGCGCTAGGCCTACCCACACAAGTGAGGTATCATTTTTATCGGGAGACTTGGGGGAACGCTGGGTGGAAGGAAATTTATGGCTCCTCTCAGATTCCAGAACTTTCTGCCACAGAAATGTGAGGAACATGTGTTTTTTTAGCCAAATCTTGAGGTTTGCAAAGGATTCTGGGTAACAGAACCTGGTCAGAGCCCCACAAGTCACCCCATCTTGGATTCCCCTAGGTCTCTAGTCAGAAATGAACAGGTTTGGTAGGTTTCCCTAGGTGCCGGCTGAGCTAGAGGCCAAAATCTACAGGTAGGCACTTTGCAAAAAACACCTCTGTTTTCTTTCAAAAAATTGGATGTGTCCACGTTGTGCTTTGGGGCATTTCCTGTCACGGGCGCTAGGACTACCCACACAAGTGAGGTATCATTTTTATCGGGAGACTTGGGGGAACGCTGGGTGGAAGGAAATTTATGGCTCCTCTCAGATTCCAGAACTTTCTGCCACAGAAATGTGAGGAACATGTGTTTTTTTAGCCAAATCTTGAGGTTTGCAAAGGATTCTGGGTAACAGAACCTGGTCAGAGCCCCACAAGTCACCCCATCTTGGATTCCCCTAGGTCTCTAGTTGTCAGAAATGCACAGGTTTGGTAGGTTTCCCTAGGTGCCGGCTGAGCTAGAGGCCAAAATCTACAGGTAGGCACTTTGCAAAAAACACCTCTGTTTTCTTTCAAAAAATTGGATGTGTCCACGTTGCGCTTTGGGGCATTTCCTGTCGCGGGCGCTAGGCCTACCCACACAAGTGAGGTATCATTTTTATCGGGAGACTTGGGGGAACGCTGGGTGGAAGGAAATTTGTGTGTCCTCTCAGATTCCAGAACTTTCTGCCACAGAAATGTGAGGAACATGTGTTTTTTTAGCCAAATTTGGAGGTTTGCAAAGGATTCTGGGTTACAGAACCTGGTCCGAGCCCCACAAGTCAACCCATCTTGGATTCCCCTAGGTCTCTAGTTTTCAGAAATGCACAGGTTTGGTAGGTTTCCCTAGGTGCCGGCTGAGCTAGAGGTCAAAATCTACAGGTAGGCACTTTGCAAAAAACACCTGTTTTCTTAAAAAAAAATTGGATGTGTCCACGTTGCGCTTGAGGCATTTCCTGTCGCGTGCGCTAGGCCTACCCACACAAGTGAGGTATCATTTTTATCGGGAGACTTGGGGGAACGCTGGGTGGAAGGAAATTTGTGGGTCCTCTCAGATTCCAGAACTTTCTGCCACAGAAATTTGAGGAACATATGTTTTTTTAGCCAAATTTGGAGGTTTGCAAAGGATTCTGGGTTACCGAACCTGGTCCGAGCCCCACAAGTCACCCCATCTTGGATTCCCCTAGGTCTCTAGTTTTCAGAAATGCACAGGTTTGGTAGGTTTCCCTAGGTGCCGGCTGAGCTAGAGGCCAAAATCTACAGGGAGGCACTTTTCAAAAAACACCTCTGTTTTCTCTAAAAAAATTGGATGTGTCCATGTTGCGCTTTGGGGCATTTCCTGTCGCGGGCGCTAGGCCTACCCACAAAAGTGAGGTATCATTTTTATCGTGAGACTTGGGGAAATGCTGGGTGGAAGGAAATTTGTGGCTTCTCTCAGATTCCAGAACTTTCTACCACAGAAATGTGAGGAACATGTGTTTTTTTAGCCAAATTTTGAGGTTTGCAAAGGATTCTGGGTAACAGAACCTATTCCGAGCACCACAAGTCACCCCATCTTGGATTCCCCTAGGTCTCTAGTTTTCAGAAATGCACAGGTTTGGTAGGTTTCCCTAGGTGCCGGCTGAGCTAGAGGCCAAAATCTACAGGTAGGCACTTTGTAAAAAACACCTCTGTTTTCTTTAAAAAAATTGGATGTGTCCACGTTGCGCTTTGGGGCATTTCCTGTCGCGGGCGCTAGACCTACCCACACAAGTGAGGTATCTTTTTTATCGGGAGACTTGGGGGAACGCTGGGTGGAAGGAAATTCATGGCTCCTCTCAGATTCCAGAACTTTCTGCCACAGAATTGTGAGGAACATGTGTTTTTTTAGCCAAATCTTGAGGTTTGCAAAGGATTCTGGGTAACAGAACCTGGCCAGAGCCCCACAAGTCACCCCATCTTGGATTCCCCTAGGTCTCTAGTTGTCAGAAATGCACAGGTTTGGTAGGTTTCCCTAGGTGCCGGCTGAGCTAGAGGCCAAAATCTACAGGTAGGCACTTTGCAAAAAACACCTCTGTTTTCTTTCCAAAAACTGGATGTGTCCACGTTGCGCTTTGGGGCATTTCCTGTCGTGGGCGCTAGGCCTACCCACACAAGTGAGGTATCATTTTTATCGGGAGACTTGGGGGAACGCTGGGTGGAAGGAAATTTATGGCTCCTCTCAGATTCCAGAACTTTCTGCCACAGAAATGTGAGGAACATGTGTTTTTTTAGCCAAATTTGGAGGTTTGCAAAGGATTCTGGGTTACAGAACCTGGTCCGAGCCCCACAAGTCAACCCATCTTGGATTCCCCTAGGTCTCTAGTTTTCAGAATTGCACAGGTTTGGTAGGTTTCCCTAGGTGCCGGCTGAGCTAGAGGTCAAAATCTACAGGTAGGCACTTTGCAAAAAACACCTGTTTTCTTAAAAAAAAATTGGATGTGTCCACGTTGCGCTATGGGGCATTTCCTGTCGCGAGCGCTAGGCCTACCCACACAAGTGAGGTATCATTTTTATCAGGAGACTTGAGGGAACGCTGGGTGGAAGGAAATTTGTGGGTCCTCTCAGATTCCAGAACTTTCTGCCACAGAAATGTGAGGAACATGTGTTTTTTTAGCCAAATTTGGAGGTTTGCAAAGGATTCTGGGTTACCGAACCTGGTCCGAGCCCCACAAGTCACCCCATCTTGGATTCCCCTAGGTCTCTAGTTTTCAGAAATGCACAGGTTTGGTAGGTTTCCCTAGGTGCCGGCTGAGCTAGAGGCCAAAATCTACAGGGAGGCACTTTGCAAAAAACACCTCTGTTTTATCTAAAAAAATTGGATGTGTCCATGTTGCGCTTTGGGGCATTTCCTGTCGCGGGCGCTAGGCCTACCCACAAAAGTGAGGTATCATTTTTATCGGGAGACTTGGGGAAACGCTGGGTGGAAGGAAATTTGTGGCTTCTCTCAGATTCCAGAACTTTCTACCACAGAAATGTGAGGAACATGTGTTTTTTTAGCCAAATCTTGAGGTTTGCAAAGGATTCTGGGTAACAGAACCTGTTGCGAGCCCCACAAGTCACCCCATCTTGGATTCCCCTAGGTCTCTAGTTGTCAGAAATGCACAGGTTTGGTAGGTTTCCCTAGGTGCCGGCTGAGCTAGAGGCCAAAATCTACAGGTAGGCACTTTGCAAAAAACACCTCTGTTTTCTTTCAAAAAATTGGATGTGTCCACGTTGCGCTTTGGGGCATTTCCTCTCGTGGGCGCTAGGCCTACCCACAAAAGTGAGGTATCATTTTTATCGGGAGACTTGGGGGAACGCTGGGTGGAAGGAAATTTATGGCTCCTCTCAGATTCCAGAATTTTCTGCCACAGAAATGTGAGGAACATGTGTTTTTTTAGCCAAATCTTGAGGTTTGCAAAGGATTCTGGGTAACAGAACCTGTTGCGAGCCCCACAAGTCACCCCATCTTGGATTCCCCTAGGTCTCTAGTTGTCAGAAATGCACAGGTTTGGTAGGTTTCCCTAGGTGCCGGCTGAGCTAGAGGCCAAAATCTACAGGTAGGCACTTTGCAAAAAACACCTCTGTTTTCTTTCAAAAAATTGGATGTGTCCACGTTGCGCTTTGGGGCATTTCCTGTCGCGGGCGCTAGGCCTACCCACACAAGTGAGGTACCATTTTTATCGGGAGACTTGGGGGAACGCTGGGTGGAAGGAAATTTATGGCTCCTCTCAGATTCCAGAATTTTCTGCCACAGAAATGTGAGGAACATGTGTTTTTTTAGCCAAATCTTGAGGTTTGCAAAGGATTCTGGGTAACAGAACCTGTTGCGAGCCCCACAAGTCACCCCATCTTGGATTTCCCTAGGTCTCTAGTTGTCAGAAATGCACAGGTTTGGTAGGTTTCCCTAGGTGCCGGCTGAGCTAGAGGCCAAAATCTACAGGTAGGCACTTTGCAAAAAACACCTCTGTTTTCTTTCAAAAAATTGGATGTGTCCACGTTGCGCTTTGGGGCATTTCCTGTCGCGGGCGCTAGGCCTACCCACAAAAGTGAGGTACCATTTTTATCGGGAGACTTGGGGGAACGCTGGGTGGAAGGAAATTTGTGGCTCCTCTCAGATTCCAGAACTTTCTGCCACAGAAATGTGAGGCTTGAGGTTTGCAAAGGATTCAGGGTAACAGAACCTGGTCAGAGCCCCACAAGTCACCCCATCTTGGATTCCCCTAGGTCTCTAGTTTTCAGAAATGCACAGGTTTGGTAGGTTTCCCTAGGTGCCGGCTGAGCTAGAGGCCAAAATCTACAGGTAGGCACTTTGCAAAAAACACCTCTGTTTTCTTTCAAAAAATTGGATGTGTCCACGTTGCGCTTTGGGGCATTTCCTGTCGCGGGCGCTAGCCCTACCCACACAAGTGAGGTATCATTTTTATCGGGAGACTTGGGGGAACGCTGGGTGGAAGAAAATTTGTGGCTCCTCTCAGATTCCAGAACTTGCTACCACAGAAATGTGAGGAACATGTGTTTTTTAGCCAAATTTTGAGGTATGCAAAGGATTCTGGGTAACAGAACCTGTTCCGAGCCCCACAAGTCACCCCATCTTGGATTCCCCTAGGTCTCTAGTTTTCAGAAATACACAGGTTTGGTAGGTTTCCCTAGGTGCCGGCTGAGCTAGAGGCCAAAATCTACAGGTTGGCACTTTGCAAAAAACACCTCTGTTTTCTTTCAAAAAATTGGATGTGTCCACATTGCGCTTTGGGGCATTTCCTGTCGCGGCGCTAGGCCTACCCACACAAGTGAGGTATAATTTTTATCGGGAGACTTGGGGGAACGCTGGGTAAAAGGAAATTTGTGGCTCCTCTCAGATTCCAGAACTTTCTGCCACAGAAATGTGAGGAACATGTGTTTTTATAGCCAAATCTTGAGGTTTGCAAAGGATTCTGGGTAACAGAACCTGGTCAGAGCCCCACATGTCACCCCATCTTGGATTCCCCTAGGTCTCTAGTTTTCAGAAATGCACAGGTTTGGTAGGTTTCCCTATGTGCCGGCTGAGCTAGAGGCCAAAATCTACAGGTAGGCACTTTGCAAAAAACACCTCTGTTTTCTTTAAAAAAATTGGATGTGTCCACGTTGCGCTTTGGGGCATTTCCTGTCGTGGGCGCTAGGCCTACCCACACAAGTGAGGTATCATTTTTATCGGGAGACTTGGGGGAACGCTGGATGGAAGGAAATTTGTGGGTCCTCTCAGATTCCAGAACTTTCTGCCACAGAAATGTGAGGAACATGTGCTTTTTTAGCCAAATTTTGAGGTTTGCAAAGGATTCTGGGTTACAGAACCTGGTCCGAGCCCCACAAGTCACCCCATCTTGGATTCCCCTAGGTCTCTAGTTTTCAGAAATGCACAGGTTTGGTAGGTTTCCCTAGGTGCCGGCTGAGCTAGAGGCCAAAATCTACAGGTAGGCACTTTGCAAAAAACACCTCTGTTTTCTCTCAAAAAATTGGATGTGTCCACGTTGCGCTTTTGGGTATTTCCTGTCGCGGGCGCTAGGCCTACCCACACAAGTGAGGTATCATTTTTATCGGGAGACTTGGGGGAACGCTGGGTGGAAGGAAATTTATGGCTCCTCTCAGATTCCAGAACTTTCTGCCACAGAAATGTGAGGAACATGTGTTTTTTTAGCCAAATCTTGAGGTTTGCAAAGGATTCTGGGTAACAGAACCTGGTCAGAGCCCTACAAGTCACCCCATCTTGGATTCCCCTAGGTCTCTAGTTGTCAGAAATGCACAGGTTTGGTAGGTTTCCCTAGGTGCCGGCTGAGCTAGAGGCCAAAATCTACAGGTAGGCACTTTGCAAAAAACACCTCTGTTTTCTTTCAAAAAATTGGATGTGTCCACGTTGCGCTTTGGGGCATTTCCTGTCGCGGGCGCTAAGCCTACCCACACAAGTGAGGTATCATTTTTATCGGGAGACTTGGGGGAACGCTGGGTGGAAGGAAATTCGTGGCTCCTCTCAGATTCCAGAACTTTCTGCCACAGAAATGTGAGGAACATGTGTTTTTTTGGCCAAATTTTGAGGTTTGCAAAGGATTCTGGGTTACAGAACCTGGTCCGAGCCCCACAAGTCACCCCATCTTGGATTCCCCTAGGTCTCTAGTTTTCAGAAATGCACAGGTTTGGTAGGTTTCCCGAGGTGCCGGCTGAGCTAGAGGCCAGAGGCCAAAATCTACAGGTAGGCACTTTGCAAAAAACACCTCTGTTTTCTTTCAAAAAATTGGATGTGTCCACGTTGCGCTTTGGGGCATTTCCTGTCGCGGGCGCTAGGCCTACCCACACAAGTGAGGTATCATTTTTATCGGGAGACTTGGGGGAACGCTGGGTGGAAGGAAATTTGTGTGTCCTCTCAGATTCCAGAACTTTCTGCCACAGAAATGTGAGGAACATGTGTTTTTTTAGCCAAATTTGGAGGTTTGCAAAGGATTCTGGGTTACAGAACCTGGTCCGAGCCCCACAAGTCAACCCATCTTGGATTCCCCTAGGTCTCTAGTTTTCAGAAATGCACAGGTTTGGTAGGTATCCCTAGGTGCCGGCTGAGCTAGAGGTCAAAATCTACAGGTAGGCACTTTGCAAAAAACACCTGTTTTCTTAAAAAAAAATTGGATGTGTCCACGTTGCGCTATGAGGCATTTCCTGTCGCGGGCGCTAGGCCTACCCACACAAGTGAGGTATCATTTTTATCGGGAGACTTGGGGGAACGCTGGGTGGAAGGAAATTTGTGGGTCCTCTCAGATTCCAGAACTTTCTGCCACAGAAATTTGAGGAACATATGTTTTTTTAGCCAAATTTGGAGGTTTGCAAAGGATTCTGGGTTACCGAACCTGGTCCGAGCCCCACAAGTCACCCCATCTTGGATTCCCCTAGGTCTCTAGTTTTCAGAAATGCACAGGTTTGGTAGGTTTCCCTAGGTGCCGGCTGAGCTAGAGGCCAAAATCTACAGGGAGGCACTTTGCAAAAAACACCTCTGTTTTCTCTAAAAAAATTAAATGTGTCCATCTTGCGCATTGGGGCATTTCCTGTCGCGGGCGCTAGGCCTACCCACAAAAGTGAGGTATCATTTTTATCGTGAGACTTGGGGAAATGCTGGGTGGAAGGAAATTTGTGGCTTCTCTCAGATTCCAGAACTTTCTACCACAGAAATGTGAGGAACATGTGTTTTTTTAGCCAAATTTTGAGGTTTGCAAAGGATTCTGGGTAACAGAACCTATTCCGAGCCCCACAAGTCACCCCATCTTGGATTCCCCTAGGTCTCTAGTTTTCAGAAATGCACAGGTTTGGTAGGTTTCCCTAGGTGCCGGCTGAGCTAGAGGCCAAAATCTACAGGTAGGCACTTTGTAAAAAACACCTCTGTTTTCTTAAAAAAATTGGATGTGTCCACGTTGCGCTTTGGGGCATTTCCTGTCGCGGGCGCTAGACCTACCCATACAAGTGAGGTATCTTTTTTATCGGGAGACTTGGGGGAACGCTGGGTGGAAGGAAATTCATGGCTCCTCTCAGATTCCAGAACTTTCTGCCACAGAATTGTGAGGAATATGTGTTTTTTTAGCCAAATCTTGAGGTTTGCAAAGGATTCTGGGTAACAGAACCTGGCCAGAGCCCCACAAGTCACCCCATCTTGGATTCCCCTAGGTCTCTAGTTGTCAGAAATGCACAGGTTTGGTAGGTTTCCCTAGGTGCCGGCTGAGCTAGAGGCCAAAATCTACAGGTAGGCACTTTGCAAAAAACACCTCTGTTTTCTTTCCAAAAACTGGATGTGTCCACGTTGCGCTTTGGGGCATTTCCTGTCGTGGGCGCTAGGCCTACCCACACAAGTGAGGTATCATTTTTATCGGGAGACTTGGGGGAACGCTGGGTGGAAGGAAATTCATGGCTCCTCTCAGATTCCAGAATTTTCTGCCACAGAAATGTGAGGAACATGTGTTTTTTTAGCCAAATCTTGAGGTTTGCAAAGGATTCTGGGTAACAGAACCTGGTCAGAGCCCCACAAGTCACCCCATCTTGGATTCCCCTAGGTCTCTAGTTGTCAGAAATGCACAGGTTTGGTAGGTTTCCCTAGGTGCCGGCTGAGCTAGAGGCCAAAATCTACAGGTAGGCACTTTGCAAAAAACACCTCTGTTTTCTTTCAAAAAATTGGATGTGTCCACGTTGTGCTTTGGGGCATTTCCTGTCGCGGGCGCTAGGCCTACCCACACAAGTGAGGTATCATTTTTATCGGGAGACTTGGGGGAACGCTGGGTGGAAGGAAATTTGTGGCTCCTCTCAGATTCCAGAACTTTCTGCCACAGAAATGTGAGGAACATGTGTTTTTTTAGCCAAATCTTGAGGATTGCAAAGGACTCTGGGTAACAGAACCTGGTGAGAGCCCCACAAGTCACCCCATCTTGGATTCCCCTAGGTCTCTAGTTGTCAGAAATGCACAGGTTTGGTAGGTTTCCCTAGGTGCCGGCTGAGCTAGAGGCCAAAATCTACAGGTAGGCACTTTGCAAAAAACACCTCTGTTTTCTTTCAAAAAATTGGATGTGTCCACGTTGCGCTTTAGGGCATTTCCTGTCGCGGGCGCTAGGCCTACCCACACAAGTGAGGTATCATTTTTATCGGGACACTTGGGGGAACGCTGGGTGGAAGGAAATTTGTGGCTCCTCTCAGATTCCAGAACTTTCTGCCACAGAAATGTGAGGAACATGTGTTTTTTTAGCCAAATCTTGAGGTTTGCAAAGGATTCTGGGTAACAGAACCTGTTCCGAGCCCCACAAGTCACCCCATCTTGGATTCCCCTAGGTCTCTAGTTTTCAGAAATGCACAGGTTTGGTAGGTTTCCCTAGGTGCCGGCTGAGCTAGAGGCCAAAATCTACAGGGAGGCACTTTGCAAAAAACACCTCTGTTTTCTCTAAAAAAATTAAATGTGTCCATCTTGCGCATTGGGGCATTTCCTGTCGCGGGCGCTAGGCCTACCCACAAAAGTGAGGTATCATTTTTATCGTGAGACTTGGGGAAATGCTGGGTGGAAGGAAATTTGTGGCTTCTCTCAGATTCCAGAACTTTCTACCACAGAAATGTGAGGAACATGTGTTTTTTTAGCCAAATTTTGAGGTTTGCAAAGGATTCTGGGTAACAGAACCTATTCCGAGCCCCACAAGTCACCCCATCTTGGATTCCCCTAGGTCTCTAGTTTTCAGAAATGCACAGGTTTGGTAGGTTTCCCTAGGTGCCGGCTGAGCTAGAGGCCAAAATCTACAGGTAGGCACTTTGTAAAAAACACCTCTGTTTTCTTAAAAAAATTGGATGTGTCCACGTTGCGCTTTGGGGCATTTCCTGTCGCGGGCGCTAGACCTACCCATACAAGTGAGGTATCTTTTTTATCGGGAGACTTGGGGGAACGCTGGGTGGAAGGAAATTCATGGCTCCTCTCAGATTCCAGAACTTTCTGCCACAGAATTGTGAGGAATATGTGTTTTTTAGCCAAATCTTGAGGTTTGCAAAGGATTCTGGGTAACAGAACCTGGCCAGAGCCCCACAAGTCACCCCATCTTGGATTCCCCTAGGTCTCTAGTTGTCAGAAATGCACAGGTTTGGTAGGTTTCCCTAGGTGCCGGCTGAGCTAGAGGCCAAAATCTACAGGTAGGCACTTTGCAAAAAACACCTCTGTTTTCTTTCCAAAAACTGGATGTGTCCACGTTGCGCTTTGGGGCATTTCCTGTCGTGGGCGCTAGGCCTACCCACACAAGTGAGGTATCATTTTTATCGGGAGACTTGGGGGAACGCTGGGTGGAAGGAAATTCATGGCTCCTCTCAGATTCCAGAATTTTCTGCCACAGAAATGTGAGGAACATGTGTTTTTTTAGCCAAATCTTGAGGTTTGCAAAGGATTCTGGGTAACAGAACCTGGTCAGAGCCCCACAAGTCACCCCATCTTGGATTCCCCTAGGTCTCTAGTTGTCAGAAATGCACAGGTTTGGTAGGTTTCCCTAGGTGCCGGCTGAGCTAGAGGCCAAAATCTACAGGTAGGCACTTTGCAAAAAACACCTCTGTTTTCTTTCAAAAAATTGGATGTGTCCACGTTGTGCTTTGGGGCATTTCCTGTCGCGGGCGCTAGGCCTACCCACACAAGTGAGGTATCATTTTTATCGGGAGACTTGGGGGAACGCTGGGTGGAAGGAAATTTGTGGCTCCTCTCAGATTCCAGAACTTTCTGCCACAGAAATGTGAGGAACATGTGTTTTTTTAGCCAAATCTTGAGGATTGCAAAGGACTCTGGGTAACAGAACTTGGTGAGAGCCCCACAAGTCACCCCATCTTGGATTCCCCTAGGTCTCTAGTTGTCAGAAATGCACAGGTTTGGTAGGTTTCCCTAGGTGCCGGCTGAGCTAGAGGCCAAAATCTACAGGTAGGCACTTTGCAAAAAACACCTCTGTTTTCTTTCAAAAAATTGGATGTGTCCACGTTGCGCTTTAGGGCATTTCCTGTCGCGGGCGCTAGGCCTACCCACACAAGTGAGGTATCATTTTTATCGGGACACTTGGGGGAACGCTGGGTGGAAGGAAATTTGTGGCTCCTCTCAGATTCCAGAACTTTCTGCCACAGAAATGTGAGGAACATGTGTTTTTTTAGCCAAATCTTGAGGTTTGCAAAGGATTCTGGGTAACAGAACCTGTTCCGAGCCCCACAAGTCACCCCATCTTGGATTCCCCTAGGTCTCTAGTTTTCAGAAATGCACAGGTTTGGTAGGTTTCCCTAGGTGCCGGCTGAGCTAGAGGCCAAAATCTACAGGTAGGCACTTTGCAAAAAACACCTCTGTTTTCTTAAAAAAAATTGGATGTGTCCACGTTGCGCTTTGGGGCATTTCCTGTCGCGGGCGCTAGGCCTACCCACACAAGTGAGGTATCATTTTTATCGGGAGACTTGGGGGAACGCTGGGTGGAAGGAAATTTGTGGGTCCTCTCAGATTCCAGAACTTTCTGCCACAGAAATGTGAGGAACATGTGTTTTTTTAGCCAAATCTTGAGGTTTGCAAAGGATTCTGGGTAACAGAACCTGGTCAGAGCCCCACAAGTCACCCCATCTTGGATTCCCCTAGGTCTCTAGTTGTCAGAAAGGCACAGGTTTGGTAGGTTTCCCTAGGTGCCGGCTGAGCTAGAGGCCAAAATCTACAGGTAGGCACTTTGCAAAAAACACCTCTGTTTTCTTTCAAAAAATTGGATGTGTCCACATTGCGCTTTGGGGCATTTCCTGTCGTGGGCACTAGGCCTACCCACACAAGTGAGGTATCATTTTTATCGGGAGACTTGGGGGAACGCTGGGTGGAAGGAAATTTGTGGCTCCTCTCAGATTCCAGAACTTTCTGCCACAGAAATGTGAGGCTTGAGGTTTGCAAAGGATTCTGGGTAACAGAACCGGGTCAGAGCCCCACAAGTCACCCCATCTTGGATTCCCCTAGGTCTTTAGTTTTCAGAAATGCACAGGTTTGGTAGGTTTCCCTAGGTGCCGGCTGAGCTAGAGGCCAAAATCTACAGGTAGGCACTTTGCAAAAAACACCTCTGTTTTCTCTCAAAAAATTGGATGTGTCCACGTTGCGCTTTGGGGCATTTCCTGTCGTGGGCGCTAGGCCTACCCACACAAGTGAGGTATCATTTTTATCGGGAGACTTGGGGGAACGCTGGGTTGAAGGAAATTTATGACTCCTCTCAGATTCCAGAATTTTCTGCCACAGAAATGTGAGGAACATGTGTTTTTTTAGCCAAATCTTGAGGTTTGCAAAGGATTCTGGGTAACAGAACCTGGTCAGAGCCCCACAAGTCACCCCATCTTGGATTCCCCTAGGTCTCTAGTTGTCAGAAATGCACAGGTTTGGTAGGTTTCCCAAGGTGCCGGCTGAGCTAGAGGCCAAAATCTACAGGTAGGCACTTTGCAAAAAACACCTCTGTTTTCTTTCAAAAAATTGGATGTGTCCACGTTGCGCTTTGGGGCATTTCCTAACGCGGGCGCTAGGCCTACCCACACAAGTGAGGTATCATTTTTATCGGGAGACTTGGGGGAACGCTGGGTGGAAGGAAATTTGTGGCTCCTCTCAGATTCCAGAACTTTCTGCCACAGAAATGTGAGGAACATGTGTTTTTTTAGCCAAATCTTGAGGTTTGCAAAGGACTCTGGGTAACAGAACCTGGTCAGAGCCCCACAAGTCACCCCATCTTGGATTCCCCTAGGTCTCTAGTTGTCAGAAATGCACAGGTTTAGTAGGTTTCCCTAGGTGCCGGCTGAGCTAGAGGCCAAAATCTACAGGTAGGCACTTTGCAAAAAACACCTCTGTTTTCTTTCAAAAAATTGGAAGTGTCCACGTTGCGCTTTGGGGCATTTCCTGTCGCGGGCGCTAGGCCTACCCACACAAGTGAGGTATCATTTTTATCGGGACACTTGGGGGAACGCTGGGTGGAAGGAAATTTGTGGCTCCTCTCAGATTCCAGAACTTTCTGCCACAGAAATGTGAGGAACATGTGTTTTTTTAGCCAAATCTTGAGGTTTGCAAAGGATTCTGGGTAACAGAACCTGTTCCGAGCCCCACAAGTCACCCCATCTTGGATTCCCCTAGGTCTCTAGTTTTCAGAAATGCACAGGTTTGGTAGGTTTCCCTAGGTGCCGGCTGAGCTAGAGGCCAAAATCTACAGGTAGGCACTTTGCAAAAAACACCTCTGTTTTCTTAAAAAAAATTGGATGTGTCCACGTTGCGCTTTGGGGCATTTCCTGTCGCGGGCGCTAGGCCTACCCACACAAGTGAGGTATCATTTTTATCGGGAGACTTGGGGGAACGCTGGGTGGAAGGAAATTTATGGCTCCTCTCAGATTCCATAACTTTCTGCCACAGAAATGTGAGGAACATGTGTTTTTTTAGCCAAATCTTGAGGTTTGCAAAGGATTCTGGGTAACAGAACCTGGTCAGAGCCCCACAAGTCACCCCATCTTGGATTCCCCTAGGTCTCTAGTTGTCAGAAAGGCACAGGTTTGGTAGGTTTCCCTAGGTGCCGGCTGAGCTAGAGGCCAAAATCTACAGGTAGGCACTTTGCAAAAAACACCTCTGTTTTCTTTCAAAAAATTGGATGTGTCCACATTGCGCTTTGGGGCATTTCCTGTCGTGGGCACTAGGCCTACCCACACAAGTGAGGTATCATTTTTATCGGGAGACTTGGGGGAACGCTGGGTGGAAGGAAATTTGTGGCTCCTCTCAGATTCCAGAACTTTCTGCCACAGAAATGTGAGGCTTGAGGTTTGCAAAGGATTCTGGGTAACAGAACCTGGTCAGAGCCCCACAAGTCACCCCATCTTGGATTCCCCTAGGTCTTTAGTTTTCAGAAATGCACAGGTTTGGTAGGTTTCCCTAGGTGCCGGCTGAGCTAGAGGCCAAAATCTACAGGTAGGCACTTTGCAAAAAACACCTCTGTTTTCTCTCAAAAAATTGGATGTGTCCACGTTGCGCTTTGGGGCATTTTCTGTTGCGGGCGCTAGGTCTACCCACACAAGTGAGGTATCATTTTTATCGGGAGACTTGGGGGAACGCTGGGTGGAAGGAAATTTGTGGCTCCTCTCAGATTCCAGAACTTTCTACCACAGAAATGTGAGGAACATGTGTTTTTTTAGCCAAATCTTGAGGTTTGCAAAGGATTCTGGGTAACAGAACCTGGTCAGAGCCCCACAAGTCACCCCATCTTGGATTCCCCTAGGTCTCTAGTTGTCAGAAATGCACAGGTTTGGTAGGTTTCCCTAGGTGCCGGCTGAGCTAGAGGCCAAAATCTACAGGTAGGCACTTTGCAAAAAACACCTCTGTTTTCTTTCAAAAAATTGGATGTGTCCACGTTGTGCTTTGGGGCATTTCCTGTCGCGGGCGCTAGGCCTACCCACACAAGTGAGGTATCATTTTTATCGGGAGACTTGGGGGAACGCTGGGTGGAAGGAAATTTGTGGCTCCTCTCAGATTCCAGAACTTTCTGCCACAGAAATGTGAGGAACATGTGTTTTTTTAGCCAAATCTTGAGGATTGCAAAGGACTCTGGGTAACAGAACCTGGTGAGAGCCCCACAAGTCACCCCATCTTGGATTCCCCTAGGTCTCTAGTTGTCAGAAATGCACAGGTTTGGTAGGTTTCCCTAGGTGCCGGCTGAGCTAGAGGCCAAAATCTACAGGTAGGCACTTTGCAAAAAACACCTCTGTTTTCTTTCAAAAAATTGGATGTGTCCACGTTGCGCTTTAGGGCATTTCCTGTCGCGGGCGCTAGGCCTACCCACACAAGTGAGGTATCATTTTTATCGGGACACTTGGGGGAACGCTGGGTGGAAGGAAATTTGTGGCTCCTCTCAGATTCCAGAACTTTCTGCCACAGAAATGTGAGGAACATGTGTTTTTTTAGCCAAATCTTGAGGTTTGCAAAGGATTCTGGGTAACAGAACCTGTTCCGAGCCCCACAAGTCACCCCATCTTGGATTCCCCTAGGTCTCTAGTTTTCAGAAATGCACAGGTTTGGTAGGTTTCCCTAGGTGCCGGCTGAGCTAGAGGCCAAAATCTACAGGTAGGCACTTTGCAAAAAACACCTCTGTTTTCTTAAAAAAAATTGGATGTGTCCACGTTGCGCTTTGGGGCATTTCCTGTCGCGGGCGCTAGGCCTACCCACACAAGTGAGGTATCATTTTTATCGGGAGACTTGGGGGAACGCTGGGTGGAAGGAAATTTGTGGGTCCTCTCAGATTCCAGAACTTTCTGCCACAGAAATGTGAGGAACATGTGTTTTTTTAGCCAAATCTTGAGGTTTGCAAAGGATTCTGGGTAACAGAACCTGGTCAGAGCCCCACAAGTCACCCCATCTTGGATTCCCCTAGGTCTCTAGTTGTCAGAAAGGCACAGGTTTGGTAGGTTTCCCTAGGTGCCGGCTGAGCTAGAGGCCAAAATCTACAGGTAGGCACTTTGCAAAAAACACCTCTGTTTTCTTTCAAAAAATTGGATGTGTCCACATTGCGCTTTGGGGCATTTCCTGTCGTGGGCACTAGGCCTACCCACACAAGTGAGGTATCATTTTTATCGGGAGACTTGGGGGAACGCTGGGTGGAAGGAAATTTGTGGCTCCTCTCAGATTCCAGAACTTTCTGCCACAGAAATGTGAGGCTTGAGGTTTGCAAAGGATTCTGGGTAACAGAACCGGGTCAGAGCCCCACAAGTCACCCCATCTTGGATTCCCCTAGGTCTTTAGTTTTCAGAAATGCACAGGTTTGGTAGGTTTCCCTAGGTGCCGGCTGAGCTAGAGGCCAAAATCTACAGGTAGGCACTTTGCAAAAAACACCTCTGTTTTCTCTCAAAAAATTGGATGTGTCCACGTTGCGCTTTGGGGCATTTCCTGTCGTGGGCGCTAGGCCTACCCACACAAGTGAGGTATCATTTTTATCGGGAGACTTGGGGGAACGCTGGGTTGAAGGAAATTTATGACTCCTCTCAGATTCCAGAATTTTCTGCCACAGAAATGTGAGGAACATGTGTTTTTTTAGCCAAATCTTGAGGTTTGCAAAGGATTCTGGGTAACAGAACCTGGTCAGAGCCCCACAAGTCACCCCATCTTGGATTCCCCTAGGTCTCTAGTTGTCAGAAATGCACAGGTTTGGTAGGTTTCCCAAGGTGCCGGCTGAGCTAGAGGCCAAAATCTACAGGTAGGCACTTTGCAAAAAACACCTCTGTTTTCTTTCAAAAAATTGGATGTGTCCACGTTGCGCTTTGGGGCATTTCCTAACGCGGGCGCTAGGCCTACCCACACAAGTGAGGTATCATTTTTATCGCGAGACTTGGGGGAACGCTGGGTGGAAGGAAATTTGTGGCTCCTCTCAGATTCCAGAACTTTCTGCCACAGAAATGTGAGGAACATGTGTTTTTTTAGCCAAATCTTGAGGTTTGCAAAGGACTCTGGGTAACAGAACCTGGTCAGAGCCCCACAAGTCACCCCATCTTGGATTCCCCTAGGTCTCTAGTTGTCAGAAATGCACAGGTTTGGTAGGTTTCCCTAGGTGCCGGCTGAGCTAAAGGCCAAAATCTACAGGTAGGCACTTTGCAAACAACACCTCTGTTTTATCTAAAAAAATTGGATGTGTCCACGTTGCGCTTTGGGGCATTTCCTGTCGCGGGCGCTAGGCCTACCCACACAAGTGAGGTATCATTTTTATCGGGACACTTGGGGGAACGCTGGGTGGAAGGAAATTTGTGGCTCCTCTCAGATTCCAGAACTTTCTGCCACAGAAATGTGAGGAACATGTGTTTTTTTAGCCAAATCTTGAGGTTTGCAAAGGATTCTGGGTAACAGAACCTGTTCCGAGCCCCACAAGTCACCCCATCTTGGATTCCCCTAGGTCTCTAGTTTTCAGAAATGCACAGGTTTGGTAGGTTTCCCTAGGTGCCGGCTGAGCTAGAGGCCAAAATCTACAGGTAGGCACTTTGCAAAAAACACCTCTGTTTTCTTAAAAAAAATTGGATGTGTCCACGTTGCGCTTTGGGGCATTTCCTGTCGCGGGCGCTAGGCCTACCCACACAAGTGAGGTATCATTTTTATCGGGAGACTTGGGGGAACGCTGGGTGGAAGGAAATTTGTGGCTCCTCTCAGATTCCATAACTTTCTGCCACAGAAATGTGAGGAACATGTGTTTTTTTAGCCAAATCTTGAGGTTTGCAAAGGATTCTGGGAAACAGAACCTGGTCAGAGCCCCACAAGTCACCCCATCTTGGATTCCCCTAGGTCTCTAGTTGTCAGAAAGGCACAGGTTTGGTAGGTTTCCCTAGGTGCCGGCTGAGCTAGAGGCCAAAATCTACAGGTAGGCACTTTGCAAAAAACACCTCTGTTTTCTTTCAAAAAATTGGATGTGTCCACATTGCGCTTTGGGGCATTTCCTGTCGTGGGCACTAGGCCTACCCACACAAGTGAGGTATCATTTTTATCGGGAGACTTGGGGGAACGCTGGGTGGAAGGAAATTTGTGGCTCCTCTCAGATTCCAGAACTTTCTGCCACAGAAATGTGAGGCTTGAGGTTTGCAAAGGATTCTGGGTAACAGAACCTGGTCAGAGCCCCACAAGTCACCCCATCTTGGATTCCCCTAGGTCTTTAGTTTTCAGAAATGCACAGGTTTGGTAGGTTTCCCTAGGTGCAGGCTGAGCTAGAGGCCAAAATCTACAGGTAGGCACTTTGCAAAAAACACCTCTGTTTTCTCTCAAAAAATTGGATGTGTCCACGTTGCGCTTTGGGGCATTTTCTGTCGCGGGCGCTAGGTCTACCCACACAAGTGAGGTATCATTTTTATCGGGAGACTTGGGGGAACGCTGGGTGGAAGGAAATTTGTGGCTCCTCTCAGATTCCAGAACTTTCTACCACAGAAATGTGAGGAACATGTGTTTTTTTATCCATATTTTGAGGTTTGCAAAGGATTCTGTGTAACAGAACCTGTTCCGAGCCCCACAAGTCACCCCATCTTGGATTCCCCTAGGTCTCTAGTTTTCAGAAATGCACAGGTTTGGTAGGTTTCCCTAGGTGCCGGCTGAGCTAGAGGCCAAAATCTACAGGTAGGCACTTTGTAAAAAAGACCTCTGTTTTCTTTCAAAAAATTGGATGTGTCCACGTTGCGCTTTGGGGCATTTCCTGTCGCGGGCGATAGACCTACCCACACAAGTGAGGTATCATTTTTATCGGGAGACTTGGGGGAAAGCTGGGTGTAAGGAAATTCATGGCTCCTCTCAGATTCCAGAACTTTCTGCCACAGAATTGTGAGGAACATGTGTTTTTTTAGCCAAATCTTGAGGTTTGCAAAGGATTCTGGGTAACAGAACCTAGCCAGAGCCCCACAAGTCACCCCATCTTGGATTCCCCTAGGTCTCTAGTTGTCAGAAATGCACAGGTTTGGTAGGTTTCCCTAGGTGCCGGCTGAGCTAGAGGCCAAAATCTACAGGTAGGCACTTTGCAAAAAACACCTCTGTTTTCTTTAAAAAAATTGGATGTGTCCACGTTGCGCTTTGGGGCATTTCCTGTCGTGGGCGCTAGGCCTACCCACACAAGTGAGGTATCATTTTTATCGGGAGACTTGGGGGAACGCTGGGTTGAAGGAAATTTATGACTCCTCTCAGATTCCAGAATTTTCTGCCACAGAAATGTGAGGAACATGTGTTTTTTTAGCCAAATCTTGAGGTTTGCAAAGGATTCTGGGTAACAGAACCTGGTCAGAGCCCCACAAGTCACCCCATCTTGGATTCCCCTAGGTCTCTAGTTGTCAGAAATGCACAGGTTTGGTAGGTTTCCCTAGGTGCCGGCTGAGCTAGAGGCCAAAATCTACAGGTAGGCACTTTGCAAAAAACACCTCTGTTTTCTTTCAAAAAATTGGATGTGTCCACGTTGCGCTTTGGGGCATTTCCTGTCGCGGGCGCTAGGCCTACCCACACAAGTGAGGTATCATTTTTATCGGGACACTTGGGGGAACGCTGGGTGGAAGGAAATTTGTGGCTCCTCTCAGATTCCAGAACTTTCTGCCACAGAAATGTGAGGAACATTTGTTTTTTTAGCCAAATCTTGAGGTTTGCAAAGGACTCTGGGTAACAGAACCTGGTCAGAGCCCCACAAGTCACCCCATCTTGGATTCCCCTAGGTCTCTAGTTGTCAGAAATGCACAGGTTTGGTAGGTTTCCCTAGGTGCCGGCTGAGCTAGAGGCCAAAATCTACAGGTAGGCACTTTGCAAAAAACACCTCTGTTTTCTCTCAAAAAATTGGATGTGTCCACGTTGCGCTTTGGGGCATTTTCTGTCGCGGGCGCTAGGTCTACCCACACAAGTGAGGTATCATTTTTATCGGGAGACTTGGGGGAACGCTGGGTGGAAGGAAATTTGTGGCTCCTCTCAGATTCCAGAACTTTCTACCACAGAAATGTGAGGAACATGTGTTTTTTTAGCCATATTTTGAGGTTTGCAAAGGATTCTGGGTAACAGAACCTGTTCCGAGCCCCACAAGTCACCCCATCTTGGGTTCCCCTAGGTCTCTAGTTTTCAGAAATGCACAGGTTTGGTAGGTTTCCCTAGGTGCCGGCTGAGCTAGAGGCCAAAATCTACAGGTAGGCACTTTGCAAAAAACACCTCTGTTTTCTTAAAAAAAATTGGATGTGTCCACGTTGCGCTTTGGGGCATTTCCTGTCGCGAGCGCTAGGCCTACCCACACAAGTGAGGTATCATTTTTATCGGGAGACTTGGGGGAACGCTGGGTGGAAGGAAATTTGTGGGTCCTCTCAGATTCCAGAACTTTCTGCCACAGAAATGTGAGGAACATGTGTTTTTTTAGCCAAATCTTGAGGTTTGCAAAGGACTCTGGGTAACAGAACCTGGTCAGAGCCCCACAAGTCACCCCATCTTGGATTCCCCTAGGTCTCTAGTTGTCAGAAATGCACAGGTTTGGTAGGTTTCCCTAGGTGCCGGCTGAGCTAGAGGCCAAAATCTACAGGTAGGCACTTTGCAAAAAACACCTCTGTTTTCTTTAAAAAAATTGGATGTGTCCACGTTGCGCTTTGGGGCATTTCCTGTCGTGGGCGCTAGGCCTACCCACACAAGTGAGGTATCATTTTTATCGGGAGACTTGGGGGAACGCTGGGTTGAAGGAAATTTATGACTCCTCTCAGATTCCAGAATTTTCTGCCACAGAAATGTGAGGAACATGTGTTTTTTTAGCCAAATCTTGAGGTTTGCAAAGGATTCTGGGTAACAGAACCTGGTCAGAGCCCCACAAGTCACCCCATCTTGGATTCCCCTAGGTCTCTAGTTGTCAGAAATGCACAGGTTTGGTAGGTTTCCCTAGGTGCCGGCTGAGCTAGAGGCCAAAATCTACAGGTAGGCACTTTGCAAAAAACACCTCTGTTTTCTTTCAAAAAATTGGATGTGTCCAAGTTGCGCTTTGGGGCATTTCCTATCGCGGGCGCTAGGCCTACCCACACAAGTGAGGTATCATTTTTATCGGGAGACTTGGGGGAACGCTGGGTGGAAGGAAATTTGTGGCTCCTCTCAGATTCCAGAACTTTCTGCCACAGAAATGTGAGGAACATGTGTTTTTTTAGCCAAATCTTGAGGTTTGCAAAGGACTCTGGGTAACAGAACCTGGTCAGAGCCCCACAAGTCACCCCATCTTGGATTCCCCTAGGTCTCTAGTTGTCAGAAATGCACAGGTTTGGTAGGTTTCCCTAGGTGCCGGCTGAGCTAGAGGCCAAAATCTACAGGTAGGCACTTTGCAAAAAACACCTCTGTTTTCTTTCAAAAAATTGGATGTGTCCACGTTGCGCTTTGGGGCATTTCCTGTCGCGGGCGCTAGGCCTACCCACACAAGTGAGGTATCATTTTTATCGGGACACTTGGGGGAACGCTGGGTGGAAGGAAATTTGTGGCTCCTCTCAGATTCCAGAACTTTCTGCCACAGATATGTGAGGAACATGTGTTTTTTTAGCCAAATCTTGAGGTTTGCAAAGGATTCTGGGTAACAGAACCTGTTCCGAGCCCCACAAGTCACCCCATCTTGGGTTCCCCTAGGTCTCTAGTTTTCAGAAATGCACAGGTTTGGTAGGTTTCCCTAGGTGCCGGCTGAGCTAGAGGCCAAAATCTACAGGTAGGCACTTTGCAAAAAACACCTCTGTTTTCTTAAAAAAAAATTGGATGTGTCCACGTTGCGCTATGGGGCATTTCCTGTCGCGAGCGCTAGGCCTACCCACACAAGTGAGGTATCATTTTTATCGGGAGACTTGGGGGGAACGCTGGGTGGAAGGAAATTTGTGGGTCCTCTCAGATTCCAGAACTTTCTGCCACAGAAATGTGAGGAACATGTGTTTTTTTAGCCAAATCTTGAGGTTTGCAAAGGATTCTGGGTAACAGAACCTGGTCAGAGCCCCACAAGTCACCCCATCTTGGATTCCCCTAGGTCTCTAGTTGTCAGAAAGGCACAGGTTTGGTAGGTTTCCCTAGGTGCCGGCTGAGCTAGAGGCCAAAATCTACAGGTAGGCACTTTGCAAAAAACACCTCTGTTTTCTTTCAAAAAATTGGATGTGTCCACATTGCGCTTTGGGGCATTTCCTGTCGTGGGCACTAGGCCTACCCACACAAGTGAGGTATCATTTTTATCGGGAGACTTGGGGGAACGCTGGGTGGAAGGAAATTTGTGGCTCCTCTCAGATTCCAGAACTTTCTGCCACAGAAATGTGAGGCTTGAGGTTTGCAAAGGATTCTGGGTAACAGAACCTGGTCAGAGCCCCACAAGTCACCCCATCTTGAATTCCCCTAGGTCTTTAGTTTTCAGAAATGCACAGGTTTGGTAGGTTTCCCTAGGTGCCGGCTGAGCTAGAGGCCAAAATCTACAGGTAGGCACTTTGCAAAAAACACCTGTTTTCTCTCAAAAAATTGGATGTGTCCACGTTGCGCTTTGGGGCATTTTCTGTCGCGGGCGCTAGGTCTACCCACACAAGTGAGGTATCATTTTTATCGGGAGACTTGGGGGAACGCTGGGTGGAAGGAAATTTGTGGCTCCTCTCAGATTCCAGAACTTTCTACCACAGAAATGTGAGGAACATGTGTTTTTTTAGCCATATTTTGAGGTTTGCAAAGGATTCTGTGTAACAGAACCTGTTCCGAGCCCCACAAGTCACCCCATCTTGGATTCCCCTAGGTCTCTAGTTGTCAGAAATGCACAGGTTTGGTAGGTTTCCCTAGGTGCCAGCTGAGCTAGAGGCCAAAATCTACAGGTAGGCACTTTGCAAAAAACACCTCTGTTTTCTTTAAAAAAATTGGATGTGTCCACGTTGCGCTTTGGGGCATTTCCTAACGCGGGCGCTAGGCCTACCCACACAAGTGAGGTATCATTTTTATCGGGAGACTTGGGGGAACGCTGGGTGGAAGGAAATTTGTGGCTCCTCTCAGATTCCAGAACTTTCTGCCACAGAAATGTGAGGAACATGTGTTTTTTTAGCCAAATCTTGAGGTTTGCAAAGGACTCTGGGTAACAGAACCTGGTCAGAGCCCCACAAGTCACCCCATCTTGGATTCCCCTAGGTCTCTAGTTGTCAGAAATGCATAGGTTTGGTAGGTTTCCCTAGGTGCCGGCTGAGCTAGAGGCCAAAATCTACCGGTAGGCACTTTGCAAAAAACACCTCTGTTTTCTTTCAAAAAATTGGATGTGTCCACGTTGCGCTTTGGGGCATTTCCTGTCGCGAGCGCTAGGCCTACCCACACAAGTGAGGTATCATTTTTATCGGGAGACTTGGGGGGAACGCTGGGTGGAAGGAAATTTGTGGGTCCTCTCAGATTCCAGAACTTTCTGCCACAGAAATGTGAGGAACATGTGTTTTTTTTGCCAAATCTTGAGGTTTGCAAAGGATTCTGGGTAACAGAACCTGTTCCGAGCCCCACAAGTCACCTCATCTTGGATTCCTCTAGGTCTCTAGTTTTCAGAAATGCACAGGTTTGGTAGGTTTCTCTAGGTGCCGGCTGAGCTAGAGGCCAAAATCTACAGGTAGGCACTTTGCAAAAAACACCTCTGTTTTCTTAAAAATAAATTGGATGTGTCCACGTTGCGCTATGGGGCATTTCCTGTCGCGAGCGCTAGGCCTACCCACACAAGTGAGGTATCATTTTTATCGGGAGACTTGGGGAACGCTGGGTGGAAGGAAATTTGTGGGTCCTCTCAGATTCCAGAACTTTCTGCCACAGAAATGTGAGGAACATTTGTTTTTTTAGCCAAATCTTGAGGTTTGCAAAGGATTCTGGGTAACAGAACCTGGTCAGAGCCCCACAAGTCACCCCATCTTGGATTCCTCTAGGTCTCTAGTTGTCAGAAATGCACAGGTTGGTAGGTTTCCCTAGGTGCCGGCTGAGCTAGAGGCCAAAATCTACAGGTAGGCATTTTGCAAAAAACACCTCTGTTTTCTTTCAAAAAATTGGATGTATCCACGTTGCGCTTTGGGGCATTTCCTGTTGCGGGCGCTAGGCCTACCCACACAAGTGAGGTATCATTTTTATCGGGAGACTTGGGGGAACGCTGGGTGGAAGGAAATTTGTGGCTCCTCTCAGATTCCAGAACTTGCTACCACAGAAATGTGAGGAACATGTGTTTTTTAGCCAAATTTTGAGGTATGCAAAGGATTCTGGGTAACAGAACCTGTTCCGAGCCCCACAAGTCACCCCATCTTGGATTCCCCTAGGTCTCTAGTTTTCAGAAATACACAGGTTTGGTAGGTTTCCCTAGGTGCCGGCTGAGCTAGAGGCCAAAATCTACAGGTAGGCACTTTGCAAAAAACACCTCTGTTTTCTTTAAAAAAATTGGATGTGTCCACATTGCGCTTTGGGGCATTTCCTGTCGCGGCGCTAGGCCTACCCACACAAGTGAGGTATAATTTTTATCGGGAGACTTGGGGGAACGCTGGGTAAAAGGAAATTTGTGGCTCCTCTCAGATTCCAGAACTTTCTGCCACAGAAATGTGAGGAACATGTGTTTTTTTAGCCAAATCTTGAGGTTTGCAAAGGATTCTGGGTAACAGAACCTGGTCAGAGCCCTACAAGTCACCCCATCTTGGATTCCCCTAGGTCTCTAGTTGTCAGAAATGCACAGGTTTGGTAGGTTTCCCTAGGTGCCGGCTGAGCTAGAGGCCAAAATCTACAGGTAGGTACTTTGCAAAAAACACCTCTGTTTTCTTTCAAAAAATTGGATGTGTCCACATTGCGCTTTGGGGCATTTCCTGTCGCGGGCGCTAGGCCTACCCACACAAGTGAGGTATCATTTTTATCGGGAGACTTGGGGGAACGCTGAGTGGAAGGAAATTCGTGGCTCCTCTCAGATTCCAGAACTTTCTGCCACAGAAATGTGAGGAACATGTGTTTTTTTGGCCAAATTTTGAGGTTTGCAAAGGATTCTGGGTTACAGAACCTGGTCCGAGCCCCACAAGTCACCCCATCTTGGATTCCCCTAGGTCGCTGGTTTTCAGAAATGCACAGGTTTGGTAGGTTTCCCGAGGTGCCGGCTGAGCTAGAGGCCAGAGGCCAAAATCTACAGGTAGGCACTTTGCAAAAAACACCTCTGTTTTCTTTCAAAAAATTGGATGTGTCCACGTTGCGCTTTGGGGCATTTCCTGTCGCGGGCGCTAGGCCTACCCACACAAGTGAGGTATCATTTTTATCGGGAGACTTGGGGGAACGCTGGGTGGAAGGAAATTTGTGGCTCCTCTCAGATTCTAGAACTTTCTGCCACAGAAATGTGAGGCTTGAGGTTTGCAAAGGATTCTGGGTAACAGAACCTGGTCAGAGCCCCACAAGTCACCCCATCTTGGATCCCCCTAGGTCTCTAGTTTTCAGAAATGCACAGGTTTGGTAGGTTTCCCTAGGTGCCGGCTGAGCTAGAGGCCAAAATCTACAGGTAGGCACTTTGCAAAAAACACCTCTGTTTTCTCTCAAAAAATTGGATGTGTCCACGTTGCGCTTTGGGGCATTTCCTGTCGCGGGCGCTAGGTCTACCCACACAAGTGAGGTATCATTTTTATCGGGAGACTTGGGGGAACGCTGGGTGGAAGGAAATTTATGGCTCCTCTCAGATTCCAGAACTTTCTGCCACAGAAATGTGAGGAACATGTGTTTTTTTATCCAAATCTTGAGGTTTGCAAAGGATTCTGGGTAACAGAACCTGGCCAGAGCCCCACAAGTCACCCCATCTTGGATTCCCCTAGGTCTCTAGTTGTCAGAAATGCACAGGTTTGGTAGGTTTCCCTAGGTGCCGGCTGAGCTAGAGGCCAAAATCTACAGGTAGGCACTTTGCAAAAAACACCTCTGTTTTCTCTCAAAAAATTGGATGTGTCCACGTTGCGCTTTGGGGCATTTTCTGTCGCGGGCGCTAGGTCTACCCACACAAGTGAGGTATCATTTTTATCGGGAGACTTGGGGAACGCTGGGTGGAAGGAAATTTGTGGGTCCTCTCAGATTCCAGAACTTTCTGCCACAGAAATGTGAGGAACATGTGTTTTTTTAGCCAAATCTTGAGGTTTGCAAAGGATTCTGGGTAACAGAACCTGGTCAGAGCCCCACAAGTCACCCCATCTTGGATTCCCCTAGGTCTCTAGTTGTCAGAAAGGCACAGGTTTGGTAGGTTTCCCTAGGTGCCGGCTGAGCTAGAGGCCAAAATCTACAGGTAGGCACTTTGCAAAAAACACCTCTGTTTTCTTTCAAAAAATTGGATGTGTCCACATTGCGCTTTGGGGCATTTCCTGTCGTGGGCACTAGGCCTACCCACACAAGTGAGGTATCATTTTTATCGGGAGACTTGGGGGAACGCTGGGTGGAAGGAAATTTGTGGCTCCTCTCAGATTCCAGAACTTTCTGCCACAGAAATGTGAGGCTTGAGGTTTGCAAAGGATTCTGGGTAACAGAACCTGGTCAGAGCCCCACAAGTCACCCCATCTTGGATTCCCCTAGGTCTTTAGTTTTCAGAAATGCACAGGTTTGGTAGGTTTCCCTAGGTGCCGGCTGAGCTAGAGGCCAAAATCTACAGGTAGGCACTTTGCAAAAAACACCTCTGTTTTCTCTCAAAAAATTGGATGTGTCCACGTTGCGCTTTGGGGCATTTTCTTTCGCGGGCGCTAGGTCTACCCACACAAGTGAGGTATCATTTTTATCGGGAGACTTGGGGGAACGCTGGGTGGAAGGAAATTTGTGGCTCCTCTCAGATTCCAGAACTTTCTACCACAGAAATGTGAGGAACATGTGTTTTTTTAGCCATATTTTGAGGTTTGCAAAGGATTCTGTGTAACAGAACCTGTTCCGAGCCCCACAAGTCACCCCATCTTGGATTCCCCTAGGTCTCTAGTTTTCAGAAATGCACAGGTTTGGTAGGTTTCCCTAGGTGCCGGCTGAGCTAGAGGCCAAAATCTACAGGTAGGCACTTTGTAAAAAAGACCTCTGTTTTCTTTCAAAAAATTGGAGGTGTCCACGTTGCGCTTTGGGGCATTTCCTGTCGCGGGCGATAGACCTACCCACACAAGTGAGGTATCATTTTTATCGGGAGACTTGGGGGAAAGCTGGGTGTAAGGAAATTCATGGCTCCTCTCAGATTCCAGAACTTTCTGCCACAGAATTGTGAGGAACATGTGTTTTTTTAGCCAAATCTTGAGGTTTGCAAAGGATTCTGGGTAACAGAACCTAGCCAGAGCCCCACAAGTCACCCCATCTTGGATTCCCCTAGGTCTCTAGTTGTCAGAAATGCACAGGTTTGGTAGGTTTCCCTAGGTGCCGGCTGAGCTAGAGGCCAAAATCTACAGGTAGGCACTTTGCAAAAAACACCTCTGTTTTCTTTAAAAAAATTGGATGTGTCCACGTTGCGCTTGGGGGCATTTCCTTTCGTGGGCGCTAGGCCTATCCACACAAGTGAGGTATCATTTTTATCGGGAGACTTGGGGGAACGCTGGGTTGAAGGAAATTTATGACTCCTCTCAGATTCCAGAATTTTCTGCCACAGAAATGTGAGGAACATGTGTTTTTTTAGCCAAATCTTGAGGTTTGCAAAGGATTCTGGGTAACAGAACCTGGTCAGAGCCCCACAAGTCACCCCATCTTGGATTCCCCTAGGTCTCTAGTTGTCAGAAATGCACAGGTTTGGTAGGTTTCCCTAGGTGCCGGCTGAGCTAGAGGCCAAAATCTACAGGTAGGCACTTTGCAAAAAACACCTCTGTTTTCTTTCAAAAAATTGGATGTGTCCACGTTGCGCTTTGGGGCATTTCCTGTCGCGGGCGCTAGGCCTACCCACACAAGTGAGGTATCATTTTTATCGGGACACTTGGGGGAACGCTGGGTGGAAGGAAATTTGTGGCTCCTCTCAGATTCCAGAACTTTCTGCCACAGATATGTGAGGAACATGTGTTTTTTTAGCCAAATCTTGAGGTTTGCAAAGGATTCTGGGTAACAGAACCTGTTCCGAGCCCCACAAGTCACCCCATCTTGGATTCCCCTAGGTCTCTAGTTGTCAGAAATGCACAGGTTTGGTAGGTTTCCCTAGGTGCCGGCTGAGCTAGAGGCCAAAATCTACAGGTAGGCACTTTGCAAAAAACACCTCTGTTTTCTTTCAAAAAATTGGATGTGTCCACGTTGCGCTTTGGGGCATTTCCTGTCGCGGGCGCTAGGCCTACCCACACAAGTGAGGTATCATTTTTATCGGGACACTTGGGGGAACGCTGGGTGGAAGGAAATTTGTGGCTCCTCTCAGATTCCAGAACTTTCTGCCACAGAAATGTGAGGAACATGTGTTTTTTTAGCCAAATCTTGAGGTTTGCAAAGGATTCTGGGTAACAGAACCTGTTCCGAGCCCCACAAGTCACCTCATCTTGGATTTCTCTAGGTCTCTAGTTTTCAGAAATGCACAGGTTTGGTAGGTTTCCCTAGGTGCCGGCTGAGCTAGAGGCCAAAATCTACAGGTAGGCACTTTGCAAAAAACACCTCTGTTTTCTTAAAAAAAAATTGGATGTGTCCACGTTGCGCTATGGGGCATTTCCTGTCGCGAGCGCTAGGCCTACCCACACAAGTGAGGTATCATTTTTATCGGGAGACTTGGGGGGAACGCTGGGTGGAAGGAAATTTGTGGGTCCTCTCAGATTCCAGAACTTTCTGCCACAGAAATGTGAGGAACATGTGTTTTTTTAGCCAAATCTTGAGGTTTGCAAAGGATTCTGGGTAACAGAACCTGTTCAGAGCCCCACAAGTCACCCCATCTTGGATTCCCCTAGGTCTCTAGTTGTCAGAAAGGCACAGGTTTGGTAGGTTTCCCTAGGTGCCGGCTGAGCTAGAGGCCAAAATCTACAGGTAGGCACTTTGCAAAAAACACCTCTGTTTTCTTTCAAAAAATTGGATGTGTCCACATTGCGCTTTGGGGCATTTCCTGTCGTGGGCACTAGGCCTACCCACACAAGTGAGGTATCATTTTTATCGGGAGACTTGGGGGAACGCTGGGTGGAAGGAAATTTGCGGCTCCTCTCAGATTCCAGAACTTTCTGCCACAGAAGTGTGAGGCTTGAGGTTTGCAAAGGATTCTGGTTAACAGAACCTGGTCAGAGCCCCACAAGTCACCCCATCTTGGATTCCCCTAGGTCTTTAGTTTTCAGAAATGCACAGGTTTGGTAGGTTTCCCTAGGTGCCGGCTGAGCTAGAGGCCAAAATCTACAGGTAGGCACTTTGCAAAAAACACCTGTTTTCTCTCAAAAAATTGGATGTGTCCAAGTTGCGCTTTGGGGCATTTTCTGTCGCGGGCGCTAGGTCTACCCACACAAGTGAGGTATCATTTTTATCGGGAGACTTGGGGGAACGCTGGGTGGAAGGAAATTTGTGGCTCCTCTCAGATTCCAGAACTTTCTACCACAGAAATGTGAGGAACATGTGTTTTTTTAGCCATATTTTGAGGTTTGCAAAGGATTCTGTGTAACAGAACCTGTTCCGAGCCCCACAAGTCACCCCATCTTGGATTCCCCTAGGTCTCTAGTTGTCAGAAATGCACAGGTTTGGTAGGTTTCCCTAGGTGCCAGCTGAGCTAGAGGCCAAAATCTACAGGTAGGCACTTTGCAAAAAACACCTCTGTTTTCTTTAAAAAAATTGGATGTGTCCACGTTGCGCTTTGGGGCATTTCCTAACGCGGGCGCTAGGCCTACCCACACAAGTGAGGTATCATTTTTATCGGGAGACTTGGGGGAACGCTGGGTGGAAGGAAATTTGTGGCTCCTCTCAGATTCCAGAACTTTCTGCCACAGAAATGTGAGGAACATGTGTTTTTTTAGCCAAATCTTGAGGTTTGCAAAGGACTCTGGGTAACAGAACCTGGTCAGAGCCCCACAAGTCACCCCATCTTGGATTCCCCTAGGTCTCTAGTTGTCAGAAATGCACAGGTTTGGTAGGTTTCCCTAGGTGCCGGCTGAGCTAGAGGCCAAAATCTACAGGTAGGCACTTTGCAAAAAACACCTCTGTTTTCTTTCAAAAAATTGGATGTGTCCACGTTGCGCTTTGGGGCATTTCCTGTCGCGGGCGCTAGGCCTACCCACACAAGTGAGGTATCATTTTTATCGGGACACTTGGGGGAACGCTGGGTGGAAGGAAATTTGTGGCTCCTCTCAGATTCCAGAACTTTCTGCCACAGATATGTGAGGAACATGTGTTTTTTTAGCCAAATCTTGAGGTTTGCAAAGGATTCTGGGTAACAGAACCTGTTCCGAGCCCCACAAGTCACCCCATCTTGGATTCCTCTAGGTCTCTAGTTTTCAGAAATGCACAGGTTTGGTAGGTTTCCCTAGGTGCCGGCTGAGCTAGAGGCCAAAATCTACAGGTAGGCACTTTGCAAAAAACACCTCTGTTTTCTTTCAAAAAATTGGATGTGTCCACGTTGCGCTTTGGGGCATTTCCTGTCGCGGGCGCTAGGCCTACCCACACAAGTGAGGTATCATTTTTATCGGGAGACTTGGGGGAACGCTGGGTGGAAGGAAATTCGTGGCTCCTCTCAGATTCCAGAACTTTCTGCCACAGAAATGTGAGGAACATGTGTTTTTTTGGCCACATTTTGAGGTTTGCAAAGGATTCTGGGTTACAGAACCTGGTCCGAGCCCCACAAGTCACCCCATCTTGGATTCCCCTAGGTCTCTGGTTTTCAGAAATGCACAGGTTTGGTAGGTTTCCCGAGGTGCCGGCTGAGCTAGAGGCCAGAGGCCAAAATCTACAGGTAGGCACTTTGCAAAAAACACCTCTGTTTTCTTTCAAAAAATTGGATGTGTCCACGTTGCGCTTTGGGGCATTTCCTGTCGCGGGCGCTAGGCCTACCCACTCAAGTGAGGTATCATTTTTATCGGGAGACTTGGGGGAACGCTGGGTGGAAGGAAATTTGTGGCTCCTCTCAGATTCTAGAACTTTCTGCCACAGAAATGTGAGGCTTGAGGTTTGCAAAGGATTCTGGGTAACAGAACCTGGTCAGAGCCCCACAAGTCACCCCATCTTGGATCCCCCTAGGTCTCTAGTTTTCAGAAATGCACAGGTTTGGTAGGTTTCCCTAGGTGCCGGCTGAGCTAGAGGCCAAAATCTACAGGTAGGCACTTTGCAAAAAACACCTCTGTTTTCTCTCAAAAAATTGGATGTGTCCACGTTGCGCTTTGGGGCATTTCCTGTCGCGGGCGCTAGGTCTACCCACACAAGTGAGGTATCATTTTTATCGGGAGACTTGGGGGAACGCTGGGTAAAAGGAAATTTGTGGCTCCTCTCAGATTCCAGAACTTTCTACCACAGAAATGTGAGGAACATGTGTTTTGTTAGCCATATTTTGATGTTTGCAAAGGATTCTGGGTAACAGAACCTGTTCCGAGCCCCACAAGTCACCCCATCTTGGATTCCCCTAGGTCTCTAGTTTTCAGAAATGCACAGGTTTGGTAGGTTTCCCTAGGTGCCGGCTGAGCTAGAGGCCAAAATCTACAGGTAGGCACTTTGTAAAAAACACCTCTGTTTTCTTTCAAAAAATTGGATGTGTCCACGTTGCGCTTTGGGGCATTTCCTGTCGCGGGCGCTAGACCTACCCACACAAGTGAGGTATCATTTTTATCGGGAGACTTGGGGGAACGCTGGGTGGAAGTAAATTTATGGCTCCTCTCAGATTCCAGAACTTTCTGCCACAGAAATGTGAGGAACATGTGTTTTTTTAGCCAAATCTTGAGGTTTGCAAAGGATTCTGGGTAACAGAACCTGGCCAGAGCCCCACAAGTCACCCCATCTTGGATTCCCCTAGGTCTCTAGTTGTCAGAAATGCACAGGTTTGGTAGGTTTCCCTAGGTGCCGGCTGAGCTAGAGGCCAAAATCTACAGGTAGGCACTTTGCAAAAAACACCTCTGTTTTCTTTCAAAAAATTGGATGTGTCCACGTTGCCCTTTGGGGCATTTCCTATCGCGGGCGCTAGGCCTACCCACACAAGTGAGGTATCATTTTTATCGGGAGACTTGGGGGAACGCTGGGTGGAAGGAAATTTGTGGCTCCTCTCAGATTCCAGAACTTTCTGCCACAGAAATGTGAGGAACATGTGTTTTTTTAGCCAAATCTTGAGGTTTGCAAAGGACTCTGGGTAACAGAACCTGGTCAGAGCCCCACAAGTCACCCCATCTTGGATTCCCCTAGGTCTCTAGTTGTCAGAAATGCACAGGTTTGGTAGGTTTCCCTAGGTGCCGGCTGAGCTAGAGGCCAAAATCTACAGGTAGGCACTTTGCAAAAAACACCTCTGTTTTCTTTCAAAAAATTGGATGTGTCCACGTTGCGCTTTGGGGCATTTCCTGTCGCGGGCGCTAGGCCTACCCACACAAGTGAGGTATCATTTTTATCGGGACACTTGGGGGAACGCTGGGTGGAAGGAAATTTGTGGCTCCTCTCAGATTCCAGAACTTTCTGCCACAGATATGTGAGGAACATGTGTTTTTTTAGCCAAATCTTGAGGTTTGCAAAGGATTCTGGGTAACAGAACCTGTTCCGAGCCCCACAAGTCACCCCATCTTGGGTTCCCCTAGGTCTCTAGTTTTCAGAAATGCACAGGTTTGGTAGGTTTCCCTAGGTGCCGGCTGAGCTAGAGGCCAAAATCTACAGGTAGGCACTTTGCAAAAAACACCTCTGTTTTCTTAAAAAAAAATTGGATGTGTCCACGTTGCGCTATGGGGCATTTCCTGTCGCGAGCGCTAGGCCTACCCACACAAGTGAGGTATCATTTTTATCGGGAGACTTGGGGGGAACGCTGGGTGGAAGGAAATTTGTGGGTCCTCTCAGATTCCAGAACTTTCTGCCACAGAAATGTGAGGAACATGTGTTTTTTTAGCCAAATCTTGAGGTTTGCAAAGGATTCTGGGTAACAGAACCTGGTCAGAGCCCCACAAGTCACCCCATCTTGGATTCCCCTAGGTCTCTAGTTGTCAGAAAGGCACAGGTTTGGTAGGTTTCCCTAGGTGCCGGCTGAGCTAGAGGCCAAAATCTACAGGTAGGCACTTTGCAAAAAACACCTCTGTTTTCTTTCAAAAAATTGGATGTGTCCACATTGCGCTTTGGGGCATTTCCTGTCGTGGGCGCTAGGCCTACCCACACCATGTGAGGTATCATTTTTATCGGGAGACTTGGGGGAACGCTGGGTGGAAGGAAATTTATGGCTCCTCTCAGATTTCAGAATTTTCTGCCACAGAAATGTGAGGAACATGTGTTTTTTTAGCCAAATCTTGAGGTTTGCAAAGGATTCTGGGTAACAGAACCTGGTCAGAGCCCCACAAGTCACCCCATCTTGGATTCCCCTAGGTCTCTAGTTGTCAGAAATGCACAGGTTTGGTAGGTTTCCCTAGGTGCCGGCTGAGCTAGAGGCCAAAATCTACAGGTAGGCACTTTGCAAAAAACACCTCTGTTTTCTTTCAAAAAATTGGATGTGTCCACGTTGCGCTTTGGGGCATTTCCTATCGCGGGCGCTAGGCCTACCCACACAAGTGAGGTATCATTTTTATCGGGAGACTTGGGGGAACGCTGGGTGGAAGGAAATTTGTGGCTCCTCTCAGATTCCAGAACTTTCTGCCACAGAAATGTGAGGAACATGTGTTTTTTTAGCCAAATCTTGAGGTTTGCAAAGGATTCTGGGTAACAGAACCTGTTCCGAGCCCCACAAGTCACCTCATCTTGGATTCCTCTAGGTCTCTAGTTTTCAGAAATGCACAGGTTTGGTAGGTTTCCCTAGGTGCCGGCTGAGCTAGAGGCCAAAATCTACAGGTAGGCACTTTGCAAAAAACACCTCTGTTTTCATAAAAAAAAATTGGATGTGTCCACGTTGCGCTATGGGGCATTTCCTGTCGCGAGCGCTAGGCCTACCCACACAAGTGAGGTATCATTTTTATCGGGAGACTTGGGGAACGCTGGGTGGAAGGAAATTTGTGGGTCCTCTCAGATTCCAGAACTTTCTGCCAAAGAAATGTGAGGAACATTTGTTTTTTTAGCCAAATCTTGAGGTTTGCAAAGGATTCTGGGTAACAGAACCTGGTCAGAGCCCCACAAGTCACCCCATCTTGGATTCCCCTAGGTCTCTAGTTGTCAGAAATGCACAGGTTGGTAGGTTTCCCTAGGTGCCGGCTGAGCTAGAGGCCAAAATCTACAGGTAGGCATTTTGCAAAAAACACCTCTGTTTTCTTTCAAAAAATTGGATGTATCCACGTTGCGCTTTGGGGCATTTCCTGTCGCGGGCGCTAGGCCTACCCACACAAGTGAGGTATCATTTTTATCGGGAGACTTGGGGGAACGCTGGGTGGAAGGAAATTTGTGGCTCCTCTCAGATTCCAGAACTTGCTACCACAGAAATGTGAGGAACATGTGTTTTTTAGCCAAATTTTGAGGTATGCAAAGGATTCTGGGTAACAGAACCTGTTCCGAGCCCCACAAGTCACCCCATCTTGGATTCCCCTAGGTCTCTAGTTTTCAGAAATACACAGGTTTGGTAGGTTTCCCTAGGTGCCGGCTGAGCTAGAGGCCAAAATCTACAGGTAGGCACTTTGCAAAAAACACCTCTGTTTTCTTTCAAAAAATTGGATGTGTCCACATTGCGCTTTGGGGCATTTCCTGTCGCGGCGCTAGGCCTACCCACACAAGTGAGATATAATTTTTATCGGGAGACTTGGGGGAACGCTGGGTAAAAGGAAATTTGTGGCTCCTCTCAGATTCCAGAACGTTCTGCCACAGAAATGTGAGGAACATGTGTTTTTTTAGCCAAATCTTGAGGTTTGCAAAGGATTCTGGGTAACAGAACCTGGTCAGAGCCCCACAAGTCACCCCATCTTGGATTCCCCTAGGTCTCTAGTTGTCAGAAATGCACAGGTTTGGTAGGTTTCCCTAGGTGCCGGCTGAGCTAGAGGCCAAAATCTACAGGTAGGCACTTTGCAAAAAACACCTCTGTTTTCTTTCAAAAAATTGGATGTGTCCACGTTGCGCTTTGGGGCATTTCCTGTCGTGGGCGCTAGGCCTACCCACACCATGTGAGGTATCATTTTTATCGGGAGACTTGGGGGAACGCTGGGTGGAAGGAAATTTATGGCTCCTCTCAGATTTCAGAATTTTCTGCCACAGAAATGTGAGGAACATGTGTTTTTTTAGCCAAATCTTGAGGTTTGCAAAGGATTCTGGGTAACAGAAACTGGTCAGAGCCCCACAAGTCACCCCATCTTGGATTCCCCTAGGTCTCTAGTTGTCAGAAATGCACAGGTTTGGTAGGTTTCCCTAGGTGCCGGCTGAGCTAGAGGCCAAAATCTACAGGTAGGCACTTTGCAAAAAACACCTCTGTTTTCTTTCAAAAAATTGGATGTGTCCACGTTGCGCTTTGGGGCATTTCCTGTCGTGGGCGCTAGGCCTACCCACACCATGTGAGGTATCATTTTTATCGGGAGACTTGGGGGAACGCTGGGTGGAAGGAAATTTATGGCTCCTCTCAGATTCCAGAATTTTCTGCCACAGAAATGTGAGGAACATGTGTTTTTTAGCCAAATCTTGAGGTTTGCAAAGGATTCTGGGTAACAGAACCTGGTCAGAGCCCCACAAGTCACTCCATCTTGGATTCCCCTAGGTCTCTAGTTGTCAGAAATGCACAGGTTTGGAAGGTTTCCCTAGGTGCCGGCTGAGCTAGAGGCCAAAATCTACAGGTAGGCACTTTGCAAAAAACACCTCTGTTTTCTTTCAAAAAATTGGATGTGTCCACGTTGCCCTTTGGGGCATTTCCTATCGCGGGCGCTAGGCCTACCCACACAAGTGAGGTATCATTTTTATCGGGAGACTTGGGGGAACGCTGGGTGGAAGGAAATTTGTGGCTCCTCTCAGATTCCAGAACTTTCTGCCACAGAAATGTGAGGAACATGTGTTTTTTTAGCCAAATCTTGAGGTTTGCAAAGGACTCTGGGTAACAGAACCTGGTCAGAGCCCCACAAGTCACCCCATCTTGGATTCCCCTAGGTCTCTAGTTGTCAGAAATGCACAGGTTTGGTAGGTTTCCCTAGGTGCCGGCTGAGCTAGAGGCCAAAATCTACAGGTAGGCACTTTGCAAAATACACCTCTGTTTTCTTTCAAAAAATTGGATGTGTCCACGTTGCGCTTTGGGGCATTTCCTGTCGCGGGCGCTAGGCCTACCCACACAAGTGAGGTATCATTTTTATCGGGACACTTGGGGGAACGCTGGGTGGAAGGAAATTTGTGGCTCCTCTCAGATTCCAGAACTTTCTGCCACAGATATGTGAGGAACATGTGTTTTTTTAGCCAAATCTTGAGGTTTGCAAAGGATTCTGGGTAACAGAACCTGTTCCGAGCCCCACAAGTCACCCCATCTTGGGTTCCCCTAGGTCTCTAGTTTTCAGAAATGCACAGGTTTGGTAGGTTTCCCTAGGTGCCGGCTGAGCTAGAGGCCAAAATCTACAGGTAGGCACTTTGCAAAAAACACCTCTGTTTTCTTAAAAAAAAATTGGATGTGTCCACGTTGCGCTATGGGGCATTTCCTGTCGCGAGCGCTAGGCCTACCCACACAAGTGAGGTATCATTTTTATCGGGAGACTTGGGGGGAACGCTGGGTGGAAGGAAATTTGTGGGTCCTCTCAGATTCCAGAACTTTCTGCCACAGAAATGTGAGGAACATGTGTTTTTTTAGCCAAATCTTGAGGTTTGCAAAGGATTCTGGGTAACAGAACCTGGTCAGAGCCCCACAAGTCACCCCATCTTGGATTCCCCTAGGTCTCTAGTTGTCAGAAAGGCACAGGTTTGGTAGGTTTCCCTAGGTGCCGGCTGAGCTAGAGGCCAAAATCTACAGGTAGGCACTTTGCAAAAAACACCTCTGTTTTCTTTCAAAAAATTGGATGTGTCCACATTGCGCTTTGGGGCATTTCCTGTCGTGGGCGCTAGGCCTACCCACACCATGTGAGGTATCATTTTTATCGGGAGACTTGGGGGAACGCTGGGTGGAAGGAAATTTATGGCTCCTCTCAGATTTCAGAATTTTCTGCCACAGAAATGTGAGGAACATGTGTTTTTTTAGCCAAATCTTGAGGTTTGCAAAGGATTCTGGGTAACAGAACCTGGTCAGAGCCCCACAAGTCACCCCATCTTGGATTCCCCTAGGTCTCTAGTTGTCAGAAATGCACAGGTTTGGTAGGTTTCCCTAGGTGCCGGCTGAGCTAGAGGCCAAAATCTACAGGTAGGCACTTTGCAAAAAACACCTCTGTTTTCTTTCAAAAAATTGGATGTGTCCACGTTGCGCTTTGGGGCATTTCCTATCGCGGGCGCTAGGCCTACCCACACAAGTGAGGTATCATTTTTATCGGGAGACTTGGGGGAACGCTGGGTGGAAGGAAATTTGTGGCTCCTCTCAGATTCCAGAACTTTCTGCCACAGAAATGTGAGGAACATGTGTTTTTTTAGCCAAATCTTGAGGTTTGCAAAGGACTCTGGGTAACAGAACCTGGTCAGAGCCCCACAAGTCACCCCATCTTGGATTCCCCTAGGTCTCTAGTTGTCAGAAATGCACAGGTTTGGTAGGTTTCCCTAGGTGCCGGCTGAGCTAGAGGCCAAAATCTACAGGTAGGCACTTTGCAAAAAACACCTCTGTTTTCTTTCAAAAAATTGGATGTGTCCACGTTGCGCTTTGGGGCATTTCCTGTCGCGGGCGCTAGGCCTACCCACACAAGTGAGGTATCATTTTTATCGGGACACTTGGGGGAACGCTGGGTGGAAGGAAATTTGTGGCTCCTCTCAGATTCCAGAACTTTCTGCCACAGAAATGTGAGGAACATGTGTTTTTTTAGCCAAATCTTGAGGTTTGCAAAGGATTCTGGGTAACAGAACCTGTTCCGAGCCCCACAAGTCACCTCATCTTGGATTCCTCTAGGTCTCTAGTTTTCAGAAATGCACAGGTTTGGTAGGTTTCCCTAGGTGCCGGCTGAGCTAGAGGCCAAAATCTACAGGTAGGCACTTTGCAAAAAACACCTCTGTTTTCATAAAAAAAAATTGGATGTGTCCACGTTGCGCTATGGGGCATTTCCTGTCGCGAGCGCTAGGCCTACCCACACAAGTGAGGTATCATTTTTATCGGGAGACTTGGGGAACGCTGGGTGGAAGGAAATTTGTGGGTCCTCTCAGATTCCAGAACTTTCTGCCAAAGAAATGTGAGGAACATTTGTTTTTTTAGCCAAATCTTGAGGTTTGCAAAGGATTCTGGGTAACAGAACCTGGTCAGAGCCCCACAAGTCACCCCATCTTGGATTCCCCTAGGTCTCTAGTTGTCAGAAATGCACAGGTTGGTAGGTTTCCCTAGGTGCCGGCTGAGCTAGAGGCCAAAATCTACAGGTAGGCATTTTGCAAAAAACACCTCTGTTTTCTTTCAAAAAATTGGATGTATCCACGTTGCGCTTTGGGGCATTTCCTGACGCGGGCGCTAGGCCTACCCACACAAGTGAGGTATCATTTTTATCGGGAGACTTGGGGGAACGCTGGGTGGAAGGAAATTTGTGGCTCCTCTCAGATTCCAGAACTTGCTACCACAGAAATGTGAGGAACATGTGTTTTTTAGCCAAATTTTGAGGTATGCAAAGGATTCTGGGTAACAGAACCTGTTCCGAGCCCCACAAGTCACCCCATCTTGGATTCCCCTAGGTCTCTAGTTTTCAGAAATACACAGGTTTGGTAGGTTTCCCTAGGTGCCGGCTGAGCTAGAGGCCAAAATCTACAGGTAGGCACTTTGCAAAAAACACCTCTGTTTTCTTTCAAAAAATTGGATGTGTCCACATTGCGCTTTGGGGCATTTCCTGTCGCGGCGCTAGGCCTACCCACACAAGTGAGATATAATTTTTATCGGGAGACTTGGGGGAACGCTGGGTAAAAGGAAATTTGTGGCTCCTCTCAGATTCCAGAACTTTCTGCCACAGAAATGTGAGGAACATGTGTTTTTTTAGCCAAATCTTGAGGTTTGCAAAGGATTCTGGGTAACAGAACCTGGTCAGAGCCCTACAAGTCACCCCATCTTGGATTCCCCTAGGTCTCTAGTTGTCAGAAATGCACAGGTTTGGTAGGTTTCCCTAGGTGCCGGCTGAGCTAGAGGCCAAAATCTACAGGTAGGCACTTTGCAAAAAACACCTCTGTTTTCTTTCAAAAAATTGGATGTGTCCACGTTGCGCTTTGGGGCATTTCCTGTCGCGGGCGCTAGGCCTACCCACACAAGTGAGGTATCATTTTTATCGGGAGACTTGGGGGAACGCTGGGTGGAAGGAAATTCGTGGCTCCTCTCAGATTCCAGAACTTTCTGCCACAGAAATGTGAGGAACATGTGTTTTTTTGGCCAAATTTTGAGGTTTGCAAAGGATTCTGGGTTACAGAACCTGGTCCGAGCCCCACAAGTCACCCCATCTTGGATTCCCCTAGGTCTCTGGTTTTCAGAAATGCACAGGTTTGGTAGGTTTCCCGAGGTGCCGGCTGAGCTAGAGGCCAGAGGCCAAAATCTACAGGTAGGCACTTTGCAAAAAACACCTCTGTTTTCTTTCAAAAAATTGGATGTGTCCACGTTGCGCTTTGGGGCATTTCCTGTCGCGGGCGCTAGGCCTACCCACACAAGTGAGGTATCATTTTTATCGGGAGACTTGGGGGAACGCTGGGTGGAAGGAAATTTGTGGCTCCTCTCAGATTCTAGAACTTTCTGCCACAGAAATGTGAGGCTTGAGGTTTGCAAAGGATTCTGGGTAACAGAACCTGGTCAGAGCCCCACAAGTCACCCCATCTTGGATCCCCCTAGGTCTCTAGTTTTCAGAAATGCACAGGTTTGGTAGGTTTCCCTAGGTGCCGGCTGAGCTAGAGGCCAAAATCTACAGGTAGGCACTTTGCAAAAAACACCTCTGTTTTCTCTCAAAAAATTGGATGTGTCCACGTTGCGCTTTGGGGCATTTCCTGTCGCGGGCGCTAGGTCTACCCACACAAGTGAGGTATCATTTTTATCGGGAGACTTGGGGGAACGCTGGGTGGAAGGAAATTTGTGGCTCCTCTCAGATTCCAGAACTTTCTACCACAGAAATGTGAGGAACATGTGTTTTGTTAGCCATATTTTGATGTTTGCAAAGGATTCTGGGTAACAGAACCTGTTCCGAGCCCCACAAGTCACCCCATCTTGGATTCCCCTAGGTCTCTAGTTTTCAGAAATGCACAGGTTTGGTAGGTTTCCCTAGGTGCCGGCTGAGCTAGAGGCCAAAATCTACAGGTAGGCACTTTGTAAAAAACACCTCTGTTTTCTTTCAAAAAATTGGATGTGTCCACGTTGCGCTTTGGGGCATTTCCTGTCGCGGGCGCTAGACCTACCCACACAAGTGAGGTATCATTTTTATCGGGAGACTTGGGGGAACGCTGGGTGGAAGTAAATTTATGGCTCCTCTCAGATTCCAGAACTTTCTGCCACAGAAATGTGAGGAACATGTGTTTTTTTAGCCAAATCTTGAGGTTTGCAAAGGATTCTGGGTAACAGAACCTGGCCAGAGCCCCACAAGTCACCCCATCTTGGATTCCCCTAGGTCTCTAGTTGTCAGAAATGCACAGGTTTGGTAGGTTTCCCTAGGTGCCGGCTGAGCTAGAGGCCAAAATCTACAGGTAGGCACTTTGCAAAAAACACCTCTGTTTTCTTTCAAAAAATTGGATGTGTCCACGTTGCCCTTTGGGGCATTTCCTGTCGTGGGCGCTAGGCCTACCCACACCATGTGAGGTATCATTTTTATCGGGAGACTTGGGGGAACGCTGGGTGGAAGGAAATTTATGGCTCCTCTCAGATTTCAGAATTTTCTGCCACAGAAATGTGAGGAACATGTGTTTTTTTAGCCAAATCTTGAGGTTTGCAAAGGATTCTGGGTAACAGAAACTGGTCAGAGCCCCACAAGTCACCCCATCTTGGATTCCCCTAGGTCTCTAGTTGTCAGAAATGCACAGGTTTGGTAGGTTTCCCTAGGTGCCGGCTGAGCTACAGGCCAAAATCTACAGGTAGGCACTTTGCAAAAAACACCTCTGTTTTCTTTCAAAAAATTGGATGTGTCCACGTTGCGCTTTGGGGCATTTCCTGTCGTGGGCGCTAGGCCTACCCACACCATGTGAGGTATCATTTTTATCGGGAGACTTGGGGGAACGCTGGGTGGAAGGAAATTTATGGCTCCTCTCAGATTCCAGAATTTTCTGCCACAGAAATGTGAGGAACATGTGTTTTTTAGCCAAATCTTGAGGTTTGCAAAGGATTCTGGGTAACAGAACCTGGTCAGAGCCCCACAAGTCACTCCATCTTGGATTCCCCTAGGTCTCTAGTTGTCAGAAATGCACAGGTTTGGAAGGTTTCCCTAGGTGCCGGCTGAGCTAGAGGCCAAAATCTACAGGTAGGCACTTTGCAAAAAACACCTCTTTTTTCTTTCAAAAAATTGGATGTGTCCACGTTGCGCTTTGGGGCATTTCCTGTCGCGGGCGCTAGGCCTACCCACACAAGTGAGGTATCATTTTTATCGGGAGACTTGGGGGAACGCTGGGTGGAAGGACATTTGTGGCTCCTCTCAGATTCCAGAACTTTCTGCCACAGAAATGTGAGGAACACGTGTTTTTTTAGCCAAATCTTGAGGTTTGCAAAGGATTCTGGGTAATAGAACCTGGTCAGAGCCCCACAAGTCACCCCATCTTGGATTCCCCTAGGTCTCTAGTTGTCAGAAATGCACAGGTTTGGTAGGTTTCCCTAGGTGCCGGCTGAGCTAGAGGCCAAAATCTACAGGTAGGCACTTTGCAAAAAACACCTCTGTTTTCTTTCAAAAAATTGGATGTGTCCACGTTGCGCTTTGGGGCATTTCCTGTCGCGGGCGCTAGGCCTACCCACACAAGTGAGGTATCATTTTTATCGGGAGACTTGGGGGAACGCTGGGTGGAAGGAAATTTGTGGGTCCTCTCAGATTCCAGAACTTTCTGCCACAGAAATGTGAGGAACATGTGTTTTTTTAGCCAAATTTGGACCGTTTGCAAAGGATTCTGGGTTACAGAACCTGGTCCGAGCCCCACAAGTCACCCCATCTTGGATTCCCCTAGGTCTCTAGTTTTCAGAAATGCACAGGTTTGGTAGGTTTCCCTAGGTGCCGGCTGAGCTAGAGGCCAAAATCTACAGTTAGGCACTTTGTAAAAAACACCTCTGTTTTCTTTCAAAAAATTGGATGTGTCCACGTTGCGCTTTGGGGCATTTCCTGTCGCGGGCGCTAGACCTACCCACACAAGTGAGGTATCATTTTTATCGGGAGACTTGGGGGAACGCTGGGTGGAAGGAAATTTATGGCTCCTCTCAGATTCCAGAACTTTCTGCCACAGAAATGTGAGGAACATGTGTTTTTTTAGCCAAATCTTGAGGTTTGCAAAGGATTCTAGGTAACAGAACCTGGCCAGAGCCCCACAAGTCACCCCATCTTGGATTCCCCTAGGTCTCTAGGTGTCAGAAATGCACAGGTTTGGTAGGTTTCCCTAGGTGCCGGCTGAGCTAGAGGCCAAAATCTACAGGTAGGCACATTGCAAAAAACACCTCTGTTTTCTTTCAAAAAATTGGATGTGTCCACGTTGCGCTTTGGGGCATTTCCTGTCGTGGGCGCTAGGCCTACCCACACCATGTGAGGTATCATTTTTATCGGGAGACTTGGGGGAACGCTGGGTGGAAGGAAATTCATGGCTCCTCTCAGATTCCAGAATTTTCTGCCACAGAAATGTGAGGAACATGTATTTTTTTAGCCAAATCTTGAGGTTTGCAAAGGATTCTGGGTAACAGAACCTGATCAGAGCCCCACAAGTCACCCCATCTTGGATTCCGCTAGGTCTCTAGTTGTCAGAAATGCACAGGTTTGGTAGGTTTCCCTAGGTGCCGGCTGAGCTAGAGGCCAAAATCTACAGGTAGGCACTTTGCAAAAAACACCTCTGTTTTCTTTCAAAAAATTGGATGTGTCCACGTTGCGCTTTGGGGCATTTCCTGTCGCGGGCGCTAGGCCTACCCACACAAGTGAGGTATCATTTTTATCGGGAGACTTGGGGGAACGCTGGGTGGAAGGACATTTGTGGCTCCTCTCAGATTCCAGAACTTTCTGCCACAGAAATGTGAGGAACATGTGTTTTTTTAGCCAAATCTTGAGGTTTGCAAAGGATTCTGGGTAACAGAACCTGGTCAGAGCCCCACAAGTCACCCCATCTTGGATTCCCCTAGGTCTCTAGTTGTCAGAAATGCACAGGTTTGGTAGGTTTCCCTAGGTGCCGGCTGAGCTAGAGGCCAAAATCTACAGGTAGGCACTTTGCAAAAAACACCTCTGTTTTCTTAAAAAAAAATTGGAAGTGTCCACGTTGCGCTATGGGGCATTTCCTGTCGCGAGCGCTAGGCCTACCCACACAAGTGAGGTATCATTTTTATCGGGAGACTTGGGGGAACGCTGGGTGGAAGGAAATTTGTGGGTCCTCTCAGATTCCAGAACTTTCTGCCACAGAAATGTGAGGAACATGTGTTTTTTTAGCCAAATTTGGAGGTTTGCAAAGGATTCTGGGTAACAGAACCTGGCCAGAGCCCCACAAGTCCCCCCATCTTGGATTCCCCTAGGTCTCTAGTTGTCAGAAATGCACAGGTTTGGTAGGTTTCCCTAGGTGCCGGCTGAGCTAGAGGCCAAAATCTACAGGTAGGCACTTTGCAAAAAACACCTCTGTTTTCTTAAAAAAAAATTGGATGTGTCCACGTTGCGCTATTGGGCATTTCCTGTTGTGGGCGCTAGGCCTACCCACACCATGTGAGGTATCATTTTTATCGGGAGACTTGGGGGAACGCTGGGTGGAAGGAAATTTATGGCTCCTCTCAGATTCCAGAATTTTCTGCCACAGAAATGTGAGGAACATGTGTTTTTTTTGCCAAATCTTGAGGTTTGCAAAGGATTCTGGGTAACAGAACCTGGTCAGAGCCCCACAAGTCACCCCATCTTGGATTCCCCTAGGTCTCTAGTTGTCAGAAATTCACAGGTTTGGTAGGTTTCCCTAGGTGACGGCTGAGCTAGAGGCCAATATCTACAGTTAGGCACTTTGCAAAAAACACCTCTGTTTTCTTTCAAAAAATTGGATGTGTCCACGTTGCGCTTTGGGGCATTTCCTGTCGCGGGCGCTAGGCCTACCCACACAAGTGAGGTATCATTTTTATCGGGAGACTTGGGGGAACGCTGGGTGGAAGGACATTCGTGGCTCCTCTCAGATTCCAGAACTTTCTGCCACAGAAATGTGAGGAACATGTGTTTTTTTAGCCAAATCTTGAGGTTTGCAAAGGATTCTGGGTAACAGAACCTGGTCAGAGCCCCACAAGTCACCCCATCTTGGATTCCCCTAGGTCTCTAGTTGTCAGAAATGCACAGGTTTGGTAGGTTTCCCTAGGTGCCGGCTGAGCTAGAGGCCAAAATATACAAGTAGGCACTTTGCAAAAAACACCTCTGTTTTCTTTAAAAAAATTGGATGTGTCCACGTTGCGCTTTGGGGCATTTCCTGTCGCGGGCGCTGGGCCTACCCACACAAGTGAGGTATCATTTTTATCGGGAGACTTGGGGGAACGCTGGGTGGAAGGAAATTTGTGGGTCCTCTCAGATTCCAGAACTTTCTGCCACAGAAATGTGAGGAACATGTGTTTTTTTAGCCAAATTTTGAGGTTTGCAAAGGATTCTGGGTTACAGAACCTGGTCCGAGCCCCACAAGTCACCCCATCTTGGATTCCCCTAGGTCTCTAGTTTTCAGAAATGCACAGGTTTGGTAGGTTTCCCTAGGTGCCGGCTGAGCTAGAGGCCAAAATCTACAGGTAGGCACTTTGCAAAAAACACCTCTGTTTTCTCTCAAAAAATTGGATGTGTCCACGTTGCGCTTTGGGGTATTTCCTGTCGCGGGCGCTAGGCCTACCCACACAAGTGAGGTATCATTTTTATCGGGAGACTTGGGGGAACGCTGGGTGGAAGGAAATTTATGGCTCCTCTCAGATTCCAGAACTTTCTGCCACAGAAATGTGAGGAACATGTGTTTTTTTAGCCAAATCTTGAGGTTTGCAAAGGATTCTGGGTAACAGAACCTGGTCAGAGCCCTACAAGTCACCCCATCTTGGATTCCCCTAGGTCTCTAGTTGTCAGAAATGCACAGGTTTGGTAGGTTTCCCTAGGTGCCGGCTGAGCTAGAGGCCAAAATCTACAGGTAGGCACTTTGCAAAAAACACCTCTGTTTTCTTTCAAAAAATTGGATGTGTCCACGTTGCGCTTTGGGGCATTTCCTGTCGCGGGCGCTAGGCCTACCCACACAAGTGAGGTATCATTTTTATCGGGAGACTTGGGGGAACGCTGGGTGGAAGGAAATTCGTGGCTCCTCTCAGATTCCAGAACTTTCTGCCACAGAAATGTGAGGAACATGTGTTTTTTTGGCCAAATTTTGAGGTTTGCAAAGGATTCTGGGTTACAGAACCTGGTCCGAGCCCCACAAGTCACCCCATCTTGGATTCCACTAGGTCTCTAGTTTTCAGAAATGCACAGGTTTGGTAGGTTTCCCGAGGTGCCGGCTGAGCTAGAGGCCAGAGGCCAAAATCTACAGGTAGGCTCTTTGCAAAAAACACCTCTGTTTTCTTTCAAAAAATTGGATGTGTCCACGTTGCGCTTTGGGGCATTTCCTGTCGCGGGCGCTAGGCCTACCCACACAAGTGAGGTATCATTTTTATCGGGAGACTTGGGGGAACGCTGGGTGGAAGGAAATTTATGGCTCCTCTCAGATTCCAGAACTTTCTGCCACAGAAATGTGAGGAACATGTGTTTTTTTAGCCAAATCTTGAGGTTTGCAAAGGATTCTGGGTAACAGAACCTGGTCAGAGCCCCACAAGTCACCCCATCTTGGATTCCCCTAGGTCTCTAGTCAGAAATGCACAGGTTTGGTAGGTTTCCCTAGGTGCCGGCTGAGCTAGAGGCCAAAATCTACAGGTAGGCACTTTGCAAAAAACACCTCTGTTTTCTTTCAAAAAATTGGATGTGTCCACGTTGTGCTTTGGGGCATTTCCTGTCGCGGGCGCTAGGACTACCCACACAAGTGAGGTATCATTTTTATCGGGAGACTTGGGGGAACGCTGGGTGGAAGGAAATTTATGGCTCCTCTCAGATTCCAGAACTTTCTGCCACAGAAATGTGAGGAACATGTGTTTTTTTAGCCAAATCTTGAGGTTTGCAAAGGATTCTGGGTAACAGAACCTGGTCAGAGCCCCACAAGTCACCCCATCTTGGATTCCCCTAGGTCTCTAGTTGTCAGAAATGCACAGGTTTGGTAGGTTTCCCTAGGTGCCGGCTGAGCTAGAGGCCAAAATCTACAGGTAGGCACTTTGCAAAAAACACCTCTGTTTTCTTTCAAAAAATTGGATGTGTCCACGTTGCGCTTTGGGGCATTTCCTGTCGCGGGCGCTAGGCCTACCCACACAAGTGAGGTATCATTTTTATCGGGAGACTTGGGGGAACGCTGGGTGGAAGGAAATTTGTGGGTCCTCTCAGATTCCAGAACTTTCTGCCACAGAAATGTGAGGAACATGTGTTTTTTTTGCCAAATTTGGAGGTTTGCAAAGGATTCTGGGTTACAGAACCTGGTCAGAGCCCCACAAGTCAACCCATCTTGGATTCCCCTAGGTCTCTAGTTTTCAGAAATGCACAGGTTTGGTAGGTTTCCCTAGGTGCCGGCTGAGCTAGAGGTCAAAATCTACAGGTAGGCACTTTGGAAAAAACACCTGTTTTCTTAAAAAAAATTGGATGTGTCCACGTTGCGCTATGAGGCATTTCCTGTCGCGTGCGCTAGGCCTACCCACACAAGTGAGGTATCATTTTTATCGGGAGACTTGGGGGAACGCTGGGTGGAAGGAAATTTGTGGGTCCTCTCAGATTCTAGAACTTTCTGCCACAGAAATTTGAGGAACATATGTTTTTTTTGCCAAATTTGGAGGTTTGCAAAGGATTCTGGGTTACCGAACCTGGTCCGAGCCCCACAAATCACCCCATCTTGGATTCCCCTAGGTCTCTAGTTTTCAGAAATGCACAGGTTTGGTAGGTTTCCCTAGGTGCCGGCTGAGCTAGAGGCCAAAATCTACAGGGAGGCACTTTGCAAAAAACACCTCTGTTTTCTCTAAAAAAATTGGATGTGTCCATGTTGCGCTTTGGGGCATTTCCTGTCGCGGGCGCTGGGCCTACCCACAAAAGTGAGGTATCATTTTTATCGTGAGACTTGGGGAAATGCTGGGTGGAAGGAAATTTGTGGCTTCTCTCAGATTCCAGAACTTTCTACCACAGAAATGTGAGGAACATGTGTTTTTTTAGCCAAATTTTGAGGTTTGCAAAGGATTCTGGGTAACAGAACCTATTCCGAGCCACACAAGTCACCCCATCTTGGATTCCCCTAGGTCTCTAGTTTTCAGAAATGCACAGGTTTGGTAGGTTTCCCTAGGTGCCGGCTGAGCTAGAGGCCAAAATCTACAGGTAGGCACTTTGTAAAAAACACCTCTGTTTTCTTTAAAAAAATTGGATGTGTCCACGTTGCGCTTTGGGGCATTTCCTGTCGCGGGCGCTAGACCTACCCACACAAGTGAGGTATCTTTTTTATCGGGAGACTTGGGGGAACGCTGGGTGGAAGGAAATTCATGGCTCCTCTCAGATTCCAGAACTTTCTGCCACAGAATTGTGAGGAACATGTGTTTTTTTAGCCAAATCTTGAGGTTTGCAAAGGATTCTGGGTAACAGAACCTGGCCAGAGCCCCACAAGTCACCCCATCTTGGATTCCCCTAGGTCTCTAGTTGTCAGAAATGGACAGGTTTGGTAGGTTTCCCTAGGTGCCGGCTGAGCTAGAGGCCAAAATCTACAGGTAGGCACTTTGCAAAAAACACCTCTGTTTTCTTTCCAAAAACTGGATGTGTCCACGTTGCGCTTTGGGGCATTTCCTGTCGTGGGCGCTAGGCCTACCCACACAAGTGAGGTATCATTTTTATCGGGAGACTTGGGGGAACGCTGGGTGGAAGGAAATTTATGGCTCCTCTCAGATTCCAGAATTTTCTGCCACAGAAATGTGAGGAACATGTGTTTTTTTAGCCAAATCTTGAGGTTTGCAAAGGATTCTGGGTAACAGAACCTGGTCAGAGCCCCACAAGTCACCCCATCTTGGATTCCCCTAGGTCTCTAGTTGTCAGAAATGCACAGGTTTGGTAGGTTTCCCTAGGTGCCGGCTGAGCTAGAGGCCATAATCTACAGGTAGGCACTTTGCAAAAAACACCTCTGTTTTCTTTCAAAAAATTGGATGTGTCCACGTTGTGCTTTGGGGCATTTCCTGTCGCGGGCGCTAGGCCTACCCACACAAGTGAGGTATCATTTTTATCGGGAGACTTGGGGGAACGCTGGGTGGAAGGAAATTTGTGGCTCCTCTCAGATTCCAGAACTTTCTGCCACAGAAATGTGAGGAACATGTGTTTTTTTAGCCAAATCTTGAGGTTTGCAAAGGATTCTGGGTAACAGAACCTGTTCCGAGCCCCACAAGTCACCCCATCTTGGATTCCCCTAGGTCTCTAGTTTTCAGAAATGCACAGGTTTGGTAGGTTTCCCTAGGTGCCGGCTGAGCTAGAGGCCAAAATCTACAGGTAGGCACTTTGCAAAAAACACCTCTGTTTTCTTTAAAAAAATTTGGATGTGTCCACGTTGCGCTATGGGGCATTTCCTGTCGCGAGCGCTAGGCCTACCCACACAAGTGAGGTATCATTTTTATCGGGAGACTTGGGGGGAACGCTGGGTGGAAGGAAATTTGTGGGTCCTCTCAGATTCCAGAACTTTCTGCCACAGAAATGTGAGGAACATGTGTTTTTTTAGCCAAATCTTGAGGTTTGCAAAGGATTCTGGGTAACAGAACCTGGTCAGAGCCCCACAAGTCACCCCATCTTGGATTCCCCTAGGTCTCTAGTTGTCAGAAATGCACAGGTTTGGTAGGTTTCCCTAGGTGCCGGCTGAGCTAGAGGCCAAAATCTACAGGTAGGCACTTTGCAAAAAACACCTCTGTTTTCTTTCAAAAAATTGGATGTGTCCACATTGCGCTTTGGGGCATTTCCTGTCGTGGGCACTAGGCCTACCCACACAAGTGAGGTATCATTTTTATCGGGAGACTTGGGGGAACGCTGGGTGGAAGGAAATTTGTGGCTCCTCTCAGATTCCAGAACTTTCTGCCACAGAAATGTGAGGCTTGAGGTTTGCAAAGGATTCTGGGTAACAGAACCTGGTCAGAGCCCCACAAGTCACCCCATCTTGGATTCCCCTAGGTCTTTAGTTTTCAGAAATGCACAGGTTTGGTAGGTTTCCCTAGGTGCCGGCTGAGCTAGAGGCCAAAATCTACAGGTAGGCACTTTGCAAAAAACACCTCTGTTTTCTCTCAAAAAATTGGATGTGTCCACGTTGCGCTTTGGGGCATTTTCTGTCGCGGGCGCTAGGTCTACCCACACAAGTGAGGTATCATTTTTATCGGGAGACTTGGGGGAACGCTGGGTGAAAGGAAATTTGTGGCTCCTCTCAGATTCCAGAACTTTCTACCACAGAAATGTGAGGAACATGTGTTTTTTTAGCCATATTTTGAGGTTTGCAAAGGATTCTGTGTAACAGAACCTGTTCCGAGCCCCTCAAGTCACCCCATCTTGGATTCCCCTAGGTCTCTAGTTTTCAGAAATGCACAGGTTTGGTAGGTTTCCCTAGGTGCCGGCTGAGCTAGAGGCCAAAATCTACAGGTAGGCACTTTGTAAAAAAGACCTCTGTTTTCTTTCTAAAAATTGGATGTGTCCACGTTGCGCTTTGGGGCATTTCCTGTCGCGGGCGATAGACCTACCCACACAAGTGAGGTATCATTTTTATCGGGAGACTTGGGGGAACGCTGGGTGTAAGGAAATTCATGGCTCCTCTCAGATTCCAGAACTTTCTGCCACAGAATTGTGAGGAACATGTGTTTTTTTAGCCAAATCTTGAGGTTTGCAAAGGATTCTGGGTAACAGAACCTAGCCAGAGCCCCACAAGTCACCCCATCTTGGATTCCCCTAGGTCTCTAGTTGTCAGAAATGCACAGGTTTGGTAGGTTTCCCTAGGTGCCGGCTGAGCTAGAGGCCAAAATCTACAGGTAGGCACTTTGCAAAAAACACCTCTGTTTTCTTTCAAAAAATTGGATGTGTCCACGTTGCGCTTTGGGGCATTTCCTGTTGTGGGCGCTAGGCCTACCCACACAAGTGAGGTATCATTTTTATCGGGAGACTTGGGGGAACGCTGGGTTGAAGGAAATTTATGACTCCTCTCAGATTCCAGAATTTTCTGCCACAGAAATGTGAGGAACATGTGTTTTTTTAGCCAAATCTTGAGGTTTGCAAAGGATTCTGGGTAACAGAACCTGGTCAGAGCCCCACAAGTCACCCCATCTTGGATTCCCCTAGGTCTCTAGTTTTCAGAAATGCACAGGTTTGGTAGGTTTCCCTAGGTGCCGGCTGAGCTAGAGGCCAAAATCTACAGGGAGGCACTTTGCAAAAAACACCTCTGTTTTCTCTAAAAAAATTGGATGTGTCCATGTTGCGCTTTGGGGCATTTCCTGTCGCGGGCGCTGGGCCTACCCACAAAAGTGAGGTATCATTTTTATCGTGAGACTTGGGGAAATGCTGGGTGGAAGGAAATTTGTGGCTTCTCTCAGATTCCAGAACTTTCTACCACAGAAATGTGAGGAACATGTGTTTTTTTAGCCAAATTTTGAGGTTTGCAAAGGATTCTGGGTAACAGAACCTATTCCGAGCCACACAAGTCACCCCATCTTGGATTCCCCTAGGTCTCTAGTTTTCAGAAATGCACAGGTTTGGTAGGTTTCCCTAGGTGCCGGCTGAGCTAGAGGCCAAAATCTACAGGTAGGCACTTTGTAAAAAACACCTCTGTTTTCTTTAAAAAAATTGGATGTGTCCACGTTGCGCTTTGGGGCATTTCCTGTCGCGGGCGCTAGACCTACCCACACAAGTGAGGTATCTTTTTTATCGGGAGACTTGGGGGAACGCTGGGTGGAAGGAAATTCATGGCTCCTCTCAGATTCCAGAACTTTCTGCCACAGAATTGTGAGGAACATGTGTTTTTTTAGCCAAATCTTGAGGTTTGCAAAGGATTCTGGGTAACAGAACCTGGCCAGAGCCCCACAAGTCACCCCATCTTGGATTCCCCTAGGTCTCTAGTTGTCAGAAATGGACAGGTTTGGTAGGTTTCCCTAGGTGCCGGCTGAGCTAGAGGCCAAAATCTACAGGTAGGCACTTTGCAAAAAACACCTCTGTTTTCTTTCCAAAAACTGGATGTGTCCACGTTGCGCTTTGGGGCATTTCCTGTCGTGGGCGCTAGGCCTACCCACACAAGTGAGGTATCATTTTTATCGGGAGACTTGGGGGAACGCTGGGTGGAAGGAAATTTATGGCTCCTCTCAGATTCCAGAATTTTCTGCCACAGAAATGTGAGGAACATGTGTTTTTTTAGCCAAATCTTGAGGTTTGCAAAGGATTCTGGGTAACAGAACCTGGTCAGAGCCCCACAAGTCACCCCATCTTGGATTCCCCTAGGTCTCTAGTTGTCAGAAATGCACAGGTTTGGTAGGTTTCCCTAGGTGCCGGCTGAGCTAGAGGCCATAATCTACAGGTAGGCACTTTGCAAAAAACACCTCTGTTTTCTTTCAAAAAATTGGATGTGTCCACGTTGTGCTTTGGGGCATTTCCTGTCGCGGGCGCTAGGCCTACCCACACAAGTGAGGTATCATTTTTATCGGGAGACTTGGGGGAACGCTGGGTGGAAGGAAATTTGTGGCTCCTCTCAGATTCCAGAACTTTCTGCCACAGAAATGTGAGGAACATGTGTTTTTTTAGCCAAATCTTGAGGTTTGCAAAGGATTCTGGGTAACAGAACCTGTTCCGAGCCCCACAAGTCACCCCATCTTGGATTCCCCTAGGTCTCTAGTTTTCAGAAATGCACAGGTTTGGTAGGTTTCCCTAGGTGCCGGCTGAGCTAGAGGCCAAAATCTACAGGTAGGCACTTTGCAAAAAACACCTCTGTTTTCTTTAAAAAAATTTGGATGTGTCCACGTTGCGCTATGGGGCATTTCCTGTCGCGAGCGCTAGGCCTACCCACACAAGTGAGGTATCATTTTTATCGGGAGACTTGGGGGGAACGCTGGGTGGAAGGAAATTTGTGGGTCCTCTCAGATTCCAGAACTTTCTGCCACAGAAATGTGAGGAACATGTGTTTTTTTAGCCAAATCTTGAGGTTTGCAAAGGATTCTGGGTAACAGAACCTGGTCAGAGCCCCACAAGTCACCCCATCTTGGATTCCCCTAGGTCTCTAGTTGTCAGAAATGCACAGGTTTGGTAGGTTTCCCTAGGTGCCGGCTGAGCTAGAGGCCAAAATCTACAGGTAGGCACTTTGCAAAAAACACCTCTGTTTTCTTTCAAAAAATTGGATGTGTCCACATTGCGCTTTGGGGCATTTCCTGTCGTGGGCACTAGGCCTACCCACACAAGTGAGGTATCATTTTTATCGGGAGACTTGGGGGAACGCTGGGTGGAAGGAAATTTGTGGCTCCTCTCAGATTCCAGAACTTTCTGCCACAGAAATGTGAGGCTTGAGGTTTGCAAAGGATTCTGGGTAACAGAACCTGGTCAGAGCCCCACAAGTCACCCCATCTTGGATTCCCCTAGGTCTTTAGTTTTCAGAAATGCACAGGTTTGGTAGGTTTCCCTAGGTGCCGGCTGAGCTAGAGGCCAAAATCTACAGGTAGGCACTTTGCAAAAAACACCTCTGTTTTCTCTCAAAAAATTGGATGTGTCCACGTTGCGCTTTGGGGCATTTTCTGTCGCGGGCGCTAGGTCTACCCACACAAGTGAGGTATCATTTTTATCGGGAGACTTGGGGGAACGCTGGGTGAAAGGAAATTTGTGGCTCCTCTCAGATTCCAGAACTTTCTACCACAGAAATGTGAGGAACATGTGTTTTTTTAGCCATATTTTGAGGTTTGCAAAGGATTCTGTGTAACAGAACCTGTTCCGAGCCCCTCAAGTCACCCCATCTTGGATTCCCCTAGGTCTCTAGTTTTCAGAAATGCACAGGTTTGGTAGGTTTCCCTAGGTGCCGGCTGAGCTAGAGGCCAAAATCTACAGGTAGGCACTTTGTAAAAAAGACCTCTGTTTTCTTTCTAAAAATTGGATGTGTCCACGTTGCGCTTTGGGGCATTTCCTGTCGCGGGCGATAGACCTACCCACACAAGTGAGGTATCATTTTTATCGGGAGACTTGGGGGAACGCTGGGTGTAAGGAAATTCATGGCTCCTCTCAGATTCCAGAACTTTCTGCCACAGAATTGTGAGGAACATGTGTTTTTTTAGCCAAATCTTGAGGTTTGCAAAGGATTCTGGGTAACAGAACCTAGCCAGAGCCCCACAAGTCACCCCATCTTGGATTCCCCTAGGTCTCTAGTTGTCAGAAATGCACAGGTTTGGTAGGTTTCCCTAGGTGCCGGCTGAGCTAGAGGCCAAAATCTACAGGTAGGCACTTTGCAAAAAACACCTCTGTTTTCTTTCAAAAAATTGGATGTGTCCACGTTGCGCTTTGGGGCATTTCCTGTTGTGGGCGCTAGGCCTACCCACACAAGTGAGGTATCATTTTTATCGGGAGACTTGGGGGAACGCTGGGTTGAAGGAAATTTATGACTCCTCTCAGATTCCAGAATTTTCTGCCACAGAAATGTGAGGAACATGTGTTTTTTTAGCCAAATCTTGAGGTTTGCAAAGGATTCTGGGTAACAGAACCTGGTCAGAGCCCCACAAGTCACCCCATCTTGGATTCCCCTAGGTCTCTAGTTGTCAGAAATGCACAGGTTTGGTAGGTTTCCCTAGGTGCCGGCTGAGCTAGAGGCCAAAATCTACAGGTAGGCACTTTGCAAAAAACACCTCTGTTTTCTTTCAAAAAATTGGATGTGTCCACGTTGCGCTTTGGGGCATTTCCTGTCGCGGGCGCTAGGCCTACCCACACAAGTGAGGTATCATTTTTATCGGGAGACTTGGGGGAACGCTGGGTGGAAGGAAATTTGTGGCTCCTCTCAGATTCCAGAACTTTCTGCCACAGAAATGTGAGGAACATGTGTTTTTTTTGCCAAATCTTGAGGTTTGCAAAGGACTCTGGGTAACAGAACCTGGTCAGAGCCCCACAAGTCACCCCATCTTGGATTCCCCTAGGTCTCTAGTTTTCAGAAATGCACAGGTTTGGTAGGTTTCCCTAAGTGCCGGCTGAGCTAGAGGCCAAAATCTACAGGTAGGCACTTTGCAAAAAACACCTCTGTTTTCTCTCAAAAAATTGGATGTGTCCACGTTGCGCTTTGGGGCATTTTCTGTCGCGGGCGCTAGGTCTACCCACACAAGTGAGGTATCATTTTTATCGGGAGACTTGGGGGAACGCTGGGTGGAAGGAAATTTGTGGCTCCTCTCAGATTCCAGAACTTTCTACCACAGAAATGTGAGGAACATGTGTTTTTTTAGCCATATTTTGAGGTTTGCAAAGGATTCTGTGTAACAGAACCTGTTCCGAGCCCCACAAGTCACCCCATCTTGGATTCCCCTAGGTCTCTAGTTTTCAGAAATGCACAGGTTTGGTAGGTTTCCCTAGGTGCCGGCTGAGCTAGAGGCCAAAATCTACAGGGAGGCACTTTGCAAAAAACACCTCTGTTTTCTCTAAAAAAATTGGATGTGTCCATGTTGCGCTTTGGGGCATTTCCTGTCGCGGGTGCTAGGCCTACCCACAAAAGTGAGGTATCATTTTTATCGTGAGACTTGGGTAAATGCTGGGTGGAAGGATATTTGTGGCTTCTCTCAGATTCCAGAACTTTCTACCACAGAAATGTGAGGAACATGTGTTTTTTTAGCCAAATTTTGAGGTTTGCAAAGGATTCTGGGTAACAGAACCTATTCCGAGCCCCACAAGTCACCCCATCTTGGATTCCCCTAGGTCTCTAGTTTTCAGAAATGCACAGGTTTGGTAGGTTTCCCTAGGTGCCGGCTGAGCTAGAGGCCAAAATCTACAGGTAGGCACTTTGTAAAAAACACCTCTGTTTTCTTTAAAAAAATTGGATGTGTCCACGTTGCGCTTTGGGGCATTTCCTGTCGCGGGCGCTAGACCTACCCACACAAGTGAGGTATCTTTTTTATCGGGAGACTTGGGGGAACGCTGGGTGGAAGGAAATTCATGGCTCCTCTCAGATTCCAGAACTTTCTGCCACAGAATTGTGAGGAACATGTGTTTTTTTAGCCAAATCTTGAGGTTTGCAAAGGATTCTGGGTAACAGAACCTGGCCAGAGCCCCACAAGTCACCCCATCTTGGATTCCCCTAGGTCTCTAGTTGTCAGAAATGCACAGGTTTGGTAGGTTTCCCTAGGTGCCGGCTGAGCTAGAGGCCAAAATCTACAGGTAGGCACTTTGCAAAAAACACCTCTGTTTTCTTTCCAAAAACTGGATGTGTCCACGTTGCGCTTTGGGGCATTTCCTGTCGTGGGCGCTAGGCCTACCCACACAAGTGAGGTATCATTTTTATCGGGAGACTTGGGGGAACGCTGGGTGGAAGGAAATTTATGGCTCCTCTCAGATTCCAGAATTTTCTGCCACAGAAATGTGAGGAACATGTGTTTTTTTAGCCAAATCTTGAGGTTTGCAAAGGATTCTGGGTAACAGAACCTGGTCAGAGCCCCACAAGTCACCCCATCTTGGATTCCCCTAGGTCTCTAGTTGTCAGAAATGCACAGGTTTGGTAGGTTTCCCTAGGTGCCGGCTGAGCTAGAGGCCAAAATCTACAGGTAGGCACTTTGCAAAAAACACCTCTGTTTTCTTTCAAAAAATTGGATGTGTCCACGTTGTGCTTTGGGGCATTTCCTGTCGCGGGCGCTAGGCCTACCCACACAAGTGAGGTATCATTTTTATCGGGAGACTTGGGGGAACGCTGGGTGGAAGGAAATTTGTGGCTCCTCTCAGATTCCAGAACTTTCTGCCACAGAAATGTGAGGAACATGTGTTTTTTTAGCCAAATCTTGAGGTTTGCAAAGGATTCTGGGTAACAGAACCTGTTCCGAGCCCCACAAGTCACCCCATCTTGGATTCCCCTAGGTCTCTAGTTTTCAGAAATGCACAGGTTTGGTAGGTTTCCCTAGGTGCCGGCTGAGCTAGAGGCCAAAATCTACAGGTAGGCACTTTGCAAAAAACACCTCTGTTTTCTTTAAAAAAAATTGGATGTGTCCACGTTGCGCTATGGGGCATTTCCTGTCGCGAGCGCTAGGCCTACCCACACAAGTGAGGTATCATTTTTATCGGGAGACTTGGGGGGAATGCTGGGTGGAAGGAAATTTGTGGGTCCTCTCAGATTCCAGAACTTTCTGCCACAGAAATGTGAGGAACATGTGTTTTTTTAGCCAAATCTTGAGGTTTGCAAAGGATTCTGGGTAACAGAACCTGGTCAGAGCCCCACAAGTCACCCCATCTTGGATTCCCCTAGGTCTCTAGTTGTCAGAAATGCACAGGTTTGGTAGGTTTCCCTAGGTGCCGGCTGAGCTAGAGGCCAAAATCTACAGGTAGGCACTTTGCAAAAAACACCTCTGTTTTCTTTCAAAAAATTGGATGTGTCCACATTGCGCTTTGGGGCATTTCCTGTCGTGGGCACTAGGCCTACCCACACAAGTGAGGTATCATTTTTATCGGGAGACTTGGGGGAACGCTGGGTGGAAGGAAATTTGTGGCTCCTCTCAGATTCCAGAACTTTCTGCCACAGAAATGTGAGGCTTGAGGTTTGCAAAGGATTCTGGGTAACAGAACCTGGTCAGAGCCTCACAAGTCACCCCATCTTGGATTCCCCTAGGTCTTTAGTTTTCAGAAATGCACAGGTTTGGTAGGTTTCCCTAGGTGCCGGCTGAGCTAGAGGCCAAAATCTACAGGTAGGCACTTTGCAAAAAACACCTCTGTTTTCTCTCAAAAAATTGGATGTGTCCACGTTGCGCTATGGGGCATTTTCTGTCGCGGGTGCTAGGTCTACCCACACAAGTGAGGTATCATTTTTATCTGGAGACTTGGGGGAACGCTGGGTGGAAGGAAATTTGTGGCTCCTCTCAGATTCCCGAACTTTCTACCACAGAAATGTGAGGAACATGTGTTTTTTTAGCCATATTTTGAGGTTTGCAAAGGATTCTGTGTAACAGAACCTGTTCCGAGCCCCTCAAGTCACCCCATCTTGGATTCCCCTAGGTCTCTAGTTTTCAGAAATGCACAGGTTTGGTAGGTTTCCCTAGGTGCCGGCTGAGCTAGAGGCCAAAATCTACAGGTAGGCACTTTGTAAAAAAGACCTCTGTTTTCTTTCAAAAAATTGGATGTGTCCACGTTGCGCTTTGGGGCATTTCCTGTCGCGGGCGATAGACCTACCCACACAAGTGAGGTATCATTTTTATCGGGAGACTTGGGGGAACGCTGGGTGTAAGGAAATTCATGGCTCCTCTCAGATTCCAGAACTTTCTGCCACAGAATTGTGAGGAACATGTGTTTTTTTAGCCAAATCTTGAGGTTTGCAAAGGATTCTGGGTAACAGAACCTAGCCAGAGCCCCACAAGTCACCCCATCTTGGATTCCCCTAGGTCTCTAGTTGTCAGAAATGCACAGGTTTGGTAGGTTTCCCTAGGTGCCGGCTGAGCTAGAGGCCAAAATCTACAGGTAGGCACTTTGCAAAAAACACCTCTGTTTTCTTTCAAAAAATTGGATGTGTCCACGTTGCGCTTTGGGGCATTTCCTGTCGTGGGCGCTAGGCCTACCCACACAAGTGAGGTATCATTTTTATCGGGAGACTTGGGGGAACGCTGGGTTGAAGGAAATTTATGACTCCTCTCAGATTCCAGAATTTTCTGCCACAGAAATGTGAGGAACATGTGTTTTTTTAGCCAAATCTTGAGGTTTGCAAAGGATTCTGGGTAACAGAACCTGGTCAGAGCCCCACAAGTCACCCCATCTTGGATTCCCCTAGGTCTCTAGTTGTCAGAAATGCACAGGTTTGGTAGGTTTCCCTAGGTGCCGGCTGAGCTAGAGGCCAAAATCTACAGGTAGGCACTTTGCAAAAAACACCTCTGTTTTCTTTAAAAAAATTTGGATGTGTCCACGTTGCGCTATGGGGCATTTCCTGTCGCGAGCGCTAGGCCTACCCACACAAGTGAGGTATCATTTTTATCGGGAGACTTGGGGGGAATGCTGGGTGGAAGGAAATTTGTGGGTCCTCTCAGATTCCAGAACTTTCTGCCACAGAAATGTGAGGAACATGTGTTTTTTTAGCCAAATCTTGAGGTTTGCAAAGGATTCTGGGTAACAGAACCTGGTCAGAGCCCCACAAGTCACCCCATCTTGGATTCCCCTAGGTCTCTAGTTGTCAGAAATGCACAGGTTTGGTAGGTTTCCCTAGGTGCCGGCTGAGCTAGAGGCCAAAATCTACAGGTAGGCACTTTGCAAAAAACACCTCTGTTTTCTTTCAAAAAATTGGATGTGTCCACATTGCGCTTTGGGGCATTTCCTGTCGTGGGCACTAGGCCTACCCACACAAGTGAGGTATCATTTTTATCGGGAGACTTGGGGGAACGCTGGGTGGAAGGAAATTTGTGGCTCCTCTCAGATTCCAGAACTTTCTGCCACAGAAATGTGAGGCTTGAGGTTTGCAAAGGATTCTGGGTAACAGAACCTGGTCAGAGCCTCACAAGTCACCCCATCTTGGATTCCCCTAGGTCTTTAGTTTTCAGAAATGCACAGGTTTGGTAGGTTTCCCTAGGTGCCGGCTGAGCTAGAGGCCAAAATCTACAGGTAGGCACTTTGCAAAAAACACCTCTGTTTTCTCTCAAAAAATTGGATGTGTCCACGTTGCGCTTTGGTGCATTTTCTGTCGCGGGTGCTAGGTCTACCCACACAAGTGAGGTATCATTTTTATCGGGAGACTTGGGGGAACGCTGGGTGGAAGGAAATTTGTGGCTCCTCTCAGATTCCCGAACTTTCTACCACAGAAATGTGAGGAACATGTGTTTTTTTAGCCATATTTTGAGGTTTGCAAAGGATTCTGTGTAACAGAACCTGTTCCGAGCCCCTCAAGTCACCCCATCTTGGATTCCCCTAGGTCTCTAGTTTTCAGAAATGCACAGGTTTGGTAGGTTTCCCTAGGTGCCGGCTGAGCTAGAGGCCAAAATCTACAGGTAGGCACTTTGTAAAAAAGACCTCTGTTTTCTTTCAAAAAATTGGATGTGTCCACGTTGCGCTTTGGGGCATTTCCTGTCGCGGGCGATAGACCTACCCACACAAGTGAGGTATCATTTTTATCGGGAGACTTGGGGGAACGCTGGGTGTAAGGAAATTCATGGCTCCTCTCAGATTCCAGAACTTTCTGCCACAGAATTGTGAGGAACATGTGTTTTTTTAGCCAAATCTTGAGGTTTGCAAAGGATTCTGGGTAACAGAACCTAGCCAGAGCCCCACAAGTCACCCCATCTTGGATTCCCCTAGGTCTCTAGTTGTCAGAAATGCACAGGTTTGGTAGGTTTCCCTAGGTGCCGGCTGAGCTAGAGGCCAAAATCTACAGGTAGGCACTTTGCAAAAAACACCTCTGTTTTCTTTCAAAAAATTGGATGTGTCCACGTTGCGCTTTGGGGCATTTCCTGTCGTGGGCGCTAGGCCTACCCACACAAGTGAGGTATCATTTTTATCGGGAGACTTGGGGGAACGCTGGGTTGAAGGAAATTTATGACTCCTCTCAGATTCCAGAATTTTCTGCCACAGAAATGTGAGGAACATGTGTTTTTTTAGCCAAATCTTGAGGTTTGCAAAGGATTCTGGGTAACAGAACCTGGTCAGAGCCCCACAAGTCACCCCATCTTGGATTCCCCTAGGTCTCTAGTTGTCAGAAATGCACAGGTTTGGTAGGTTTCCCTAGGTGCCGGCTGAGCTAGAGGCCAAAATCTACAGGTAGGCACTTTGCAAAAAACACCTCTGTTTTCTTTCAAAAAATTGGATGTGTCCACGTTGCGCTTTGGGGCATTTCCTGTCGCGGGCGCTAGGCCTACCCACACAAGTGAGGTATCATTTTTATCGGGAGACTTGGGGGAACGCTGGGTGGAAGGAAATTTGTGGCTCCTCTCAGATTCCAGAACTTTCTGCCACAGAAATGTGAGGAACATGTGTTTTTTTTGCCAAATCATGAGGTTTGCAAAGGACTCTGGGTAACAGAACCTGGTCAGAGCCCCCCAAGTCACCCCATCTTGGATTCCCCTAGGTCTCTAGTTGTCAGAAATGCACAGGTTTGGTAGGTTTCCCTAGGTGCCGGCTGAGCTAGAGGCCAAAATCTACAGGTAGGCACTTTGCAAAAAACACCTCTGTTTTCTCTCAAAAAATTGGATGTGTCCACGTTGCGCTTTGGGGCATTTTCTGTCGCGGGCGCTAGGTCTACCCACACAAGTGAGGTATCATTTTTATCTGGAGACTTGGGGGAACGCTGGGTGGAAGGAAATTTGTGGCTCCTCTCAGATTCCAGAACTTTCTACCACATAAATGTGAGGAACATGTGTTTTTTTAGCCATATTTTGAGGTTTGCAAAGGATTCTGTGTAACAGAACCTGTTCCGAGCCCCTCAAGTCACCCCATCTTGGATTCCCCTAGGTCTCTAGTTTTCAGAAATGCACAGGTTTGGTAGGTTTCCCTAGGTGCCGGCTGAGCTAGAGGCCAAAATCTACAGGTAGGCACTTTGTAAAAAAGACCTCTGTTTTCTTTCAAAAAATTGGATGTGTCCACGTTGCGCTTTGGGGCATTTCCTGTTGCGGGCGATAGACCTACCCACACAAGTGAGGTATCATTTTTATCGGGAGACTTGGGGGAACGCTGGGTGTAAGGAAATTCATGGCTCCTCTCAGATTCCAGAACTTTCTGCCACAGAATTGTGAGGAACATGTGTTTTTTTAGCCAAATCTTGAGGTTTGCAAAGGATTCTGGGTAACAGAACCTAGCCAGAGCCCCACAAGTCACCCCATCTTGGATTCCCCTAGGTCTTTAGTTGTCAGAAATGCACAGGTTTGGTAGGTTTCCCTAGGTGCCGGCTGAGCTAGAGGCCAAAATCTACAGGTAGGCACTTTGCAAAAAACACCTCTGTTTTCTTTCAAAAAATTGGATGTGTCCACGTTGCGCTTTGGGGCATTTCCTGTCGTGGGCGCTAGGCCTACCCACACAAGTGAGGTATCATTTTTATCGGGAGACTTGGGGGAACGCTGGGTTGAAGGAAATTTATGACTCCTCTCAGATTCCAGAATTTTCTGCCACAGAAATGTGAGGAACATGTGTTTTTTTAGCCAAATCTTGAGGTTTGCAAAGGATTCTGGGTAACAGAACCTGGTCAGAGCCCCACAAGTCACCCCATCTTGGATTCCCCTAGGTCTCTAGTTGTCAGAAATGCACAGGTTTGGTAGGTTTCCCTAGGTGCCGGCTGAGCTAGAGGCCAAAATCTACAGGTAGGCACTTTGCAAAAAACACCTCTGTTTTCTTTCAAAAAATTGGATGTGTCCACGTTGCGCTTTGGGGCATTTCCTGTCGCGGGCGCTAGGCCTACCCACACAAGTGAGGTATCATTTTTATCGGGAGACTTGGGGGAACGCTGGGTGGAAGGAAATTTGTGGCTCCTCTCAGATTCCAGAACTTTCTGCCACAGAAATGTGAGGAACATGTGTTTTTTTTGCCAAATCTTGAGGTTTGCAAAGGACTCTGGGTAACAGAACCTGGTCAGAGCCCCACAAGTCACCCCATCTTGGATTCCCCTAGGTCTCTAGTTGTCAGAAATGCACAGGTTTGGTAGGTTTCCCTAGGTGCCGGCTGAGCTAGAGGCCAAAATCTACAGGTAGGCACTTTGCAAAAAACACCTCTGTTTTCTCTCAAAAAATTGGATGTGTCCACGTTGCGCTTTGGGGCATTTTCTGTCGCGGGCGCTAGGTCTACCCACACAAGTGAGGTATCATTTTTATCGGGAGACTTGGGGGAACGCTGGGTGGAAGGAAATTTGTGGCTCCTCTCAGATTCCAGAACTTTCTACCACAGAAATGTGAGGAACATGTGTTTTTTTAGCCATATTTTGAAGTTTGCAAAGGATTCTGTGTAACAGAACCTGTTCCGAGCCCCTCAAGACACCCCATCTTGGATTCCCCTAGGTCTCTAGTTTTCAGAAATGCACAGGTTTGGTAGGTTTCCCTAGGTGCCGGCTGAGCTAGAGGCCAAAATCTACAGGTAGGCACTTTGTAAAAAAGACCTCTGTTTTCTTTCAAAAAATTGGATGTGTCCACGTTGCGCTTTGGGGCATTTCCTGTCGCGGGCGATAGACCTACCCACACAAGTGAGGTATCATTTTTATCGGGAGACTTGAGGGAACGCTGGGTGTAAGGAAATTCATGGCTCCTCTCAGATTCCAGAACTTTCTGCCACAGAATTGTGAGGAACATGTGTTTTTTTAGCCAAATCTTGAGGTTTGCAAAAGATTCTGGGTAACAGAACCTAGCCAGAGCCCCACAAGTCACCCCATCTTGGATTCCCCTAGGTCTCTAGTTGTCAGAAATGCACAGGTTTGGTAGGTTTCCCTAGGTGCCGGCTGAGCTAGAGGCCAAAATCTACAGGTAGGCACTTTGCAAAAAACACCTCTGTTTTCTTTCAAAAAATTGGATGTGTCCACGTTGCGCTTTGGGGCATTTCCTGTCGTGGGCGCTAGGCCTACCCACACAAGTGAGGGATCATTTTTATCGGGAGACTTGGGGGAACGCTGGGTTGAAGGAAATTTATGACTCCTCTCAGATTCCAGAATTTTCTGCCACAGAAATGTGAGGAACATGTGTTTTTTTAGCCAAATCTTGAGGTTTGCAAAGGATTCTGGGTAACAGAACCTGGTCAGAGCCCCACAAGTCACCCCATCTTGGATTCCCCTAGGTCTCTAGTTGTCAGAAATGCACAGGTTTGGTAGGTTTCCCTAGGTGCCGGCTGAGCTAGAGGCCAAAATCTACAGGTAGACACTTTGCAAAAAACACCTCTGTTTTCTTTCAAAAAATTGGATGTGTCCACGTTGCGCTTTGGGTCATTTCCTGTCGCGGGCGCTAGGCCTACCCACACAAGTGAGGTATCATTTTTATCGGGAGACTTGGGGGAACGCTGGGTGGAAGGAAATTTGTGGCTCCTCTCAGATTCCAGAACTTTCTGCCACAGAAATGTGAGGAACATGTGTTTTTTTTGCCAAATCTTGAGGTTTGCAAAGGACTCTGGGTAACAGAACCTGGTCAGAGCCCCACAAGTCACCCCATCTTGGATTCCCCTAGGTCTCTAGTTGTCAGAAATGCACAGGTTTGGTAGGTTTCCCTAGGTGCCGGCTGAGCTAGAGGCCAAAATCTACAGGTAGGCACTTTGCAAAAAACACCTCTGTTTTCTTTCAAAAAATTGGATGTGTCCACGTTGCGCTTTGGGGCATTTCCTGTCGCGGGCGCTAGGCCTACCCACACAAGTGAGGTATCGTTTTTATCGGGACACTTGGGGGAACGCTGGGTGGAAGGAAATTTGTGGCTCCTCTCAGATTCCAGAACTTTCTGCCACAGAAATGTGAGGAACATGTGTTTTTTTAGCCAAATCTTGAGGTTTGCAAAGGATTCTGGGTAACAGAACCTGTTCCGAGCCCCACAAGTCACCTCATCTTGGATTCCTCTAGGTCTCTAGTTTTCAGAAATGCACAGGTTTGGTAGGTTTCCCTAGGTGCCGGCTGAGCTAGAGGCCAAAATCTACAGGTAGGCACTTTGCAAAAAACACCTCTGTTTTCTTAAAAAAAAATTGGATGTGTCCACGTTGCGCTATGGGGCATTTCCTGTCGCGAGCGCTAGGCCTACCCACACAAGTGAGGTATCATTTTTATCGGGAGACTTGGGGAACGCTGGGTGGAAGGAAATTTGTGGGTCCTCTCAGATTCCAGAACTTTCTGCCACAGAAATGTGAGGAACATGTGTTTTTTTAGCCAAATCTTGAGGTTTGCAAAGGATTCTGGGTAACAAAACCTGGTCAGAGCCCCTCAAGTCACCCCATCTTGGATTCCCCTAGGTCTCTAGTTGTCAGAAATGCACAGGTTGGTAGGTTTCCCTAGGTGCCGGCTGAGCTAGAGGCCAAAATCTACAGGTAGGCATTTTGCAAAAAACACCTCTGTTTTCTTTCAAAAAATTGGATGTATCCACGTTGCGCTTTGGGGCATTTCCTGTCGCGGGCGCTAGGCCTACCCACACAAGTGAGGTATAATTTTTATCGGGAGACTTGGGGGAACGCTGGGTGGAAGGAAATTTGTGGCTCCTCTCAGATTCCAGAACTTGCTACCACAGAAATGTGAGGAACATGTGTTTTTTAGCCAAATTTTGAGGTATGCAAAGGATTCTGGGTAACAGAACCTGTTCCGAGCCCCACAAGTCACCCCATCTTGGATTCCCCTAGGTCTCTAGTTTTCAGAAATACACAGGTTTGGTAGGTTTCCCTAGGTGCCGGCTGAGCTAGAGGCCAAAATCTACAGGTAGGCACTTTGCAAAAAACACCTCTATTTTCTTTCAAAAAATTGGATGTGTCCACGTTGCGCTTTGGGGCATTTCCTGTCGCGGGCGCTAGGCCTACCCACACAAGTGAGGTATCATTTTTATCGGGAGACTTGGGGGAACGCTGGGTGGAAGGAAATTTGTGGGTCCTCTCAGATTCCAGAACTTTCTGCCACAGAAATGTGAGGAACATGTGTTTTTTTAGCCAAATTTTGAGGTTTGCAAAGGATTCTGGGTTACAGAACCTGGTCCGAGTCCCACAAGTCACCCCATCTTGGATTCCCCTAGGTCTCTAGTTTTCAGAAATGCACAGGTTTGGTAGGTTTCCCTAGGTGCCGGCTGAGCTAGAGGCCAAAATCTACAGGTAGGCACTTTGCAAAAAACACCTCTGTTTTCTCTCAAAAAATTGGATGTGTCCACGTTGCGCTTTGGGGTATTTCCTGTCGCGGGCGCTAGGCCTACCCACACAAGTGAGGTATCATTTTTATCGGGAGACTTGGGGGAACGCTGGGTGGAAGGAAATTCGTGGCTCCTCTCAGATTCCAGAACTTTCTGCCACAGAAATGTGAGGAACATGTGTTTTTTTGGCCAAATTTTGAGGTTTGCAAAGGATTCTGGGTTACAGAACCTGGTCCGAGCCCCACAAGTCACCCCATCTTGGATTCCCCTAGGTCTCTAGTTTTCAGAAATGCACAGGTTTGGTAGGTTTCCCGAGGTGCCGGCTGAGCTAGAGGCCAGAGGCCAAAATCTACAGGTAGGCACTTTGCAAAAAACACCTCTGTTTTCTTTCAAAAAATTGGATGTGTCCACGTTGCGCTTTGGGGCATTTCCTGTCGCGGGCGCTAGGCCTACCCACACAAGTGAGGTATCATTTTTATCGGGAGACTTGGGGGAACGCTGGGTGGAAGGAAATTTGTGGCTCCTCTCAGATTCTAGAACTTTCTGCCACAGAAATGTGAGGCTTGAGGTTTGCAAAGGATTCTGGGTAACAGAACCTGGTCAGAGCCCCACAAGTCACCCCATCTTGGATCCCCCTAGGTCTCTAGTTTTCAGAAATGCACAGGTTTGGTAGGTTTCCCTAGGTGCCGGCTGAGCTAGAGGCCAAAATCTACAGGTAGGCACTTTGCAAAAAACACCTCTGTTTTCTCTCAAAAAATTGGATGTGTCCACGTTGCGCTTTGGGGCATTTCCTGTCGCGGGCGCTAGGTCTACCCACACAAGTGAGGTATCATTTTTATCGGGAGACTTGGGGGAACGCTGGGTGGAAGGAAATTTGTGGCTCCTCTCAGATTCCAGAACTTTCTACCACAGAAATGTGAGGAACATGTGTTTTGTTAGCCATATTTTGATGTTTGCAAAGGATTCTGGGTAACAGAACCTGTTCCGAGCCCCACAAGTCACCCCATCTTGGATTCCCCTAGGTCTCTAGTTTTCAGAAATGCACAGGTTTGGTAGGTTTCCCTAGGTGCCGGCTGAGCTAGAGGCCAAAATCTACAGGTAGGCACTTTGTAAAAAACACCTCTGTTTTCTTTCAAAAAATTGGATGTGTCCACGTTGTGCTTTGGGGCATTTCCTGTCGCGGGCGCTAGACCTACCCACACAAGTGAGGTATCATTTTTATCGGGAGACGTGGGGGAACGCTGGGTGGAAGGAAATTTATGGCTCCTCTCAGATTCCAGAACTTTCTGCCACAGAAATGTGAGGAACATGTGTTTTTTTAGCCAAATCTTGAGGTTTGCAAAGGATTCTGGGTAACAGAACCTGGCCAGAGCCCCACAAGTCACCCCATCTTGGATTCCCCTAGGTCTCTAGTTGTCAGAAATGCACAGGTTTGGTAGGTTTCCCTAGGTGCCGGCTGAGCTAGAGGCCAAAATCTACAGGTAGGCACTTTGCAAAAAACACCTCTGTTTTCTTTCAAAAAATTGGATGTGTCCACGTTGCGCTTTGGGGCATTTCCTGTCGTGGGCGCTAGGCCTACCCACACCATGTGAGGTATCATTTTTATCGGGAGACTTGGGGGAACGCTGGGTGGAAGGAAATTTATGGCTCCTCTCAGATTTCAGAATTTTCTGCCACAGAAATGTGAGGAACATGTGTTTTTTTAGCCAAATCTTGAGGTTTGCAAAGGATTCTGGGTAACAGAAACTGGTCAGAGCCCCACAAGTCACCCCATCTTGGATTCCCCTAGGTCTCTAGTTGTCAGAAATGCACAGGTTTGGTAGGTTTCCCTAGGTGCCGGCTGAGCTAGAGGCCAAAATCTACAGGTAGGCACTTTGCAAAAAACACCTCTGTTTTCTTTCAAAAAATTGGATGTGTCCACGTTGCGCTTTGGGGCATTTCCTGTCGTGGGCGCTAGGCCTACCCACACAAGTGAGGTATCATTTTTATCGGGAGACTTGGGGGAACGCTGGGTGGAAGGACATTTGTGGCTCCTCTCAGATTCCAGAACTTTCTGCCACAGAAATGTGAGGAACATGTGTTTTTTTAGCCAAATCTTGAGGTTTGCAAAGGATTCTGGGTAACAGAACCTGGTCAGAGCCCCACAAGTCACCCCATCTTGGATTCCCCTAGGTCTCTAGTTGTCAGAAATGCACAGGTTTGGTAGGTTTCCCTAGGTGCCGGCTGAGCTAGAGGCCAAAATCTACAGGTAGGCACTTTGCAAAAAACACCTCTGTTTTCTTTAAAAAAAATTGGATGTGTCCACGTTGCGCTATGGGGCATTTCCTGTCGCGAGCGCTAGGCCTACCCACACAAGTGAGGTATCATTTTTATCGGGAGACTTCGGGGAACGCTGGGTGGAAGGAAATTTGTGGGTCCTCTCAGATTCCAGAACTTTCTGCCACAGAAATGTGAGGAACATGTGTTTTTTTAGCCAAATTTGGAGGTTTGCAAAGTATTCTGGGTAACAGAACCTGGCCAGAGCCCCACAAGTCACCCCATCTTGGATTCCCCTAGGTCTCTAGTTGTCAGAAATGCACAGGTTTGGTAGGTTTCCCTAGGTGCCGGCTGAGCTAGAGGCCAAAATCTACAGGTAGGCACTTAACAAAAAACACCTCTGTTTTCTTTCAAAAAATTGGATGTGTCCACGTTGCGCTTTGGGGCATTTCCTGTGGTGGCGCTAGGCCTACCCACACCATGTGAGGTATCATTTTTATCGGGAGACTTGGGGGAACGCTGGGTGGAAGGAAATTTATGGCTCCTCTCAGATTCCAGAATTTTCTGCCACAGAAATGTGAGGAACATGTGTTTTTTAGCCAAATCTTGAGGTTTGCAAAGGATTCTGGGTAACAGAACCTGGTCAGAGCCCCACAAGTCACCCCATCTTGTATTCCCCTAGGTCTCTAGTTGTCAGAAATGCACAGGTTTGGAAGGTTTCCCTAGGTGCCGGCTGAGCTAGAGGCCAAAATCTACAGGTAGGCACTTTGCAAAAAACACCTCTGTTTTCTTTCAAAAAATTGGATGTGTCCACGTTGCGCTTTGGGGCATTTCCTGTCGCGGGCGCTAGGCCTACCCACACAAGTGAGGTATCATTTTTATCGGGAGACTTGGGGGAACGCTGGGTGGAAGGACATTTGTGGCTCCTCTCAGATTCCATAACTTTCTGCCACAGAAATGTGAGGAACATGTGTTTTTTTAGCCAAATCTTGAGGTTTGCAAAGGATTCTGGGTAATAGAACCTGGTCAGAGCCCCACAAGTCACCCCATCTTGGATTCCCCTAGGTCTCTAGTTGTCAGAAATGCACAGGTTTGGTAGGTTTCCCTAGGTGCGGGCTGAGCTAGAGGCCAAAATCTACAGGTAGGCACTTTGCAAAAAACACCTCTGTTTTCTTTCAAAAAATTGGATGTGTCCACGTTGCGCTTTGGGGCATTTCCTGTCGCGGGCGCTAGGCCTACCCACACAAGTGAGGTATCATTTTTATCGGGAGACTTGGGGGAACGCTGGGTGGAAGGAAATTTGTGGGTCCTCTCAGATTCCAGAACTTTCTGCCACAGAAATGTGAGGAACATGTGTTTTTTTAGCCAAATTTGGACCGTTTGCAAAGGATTCTGGGTTACAGAACCTGGTCCAAGCCCCACAAGTCACCCCATCTTGGATTCCCCTAGGTCTCTAGTTTTCAGAAATGCACAGGTTTGGTAGGTTTCCCTAGGTGCCGGCTGAGCTAGAGGCCAAAATCTACAGTTAGGCACTTTGTAAAAAACACCTCTGTTTTCTTTCAAAAAATTGGATGTGTCCACGTTGCGCTTTGGGGCATTTCCTGTCGCGGGCGCTAGACCTACCCACACAAGTGAGGTATCATTTTTATCGGGAGACTTGGGGGAACGCTGGGTGGAAGGAAATTTATGGCTCCTCTCAGATTCCAGAACTTTCTGCCACAGAAATGTGAGGAACATGTGTTTTTTTAGCCAAATCTTGAGGTTTGCAAAGGATTCTAGGTAACAGAACCTGGCCAGAGCCCCACAAGTCACCCCATCTTGGATTCCCCTAGGTCTCTAGGTGTCAGAAATGCACAGGTTTGGTAGGTTTCCCTAGGTGCCGGCTGAGCTAGAGGCCAAAATCTACAGGTAGGCACTTTGCAAAAAACACCTCTGTTTTCTTTCAAAAAATTGGATGTGTCCACGTTGCGCTTTGGGGCATTTCCTGTCGTGGGCGCTAGACCTACCCACACCATGTGAGGTATCATTTTTATCGGGAGACTTGGGGGAACGCTGGGTGGAAGGAAATTCATGGCTCCTCTCAGATTCCAGAATTTTCTGCCACAGAAATGTGAGAAACATGTGTTTTTTTAGCCAAATCTTGAGGTTTGCAAAGGATTCTGGGTAACAGAACCTGGTCAGAGCCCCACAAGTCACCCCATCTTGGATTCCCCTAGGTCTCTAGTTGTCAGAAATGCACAGGTTTGGTAGGTTTCCCTAGGTGCCGGCTGAGCTAGAGGCCAAAATCTACAGGTAGGCACTTTGCAAAAAACACCTCTGTTTTCTTTCAAAAAATTGGATGTGTCCACGTTGCGCTTTGGGGCATTTCCTGTCGCGGGCGCTAGGCCTACCCACACAAGTGAGGTATCATTTTTATCGGGAGACTTGGGGGAACGCTGGGTGGAAGGACATTTGTGGCTCCTCTCAGATTCCAGAACTTTCTGCCACAGAAATGTGAGGAACATGTGTTTTTTTAGCCAAATCTAGAGGTTTGCAAAGGATTCTGGGTAACAAAACCTGGTCAGAGCCCCACAAGTCACCCCATCTTGGATTCCCCTAGGTCTCTAGTTGTCAGAAATGCACAGGTTTGGTAGGTTTCCCTAGGTGCCGGCTGAGCTAGAGGCCAAAATCTACAGGTAGGCACTTTGCGAAAAACACCTCTGTTTTCTTTAAAAAAAATTGGAAGTGTCCACGTTGCGCTATGGGGCATTTCCTGTCGCGAGCGCTAGGCCTACCCACACAAGTGAGGTATCATTTTTATCGGGAGACTTGGGGGAACGCTGGGTGGAAGGAAATTTGTGGGTCCTCTCAGATTCCAGAACTTTCTGCCACAGAAATGTGAGGAACATGTGTTTTTTTAGCCAAATTTGGACCGTTTGCAAAGGATTCTGGGTTACAGAACCTGGTCCAAGCCCCACAAGTCACCCCATCTTGGATTCCCCTAGGTCTCTAGTTTTCAGAAATGCACAGGTTTGGTAGGTTTCCCTAGGTGCCGGCTGAGCTAGAGGCCAAAATCTACAGGTAGGCACTTTGCAAAAAACACCTCTGTTTTCTTTCAAAAAATTGGATGTGTCCACGTTGCGCTTTGGGGCATTTCCTGTCGCGGGCGCTAGGCCTACCCACACAAGTGAGGTATCATTTTTATCGGGAGACTTGGGGGAACGCTGGGTGGAAGGACATTTGTGTCTCCTCTCAGATTCCAGAACTTTCTGCCACAGAAATGTGAGGAACATGTGTTTTTTTAGCCAAATCTAGAGGTTTGCAAAGGATTCTGGGTAACAAAACCTGGTCAGAGCCCCACAAGTCACCCCATCTTGGATTCCCCTAGGTCTCTAGTTTTCAGAAATGCACAGGTTCGGTAGGTTTCCCTAGGTGCCGGCTGAGCTAGAGGCCAAAATCTACAGGTAGGCACTTTGCAAAAAACACCTCTGTTTTCTCTCAAAAAATTGGATGTGTCCACGTTGCGCTTTGGGGTATTTCCTGTCGCGGGCGCTAGGCCTACCCACACAAGTGAGGTATCATTTTTATCGGGAGACTTGGGGGAACGCTGGGTGGAAGGAAATTTATGGCTCCTCTCAGATTCCAGAACTTTCTGCCACAGAAATGTGAGGAACATGTGTTTTTTTAGCCAAATCTTGAGGTTTGCAAAGGATTCTGGGTAACAGAACCTGGTCAGAGCCCTACAAGTCACCCCATCTTGGATTCCCCTAGGTCTCTAGTTGTCAGAAATGCACAGGTTTGGTAGGTTTCCCTAGGTGCCGGCTGAGCTAGAGGCCAAAATCTACAGTTAGGCACTTTGTAAAAAACACCTCTGTTTTCTTTCAAAAAATTGGATGTGTCCACGTTGCGCTTTGGGGCATTTCCTGTCGCGGGCGCTAGACCTACCCACACAAGTGAGGTATCATTTTTATCGGGAGACTTGGGGGAACGCTGGGTGGAAGGAAATTTATGGCTCCTCTCAGATTCCAGAACTTTCTGCCACAGAAATGTGAGGAACATGTTTTTTTTTAGCCAAATCTTGAGGTTTGCAAAGGATTCTAGGTAACAGGACCTGGCCAGAGCCCCACAAGTCACCCCATCTTGGATTCCCCTAGGTCTCTAGGTGTCAGAAATGCACAGGTTTGGTAGGTTTCCCTAGGTGCCGGCTGAGCTAGAGGCCAAAATCTACAGGTAGGCACTTTGCAAAAAACACCTCTGTTTTCTTTCAAAAAATTGGATGTGTCCACGTTGCGCTTTGGGGCATTTCCTGTCGTGGGCGCTAGACCTACCCACACCATGTGAGGTATCATTTTTATCGGGAGACTTGGGGGAACGCTGGGTGGAAGGAAATTCATGGCTCCTCTCAGATTTCAGAATTTTCTGCCACAGAAATGTGAGAAACATGTGTTTTTTTAGCCAAATCTTGAGGTTTGCAAAGGATTCTGGGTAACAGAACCTGGTCAGAGCCCCACAAGTCACCCCATCTTGGATTCCCCTAGGTCTCTAGTTGTCAGAAATGCACAGGTTTGGTAGGTTTCCCTAGGTGCCGGCTGAGCTAGAGGCCAAAATCTACAGGTAGGCACTTTGCAAAAAACACCTCTGTTTTCTTTCAAAAAATTGGATGTGTCCACGTTGCGCTTTGGGGCATTTCCTGTCGCGGGCGCTAGGCCTACCCACACAAGTGAGGTATCATTTTTATCGGGAGACTTGGGGGAACGCTGGGTGGAAGGACATTTGTGGCTCCTCTCAGATTCCAGAACTTTCTGCCACAGAAATGTGAGGAACATGTGTTTTTTTAGCCAAATCTAGAGGTTTGCAAAGGATTCTGGGTAACAAAACCTGGTCAGAGCCCCACAAGTCACCCCATCTTGGATTCCCCTAGGTCTCTAGTTGTCAGAAATGCACAGGTTTGGTAGGTTTCCCTAGGTGCCGGCTGAGCTAGAGGCCAAAATCTACAGGTAGGCACTTTGCAAAAAACACCTCTGTTTTCTTAAAAAAAATTTGGAAGTGTCCACGTTGCACTATGGGGCATTTCCTGTCGCGAGCGCTAGGCCTACCCACACAAGTGAGGTATCATTTTTATCGGGAGACTTGGGGGAACGCTGGGTGGAAGGAAATTTGTGGGTCCTCTCAGATTCCAGAACTTTCTGCCACAGAAATGTGAGGAACATGTGTTTTTTTAGCCAAATTTGGAGGTTTGCAAAGGATTCTGGGTAACAGAACCTGGCCAGAGCCCCACAAGTCACCCCATCTTGGATTCCCCTAGGTCTCTAGTTGTCAGAAATGCACAGGTTGGTAGGTTTCCCTAGGTGCCGGCTGAGCTTGAGGCCAAAATCTACAGGTAGGCATTTTGCAAAAAACACCTCTGTTTTCTTTCAAAAAATTGGATGTATCCACGTTGCGCTTTGGGGCATTTCCTGTCGCGGGCGCTAGGCCTACCCACACAAGTGAGGTATCATTTTTATCGGGAGACTTGGGGGAACGCTGGGTGGAAGGAAATTTGTGGCTCCTCTCAGATTCCAGAACTTGCTACCACAGAAATGTGAGGAACATGTGTTTTTTAGCCAAATTTTGAGGTATGCAAAGGATTCTGGGTAACAGAACCTGTTCCGAGCCCCACAAGTCACCCCATCTTGGATTCCCCTAGGTCTCTAGTTTTCAGAAATACACAGGTTTGGTAGGTTTCCCTAGGTGCCGGCTGAGCTAGAGGCCAAAATCTACAGGTAGGCACTTTGCAAAAAACACCTCTGTTTTCTTTCAAAAAATTGGATGTGTCCACATTGCGCTTTGGGGCATTTCCTGTCGCGGCGCTAGGCCTACCCACACAAGTGAGGTATAATTTTTATCGGGAGACTTGGGGGAACGCTGGGTAAAAGGAAATTTGTGGCTCCTCTCAGATTCCAGAACTTTCTGCCACAGAAATGTGAGGAACATGTGTTTTTTTAGCCAAATCTTGAGGTTTGCAAAGGATTCTGGGTAACAGAACCTGGCCAGAGCCCCACAAGTCACCCCATCTTGGATTCCCCTAGGTCTCTAGTTTTCAGAAATGCACAGGTTTGGAAGGTTTCCCTAGGTGCCGGCTGAGCTAGAGGCCAAAATCTACAGGTAGGCACTTTGCAAAAAACACCTCTGTTTTCTTTCAAAAAATTGGATGTGTCCACGTTGCGCTTTGGGGCTTTTCCTGTCGCGGGCGCTAGGCCTACCCACACAAGTGAGGTATCATTTTTATCGGGAGACTTGGGGGAACGCTGGGTGGAAGGACATTTGTGGCTCCTCTCAGATTCCAGAACTTTCTGCCACAGAAATGTGAGGAACACGTGTTTTTTTAGCCAAATCTTGAGGTTTGCAAAGGATTCTGGGTAATAGAACCTGGCCAGAGCCCCACAAGTCACCCCATCTTGGATTCCCCTAGGTCTCTAGTTTTCAGAAATGCACAGGTTTGGTAGGTTTCCCTAGGTGCCGGCTGAGCTAGAGGCCAAAATCTACAGGTAGGCACTTTGTAAAAAACACCTCTGTTTTCTTTCAAAAAATTGGATGTGTCCACGTTGCGCTTTGGGGCATTTCCTGTCGCGGGCGCTAGACCTACCCACACAAGTGAGGTATCATTTTTATCGGGAGACTTGGGGGAACGCTGGGTGGAAGGAAATTTATGGCTCCTCTCAGATTCCAGAACTTTCTGCCACAGAAATGTGAGGAACATGTGTTTTTTTAGCCAAATCTTGAGGTTTGCAAAGGATTCTGGGTAACAGAACCTGGCCAGAGCCCCACAAGTCACCCCATCTTGGATTCCCCTAGGTCTCTAGTTGTCAGAAATGCACAGGTTTGGTAGGTTTCCCTAGGTGCCGGCTGAGCTAGAGGCCAAAATCTACAGGTAGGCACTTTGCAAAAAACACCTCTGTTTTCTTTCAAAAAATTGGATGTGTCCACGTTGCGCTTTGGGGCATTTCCTGTCGTGGGCGCTAGGCCTACCCACACCATGTGAGGTATCATTTTTATCGGGAGACTTGGGGGAACGCTGGGTGGAAGGAAATTTATGGCTCCTCTCAGATTTCAGAATTTTCTGCCACAGAAATGTGAGGAACATGTGTTTTTTTAGCCAAATCTTGAGGTTTGCAAAGGATTCTGGGTAACAGAAACTGGTCAGAGCCCCACAAGTCACCCCATCTTGGATTCCCCTAGGTCTCTAGTTGTCAGAAATTCACAGGTTTGGTAGGTTTCCCTAGGTGCCGGCTGAGCTAGAGGCCAAAATCTTCAGGTAGGCACTTTGCAAAAAACACCTCTGTTTTCTTTCAAAAAATTGGATGTGTCCACGTTGCGCTTTGGGGCATTTCCTGTCGTGGGCGCTAGGCCTACCCACACAAGTGAGGTATCATTTTTATCGGGAGACTTGGGGGAACACTGGGTGGAAGGACATTTGTGGCTCCTCTCAGATTCCAGAACTTTCTGCCACAGAAATGTGAGGAACATGTGTTTTTTTAGCCAAATCTTGAGGTTTGCAAAGGATTCTGGGTAACAGAACCTGGTCAGAGCCCCACAAGTCACCCCATCTTGGATTCCCCTAGGTCTCTAGTTGTCAGAAATGCACAGGTTTGGTAGGTTTCCCTAGGTGCCGGCTGAGCTAGAGGCCAAAATCTACAGGTAGGCACTTTGCAAAAAACACCTCTGTTTTCTTTAAAAAAAACTGGATGTGTCCACGTTGCGCTATGGGGCATTTCCTGTCGAGAGCGCTAGGCCTACCCACACAAGTGAGGTATCATTTTTATCGGGAGACTTCGGGGAACGCTGGGTGGAAGGAAATTTGTGGGTCCTCTCAGATTCCAGAACTTTCTGCCACAGAAATGTGAGGAACATGTGTTTTTTTAGCCAAATTTGGAGGTTTGCAAAGGATTCTGGGTAACAGAACCTGGCCAGAGCCCCACAAGTCACCCCATCTTGGATTCCCCTAGGTCTCTAGTTGTCAGAAATGCACAGGTTGGTAGGTTTCCCTAGGTGCCGGCTGAGCTTGAGGCCAAAATCTACAGGTAGGCATTTTGCAAAAAACACCTCTGTTTTCTTTCAAAAAATTGGATGTATCCACGTTGCGCTTTGGGGCATTTCCTGTCGCGGGCGCTAGGCCTACCCACACAAGTGAGGTATCATTTTTATCGGGAGACTTGGGGGAACGCTGGGTGGAAGGAAATTTGTGGCTCCTCTCAGATTCCAGAACTTGCTACCACAGAAATGTGAGGAACATGTGTTTTTTAGCCAAATTTTGAGGTATGCAAAGGATTCTGGGTAACAGAACCTGTTCCGAGCCCCACAAGTCACCCCATCTTGGATTCCCCTAGGTCTCTAGTTTTCAGAAATACACAGGTTTGGTAGGTTTCCCTAGGTGCCGGCTGAGCTAGAGGCCAAAATCTACAGGTAGGCACTTTGCAAAAAACACCTCTGTTTTCTTTCAAAAAATTGGATGTGTCCACATTGCGCTTTGGGGCATTTCCTGTCGCGGCGCTAGGCCTACCCACACAAGTGAGGTATAATTTTTATCGGGAGACTTGGGGGAACGCTGGGTAAAAGGAAATTTGTGGCTCCTCTCAGATTCCAGAACTTTCTGCCACAGAAATGTGAGGAACATGTGTTTTTTTAGCCAAATCTTGAGGTTTGCAAAGGATTCTGGGTAACAGAACCTGGCCAGAGCCCCACAAGTCACCCCATCTTGGATTCCCCTAGGTCTCTAGTTTTCAGAAATGCACAGGTTTGGAAGGTTTCCCTAGGTGCCGGCTGAGCTAGAGGCCAAAATCTACAGGTAGGCACTTTGCAAAAAACACCTCTGTTTTCTTTCAAAAAATTGGATGTGTCCACGTTGCGCTTTGAGGCTTTTCCTGTCGCGGGCGCTAGGCCTACCCACACAAGTGAGGTATCATTTTTATCGGGAGACTTGGGGGAACGCTGGGTGGAAGGACATTTGTGGCTCCTCTCAGATTCCAGAACTTTCTGCCACAGAAATGTGAGGAACACGTGTTTTTTTAGCCAAATCTTGAGGTTTGCAAAGGATTCTGGGTAATAGAACCTGGCCAGAGCCCCACAAGTCACCCCATCTTGGATTCCCCTAGGTCTCTAGTTTTCAGAAATGCACAGGTTTGGTAGGTTTCCCTAGGTGCCGGCTGAGCTAGAGGCCAAAATCTACAGGTAGGCACTTTGTAAAAAACACCTGTTTTCTTTCAAAAAATTGGATGTGTCCACGTTGCGCTTTGGGGCATTTCCTGTCGCGGGCGCTAGACCTACCCACACAAGTGAGGTATCATTTTTATCGGGAGACTTGGGGGAACGCTGGGTGGAAGGAAATTTATGGCTCCTCTCAGATTCCAGAACTTTCTGCCACAGAAATGTGAGGAACATGTGTTTTTTTAGCCAAATCTTGAGGTTTGCAAAGGATTCTGGGTAACAGAAACTGGTCAGAGCCCCACAAGTCACCCCATCTTGGATTCCCCTAGGTCTCTAGTTGTCAGAAATGCACAGGTTTGGTAGGTTTCCCTAGGTGCCGGCTGAGCTAGAGGCCAAAATCTTCAGGTAGGCACTTTGCAAAAAACACCTCTGTTTTCTTTCAAAAAATTGGATGTGTCCACGTTGCGCTTTGGGGCATTTCCTGTCGTGGGCGCTAGGCCTACCCACACAAGCGAGGTATCATTTTTATCGGGAGACTTGGGGGAACACTGGGTGGAAGGACATTTGTGGCTCCTCTCAGATTCCAGAACTTTCTGCCACAGAAATGTGAGGAACATGTGTTTTTTTAGCCAAATCTTGAGGTTTGCAAAGGATTCTGGGTAACAGAACCTGGTCAGAGCCCCACAAGTCACCCCATCTTGGATTCCCCTAGGTCTCTAGTTGTCAGAAATGCACAGGTTTGGTAGGTTTCCCTAGGTGCCGGCTGAGCTAGAGGCCAAAATCTACAGGTAGGCACTTTGCAAAAAACACCTCTGTTTTCTTTAAAAAAAACTGGATGTGTCCACGTTGCGCTATGGGGCATTTCCTGTCGCGAGCGCTAGGCCTACCCACACAAGTGAGGTATCATTTTTATCGGGAGACTTCGGGGAACGCTGGGTGGAAGGAAATTTGTGGGTCCTCTCAGATTCCAGAACTTTCTGCCACAGAAATGTGAGGAACATGTGTTTTTTTAGCCAAATTTGGAGGTTTGCAAAGTATTCTGGGTAACAGAACCTGGCCAGAGCCCCACAAGTCACCCCATCTTGGACTCCCCTAGGTCTCTAGTTGTCAGAAATGCACAGGTTTGGTAGGTTTCCCTAGGTGCCGGCTGAGCTAGAGGCCAAAATCTACAGGTAGGCACTTTGCAAAAAACACCTCTGTTTTCTTTCAAAAAATTGGATGTGTCCACGTTGCGCTTTGGGGCATTTCCTGTGGTGGCGCTAGGCCTACCCACACCATGTGAGGTATCATTTTTATAGGGAGACTTGGGGGAACGCTGGGTGGAAGGAAATTTATGGCTCCTCTCAGATTCCAGAATTTTCTGCCACAGAAATGTGAGGAACATGTGTTTTTTAGCCAAATCTTGAGGTTTGCAAAGGATTCTGGGTAACAGAACCTGGTCAGAGCCCCACAAGTCACCCCATCTTGGATTCCCCTAGGTCTCTAGTTGTCAGAAATGCACAGGTTTGGAAGGTTTCCCTAGGTGCCGGCTGAGCTAGAGGCCAAAATCTACAGGTAGGCACTTTGTAAAAAACACCTCTGTTTTCTTTCAAAAAATTGGATGTGTCCACGTTGCGCTTTGGGGCATTTCCTGTCGCGGGCGCTAGACCTACCCACACAAGTGAGGTATCATTTTTATCGGGAGACTTGGGGGAACGCTGGGTGGAAGGAAATTTATGGCTCCTCTCAGATTCCAGAACTTTCTGCCACAGAAATGTGAGGAACATGTGTTTTTTTAGCCAAATCTTGAGGTTTGCAAAGGATTCTGGGTAACAGAAACTGGTCAGAGCCCCACAAGTCACCCCATCTTGGATTCCCCTAGGTCTCTAGTTGTCAGAAATGCACAGGTTTGGTAGGTTTCCCTAGGTGCCGGCTGAGCTAGAGGCCAAAATCTTCAGGTAGGCACTTTGCAAAAAACACCTCTGTTTTCTTTCAAAAAATTGGATGTGTCCACGTTGCGCTTTGGGGCATTTCCTGTCGTGGGCGCTAGGCCTACCCACACAAGCGAGGTATCATTTTTATCGGGAGACTTGGGGGAACACTGGGTGGAAGGACATTTGTGGCTCCTCTCAGATTCCAGAACTTTCTGCCACAGAAATGTGAGGAACATGTGTTTTTTTAGCCAAATCTTGAGGTTTGCAAAGGATTCTGGGTAACAGAACCTGGTCAGAGCCCCACAAGTCACCCCATCTTGGATTCCCCTAGGTCTCTAGTTGTCAGAAATGCACAGGTTTGGTAGGTTTCCCTAGGTGCCGGCTGAGCTAGAGGCCAAAATCTACAGGTAGGCACTTTGCAAAAAACACCTCTGTTTTCTTTAAAAAAAACTGGATGTGTCCACGTTGCGCTATGGGGCATTTCCTGTCGCGAGCGCTAGGCCTACCCACACAAGTGAGGTATCATTTTTATCGGGAGACTTCGGGGAACGCTGGGTGGAAGGAAATTTGTGGGTCCTCTCAGATTCCAGAACTTTCTGCCACAGAAATGTGAGGAACATGTGTTTTTTTAGCCAAATTTGGAGGTTTGCAAAGTATTCTGGGTAACAGAACCTGGCCAGAGCCCCACAAGTCACCCCATCTGGGACTCCCCTAGGTCTCTAGTTGTCAGAAATGCACAGGTTTGGTAGGTTTCCCTAGGTGCCGGCTGAGCTAGAGGCCAAAATCTACAGGTAGGCACTTTGCAAAAAACACCTCTGTTTTCTTTCAAAAAATTGGATGTGTCCACGTTGCGCTTTGGGGCATTTCCTGTGGTGGCGCTAGGCCTACCCACACCATGTGAGGTATCATTTTTATAGGGAGACTTGGGGGAACGCTGGGTGGAAGGAAATTTATGGCTCCTCTCAGATTCCAGAATTTTCTGCCACAGAAATGTGAGGAACATGTGTTTTTTAGCCAAATCTTGAGGTTTGCAAAGGATTCTGGGTAACAGAACCTGGTCAGAGCCCCACAAGTCACCCCATCTTGGATTCCCCTAGGTCTCTAGTTGTCAGAAATGCACAGGTTTGGAAGGTTTCCCTAGGTGCCGGCTGAGCTAGAGGCCAAAATCTACAGGTAGGCACTTTGCAAAAAACACCTCTGTTTTCTTTCAAAAAATTGGATGTGTCCACGTTGCGCTTTGGGGCATTTCCTGTCACGGGCGCTAGGCCTACCCACACAAGTGAGGTACCATTTTTATCGGGAGACTTGGGGGAACGCTGGGTGGAAGGACATTTGTGGCTCCTCTCAGATTCCAGAACTTTCTGCCACAGAAATGTGAGGAACATGTGTTTTTTTAGCCAAATCTTGAGGTCTGCAAAGGATTCTGTGTAATAGAACCTGGTCAGAGCCCCACAAGTCACCCCATCTTGGATTCCCCTAGGTCTCTAGTTGTCAGAAATGCACAGGTTTGGTAGGTTTCCCTAGGTGCCGGCTGAGCTAGAGGCCAAAATCTACAGGTAGGCACTTTGCAAAAAACACCTCTGTTTTCTTTCAAAAAATTGGATGTGTCCACGTTGCGCTTTGGGGCATTTCCTGTCGCGGGCGCTAGGCCTACCCACACAAGTGAGGTATCATTTTTATCGGGAGACTTGGGGGAACGCTGGGTGGAAGGAAATTTGTGGGTCCTCTCAGATTCCAGAACTTTCTGCCACAGAAATGTGAGGAACATGTGTTTTTTTAGCCAAATTTGGACCGTTTGCAAAGGATTCTGGGTTACAGAACCTGGTCCAAGCCCCACAAGTCACCCCATCTTGGATTCCCCTAGGTCTCTAGTTTTCAGAAATGCACAGGTTTGGTAGGTTTCCCTAGGTGCCGGCTGAGCTAGAGGCCAAAATCTACAGTTAGGCACTTTGTAAAAAACACCTCTGTTTTCTTTCAAAAAATTGGATGTGTCCACGTTGCGCTTTGGGGCATTTCCTGTCGCGGGCGCTAGACCTACCCACACAAGTGAGGTATCATTTTTATCGGGAGACTTGGGGGAACGCTGGGTGGAAGGAAATTTATGGCTCCTCTCAGATTCCAGAACTTTCTGCCACAGAAATGTGAGGAACATGTGTTTTTTTATCCAAATCTTAAGGTTTACAAAGGATTCTAGGTAACAGAACCTGGCCAGAGCCCCACAAGTCACCCCATCTTGGATTCCCCTAGGTCTCTAGGTGTCAGAAATGCACAGGTTTGGTAGGTTTCCCTAGGTGCCGGCTGAGCTAGAGGCCAAAATCTACAGGTAGGCACTTTGCAAAAAACACCTCTGTTTTCTTTCAAAAAATTGGATGTGTCCACGTTGCGCTTTGGGGCATTTCCTGTCGTGGGCGCTAGACCTACCCACACCATGTGAGGTATCATTTTTATCGGGAGACTTGGGGGAACGCTGGGTGGAAGGAAATTCATGGCTCCTCTCAGATTCCAGAATTTTCTGCCACAGAAATGTGAGGAACATGTGTTTTTTTAGCCAAATCTTGAGGTTTGCAAAGGATTCTGGGTAACAGAACCTGGTCAGAGCCCCACAAGTCACCCCATCTTGGATTCCCCTAGGTCTCTAGTTGTCAGAAATGCACAGGTTTGGTAGGTTTCCCTAGGTGCCGGCTGAGCTAGAGGCCAAAATCTACAGGTAGGCACTTTGCAAAAAACACCTCTGTTTTCTTTCAAAAAATTGGATGTGTCCACGTTGCGCTTTGGGGCATTTCCTGTCGCGGGCGCTAGGCCTACCCACACAAGTGAGGTATCATTTTTATCGGGAGACTTGGGGGAACGCTGGGTGGAAGGACATTTGTGGCTCCTCTCAGATTCCAGAACTTTCTGCCACAGAAATGTGAGGAACATGTGTTTTTTTAGCCAAATCTTGAGGTTTGCAAAGGATTCTGGGTAACAAAACCTGGTCAGAGCCCCACAAGTCACCCCATCTTGGATTCCCCTAGGTCTCTAGTTGTCAGAAATGCACAGGTTTGGTAGGTTTCCCTAGGTGCCGGCTGAGCTAGAGGCCAAAATCTACAGGTAGGCACTTTGCAAAAAACACCTCTGTTTTCTTAAAAAAAAATTGGAAGTGTCCACGTTGCGCTATGGGGCATTTCCTGTCGCGAGCGCTAGGCCTACCCACACAAGTGAGGTATCATTTTTATCGGGAGACTTGGGGGAACGCTGGGTGGAAGGAAATTTGTGGGTCCTCTCAGATTCCAGAACTTTCTGCCACAGAAATGTGAGGAACATGTGTTTTTTTAGCCAAATTTGGAGGTTTGCAAAGGATTCTGGGTAACAGAACCTGGCCAGAGCCCCACAAGTCACCCCATCTTGGATTCCCCTAGGTCTCTAGTTGTCAGAAATGCACAGGTTTGGTAGGTTTCCCTAGGTGCCGGCTGAGCTAGAGGCCAAAATCTACAGGTAGGCACTTTGCAAAAAACACCTCTGTTTTCTTTCAAAAAATTGGATGTGTCCACGTTGCGCTTTGGGGCATTTCCTGTCGTGGGCGCTAGGCCTACCCACACCATGTGAGGTATCATTTTTATCGGGAGACTTGGGGGAACGCTGGGTGGAAGGAAATTTATGGCTCCTCTCAGATTCCAGAATTTTCTGCCACAGAAATGTGAGGAACATGTGTTTTTTAGCCAAATCTTGAGGTTTGCAAAGGATTCTGAGTAACAGAACCTGGTCAGAGCCCCACAAGTCACTCCATCTTGGATTCCCCTAGGTCTCTAGTTGTCAGAAATGCACAGGTTTGGAAGGTTTCCCTAGGTGCCGGCTGAGCTAGAGGCCAAAATCTACAGGTAGGCACTTTGCAAAAAACACCTCTGTTTTCTTTCAAAAAATTGGATGTGTCCACGTTGCGCTTTGGGGCATTTCCTGTCGCGGGCGCTAGGCCTACCCACACAAGTGAGGTATCATTTTTATCGGGAGACTTGGGGGAACGCTGGGTGGAAGGACATTTGTGGCTCCTCTCAGATTCCAGAACTTTCTGCCACAGAAATGTGAGGAACACGTGTTTTTTTAGCCAAATCTTGAGGTTTGCAAAGGATTCTGGGTAATAGAACCTGGTCAGAGCCCCACAAGTCACCCCATCTTGGATTCCCCTAGGTCTCTAGTTGTCAGAAATGCACAGGTTTGGTAGGTTTCCCTAGGTGCCGGCTGAGCTAGAGGCCAAAATCTACAGGTAGGCACTTTGCAAAAAACACCTCTGTTTTCTTTCAAAAAATTGGATGTGTCCACGTTGCGCTTTGGGGCATTTCCTGTCGCGGGCGCTAGGCCTACCCACACAAGTGAGGTATCATTTTTATCGGGAGACTTGGGGGAATGCTGGGTGGAAGGAAATTTGTGGGTCCTCTCAGATTCCAGAACTTTCTGCCACAGAAATGTGAGGAACATGTGTTTTTTTAGCCAAATTTGGACCGTTTGCAAAGGATTCTGGGTTACAGAACCTGGTCCGAGCCCCACAAGTCACCCCATCTTGGATTCCCCTAGGTCTCTAGTTTTCAGAAATGCACAGGTTTGGTAGGTTTCCCTAGGTGCCGGCTGAGCTAGAGGCCAAAATCTACAGTTAGGCACTTTGTAAAAAACACCTCTGTTTTCTTTCAAAAAATTGGATGTGTCCACGTTGCGCTTTGGGGCATTTCCTGTCGCGGGCGCTAGACCTACCCACACAAGTGAGGTATCATTTTTATCGGGAGACTTGGGGGAACGCTGGGTGGAAGGAAATTTATGGCTCCTCTCAGATTCCAGAACTTTCTGCCACAGAAATGTGAGGAACATGTGTTTTTTTAGCCAAATCTTGAGGTTTGCAAAGGATTCTAGGTAACAGAACCTGGCCAGAGCCCCACAAGTCACCCCATCTTGGATTCCCCTAGGTCTCTAGGTGTCAGAAATGCACAGGTTTGGTAGGTTTCCCTAGGTGCCGGCTGAGCTAGAGGCCAAAATCTACAGGTAGGCACTTTGCAAAAAACACCTCTGTTTTCTTTCAAAAAATTGGATGTGTCCACGTTGCGCTTTGGGGCATTTCCTGTCGTGGGCGCTAGGCCTACCCACACCATGTGAGGTATCATTTTTATCGGGAGACTTGGGGGAACGCTGGGTGGAAGGAAATTCATGGCTCCTCTCAGATTCCAGAATTTTCTGCCACAGAAATGTGAGGAACATGTGTTTTTTTAGCCAAATCTTGAGGTTTGCAAAGGATTCTGGGTAACAGAACCTGGTCAGAGCCCCACAAGTCACCCCATCTTGGATTCCCCTAGGTCTCTAGTTGTCAGAAATGCACAGGTTTGGTAGGTTTCCCTAGGTGCCGGCTGAGCTAGAGGCCAAAATCTATAGGTAGGCACTTTGCAAAAAACACCTCTGTTTTCTTAAAAAAAATTGGATGTGTCCACGTTGCGCTTTGGGGCATTTCCTGTCGCGGGCGCTAGGCCTACCCACACAAGTGAGGTATCATTTTTATCGGGAGACTTGGGGGAACGCTGGGTGGAAGGACATTTGTGGCTCCTCTCAGATTCCAGAACTTTCTGCCACAGAAATGTGAGGAACATGTGTTTTTTTAGCCAAATCTTGAGGTTTGCAAAGGATTCTGGGTAACAGAACCTGGTCAGAGCCCCACAAGTCACCCCATCTTGGATTCCCCTAGGTCTCTAGTTGTCAGAAATGCACAGGTTTGGTAGGTTTCCCTAGGTGCCGGCTGAGCTAGAGGCCAAAATCTACAGGTAGGCACTTTGCAAAAAACACCTCTGTTTTCTTTAAAAAAAATTGGAAGTGTCCACGTTGCGCTATGGGGCATTTCCTGTCGCGAGCGCTAGGCCTACCCACACAAGTGAGGTATCATTTTTATCGGGAGACTTGGGGGAACGCTGGGTGGAAGGAAATTTGTGGGTCCTCTCAAATTCCAGAACTTTCTGCCACAGAAATGTGAGGAACATGTGTTTTTTTAGCCAAATTTGGAGGTTTGCAAAGGATTCTGGGTAACAGAACCTGGCCAGAGCCCCACAAGTCCCCCCATCTTGGATTCCCCTAGGTCTCTAGTTGTCAGAAATGCACAGGTTTGGTAGGTTTCCCTAGGTGCCGGCTGAGCTAGAGGCCAAAATCTACAGGTAGGCACTTTGCAAAAAACACCTCTGTTTTCTTAAAAAAAAATTGGATGTGTCCACGTTGCGCTATGGGGCATTTCCTGTTGTGGGCGCTAGGCCTACCCACACCATGTGAGGTATCATTTTTATCGGGAGACTTGGGGGAACGCTGGGTGGAAGGAAATTTATGGCTCCTCTCAGATTCCAGAATTTTCTGCCACAGAAATGTGAGGAACATGTGTTTTTTTAGCCAAATCTTGAGGTTTGCAAAGGATTCTGGGTAACAGAACCTGGTCAGAGCCCCACAAGTCACCCCATCTTGGATTCCCCTAGGTCTCTAGTTGTCAGAAATTCACAGGTTTGGTAGGTTTCCCTAGGTGCCGGCTGAGCTAGAGGCCAAAATCTACAGGTAGGCACTTTGCAAAAAACACCTCTGTTTTCTTTAAAAAAATTGGATGTGTCCACGTTGCGCTTTGGGGCATTTCCTGTCGCGGGCGCTAGGCCTACCCAGGTATCATTTTTATCGGGAGACTTGGGGGAACGCTGGGTGGAAGGACATTCGTGGCTCCTCTCAGATTCCAGAACTTTCTGCCACAGAAATGTGAGGAACATGTGTTTTTTTAGCCAAATCTTGAGGTTTGCAAAGGATTCTGGGTAACAGAACCTGGTCAGAGCCCCACAAGTCACCCCATCTTGGATTCCCCTAGGTCTCTAGTTGTCAGAAATGCACAGGTTTGGTAGGTTTCCCTAGGTGCCGGCTGAGCTAGAGGCCAAAATCTACAGGTAGGCACTTTGCAAAAAACACCTCTGTTTTCTTAAAAAAAAATTGGATGTGTCCACGTTGCGCTATGGGGCATTTCCTGTCGCGAGCGCTAGGCCTACCCACACAAGTGAGGTATCATTTTTATCGGGAGACTTGGGGGAACGCTGGGTGGGAGGAAATTTGTGGGTCCTCTCAGATTCCAGAACTTTCTGCCACAGAAATGTGAGGAACATGTGTTTTTTTTGCCAAATTTGGAGGTTTGCAAAGGATTCTGGGTTACAGAACCTGGTCCGAGCCCCACAAGTCACCCCATCTTGGATTCCCCTAGGTCTCTAGTTTTCAGAAATGCACAGGTTTGGTAGGTTTCCCTAGGTGCCGGATGAGCTAGAGGCCAAAATCTACAGGTAGGCACTTTGCAAAAAACACCTCTGTTTTCTCTCAAAAAATTGGATGTGTCCACGTTGCACTTTGGGGCATTTCCTGTCGCGGGCGCTAGGCCTACCCACACAAGTGAGGTATCATTTTTATCGGGAGACTTGGGGAAACGCTGGGTGGAAGGAAATTTGTGGCTTCTCTCAGATTCCAGAACTTTCTACCACAGAAATGTGAGGAACATGTGTTTTTTTAGCCAAATTTTGAGGTTTGCAAAGGATTCTGGGTAACAGAACCTGTTCCGAGCCCCACAAGTCACCCCATCTTGGATTCCCCTAGGTCTCTAGTTTTCAGAAATGCACAGGTTTGGGTGGTTTCCCTAGGTGCCGGCTGAGCTAGAGGCCAAAATCTACAGGTAGGCACTTTGCAAAAAACACCTCTGTTTTCTTTCAAAAAATTGGATGTGTCCACATTGCGCTTTGGGGCATTTCCTGTCGCGGGCGCTAGGCCTACCCACACAAGTGAGGTATCATTTTTATCGGGAGACTTGGGGGAACGCTGGGTGGAAGGAAATTTGTGGCTCCTCTCAGATTCCAGAATTTTCTGCCACAGAAATGTGAGACTTGAGGTTTGCAAAAGATTCTGGGTAACAGAACCTGGTCAGAGCCCCACAAGTCACCCCATCTTGGATTCCCCTAAGTCTCTAGTTGTCAGAAATGCACAGGTTTGGTAGGTTTATCTAGGTGCCGGCTGAGCTAGAGGCCAAAATCTACAGGTAGGCACTTTGCAAAAAACTCCTCTGTTTTCTTTCAAAAAATTGGATGTGTCCACGTTGCGCTTTGGGGCATTTCCTGTCGTGGGTGCTAGGCCTACCCACACAAGTGAGGTATCATTTTTATTGGGAGACTTGGGGGAACGCTGGGTGGAAGGAAATTTGTGGCTCCTCTCAGCTTCCAGAACTTGCTACCACAGAAATGTGAGGAACATGTGTTTTTTAGCCAAATTTTGAGGTTTGCAAAGGATTCTGGGTAACAGAACCTGTTCCAAGCCCCACAAGTCACCCCATCTTGGATTCCCCTAGGTCTCTAGTTGTCAGAAATGCACAGGTTTGGTAGGTTTCCCTAGGTGCCGGCTGAGCTAGAGGCCAAAATCTACAGGTAGGCACTTTGCAAAAAACACCTCTGTTTTCTTTCAAAAAATTGGATGTGTCCACGTTGCGCTTTGGGGCATTTCCTGTCGTGGGCGCTAGGCCTACCCACACAAGTGAGGTATCATTTGTATCGGGAGACTTGGGGAAACGCTGGGTGGAAGGAAATTTGTGGCTTCTCTCAGATTCCAGAACTTTCTACCACAGAAATGTGAGGAACATGTGTTTTTTTAGCCAAATTTTGAGGTTTGCAAAGGATTCTGGGTAACAGAACCTGTTCCGAGCCCCACAGGTCACCCCATCTTGGATTCCCCTAGGTCTCTAGTTTTCAGAAATGCACAGGTTTGGTAGGTTTCCCTAGGTGCCGGCTGAGCTAGAGGCCAAAATCTACAGGTAGGCACTTTGCAAAAAACACCTCTGTTTTCTTTCAAAAAATTGGATGTGTCCACATTGCGCTTTGGGGCATTTCCTGTCGCGGGCGCTAGGCCTACCCACACAAGTGAGGTATCATTTTTATCGGGAGACTTGGGGGAACGCTGGGTGGAAGGAAATTTGTGGCTCCTCTCAGATTCCAGAATTTTCTGCCACAGAAATGTGAGGCTTGAGGTTTGCAAAAGATTCTGGGTAACAGAACCTGGTCAGAGCCCCACAAGTCACCCCATCTTGGATTCCCCTAGGTCTCTAGTTGTCAGAAATGCACAGGTTTGGTAGGTTTATCTAGGTGCCGGCTGAGCTAGAGGCCAAAATCTACAGGTAGGCACTTTGCAAAAAACACCTCTGTTTTCTTTCAAAAAATTGGATGTGTCCACGTTGCGCTTTGGGGCATTTCCTGTCGTGGGTGCTAGGCCTACCCACACAAGTGAGGTATCATTTTTATTGGGAGACTTGGGGGAACGCTGGGTGGAAGGAAATTTGTGGCTCCTCTCAGCTTCCAGAACTTGCTACCACAGAAATGTGAGGAACATGTGTTTTTTAGCCAAATTTTGAGGTTTGCAAAGGATTCTGGGTAACAGAACCTGTTCCAAGCCCCACAAGTCACCCCATCTTGGATTCCCCTAGGTCTCTAGTTGTCAGAAATGCACAGGTTTGGTAGATTTCCCTAGGTGCCGGCTGAGCTAGAGGCCAAAATCTACAGGTAGGCACTTTGCAAAAAACTCCTCTGTTTTCTTTCAAAAAATTGGATGTGTCCACGTTGCGCTTTGGGGCATTTCCTGTCGTGGGCGCTAGGCCTACCCACACAAGTGAGGTATCATTTGTATCGGGAGACTTGAGGGAACGCTGGGTGGAAGGAAATTTGTGGCTCCTCTCAGATTCCAGAACTTGCTACCACAGAAATGTGAGGAACATGTGTTTTTTAGCCAAATTTTGAGGTTTGCAAAGGATTCTGGGTAACAGAACCTGTTCCAAGCCCCACAAGTCACCCCATCTTGGATTCCCCTAGGTCTCTAGTTTTCAGAAATACACAGGTTTTTTTTAGGTTTCCCTAGGTGCCGGCTGAGCTAGAGGCCAAAATCTACAGATAGGCACTTTGCAAAAAACACCTCTGTTTTCTTTCAAAAAATTGGATGTGTCCACGTTGCGATTTGGGGCATTTCCTGTCGTGGGCGCTAGGCCTACCCACACAAGTGAGGTATCATTTTTATCGGGAGACTTGGGGGAACACTGGGTGGAAGGAAATTTGTGGCTTCTCTCAGATTCCAGAACTTTCTACCACAGAAATGTGAGGAACATGTGTTTTTTAGCCAAATTTTGAGGTTTGCAAAGGATTCTGGGTAACAGAACCTGTTCCGAGCCACACAAGTCACCCCATCTTGGATTCCCCTAGGTCTCTAGTTTTCAGAAATGCACAGGTTTGGTAGGTTTCCCTAGGTGCCGGCTGAGCTAGAGGCCAAAATCTACAGGTAGGCACTTTGCAAAAAACACCTCTGTTTTCTTTCAAAAAATTGGATGTGTCCACATTGCGCTTTGGGGCATTTCCTGTCGCGGGCGCTAGGCCTACCCACACAAGTGAGGTATCATTTTTATCGGGAGACTTGGGGGAACGCTGGGTGGAAGGAAATTTGTGGCTCCTCTCAGATTCCAGAATTTTCTGTCACAGAAATGTGAGGCTTGAGGTTTGCAAAAGATTCTGGGTAACAGAACCTGGTCAGAGCCCCACAAGTCACCCCATCTTGGATTCCCCTAGGTCTCTAGTTGTCAGAAATGCACAGGTTTGGTAGGTTTATCTAGGTGCCGGCTGAGCTAGAGGCCAAAATCTACAGGTAGGCACTTTGCAAAAAACACCTCTGTTTTCTTTCAAAAAATTGGATGTGTCCACGTTGCGCTTTGGGGCATTTCCTGTCGTGGGTGCTAGGCCTACCCACACAAGTGAGGTATCATTTTTATTGGGAGACTTGGGGGAACGCTGCGTGGAAGGAAATTTGTGGCTCCTCTCAGCTTCCAGAACTTGCTACCACAGAAATGTGAGGAACATGTGTTTTTTAGCCAAATTTTGAGGTTTGCAAAGGATTCTGGGTAACAGAACCTGTTCCAAGCCCCACAAGTCACCCCATCTTGGATTCCCCTAGGTCTCTAGTTGTCAGAAATGCACAGGTTTGGTAGGTTTCCCTAGGTGCCGGCTGAGCTAGAGGCCAAAATCTACAGGTAGGCACTTTGCAAAAAACACCTCTGTTTTCTTTCAAAAAATTGGATGTGTCCACGTTGCGCTTTGGGGCATTTCCTGTCGTGGGCGCTAGGCCTACCCACACAAGTGAGGTATCATTTGTATCGGGAGACTTGGGGGAACGCTGGGTGGAAGGAAATTTGTGGCTCCTCTCAGATTCCAGAACTTGCTACCACAGAAATGTGAGGAACATGTGTTTTTTAGCCAAATTTTGAGGTTTGCAAAGGATTCTGGGTAACAGAACCTGTTCCAAGCCCCACAAGTCACCCCATCTTGGATTCCCCTAGGTCTCTAGTTTTCAGAAATACACAGTTTTTTTTTAGGTTTCCCTAGGTGCCGGCTGAGCTAGAGGCCAAAATCTACAGGTAGGCACTTTGCAAAAAACACCTCTGTTTTCTCTCAAAAAATTGGATGTGTCCACGTTGCGCTTTGGGGCATTTCCTGTCGCGGGCGCTAGGCCTACCCACACAAGTGAGGTATCATTTTTATCGGGAGACTTGGGGGAACACTGGGTGGAAGGAAATTTGTGGCTTCTCTCAGATTCCAGAACTTTCTACCACAGAAATGTGAGGAACATGTGTTTTTTAGCCAAATTTTGAGGTTTGCAAAGGATTCTGGGTAACAGAACCTGTTCCGAGCCCCACAAGTCACCCCATCTTGGATTCCCCTAGGTCTCTAGTTGTCAGAAATGCACAGGTTTGGTAGGTTTCCCTAGGTGCCGGCTGAGCTAGAGGCCAAAATCTACAGGTAGGCACTTTGCAAAAAACACCTCTGTTTTCTTTCAAAAAATTGGATGTGTCCACATTGCGCTTTGGGGCATTTCCTGTCGCGGGCGCTAGGCCTACCCACACAAGTGAGGTATCATTTTTATCGGGAGACTTGCGGGAACGCTGGGTGGAAGGAAATTTTTGGCTCCTCTCAGATTCCAGAACTTTCTGCCACAGAAATGTGAGGCTTGAGGTTTGCAAAGGATTCTGGGTAATAGAACCTGGTCAGAGCCCCACAAGTCACCCCATCTTGGATTTCCCTAGGTCTCTAGTTTTCAGAAATGCACAGGTTTGGTAGGTTTCCCTAGGTGCCGGCTGAGCTAGAGGCCAAAATCTACAGGTAGGCACTTTGCAAAAAACACCTCTGTTTTCTTTCAAAAAATTGGATGTGTCCACGTTGCGCTTTGGGGCATTTCCTGTTGCGGGCGCTAGGCCTACCCACACAAGTGAGGTATCATTTTTATCGGGAGACTTGGGGGAACGCTGGGTGGAAGGAAATTTGTGGCTACTCTCAGATTCCAGAACTTTCTACCACAGAAATGTGAGGAACATGTGTTTTTTAGCCAAATTTTGAGGTTTGCAAAGGATTCTGGGTAACAGAACCTGTTTCGAGACCACAAGTCACCCCATCTTTGATTCCCCTAGGTCTCTAGTTTAAAAAAATACACAGGTTTGGTAGGTTTCCCTAGGTGCCGGCTGAGCTAGAGGCCAAAATCTACAAGCAGGCACTTTGCAAAAAACACCTGTTTTCTTTAAAAAAATTGGATGTGTCCACGTTGCGCCTTGGGGCATTTCCTGTCGCGGGCGCTAGGCCTACCCACACAAGTGAGGTATTGTTTTTATCGGAAGACTTGGGGGAATGCTGGGTGGAAGGAAATTTGTGGCTCCTCTCAGATTCCAGAACTTTCTGCCACAGAAATGTGAGGAATATGTGTTTTTTTAGCCAAATTTTGAGGTTTGCAAAGGATTCTGGGTAACAGAACCTGGTCTGAGCCCCACAAGTCCCCCCTTCTTGGATTCCCCTAGGTCTCTAGTTTTCAGAAATGCACAGGTTTGGTAGGTTTCCCTAGGTGCCGGCTGAGCTAGAGGCCAAAATCTACAGGTAGGCACTTTGCAAAAAACACCTCTGTTTTCTTTCAAAAAATTGGATGTGTCCACGTTGCGCTTTGGGGCATTTCCTGTCGCGGGCGCTAGGCCTACCCACACAAGTGAGGTATCATTTTTATCGGGAGACTTGGGGGAACGCTGGGTGGAAGGAAATTTATGGCTCCTCTCAGATTCCAGAACTTTCTACCAGAGAAATGTGAGGAACATGTGTTTTTTAGCCAAATTTTGAGGTTTGCAAAGGATTCTGGGTAACAGAACCTGTTCCAAGCCCCACAAGTCACCCCATCTTGGATTCCCCTAGGTCTCTAGTTTTCAGAAATACACAGGTTTTTTTTAGGTTTCCCTAGGTGCCGGCTGAGCTAGAGGCCAAAATCTACAGGTAGGCACTTTGCAAAAAACACCTCTGTTTTCTCTCAAAAAATTGGATGTGTCCACGTTGCGCTTTGGGGCATTTCCTCTCGCGGGCGCTAGGCCTACCCACACAAGTGAGGTATCATTTTTATCGGGAGACTTGGGGGAACGCTGGGTGGAAGGAAATTTGTGGCTTCTCTCAGATTCCAGAACTTTCTACCACAGAAATGTGAGGAACATGTGTTTTTTAGCCAAATTTTGAGGTTTGCAAAGGATTCTGGGTAACAGAACCTGTTCCGAGCCCCACAAGTCACCCCATCTTGGATTCCCCTAGGTCTCTAGTTTTCAGAAATGCACAGGTTTGGTAGGTTTCCCTAGGTGCCGGCTGAGCTAGAGGCCAAAATCTACAGGTAGGCACTTTGCAAAAAACACCTCTGTTTTCTTTCAAAAAATTGGATGTGTCCACATTGCGCTTTGGGGCATTTCCTGTCGCGGGCGCTAGGCCTACCCACACAAGTGAGGTATCATTTTTATCGGGAGACTTGCGGGAACGCTGGGTGGAAGGAAATTTGTGGCTCCTCTCAGATTCCAGAACTTTCTGCCACAGAAATGTGAGGAACATGTGTTTTTTAGCCAAATTTTGAGGTTTGCAAAGGATTCTCGGTAACAGAACCTGTTTCGAGACCACAAGTCACCCCATCTTTGATTCCCCTAGGTCTCTAGTTTTCAGAAATACACAGGTTTGGTAGGATTCCCTAGGTGCCGGCTGAGCTAGAGGCCAAAATCTACAAGTAGGCACTTTGCAAAAAACACCTCAGTTTTCTTTAAAAAAATTGGATGTGTGCACGTTGCGCCTTGGGGCATTTCCTGTCGCGGGCGCTAGGCCTACCCACACAAGTGAGGTATCATTTTTATCGGAAGACTTGGGGGAACGCTGGGTGGAAGGAAATTTGTGGCTCCTCTCAGATTCCAGAACTTTCTGCCACAGAAATGTGAGGAATATGTGTTTTTTTAGCCAAATTTTGAGGTTTGCAAAGGATTCTGGGTAACAGAACCTGGTCTGAGCCCCACAAGTCCCCCCTTCTTGGATTCCCCTAGGTCTCTAGTTTTCAGAAATGCACAGGTTTGGTAGGTTTCCCTAGGTGCCGGCTGAGCTAGAGGCCAAAATCTACAGGTAGGCTTTTTGCAAAAAACACCTCTGTTTTCTTTCAAAAAATTGGATGTTTCCACGTTGCGCTTTGGGGCATTTCCTGTCGCGGGCGCTAGGCCTACCCACACAAGTGAGGTATCATTTTTATCGGGAGACTTGGGGGAACGCTGGGTGGAAGGAAATTTATGGCTCCTCTCAGATTCCAGAACTTTCTACCAGAGAAATGTGAGGAACATGTGTTTTTTAGCCAAATTTTGAGGTTTGCAAAGGATTCTGGGTAACAGAACCTGTTCCAAGCCCCACAAGTCACCCCATCTTGGATTCCCCTAGGTCTCTAGTTTTCAGAAATACACAGGTTTTTTTTAGGTTTCCCTAGGTGCCGGCTGAGCTAGAGACCAAAATCTACAGGTAGGCACTTTGCAAAAAACACCTCTGTTTTCTCTCAAAAAATTGGATGTGTCCACGTTGCGCTTTGGGGCATTTCCTGTCGCGGGCGCTAGGCCTACCATCACAAGTGAGGTATCATTTTTATCGGGAGACTTGGGGGAACGCTGGGTGGAAGGAAATTTGTGGCTTCTCTCAGATTCCAGAACTTTCTACCACAGAAATGTGAGGAACATGTGTTTTTTAGCCAAATTTTGAGGTTTGCAAAGGATTCTGGGTAACAGAACCTGTTCCGTGCCCCACAAGTCACCCCATCTTGGATTCCCCTAGGTCTCTAGTTTTCAGAAATGCACAGGTTTGGTAGGTTTCCCTAGGTGCCGGCTGAGCTAGAGGCCAAAATCTACAGGTAGGCACTTTGCAAAAAACACCTCTGTTTTCTTTCAAAAAATTGGATGTGTCCACATTGCGCTTTGGGGCATTTCCTGTCGCGGGCGCTAGGCCTACCCACACAAGTGAGGTATCATTTTTATCGGGAGACTTGCGGGAACGCTGGGTGGAAGGAAATTTGTGGCTCCTCTCAGATTCCAGAACTTTCTGCCACAGAAATGTGAGGAATATGTGTTTTTTTAGCCAAATTTTGAGGTTTGCAAAGGATTCTGGGTAACAGAACCTGGTCTGAGCCCCACAAGTCCCCCCTTCTTGGATTCCCCTAGGTCTCTAGTTTTCAGAAATGCACAGGTTTGGTAGGTTTCCCTAGGTGCCGGCTGAGCTAGAGGCCAAAATCTACAGGTAGGCACTTTGCAAAAAACACCTCTGTTTTCTTTCAAAAAATTGGATGTGTCCACGTTGCGCTTTGGGGCATTTCCTGTCGCGGGCGCTAGGCCTACCCACACAAGTGAGGTATCATTTTTATCGGGAGACTTGGGGGAACGCTGGGTGGAAGGAAATTTATGGCTCCTCTCAGATTCCAGAACTTTCTACCAGAGAAATGTGAGGAACATGTGTTTTTTAGCCAAATTTTGAGGTTTGCAAAGGATTCTGGGTAACAGAACCTGTTCCAAGCCCCACAAGTCACCCCATCTTGGATTCCCCTAGGTCTCTAGTTTTCAGAAATACACAGGTTTTTTTTAGGTTTCCCTAGGTGCCGGCTGAGCTAGAGGCCAAAATCTACAGGTAGGCACTTTGCAAAAAACACCTCTGTTTTCTCTCAAAAAATTGGATGTGTCCACGTTGCGCTTTGGGGCATTTCCTCTCGCGGGCGCTAGGCCTACCCACACAAGTGAGGTATCATTTTTATCGGGAGACTTGGGGGAACGCTGGGTGGAAGGAAATTTGTGGCTTCTCTCAGATTCCAGAACTTTCTACCACAGAAATGTGAGGAACATGTGTTTTTTAGCCAAATTTTGAGGTTTGCAAAGGATTCTGGGTAACAGAACCTGTTCCGAGCCCCACAAGTCACCCCATCTTGGATTCCCCTAGGTCTCTAGTTTTCAGAAATGCACAGGTTTGGTAGGTTTCCCTAGGTGCCGGCTGAGCTAGAGGCCAAAATCTACAGGTAGGCACTTTGCAAAAAACACCTCTGTTTTCTTTAAAAAAATTGGATGTGTCCACATTGCGCTTTGGGGCATTTCCTGTCGCGGGCGCTAGGCCTACCCACACAAGTGAGGTATCATTTTTATCGGGAGACTTGCGGGAACGCTGGGTGGAAGGAAATTTGTGGCTCCTCTCAGATTCCAGAACTTTCTGCCACAGAAATGTGAGGAACATGTGTTTTTTAGCCAAATTTTGAGGTTTGCAAAGGATTCTGGGTAACAGAACCTGTTTCGAGACCACAAGTCACCCCATCTTTGATTCCCCTAGGTCTCTAGTTTTCAGAAATACACAGGTTTGGTAGGATTCCCTAGGTGCCGGCTGAGCTAGAGGCCAAAATCTACAAGTAGGCACTTTGCAAAAAACACCTCAGTTTTCTTTAAAAAAATTGGATGTGTGCACGTTGCGCCTTGGGGCATTTCCTGTCGCGGGCGCTAGGCCTACCCACACAAGTGAGGTATCATTTTTATCGGAAGACTTGGGGGAACGCTGGGTGGAAGGAAATTTGTGGCTCCTCTCAGATTCCAGAACTTTCTGCCACAGAAATGTGAGGAATATGTGTTTTTTTAGCCAAATTTTGAGGTTTGCAAAGGATTCTGGGTAACAGAACCTGGTCTGAGCCCCACAAGTCCCCCCTTCTTGGATTCCCCTAGGTCTCTAGTTTTCAGAAATGCACAGGTTTGGTAGGTTTCCCTAGGTGCCGGCTGAGCTAGAGGCCAAAATCTACAGGTAGGCTTTTTGCAAAAAACACCTCTGTTTTCTTTCAAAAAATTGGATGTTTCCACGTTGCGCTTTGGGGCATTTCCTGTCGCGGGCGCTAGGCCTACCCACACAAGTGAGGTATCATTTTTATCGGGAGACTTGGGGGAACGCTGGGTGGAAGGAAATTTATGGCTCCTCTCAGATTCCAGAACTTTCTACCAGAGAAATGTGAGGAACATGTGTTTTTTAGCCAAATTTTGAGGTTTGCAAAGGATTCTGGGTAACAGAACCTGTTCCAAGCCCCACAAGTCACCCCATCTTGGATTCCCCTAGGTCTCTAGTTTTCAGAAATACACAGGTTTTTTTTAGGTTTCCCTAGGTTCCGGCTGAGCTAGAGACCAAAATCTACAGGTAGGCACTTTGCAAAAAACACCTCTGTTTTCTCTCCAAAAATTGGATGTGTCCACGTTGCGCTTTGGGGCATTTCCTGTCGCGGGCGCTAGGCCTACCATCACAAGTGAGGTATCATTTTTATCGGGAGACTTGGGGGAACGCTGGGTGGAAGGAAATTTGTGGCTTCTCTCAGATTCCAGAACTTTCTACCACAGAAATGTGAGGAACATGTGTTTTTTAGCCAAATTTTGAGGTTTGCAAAGGATTCTGGGTAACAGAACATGTTCCGTGCCCCACAAGTCACCCCATCTTGGATTCCCCTAGGTCTCTAGTTTTCAGAAATGCACAGGTTTGGTAGGTTTCCCTAGGTGCCGGCTGAGCTAGAGGCCAAAATCTACAGGTAGGCACTTTGCAAAAAACACCTCTGTTTTCTTTCAAAAAATTGGATGTGTCCACATTGCGCTTTGGGGCATTTCCTGTCGCGGGCGCTAGGCCTACCCACACAAGTGAGGTATCATTTTTATCGGGAGACTTGCGGGAACGCTGGGTGGAAGGAAATTTGTGGCTCCTCTCAGATTCCAGAACTTTCTGCCACAGAAATGTGAGGAACATGTGTTTTTTAGCCAAATTTTGAGGTTTGCAAAGGATTCTGGGTAACAGAACCTGTTTCGAGACCACAAGTCACCCCATCTTTGATTCCCCTAGGTCTCTAGTTTTCAAAAATACACAGGTTTGGTAGGTTTCCCTAGGTGCCGGCTGAGCTAGAGGCCAAAATCTACAAGTAGGCACTTTGCAAAAAACACCTCTGTTTTCTTTAAAAAAATTGGATGTGTCCACGTTGCGCCTTGGGGCATTTCCTGTCGCGGGCGCTAGGCCTACCCACACAAGTGAGGTATCATTTTTATCGGAAGACTTGGGGGAACGCTGGGTGGAAGGAAATTTGTGGCTCCTCTCAGATTCCAGAACTTTCTGCCACAGAAATGTGAGGAATATGTGTTTTTTTAGCCAAATTTTGAGGTTTGCAAAGGATTCTGGGTAACAGAACCTGGTCTGAGCCCCACAAGTCCCCCCTTCTTGGATTCCCCTAGGTCTCTAGTTTTCAGAAATGCACAGGTTTGGTAGGTTTCCCTAGGTGCCGGCTGAGCTAGAGGCCAAAATCTACAGGTAGGCACTTTGCAAAAAACACCTCTGTTTTCTTTCAAAAAATTGGATGTGTCCACATTGCGCTTTGGGGCATTTCCTGTCGCGGGCGCTAGGCCTACCCACACAAGTGAGGTATCATTTTTATCGGGAGACTTGGGGGAACGCTGGGTGGAAGGAAATTTATGGCTCCTCTCAGATTCCAGAACTTTCTACCAGAGAAATGTGAGGAACATGTGTTTTTTAGCCAAATTTTGAGGTTTGCAAAGGATTCTGGGTAACAGAACCTGGTCAGAGCCCCACAAGTCACCCCAACTTGGAGTTCCCTAGGTCTCTAGTTTTCAGAAATGCACAGGTTTGGTAGGTTTCCCTAGGTGCCGGCTGAGCTAGAGGCCAAAATCTACAGGTAGGCACTTTGCAAAAAACACCTCTGTTTTCTTTCAAAAAATTGGATGTGTCCACGTTGCGCGTTGGGGCATTTCCTGTCGCGGGCGCTAGGCCTACCCACACAAGTGAGGTATCATTTTTATCGGGAGACTTGGGGGAACGCTGGGTGGAAGGAAATTTGTGGCTACTCTCAGATTCCAGAACTTTCTACCACAGAAATGTGAGGAACATGTGTTTTTTAGCCAAATTTTGAGGTTTGCAAAGGATTCTGGGTAACAGAACCTGTTTCGAGCCCACAAGTCACCCCATCTTTGATTCCCCTAGGTCTCTAGTTTTCAGAAATACACAGGTTTGGTAGGTTTCCCTAGGTGCTGGCTGAGCTAGAGGCCAAAATCTACAAGTAGGCACTTTGCAAAAAACACCTCTGTTTTCTTTAAAAAAATTGGATGTGTCCACGTTGCGCTTTGGGGCATTTCCTGTCGCGGGCGCTAGGCCTACCCACACAAGTGAGGTATCATTTTTATCGGAAGACTTGGGGGAACGCTGGGTGGAAGGAAATTTGTGGCTCCTCTCAGATTCCAGAACTTTCTGCCACAGAAATGTGAGGAACATGTGTTTTTTTAGCCAAATTTTGAGGTTTGCAAAAGATTCTGGGTAACAGAACCTGGTCTGAGCCCCACAAGTCCCCCCTTCTTGGATTCCCCTAGGTCTCTAGTTTTCAGAAATGCACAGGTTTGGTAGGTTTCACTAGGTGCCGGCTGAGCTAGAGGCCAAAATCTACAGGTAGGCACTTTGCAAAAAACACCTCTGTTTTCTTTCAAAAAATTGGATGTGTCCACGTTGCGCTTTGGGGCATTTCCTGTCGCGGGCGCTAGGCCTACCCACACAAGTGAGGTATCATTTTTATCGGGAGACTTGGGGGAACGCTGGGTGGAAAGAAATTTATGGCTCCTCTCAGATTCCAGAACTTTCTACCAGAGAAATGTGAGGAACATGTGTTTTTTAGCCAAATTTTGAGGTTTGCAAAGGATTCTGGGTAACAGAACCTGGTCAGAGCCCCACAAGTCACCCCATCTTGGATTTCCCTAGGTCTCTAGTTTTCAGAAATGCACAGGTTTGGTAGGTTTCCCTAGGTGCCGGCTGAGCTAGAGGCCAAAATCTACAGGTAGGCACTTTGCAAAAAACACCTCTGTTTTCTTTCAAAAAATTGGATGTGTCCACGTTGCGCTTTGGGGCATTTCCTGTCGCGGGCGCTAGGCCTACCCACACAAGTGAGGTATCATTTTTATCGGAAGACTTGGGGGAACGCTGGGTGGAAGGAAATTTGTGGCTCCTCTCTGATTCCAGAACTTTCTGCCACAGAAATGTGAGGAACATGTGTTTTTTTAGCCAAATTTTGAGGTTTGCAAAAGATTCTGGGTAACAGAACCTGGTCTGAGCCCCACAAGTCCCCCCTTCTTGGATTCCCCTAGGTCTCTAGTTTTCAGAAATGCACAGGTTTGATAGGTTTCCCTAGGTGCCGGCTGAGCTAGAGGCGAAAATCTACAGGTAGGCACTTTGCAAAAAACACCTCTGTTTTCTTTAAAAAAAATGGGATGTGTCCACGTTGCATTTTGGGGCGTTTCTTGTCGCAGGCGCTATGCCTACCCACACAAGTGAGGTATCATTTTTATCGGGAGACTTGGGGGAACATAGATTAGCAAAACAAGTGTTATTGCCCCTTGTCTTTCTCTACATTTTTTCCTTCCAAGAATAGGAGAGTGTGTAAAAAAAAACATCTATTTGAGAAATACCCCGGAATTCAGAGATGTGCAAATAACCACTGCTCCTCAACACGTTATCTTGTGCCCTTTTTGGAAATACAAAGGTTTTCTTGATAGCTATTTTTCACTCTTTATATTTCAGCAAATGAATTGCTATATACCCGGTATAGAATGAAAACGCACTGCAGGGTGCATCTCATTTATTGGCTCTGGGTACCTAGGATTCTTGATGAACCTACAAGCCCTATATATCCCCGCAACCAGAGGAGTCCAGCAGACATAACAGTATATTGCTTTCGATAATCTGACATTGCAGGGAAAAGTTACAGAGTAAAACGTAGAGAATAATTGATGTTTTTTTCACCTCAATTTCAATATATTTCTTTTTCAGTTGTTATTTTCTGTAGGAAACTCTTGTAGGATCTACACAAATGACCCGTTGCTGAATTCAGAATTTTGTCTACTTTTCAGAAATGTTTAGGTTTCTGGGACCCAGCATTGGTTTCATGCCCATTTCTGTCACTGACTGGAAGGAGGCTGAAAGCACAAAAAATTGCAAAAATGGGGTATGTCCCAGTAAAATGCCAAAATTGTGTTGAGAAATTGGGTTTTCTGATTCAAGTCTGCCTGTTCCTGAAAGCTGGGAAGCTGCTGAGTTTAGCACCACAAACCCTTTGTTGATGCCATTTTCAGGGCAAAAACCACAAGCCTTCTTCTGCAGCCACTTTTTCCAATTTTTTTGAAAAAAACGAAATTGTCACTGTATTTTGGCTAATTTCTTGGCCTCCTTCAGGGGAGCCCACAAAGTCTGGGTACCTCTAGAATCCCTAGGATGTTGGAAAAAAAGGACGCAAATTTGGCTTGGTTAGCTTATGTGGACAAAAAGTTATGAGGGCCTAAGCGCGAACTGCCCCAAATAGCCAAAAAAAGTCTCGGCACAGGAGGGGGAAAAGGCCTTGCAGCGAAGGGGTTAAGGCTCTCCATTCCTTTAAGACAGACCGTCCCTTTAAGGCTGTTCCTTTCAGACAGCCCATCCCTTTAAGTATGCCTGCCCCTTTAAGGCTCCCTGCTCTTTTCTGCTGTGCAGACAGTGAAAATCGCGACGGGTGCCACTGCACCCGTCGCACCCCTTCAACTCCGCCGGCTCCATTCCGAGCCGGCTTCATTGTTGAAGGGGCTGTCCCGCTGGGCCGGCCGGCGGTCTTCTGGCGGTCGCCCGCTGGCCCAGCAGGAAAGCCGGAATGGCCGCCGCAGTCTTTTGACCGCAGAGCAGTCTTTCGGCGGGAACCGCTTGGCGGGCGGCGAGCGCCGACCGCCGCGGTCAGAATGACCGCCATAGTATCTTATCTGACCTACTTGTTACTGCTTACATCAAACAGTGAACTTTCAACCTGTGTTTTTTGCAAATCAGAATGACCCATCCATGCTAACAGCTGCGAACGTTGAAAATGGTAGCCCCCTGGTGTAGTGTTATGCAAGTGTAACCATAAAGCATAATATATTTGTGAGCCTGCCCCTATACAATACCTATGCATAATTAGCTTGGCACAGCAAGTATAAAAAGCCCCTATAGGGACCATACAAACAAGTATCTCACAAGACTCTTTTTGTGAGTGTTGAATTGAGGTTTGTGGAGAGCAGGGCTACCCACAGGCCATTAAGGAGAAAAATATTAAGGGCAGAGCGCAAACTGGTAGTGCAAACCAGCTTCTACTGAAGGTAAATAACTATGGGTTGTTTGTAGATTTTGTAATGTAATCCCAAATTGCTGCTGTCTCTAGCCCCCCTTTACCTAGGCCACACAGAGCGTAATATGTGGTATGTACTTGAATACTATTATCTAAGGGCATGTTTTTATTAAATGTATTTATTATTATTATTATTATTATTATATTTTACTTTTTAATGTCCACACAATGTGTTCTAATTATGATATGCTTCATTTGTACTTGGTAGTTCTGGTGTTGAGCATTTGCATGTATTTTTGGGGGGCTGCACTTACTTTGGGGGTGGCGGCCATGCTTAATTTGTACTTGCTGGTTCTGGTGCTAAGCATTTGCACCTATTTAATTTTTTTTATTTTGGAGGGTCTGCACTCATTCTAATGCCTCAAACATTTACTGGTAGCAAAAGACATATATGCGAAAGACGGGTGAAGAAAAAAACGAAAAAGCGTTACAATGGGAGACAGCAGAAAGCTGCAAGAATGAGCTGAAGAGGGATTGGGTGGCTTTAGGTGGAATGAAGAGGTCCGTGATGGCCTCAGTATTCAGTGTTCGCACATTTAATGGCAGCAGCCGTGTGTTTAAGAGGGTGGCTTTGGGCACCGGCACCTTTTTATTTATAAATTAAACAGAGGGGTCCCCCGAGGTGCACAGCGCTGGAGGACCCCAGTTATTAACTTAACATCCATGCTCTCAGAGTCCACGTGTGCTCTGAGAGCATATGTGTTAAGTTAATAACTGGGGTCCCCGAGCACTGTGCGCATCGGGGACCCCCATTATTAACTTAACAGCCATGCTCTCAGTGACCCCAGCGGTCTCTGAGATCCAAGATGTTAAGGTAATAACAAGGGTCTCCGAGCGCTGTGCGGCTCGAAGACTCCATTATCAGCAGAACAGATCTGTTCTAGCTAGTAACTTATCACCTCAGCTCTCAGAGGCCACGGGGGACTCCCCGCAGCTTCTGAGAACCAATCTGAAGGTTTAATAACAGAGACTGCTGAGAGTGTTGCAATCTCTGTTATTAAACCTTCAGGCATGCTCTCAGAAGCAGGAAAGTTTCCCCCGAGGCCTCTGAGAGCAGGCCTCCTGTCACCATATGGTGGCTGGGGGTCTCACACAACTTTAGACCCCCTCCAGCCTCCTTGGGATTAGAGGGGGTCTTGCGCTGTGCGAGGCCTCCTACCACCATACGGTGGCTGAGAAGACACAGATGGCGCGTGGTGCGGGCCTGAAGGCCCGTGCCTCATGCGCTTGGTCCGTCAGGCCTTTATAGTATCAAATAATGTTGGGACCCTAGCACGAGGCTCGGGCCCCAAGGGGCCAATCTATCAGAATAATATGGAATAAAATTTAAAAATACAAATAAAAGTAAATAAATAAATAAATTTTTTTAAAAACAATAATGACAAAAAAAATAAAAAAAATAAACAAACAATTACTGGGGGCTTCAGGGCAGAGGACACAGAGCAAACTGTGTGTGTGTGTGTGTGTGCTTCCACGTTTGCTCTGTGTCCTCTGCCCCGTAACCCCCCAGCCCGAACCATACAACTTATCAATGGTGGGGGCATTGAGCAGCATGCTCATGCCCACAAAACCCCCAATCCATTCACTTTATGTCAGGGGCCTGTTGTCCTGGGGTAGTGCTGAGAAATACGAGCCACCACATGCTGCCTCCACAGCCAGCAGTTATCCAAAAAGACTAGGGCATATTTATACTCTGTTTGCGCCAAATTTGCGTCAAACATTTTGACGCACATTCGGCGCAAACCGTGCACCATATTTAAACTTTGATGCCTGAGCCTGCGAATGCCAAAATTCCACCATGTATGTAATTTTCTGGATGCGCGAAACCGTCTTGTGTTAATGACATGCAAGGTAGGCGTTCCCGTCCAAAAAATGACTTAAACACCTGTGCACCTTATTTATCCAATCGTGCAAAAATCCCGCACAGCCGGGAGGGGGAGATGGAAAATGATGCAAAGCCCGATTTGCGTAAAAAAAATAACGCCTGGGTCAGAGCAGGCATTAAAATGGGGCAAACACACCAGTACTTAATGAAAACACACAGAAGCAACAGCAGAGCTCCAAAAGGAAGACATGGAGGTGCTTTCATCCAGCATGCACGCAGACGCAGAGCACAGGACCAACAACAGCAGCATCTACAACACCAGCAGGGACCCCAAAGACAACGCAGAAGGCAGGAGAGGATATACCACACCAGAACAACCCTTCTGGGACTCCTCCAACAAGACATCATCCAGAGAAACAGGCTCAGCTGGCAAACCATTCAGCATCTGCTGTGCAACATTGAGCCACAGTTGGTACCCAGCTTGCAGACACCCCGCAATATTCCACCATAAACCAAGCTGCTGGCTGTACTCCACATGTTGGCAAGTGGCAAGTTGGCAAGTGGTGCCCTGGTTGCCGGGATCTCACAGCCCTCATTCTCTGCCTTCCTACCTAAGGTACTGGATGCCATCATCTGCCTCACACCCTGCCACATCAGCTTCCCCAACACACAGCAGAAGCAGCAGGAGACCAAACAGGGCTTCTACCAAATCAACGGCTTCCCACACGTGCTTGGTGCCATTGACTGCACACATGTACGCATTGTGCCACCTGCTGCAACCGAACATCTATACCGCAACAGGAAGCACACACACTCCATCAATGTGCAGGCCATTGTCGATCACCGGGGATTGATCACCAACATCGTGGCAAAGTATCCTGGGAGTGTACATGATTCATTCATCTTCCACCACTGCACCATCAATCAACACTTCCAGGATGGACGATATGGAAATGGCCTACTTGTTGGTAAGTGCAGAAACCTACTTACATACACACAGCACAGCAACCCTCTAGGACACACAACACATACACCACTACATTGACACGTGGCCAGGAAGACAATGAGGTTGTGCCACTGCTAGGCATGTGTGATATCCTGACCCATTTGGATATACACCTATGGACAAATGACAGAACCAAATAACAACAGATGCCACTCCACAGACACAAGGGAGCAATTTAAAACAACAAAATGACAATGACATGGCCTCAACTGCCAGTACAACTTGGAAGATTAATCTTTCAATATCACATCAATAACACTCAATTAAACAACCTTCTAACCAATACATACTGTGTAAAGGGTGTGTAATGTGTTTTGCTGCAGGTCAAACATCATGACACACATAGCATGATGATGACTACAATGAAGGTGACATGGAATCATTGAGGCTGTACCAATATCTCACATCACTCCTGGGGTGACATTGCCCACTATCAATAAGCAAGTGGACTGTGCGAAGAACACATATTGATGTGACAATATTGAAAGTGCACATTCCTACACATACGGATCGAGACAATTTCACACACACACAACAGATGTACAGGCATACGGACCTTCTGACACTCAAAATGACAACCCCACAACCAAGTTAGCCAGCTGAACTAGAACATGTTCAGTAGTATAGGTACACGTTAGAACCGGAGTCGACTTGCCAAGGGCAGAGAAATAGGTCTACAAGGAATTTGTCACACATGTGAAATTTGTGCATAGTCAATTGTCAACACGTCAGTGCTGACAACGTACGGAGATATGTTGTACATTGTCACCTAGCCAAATCTAAGGGTCTCACTGATGTTTAAATAATTCTATTGCATATGTGAAATTGGATGGGATGTCCAGGATATAGATGCAACCGTGTTATCATCACTGTGGAACTGATTCTGTGTATGGAAGTAACATGTCACCCCCAGTTAAGACACATGGACACCTCTTTCACATGACATAATGCAAGGGAGTACACAATGTACTGCAACTCTACAAAAATACTGCTGACATCCGGTCAATCAGCCAAACACCCGTTCAGATAAGGAAACAACCCAGTGCTGATGGTACATCCTAGAAGCCTAGGATTCCACACAATAGCACAAACACAGATGAGTCACAGACAACTCAAGAGAACAACTGCCATGCTAAGTGATAATCATGGTGCAAGCTACATCAACATGTTCTCACTCATTTTTCTTTCAGCTGATCAGGGCTATGGGATCCAGCCATGGGTGATGACCCCATTTGCAAACCCAAGCACTGCAGCAGAGCATGCCTATAATGAGGCATATCGGAGGACACGCACAATAGTCGAGAGGACCTTTGGCATCCTGAAGTCAAGATTCAGGTGCCTCAACATCACTGGAGGCAGCCTCCTATACTCACCTGAAATGGTGTGCAAAATAATTTTGACCTGTTCCATCCTGCACAACATATGTGTAAGAAGGAATATTCCCCTATATGAACCCAAACCACAAATGCCTGAAGAAGAGGAAGAGGAGGATGTTGTCCATCAACAAGAGGGGGACCATCCAAACACAGCTGCAGGATTGCATCGGAGACAACATATTGTCCAAAATTTCTTTTAACTCTACTCATCCATCACCACTGTCTTACCATATGTCAATAAACACCTATACTATTCATGATATCATGGTCTTGGTAATCATTTTTGCATAACATTATCCCTAACAATCAGAATCAGAGTGTAGCTTCATTGAGCATTGCAGAAATACAGATTAGGATACAGAAAAATCCACATCATATTTGATGGGTATGAATGTACACCAACTTCACACACACTGTAAATGACATATATCCTGTCCATTTCACATTTGAAGGTCAATATCAGAGGACCACAGCTATTTCACACATACATGTTGGCAACATGGTTCTTTCAGCATATGGCACACAACTAAAACACCATCAGTCAATAACGTAACAAAATGCCTCATACATGAGGCAATGGATGTGCTATTGCATTGGTGACAAGAAGGTATGACCAGACCCTTGACATCAGTAAGTGTTACATCAGCTATCTTTGCAAGGAGTATGTGTGACAAGAATTCCATATTAGCAGCAAATGGATAGCACAAGTGCCCCAGGTATGACTAGCATTGCTCACAAGACATCCCCTGCACATACCAGCCCAGGTCGTAAATCCTGCCACTGCCAAGTTCCCTGTCTCACACCACCCTTCTTCAGATGTCCCTGAAAAGGGAATATCTGTACCCAGATAATCCCTCATCTACACACACCCAGACTCACATTCTGAATCCAGTGTGCTTCCCTCTTTAGTATGGTATGCCATAGTCATTGTTCTTCTGTCTGCATGGACTTCTGGTTGAATAATGCACTGCCTTGTTGTCTGTAGGACCTGTAATCACCTGTACATTGCTTCCCATGTGAAAGGTACTGTTGGCCCTTTGAACTTGATTCTCACCTACAGGACTTGTGAGAGAGTGAAGCTGCACACACCTGTGAGCACCTCCATGCAGACCAGCTATTTGAAAATTCACTGCCCTTGCAGCTGCCTGGAACAGCATAGAAGCTGCCATGTTATGCATAACACTGTTATGCATTGCCGTATAAATCACTTGGGTAACACAGGGCTTGGGTTATTATGTTACGTTCCAACACACAGGACAAACACAGTTTTCATTTTCCTCAGTGTTATTCCAGCTTTGACCAGTCTCAGTCTGCTCACTGTGTATTTGCCTTGTTTAAGTTTTTGATCCTGATTGACCCTGCATCCTGCTAGCCTGACTGGTTCCTGTCTTTGAGCTACCATAAAGGTTCCCTGTGGCTACATTTGTCTCATAGTTGCTTTCCAAGCCCTCACTTTCTTCCTGGAGTATTGTGTCAAGTGGGTCTACAATGTATACTCAAATACATTGTATAGCATAATCAGTTTACTTATCGTACCATGGGGTGGAACTTGTCTCCAAATAGCCTAATCATGGCCCATCCCTTGTCTGGATTTCATGTATGCATGAGTGACAAATAGTGACAGTGTACCATGGCTGCATGCATAGATTGGTTATGGTGCCTCCAGCACAACAAACAACGTCAGATAATGTTCATGAAATGTCAACACATGTTAGGACCCTGACAGTACACACGCTGATTCACATTGCCCCCAACATATTGATGGGGTTTGCGTGGTGAATAGCTGTGAGATTAATCAGCACAGAGGCACTGATGTTCCCGGATACAGGGGGAATATTAGAGGCCAACCTGTGTACAAATGTTGTGAGTAAACCTACCGGTTTAAAATTCCTGATCCATTAACTTTCTCAGCACACCAAGGTTGCCCTGTTGTCAGTCTCATAACACGTCTGCAGTGCTATAGCTGGACTATCCCCATGTGTGTTCTCAATTCCTCTTCGGCTTTCCTTCAATTCAGCTGTGAAGGATACTTTGTAAATGCAGGAAATGGCTCCACAGACTCATGACTAGACCTGCACGTAACTGTGACAACATGGACCCCAATAATAACTTAGGCTACACGTGGCCCCACACACTTGAACCGGACACCTTTGTGCAATTTACCACTGGAAATATGTGAACACGTGCTGCTTGGTCTGCTGGTCCTCCACTGCCACAGGAGAAACATGGCTCATTTATATGACTCCAACGGTGGCGTGACATGACATTTGTGGATTGTATTTGGGACTCTGTGTCACAAACACCGTACCCACATAGCATTATCCAATATCTGGCTCATGGGTAGTATACAAACAAGTGCCTAGGAAGTAGTAGAAACATTCCAGGACATGTGATGGCTTAGTCTTGAAACATTGCCATGAACCGTCTTCTATCTATCCTGTGCATGGTTTGTCATTGGTGATGCTTATGTTCCAAAAAACCTAAGAAGTTCACACAGCATTTGTTGCTACGTGTAGGACAAAAACATTTCCTCTCTCATTTCCACACTGAATAGCATCTGATGGTTGAACACATTGACTCCACATGCATCAGATTTGAGAAAACGCGTCTTGTGATGTTCACACAGTGGGACAACTACAATAGTAAGAGCCAATTCACACATTGACACATAGGCATTGAGTTACTGTTTTGAGTTGCGTAGCCTTGCTATCCTCTCTTGATGCAAAACATGCCCAAACTGGGTAATACCTAATTGTATTCCACACATTTGGCCTTCTATTGCATCAGTGAAGAGTGCAAATCCAATACAACAACTAGAGGATCATGGTCTGCAGTAGTATGATCTGTCACATGTGCCCATACACCGGAATGCACAATGTTGGTACAATCAGCCTATCTCTGTATTGTCACACCTGTCATGTACTATTACAAATGAGAAATGACCCAAACCCAGACAATGTTGATGCATACGCGTAAAAAAAGACACACATGCGTAAAAGAATTATGCATATGCATCGAAAAATTATGCTCATTGACATGAAACATCCATTGGCCCTGAGCGGTAATTCCCACACTGTACCCCCTGAAATTGGTTAAGTATGAAACATATTTGAAAATATGGATGCAGAGTTATTTCTAAGCATGTGGGTAAAAAAAATGACGCACAGACTGTAAGCGTTACAATATTTTGATCCATAAGAATAAAAACGCCCCGCATTTGAGGCAGGAAGTGATGTAATAGGATATCCTGTTTACAGAGTTGGTACAGTGGGTGTACTTTCGCTTTCACTTTGCAGTCTGTGATATTTCCTGACTGTGTGGCTGTGTTTTGACTTGTCTCTCTGTGCATTTTGTGATTTTGTCTCATGTGTGGTCTTTAAATTGTCTTTTTGTGTTTCCTAAGTGTCTGTGGTATCCTGTGTATTTGTTGTCATTTCTGGTGTATAAATTTGTCTTTGTACTGTTAGGAGTCTGTTGTGGGTAGTGTTAGTTTGGGGATAGTTGGGCTTTTTTCTGTTATTTTTTTTTTATTTCCCTCTCCTACTTTCCCTTCATTCTCCTCCGTACCCCTTTATTCCCTTTTTTGTGCAAGCATGTTGGGTAGGCCTCGTCTTGGCAGGATGGGAGAGGAGGAGCTGGGTGGATTTATTTGGCTGGTGTGACACTTCCTACCCTTAATGATCGAAGCAGGTGGCCGTGTGATACGGGGGTATCACACAGAGGCAAGGAGGCTCCGGTGGGCAAAGGTCCTGTACCATCTCAAGCAAATCTACAACACACCGCGCAACGACCAGGAGCAAGACCTGCTGGACCACCTGGGGATTGTGATTGGTGGCCCTGTTGGTGAGTTCAAATCAGAGTAATGTGCACATTTAAATGCTCTGCAGTGACAGTAGCATATTTGTTCATATGCTGCAGGCAATGTTTTTGGACATGTGCAATGCAAGTTAAACATACAGTTGCCTATGAGTTATATAATAATTCCTACACATTACCGTCATTTGTTGACACAACAGCTGCACTAACTTATAAAACACAACAGGAGCCTGTAAATTAGTGCTGCCTTCACGTCAATAGATGATGCAAATGTGGCTCTAACATATGTTTTATGCATGGTCTGTGAGTGTACCAGGAAAGAAATGTTTAAAATCCAGATATTTTCTAGAAATAACGTGTCCCTCAATTTTTTCAGATACATGTCTGAACTGGATTCTGACACATACGTAACAACTTATAGCTGACCTCGGGTAACATCTTAGACTGATATTTGGACTTTGTTCTGCCACAATTAAATTAGGGATGGATGCCAAAAGTTATGCACACAGGTTCATATCTCAACGTTTGGTGCAACTTACCATAGCCGTGGTTCATACAATGAAGCAAATGATACAAATTGAGGGGTAACAAATGTCCCTGGCCCTCTGTACATTGTACCTGTGTGTTTTACATTGGCCTTAGTCACAATAGCTGTGTAACTGGTATTGCAGTCCTCCAGGAAAGTGGCTTTGCATATCTCTCATGGATACACATGATGAGAGGAATACACTCCATGAATAAGTCTGCTAACAAATGATGGAGCATGTTTGCCACCACATGATAGTTAGGGCCACTGCATGTGTGTAAATATGTGTGTATCACTCACTAGAGTACCCTGGTCTGCACATGTTTGCAGTGGTATGTCAGATACAGTATCATTATGTCTGAGAGGCTTGACTTTCTGATTTAATATTGCACATAGTATTTGTATTTGGAAGTGTTGTACAGTGCACAAACATTGACCACATTTCTCCCTTCCATGCTTTACTGGTGGACTACACTATCAGAGAGGTGGCTCGATTTGCGGACCCAGACGTCTCCAGTAAGTGTTGATATTTCTGTTCTGTGCTGTGTTTGCTGCTGTTGTGTGATTGAGTCCTGTGTGCTGGACACATAGTAAGGTGTGATGCGCTGGTCAATGACTGGATATGTTCCTTGAGTGGAGTATCATTTTTTCCCCATCTTTGAGTTGGCCAATCATTAGCGTGGAATCATAATTTGGGATTGTAGGTCAGTCCTGTAGGCACGGCCATATGAATAGGGGTGACTTTTGTGGATAAAACTTAAATTCAGAAAATGTAGCAGAGGACCATATTTGTGATTTAGTCAGCAAGTCAGACCCTGATTCTGACAGAATAGGGATGCCAAAGTCTTACCCACAGACTTCAGCTTCCCTATTCACTAATGAACATGATTGACTGTATGTTTGACTTCCTAGCAGCATGTAGCTCATTGTCAGATGTGTGCTTGCATCTATCTGCTTGTTGTAAGTCATGTGTTACTGGTAAGAAATGATGTTGACAATTGTCTGCATTTCCAAATATGTGTGGATGGGATTGTCCAAGGTTTGGGTGTATCCAAGTTGGACATCCTCCTTACCTGTGGTGGGCTGCCCAAACCCATGTACAGCTGTCTAAAGCTTCCTGGGTGTCCTTGATGTTTGAAAGTATTTGTTGCTTGCCGCCCCCCTCAGGCACAGGTGTGGAGTTGTGAAAAGTGTACCTAGGACTGATGATCCAAGTTTAGTACACAGACATGTAAATCTGTAAGTCACTTGTCCAAGCCTAGGATGCCCACTCATGATTAGCAACTGCATTCTATCCTGGCAATTCCATTTACAACTCGCAGATCTTGTGGCCCTTGATTGTCAACAAGAATATAATAATTAGTTGGCCTGTCAGTGGTGGGGGGACTTCCAGCATTTTTTGTTTTACGTGGCAAATGGCTGAACAATGATGCATAGGTCATTCAAGTTGTTAACTGTCTTTTAGAGTATTGCTGTGCTGTTTGATATGACATGTGTAGGCTGCATTGGCATGTACTTCCTCAGGGACAATCAGTGATCTGTATGATGATATGGGCTGTTTCTGGTACATTAGATGTATTGTCTGATTAACTTCTGTAGCCATATCACACAATGAATTACGTAATGTTTGGTTTTCTATTAGTTTTAACAGCTGCCAATATGAATCCCACCCAGATTCGGGAGTTTCAGCACAGGGCGATGCGTTACCACCACATTCTGGATGTGGATTCGGGGTTCCGCAACATGGCAAGGCGTTATCACCATGAAAGAGCCTCCAGAGTGTGGAGGGCATTTGCCCAAGGGGGCCGTTCCGTGTCCACCACAGCCACCACCACCAGCAAGACCACCCAGGTGGCACCAACCTTAGCAGGCTCCTTTGCAGGACCGTCAACCTCCACTGCTGCAGGACCTGTCACAGCACCACTTATGTATAGTTTTTGAGAAAATGTAAACAATTGGCTTTGTGTATTGTACCTTCAGAGCATGGAGGCTTAACAGATTGCATCTTGAGAGACTTGTTTTTTTAATACAACCTTTTGCTTGATTTTATGAGTGGGTTATGCATGTAACATTAAATGAGTTATGCTTAAAGTCAATTTTGTCTCTCTTGTACGTAGGATCCCCAAGAGCCTGCATTTTCCCCAGAGGAAATGGCTGCAGTGCAACAAGGTATATCAGAGATACGGATCATCAGCCGTTCTAAACAAAGATGTCATGATTGTTATTTTTTTAATTTTATCATTAATGGTTTTGTATGTGTTTGTGTGCTTTTACAGGTTATGATGCGGAACTACAGTTTGTGGTTGGGGCTCTAAAACAAATCCTCCAGGCTCAAGACGGTCCGAGCACAATGGCTCAGGATGCAGCTTTTGTAGGAAAATAAAAGTCCTTGTCCTTGTGTAAACATCATGAAAACCTAAAAAGCCCCTCATAAACACATTATCGAAGGAACTCTCAGAGATCTAGTATAGTCTGTGTATTATATTGTAAATTTAACATTATTATTATTATTATTATTTTTTCTATCCAGGCCCCCCCCTGCGGTACAAGTGACTCCCGTGGTAACGACACAGAATGTTGTAGGAAAAGACGGTCTGCAAAAGAAGTCCGTAGCACCTAAGGAAGGTCTACCTATTAAGAAAGGTCCCTCACAACTGAACACCATAGGTGAGTTTTTAGAAACTGTAGAGCCAGATAAATGCAATCCTTGGTGTGTCTCAAACCTCTTTCATCACCGGGGTGTAGCAGCTATAACAACATCTGATATGTATTTTGTTATCTTTACATCCCAGGGTCATCACAAAAGAGATCTGGAGGAGTCGGCCTTCAGGCTAAGCAGACAGCGGCGTCTTTAAAGGTCAACAACGGGACCCTTCAAAACCACATATCCCCAGCCGCATCTGTGAACATCGCAGGACACCAGGACAAACTGTGCATCAGCTCTACAGACAGCGGTCATGGCCCAGGTACAGCTCTTAACTACATCGCATCAACAGTAATAAAGGCTATGCACAGTACCGAAACAGTTCTACAGTAACTACCTATGTGCAGGGGCTTGGACACTCTGACAGCTTAACGGTTACAGCCTCAGACACCCACCATCCTGTACCATGTAAAACCTCTGGAGGGGACCCTAAGCAGTGCAACAATCCTAAAATAAATCGGTTGTCCTTAAAGAACCCCAAGAAGAAGCTGCAGACCCATGAGCTACAAGTTGTGCCTCTAGACCAGTCTTTTAAAAATATTGTTAAGGTTCAGCCTGTGTCACCTAGCTCCCACCATTCTAATTGTTCAACAATTAAGGCTTCTAATATAGTTGGGTCTGTCAGTGCCCTAATCTCGGCAGTCTGTATAACTAGCCCTTCCTGTTTACACAATACACACATGGAAACAGATAGCCTCATAGAGGATCCATGTTCTGGCTGTCTAGGACTTCTAAAGGTAGTAGCTGATTTGGTAGAGAGTCCTGAAGCCACAGCAACACCAGGTGCCTCTTCTAATGCAACAACCGATGGGTTGCAATCACAAGGGCCTCAATCCCCCGCACCCAGCCACAGTGCTTCAGATGTATCAGAGGCCTTGAATTATTATAACCAACATTTAACCACCCCATGTCTGATTTCCCCAATTACACCCCCTGGAGCGTGCAAGCCCATCACCAAGTGCCTGCGCACAATGGTCTTCACCATCCTCCCCAATATACCCTGATAGCAGTACAGGATGTAGCGGTTCACAAAATCAGAGCTTTGGAACGCCATCTAGCGATTATCAGGTTTTCCAAGCACTGGGGTGTTCACACTGGGGCCCTGTTCTTTTGACCAGTCCCAACCCATCTGTGGGTGATATGCAGCACACAGCTAAGGACACACATAGCGGAACAAAATGTGGCACCCTGAACCCCAATATGGTTTTGGAAACATACCTGAAAGAAATACAACAGGCCGTTAGGAAACTAAAATCACGCCTGAAGCACAAGACCTCAAAACTGGGGAAGTGGGGGATCAATACTCTGTCCTCTAGATCCTCTGAGAGAGTGTTAATCCTGCGGTTAGCAAGGTGTAGAAGGGAGGTGATCATAGCTTGTGAATCAGCCGCGGCAGACATAGACAATATATTGGCATGACTAGGTAACCGTGTACCCATAAGGAGTGCCTTATCTGCTTTTTGTAAAAAAAGTTGTCCATACATCTAAATATAAAAAGAAGACCCAGGATGTACTCAGTAAAGCTCTACGTGTTTTATGAGCGCTCAAAACCAGAAAAGCCGCGAGAGTCAGCCTCCAACTGTTTAAAACTCCTAAAAGCAGAACCCCCAACACCTAAAACACTCCCCACAAGGCCTCAAAATATAAAGTTAGGAGAGAATATAGGTATTTTTAGGGTCTCAAGGGGTAAAGTTCAGAGCAGGCTCAACCCCAAACATCCTGAAGGATCCACGTCCGTATTAGATGAAAAGTCAAAGTCACCTCCTGTAAATACCCCAACTATTGTTCAAATAGGATGTGGTCAGTTGCCAAAAACGAGCTGGGCTTGTAAGAAACAGAAGTGGGCAAGTAGCACTAGAAACCATAAGCTTTTGATAAGAAAATTGAAGAAAGCCCGACTAAGCGTTACAATGAGGCATAAAAGTACCCCAACAACGAACCGTGGTCAACTACCATTGCATGATACCCTGGGGAGCTCTCCAGCCTCCGACGTTCCTCAAGCTGAGGATTCAAAACCGGTGTTTTTGAAAAGTGTGAGAAGGTACAGTCATACTGTAGAGAGGTTTAATGCTACAGAGCACTATGAGGAGTTTAGGTTTGTTAACCTAGACCATCTAAACTCCTCCGATCATGGTGTTATAGCTATACACCAGGCGTGTAAACACTCATAGAACGATAATTACACAATGTGGGGCCTAATGATTTCTTTCAGCTGTGTTTTCAGGGGCAGGGTCTCAACAGTGCTCTGTTCACCAGACGGTTGTCTCAAGATGCGTTTGACACTGTGACGTTTCTAGAAAACCTGTCTAAGCTTTGACAGAGCAAAGCTGAATTACTGGCGTACGGGACCTTTAGAATTATCACCCTCGTTGTTAGGGGTCATAAGGGCGGTGCTTCCAGAACCTTAAAGAGCGTCATGTACAGTAAAATCATCAGCAAGAAATATCGAGTTTAACACAGGTGCTACCAATATGTGTCTGGCGGCGAGCATTGTGGGGTTGTTGGTGGACGGCGCTACCCCAGACAACGTCATTATATCTAAGGCAGCGGCAGCCCATGAGGCGCTTCAACTACCGCCCAACAGACAGGTTGGTTTTGGGGACCTGGGCCTTTTTGAGAACTATTTTGCCATTACGGTAAAAGTTCTATACCACAGAGGTTCTTGGAAGTACTTCACTACCGATGAGCGTGTGAAAAACAAGACCGTTTATGTGCTAAATCATGAAAACCACTTTTACGGTACCTTGAACCTAAAGGGTTTTCTAGGCGCCAAGTACGTGTGTGAGCATTGCGACCACATATACAACATCCAGACCAGACACCAGTGTGAAATGCACTGTAAAATGTGTCAGAGGGACGGGTGTGTCGCCGATGACGCTCAGAAAGTGAACTGCTCCACGTGTAAGGTGTTTTGTCAGTCGCAAGACTGCTTGAATGTACACATAAAATTCACACAGTGCGTCCATAAATCAGACTGTGGGGCTTGCGGGCGCTACAAGGCCGATGACCACGATTGTAAAGGTATGCAATGTCCCAGGTGTAAAGCGTATATTATAGCCAGAAAAGCACACAAGTGTTACATGCTCAAAGGATTCCACCAGAAAAAAATAGAAGACCATATCGTATTCGATATAGTGTACACAAGAGATGGGTGTGCACCAGCCTAACTACATTTACGCCCATCATCTAACAGCCTGGGAGTTTGAAGGCCGGTCATACGTGAACGATTTCCTGAACACGTTCATGCAACCGGAATACTACGAGTATATAATGCTGGCTTATAACTCAGAAGCGTAAGCCTCGTTCTTTATTCTCTGGGACCTGATTCGTGAAAAGCTGGCCGTGGAGCTTATCACCCAGGGTTCCAAACTGAAACTGTAAAACATTGTGGGGGTGATTCTCACCCTGGCGGGCGGCGGAGGCCGCCCGCCAGAGTTCCTCCCTCCAAAATACCGCTCCGCGGTCGTGAGACCGCAGAGGGTATTCTGGCTTTTGCACTGGGCTGGCGGGCGGCCGCCAAAAGGCCGCCCGCCAGCCCAGTGCAAAAGAGCCTTCCACGAGGACGCCGGCTCAGAATTGAGCCGGCGGAGTGGGAAGGTGCGACGGGTGCAGTGGCACCCGTCGCGTATTTCAGTGTCTGCAAAGCAGACACTGAAATACAAAGTGGGGCCCTCTTACGGGGGCCCCTGCAGTGCCCATGCCATTGGCATGGGCACTGCAGGGGCCCCCAGGGGCCCCACGACAACCCATACCGCCATCCTGTTCCTGGCGGGAGAACCGCCAGGAACAGGATGGCGGTATGGGCTGTCAGAATCCCCATGGCGGCGCAGCGAGCTGCGCCGCCATGGAGGATTCTAAAGGGCAGCGGAAAACCGGCGGTAGACCGCCGGTTTTCCGCATCCGACCGCGGCAAAACCGCTGCGGTCAGAATGCCCTGTGGGGCACCGCCAGCCTGTTGGCGGTGCTCCCGCCAACCCTGGCCCCGGCGGTCCATGACCGCCGGGGTCAGAATGACCCCCTGTATCTTTTGAAATTAGGTTCAAAGGCACCTTGAACTTTCTGTCCATGAAGTTGAGCAAGCTGCCAAAAGCCTTTGGTTTTGAAGGCTGCAAAGGGCATTTCCCTCACTTTTTTAACACTTGGGCTAAACAGAATTACAGAGGTCCGTTGAGTACATGATGCCGTCTGAAAAAGAGAGCTTTCTACAGTGGTACGATGAAAACCATGAAAATTGGTTTAATTTTCAAACAGAGTTGAGAGCTTACTGTCAGGCCGACATCATGATCTTGCGAAAAGCATGCAAACCTTTCAGAGACATTGTGGTGGAGATGACGAAATGAGTCAGGATTATTAAAACCAAATCCCCTAAGAGAAAAAAAATCCTGGAATACCTAGACCCATTTAAGAACATTACTCTGGCTTCATTGTGCATGTCTATTTATCAGCACATGTTTTTAAAACCTGAAACAATAGCTCTACTACTGCCTGACCTCTGTAACGGTAAACAAAAATGTTACTCCACCCTGTCTATTCAGTGACTCATGTACGTCTCTGAAAAACAGAACATCTTCATTCAACATGCGTTGCAGGGCGGCGAATACCACCTGGGACGCTACTACCTAGACGGTTACGCATTAATCAACGGGGTACCAACAGACTTTGAGTTCAACGGTTGCCTTTCCCACGGGTGTCTGCATTGTTACAAACCCTACGAGTTTCATAGACTGCAGGGCACCACGTTTGAACATCTGCATCGTCGTACTCTGGCGAAGGCACAGTATATTGAAAGCAGCGGCTTTGCTTTGAGAGCCTTCTGGGAACATGAATGGTTAGACGAGCAAACAAAAGATGCAGAACTGGGCACTTTTATTAAGAGCTGGCACTTACCAGCACCATTGGAACCCCACAATGCCTTATTCGGTGGTCGTACAAACGCCATACAGCTTTACCGGGTCACTGGTGAAGGTGAGAAAATACACTACTAAGACTTCACCAGTCTGTATCCATTTGTGAACAAGGTGAACTTGTATCCGTTGGGGCATCCTAGGATCATATATAGGAATTTTAAGCCCCTAAACGAGTACTTTGGGCTCATTAAGTGTCAAATCCACCCTCCGTGGAAGCTTTACTTCCCGGTGCTTCCGTACAGAGTCGACAGCAAGCTAATTTTTCCCCTATGTCGAACATGCGCTGAAAGAAAACAGACTAGTGAGTGTAGACATAGGGGGTCATTCTGACCCCGGCGGTCAAGGACCGCCGGGGCCGGGGTTGGCGGTAGCACCGCCAACAGGCTGGCGGTGCTCCGCCGGGCATTCTGACCGCGGCGGTACAGCCGCGGCCAGAAACGGAAAGTCGGCGGTGTACCGCCGACTTTCCGCTGCCCTGCGCCGCCATGGGGATTCCGACCCCCTCACCGCCATCCTGTTCCTGGCAGTTCCGCCCGCCAGGAACAGGATGGCGGTGAGGGGTGTCGTGGGGCCCCTGAGGGCCTCACTTTGAATTTCAGTGTCTGCTCAGCAGACACTGAAATTTGCGACAGGTGCTACTGCACCCGTCGCACATCCTCCACTCCGCCGGCTCCATTCGGAGCCGGCATCCTCATGGAGGGGTGTTTCCCACTGGGCTGGTGGGCGGCCTTTTGGCGGTCGCCCGCCAGCCCAGTGGGAAACCCAGAATACCCGCGGTGGTCTTTTGAGCGCGCAGCGGTATTCTGGCGGTTCCCTCCAGGCGGGCGGCTCCCGCCGCCCGCCGGGGTCAGAATGACCCCCATAGTGATGAGCAAAGGCTGCTGGAGCGGATGTAGTGTACCATCGAGGTACAGACTACCCTTGAGAAAGGGTACCGCCTCGGTAAAATACTGGAAATTTGACACTTTCCACACACCACAACCCAACACTTTTCTGAGTACATCAACTTGTTTCTCGAAGACAAACAGGAGGCATCGGGGTATCCCGACTGGTGCGTCGATTAGCCCCCAAAGCAAAAGTACATAGATGATTACCAAGCTCACGAGGGTCTTACCTTGAGACCTGAGTTCATTAAGATAAACCCCGCCAGATGCCAGTTAGCTAAGATCTGTCTCAATTCCTTATGAGGAAAATTCACACAGCGCACCAATTTGTCAAACACATCCATCGTCACAGATCCAGACGATCTTTTTAAGTATATATTTGTCCCATCTTACGACGTGTCCAGTTCCGAATTTATCGATGATGAGACGGCCGTTCTATGTTGGAAATACGCCAAATAGTACCCCACAATGTGTAACAATATAAACATCTTTATAGCGTGCTTCACAACCGCTCACGCTGGTTGAGAGCTTTATAGGTTGTTGGATAAGCTTCAGTATCTATGTTTGTACCACAACTCTGACTCTTTTATTTTTGTGAGGGAAGAGGGTGATTAAGATCATCCGCTGGGTGATTATCTAGGGGATTTGACCAGCGAGCTCGAAAAGGGTGAGTACATACTCGAATACACTTCCTCTGGACCCAAGTTCTATAGTTCCAAAACCCCTAACAACACGGTTTGCATGAAAGTCAAAGGTATCACTTTAAACATCAACAATATGGTTAAAATAAATTTTGACAGTCTGAAGGGTCTGATGCACGAGTACTACGCATCGAATGATCACCAAAATAGCAAGGCAATAGTTGTAAACCATCCTAGCATTGTCAGGTCCAAAAAAAGGTGGGAAATTACAACACAGGCATTGTATAAAACACTATGCGTGTTATTGAAAAGACATTCAAGTTGCGAACCTCAACCGCTATGGACACCAGGATGCAACACCCATTCTCCTGCCTCTTAGCAGGTCCCTCATATAGCGGTGAAAGTTATTTCATTAAGAAACTCTTAGAAAACGCTCCTGGTGTTTTATCTCAGACCCCTAACAACATTGTAGGGCTTTATTATTGCTCGCAAGGTCTTTACACGGAACTCTCCGTAAAGTTCCCACACAGTGTGTCAATGCTGAGATCAAAGCCATTTTGAACCAAACTAATTTAAAACCATACAGCAAAGCGGGGCTTTACTCAGGAGCCCTTCAAAACTTTTTACAATATTACAAACAACTAGCATCTGAAAAAAACAAATTGACTCTAATTACCACTGACACGGAACAGCGGATAGCAGACCCTGTAGTGCCTCAAGACCCTGGCCCCTTGGTCTCCGTGGTGCTGTTGCTGAAGACTTTAAAAAAAGTCAGAGGTACAGAGGGGCGGCGTAAATGCTGCTCGGTAAAATGACTGCTACTAAACATCTGACCTCTAGGAACGACCGGCGTGAATTTGTTTACAAGGGACAACCGAGTGCTGGATCACACATGTACGATCTGGTCGGAGGTCTCACGCACAGTAAAAGACCAACAACACAAAATGCTCCTAGAGGCTGGGAGCAATTACTAAGTGCTGCTGCGGAACTCAACATTCCCTCCACGATCATCGGTGATGCCATCCAAAGGCAGAGGCTTAAAATTTTGAAAGATCTGACCCCGATTATTTTACCATGAGACCCACCGTGCCGACGTCGCCTTTCTTTCTTTCCTCAGCTAACACTTTCTAGGAGCAGCTACGCTCTACCTATGGAACCTAAAAAGAGACTGTTCAAAATTAACACATGGTTATCGCTCTAATGTAATCACAAAATTTGAACCGTTGTACAGTTTTGTTAAAAAGGTTCACACCTCAAAAGATTCATTCATTCATTTATTTTGTTACCCTTGTAAATGTTTATGGTGTATACTGTTTGTAATAAACACTTTTAACTTTTTAACAGTAGTCTGACATATTTTTTTAAATGGTTTTTAAATGTGTTGTGGGTGAATAAAATGCATGGTCTGAATTTATGTTTAAGATATTTTTATTTTAGGCAGTCATCAGTACAAATAGAGGCATTACAAGGCCTTACACTTTTGACAAACACCATATTCTATTTTAACAACGCTCAAAATGGGGCCAAGTGTTTTTATTCACATATTTCACAACAATAACATTGTTGTTTACTAGATCGGCAGAATACAGATAAAAAATATTCCTAAACGTCATACCCTCAGACATTTTACTAATAAAATATATCAAATGCTCCCCACATGTGATGGCTAGAGAATCCTGTACACGCAGCTTGTTATACTCAACCGTGGGCGATGCTTTTTTCACATATTTGAATATCAGTTTTATATAAATGTTATGCTCTGAGAACTCTGCAAAACTGTCAAACACTATAACCTTGTCTACATCCAGAAACAATGCTGCCCAATGTGTACCACCCTCATAATGCAGGTCGGAGTTAAAGACTAGGGTGCGGGGTTTTTCTGGGCTTATCTTTTCAGATAACCCATCGCTAGGAAATACACCTAAAAGGTATTTCTTAGCGTATTTATGTCTACTTAAGAAGTCACATATCTCTTCAGTGTCCATTTTACTATCTTTTAATGACAGTCAAAGCTGTCAGGCGTGATTGACCTGGATAACGCTGTTGAATACCGAGAATACATCCATATTCATGTTGGTAGCGCCTGTGGAAAATGTATTTCAGCTTTTAGATTTCCGTTTTTGATTAAGTTGTAGTAATCACCGTCTTCCATGTCAGGAGTCAGGTTGAGCGCTAACAACGTGTAGCCGGCCCCATACCCCTCTCTTGAAATAATGACTCCTCAGTCCTGCAGATGTTTCCCCATTATCGAGACCAGACTGAGATATTCTCTGACAAAATTGGATGTTCTAAAACTCGGAGTGAACAGTTTGTGGGGATAACAGCTCCCTCGTGGACCAAAGCGGTGTAGTTGATGTCATAGTGTTTGAAGTTGAAAGGGTTAGAGGTATAGAGCCCGCTAAAAGCTGTATTGTCTACAAACCCTATGATGATGAGTTTCGGTAGTTGCCCAGAAATAGATTCTGCTGCTGCGTTAATCTAGTACAAGATGGGATGCTGAATATCTTCAGATCCAGTCTTTCAATGGTGTACTTGGCGTTCAGTAGTTGTAAAGCTTCAGCATGGGTCAGTCTGATGCTCGGTGACACTTTCACTCTCTTTACAAACAGGCTCGCGGACAATATAACCAGTTTATACTGCTCTGCATCGCGGCTGATGAGACAGAACGTGTCCTTGTTGCAGTTGAGTTTGATCTTAAGATTTATACCATTGACTAGAAGCTTATCTTGGAAGAAAAGGTCTGAATGTATGCGCCCCAGGAGGTCAAACTGCCTGCTGCCGGCGGCAAAGCTGGCTCCTTTTTTAAAACCACCATTGCCACCGGCCAACGCCGTGTCTTCAAATTGCACTTCAGTATCTTTATAGAAGAGTCCTGCTGAAAGCTGTGTGTCCAGGGCGTCAGAACTGTAATTTAGAATACCCTCAAAGTAGGCCCTGTAGGCATACATGTTATCACTCTGTGTGACGAGTCGATCACCCAGGTTAATGTCCACTTGATTAAACATGGTTGTGAAGGGGTAGGGAATCAACGCCACTTTAGCAACAGCCTCAATGTTGGTGTCGTTCACTTTGGTTATTTTGCAGACGAGGTGTAGCAGAGTGTTGTTGAGATCCAAATACATATCCGTGGACCCCCCACACATAAAGCTCCAGAGGTGTCAGAGCGGCTAGAGGCGATACTTCCATGAGTAAACTGTTCTCGATGCTGGTCTGTGTGGGTTTAAGAGAAAACAAATCTAGCTCAGATTATTCGCACTAGAGCATGTTCTCTTCCTCTTCTTGGAAGATCTCTTCCGTCTTACAACTCTTAGTTTGTGTGGTCCTTTTGAAAAAGTCCTCCATTTTTTGTAGGGCATTGGCGGTCCCCTACGCCTCGAAGCACTTCACTTTCTTTTATCACCCACACTCGCCTTGTACAACAACCCAGCTATTTCCTGGGGCTGTTTGTTCATGCGCTCGGCAACAGCCGACCCTACAGAGCCCATGACATCATGGGCAATGTTCGTAGCAGCCGCTTTAACGTGAGGTTTTGCAATTTCTCATCCGCTTCTCAAAAATGGCATGGCTCTTCTAAACAAACTCCAAAAAAAGCCCCCCAATCTGGCCCTGTAAATAACGGGGGCCCCTTCAAAGTAGGGCAGCAGGCCTCCATAACCGTCCTGAACTCTGTAATAGTCCCTGTACATAGAGGGATCACTGTATGTTTTCATGTGGACCATCGCTATTGCCTAATCGTCACCGTCGCGCCACAGGCTTAAATGAAGCTTAACAATACGTTTCCCGTATTTAAAGGCCACCGGCTCTGATTGATCATCATAGATCATGATGGTTATAGTGTCAAAATGGTTTTTGGAAAGCGCCACGTAGTCGGGTTTGTGATGTTGTATGTTAACCATTGTGTTATTTTCACCCTTCACTGGGATCCATCTCAACAACAACAAATAACTATACCCTATCCTCTGAGGTTCTACAATGTCTCTATACGCGTAGAGTGTATAAAGTCAGCTGTTAATGTCTGGATCCACCTGTCTTTTCACATGTTGTACAGTCCCTAAAACCCTTTGTAATTTACCGGTACAGGTAAACCTGGTATCGAGCTCAGGGACTTTAAAAACCACTTTTCTTCTAATGTTATCTGACACCAGCAGTATATTTGCATACTCTTCAACGGCAGCTATGGCTCTGTTGATGGCACTGACCACCGCCGCTATGTTGGTGTACTACCCGTATGGGAAACTCACGGGGAGGCGCAAGAAGTACTGAGAGCGCTTTATATGAAAATTAGCCTAATGCTTTGTAAATGTATTCCACGTTCTAGGGTACTATATCTCCATTAGGGCCACCTGCCAGGATCCTTTCAGGTCCACCGGTTTAGCCATTTTCACCGTATAATTAGAAATCTGATTGTCGGGGAACAAGTCCTTTAAGGCGTTGGATGGTAGCGTAATATAAAAAGGTGAAGCCTCCATCTCTGCGCTTACAGCGCTACCTCACACACCATGCAGTGAGCTGGCCAAAACCCAACTGTTAAATTTATCATTGTTAACCTTTGGCTTAGACCCCTCAAGAGCATCTCTTTCTGCAGTTGTTTTCTACGTTTCAAACAAAAAGCAAAAGACCTACTATTAGTTAAAAGTATGATATCGGTGTATACACAATAATTGTCTATAGAGTTTTTACTAACCTCAGCATTTTCAGTACACTTAGCGGCTAGTCAGAAATCTTGCGCATCGCACAGGTCCATTGGTGTATAAGCGACTTTTGATTTTAAATTTGTCGGCTGTACCACAACTGCCGCTGGATCAGGGTCCTCCTGAAAGCCCATGTCTTCATAGATCGGTGAATTCGGTGTTGCTACACCTTCTTCATCATCTTCAGTGTCGCTGAAGTTGACTGCATCACTTAATTCATCTTTTGAGGCTTCGCTGTCGCTGCAATCAACCTTGATCGGGGATACCAGCTGCAGCAAATCCTTGAGGCTGAGCTTTTCAAGCCGCTGGTAGAGTTCTTCTTGAAAACCAGTAACAGCAGAATCCCCATCTTCAGGGGCAGTCTGCTGTGCATTCTCATCCAACACAAGAGGTGCTAGGGTCCGATAATATCTATTGATAGGGTTCTGGGCTCCTGAGAGAATGGCTTTTCTGGTGAGCAGATTGTATCTCTTCATATTGCCTAGACAACCTATTTCAGCAGTGGTTCATGATTTTAGCTGCTCTAACCGACTCCTTATATGGAATCTATGGTTCAAAAAGGGTGTACGCCTCTACAACACATAGCGGTCACATGCTCTCCTTGATGGCTCTAATACGCTGCTGGGGTTACACATGATGCTAATCACATGTCACGGCTTTTGCAGCATTTGCCCAGCCCCTCTTTTTGGATTAGCCAGCAATGTGGAGATTTGACCTTAAACTCCCAATGCGCCATCCTGAGAGGAGGCCCCCAAGCAGCGATTGGGCCAGAATGTCTGACATGTCCAGACCTGCCTCTTAGGTCATGAAACAGGTAGCACACCAGCACAGCCCTTATTTTACACAGCCCATAGATCTTGACACAGGGGCTAGGACCCTGCCACATAACTAACACCTGAACCCTGGATGTCACAACCCACGTGACTCACCTACACCTACGTCAGCACGGGGCGGGGCCACCCATGTCACCACCAACATCCTACTACTTATGTGTGATTGCAAGTTATGAAAAAGCTCAACATGAGTTGACCATATCTAGGAAAGAGTCTGATTGGTTTTTTTTAATAAGTAGCGTGTGATGCTCCTTTCCAGTTTGCAGTGCTACATCGGCTCACTGCTGATGGTGATGTATGTACTCCATTCCTGCCCGTCTGAAATTCTGTATGTACCAGGAGGCCAGTGCATGTTTGTGGATATGTATGCAAGTGCATGCCTGTGGGTGAGATTACTCTCTTTCTCCTTTCCTCATTTTACTATATTCTCTCTAGCACTACCTGCCTCTGTGTCTCCTCCCCTGTCCCCTCTTTTCACTGGCTGTCATGTTGCAAAGCAACATATCTAACAAAAACTTGACAAAGCCAATAGACCATGCACAGGCGAAAACTATTGGCTTGGCAAATGCTTGTTTTTTATAACTCACCACAACTCATTCAGGATTTCATGCCAAAGGCCCACTATACTATGTTTATGGAGACTTCTGCACTCTTCTCTATGCAGTGCCCTATTCTCAGTCTCCACCCATCATGCCAACATCAAAGCACTTTCCTCCCTGCCCATCTGTAGGATGTGCTTATATGAATTGGGGGCCAAGAATAAAGTAGGTGGATTTGACCCCCAGACTAGGCACTGATTTAAATTCACTATGTACATGAGACTTCAGATGTCCATCATTATTAATGTTATTAATGTTATTCGATTCGCAATTTGCGACCCCGCAAAATCGGAAATGGGATGCAAAAATCCCATTTCCGACTCGCAAAATTTGCGACTCCATTTTGCGACCCGCAAATAGGAAGTCGCAATTTGCAAGTCACAAACCATATGCAATAGCAACTCGCAAATTGCGACTAGTCGCAAAAAACCCAGTTTGCACTTCCAATTTACCACTAACTCAGAGCAGGTGGTAACCATTACCAAAGTATAAAAGGAGACCAAGAAGGTATCTGGGTTACTCAAGATGGCGGAGATGTACCTGATAGCAGTGAAGAGGAGAGCCAACGCCGCACAGCAGAGGAGGAGGAGGAGCCAGAGACAGGAGAAGATTTACAGAACAAGGCAGACACTCTTCCAGCAAACTGAGGAGGAAATTTACGACAAATATAGACTTAGCAGCACAGCTTTACTAGATTTAATAGATTTACTCAAACCACAGCTAGAATGCCAGACTGTGCGCGGCTGCGCCATCCCTACGCATGTGCAAGTGCTATGTTCACTGCACCTCTTGGCCTCGGGTAGTTATCAGGGGGTCATTGCTGTGGCAGGTGGGGTATCCCAAAGTGCACTCTCACGGTTCTTTAGGGCATTCCTAGATGCCTTACTCACACACATGTCTCGAAACATATACCTACCCAGGAATGAGGCAGAAATCATCACCACCAAGTTGGATTATTACCGGATTGCCAACTTCCCCCATGTCATAGGGTGTGTAGACGGGACACATATACAAATATGCTCTCCTGCAAACTTGGAATATCTGTCCCGCAATAGGAAGTGTACCCACTCACTCAATATTCAGGTGGTATGTGACGCTCATTATATCATCACTGACATGGTTGCCAAATTTCCAGGCAGTACTCATGACTCCTACATTTTTAGGCACAGTGGGATACACCAACGACTGGAACGTGGGGAGTTTGGAGATGGACACCTCCTAGGTAGAGCTGAATACACCTTGAAGACATGCACACAGGTCAATGTGTAAACCACCCATGCCTTGCTAACATTGTATGTTTTGTGCCAAACAGGTGACAATGCATATGCACTACGTCCATGGATACTGACTCCGTAGTTAACACCCAGCAATGATTGCGAGAGGCGATACAACAGTGCACATAAGAGGACCAGGAACATGATAGAATGAACCTTCGGACTGCTGAAAGCAAGGTTCAGATGCCTCCACCGAAGTGGAGGTGCCCTCCAGTATACCCCAATAACGGCTTTCAAAATAGTTGTTGCATGCACTATACTGCACAACATTGCCACCAGACGTGGGCTACCTCTCACCCCTGAAGACCCAGATTCTGAGGATGAAGAGCAAGAGCAACCACATCGCCATCATGGGGATAGGAGCATCGCAAATCAAGGCAGACTGAGACGGGAACACATTGCAAACCAATACTTTGGAAGGTACGTGCAAACTTTTACCATACTCACCAATATAACAAATAGTCCATGTGTTAAGTGGAAAGAACAAGTGATTTAATAAGTGCAAATAATAAAACTATATACAATAGAAACAGTTCAGGGGCTTCAATAGTCCACCTGGCATGGGACACATTGACGTCATGTGCCCCAACCCCAAGGATAGTGTGGAGCTCACACCCTACGGCGGGGTCGGCCAGCCTGGATGGTACTAGGGGGGTCAGCAGTGCTCTGCCTTGTGCTTCCACTACGTAGCACCCTGGTGTCACTGGCAGAGACACTACTGACAGTGGAGCCCTCCTCACTGTCCTGTGGCGTGTCGCCTGTGCCCCTGGCCACCTGCCGTGCCTCCATGAGGTCCATTGCATGGCTGAGACGGCCCAGTCCCGTGCCACATCACCCACAAAGTGGCCCATGTCCACCTGGAGGCTGACTGTGCGCCTAGACAGCCCTGTTGTGTTGACAGCCAGCCTAACTATAGAGGAGGCCATCCTGTCCAGGCGTTACAGCAGCTGGCGGTCCCTGCGCCGTGCACTGTCACTCTGCGTTAGCAGTCCTGCCACTAGTTGGCGCATAGACAGTGCAAGGTCACCCGTGTTGTTACTGATCATCTGCAATTCAGAATGTACCTGCTGCATACTGAGGGCATGATTGCGTTGAAAGCAATACCCCCCTAATCCTCCTTAATTGTTGGTTTTGCAGGCGCTGACCCTGTAGCAGTTGGGCCTCTGCTGGTGATGTGGAGGCATGCCCTGACTCTGCCTGCTGCTCTGCTGTTGATATCCTACGTCGCCTGCGAAGCGGTGGAGGCCCTGTATTGTCTGCCGTGGCACTCTGGCTCGTACCTGGTGCAGGCTCGCACACCACTGTTGCAACAGGTGTTTCCTGAGAGGGCATGGTGTTGGTGGTGCAGGTAGCAGTGGTGGCTGGTCCTGTTGTCTCCTGTTGGCTGACCATTGGCCCCTGGCTGCTTGGGCTGGTGGGGGTGTCTTGTGGAAGACCTGTGGGACATAGGGAATACACTGTCAGTGTCTACTATCTGTTATCAACTTCCTAATAAACAATTGCCTATGAACTGCCTACTTGACTACATTGCCCATAATGCATCATTCTGGTGTTTGCTACTCTGAAATGGAGCTATCTTGGTTGTGCATGCCCCTGTGTACAAGGTGGGTGGGGGTATGGCATTAATGAGTATACATGCATGTCACATGGTATTCACCGGTTGATGGTCCTGGCTCAGAGGTGTCCAGATCTCCCATCCCGCTTACAGCCTCAGGCTCTAGGGTCTCTTCTACCCTTTCCTCCAGGGGTGTGGGTGGTGGTACCGTCGATGGTCCCCCTCCTGTGCCTCTCATCTCCCGGAGCCGCTCTGCCACCCTCTCCTTGGTCCGGGAGCGCAGGTCATACCACCTTTTCTTCAGTTCTTCCACACTCCGGTGGCTGACCCCCAGGGAGTTGACCTTGTCCTGGATCTCCTGCCAAATTATTTTCTTCTCTGTGTCTGGCACGGTGAGGGCTGCCCTGCCAAACAGCTCGTCATGGTGCAGACAGCACTCATCAGTCAGCACCTCCAACTCCTTTTCAGCAAACTTTAGCTTCCTTTTCCTAGGAGTGTCAGCCATGGTTGCAGGAGCTCTGTTTGTTTGCTGTGCTGCAGTTGAAATGGGTGTGGTCCTCCCTCCTCCCAAGTGTATTTGTAAACTTCCTGGCTGTGATGTCATCATCATGTGTCAGGAAGTGTTTTCCTGAGTGTTCTGAAGTGTTTTCCAGAGTGTTCTGCAGCACATGCATTCAATTTTCAGCACAGTCGCAATTTGCGACACCCACTCGCAAATTGCGAGTCCGTTTTTTTGCGCTGTTGCAAAAAGCGACCTCGCAAACAGCGGACTCGCTATCTGCGGTGCGACTCCGTGTGCGAGTCGCAAATTGTCCTCGCACTTTCTACCTGCATTGCAGTTAGCGACTCGCAAATTGCGAGTCGCAAATACTCGCAATTTGCGAGTCGCTATTTTTAACCTACCTACATCTGGCCCTATGTGTGGTATCAAGAAGTGGGATGCACCCATCTCACCCCAAGATTTGGAGTTTTATAGGTAGTGGTCCAATAGCAAGAATAAAAAGCAAATACACCCCTGGATAGTACTCAAATTGTGTGGCACTACGCACATGAAATGTCTATGGGATTACAATGCCAATTTTACCCTTGGAGTTAGTTCAGAGAGTAACAGTTTGGTTCAGAGGATCATCTTGTTGCCCATACCAAATTTCTGCAGCACTAAAAATGTATGGGACTATGGTAGCATATAGCAATGTAGCTGCAGGTTAAAGCAATTAGATGTCAAGTACATATAAATATGATTAGCTATGTTGGTTCACCACACTGCAAGTCACATCAGCACGGCCATTTGAGGAGGAGGAGGAGTCACCAAGGGGAAATTACCAAATTTATCACTGCAGGCAGGTGATGATTTCATGACATCAGACTTCCCGAAGTCAGATTCTCCAACTGAAGACCAACCCTACTGTTGAAGTAGGGCTGCTGCAGCAACCAGGATAACCTGTTTGTTCTTTAGCACTTGCAAACAGGTGATGGTATTGTAGGAGGCTGGCCTGGTTTGTTGTGGGTACCTTGGGTACTTACACCTTATAACAGGTCCAGGTATCCCTTATTAGTGAAGTAGTAGTGTTCTAGCAGCTTAGGCTGATAGAGGTAGCTATAGCAGAGCAGGTTAGGCTGAACTAGGAGACATGCACAGCTCATGCAATACCACTTATAGTTACACAGTACTTATACACAAGTAAAGACAATACGCAGTGTTACCAAAAATAAAGGTATTTATTTGGGTGACAGTACCAATAATATCTTAGAGACAATACTCCTTCTGGAGGTAAATATTATACACAATATATACACTAGACACCAAAATTAGACAAGTAAATAGTCATAGAACGATGCAAACAGTAGGAAATTCTATAGAATGCAATGGGAGAAAATAGGTCTGGGGCAATACAAACCAAATACTAAGAAAGTGGAATGTGAATCACAAACGCCCCCCTAGACAAATGTAGTTTGTGCAGAATCGTTTTGAGAGTAAGAATACAGTAAAGGTAAGTAAATTACCCCACCCCAGAGCCCAGAAAAGCATGATTAAAGTACTACAAGTTTCCTTAGGACACACTACACCTCGTTTTTTTCTGCAAAGAACAACAGATGGATTATTGGACCTGAAGACCTGCAAAGGAAGGGGACCAAGTCCAGAAGTCGAAAGAAGTTCCAGGAAGGACAGAAGCCCCTGCCAACCCAGAAGAGGGTGCAAAAGAAGAGTCCTTGGTTAGTCGAAGACTGCAGGAATGCACCCTAGGAAGATACCAGCGGGTTCCTGCATGATGCAAAAGATGTCCCACAGCGTAAAGATTGTTGCAGATGAGATTGCATGTCAGAAGTCACCAACAAGCCTTGGATTTGACAAAAGTGCGTTTTACATCACAATTGCACTGGATGGACCCAGGAGGGACCTGGGGGCCTCAGCTCTATGTGAGGAGGAAGAGGGGGCGCTCAGCACTTTAGAGAGCCCTCAGGATGCCAGCAAGTACCCCCAGGAGCCGTAGGATCTTGGTTCAAAGGAGGTGCAAAACGCAGTTGATGCAGCACAACAAAAGAAGGTCCCACGCCGCCAGAGAACAACTCAGCGAGTTGAGCATCGCAGGATGGAGTGCTGGGGACCTGGGCCTGGCTGTGCACAAAGGAATTTTGCAAAGAGTGCCCAGAGGCCTCAGGAGGTGAAGAAGACACAGTACACAGGGGTACCATCATTCTCATGGAAGGCAAGGTCTTACCTCCTACAAATTGTGTCAGCAGGACCCCAGTACAGTCTATGTTGATGATCTCCCCCCTCTTTGTCCTTAGGATCGCGCTCATCGTTGTGAGAGGAGTCCCAGGGTACCTGTTGTTGTCTTGGAAGGTGCCTGCTTGGAGCAGGGGAGGGACTCTGTCACTCCACTGGAGATTTCTTTGGTTCTTCTGCTGCAGGATGAAGACAGGGAGTCACCAGAGCATGCAAGCTGTGGAAACTGTTGCAGTTGCGGACTTGGAGCTGAGGTTGCTGAAGAAAAGTGTCTCTTGTAGACATTTTGTTGCAGTTACAGCGTTTCTTGGAGCAGGCTTCAGTTGATCTGAGGTCAGAAACTTGCATACAGAATCTGCAGAGAACCCACAGGAGAGACCCTAAATAGCCCTGAGAGGGGGATTGGCTACCTTATCAGGTATGGACCTATCAGGAGGGGTCTCTGATGTCACCTGCTGGCACTGGCCACTCAGAGCCCTCCAGAGTGCCCCCATACCTTGCAAAGCAAGATGGCTGAAGTCTGGGACACACTGGAGGAGCTCTGGGCACCACCCCTGAAGTGGTGATGGACAGGGAATGGTCACTCCCATTTCCTTTGTCCAGTTTCCCGCCAGAACAGAGGAGAAGGGGTCCCTGAACCGGTATAGACTGGTTTATGCAAGGAGTGCACCATCTGTGCCCTTCAAAGCATTTCCAGAGGCTGGGGGAGGCTACCCCTCCCCAGCCTGTAACATCTATTTCCAAAGGGATGGGGTGTAACACCCAGCTCTCAGAGGAAATGCTTTGTTCTGCTTTCCTGGGACTGGGCTGCCCAGACCCCAGGAGGGTAGAACCCTGTCTGTGAGGTGGCAGCAGCTGTATCTGCAGTGCAAGCCTCAGAGGGTCACCAAAGGCAGTGGTAACAGTGAGGGCCTTCTCTGGTCAAGTTCAGGTGCTCTAATGCAATGCTCAGCTGCAATATCACATCAACAAGCCCTGCCAGTGCAGTGTGTCAGCACCTCCATGGATTGGGGGCTGCAGTCTCATAGAGTATCAGATAAAGGAAGACTGGACTGCCTGGCTAGGAGTTCACTGATAAGATGGCCGCATCTTACTTTGTGTTAAGTGTTATATCTACTGGGCTAATGTGCCCATGTGCCTTATTTACTGGGTGCAATTGGTGCTTTTTGAATTGTCATGTTAGATAATATGTGATTTACTTACTGGAACAGATGAAGAACTATAATTAATTCTTTACAATGAGAATGACAAGGTGAAAAATGACAACTCCACTGTCAGAGAAAGAGTTGGAAATTGTGATCTATTTGATTTTCAGTTATCAACTATGACAGTCACCAAACTGAGCCCAACTCTGGCACTGTATTTGTAGGTGTAATTGGATTTATATAGCGCTTACTACTCTTGATTAGGTGTTGATGTGCTTTATGCAAGTAGTCCACAGTTAGTGGTTAATCTAGAGGTTATATTTGGTTGTTGTGATTAGTCATGTGCTCTCTAGAAACAATGCATGCATTTACTCCAGTTACTTTTTGATATATTAATACCAGGTAGGTGTGATTATTGGTGATGGCTATGTGGTGAAAGGTGAGTGGCTGGTGAGCTAGATAGAATACGGCGGAGATTTAGGTAATATTAGATTACAGGGATAGAGTTTTTATAGAAAAGAGATTTTGATCAATGAAATGAGATATTAGCCAGTTGCAGAATTACAATAAGAAAGATTGAGGCAGGCAAGCATGTGACAGAGGGGGCTATTCTCAGAATGAGAAGGTATGCATAGGATGGAAGTTCAGAAGAGGGCCCCTCTGAAGAAAGAAACGAGAGGAGATGAATCAAGCAGGAGTAAGCCAAGATCAATATTTCTTCTAGGGTTTAGGAATACAGTGGGAGGAGGCATTGAGTTAGCAAGCAATTGGAGAATGGAAGCTGTAGAAATAAATATCTGTATACATAGTGCTTCATATTTGGGCTGGCAGCCGAAACATGTGATTCTAAGTGTACAGGTCATTAAAACTTTAAAAGCTCTGGCTAGTTGTGTCCTTAGCCAAGAACAGCCATTAAAAACATAAGCTGGATAATAGAAACCTTGGTACAGGATCTGTGCGCTCCACAGGGTAAGTTGGCGAAGTAAAAGAACAGGTCTCATTTAACCCCTTCTGTGCCGCAGACGTAGTGGTTACGTCCTGCGGCACAGTGCTGCTGTGCCGAGGACGTAACCACTACGTCCTCGGCACACAGCCCAGAGGGAGCGCTCTCGCTCCCTCTGTGTGCTTCCCCCCACCCCCCCAAAGTCAGGGATGGAAGGGGAAGCCCTTCCCCTTCCACCCCCGACCCCCCCACCCCCCCATAATGACCTCAGCGCGCGATCGCGCGCTGACTTCATTATGGGGATTTCGCCGCACAGGAAGCCATTTGCTTCCTGTGCGGCGAACGGGGAAGAGGTGAGTTCCTCTTCCCGGTGGGTGGGGGGTTTGGGCTAAAGAGGCACCGGGGGAAAGGAAAGGCTTTTCCTTTCCCCCGGTGTCTCTTTGAGCATTCCTGCTGCCCGATCGCATTGCGATCGGGCAGCAGGAATGCCCACTAGACACCAGGGATTTTTTGTTTTTGTTTATCTTCACCCTTTCTTGTTTGTGGGGAGCGGCCCCTTGGGCAAGGGTCGCTCCCCTTGTGGGGGCAATTAGTTACGGCCATTTCTGCCCCCCTTGGGGGCAGATTGGCCTACTTTTTAGGCGGATCTGCCCCCAAGGGGGGCAGAAACCACTGGATCACCAGGGATTTATATTTTCTGTGCATTTATGTTGGGGGGGGTGCCCCCTTGGGCAAGGGGCGCCCCCCCCAAGGGGGCAGAGAACTGTTGGCCTTTTCTGCCCCCCTTGGGGGCAGATCGGCCTATTTTTTTTAGGTCCATCTGCCCCCAAGGGGGACAGAAGCCACTTAGGCACCAGGGATTGTGTGTGTAGTGAATGGGGGGGCGCCCCCTTGGGCAAGGGTCGCTCCCCTGTGGGGGGCATGTCCTTTAGGGCCATTTCTGCCCCCCTTGAGGGCAGATTGGCTACTTTTTAGCCAGATCTGCCCCCAAGGGGGGCAGAAAACACTAGATCACCAGGGTTTTTTTATTTTTATGTGTATTTATGTGGGGGGGGTGCCCCCTTGGGCAAGGGGCGCCCCCCCCAAGGGGGCAGAGAACTGTTGGCCTTTTCTACCCCCCTTGGGGGCAAATCGGCCTATTTTTTTTAGGTCCATCTGCCCCCAAGGGGGGCAGAAGCCACTTAGGCACCAGGGATTGTGTGTGTAGTGGATGGGGGGGCGCCCCCTTGGGCAAGGGTCGCTCCCCTTTGGGGGGCATGTCTTTTAGGGCCATTTCTGCCCCCCTTGAGGGCAGATCAGCCTATTATTTTTAGGCTGATCTGCCCCCAAGGGGGGCAGAAACCACTAGAACGCCAGGGATGTTTTTTTATGTGTTTATTTTTGTGGGGGGGCGTCCCCTTGGGCACGGGGCGCCCCCCCAAGGGGGGCATTGACCTGTTGGCCATTTCTGCCCCCCCTGGGGGCAGATGGGCCTATTTTTCTAGACCCACCTGCCCCCAAGGGGGGCAGAAGCCACGTAGACACCAGGGATAGTGTGTGTGTGTGTGTGTGTGTTAGTGGATGGGGGGGGGCTTGGGCAAGGGTCGCCCCCCACTTTGGGGGCACATGTACCCAGGCCATTTCTGCACCCCTTGGAGACAGATCAGCCTATTATTTTTAGGCTGATCTGCCCCCAAGGGGGGCAGAAACCACTAGAACGCCAGGGATTTTTTTTAATGTGTTTATTTTTGTGGGGGGGCGTCCCCTTGGGCACGGGGCGCCCCCCCAAGGGGGGCATTGACCTGTTGGCCATTTCTGCCCCCCCTGGGGGCAGATGGGCCTATTTTTCTAGACCCACCTGCCCCCAAGGGGGGCAGAAGCCACGTAGACACCAGGGATAATGTGTGTGTGTGTGTGTGTTAGTGGATGGGGGGGGGCTTGGGCAAGGGTCGCCCCCCACTTTGGGGGCACATGTACCCAGGCCATTTCTGCACCCCTTGGAGACAGATCAGCCTATTATTTTTAGGCTGATCTGCCCCCAAGGGGGGCAGAAACCACTAGAACGCCAGGGATTTTTTTTTATTTGTTTATTTTTGTGGGGGGGCGTCCCCTTGGGCACGGGGTGCCCTCCCAAGGGGGGCATTGACCTGTTGCCTTTTCTGCCCCCCCTGGGGGCAGATGGGCCTATTTTTCAAGACCCACCTGCCCCCAAGGGGGGCAGAAGCCACGTAGACACCAGGGATAGTGTGTGTGTGTGTGTGTGTTAGTGGATGGGGGGGGGCTTGGGCAAGGGTCGCCCCCCACTTTGGGGGCACATGTACCCAGGCCATTTCTGCACCCCTTGGAGACAGATCAGCCTATTATTTTTAGGCTGATCTGCCCCCAAGGGGGGCAGAAACCACTAGAACGCCAGGGATTTTTTTTTATTTGTTTATTTTTGTGGGGGGGCGTCCCCTTGGTCACGGGGCGCCCCCCCAAGGGGGGCATTGACCTGTTGGCCATTTCTACACCCCCTGGGGGCAGATGGGCCTATTTTCTTAGGCCCACCTGCCCCCAAGGGGGCAGAAGCCACTTAGGCACCAGGGATAGTGTTGTGTGTGTTTTTTTTGTTTTTTTTTGTTTGAGGGCTGTCCCCTTTGGCAAGGGTCGCTCTCCATGGGGACACAGTACTAAAGGTATTTTTTGGCTTCCTTGGGGCAGACAGGCCTATTTTTTTAGTAGGCCCATCTGCCCCTATGGCAGAATCCACTTAGGCACCAATTTCTAAAATGTTTGATGGTGGGGTGTTTGTCAACTGAAGAAGTCTTTGCATTTGTGATAAAAAATGTTTTCCTCCTTTTTGTTCTAGTTCAAAGCTTTTGCTTTATTTGCTGTGGCTCCTTGCGGTTTTGGCGGTGGTTGACCTGCAGTTTGCACAGTTGCATGTTTTAGGTAAGTAAAAACAATTTACTCCAAAGGAGTATTGTTCCCATGCATGAATGACATGTTTGTAGGGGGTGTACTAAATGCAGGATTGTGTGTGAAATTGTCCTTAGGTTTGTGCACAATGATATTTGTTTTGTCTTATTTCTAATTTGCCTTTCTTTCTTTCTTTTTAGTGGGATATCATTGGTGATTGCTGTGTAGTTGCTGGTGAATCAAGCTTTTTCAGGCAAGTGAGCGGTATAGTTTTTGAGTTTGTAACTCTTACTAACAAAGCTACACTTTGTTACTTGTCTTACACAGTGCTGGTTGTTGGTGGTGAATTTGTCCAGTTAATTTTAGCAGTAGAGATCATGGCTAGCCGCAGGATGACCGCTCAGCAGGTGGTTGGTATGCTTTTTGAGTCACAGACTGATCATGACTATGAGACGGACTCTGCATCTGAGGCAGAGGAGGAAGTCAGAGATTCTGGCAGTGATGTTTCTGTTGGAGGGGAATCTTCTGATGATGAAGCCACACTCAGTGCAGATGAAGGTTCTGTTTTAGAGGAGGACATTGATGTGCCAATAGTGCAGCAACCTGGGGCTGAAAGGTTTCCCGTTAGAAGACGTGATGTCTGGGTTGCCCCAAACATGGAGCAGCCAGAGTTGCCTGCCTTTACTGGTCTCCCGGGGTGTAACGCCAATACAGAGAACTTTATGCCTATCAATTTCTTTGAGTTATTCATGGATGATGTGTTTTTGGAAGAGATTGTTGAGCAGACTAATTTGTATGCGGAGCAGCATTTGAGGGACAACGCTGCTAGACTTAGGCCACACTCTAGAGCTGCCCAGTGGATTCCCACAAATTTGGAGGAGATAAAAAAGTTTTTGGGTTTGACTTTTTTGATGGGGTTGATAAGGAAGCCGTCACTGGCTTCTTATTGGTCTACTAGTCCCTTGATGGCAACAGCTATATTTCCAGCTACCATGAGTCGTAATCGGTATTTGCTTCTTCTTAGGATGCTGCATTTTGTTGACAATGCATTAGCCTTGCCACGAGATCACCCAGATTCTGACCGTCTTTTTAAGATTAGGCCTGTCCTTGATCATTTTGTAGATCGGTTTTCGGAGGTCTATGTTCCAGGCAAAGAGATAAGTGTGGACGAGTCTTTGGTCCTCTTCAAGGGTCGTTTGGTTTTTAGGCAGTACATTCCTAGCAAAAGGGCACGATATGGAATTAAATTGTATATGCTGTCTGAAAGTAGGACAGGATATGTGTATAGTTTCCGTGTGTACACTGGTAGGGATTCCAATATTGACCCCCCTGGTTGTCCTCCCACTTTTGGAGTTACTGAGAAAATAGTGTGGGATCTTGGTAGACGACTGTTCAACAAAGGTCACCATTTGTATGTAGATAACTTCTACACTGGTGTGCAGTTGTTCAAGGAATTGTTTAGAGTGGACACAGTTGCTTGTGGCACAATCCGTTCTAACCGGAAAGGCTATCCAAGGGAGCTTGTCTGTAAAAAACTTGAGAGGGGACAGTGCTGTGCCTTGCGGAACGAGGAGCTGCTAGCTTTGAAATTTTCAGACAAGAGGGATGTCTACATGCTAAGTACCATCCATGATGAGAGTACTTCCCCTGTGACTGTTTGGGGCCAGGTTGCTGAAGTGCGCAAACCTGTGTGCATTTTAGATTATAATAAGCACATGGGAGGTGTAGATAGAGTTGACCAGAGGTTGGAACCTTATACTGCTATTCGTAAGTCTTATGTTTGGTATAAGAAGTTAGCACTTCACCTCTTCCACTTAGCAACCTTCAATGCTTTTATTGTGTTTAGGGATAGGTCTCCAGACTCAAAGATGACATTTGTGAAATTTCAGGAGTCAGTGATAGAGAGCCTTATTGTGGTGGAACAGGCCAGAGTTCCTAGAGAAGCAGTGGTGGAGGATGTGGCTAGATTGAAAGATCGCCACTTTGCTGAGCACATTCCTCCCACACCCAAAAAAGACTTTCCAGCTAAGAAATGTAGAGTGTGTTTTCGAAGAGGTATCCGGAGGGAGTCTCGAATGTCCTGCCCAGATTGTCCTTCAAAGCCTGGGCTGTGTGTCGGTGCTTGTTTTAAGAATTACCACACCCAGAAGAATTTCTGGGAACAACCATGAGTGTAAACTCATGTCTGTTTTGTATTTTCATGTGTTTAGTTTCATGGTTAGCATTTCTGTCATGTTCTTAGTTAGAGCTTTTGTGTTTGTTGTTTTGTAATTCTTTCTACTTAGTTAGGGGTTCCTCTGTTTAAAAAAAAAAAAAAAAATATGATGCCATTGTGTGTGGAGTGGGGCTTGGCTGAGACTGTACATATTGACTTGATGTTGGCTACTGCAACACACTGCCAGCCAAACACCAGTCCACACACTCCCATCAGCTGGTGTGATTGTTGTATCAGGCATGTGGGCGTATGTAAGTGATGGGCCCTTGAGTGGCGCTGTCTGTCGATGTGAGTGTTGTAATGTGCTGGGCCCGTGGCTGGCGGTGTGAATGGCCTTGTGTGTGTCATGTATGAAAGTTGTGTGAATGGACTGTAAAGCGGTTGGTGCCTTGTCGCGGCTTTACAGCTCACGAGCTGTGAGTCATTGGTTCAGTTTTTTGCCTCTCAGTTACTAACAGTGCTTTTCATTTTTGTGAAAGCTCTTGTTAGTAAAATTTGATCCACTGAACCATCACTCACCCTCGTGCCAAATCCAACCAGTATGTGTGGTAAAAATGACCAAACCTGCTCCGCTGTAATCAGGCGTCGCAGCACACCTATGACACGCTAGGTGCCTCAGGTGGGACCCCGATGATGAAGCATGCCACCAACTTGGTAGGTGGGTGAGGGGTCTTTTTCACATAACCTAAGTGTGTTTCTTTTCAAAATTTTAGTGTTTGGCACATCACGGACGTATGTGGGCACATCAAAACGATATATTACAAAACTACCTGTGTTTGGGGGGGGAGAGGGCACCTATGTTTTTGGTCCTGTGTGCGGCCTTCATCTAGGGAAACCTACCAAACCCAGTAATTTTTTAAAACTAGACACCCCAAGGAGTCCAGGGAGGAGTGGCTTGCGTGGATCCCCCAACATTTTCTTACCCAGACTCCTCTGTAAACCTCAAAATGTGCTTAAAAAAAGCATATTTTCCTGACTTTTCTTCGTACGATCACCACTCCAGCACAAAATTCCTACTCCCCAGTGTTCCCCTCAGTCTCCCAAATAAAATGACACCTCACGTATGTGGGTCCCCAAAGCAGAGTCAGTCTAAAGATGTATAAAAGAATATGTCCTTATAAACTCGCAGTACTATCCCCTGTATCTCTACAAGTTTTGGGCCTTATTCTGTTGGAGGCACCTGGCCCACCCACACAAGTGAGGTATCATTTTTATCGGGAGACGTGGGGGAACGCTGGGTGGAAGGAAATTTGTGGCTCCTCTCAGATTCCAGAACTTTCTGCCACAGAAATTTGAGGAACATGTGTTTTTTTAGCCAATTTTTGAGCTTTGCAAAGGATTCTGGGTAACAGAACCTGGTCCGAGCCCCGCCAGTCACCCCTCCTTGGATTCCCCTAGGTCTCTAGTTTTCAGAAATGTACAGGTTTGGTAGGTTTCCCTAGGTGCCGGCTGAGCTAGAGGCCAAAATCTACAGGTAGTCACTTCGCAAAAAACACCTCTGTTTTCTTCCAAAATGTTGGTGGTGTCCACGTAGCGCTTTGGGGCGTTTCCTGTCGCGGGCGCTAGGCCTACCCACGCAAGTGAGGTATCATTTTTATCGGGAGACTTGGGGGAACGCTGGGTGGAAGGAAATTTGTGGCTCCTCCCAGATTCCAGAACTTTCTGCCACAGAAATGTGAGGAACATGTGTTTTTTTTAGCCAATTTTTGAGCTTTGCAAAGGATTCTGGGTAACAGAACCTGGTCCGAGCCCCGCCAGTCACCCCTCCTTAGATTCCCCTACGTCTCTAGTTTTCAGAAATGCACAGGTTTGGTAGGTTTCCCTAGGTGGTGGCTGAGCTAGAGGCCAAAATCTACAGGTAGGCACTTTGCTAAAAACAGGTCTGTTTTCTGTGATGTGTCCACGTTGCGCTTTGGGGCGTTTCCTGTCGCGGGCGCTAGGCCTACCCACACAAGTGAGGTATCATTTTTATCGGGAGACGTGGGGGAACGCTGGGTGGAAGGAAATTTGTGGCTCCTCTCAGATTCCAGAACTTTCTGCCACAGAAATGTGAGGAACATGTGTTTTTTTAGCCAATTTTTGAGCTTTGCAAAGGATTCTGGGTAACAGAATCTGGTCCGAGCCCCGCCAGTCACCCCTCCTTGGATTCCCCTAGGTCTCTAGTTTTCAGAAATGTACAGGTTTGGTAGGTTTCCCTAGGTGCCGGCTGAGCTAGAGGCCAAAATCTACAGGTAGTCACTTCGCAAAAAACACCTCTGTTTTCTTCCAAACTTTTGGTGGTGTCCACGTTGCACTTTGGGGCGTTTCCTGTCACGGGCGCTAGGCCTACCCACGCAAGTGAGGTATCATTTTTATCGGGAGACTTGGGGGAACGCTGGGTGCAAGGAAATTTGTGGCTCCTCCCAGATTCCAGCACTTTCTGCCACAGAAATGTGAGGAACATGTGTTTTTTTTAGCCAATTTTTGAGCTTTGCAAAGGATTCTGGGTAACAGAACCTGGTCCGAGCCCCACCAGTCACCCCTCCTTGGATTCCCCTAGGTCTCTAGTTTTCAGAAATGCACAGGTTTGGTAGGTTTCCCTAGGTGGCGGCTGAGCTAGAGGCCAAAATCTACAGGTAGGCACTTTGCTAAAAACAGGTCTGTTTTCTGTGATGTGTCCACGTTGTGCTTTGGGGCGTTTCCTGTCGCGGGCGCTAGGCCTACCCACACAAGTGAGGTATCATTTTTATCGGGAGACGTGGGGGAACGCTGGGTGGAAGGAAATTTGTGGCTCCTCTCAGATTCCAGAACTTTCTGCCACAGAAATGTGAGGAACATGTGTTTTTTAAGCCAAATTTCGAGGTTTGCAAAGGATTCTGGGTAACAGAACCTGGTCCGAGCCACACAAATCACCCCATCTTGGATTCCCCTAGGTCTCTAGTTTTCAGAAATGCACAGGTTTGGTAGGTTTCCCTAGGTGGCGGCTGAGCTAGAGGCCAAAATCTACAGGTAGGCACTTTGCTAAAAACAGGTCTGTTTTCTGTGATGTGTCCACGTTGCGCTTTGGGGCGTTTCCTGTCGCGGGCGCTAGGCCTACCCACACAAGTGAGGTATCATTTTTATCGGGAGACGTGGGGGAACGCTGGGTGGAAGGAAATTTGTGGCTCCTCTCAGATTCCAGAACTTTCTGCCACAGAAATGTGAGGAACATGTGTTTTTTTAGCCAAATTTTGAGCTTTGCAAAGGATTCTGGGTAACAGAACCTGGTCCGAGCCCCGCCAGTCACCCCTCCTTGGATTCCCCTAGGTCTCTAGTTTTCAGAAATGTACAGGTTTGGTAGGTTTCCCTAGGTGCCGGCTGAGCTAGAGGCCAAAATCTACAGGTAGGCACTTTGCTAAAAACAGGTCTGTTTTCTGTGATGTGTCCACGTTGCGCTTTGGGGCGTTTCCTGTCGCGGGCGCTAGGCCTACCCACACAAGTGAGGTATCATTTTTATCGGGAGACTTGGGGGAACATAGAATAGCAAAACAAGTGTTATTGCCCCTTGTCTTTCTCTACATTTTTCCCTTCCAAATGTAAGACAGTGTGTAAAAAAGACGTCTATTTGAGAAATGCCCTGTAATTCACATGCTAGTATGGGCACCCCGGAATTCAGAGATGTGCAAATAACCACTGCTTCTCAACACCTTATCTTGTGCCCATTTTGGAAATACAAAGGTTTTCTTGATAGCTATTTTTTACTCTTTATATTTCAGCAAATGAATTGCTGTATACCCGGCATAGAATGAAAACCCACTGCAGGGTGCAGGTCATTTATTGGCTCTGGGTACCTAGAGTTCTTGATGAACCTACAAGCCCTATATATCCCCGCAACCAGAAGAGTCCAGCAGACGTAACGGTATATTGCTTTCAAAAATCTGACATTGCAGGAAAAAGTTACAGAGTAAAACTTAGAGAAAAATTGATGTTTTTTTCACCTCAATTTCAATATTTTTCTTTTTCAGTTGTTATTTTCTGTAGGAAACCCTTGTAGGATCTACACAAATTACCCCTTGCTGAATTCAGAATTTTGTCTACTTTTCAGAAATGTTGCGGTTTATGGGATCCAGCGTTGGTTTCATGCCCATTTCTGTCACTGACTGGAAGGAGGCTGAAAGCACAAAAAATCGAAAAAATGGGGTATGTCCCAGTAAAATGCCAAAATTGGGTTGAAAAATTGGGTTTTCTGATTCAAGTCTGCCTGTTCCTGAAAGCTGGGAAGCTGGTGATTTTATCACCGCAAACCCTTTGTTGATGCCCTTTTCAGGGAAAAAACCACAAGCCTTCTTCTGCAGCCCATTTTTCCAATTTTTTTAAAAAAAATGAAATGTTCACTGTTTTTTGGCTAATTTCTTGGCCTCCTTCTGGGGAACCCACAAAGTCTGGGTACCTCTAGAATCCCTAGGATGTTGGAAAAAAAGGACGCAAATTTGGCGTGGGTAGCTTACGTGAACAAAAAGTTATGAGGGCCTAAGCGCGAACTGCTCCAAATAGCCAAAAAAAGGCTCGGCACAGGAGGGGGAAAAGGCCTGGCAGCGAAGGGGTTAAAGATCTTCCCATACTATTTTGTAAATAGAAGGTTTTTTCAGTCATTAAATATGAGCTATTTGGCACTTACTGAGAACGTCTTGCTTATGTCCAATCCAAATTATACCTCTTTTGTCACCTAATCATGTCCAGGTGTATGTTGTGCATGTTTGTGTATGTGACTATTGTAGAATATACATTATCTATTTTTTAAGTGAAGCAAAGTGATGAAGTCCTGTGGGTTCCATTCAGGACATCCTGGTCCTCTTTCTTTGCACAAGTTGGGGCTGGCATTGTTTTCCCAGACAGTGGAAGTGTATCAAGATGCAAGAGGGAGGAAACCTAAACATTGAAATGAGGAAAAGGGAGACAAGACTCTTGTAAAAATGTGATTGGTGCTTCCTGTAGCACTGACACTTGGTAGATGGTGGAGGTTAAATAGACTGCAGAGTGAAATCAGCCTTTTCTCACTTTCCTAATCACTGTCTTGTGGATATTCATAGCTAGGTGTAGATAGTTCACATCTCTGGGTGCCTCTGTTGAGGGTGCTCAATTCTGGAGATTACAATGCTGCGAGGCGGCATCACCCAAACAAAGACTGTGTCTACACCAGGGTTCTTCAATGTTGGTCCTGGAGAGCCGGATCCATGCCGGATTTTAAGATAACTACATTCATCTCAATGTGAATATGCTAAAACCTGGCATTGATTCGGCTCTCCAGGACCGACATTCAAGAACCCTGGTCTATACTACTGCATACAGAGGTACTTGAAAAGGAAGCCACTCCAAACCGTTTCTGCCTGCTCCTCTTGTTTTGATCCTTCTAAAATCCTCATTTGCATCACATCTCAAGAGGAGCCTGCAAACACCAATCCTCATGTCAAATTATGGCAGTATTTCCCTTATTGTGGTTGGTAAATTTTCTCCCTACTGCTTGCTGAGTATCTGGAGGTGATTCCAGCCTTAATGGGTCACTGTTATGTCTCAGTTCATTCTCTGTAATTTTAGGGGTGTACATGGCTGCCAATTTATGTGCTCTGTGTCCTTCACTTCTGCTGCCTGTCTATCTTTCGAACAATGAATGGCCTCTTTGTGCTTCAAATTGCTCATTATCTTCCAGGAGAGATTCTCACATTGTTCTCTGGTCTCCTCCATATGAAAGGATATACTTTGTAGCAAATTAATTACTATTGCATTTAATGTTGGATAAGCAAATTATTTTAATGTGTAAAATATAAAAGAAACAATCCCAAAAACTGAGTATGGTTCTCATTGTACCCAGAAATCACACAGAAAAACAAGCACTGGCAAAGCCAATGTCCCCCTTGCTGACCAATTCACTTTGCATCACAAGATTCTCATGTTGACACCTATGAGGCCTTCATCAGATAATGCATTGTTGCTTCTCTGTCAAAGAATCAGCCATGTCCTGTGGGTGGTGATCTAGCAAATGGATTACCTTAACAGAATATATAAAGACATTCTTTTGAAGGCCACTGCCAAAAAATAATATGTGAGAATTTGAGGGCCTAACGTACTAGTTGAAAATTACTGGTCACAATCTGTGAAGAAGCAAAAGGTTATCTTTAGTAGCTATGTTAAACTTTGTCAAATTCTCTATTAGAGCTTTATTGAATATTCCTACATTCAAGAGGTCTCAGATCCTTGGTCTGATTCCCTTTTTGATTCTTTAGCCATTATAAATGTTCAACTGTTACACCTTCAGTGAAGTCGAATTGGAATTGGGGTGCATCATGCTGTACCACAACCTTTCACGCATGTCAGTAGAGACAAATGCTCCTTTTCCTGACTTGCTCTGAACTCCCTGCTGCTATTATCAAAGGGAGCCACCACATTACCACATTGATTTATGTTTCTTCTGTGAAGGAGGTGATTCCTTACCACTGCCCACCTTGGCCCTCATTCTGACCCTGGCGGTCGGTGATAAAGCGGCGGCCAAGCCGCCAACAGGCCGGCGGTCTAAAATATGCAATTCTGACCCTGGCGGGAACCGCCAACACAGCCCGCCGTATTAACACTCCGCCCGCCACGGCGGTACAAACAAACAGCGCGGCGGTCCCCGCCAACAGCCAGGCGGCAGACAATGTACCGCCCACCCTATCACGACCCACCAATCCGCCACCTTTTCCGGGGCGGGAGCACCGCCGATAAGAACACGGCGGAAACAGACTACGAATGGGAAAACGCTCACCTCTACGCACTCCACGCGAGATTCCGGCAGTATGGAACCAGAGTTGCAGGTCATCCCCGCACTCCTATACCTGCTCATATACCAGGAGCACGCCCGGCGGCGCGGAAGACATCGGTGAGTACTGCACCTACGACACAGGGGAGGGAAAAGATTACCGGCACACACCCACCCATCCACACCCACTACAACACACACATCAATGCATTCCCACAGATCACTGTCACAACCCACAAACCACCCCCCTCCGAAATAATGCAAAGACCAAAATAAGAGATCATAAACGGGCAGATATATTGAAATATGTACACCAGTAATCCCAATAAATAAATAAACTATGTACAAAATATACACAGCTACTAAATGTAGTCCAACCACTGTCCGTGGATCACAGGGGTCCTGTGCAAAGGGGCAAGGCCCAGTCCCACGACAAGAACTCCACGGAGAGAACACTGCAGGGGCATCAGAAAGAAAATAGGACAGGCACCTCAGGGGGAAGGGAAGGGGGGGCACCTCAGCCACTTGAGTACACGACGCCAGATCCACGAGGGGACTCCATGACCACTGGGCCATCCTGGGGAGTGCTAAGCCACAGTCCATACAGTCCATACAGTGGGTGGCCTGCCCACTGGGCCATCCTGGGGAGAGCAAAGCCACAGTCCAAACAGTCCATACAGTGGGTGGCCTGCCCACTGGGCCATTCTGGGGAGTGCAAAGCCACAGTCCATACAGTCCATACAGTGGGTGGCCTGCCCACTGGGCCATCCTGGGGAGTGCAAAGCCACTGTCCATACAGTCCATACAGTGGGTGGCCTGCCCACTGGGCCATCCTGGGGAGTGCAAAGCCACTGTCCATACAGTCCATACAGTGGGTGGCCTGCCCACTGGGCCATCCTGGGGAGTGCAAAGCCACTGTCCATACAGTCCATACAGTGGGTGGCCTGCCCACTGGGCCATCCTGGGGAGAGCAAAGCCACTGTCCAAACAGTCCATACAGTGGGTGGCCTGCCCACTGGGCCATCCTGGGGAGAGCAAAGCCACAGTCCATACAGTCCATAACAGACCCCACTGCCACTGGAGGAGGCAAGTTGGCCAGAGGACATCCTGCAGCCCTGCCCGAGATAGATCCTTCCCTGCCACGTCTGCCAAAGGGCCAGCGGTTCTTGCCTTGAAGGGCCCAGTTCAGCGCTCCTTGCCTTGAAGGGCCCAGTTCAGCGGTTCTTGAGACGGCGGGGCCCAGTTCAGCGCTCCTTGCCTTGAAGGGCCCAGTTCAGCGATTCTTGAGACGGCGGGGCCCAGCGGAGCGGTTCTTGAGACGGCGGGGCCCAGTTCAGCGGTTCTTGAGACGGCGGGGCCCAGCGGAGCGGTTCTTGAGACGGCGGGCCCAGTTCAGCGGTTCTGGAGACGGCGGGGCCCAGTCCAGCGCTCCTTGCCTTGAAGGGCCCAGTTCAGCGGTTCTTGAGACGGCGGGGCCCAGCGGAGCGGTGCTTGAGACGGCGGGGCCCAGTCCAGCGCTCCTTGCCTTGAAGGGCCCAGTTCAGCGGTTCTTGAGACGGCGGGGCCCAGCGGAGCGGTTCTTGAGACGGCGGGGCCCAGTTCAGCGGTTCTGGAGACGGCGGGGCCCAGTTCAGCGGTTCTGGAGACGGCGGGGCCCAGTCCAGCGCTCCTTGCCTTGAAGGGCCCAGTTCAGCGGTTCTTGAGACGGCGGGGCCCAGCGGAGCGGTGCTTGAGACGGCGGGGCCCAGTCCAGCGCTCCTTGCCTTGAAGGGCCCAGTTCAGCGGTTCTTGAGACGGCGGGGCCCAGCGGAGCGGTTCTTGAGACGGCGGGGCCCAGTTCAGCGGTTCTTGAGACGGCGGGGCCCAGCGGAGCGGTTCTTGAGACGGCGGGCCCAGTTCAGCGGTTCTGGAGACGGCGGGGCCCAGTCCAGCGCTCCTTGCCTTGAAGGGCCCAGTTCAGCGGTTCTTGAGACGGCGGGGCCCAGCGGAGCGGTGCTTGAGACGGCGGGGCCCAGTCCAGCGCTCCTTGCCTTGAAGGGCCCAGTTCAGCGGTTCTTGAGACGGCGGGGCCCAGCGGAGCGGTTCTTGAGACGGCGGGGCCCAGTTCAGCGGTTCTGGAGACGGCGGGGCCCAGTTCAGCGGTTCTGGAGACGGCGGGGCCCAGTCCAGCGCTCCTTGCCTTGAAGGGCCCAGTTCAGCGGTTCTTGAGACGGCGGGGCCCAGCGGAGCGGTGCTTGAGACGGCGGGGCCCAGTCCAGCGCTCCTTGCCTTGAAGGGCCCAGTTCAGCGGTTCTTGAGACGGCGGGGCCCAGCGGAGCGGTGCTTGAGACGGCGGGGCCCAGTTCAGCGGTTCTGGAGACGGCGGGGCCCAGTTCAGCGGTTCTGGAGACGGCGGCCGGTCTATGGCCAACTGCTCATTGCCTGGTGGTGCCCTCCTGGGCAGCGGGGATGGTGCTCCTTCAATGCCCACCTGGGCTGTGGGTGGTGGGGCCCTCCTGGCCAGCTGGGCTGGGTCCTCCCTGGGCAGCGGCTATGGGGGTGGTGGGCTCTCCCGGGGCAGCTGTGCCGGTTCCTCCCGGGGCAGCGGCTATGGGGGTTGTGGGCTCCTCCTGGGCAGCAGGCCTGCTGCCTGACCTCTCCAACTTGCTGCCCTTGCCCTCCTTAGTCGTGGGCCTGTGGCCCTTTCCTCCCTTTGGAGCTGTGGCTGGTGACTGTCTCTGGGTGGTGTCCGGGGGGGATGTAGAAGGCGGGCTCCTGCGGCGCCCCTTCCGCCTTCTGCTCCTCTTCCCAGGGGGTGGGCTGGCTGTCCCCTTGCTGCTGGGCGAAGATCCAGACATGCGGGCTGGCGGGCTCCAATACCCCTGCACCCTTGTCAAGGGGGCTGCAGGGCTGGTGGTGGCTGAGGTGCTCTTCTTACCCCGACGAGAAGGAGGGGGGGGCTCAGGGTCAGGAAAGAAGTTAGTAGTGGCGAGGAAGAGTTTCTTGGGACAATGGAGAGTGGTAGGTACAGTGGGAATGGGAGTGGAGGGAGAGGATGTGGTTGTAGGTGAGTCACGTTTGCTGTCTTTGGGTGCAGGTGCAGGAGGGATAGGCTGTCGTGAGGTGGATGGCTGTTGGGTGGGTGGGTGGCTGCGTTTGTGTGGTGTGGAAGAGGGGGTGACAGACACAGTGGGAGAGGACACAGGGGACGTGTAAATGGCAGTGGGGGTGGTGACTGCACGTGTGCGGACTGGAGTGGAGGGTGTGCTGGTGATGGAAACACTGGCTGATGGTGAGGTGAATGGAGGTGTGAGTGTAGACGTCACAGGGAGGGAGGAGGGAGACGAGGAGGTGGGGGTCACAGAGGTGGTAGTGACTGTTGGCATGTCTGCATCGGAATGTTGCGTGTGTGAATGTCTGCGTGATCTGTGGTGCTTATGTTTGGATGAGCTTCTCTTGGGTGTTGAGGTGTGTGCAGGCTGGTCTGATGGTGTGGGTGGGACAGGCAGAGGAACAGGAGACTGGGAGGAGGGAGTTAGTACAGGGAGGCAGGAGACAGGGACAATGGCTGCCGTCAGTGCTGAGGCCAGAGCCTGGAACGATCGCTGATGGGCAGCCTGACCCGAATGAATGCCCTCCAGGTACGCATTGCTGCGATGAACCTCCCTCTCCACCCCCTGGATGGCATTCAAAAGGGTAGTCTGCCCAACAATGAGCGTTCGGAGGAGGTCAATGACCTCCTCACTGAGGGCAGCGGGGGTAACAGGGGCAGGGCCTGAGGTGCCTGGGGCGAAGGAGATGCCCGGCTTCCTGGCAGAGCGGGCACGGGGCGAACGCTGAGGGGCTGCTGGGAGGGCGGAGATGGTGCGCTGGGTGGCGGCTGTACCTGTAATGGCGGGGGGCACGGATGGTGCCACCCCCGCAAGGAAGCCCCCTTCCGAGGACGTGTCCGTGTCGCTGCAGGGTCCAGTCGTCCCCGTCGTGGAGCTCCCCTCGCCCTCCGTCTCACTGGTCCAGTCTGACTCTGTGGCATGGCCCTCCTGGGCCATGTGAGATGCAGCTCCCTCCTGCCCCGATGCCACTTCTCCTCCGCCTGATGATGCTGATGCACACAAGCACAGAAAGACAAACAAAAAGGGGGGGGGAGAGAGAAATAAAGGGATATTGAGTACATGGATCTCCGGTACAGTTAGCGGACATGACAGACACAGATGCCCCCTGCACTAAGTTGCGCACTTGGGGTCCGCTACGCATTCCGTGGAACATGCCCTACACGCCTAGAGTTGACAACTGCACCCATGGATGACACGGCCCAGGGATGGCTGTACTGACAAACTACTGAGGGTGGTGGCTGGGGACACAGGGGCTTACGGGGGTGCCCAGCCTACAGATATCGCCCTGGCCTAGGGGGACCCCCAGCCCTCCTCCCCCACCCAGACACCTCCACTGCGCGACAACAGAGTAGATAATGCTTGTACTCACCCCCTTGTGTCTGCGGTGCTGCCCTCACGCGCCCATCCAAATCAGGGTAGGCCACCGCCAGGATCCGGAACATCAGGGGGCTCAGTTGACGGCAGGCACCCCGCCTACGTTGGGAGGCCATCCCCAGCAGAGACTCGGCGGTCTTCTTGGTCCCGCGGCGGATGTCCTCCCACCTCTTGCGGCAGTGGGTGCCCCGTCGATGGTGGACCCCCAGGGTCCGGACTTCCTTGGCGATGGCACGCCAAATCCCGATCTTCTCATGGGCGCGGACCTATGTGACACGTACAGGGAGGGAGAAATACCACGTTCAAGTTTGTCAGCATTTTCCTTGCCAGTGGCCCAACGCCCCCCATCCCCGCCAGGCCCCCCGCCATGCCCCCCGCCAGGCCCAACATGCCCCCCATCCCCGCCAGGCCCCCCGCCATGCCCCCCGCCAGGCCCAACATGCCCCCCATCCCCGCCAGGCCCCCCGCCATGCCCCCCGCCATGCCCCCCGCCAGGCCCAACATGCCCCCCATCCCCGCCATGCCCCCGCCATGCCCCCCGCCAGGCCCAACATGCCCCCCATCCCCGCCAGGCCCCCGCCATGCCCCCGCCAGGCCCAACATGCCCCCCATCCCCGCCATGCCCCCCGCCAGGCCCCCCGCCAGGCCCAACATGCCCCCCATCCCCGCCAGGCCCCCCGCCATGCCCCCCGCCAGGCCCAACATGCCCCCCATCCCCGCCATGCCCCCCGCCATGCCCCCCGCCAGGCCCAACATGCCCCCCATCCCCGCCAGGCCCCCAAGCCAGCCAGGGGCCCCAAATCCTGATTGAATTAAACTCACTTGTTGGTCTGGAGGACCGTAGAGTAGCGCATACTGGGGGAGGACCCCATCCACAAGTTTCTCCAACTCCTCTCCAGTGAAGGCAGGGGCCCTTTCCCCAGGCGCAGCAGCCATTGTCCCTTCCAGACCGAGGTCACAGCAACACTTGCAGTATAGGTCCTCTCCTGTGAAAGTTCAAGTCGCAAGTGGATAAGTAGATAGAAAATGGCGGTCACGTCCGCGGCGGTGCGTACCGCGGCGGTGCGTCCCACCACCGCCGGCGCCCTTCGCCATTGGCTCCTGAAACCCATAGGCTTCAATGTTAACCAATGCGGCTTCGCGCCGCGGTCTTCGCCCGCCGCCCGCCGCGGTGTGCCACGCCAGCGCATTGACCTCACATCCCATTGTCACACTTCACAGGTCAGGCAGCCGCCATTTCCAGGGCCCACATGGCTCAATTTCAACTGTGTCACACAGGCCTAGGCCTTGCATAGCCACTCAGACACGCCATTCACTGCATAGAGAATCGTTTACTGTGCTAGCTGTGAGTACGTACCTGTGGGTTGCTTGACTGTGTGCTCCATGTTGTCCTTCCTAGGCACCGTCCGCTGGGTTGGGCGAGGAGACGGATGAATCCTCCCGTGTACCGACCGCTGGTGGACCTGTCGACAATGGAAGAACGCCACATTATCCTGACCTACCGTCTTAACCGTGCCACTATCCATGAACTGTGTGCCCAGCTGGAGCCCGACCTGATGTCCCCCATCCGCCAACCCACAGGGATTCCCCCTCTGGTGCAGGTCATGTCAGTACTCCATTTCTTGGCAAGTGGGTCATTTCAGACAACAGTGGGAATTGCTTCTGGGATGTCTCAGCCCATGTTTTCGAAGGTGTTATCCAGAGTGTTGTCTGCCCTGATGAAATCCGTGAGGAGCTACATCATTTTCCCTGAGGTGGGCGAATTGGCTACAGTGAAGGGTGATTTCTACGCCCTTGGACATATTCCCAACGTAATTGGTGCCATTGATGGGACCCATGTGGCTTTGGTTCCCCCAAGAGACAGGGAGCAGGTGTACAGGAACAGAAAAAATTACCATTCAATGAACATCCAGGTGGTGTGTTTGGCTGACCAGTACATCTCGCATGTAAATGCCAAATTCCCAGGGTCAGTGCATGACGCCTACATCCTCAGGAATAGCAGCATCCCTTACGTGATGGAACAGCTACAGAGACACCGTGTATGGCTAGTGGGGGACTCTGGGTACCCCAACCTGTCGTGGCTACTGACCCCAGTAAGGAATCCCCGGACCAGGGCAGAGGAACGGTACAATGAGGCCCATGGGCGTACTAGGAGGGTGATCGAACGCACCTTTGGCCTCCTAAAGGCCAGGTTTAGGTGCCTGCATATGACAGGTGGATCCCTACTGTACTCACCTAAGAAGGTGTGTCACATCATCGTGGCCTGCTGCATGCTTCACAACCTGGCTTTGCGCCGCCAGGTGCCTTTCCTGCAGGAGGATGGTCGAGACGGTGGTGTTGTAGCAGCGGTGGAACCTGAGGAGAGTGACGAGGAGGAAGACGACGGGGCTGAAACAGACAACAGGGACAGAATCATTGAACAGTACTTCCAATAGGACACAGGTAACATTTCAAAGATAATTTAGTAAATGTTAACTACTCTCCTGCATCTCTGCTGCCTGTCTATTTGCCCCAGTGTATGATGACTGAGTTTTGGCTTTTCCCTCCCTATTTCAGATCTGGGGTCCCCACTACGAGTCCTGTGCTTCGTTTCCCCATGGACTACAGCTTTGTGGCAGCTGTTTGTTGACTTCACCATGTACAAGGACATATTTGCACTGTCATGTCAATTACAATATATTGAAATCACAGCCAGACTCCAGATATTTTGGTGCAAAATAGGTGTTTATTTAAGTGCTCAAAATGGGATGGGTGGTTTCAAGTGGGTGGGGGCTATGGTGAAGGAATGTCCATGGCAGAGTCCAGAGTAACAGTCACACAGGTGCATTGTCCAGAGGCCTGTGGAGAGATGGAGCATGGGCAGTTCAAGGATGGACAGGGTGACAATGTGGGACAGTGGGATGACATCAGGTGGTATCCATTGCTGGCGGGGGTCTTGACATCCTACTCTGTCTTCTTGCGAGATCTCAGGGCCCTCTTGCGGGGTGGTTCTTCTCCTGCAGGAGGTGGGGGTCTGGTGGGCTGCTGCTGTGCGGGGGCCTCCTGTCCACTAGCGCCGGCGGAGGTGGTTGGCTGTTCTTGGTCCAGGCTAGTGGCAGGGGCCCTTGGGTGTTGTTGAGTGTCCGCCCTGGTGTTGACGAGGTCCTGCAGCAGCCCTACCATGGTAACCAGGGTGGTGTTGATGGCTCTGATGTCCTCCCTGTACCCCCGATAGTGTTCCTCCTGCAGTACCTGGATCTCCTGGAACCGGGCCAGTACCGTCGCCATCGTCTCCTGGGAGTGGTGGTATGCTCCCATGATGGTGGTGAGGACCTCGTGGAGAGTGGGTTCCATGGGCCTCTCCTCCCCCCCCTGTGGCACAGCTGCCCTCCGAGTTGCCCTGTTTCCCTGGGCCTCTGCCCCCTGGCCGGTGTGCCCACTACCACTGCCCCCAGGTCCCTGTTGTTGTTGGGGTGGTGGGTTATCCTGGGTGCCCTGTAGTGGTAGACACACCGCAGATTGACGCGCCCTGGAGACAGAGGCATGGGCCTGCTGGGTGGGAGCTGTGCTGGTGTTCCCAGAGGGGTTTGGGTCTGTAGTGGCCTGGGCCTGTGTGAGGGGAACCGACTGTCCAGAGGTCCCCGATGGTCCGGGCTGGTCATCGGTGTCCAGGTCGAAAGAGCTGCTGTCATCGCTGACGGCCTCTTGGGTGGGGGGTGTGGAGAATTCTGGCCCCTCCGCCGCGGTGTGTTGACGGTCGGGTCCTGCAGGGGTATAGAGGTATGGTTATAGTTTCAATGTGTGGCATATGGGTGTATCTATGGGTTCTCGTGTCCCCAAGTGCTGGCATTCGTGTGTGGGGGCTTTGGTGAGGGTGGCTTGTGGGGGGGATGTGTATATGCATTGGGCATGCTTTGGTGATGGGTGTCCATGCTTAGTGGACGCATGCAGGCCTAGGTTTTGGGATGTGTGGTTTGTGATGGTGAGACATTGGCGGGGAATAGGTGTGCTGGGGGTGGGGGTGAGGATGGTGGTGGGGGTGAGGATGGTGGTGGGGGTGAGGGTGGGGGTGAGGATGGGGGTGGGGGTGAGGGTGGGGTTCGAGGATGGGGGTGAGGGTTGGGGTATGATTTGGCATGCAGGTGGGGGGGAAGCAGTATTGAAGCTTCAACTTACCAGTATCCATTCCTCCGCCGACTCCTGCGAGGCCGTCAGGATGCAGGATGTTCAAGACTTCCTCCTCCCATGATGTGAATTGTGGGGGTTGAGGTGGGGGTCCTCCGCCAGTCTTCTGCACGGCGATGTTGTGCCTGGATACCATGGAACGCACCTTCCCCCGTAGGTCGTTCCATCGCTTCCTGATGTCTTCCCGATTTCTGGGGTGCTGTCCCACTGCGTTGACCCTGTCGACAATCCTCTGCCATAGCTCCGTCCTCCGGGCAATGCTGGTGTATTGTATCTGTGTGCCGAACAGCTGGGGCTCTACCCGAACGATTTCCTCCACCATGACCCTGAGTTCTTCGTCTGTGAAGCGGGGTTGTCTTTGGGGTGCCATGGGGTGGTGTGTATGATGTGTGGGGTGGAGTATGTGTATTTAAGTGTGTTGAGTGTGGTGGTGTGTGTTGTTTTGTGTGTGGATAGTGTGTGGGTGATGGTGTTGAGTGGCTGTGGCTGTTAGTTTGTGGATGCTGGTGTCTCGCTCTGGCCTTCTTTCAGAATTTTTTTGCGTAGGGGTTTGTGGGTGATGTGGGTGGGTGTTTTATATTGTATTGTGTGTGTGGGAGTGGTGTGTGTATGTGTATCAGGTGTGTGGGATTCAAATCGTCCAATGTGGCTGAGTTTTGTTCGTTTGTGTGTATTCTGACCGCGGCGGTGTGTCCCGCCAATGGAATACCGCGTTTGAATGACCGCCGCGTGGATTCGTGGGTCGTAATGGCATGGGCGTATTTCTGTTGGCGTGGCGGTGGAGGTTTGGTCACCTCCACCTTTCCGCCGACCGCTGGTCTGGCGGTCGGTTGTGGCTGTCGGATTTTCTGAGATTTGCCTTCTGCGGGTCAGAATGACCGTGGCGGGTTTCCGCGGCCGCGGCGGTGTTATGGCGGTCTTCTGACCGGCGGTAAGTGCATTTTACCGCCGGGGTCAGAATGACCACCCTTGTCTGTTTTCTTGGTCAGTAGAGTCTGCCCAACTCTGCTGCCCATCTCAGGGACAGAGCAATGCTTTAGGGTGTCATCCTTGCTGGAGGCAGCATATTTTCCCTTTCTTTCTCACACATTCCTATGGGTGATGGTGTTTAGGCAGGGATTAAAATAGAAAGAGAAAAAATATCCTTTTCATGCTGCCTCACTATAGGGGCTCCCTTCTAACCTTAAAGCAAAAATGCATGTTTCCCAATAGATTGGTATTATTCGTTTATTTTTACCCATTGTAGGATTCTGAAAAAGTAATTTCAGTTCAACTGAGGAAGTGAGCATCCAATGATTATAAAGGGCAACTACTTAGTATCCAAGTTGCGTCACAACAGTCAGCATATCTTCTTGCTGTGTTTACCTTCCATGCTACTACACTTGTTTCTTCTTGTGTCTTTTGTTGCTGGTATTTTGTGGTGGTAATTCTGTCACTATATTTTCTATTGTTCTTTAGAGAGTTGCTTGTGCTGTGTGCTTTTTCCTGTGTTAGGTCTCTTCCTGCCTTTTTCAGATTAACTATTTCTTGCACTCTTGGCACCTCATTCTGGCCCTCATTCTGAGTCTGGCGGGCGGCGGAGGCCGCCCGCCAGACTTCCCCCCTCCAAAGTAAAGCTCCGCGGTTCAGAGACCGCGGAGGGTATTCCAAGTTTTCCCCTGGACTGGCGGGCGGCCGCCAAAAGGCCGCCCGCCAGCCCAGGGGAAAACGACCTTCCCACCATGAAGCCGGCTCGTAATCGAGCCGGCGGTGTGGGAAGGTGCGACGGGTGCTACTGCACCCGTCGCGTATTTCACTGTCTGCTATGCAGACAGTGAAATACTAGCGGGGCCCTCTTACGGGGGCCCCTGCAGTGCCCATGCCATTGGCATGGGCACTGCAGGGGCCCCCAGGGGCCCCACGACAATCCTTACCGCCATCCTGTTCCTGGCGGGCGAGCCGCCAGGAACAGGATGGCGGTAAGGATTGTCAGAATCCCCTCGGCGGCGCAGCGAGCTGCGCCGCCTTGGAGGATTCTTAGGGGCAGTGGAAAACCGGTGGGAGACCGCCGGTTTTCCCTTTCTGACCGCGGCCAAAGCGCCACGGTCAGAATGCCCAAGGGAGCACCGCCGGCCTGTCGGCGGTGCTCCCGCCCCCGTTGGCCCTGGCGGTTCTCTACCGCCAGGGTCATAATGAGGCCCTCTGTGTTCTCATGCATCTCCTTAGTAAATCTCAGGAAGAGTGTCCTGGCTTTGAGGATCACCCCTATCATGGTTCCTTCAAGAAGAGGTCTACAGAAAGATCAGAGGTAAGACCTAGTATTGACATCAAAATGCTGGTCAATGGAGATGAACTACCAACTTCTTAAATGCACATTTGAAGACAATCTATGCATATCTTCATAGACAACAGGAATTTTTTGACATTATCAAAAGCACAGTATTTAGCAGAAAGCTATGCCTTACAAAAGCATCAAGCATCAAGTTCAAGCAAGAACTTGCTACATTAGTTCCTGTGGCTGAGATATAAGTTACTGCCAATAAACTATTATCGGCGAAGCTGGCTAACTTACAAAGCTTTGATGGGTGAATGCCATTTACGTGGTGGGACCTGTGGAAAACTAATTGCACTTTCTATGTCCATGTCCTTGACTATTGAACAGTTGACACATCATTGAAACTGATGATTTTACTAAAAGGGGTTCACATAGTCAAAAAAGGCAGTAGAGGTAAGTTTGAAACATTCAAATTGAATGAATTGTGTATTATTTACATCATGCTTTTCGGTTATTAGAAATCCCATAGTTGCCATTTATTCTGTTAATGCTTGCATATGTGTTATGTTTGCAATACTATCCTGGATTCATTAGTAACCTTAATTAACTTTAATTTTTTATATGGCAATGAAACGTTATGTTATTCATTCTGCAATATTTTATATTTCTAATTGCTGTCTTACGGTGATGGATTACTTTCTCTTTTTAGCTTCTGTAAGATGTAAGGACATCAGTGGTTGCAAATGTACCATATTTCCCTCATTACGTTGAAAATGCATTAAGTAGTCATCAATAGAGCAAAACTTGAGTTAATAAAAGAAAAGAAAAAGAAGAACTCATGACTTGACTCTCCATTTGGACAGTAAGATTCACAAACGTTGGGTGGAGAAGAGTTCATTTTTATGAGTCCTCTCTACCAAGGACCTGTATCATTGCGAGTTTGACTGTCACAGTACGTGACACGAGGCTCTTCTTTGACAAAGTATAGACCCCTTTTATTATTAACATATGTAAAACAAAGATCCACAAGGCAGGAGCTGACACTCCCTTAGGGTTTGATAGTTATGGTGGGTCTCATGGGCCGTGAAGGGGGGGCACTGATTGACGTATGACAGGAGGGGAGGAGGTTATTGGGAAATGGGTGAAGGCAAATCCCACCCCCGGATCCCATGGCGTCCTTCCAGGTCCTATATGCAAAATTGTCTTTATTATGCTTTATGGAGTGTATCTTTTTTGAGCTGGGACTGTCGTCTGTGACCACTGACTAGTGGATTATTCTTTATTATCTTTTGTATCAAGCTGACCACTAATTGTGGACATGTTCTTGTCTTTTTTTATATATAAGCTTTACCCGTTGTCTCTTTTGATTCTTTCTTTTTTGTTTTTCTCTATTTTGATCTTCAATAAAAAAAAATGTTTACAGAAGTTGTATTTCTTACTACCCCAGCGGAAAACTATAATTCAAAACTGAAGAGGGCTCTGAAGATGAAGAGGCCCCTGTGACCTACAGGCACAAGTGTTATCCTTCAAGCGACATGTGAGCTTACCATTGATGCCATGTGAACTGCAGCTCACTTATATGACCGGACAGGGCTGAAACATGCCTGAGGCCGCCTTTGTATTCAGAAGGTGTTTAGGTGGACATATGTGCCGGGCTGCCCCTTTTGGGTGGGGCAAAGATTATAAGTGTATGGTTGGCCTCCTGATTTAATAGCAGGTGAGCACTAAAAATGAAATGGAATGCGCCCAGAGTAATTACCAGCCATTAAAATTAGCTCAAGCACTCTATCCATCACTTTTTGTTTTCCTCACCCACTAAATGTGTCAGGGAGCTGCGGTTACAAACGTGAGAAATCCTATATAACTATTTATTTGCTGTCGGTTTCACAACAGCTCTTGTAACATACAAACCACTGTCCAATTGATATTAATTTTACTTCTGTCAGGCCCTTAAGAAGAAGTATATAAAGCACCATTTCCTTTCCTAAATTTAATCAGTGTAACCTTTACTAAATAGGGTATTAAGAACGATTATTTAAAATACAGATTGCTTAATCTATTTCATCAGCTTCTCCTTAAATAGGAAACCAGCCCTGAATGAAAATGAATGTTATCATATGATACGCATTCCTTTGGCAATAAAGTTGGAAGGAGCTGATGGGCCCTCCGGCAGTGAGGGGGAGGGGACCTAGAGCGCGCGTGGCAGCTCAGTGGCTGCAAAGCAGAAAATGAACCTTGTAAAACCGTCACATAAAAAGAAAAATGCACCTTGGGTTCATTTTGCGATACCCATAATTCAGTAATGCCTTTAAGTAGCTAGAAGAAATATAATAAATGTTTTTCCACAACATTGATCATACTGTATCAGAGGAAATATTAGTGTGCAGGGAGCCATGATTAAGCTGGTAGTAATTCTCTGCGCAGAAAGCCACCGGAAGATGGGTTCCTTTACAAGCTAAACCTTTATTGGCTATAGTTATTTACCTTAAAGAATATATGCCTAATACACTGTACTATAGCGGGATATTTTTACGGAAATTCACACCCGTTCTGTCGGTAAATCAGAAATCCGGGCTGCATTTCATCTACGTTTTTCTCTAATAGGAACTGTGATTTGCAACAGAATAATACTAAAAACGACCAACTGATCAGGTAAAAATGTTAGAATCTCTATAACACAATATTCCTTGCTATTCTTAGACTGGAAAGAATATGTTTTACAGCTATCTCCTTTTGATATGGCTCCAACAAAAGCAAGCGTTTTGAAATAGCAATTCAGATTTTAATGAATTCAACGTATTATTTTAAAACATTCACTAAGAAATGACCTGCTGTATAATGTTATAATTCAAACAATGTTATGTATATGATAACAATTATTTATTTTGGAACTGTCACTGAAAACGTCGTAGGAGAATGCCTGCATTTTGGAATTAAACTTTCTCTTGATATTGGGGTTTAGAAATAAAAAAGAGCCTTACTGACTTAAGAGAGCATTCAGAATGTTTATTTCCACTAATAACATTTATGGAATTAATTCAGGAGTGTATAATATCATTTATATAGGCCAGAGAAATAAACGTGTCCCAATCGCACGTTATTTAGACTAGTTTGCTAATAAAAACACATTTGTTAGTACAGTCTAAAGAACATATTCAACATTACAGTATTTTCGCAATACAGTGAAATTTACATAACATATTCATTGTTTACTGCTTCAGTATTTGAATATCATAATAATTTCGTACCGGTAAAAAAACAGGCTTACAGCCACATGGCTTCTTCAAAGTAATTTTACTTCACTTCACAATTTTAACCCCTTGCCACATGTTTTTGGTTAAACTTAGCTTTAAAATAATTGCATATTGCCATGAACCGTCATGACCCAATAGAGGCTTTGCCTCTCGTGGGTCACAGCCCCTCTGCATACTCAACAATAGTAATACATAGTATATGACACTCTGTGCATGTATATGTGTAATATACATGCAACATAAATACATCCTAAGGACATAAGGTAACTATAACTTTCTTCAAAAATTTTACTGCAAATATTGCATTGATATCAATGATGCTATCATCAGTGCTGGCAATTACCAGTACCCGGCGAGGGTGCAAGTTATAGTTACCTTAGGGCACAAGTTATGGGTACTTGAGATAGCTCTAACAGGTGAATTTCTATGGTTTTGAATGTTTAAAATGTGAGTCTAATTATAACGTCCCTCTAACCTTTGGATTTTTTTAAGTGAATTTCTATTTTTTGTAAAATGACATTTCCTAACTATAACATCCCTGTAACCTTTATTTTCTTTCAGTGAATTTCTATGTTTTTTTAACATAGAGTAATTTTCATTGCTATATGTTAAACCACTGCCACACACCCCATTTGGCTGTGCGCAGCAGCAGTTGGCCACAGGTCCTGGTCTGCTGCCAATCCAAATAACCACCAACACCCTCAGTGCACATGGCCCTCAGCCGTGCGCAGCAAGGTTGGCCGCAGGGTCGGATCTACTGCTAAATGCTGTGGACAACCCCACTAACCACCCAACCCGGTGGTGGGCACAACCTTTATTTGTGCGCAGAAGGAGTTAGCCATGGCCTGTCTATCTGGGTGTGAGAATAGGTGTGAGAGGGTGTATCTGAGTGTGAGACTGGCCGTGAGAGGGTCTGTCTGGGTGTGAGAGTGAGTGCATCCGTGTCTTATTGGTTCTGTGAGTGGGTGCATCAGTGTCTGTGTGGGTTTGTGAGTGAGTACGTGAGGGTTTCAGGTGGTCTTTGAGGGTGTGTGTGAGAGTCTGAGTGGGTCTGTGACTGGGTGTGTGAGGGTTTCAGTGGATCTGTGAGTGGGTGTGTGAGAGTCTGAGTGGGTCTGTGAGTGGGTGCATGAGGGCTCGAGTGTGGCTGTGAGTGGGTGCATGAGGGTCTGAATGGTTCTGTGAGTGAATGTGTGTGTGAATTGGTCTCTGAGTAGATGCCTAAGGGTCTGAGTGGGTGTCTGAGCGGGAGAAAGAGATTGAAAGAGAGAGAGAGAGAGAGAAAGAGAGTGAGAGGGAATAAGATAGAGGGTTTTTTAGGCTTTGATGAATGAAATACTTTGAATGAGATATTTCTGGACAAATTGAAAAGAGAAATGTTATTGGTCAATTAAATAGAGTGAGATCATCTTTCAGTATGAGCCTTAAATATTCAAAGTTGAAAAGAAATTAAAGCACGTAAATGATCAGAGACACACCTAGGCTGGAACCTTCAAACTTCAGCATAGGGGTCTGAGACCTCAACCACTAAGCCACAGGAGACTCCCTTTTTTGCTGAATCCAGACATTGGCATTCAATGCAAAGAATCTGAATGCAAAAGAACATAAATGTTTCATCACAAGGAACGTTTATAACTAAAAACACTAGTAAATAAACAGAGACACTACCATGTAACACTGGGGCTTGACTTTCAACTTACTTTGTAGCTGTCCAAGAGCTTTACCAGTAGGCCAGAAGAGACATTGTTCTGGAGTGCATCAAAACTTACTTACAACCTTCATACTAAACATCCTGCTAGTCTAACTCTTTGAAGTCATTGCATGGAGAGACCTTGCAATGACAATCTCTCTCCCATCCCGTTATGGAGTGGAAAAGAGAGAGAGTGAAAGGACTGCGGGGGAAGTGTCAAGGGTCTCTGCGGTTCTAGCCAGCCGAATACATCCTGTGGGAGCCGGCATTGCTCACCCAAGCAGGGAGCTGCTTTTAATAGTAGCTCCCTGCTTGCGGAGCAATGTTTTCATTTGTCTTCTCCGCACACATATTTGCATGCAGGGAAGACAGATGGAAACTCCTCCTTCTGCAAGGGAGAGCTGTTTGACATGAATTCTTGAATTCATGTCTTTGCAGCAATCTTTAAAAAAAAAAAATTTTTTTTACCTAGGCGGGTCCCTCTGGGACCCCAGCACCAGAGCTAAGGGGTCAGGGTTTCTCTACCCTGGCCACGTTACTCTTTTTTTCACATTTTGTGGGGGTTTCTCGAGTCCCAGGATGGCTGCCAACACTTCCTGGTGGAAGTGTTATCAACCAATCAGAGCTCAGCATTCCCCTGCACAAGCTTATTATTATTCGCAAAATCATCACGGCCAAATATATACACATTTCGATTTCCTTAAATTTCTCAAAAACTACTGAACAGATTTACACTAAATAAGTGAAAACATAATCTGTGTACCAAAAGCTAGCTTTCTGCCAAATTTGGTGTAATTTCATCCATTGGTTCAGGCTGTAGTTGTGTCTAAAGGTCCTAATGGAATTAACATAGGAAATGCAACTTTTTTACGCCCTCTTTTTCTTGGCTCCCGCTTGACCGATCACCCCAAAACTTTCCATGTGAAGCAAGACTCACCAGAGCACTTCGTTGGGAAAATTTGATGAAGATTCTTAAAACGGTGCCAAAGATACAGAAAAGTCAAAAACGTTTTTTCTATGGAAACATGGTCCTAATTATCATTACTTAGTGCCAACCAACATAAATATAAATATACATATGTAAATAAATATATATACTGTGTGTGTGTATATATATATATATATATATATATATATATATTTGTATGTATATATATATATATATATATATATGTATGTGGATATACATCTATCGATCTATCTCTCCATCTCTCTATCTACCTGTAGATATATATATCTATCCTCACTGCTGCTTGTCGGTGGTGCCATGAAGTGCCAAAATGCCGGTGGTGCTGTCACCTCGCCTCGCCACTATGACCTGGTGGTAACCATGTGTAATTTTTTAAAATGCATTGAAAATGCATTTTTAAAAGTGCCATGTGGTGCACACATGACTCTAGGCATGTGCGCTCTCTACATGTGCACAATTGTTTTGGGTGGGGTGCATCAAAGGGGGCCTTAGGCCCCCAGCACCCTTGGATTTGCATTACCTTATTTGCAAATTCCTAACAGGAATTCGCAAATTGGGAAATGCAAAACCATTCACACCTATGGGCCTTCAGGCCCATAGGGATGAATGGAGTCCCATTCCCTAATAGCGATTCCCTAATAGTGATTGCGAATTTGAAGAAATCGCTTTTAGGGCCTCGTTATTTTCTTACATCCCATCTTGCATTTCTCACTATTTAAGAAATGCAAACCAGGTTTTTGATACATCTGGCCCTAAGTGCCTTCCTCAACCTGCAAGGCGTCATATTGCCTCTTCCCTTTATCATACACGTTTACAAAATCCACTAATCGCCTCCGTGTTAGCAAAATTCAGGATTCAAAAATCTTCACGAAACTTTCCAAATGAATTTACCAGTCATGTCAATTGCTTTTTGGAAAGTTTCTGGATGGTCTATCCGGAGGGGCAGAGAAAATGTGGGGGTCCCAAAACACTGTTCCCAATTCATTTCTCCATGGAAAACAGTGATAGCGCCGTAAAAAATGGAAGGAATAACACTAAATGTGGCAAGAAGGTAGGTCCTGGTCCAGAAAGTGATCTTTTTTTGTTTTGATGTAAATTCATTCAGTAGTGTTTGGAGAAATTAAGGGGAAAACTATCTTGTATACATAGGGATGTGAAGACATGTTACAGACACCCTGACCCCTTTCTCTGTTAGTGGGGCCCCAGAGGTACCCTCCCTAGGCTAAAAAGCTTTTGTTTTTGAATTTTCAGCTACAGTCATGGAGGATCTGTCGAAAATTAAAAAGAAAATGAAGTGCTACATCTTTTTTAAGCCCCTGGATAGGTCAAGTCCCAGGGACATTTTTATCATAATGATTGGGGCTGCCTGGCCCCTCCTGCTGCCTCAGGGACCACCAACTCCCTGGGGCTTATAACTAACATGTGGGGGGTCCACGTGCCCCCTGTTGCCCCGGGTACCACCACCGCACTGGGGATTTTATTATATATGGTTCAGAGGACTGCGTGCACACCCACTGCCCAGAGGACCACCACCTCCCCAGGGCTGTGTACAAATATTATGCAGGGGGGCTGTGCAGTCCTCCCGCAGCCCTGGGGACCACCACTTTCCTGGGGCAAATAGTAAAAAAAAGAAAAGGGTCTGTTTCAGACCCCCGAGCCCTGGGGACCACCACCTCCCCGGGGCTGTGCACATTGGGGGGGGGGGGGCTGTGATGCCCATTTCAAGTAGCAACTGATGGCCCTGGGGACAGCCACTACCCAGGGCAGGCTCCTGCTATGTCCCGGTGTGCCCAACCCCAGGACAAAGCTATTTGCTGTGGCTTAGCTGCAGCTTTGACTGCTGCAGCCAAGTCAGAGCAAACACTCTGTTTTTTACAGCAGTTCTCTTCTCTGTTCCTTATTCCCTGCATGCAGATATGCATGCAGGGAACAGAGATTAAAGTTTTGCTTCACAGACCTTCACACTGAGAGTTAAGGGTTTGACGCCAGGTGTATCCGGAATTGTTTCCCTCCTTTAATTTGTTTTCAATTGCAATATTTAAGGCACATACTGAAAGGTGGTCTTACTATTTTTAAACAACAAAAATGTTTTCTTTTCAAATTGTGCAGAACTATCTAATTTCAAGTATAGCATTCATCAAAGCCTAGAAACTCTCTCTCTCTCACTCTCTTTCTTTCTCTCTCTCTCTTTCTTTCTTTCAATCTCTTTCTCCAACTCACACACCCACTCAGTCCCTTATGCACCTACTCACAGACCCCCTCAAACTCTCATGCACACACGCAGAGGCCCATTCAGATCATCACGCACCCACTCATAGCCCCAGTCAGACCCTCACACACCCACTCAAACTCTCACATACCCAGTCACAGACCCACTAACACCATCATGCACCCATTCACTGTGGTCATCCACCACTTGGGCAGTGTGTGGCGGTGGTTGGATTAACATATAGTAGTGGTGTTTACAGTACGATAAAAAAACATAGAAATATATTGAAAATGTCACCAGTTATAGTTAGAGTTTTCTGAAGTAACTATGACTCGTGCCCTCAGATAACTATAACTCACACCCTCACTGTGGACTGCTAAATACTCCACAAATAACGGCACTCTTGACACCTTTGAGAACATCAGTGATAATATCAATGTAATATCTGCAGTAAACTTTTGATGAAAAAACTGTGCATGGCGGGGCACGAGTTATAGTTACCTTTGGGCACGAGTCATAGTTACTTGAGAAAACTCTAACTATAACTGGTGAAATTCTCTGGTTTGGTGCGTTTAAAATGTAAGCCTAAATATAACGTTGCTGTAACCTTTGTTTTTTTCAGTGAACATATATATATATATATATATATATATATACATATATTTATTTAGATAAATATATATATATATATATACATATATATATATCTATATATATATACTCCACCAGTCGAGGTCGGTGCACTGCTATGGGCACAGGACCTGTAAATTATAATATCAGCAAAGGAAAATCGAACTGGCACTCCAGAATATCCATAGTCTGTTAATTTTCGGCTTTCAAAATCATTGCAGGTGTCAAGACAAAAGAACTTGCTTCAATGGCTACGCGTTTTGACCATTGCAGTCTTCTTCAATAGCCTCAATTATTACAGAAGCCCTCCCTCCCATAGAAAATAAAACTTTTTATGTGCTAAACATCGAAGAAATACTCTACAGATGAAGTAAAAAACATAAACCCATGTTAGATCTATACTAACCTTCTTTCCATCAATATCTATATTTTAAGCCAATCATCCCCATATTAAACAAAAAATAAAATATAAAATATAAAATAAGAATTCAATGAAAAATAAAACATAAATAAAATTAATAAATTTCCTCAAATTCTCCACTACTTCATATGAAACATAACCATTTTTCAAATCATCTTGTGATGGCCAAGTGGCCCTTCTTATCCAATCTAAGGAGGTCCAACAAACAATTAGAAGTAAAAGTTGAAAAGCAAGTTGCTAAGAATTAAAAAAAAAAATTCAGAACACAACCCATCTTTGAACCACAGAAAAAATCAGACAAGTTATATATGACATTGTTTACACAGTGGCATTATTACCCTAAATGTACATAAAGTTCCTCATCCTTGTTCAAACCCCATGGATGTCTGCTATTTAGCCGTATTCTGTACTCGGATTCCATCCTTCTCAGTATCTGATCCCTATTACCCCCTTTGGGGTTAGTAATACCTTGTCAATTCCGAAGAACGACATACTCTCAACTTTTCCTTCATACACTAAATTACAGTGACGTGCTTCCGTATTGGTTACATTGTTATTCCTGATAGTCCGCCAATGTTCCAAAATCATTTTATTCAATGGAAAAATCGTGCTGCCTACATATTGTAGACCACATGGGTATCCTATTACATAGATGGCAAACTTGGAATCGCAGTTCAGGAATTTCTTGATCTTAACAGACTCTCCTGTGGGTAACACATGCTCCTTACAATTTGTGCTATTCCTGCAGGCCTTACACTTCAAGCATATATATAGATATATTTATTTATAGATATATATATATATATATATATATATATAGCTATATATATATCTCTCTATATATATATATATATATATTTATATATATTTATATAGTGCCCCGTGAAAGCCCCAGGGAGCCCACACTGTATTGCCCCGGGGACATGGTGGTCATCGGGGCTGTGGGAGTGACACGCAGCCCCTGCATCATATTTCTTCAAAACCCTGGGGAGGTGGCGGGCCACGGGGCTGTGAGGGGGCCAGGCAGCCCCCATATTACTTTTCATTTGAGCCCTGGGGAGCTGGTGGTCCCCTGGGCAACAATGAATCCAGGAAGGGGAGCCCCATGCACCCCGCTTCTTACATTTTCATTGTCCCTGGGACCTGGCCCACCCGGGGACTTATTAAAAAAGAAACATGGGAGACTGCGCTTGTTTTAAAAAAAAAACAATTACAATGAATTTACAATGACATTAAGAATTTGCAGTAAAAATTCATTTTCAAAAAATGTTTTTCTGCTTTGGGGGTCCTTCTGGGACCCTAGCACCAGAGATGAGGGGTCATAGTAACTCTACCCTGGCCACTTCTCCTTTGTTTTATGCATTTTCTTGGGACTCGGCTGAAGAAGAGTCCCAAGATGGCTGCCAACACTTCCTAGTTGAAGTGTTAGCAGCCAATCAGAGCTCTGCATTTCATTGCACAATCTCGTAATTATTAGTGCAGAATATTGCACTGGATAAACGGCCATAGATATACATATTTTTTTCCCTTCAATACCTCCTGAATGGATTTACACCAAATAGGCAAAAGGCGTAATCTGTGTACGGAAAGCTAGATTTGTGCCAAATTTCACGTCATTCTGTCCAGCGGTTTGGGCTGTATTCTTTTCTAAAGGTGCTATGGGACTTAACCTGGAAACGCAACTTTTGTAGTTACAGTTAGGACCATGTTTCCATAGAAAAAGTATTTTTTAACTTGCCTATATCTTTGGCACCTATTGAGGAATCTTCAAAAACGTTTCTCAAAAAAAGTGTGCCAGTGACTCTTGTTGCACACAAAGGGCCTCATTCTGAGCCTGGCGGTCTATGACCGCCAGGGTGGAGGCCGGCTGAAGCACCGCCAACAGGCTGGCGGTGCTTCATTTTGTATTCCGACTGTGGCTGTGAAGCCGCGGTCGCCCAGCCGGGTCCGGAGGTTTTCTGCCGTATTTCCCCCGGCTGGGGGAATCCTCAGCGCCGCCATGGGGATTCCGACCCCCTTCCCACCAAAACCGCCAGGAACAGGATGGCGGGGCAGTGCAGGGGCCCCCTAACAGGGCCCCATAAAGATTTTCACTGTCTGCATTGCAGACAGTGAAAATCGCGACGGGTGCAACTGCACCCGTCGCACCCCTGCAACTCCGCCGGCTCCATTCGGAGCCGGCTTCATTGTTGCAGGGCCTTTCCTGCTGGGCTGGCGGGCGCTCCTTTGGCGGGCGCCCGCCGGCCCAGCGGGAAAGCCAGAATGGCCTCCGCGGTCTTTTGACCGCAGAGCGGCCAAATGGCGGTTTCCGCTTGGCGGGCAATGTCGGAATGAGGGCCAAAATGTTTAGGATTGATCTGTCAAGTGGGGCCCGAGAAAAAGGGGGTTAAAAAAAAAGTTGTGTTTCCCATGTTAATTCCTATAGGACCTTTGAATACGACCACAGTCCAAACTGCTATGCGAAATTACACCAAATTTGGCAGAAAGCTAGCTTGTGGTACACAGATTATGCTTTCGCTTATTTGGTGTAAATCCGTTCATTAGTTTTTGAGAAATTAAAGGGAAAATAAATTTGTATATCTAGGGTCATGGATCCATCGTGACATTCTGCCTATCATTGCAATGTCTTTGCAAATGCACGTGACAACAGGAATGCTGTGATTGGCTGAAAAATAAAGTGAAAATTGGGATGAGAGGTAGAGGAACCCTGACCCCAGAGGTGTGACATAGAGGTCTATGAGGGTACAATTAAGTCCTTAAAATATTTGTTTTCACAAAGCTCAATATTTGCAAATACGCTGCAATGGTCAGCACGGACCCCGGTGTAACATCAGAACGACTTTGTGAATATCGGCAACAACAAAAAACATTCCCCGGCGCTGAAAAATAAAGTGAAAAATGGCATGAACTGTCAGGGTGGAGTGTTACCCTGACCCGAGAGGTGTGTGATATATAGGTCTGTGAGGGTAAAAATAGATCCTTATTTGCATGAAGCTGCCCCCATATAACGGCATGACGAATTTATGAATATCAGCAACAACAAAAAAACATTTCACAATTTACTCATAAACTATTAGATTTGCTCAAAGTAGCAGACACACAGTCATGCTCCCACTCACAGACCTACTCAAAGAATTGTACACCCAGTCTAAGACCCATTCAGACACTCATGCACCCACTCACAGATCCACTTAGACACTCATGCAGCCACTCACTTAGACCCTCACATACCCACTTACAGACCCAATCTGAGACTCACACACCCCCTCAGAGACATACTGAAAAAAACTAATGGACTTACTCACAAACCTATTCAGAGATTAGGCGCTCACTACTTACCCATATGCAGCAAGTCACAGACTTACTCAGACCCTCACACACCCACTCACATACCCAGTCAAACCTTTGTGCACTCACTCATACAGCCATTCACAAAGTCATTCAGACCCCAGAACACCACGTCACAGACCCATTCAGACACTGTCACACCCACTCATAGACACATTTAGACCGTCATGCACCCAGTTGCAGACCCACTCAGAGACTAATGCACCCACTTAGAGACCCATTCATAGACTCACACACCCACTCACAGTCCCTTTTACAGACTCATGCACTCACTCACAGACCCACTCAGACACTCATACACCCACTAACAAACTGAAACACTCTCTCACAGACCCACTTAGGCAGAGATGCACCCCTCACAGCCCAACTGAGACACTCATTCACCCACTCACAGACTCACTCAGACAGTGGCATACCCTTTCAGATACTTACACTCTCATGCACCCTCTCACAGCCCACTCAAATACTCACACACCGAGTCACAGACCTACTCAGAGACTGATGCACCCACTCACAGATCCATTCAGAGACTCACATGCCCACTCACAGACCCACTCAGAGACCCCTGCACCCACACAGAGACTCACTCAGACACACATACACCCACTAATAAACGTAAACACTCTCTCACAGACCCAGAGACAGATTCACCCACTCACAGATCCACTTAGATACTCATTCGCCCGCTCACAGACTCACACAGACAGTGACATACCCATTCAGTTACTTACACTCTAATGCACCCTCTCACAGACGCAATCAAAGACTCACACACCAACTCACAGATCCACTCAGAGACTTACACACTCTCTCACAGACCCAGTTAGACAGTCATGCACCAACTCACAGATCCACTCAGATATTCACACACCCACTCACAGAACGTCTTAGACATTCATGCACCCACTCACAGACCCTCCCATGCTCATGCACCCACACACAGAGAAACTCAGAGACTCATCCAGTTACTCACAGCCCTACTCAGACACTCATGTACTCATTCACAGACACACACAGAAACACATGTTCCCACCTACAGAACTACTCAAACACTCGTGCTCCTGCTCACAGACCCACTTAGACACTCATGCACCCACTCACAGACCCACCCAGGCTCAAGCACTCCCTCACAAACCCACTCAAAGACTCACACACCCACTCACAGACCCACTTAGTCACTCATGCACACACTCACAGACTCACTCAGAGACTCATCCACCTAGTCACAGACTCACTCAGACACTGAAACAACCAGAGACCCAGTCACAGACTAACACACTTCTCATATACCTACTTAGACAGTCATGCACCCATTCACAGACCCACTCAGCCACTGTCACATCAACTCACCAACCCACTCAGACCCATACACACCAAGTCGCTGACCCACTGAGACTTACGCACGAACTCTCATATCAACTCAGAGACACCCACCCACTCACAGACCTATTGAGAGAATCATGCACTCACTCAGAGACCCAATCAGACACTCATACACCCAGTTACAGATCCATTCAGAAATTCATACAGTCCATCACAGACCCACTCAGACAGTCACACACTTTCTCTTCTCACAGATACACTTAGACACTAATGCACCCACTCATAGACCCACTCAGAGACTCACAGAGCCACTCACAGATTCACTCAGACTCTCAAGCACCTATTTGCAGACCCATTCAGACTCTATCATACCCACTCTCAGACCCATTGATATCCTCAAGCATCCAGTCACACACCAACTGAGACCCTCAGGCACCCACTCACAGACCCACTAATACTCCTTTGCATGTACTCAGAGACCTACTCAGACAGTTATGCACTCACTGAGAGACCCACTCAGATGCTTAGCGAACTCATTCACAGCATTAGTCATTTAGTGACACACTCACTCACTCTAACTCTCATAAACACAGTGAAAGACATAGCCAGATAACCATAGTTGTCTTTATAAAGTTATTTACAAAGTGATGTTGATAGTGTGCTATACATTTTTATATATATATATATATATATATATATATATATATATATATATATATATATATATGGTTATACATTTTCAATAGGCTGTATTGAATGCCTGCTTATGCATTGCATATTGCGACTTTTTCACAAAGTTTGCGACATCGTCATGATTACCTTAAAAAAATGAATGCTAATTTTTTCTAATGAAGAAAATTTCCAACAATGTTGGGCAGTAGGGTGGCCCTGTTGATTGTGAGCATGTAACAGCTACATATAAGGGCAGATACAGAGTTTCAGGTTGCTCAGAAACACTCTGGGAGTCATTCTGACCCTGGCGGCCTGTGACCACCAGGGTCACCGACCACGGGAGCACCGCCAACAGGCTGGCGGTGCTCCCGAGGGCATTCTGACCGCGGCGGTTCAGCCGCGGTCAGAAAGGGTAAACCGGCGGTCTCCCGCCGGTTTACCACTGCCCTACAGAATCCTCCATGGCTGCGGAGCGCGCTCCGCAGCCATGGGGATTCTGACACCCCCTACCGCCATCCTGTTCCTGGCGGGTCTCCCGCCAGGAACAGGATGGCGGTAGGGGGTGCCGCGGGGCCCCTGGGGGCCCCTGCAGTGCCCATGCCCATGGCATGGGCACTGCAGGGGCCCCCGTAAGAGGGCCCCGCAAAGTATTTCAGTGTCTGCAAAGCAGACACTGAAATACGCGACGGGTGCAACTGCACCCGTCGCACCCCTGCAACTACGCCGGCTCAATTCTGAGCCGGTGTCCTCGTTGCAGGGGCATTTCCTCTGGCCCGGCGGGCGCTCTTTTGGAGAGCGCCCGCCGGCCCAGAGGAAATGTCTGAATGGCCGCCGCGATCTTCTGACCGCGGTGCGGTCATTTGGCGGCGGTACCTTGGCGGACGGCCTCCGCCGTCCGCCAAGGTCATAATCAGGGCCTCTGTCGCTTCATCTGTGAAGTGCACACCATCACCTCTATAGATACCTTGCATGTAAATGAGGAGGTTCTTGTGGTATACAGAGCCCATGTTATGGTCTCTGAGACATGCAGAAACAGTTTTATTAAGATGTTTCCTGTCTTTGTCAATTTGTGGACAGAATTTATTTGACCAATTCCATTTCTGCCTTTGGCATATGTTGGAATATACTAAGACAGTATGAGGAAACTGTGTCATCAATTGTGCAAATGTATCCTTTCATCGGCTTTCCAGTCCTACCCCATTCAGTGTGTCCAGGTCATTACCACCATAGTGCACAATCATGAGGTCAGGGGTTTGGTAATTCTTTTAACCAAAGGCAGCAATTGATGGCACTTTAACCCTCTCTGCCCAATCCAATTAATAGCCTAATTAGGCAAACCCAAGGCCCTGTTAATGCCACTTTTTCTAGCAGCCTCCTTAGCCCAAAAAACATAGCTGTGTCCAATAATCCACACTCTAACCATTTTCAAATCAAGCAGTAGAAGCAGGGAAGAAAAGGCTGAGGTGAATTAGGTAGTAATTAAACTGGAGGTCTGCTTCACATTTAAAAAAACAATTTCATTGGATACTGTGAATGTCTTACTGAATAAATATAGGTTGTGATTTGAAAGGATTATTAAGTTGCTCTATGATTGGGTCCGGCAAAAATACAAACATGTAATACCGTCTTGGATATGTTTTTTTTTTAAATGTACAGTAAACCACATATGTTGCAGCTCATTTTGTAACTAATTTGCCCCTTCTAGAATGTTTTCTAAACTTGAGACCTACTGGTTATACTGGGTAGTTATGGAGACTGTGCTAAGAGTGTTTTATGGGAAGGGTGTTAAAGAGAGAGCTCTGCTTTTATAACAGTCAAAGGTGGTTGTAATCATTACTGCTCAATAAGTTTTTGATTTCCTAATGTGGGATTTCTATTAAAGTGTACTGTGCTTCTAAATGCTTAAAAATATCAAGGTACATATGTTTTTTAGACACCTGTTTGTTTTCATAAAGACACTGCGATCATCACGATTAAGACGTGATTATGTAGAAAAAGTCCACCATGTTGGGCTCCTAAACAAAAGTGCATGAAAGCGTTAACACATCCTAACCATGCAGAACTGGATTTACAAAAGTAAAATATAAAAAGTATGTTTCTAGTTGCTAACTTTCACAGTATCAGATAGTGCAAAGTTGAAAAGAAAAGGTTGCCATTCATGGTTCCTTTGCATGAGAGTGGTGTGTCATTCTTATGCTTAGTTTTTACAATTCCTGATTAGTTTGCATTTTACCAAAGGACTGCATCTTCAGGTATGTGAAAATGCATATGTGTATGTGAGGTTGTTTAAAGAGTGTATGAAATATATACAAATGTATGTAAAGTAGTTGAGATGATTTATATGTAGTACTGTGACTGGTTTTATATACTTATTAATAGGGAACTACAATGGAATTCATTGAGATACGGAATAGCTGTCTGAGAGGTTGCTGCATATAATGTTGTCATGGAACAGCATACAGCAAGGGTTACTATATATGAACATTTTAAATATCTGTACATGATGTATTCTTCAGAAAGAATGATAATGCTATGTATTCTGGGAGTTGTAGTCCTATTTATTCCATTTTAAAAGAAGATTATAAGACTTAAAAATGAAAGGGAAATTATGCACTGTAGCTGTATATGAAACTTGAATCTGTTAATGTTGACTGCAGTGTATTATATAGTTGTTTCAATAGGTGTTGGTAAATTGTAAGTCAGTTGTGTAACGGGTTAGATGCTTAGATTTCTTCTTTGAAGTAATACTGAATCTCGTGTAGTAGAAAACTGGTAAGCATACTTAAACATAATGGGTTTAAATAATAGTGCAAACCCTATCTATGGTGCCACACAGGCAATTTGTTATGGTATGTACAAGGTGTTTGTTACCTATTAATCCAGTAGCCATGACTCATTTCCAAAATATGATGTTGCTATCTCATAATCCATGGTGATTTTGTTTCAAACAAGATAGATTTGTTTTTTAATTGAATACATTACTTATGTTCTTGCAGACGTCTACGGCAAGTACTATATATTTATGCAGTACCCTCAAAGGCAACTGCAGACACTCTCACATACCTCTGTATTCCCTATTACAGGTAGTAAGGTATTTCTTCAGGCACTTGTATACACATTTACAGAGGCATACAGGTACTAAAAAGGCAATCGTTCGTTCATTAAACTTTATTTCGGCAAATATTGCCATAAAAGTCAAGACATGAGATAAATACAACATACACATATACATTTCACAATTGAATATAAGATACAATACATACAATTAGCAAGAGATATATGGATGTCTCCATGATTAAGCAGTACCGCATATAAAAATATAAGTAACAATTTATAAATTAATTAAAAGCCAGAACTAAAAAATTAATTAACTTGGATCGAAGAAACAGTGCATCATATACCTATACAAGGAAGGGAAAGATCGGGCCACTAAACAAAATATTACAGTTTGTGACCAAGTCGTTTTCTAATAAGGTACACATTGAATAGGAATCTACTTGTGCCAAACACCACTAATTGCGAAGTATTAGACTGGAATATGCGCTCTGCTTCTTTGTAGGATCTAACCCCCACATATTTACAAACGGGTTTGATCCAACAATCCCTTGGTTTCTTGTATCCTGGGCAAAAGAAGAGTAGATGAACAACATCTTCTTTAGCCCTTAAAGTACAGAGAGTGCACAATTCACAACCTTTTACCCCTCCCCAATTGCATGTGTATGCATTAGTCTGTAAGACCCCATACCTAAACTGTAAGTATAGTGTTTTTGCCAGTGGAGGACCGATCTCATCCAAAAATTGTTAGAAATAAGGTGTATCTTTTATGTTCAAAAAATTTAAAGTCAAAGTACCAATCGATGAACTATGCAATAGCTCTCTGTTGACATAAGACCAAAAGGTGTCCTTTACATATTTCCTAGTACATATTGTCATATTCTGAGGAACTTTCCATAGGTGTGATAAACCTAATCTCTCATACCACTTAGATACATATTTTAACCAAGGAGTATTCATATGACCATCTATCTGAGTTAATTCAGTCAATCCACTCTTGTAATCACTCAACTCCGGGGTTACCCATAACCTAACCCAATACAGCAGTGGTCTTAATAATGCTTGATAGTCTGCTCTTTTAAGGTTAATATCAAGGAAAACAGGGACTAGAGGAGTTTTTGTTGGTATTTTGAGTAGCCATCGTACAAAGTGGTTTTCCGTTTTTCCAAAGTTATTGTTACAATAGTAGCCCCAGAGTTCAGCACCATAAAGAGCGGCCGATTGGGCCTTCGCTTTATATACTTCAAGTGCCGGTGAGATTGCTTTAGAGTAACTAGCTCCGTGTACTTTTAAAATAGGCATTGAGTTTTGTTTAAGGGATAAGATGCTTTTATCCATCTGTCCTTTCCAGGACAGGTTACTATCCAGCATTAACCCCAAATAATTAAAACTCCCTACCTGTTCCAGTTTTTGATTCTCCAAGGACAGATTATTCCTGAGGGATTTCTTCTTGGGGTTTATGGACATATACTTAGTTTTGGTAGGATTTATTTCTAACCCCTTCCCCACACAATATTTCTGAAAAGAATCCTCCAAATTTTGCAAACCTCTCGGAGTTTGAGAAATAAGGATGGTATCGTCGGCAAATAATAATGCCGTAACCGGCTCACCACCTAGCTTCGGGGAGTCATGTACACAATTCCTTAAATAGCTCGGAATATCATTAACATATAATGAGAAGAGTGTAGGTGCTAACACGCAACCTTGGCGCACACCACGGTCTACAGGTATGGCCCTTGAGGTTTCACCTTCTTTTCCCCATCTAATTTTTGCATAGTTCCCTGTGTGTAGCTTGATAAGTTCTTTAAGTAGTTCCCCAGGGACCGCCATGTTCCTTAGTGTAGTCCACAACAAATTGCGAGGAACAAGATCAAAGGCAATCACATATCAGTAGATGGACTAAAATATCTAATGGCTCTAAAACAGACACACATTTACATTCACTGAGATATATATGCAGCTACTGATGCAATTGTGTCTTGTATCCAGGCAAATACAGCCTTAATCATGGGTGAGGCCTACTAGTGCAGAGCCTGTGTGTGCTCTGTCACTGGGCACTGCAAGTGGTCAGTAATCCCTTTCCCAAGTCTTATACTCAAGTTTTTGTACAAATAGGTCACTTCAATGATATGTTGTAGGTATGCCATTAAGCATAGTGGATTGTCCTTAAGTGATTACAAAATAGGCTCTTCAGTTTTATATTTTTACGCGTTCAATTCCAAGCATAACATGAAGCATACCACTCAATAATAAGCTGACATTCATGTTTCCAAACCATGCCTCCTGTTTCTCAACTAGTAACAGACTGAGAGACAGACTTCTACATTCACTCACATACTCAGAAACAAGCTATATAATCAGCACTACGAAAGGCAATTGAACACACACTCACATACCCTTGTATTCCGTAACAGAGGTAGTAAGGTAGCTATTCACCTCCTTAGGTACACATTGAGGGATATATTTAAGAGCCCATGGCGCCTCCTTGTGCCACATTAGCGTAATTATATTTAGATAGGGATTTTGTACAATGAGTATTTGCATTGTCCTCATGGAACGCTAAAATTCATGTTAAAAAACCTAAGAACACCTACATGGTTTCTGACACTCAGTTGGCATGGGATGATCTCCTTGATTTCTCATGAGAGAATGCAAATTCAAATATAAAATTCATCGATCTCAAGACAACTGGAGAACTCTGCTCATTGGATCCAGCAAATGTTTACAGATATTTTAGCCACAGGATTCAAGCAATGATGGCTTTCATCTGCAACAAAACTATTCTTCCTCTGGGCGAAGTAACTGATTTCTTTTGTCACAAAGAGTGCCAAGCTAGAGGTGCTCCACATATTCAAATGCTCATATGGATAACAAATGCACTAAAGTTTGGAACAGACACTGATGAATCCATCTTATAAAACAGTACGTAACATGTGTCATCCCAAAATAAACTGCTGAGAAAGGATTGAGACAACAATCCTGCCATTCCAAAATTGCAGGTGTAGTAAATACTGTTGTCGAAAGTATAGATCAAAAGAAAATGTTTATACAAGATGTTGTTTAGGATTCCCACAACTGGTCATCACAGATGGAAGAGTGAATAGCTTTATATTAGCTGTGAGACACACTCTAACATGAAAATCACCAAAAAATACATAAAATCTAAAAACTACATAAATGACTAAAACCCTGTTATTCTGAAGATGTGGAGTGCAAGTATGGATATACAATTTTTAGCGGATAACTCCATTGCTGTTGCTTGGTCCATGACTTCTTACATCACAAAGTCAGAGAGGACAGAGGTGAAAGATGTCTGAGAGGATAGTTCTGCAGAAAAAAGTCTTGCCCCGAAATTATTAAGTTTTAGTTTACAAATGCTTTCCCACAGAAAACATTGAACTTATGAATGCACAGATAGGTTGGGCTTGGCAAGTTTGTCTTCTAAGTCTAGAGGAATTGTATGGGTTAGACTAGGCTTTGCAAACACTCAGAATAGAGTATTGAAGTATTTCCCAGAAAAGCAGTACCTTGCAGAATTTGATTCCAAGAGTACAGACATTCTAAAAAGTAACGTGCTGGATACAAACTACCCAAGGAGTCCTCACCTTGAAAAGATGTGTCTCTATTAAGTACTTCAGCATTATACTTATAGGAGCAATGAAACTGAAAATGTAGAGGAAAGAAAGTTTACAGTCCTGGGATGTGGCGGTTGTTTGGTGAGACACAAAAAAGGAAATCTAATAAACCACAGAAAACCTACTAGTCAACCTGCAGAGAGAAGAGTTTTTATATTTGCCAATTCTGTAACTCTTAAGCCTTGTCATGCTGAATCAGTTTTACTGAGACTGTATGATTCTTATCAAGACTCATTTAACACTGTTAAAGACAGCATTCAGTTTTCTGTGTTTGCAATGTACTTGTGGATGTTGAAAAATGAGATTGTTCAAGAAGAAACTAGCGCCACTGAGATGGCCAAGGAGAGCTCACAAAGCAGCCAAAGCTCTGTACCAGAACGTCAAGATCCTCTCAAAGAACCAGTAATTCAAAATGAAGCAGAAATAACTATGAATGAGGTGGAGATTCCAATGCAACAGGTAAGAGAGGAAGCTGTGGATTTCAAACAGTTAGTGGAACAACTGAATAATGGACAAAGAGAAATTTATAATGAAGTGAAAGGTAAAAAAGAGCATGGATTTCTCCAAGAGAAGAAACTATGTGAATGTTCTTCTTATAAACCAATATTACTATTTATCAGCGGACAAAGTGGGGGTGGAAAAAGCTTCTTAATTAAAGTTCTCACAAGTTATCTACAGATTAAAATTTATCTTGGGTAGTTACAGCACCAACAGGATTAGCTGTACATAATATTAAAGGTATCACCCTACATCAACTACGAATGCTACCTGTTGAACATGACAATAAATTAGAATATCCAAAGATATCTGGTGACTCTTGCCATGAAGTATCTAGAGTTTTGTAAAACATGAAGCTACTAATCATTGATGAACTGAGAATGGTATCAAGCATAATGCTTGCCTTCACTCATATAAGGATGCAGCAGATCTTAAGAACTAACAATGATGTACTCTCTGGAGGAAAACATTTAATTGTGTTTTGGGACCTAATCCAACTTACTCCTGTAAAAGGACAACAAGTTTTTAAAACACTTTTGCACAAAGAAACAAGAAATTCCCTGGGAAGTATTGGTAATGTGAACATTTGGTTAAACTTTGAATATAAGGAATTAGTGAAGAACATGCAGCAATCATCTGGTATGGGTTATGAAGACATACTAAAAGACATTAGTGTAGGAGTCTACACAAAACAAGGGAAACATACTTTGGAAGCTCCCCTTATTAAGAGTCTATTCCCATCTAACATTACCACACCAGAAGTAAAGTTCAATTTAATTAAAGAAGAGAAATCTATAGTTAGCTTAATGCCAACACTTTAAGAAAGCTCCAACTTTAATGACAAAATACTACATTTGGAGAAAGAAGATAGTTTAGAAACTACAGCTATTGATAAAATGGAACATCAGGAAGTTACAATACTACTTACAGATAAACTACAAGCAAAATCGGATTCTTTGGAGAAATCAGTGTCCAAGACATCAGGATTAGGAAAGTGTTTATGTATCTGCACAAATTGTCACATTATTTTGCAAAGTAACTTAAATGTTGAAGAAGGTTTAGTAAATGGCGCAATGGGTAAAGTAGCTGATTTCATTAATTTTCCAAATAGAGATGAGGTTGAATACTTGGATATTACATTTGATCAGATTGATGATGTGCAGAAGACTGGATGGTGTATTGTACAGTTTTTGCTAATAAAAGATTCATATATCCAACTTCAACAATTCTCTCTCTCTTTAGCATATGCTGTAACCATACAGAAATCCCAAGGTCATTCTCAATTAATATTCCATTTAGCCCACTTAGTGAATGAAATTGAACAAAATCAGATAAGAGAATGCCTTCATGCTATATATTTTGCTTCAATGCTTACTGAATGACAGAAGTGTAACACATTCTGCTTCAGGGATCCGTGATCTTTTAGATATATGTACTGGATCAATAATATTTTCACTGAACACTCAACAAGATGCACAGGAATTCATTATGGTTATGCTTGGAGACACAGAAGAAATAGAACTAAATATTGATATTATTTTTGGACTCAGTTACAAATGGACTCATGACTGCCAACAGTGCTCTTTTACATCTAACACTGGGATGAACTCTGAACAATTTCTCTACTTAACATTACCAGATTCTATAACTGTACCTTTTGAAAAATTGTACATAAATGCTAATCAAAATATGGCAGATCTGACCTTCTCTCCACGCTGTTTCTGCAAAGAATAGGAACAATTCTTAAAGTAATGCAACAACTTTGCAGACCAGATGGTTCCAAATTGGAAACTCAAATTACAAACCTTAAAGCTGGACAAATATCACTTTCAGGAAGAACTTTCACCACTCTGGCTATCATTTTTCATGAAGGAGTTACTACAACTTCTGGACATTACATTGTGAATTTACAAAGTAAAAGTGCATGGACAGAATGCAATGACAGCAACCTACAATACAAACAAAAACCTCAGTTCAAACTACCAAATTCATATCTTCTCTTTCTTCAACCAAAGTTCTAAGTGAATACAGTATTTTTTGTACAAGGTTCATCTGTTTTATAGATATTATTTGGCTTATATGGGTAATATCTTTTAAAACAACCTCTAAATATCAAGACTCCTTTTAACGTTCCAGAAACAAGTCAGTATACGAAATCATCACAACACTCTCTAATTAAAGTGTAAAACTGGATGGTCATACTTCAGTTACAGTAGCCTAAAATGAAAATAATACATTTCATTGAAAACAACAAAAAAAAGTCCACCCTTGTATCGCCAACAAAACTACATCTAAATTGACGGAAAAAAACTGTGTTGACTTTTGTGTAGATGGATCATCAGCACTATACACATCATTTGGCCTATTATAATTTCTAAAGTTGAAGAGTACCTCACATTTATTTCTGGTATTGTACCAGATATAATCATTAAAGAAAAATCATCTGCTTCTTTATATTACTGTAGTAACTTGATATAAAGAAACTAATTAATGAGATGTAGTGAGTGAGAGGCATAGTGTAACTCATTTGCAGTGATCTACTGTGCAAAATGTTTTTTTTACAATCCATTGACTGTTTTTCCCCCCTTGTTCCAAATGATGCTTTATACAAACCATCATTTACGGTGAAGTAGTATAAAAGCTGAGAACAGAAAAGTAATAAAAGTGATATTTTAAGTGAATTGTACTATAGATTTACATTTTAAGCTATGTGAATTGTTACATTTCTGTAAGTTTCAAGATTAAATAATAATATATATTTTTCTTCTTCTTTTTTAATAGTGGCACAGTTGAAGGAGGTTTCATGAAAACAGTTTTTGAACCATGAAAATATTAGATAGAGATATACATAGCGACTGTATTTAAATATAAACTGCTGTTTTCCTATCTTTTCATTACTTTACCCTGTCTATATTCTATTTAAATGTTCTATGTAATGTAACAAATTGTCAGATTCTCATACAGGCACTTATTCAATCATTGACGCAGTTGTTTATGCAAACACTAACTCTACGTATTCTTTATCCATGCAGCCTCTCATAGAAAACCTCAGTCTGTGGCAGTGCAAGCCACATAGCTATAGTCACTCATAATCCACTTACACACCCTCTCAGTTACTGATACAGCCACTTATCCACTTAAGCTGCAATACAGCAACTCACAGTATGACTAAATAGAGTATATACCCACTCATAATACCACTCACTCTGCCATACATTCACTCACACAGCCAGTTACTCAAGTTAACAACTACTCATTCAGACACAAACTCTCTTACAGCCATATGCACTCTCTCACTCACTGTTACAACGACTCACACAGTACCTCACTCACCTATACACACAATCATACACACACTCAGGTCCTCATTACGACCCTGGCGGTCTAATGGTCTGAGCACCATATTACGACCGTGGCAGCAGCGCCACGGTCGGACCACCAGCTCTGCCATATTATGACTTGAGGTCGGCCTGGTGGTGCTGGCTGTCCTTATCCGCCAGGCCAGTGCTGCAATGGAAAGGCTGGCGGAGACGAGCTGCAGGGGATCCAAGGGGGGCCCCAGCACTGCCTATGCACTTGGCATGGGCAGTGCAAGGGCCACCCCTGGCAAGCCTTGTTGCATTGTTCACTGTCTGCTTTGCAGTGAACATTGCACCGGGTGCTGGGGTACCCCATGCACTACAGCATTGCCGCTGGCTGTATTACCAGCTGGAGACAATGCTGTAGGCTGTTTCCTGCTGGGCCAGCGGGCGGAAACTGAGTTTCCACCCGCTGACCCAGTGGGAAAATTGTAATGGACCCGGCAGGGAGGCTGCCACACTGGCAGCAACCTACCTGTTGGAACTTAGGCGGACGGGCTTTTCTGGCAGCCAAAGTCATAATCAGGACCTCAGTCACTTATACAACAGTCATACTCTAACTCAGTTACCCATACATGTTCTCATGCTCTAACTAGTTCAGTTATACGCCACTCATCCATTCATTCAGTCACCCATATAACACTTATGCACACACTCACCCATGCACCACCCTTACATTCACTTACTCACAGATGCAGTCATGCAGTCAATCATTCACCCATACAGACATTCATACAGTCAGTCGATCACCCATACATACATTTATGCATTCACTCAATCATCTATACAACACTCATGCACTGATTCACTCACCCATAGAACAGTTACACACTGAGTCACCCATGCACCACTATCTTACTCAGTCACTCATAGGTGTACTCATGTACTCACCCATACACACATTCATGCACTCACTTAATCTCCCATTCACTACTCATGCACTCACTTACTCATTCATACATCCACTCACGCACTTACTCAATCACGGATACATACACTCATGCTTTCACTCAATCACTCATACACCCATACACTATGAGTACAATCATTCATCACCTATGCAACAATCCTGCACTCAGGTATACATGCACCACTCTCACACTCACTGAGTGATAGACACACTCATGCACTCATTCACTCATCCATAGACACACTCATGCACTCAGTCACTGTCCTATTCACCACACACACTCACTCATAGGCATATTCATGCAGTCAATCACTCACATGTGCACTCATGCACTCAGTTAATGTGCCATGCAGAACTCCTACATTCATTTACTTATCTATGTACCATTTGGGCACTCACTTACGTACCCATATACCTCTCGTATATTCATTGACTCACTTATACACCACACATACATTCATTCACTCACCTATACACCCCTTGTGCATCCTCTCACTTATCCATACACACATAAATGCTCTCAAGCACTCACTGAATCATCCATGTAGCAATCATACATGCATTCAGGCCCCAATACAGCACTCATGCTCTCACTCACCCATGCAACAACCTCACACTCACACAGTCATAACCACATTCATGCAGCCATTCACTCACTGATGCACACATTCATGCACTCAAACATCAATACATGCACTCATGTACTAACTCAGTCGCCTGTACACCACTCATCCACTAGTTCACTCACCCATACAACAGCCAGGCACTCGGTTACCCATGCACCACTATTGCACTCATTCAGAAACTCATTGGTGTACTCATGCACTCACCCACTCACACATTTACATATTCATGCACTCAGTTAATGTCCATTCACCACTAATTCACTCACTTATCCATACATGCACTCATACATACAGTCAGTCAACCATGCACCATTTTACACTCACTCAGTCACACATACATACCACTCATACCTTCATTCAGTCACCCACACTCTACTCATGCACTCACACATCCATATACTACTCTCACACACACTCATTCAAAGATGCACTCATGCACTCAGTCAGTGTCCCATCTACCACTCATGCACTCACTCACTCATCCATACATTCACTCATACACACAATAAATCACCCATATAACATTCATGCACCCAGTCATGTAAGACCAGTTATACATTCATTGTCACCCATACACAAGTCATACATTCATGCAATCCTCCATACATACACTCTTTCAATACCCCGTACGCCAGTCATACACTCAGTCACTTACCCATACATGTACTCATACCTAAATCACCCACCCATACATACATCTATCCACTCAATTATCATCCATACACCACTCATTTACTTACTCACTTGCCCATACATACACTAATGCATTCAATCAGTGACCCATACATAAAGCACAAACAGAGCACTACTCTTTCTTTTAAAAGAAAAATGCGGTTTTAAAAAGAACCATTTTTTTCTTGTTTTCCTGAACAACATTTTGTCATTTTCTAATATTTTGTGCTTTTTTTGGTATTTCTAGTAAAAAATGGCAACATGGTGAAAAAACATTGCAATCAGCAATGTCAAAAAACTGTTTTAAAAATTGTTAGTAATGAACAAGATTTAACATTTGTGCTTGTCTGCAGCTTCAATAACAGTTTCTAATACTTGTTCGCCTGCTGTAAAAGAAGTATTACAATCCAAGCAGCACGTGCCAATACACCTGAACTAAGAAATCACATCAGGACTTTGCTTCTGCACTTCAACTGGTATTGTTTGACCAGGGACAGATGGTGTCAGAAGGCCCGTCTGCTTTTTTCTCCCTCCTCAAGCTGTTTCCTTGGTTCGTTTTAAGATGCCAAAGCATTGAAGTGGAACCACATGAGTACTTTTTATAAGTGCCTCTTGAGAGGGTTTTGTGGCACAGGTTGCACTTAACAAGTCTGGCAACTGTTTTGGATTCCCCGGACAGAATGTAAAAAATCCCATGCAACTGGATCCCCGTCAAGTCCAGATTCTTCACCCACCTCCTGCTCTTGATCATCATTACCATCTCTTCTCTCTTCCTGATATTCTGGATTTGCTGACTTTTTTTGTACAAAAAATAGCGAAAAATGTAAAAGATGAAGCAGAGATCAATGATCACACCTGTTCTGTTTCCAAACCACAATGAAATGGAAGATTCAAGAATTGGAAGAAGGGTGGAGACTTCCTGCAGGTATAACTGAAAACTGTTTTAATCAATCAAATTACTCTTTACATGGTCACATGCTGTTCGGGGTTAACAACGTCGTCGCAGCATCTCACGTTGCAGCGATAACGGGTAAAAGGATCTAAAGGTGCTCCATACCTATAACAGTAACGGAATTGAAACTTAAAAAAATTGTTATTAAACACCCACAGTCAAACATTTGACAGAAAGTTTCTACATACGTGTTTTAAACTTTTTTAACTTACACTCTGTAATCACGATCATTGCGATATCCGCAATAGCTGAAGAACGTAGACACATTGATGAGATCGCGAACACCAGCTTCTCTGCGATTACGTCATCTAATATGGAATACTTTTTTCAATAAATGTTAATAAAATGTAAAATTGTAACTTTATTTAAAAAAATACTAGTGTTAGATTATACTTATCAAACATATCACAATGTCTTATGTATTTATTGCATGCAAGCTATACTCACGCATACCACATAAGCAGACAAATGCACGGTTATATTTCGTGAAAAATGCTCCCAGTCATTCACACATACATGCAGTCAGTAACTCACTGCACACCCATGCGCACACTCATGCATTGAAAAGCTCACTCAAACACTGTCATGCACTCACTCATCCATATACAGCTCAGCTATAATGCACCCATGCACTGACTCAATCAGCCATGCAAATTCTCATGCACGCACGCACTCACTCACACATACACAACACATGCACTGAGTTGCCCATACATGCACTCACTCATGTCTAGTAATGAAATTTAGTTTAAGTTAAAAAACCTTGGAAATCCACTGATAAAATATAGGAAAATGGACTTTATAGTTAGGAAACAGAAATAAAAAAAAACATAGAAAAGCATAGAAAGTGACTTTAAAAACACAAACGTTACAGGCCTGTTATAGTTAGGAGATAGAATTTTAAAAACTATATATATATGTCTATATAAATATCAGGGAGGTGAGTTATAGTTACCTTAGGACACGAGTTATAGTTTCTTGAGATATAAATATATATATATAAATATATATATATATTCACTGAAAAAAAACAAAGGTTACAGGTACATTATAGTTAGGCTCACATTTTAAATATACCAAACTATGGAAATTCACCTGTTAGAGTTATCTTAAGTAATTATAATCATGCCCTAAGGCAACTATAACTCACATCCTTGCCAGGCACAGTTTTCTGTTAAATAACTTTACTGCAAATGTTACATTGATATTATTAATGATGTTATCAAAGGTGTATTGAGTGGGTTAATTAGCAGTGCATGGCAAGGGCATGAGTTATACGTACCTTAGAGCACGAGTTATAGTTACTTGAGATGGGGCGTGCACCCAGGGAAATAGCAGGAGCCAGCCCTGAGGGGTGGCTGTACAGAGGGTCATTATTGGCTTCTTGAGGGGGGCGGTGTGGCCCCCCTCCAAGTTTAATTGCCACAGGGACCCGCAAACAAGGATATTTTGTTTCCGAAATGTGTAGGTTTCTCTGGATGCCTAATACATTTCACTTCAGTAAGATTCTGTGACTGAGTCTTGTTTTTCCCTTTGTGAGATGTGAGGAATTCACTTGGGCCGGATGAACTCTTTATTTGTGTATTAGGTGGTCGCTGCCCCGTCTCGGTCTGCCACATTGAGGAGGAGGACTTAGCGACTTTACTAAATTTTTTATATATATATATATATATATATATATATATATATATATAAATTTCAATGAAAAAACACAAAGGTTATAGGGACATTTTAGTTAGGCTTACATTGTAAACATACAAAACCATAGAAATTCCAGTAAATTTCTTTGTTTTTTAAATTCTATTTTCTAACTACAACGCCCCTGTAACCTTTGTTTTTTTCAGTAAATTTCTATTTTTTTTCACATCCAGTAATTTTCATTACTATACGTTAATCCAAACACTGCTGCACACAGCCTTTGGCGGGCGGCCAGGCCCTGACGCTAACCCCATATAAGCACCCAACCTTGCACCATGCATGGCCTTTGCCCGTGCACGGCCTTTGCCCGAGCGCAGGTAGGGATTGCCCGCAAGGCCTGGCCTGCAGCCAGAGCCTGCACCCAACCCCCTAACCACCGAAGCCTACACTGCGTAGGGCCCTTTGGCCATGCGCATCAGTAGTTAGCCTGTCTCTCTGGGTGTGAGAATAGATGTGAGAGGGTGTATCTGGGGATGAGAGTGGCTGTGAGAGTTTCTGTCTGTGTGTGAGAGTGTGTGCATCAGTGTCTTAGTGGGTGTGTCAGTGTCTGTGCTGGTCTGTGAGTGGATGCATGAGGGTGTCAGTGGGTCTGTGAGTGGGTGTGTGAGAGTCTGGGTGGGTTTGTGAGTGGGTACGTGAGTGTCTGAGTGGGTCTGTGAGGGTCTGAGTGGGGCTGTGGGTGGGTGCACAAGGTTCTGAGTGGATCTGTGAGTTTATGACTCGGTCTGTGAGTGGGTGCGTAAGGGTCTGAGTGGGTGTCTGACTGGGAGAAAGAGATTGAAAGAGAGAGTGAGAGAAAGAGATTGAGAGGGAGAGAGATAGAGAATTTTTAGGGTTTTATGGGTGATATACTATATTTCTGTACAAACTGAAAAGAAAAGAAAGTGTATTCGTCAATTAAAAAGAGTGAAGTCACCTTTCAGTATGAACCTTAAACTTTTGAAGTTTAAAAGAAATTAAAGGAGGGAAATGATCACAGACACAACAGAAGTAGAACCCTCAACTGTCAGTGTGACGGTCTGTGACCTTCACCATTAAGCCACAGATGACTCCTTGATGGAATGTTTCCAGGCATACCTATGACATGCAACACACACATGTGAGAGGAAAGAAACGTAAATGTTCTGTTACTAAGAAAATTTAAACAAGCACACTGCCAAGCGATACTCAGATTGAACCTTGAGCGTACTGAGTGACAGTACAAGAATTTGACCATTAGGCCAGCAGTGATTCTGTTCTGCTCTTAACATTTGTACCAAACCTCATCCAAATCTTACTATTTGAGGTCATTGCATGGAGAGATCATTGCAATAACATTCTCTCGCTCCTGCTCTCTTCCATCCCATTATGGGAAGGAAGAGAGAGAGAGAGTGACAGGACTGCAGGGGGAGCCTCAAGGCCCAAGCGGTCCTAGTCGGCTCCCCATGTCTTTGGTAGACTGCATTGCTCCTCGAAGCAGGGATCTGCTTTAAATAGCAGCTCCCTGTTTTCATCTTTTTCTCTGCACACATATTTCCATGTGGGGAAGACAGAAAGCTGTCAGAAAGTGGGCTTTGTTTGTTTTTGCTTGGTGGGAGCTGTCAGCAAACAGCTATGTCCTGAGAGTGGGCACCCCAGTACATAGCAGGAGCCCGCCCTGGGGGGTGGCAGTCCCCAGGGCCATCATTGGCTCCTCTGTGGGAGCTGCGTAGCCCCCCTCCCAATGTTACACAGCCCCGGGGAGGTGGTTGTCCCTGAGGTCTGGGGGTCCAAAATAGACTCCCTTCATTCTTTTTTTTAAATCCCAGGGGAGGTGGTGGTCTCCAGCGTTGCAGGGTGCCACGTCCCCCCCACACCGTATTTCTGTAAAGCCCCAGGGAGGTGTGGCCCTTGGGGCTGCAGGGAGGCCGCATCCTCCCACACTCAATATGGTAAAAATCCCAGGTTGGCCCATCCGGGGGCTTCAGAATAAAGAAGCACGGGAGCCCGTGCTTCATTTTTTTTTTTTTTTACTTTTGCTGGATCCATTGAGGTGCAACTTTTTTGACCTACTCTTTTTCTCCACCCCCTCTTGACGGTTCACCTTGAAACTTTCCATGAGCAACAAAAATCACCAGGGCACTTCTTTTGGAAAATTTCATAAAGATTCGGCAAACTGTACCAAAGCTATAGGCAAGTCAAAATACGCTTTTCTATGGAAACAAAGTTCTAACTGTAACTCCCTAGTGGCGATCACCACTATCTTACTATATATATAAAATATATATATATAAAATGAATCACCAAAGGTGCCAGTATTCACCAGGGCTGTTGATGCGGTGATTCGAGCAGGGCTCCGGCTGCCCTAACAATCATAAACACACCTTCCCATGAAAAGAAATTCTTGAATCTCCTGTGCGTGCAAAAATCAGTTTATTCCAGGCAGTCGTTGGGTCCGAAACGCGTCAGGCAAGGCCTGGTATAAACTGATTTTTGCATGCACACATATATATGTGTGTGTGTGTGTGTGTATATATATATATATATATATATATATATATATATATATATATATAACCTACTGCTAGATAGCTATATTTAGGACCTAGTTTCCATAGAAACTACTCTCTGGTCTTTGGTATGGAGACAATATAACTTTGGATTTGGAAGCAAAGTCGGAATTTGGTGGCCTGGAATAGGCAGGCCATATTTGGATGTGTTCCAGATTTTGTTTTGGAGACGGATGTCAGTCTGCCAGGTTGGAGAGCTCATTTGGGACCTCAAGAGACTGATAGCTTATGGTTGGACCAAGAGAGGAATGCTCATATCAATTGTTTAGAGTTGAGTGCATGTCTTTGTTAGAAATTGGGTCTTTGGTTGGCAGTCAGGTAACCCCCTGTACAAGCAAGGACCCTCACTCTAGTCAGGGTAAAACAGAAGCACCCTCAGCTAACCCTTACTTACCCCCTTGGTAGCTTGGCACGAGCAGTAGGCTTAACTTCAGAGTGCTAGGTGTAAAGTATTTGTACCAACACACACAGTAACTTAATGAAAACACTACAAAATTACACAACACAGGTTTAGAAAAATAGAAAATATTTATCTAAACAAAACAAGACCAAAATGACAAAAATCCACACTACACAAATCAAGTTATCAATTAAAAAGCAAAAAGAGTCTTCCTGTAGTTTTAAACACACACTGTTAGCATGAAAATGTACCTTGGGTGCATCAAAAATAACCCTGCACCGGTGAGTGTGCGTCAAAAAGGGCTTGCGATGCGTCAATTTCACTCACGAGTGAGACCTTGCGTCGTTTCTCCTTTCGTTGGGTGGGGCCCGTTGTTTCTTCTCTCCGCAGGAGATTGATGCAGCGATCTGGTCAGCACTGTCGGGTCTGGGCAGGCCTTGCGTTGCTTTTAAACACCCAGCAGTACTTGCATCGGAAATCCAACTGCACGATGATCCGAAAACTACTCAGTGCGGGTTGCGATCTCCCAGCTTCCGTCAGCGATGCTGCACGTTGTTTCTCCAGCTCTGTGCATCAATTTTACGGTCGTGTTGCAGGCGAGCGTCATTTTTCAGTAGCAAAGCCGGCGGCGCGTCGCTTTCCCAGCCGCAGATCGGAGTTGCGTCGATCTTTTCCCTGCACAGCGTTCTGTGCATTTATTTCTTCCTCTTAGGCTGCCAGCTTCTCCTTTGAGGGCCCCAGGAACTGGATGGGCACCACAGGGCAGAGTAGGAGTCTCTCCACAGGCTCCAGGTGCTGGCAGGGAGAAGTCTTTGCTGTCCCTGAGAGTTCAAACAACTGGAGGCAAGTTATAAATCAAGCCCTTGGAGATTTTCACAAGATGGAAGGAACACAAAGTCCAGTCTTTGCCCTCTTACTCTGGCAGAAGCAGCAACTGCAGGATAGCTCCACAAAGCACAGTCACAGGCAGGGCAGCTCTTCTTCCTCAGCTCTTCAGCTCTTCTCCAGACATAGGTTCCTCTTGGTTTCCGGAAGTATTCTCAAGTCTGTGGTTTTAGGTGCCCTTCTTATACCCATTTTCTCCTTTGAAGTAGGCCTACTTCAAAGCAAACTTTCTCTTGAATGTGAAATCCTGCCTTGCTCAGGCCAGGACCCAGATACTCACCAGGGGGTTGGAGACTGCATTGTGTGAGGGCAGGCACAGCCCTTTCAGGTGTGAGAGACCACTCCTCCCCTCCCTCCTAGCACAGATGGTTCATCAGGAAATGCAGACTACACCCCAGCTCCCTTTGTCTCACTGTCTAGTGTGAGGTGCAACCAGCCCAACTGTCAAACTGACCCAGACAGGAAATCCACAAACAGGCAGAGTCACAGAAATGGTATAAGCAAGAAAATGCTCACTTTCTAAAAGTGGCATTTTCAAACACACAATCTTAAAATCAACTTTGCTAAAAGATGTATTTTTAAATTGTGAGCTCAGAGACCACAAACTCCACATGTCCATCCGCTCCCAAAGAGAATCTATATTTTAATCAGTTTTAAAGGTAGCACCCATGTTAACCTATGAGAGGGATAGGCCTTGTAACAGTGAAAAACAAATTTAGCAATATTTCACTGTCAGGACATATAAAACACATTACTATATGTCCTACCTTAACCATACACTGCACCCTGCCCTTGGGGCTACTTAGGGCCTACCTTAGGGGTGCCTTACATGTAAGAAAAAGGAAGGTTTAGGCCTGGCAAGTGGGTGCACTTGCCAAGTCGAATATACAGTTAAAACTGCACACACAGACACTGCAGTGGCAGGTCTGAGACATTTTTACAGAGCTACTAATGTGGGTGGCACAACCAGTGCTGCAGGCTCACTAGTAGCATTTGATTTACAGGCCCTGGGCACCTCTAGTGCACTGTACTAGGGACTTACTTATAAATCAAGCATGCCAATCATGGATAAGCCAATTACATATACATTTTGTAAAGGAGCACTTGCACCTTAGCACTGGTTAGCAGTGGTAAAGTGCCCAGAGTAACAAAAACAGCAAAATCAGACTCCAGCACCCATCAACAACCTGGGAAAAAAGGCAAAACCTAAGGCAGACAACGTCAAGGATGAGAAGTCTAACAGTCTTTATGCACTCAGGAGTTTTAAAGGTGTTTTGAAAGGGAATGTGGTGATTTTGAAGATGGACAATGTTTCTTCAGTGGCATACATAAATCGATTAGGGGAATGTTGGTCCCGTGGGCATTCAGGTTTGGCAAAAGAAATCTGGCATTTTTGTTTGGAGCAAAAGATAAGTCTGAAAGCAGAGAATTTACCTGGGAAGGAAAATTTCTTTGCGGAGTGGAGTTCAAGATATAAGAGGGATTTCACAGCCTGGAGACTTTGTCGAGATTTTTTTCAGAGGTGAGATTATCTTTGAGGTCCTTTGGAAATAGACTTATTCACAAGCAGGTTGACTTACCAGGTTCAGAGATATTACAGTTGGTTGCCAGATCCGGGCGCTCGGACAGTGGACGCGTTACAACACAGTTGGAAGGAAATTACATCTTATGCCTTCCCTTTATTTGCCATGATTCAGAGGGTTTTACAGAAAGTGAGAGGGGAAGGATGCATTCTGGTGTTGGTAACTTCCTGTTGGACACCTCAGGTGTGGTTCCCTATGCTTTTGGAGATGAAGTGCAAAATTCCATTTTATTTACTGGCAGAATGCCTCTTGTTGATTGTAGAAGGAGATGATCATCCTATGGTACTGTCAGGTATTTTGAACCTTCTTGCATGGAAGATATCAGGAGATATGCAGGTGTGTCAGGACTTTCGGACAAAGCTGAGGAATTATAGAAGGAGTCGTGGGCTCCAGGAACCAGGCGATGACATAGAGGAATTTGGTACAAATGAGTATGTTGGTGCATGGAAAGAGGTCTGGATTCCCTGGAATCCCCCATACTGGAAGTTGTTAATTTTTTGATAGAATTGTTTGAGAAATGTTTTTCTTACAGAACTGTTAATTGTTATAGATCAGCTAGTTTTGCAGGTCATTCCCAAGTGGAAGGATGAAGTATAGGGATTAATGTTTTAGTATGTAGAGTTATGAAAAGTAATAGGTTAAAGAGACCACCTATGTCAAAGTATACAGACATATGGGATGTGCATAAAGTGTTGTCAATGTTTGCTTCTTGGCCAATTAACAAATGCTTATACATGAAGAGATTATCTATGAAATTAGTTTCTTTGTTATGTTTGATATCACGCCGAAGGGTATCAGATGTGAAGCTGTTGGAGGTAAGTAACATGGTTTATGCCCCCTTTTAGGTAACTTTTGAAATTTCAAATGGACAAAGAATATGTAAGAAACTATTTTCTATCCAATATATGATTCATGCAGAGATCTGTGTGAGGTACATTGCATAAAAGAGTATGATTTAAGAACTGTGGAAGTGAGACCTCATGGAGTAAAACAATTGTTAATATATTTTGTAGAACCATACAAGGCGATAACCACAACCACTATTACAAGATAGGTAAAATGGACAATGCAAGAGGCAGGTATAGATGTGAACAAATGTACAGTGCATTCTATGAGAGGAGCTATGGCCAGCAAAGTGTTTTGGAGGACTGGTAGGTTGGAAGAGATTCTGAAAGCAGCAAATTGGTCTAATGCTTCTACTTTTGCTAATCATTATTGCAAACCTATTTAGCATATGTCTAGAGTGGTGTTGGAGAGCTACCAACATGCATCATGATAGCCTCTGGTCTTGTAATGAAGTAGCAATTCTCATAATGTAACGAATAGAGAGTCCAGATTTCATTAAAGACACAGAGCAAAGAATTAAACCTCCCGCCATTCCCTGTGGTGGTTATGCTTCATGGAGATTGAATGAATGATTACATTTTAATATGTAAGATGACATGTTTTTATTTGCTGTCTTAAAAAAAAATAGGGAGACATTAGAATTGAAAACTTACAAGATTTGAGATAATTCAATTGTAATTAATTTGTTTATGTATGTATTTTTCAAATTATTATCTAAGGAACGTGTTGGACAGAAAATAACTTCTTTGTGAATGTTCTTATGGAATTATATTCTGCGATTCTGAGATTCGCAATGCAAAAGAGGACATGCCTTGGCTGCACTTTAAAGACTATTTATGGGTTGTGGTGTTCTATTCTGGAATGTTTCTTTGTGAGGTAATATTCTTCTTTAAAAAGGCACTCAAGTCTTTAATGCATAATGCTAGCAACTGTGTCTTTAATGAAATCTAGATTCTCTATTCATTACATTATGAGAATCGCTATTTTCAAATATCATCCTGTTGTACTTCAACTGGAGGAGCCTGTCAGTTGATCCTATTGCGTTCTACTGCAGCCTCCCAGAGTGTTTTAAAAAATAACTAGAGCACTAACAGTCTTACTTATGACAAAAGTGTGGCACACCTGAAGCCATTTTGATTGATTGAAACTGGTAAACTTACAACATTAAATTTAGTAAGGAACAAACAAGGGGGTTTCATTTTGCCATAAAAAGTATGGTTAGTGACGAGAAAGAAAAATTAGGACACATTCTCAAATATTTTCCTCTTCTATTTCATTAAAACATTCTGACATGTACACTGAAACATGCACTTACAACACCAGCAGCAGCCTGCGAGTTAACTCCTGATGATCAGCAGTTTACAGCAGTGTTCTAATGAGCAACTAGAGTGCTAAAATTCTGAATTAATGCCAAATGTGTGGCACATCTGACTGCCATCTTGATGGAATCGAAGTGGAAAGCTGAAAGCCAGTCAGTCAGTCAGTCTAATATCTTTTTTCACCTCATTTGTGGAGCAGAAAATCATTTTAAAACAGTACAAACATAGTGCAATTGTGAAGTAATAAACAAATAAACATCATGCATAACACCATCTCATATGATATGGTTGGAAATGCTGGTACACATTTGAAACAGATGAAAATAACACATGTAAAACCCCTGTCCAAAAGATAGATCTATTACCACTATATTCCTTTCCTTGGGCAAAACAAATTTATAATATTACACTTTTCCTTATTTTTAAGATCTGCCACATGAAGGAAGTGACTGAGCTGCAAATCAGACTATATAGATGTTGCAAAAACAACAGGGTCGGTCTGCACTGTTGAAACTTAAAACTTTAAATAATGGAATCCAACATTTCCTCACAAGAAACTAATAAAAAGTACAGAAAAACATTATGGCGGTCATTCCTACCGCGGCGGGCGGCGGTCGCCGCCCGCCTGGCGGGAACCGCCAGAAGACCGTACCGCGATCAAAAGACTGCGGTGGTCAGTCTGTCTTTCCCGCTGGGCTGGCGGGCGACCGCCAAAAGGCCGCCCGCCCGCCCAGCGAGAAAGCACCAGCAACGAGGAAGCCGGCTCCGAATGGAGCCGGCGGAGTTGCTGGTGTGCGACGGGTGCAGTTGCACCCGTCGCGATTTTCAGTGTCTGCCAAGCAGACACTGAAAATCAATGTGGGGCCCTGTTAGAGGGCCCCTGCAGTGCCCATGCCAGTGGCATGGGCACTGCAGGGGCCCCCAGGGGCCCCACGACACCTGTTCCCGCCAGCCAGGTTCTGGCGGTGAAAACCGCCAGAACCAGGCTGGCGGGAAGGGGGTCGGAATCCCCATGGGGGTGCTGCTTGCAGCGCCGCCGTGGAGGATTCACAGGGGCAGCGGGAAGCCGGTGGCAAACCGCCGGCTTCCCTTTTCTGACCGTGGCGGTCAGAATAGCCCATGAAGCACCGCCAGCCTGTTGGCGGTGCTTCCTCCGTCCCCTACCCTGGCGGTCTCGGACCGCCAGGGTAGGAATGACCCCCTATATGTAGGGTTGTCTGGGTGGAAATCTCATCACAGGGGCAAGGGTTCAAATCTGATAGAGTGTGACAATAAGCTGGGTATCCCCCCATAAGGGGTAATAAGTTAAAATGAAATCGGGCGAATACAATGCAATGTTGTCTATTCTGAATAATGGCTGAATAGTATTGTAGACCCTTGTGCATGTGGACCAGCTGAAACTTGATCACAGTTGGCTTGAGCTTATCCATTTCCCATCTTTTGAACCTTTCTTCATTCAGGAATATTTGCTTTAGGCTAGTTTTTTTAATGTGAGGAAAGGAGAGGTAAGGAGAACTAAATGAATCAGGATGCCCTGTCTCCTTGTATAAAGATTTTATATAAGCAAACCATGGAATATCAAGAGCAGCATCTAATCTGTGGCAGTCTTTTATGGTCAATCTGTTCAAGCCTGCTTCATTCCTAGACCAAACGGAATGCCAAAGAAGCAGTGGTGCAAGTTTAATTCTGTACGTTATAAAAGGCATACCTAGTTCAAAATGACAAATCACATTGGCACAACTACATGGTACAGTCAATTTATTTTTCATATAAATATGTTTGACCCATTGGATCCGATCCACCATGCCCCCAAACCCCTGCTCCATAGGTTGCAACGCCCACTCTTTTGCTTGCATAGAGGCATAGTATCTCTTTCACAGGGTTAGAGCCTAGTTATTTACAAAAATCGTATAAGCCCATGATAGATTTCTCATGCGCTCCAATTCTATCTAGCAGCACCGCTTTTCAACTATACTTGCTGTCAAATAGGATGCCTAAATAGGAAAAAGAAGTGACCTCTGGGACATTAACACTCTTAGCAAAATGGGAGGGTCTTTTCAAAGGTCTAGTCCCACAAATCATGGTGAAAGTTTTGGTCTCATTGATCCTTAAGTCCAAGTCTGACATAAAAGCAATATAATTATCAATGAGACCCTTGCGCACTTTCCCTATTCTAGACACGTAAACCACATCGTTGGTATAAAAGAGAATAGGGAGAGGTGAGTCCCTACATATGTTATATCCTTTATGCTAGTCCTTATTACTTTATCCACTCTGTTTATATACATGGAGAACAAAAAAAGGGCAAGGACACAACCTTGTCTTATGCTCCTTCTTATCTTAAAATGTTCAGTGCATTCACCCTCCCTACCACAGCAGACAGAAGCAGTAGCATCTGCATAAAGTTTTCTGTCAAAAGGAAATGATATCCTCATCCACCACGAAGTTCCCCATCATGGTCCACAACTTAGAATGTGATACGTTGTCAAATGCTACTGTGAAATCCATAAACGTGAGGAAAATAGTGCCCCTCTTAGCTACCATGCATTTACCAATTAATGAGCTAAAGCTAGGGTACTGGTCCAGCGTGCCCAACCTTTTTTTTAAGCCTTATTGGGTGTCAGTTAAAATATTATTCACAATCGCCCACTCTTCTAATCTCTGCAGCAGGATATGTCCCATGACCTTGACTGTTGAATATAAATTAGGGAGATAAGCCTGTTGTTCTTGGGCAGGAATTTATCTCCCATTTTATAAATAGGGACAATTACAGAAGAGTTCCCATTTTCCGGTGGGCCATTCCTGGTAATTGCATTAAATACATTGACCAACAAATAGGCCCAAAGCTCCATACAATCTAAGGACACTTCTGTGGGAACCCTGCCAGGTGCCTTACCACTACTACTTTCCTTCAAGGACCTTTGGACCTCAGCTAACACGAACAACAGAGTATTAGAGCACACTTCCATGCCCTTCCGACAGATCAGAATAAATGTCCGAAAAAATGATCTATCGACCTTGCCTCTTGAACATGGGTCTCAGTAGTAGGTGCTGAGGCATCCCTAAAATATGGAGGATCAATCACCTTCCAAAAGGTGGCACTATCTTTTTGAGACTCACCATCTCGAGTGCCTGCCAAGCCTCCTCCCTTAACTGGGTTTTCCTTGCTTTCAGGACCACCATACAATGCACATGTGCATCTTTTATTGGTGCCAATGATCTAAGCTTAGCATGCAGGGCCTTATGTAAATCCTTAAGGGCTATGGTGCAGTCTTTGTCAAACCAGCCACTTTTACTCTAACCACTCAGGCCACTATCACAGGTTAGCGACTGCCTAATTGATGCTGTAATATTGGAGAAGGCTGATCTGATTGTAAAGGTCTCTGCTTGGGTATCTAGGAATGTTACTACCTCAGTATACTTGCTCTGGAAAAAAGAGGAGAGGAATTTAGACTGATCCACTTTTCCCATTTAATAGAAAACACATTCTTCCTAGCTAATATTGGCTTCAAACCTACCTTAGTGCTAGATTTAACCCCAACCTGCCTGTGTGGTCACTATACCCGGTGAATTTGATGTCAAACCCCATGACATCCTAACCCAGATTATCTGTGATTAGAATGTAATCTATTGTTGACATACAAATATTGCTCTGGAATGTGGGTGCTAGGTTTACATGATCTCCACCCTGATTATTGACCAACATAAAATTAAATTTAACCAAAAGATTATTTAGTACATTCCTATATTCATCATGTCTAAACTGGGATAGGTGCTCCTCATTACTGTCCATAATCGAACAGAGATGTTTGGCGTAAAGAGTGCAATGATGGGCAGTAAAACCACCTTCCCAAATCACACTCCGAGCTTTAGGGTGTTCATTCTAGATACTCTGGAGGGCCTTATCCAGAGTGACCACCACCGGAGGAAATTTGCACAAAAACAGTTATTATAAAAATTGACTAAGAGCCCGTCCCAATCTTCCTGTATGTCAAACACCAGTAGATGGATGTAGGGGGAGTCACTATGAAAGATGCCCACCCTCCCTAAAAAGGTATTAGTAATATAGGTGTCTAATCCTCCTTTGCCCCCCCTGACCGTGAGGGTAGTGCTGGAGTGCAATAAATTATAAATCCACCTAAAGAGCATTCCTCAACCTCCCACATTTCCTGCAAGCTGAGAACCGATGGGTTACTCCATCACAATGGGGAAGGATATCCCATCTGCCAAAATCTAAATCACATTATTTCCTACGGGATTTAGATTTCAGTGGACGGGATATTTGTCACCATTGTGAGGGAGTAATCTGTCTGCCAATATCTAAATCAGGCCCCAAGTTCCATAAGAAAAACATGTTTTGTTTTGTCAACAACTTTGGCTCTGTTTCATGAATCCTCATGAAATTTTAAAAACTAGTATGACAGTCAGTTCAGCTGCTGTATTGAAGGTTTCGAGATGATTCATCAAGTCGGGCGAGAATAAGAGGGGGTCCAAAAACGCTTTTTCCCCAGGCAATTTCAGTAGGGATTATTAGACATGACTACAGCCCAAACCGCTGGACGGAATCACACCAAATTTGGCAGAAAGGTAGCTTTTGGGACAGAGAGCCCCCTTTTTTGTCATTTGGTGTAAATCTGTTCAGTAGTTTTTGAGATATTAAAGGAAAAATACATTTGTATATCTGGGTGGCGCCTAAGCACTGATCTCATGGTGAGATCTTATTACCTGTCAGCAGGAAGTGCTGGCAGCTATCTTGGGACTGATATACATGATAGCATCTTCCAAATGATCTACAGAGCTGAAAAAGAGAACTAAAGCTTAAATGTAAGAAACATATGCACTTTAAGGAATATCTATATCTATCTATATCTATAAACAGAGGTTATGGAAGGTGCTGCAGAAGCTAAAATTAGAGCATATTTCCTGTAAATTCACACTATGTTTCTCAGCATTAAGAGAATGAAATCTGACAGTTTCAGTAAAACATGTACTTCCAACAGAAGCATCCTGTCAGTTGATTCCTTTGTGTTCTACTGCAATCTCCCAGAATGTTTAAGGAACAACTAGAGCACTAACAGTCTTACTTATGACAAAGATGTTGAACACCCGAAGCCATCTTGATTGAATCAAACTGGTAAAACTTAAAACATTTAATTTAGAAAGGAACAAAATGAGGGGGTTCATTTTGTCATAGAAATTATGGTTAGTGCTGTAGATAGGAAACTTATCATACGTTTTAAGTGAGTTCTCAAATATCTTTCTCTCCTATTTCATTAAAACATTCTGCCCCTCATTCTAACTTCGGCGGGCGGCGGGTGCTGCCCGCCGGGCGGGAACCGCCACTTGGCCGCTCCGCTGTCAAAAGACCGCGGGGGCCATTTCGACTTTCCTGCTGGGCCGGCGGGCGACCGCCAAAAAGGCGCCCCCCGGCCCAGCGGGAAAGGCCCTGCAACATAGAAGCCGGCTCCGAATGGAGCCGGCGGTGTTGCAGGGGTGCGACGGGTGCAGTTGCAAAGCAAAGCAGACAGTGAAAATCCTGCTGGGGCCCTGTTAGGGGCCCCCTGCACTGCCCATGCCAGTGGCATGGGCAGTGGAGGGGCCCCCAGGGGCCACACGACACCCGTTCCCGCCATCCTGTTTCTGGCGGTGAAAACCGCCAGAAACAGGCTGGCGGGAGGGGGTCGGAATCCCCATCCCCCAGCCGGGGGAAATCCGGCGGAAAACCGCCGGACCCGGCTGGGCGACCGCGGCTTCACAGCCGCGGTTGGAATACAAAATGAAGCACCGCCAGCCTGTTGGCGGTGCTTCAGCCGGCCTCCACCCTGGCGGTCATAGACCGCCAGTGTCAGAATGAGGCCCTATGACATTGAGACTGAAACTTGCACTTTCAACACCAGCAGCAGACTGCCAGTTAACTCCTTGATGATCAGCAGTTCATTACAGTTTTCTAATGAGAAACTAGAGTGCTAACATTCTGAATTTATGCAAAAGGTGTTGCATATCTGACTGCCATCTTGATGGAAAGTGGAAAACTGAAAGTATTTTCTACTGAGGATGCTGAGGTAAAAGAGGAGATTAGGGAGCTCCATAACAAACAAGTCTCCACAAAATGGCCACCAGAGAATAAAGATCCCCAATGTAGCACAAATATCACCCAAATGTAACCCAAGTATAGCCCAAAGACAAAAGTGTACAAAATACTTCTTTTCAGTTTTAAATAGCATAGACATGACCTGAAGGTATTGGAGTGCTTTACGTGAGCATCTCCATTGCACAAGGGCATATTTGTTTTTTGTTTTAGGCATGGGGAGATTACGTGATTTGCCCAGAATCACAGGATGTCGAGCTGATGTCGAAACTCAAATCTGGTCCCCCAGTTGCAAAGTCTTTAGCTCTGCCCGTAACACCACATCCTCTCTCCTAACTTTAACAAATAATCAAGTGATCAACTGGATTAAAAAAACATTTTGAAAGTGATTTCTCACTATTTGAGAACTCAGAAAATATGTCCTCATTTTAGTATTTAGAGAACTAACCATAATTTCTATGGGAATAAGATCTTCTCATTTTCAATTCAATTTTAATTTCTAAAGGAAATCCTTTACATCATGATTACATCAAGATGACATCAGACATGCCACACTTTTGTAATAAATATAGAATGCTAACAATCTAGATGTTCATTAGAATACTGTGGGGAGGCAGAATTCAAGGGCACAAACTTGGATAACTGAGGGCAGTGAGGAGTGTGCAGAGGCAACAAGTTAACGACACTGGCCAGGTAGGAGGGGCAATGGCAGCATAAAGGACCATGGAGAGCAGGGAAAAGGGGTGGGGCAACAAACCAACAATGCAGGACAGGCAAGAGAGGCTGTGGCAGCATAGCAGACCATTGAGGGCAGAAGAAAGAGGCAGTGCCAATACAACCAATTCAGACAGGATACTCCTGATGTCTTTAAGTCCAAAAGGGCTTTATTTTATCTGTCTCCTGACTAAAATCTCATCTTTTTTACTGCACGTCAATGGGGGAAAATCAATTCCCCAGGTTTTTGTTTCCAAATCTCCCTCTAACCATGTTCAAAAGATTGGCAAGTATGGTGCATTGGGTCACAGAGGGCAGGAGGAAAAGTGTAGGGAAATAGAGACATAGACTGGGATAACAGAGGGCAGGAGGGAGATGGGCAGGGGCACCAAACTGACCTTACACAGAAGGCATTAGGTGTTGCAGCAGCACAATACACCACACAGGGAAAGCAGGATGACAGTGCAGCACAATAGACCATGGAAAGCAATAGGTAGAGGGGACAACAGAGAACAGAAGGGAACAAGGCTATGGCAACAAGCTGACCATACGAGGCAGGCTGGAGGGACAGGAGCAGCATAATGGACCATGAAGGGCAGGAGGAAGGGGGCAAGGCCACAACAACGGACCAGCCAAGGCTGGATGGAGGAGATGGGGCCTACTCATGGAAAACAGAGGGCATGGGGCAAAGGGATAGGGCTGGAGCAGCAATCTGACCCTGGAGGCCAGGAGGGATGAGCACTGGAAGCACAACACTCCGTGGAGGGCAACAGTGAGACTATAGTGGCATACAAGCAGAGAACAAAGGGAAGGTGGGAGGGGTTCTATGGCAGCAAGCAGACTACACAGGGCAGGTAGGAGGGGCTGTGGCAGCTCAGAAGGCCACAAATGGCAAGCAGGAGAGTTAGTGGCAGCACAATGGCCATAATGGGCAAGATTGTAGGGCAGGGGCATGCACAAAGGACCAAGGAGGTCAGAAGGGAGGGGTGGGAGCTGGGGCTGGACACAGACAAGAGCAAGCCGAGGAAAGGGGCTTCACAACATGCCACGTAGAGCAGGTAGGAGGAGCAGTTACAGCACAATAGAGCATGGATGGCAGAATGGAGTGGCAGCAAAATGGACCATGGAGGACAGGAGAGTAGGGAGGCACAGAACTCGGACAGGCAGGAGGGAGGTGGCATAGACAGGTAGCAGCCATCTGACCATGCAAGGCAGGTTGGAGGGCAGTGGCAGCTCAACAGAACACTCAGAGTAGATAGGAGAGGCAGTGGCAGTTCCATGGAACATGGTGGGTAAAAAGAAGGGAGCAGGGGTATGCACACAGACATTGGAGTGCAGGTGGAAGGAGGGTAGGAGCAGCAAGCTAAGCAGAGAGACTATTCAGGAGGGCAATGAAGAGGCATAGAATTGGGTAACGGAGGGCAGGAGGAGTGGGCAGGGGCATCAAGCTAAATGGAGGGCAGTGGCAGCACTTCAGACCATGCAGGGCAGAAGCGAGGGGGCTGGTGCATGGACTCTGGCAACAGAAAGTAGGGAAGAGGTGAATAGGGCAGTAAGCTAACTGTTCAGGGCAGGTGGGAAGGGCAGAGATAGCCACACAGGGCTGTAATGATGTAGCAGGGGCATGGATTTGGACTATGGATGGCAAGGAGGAGGGGGCAGGAGCGGCATGCTTGGGTGGGGGCAATACAACCAGGCCAGGCCCTACATCCACAACCCTCACCGTGCATTGCGATGGGCATCTTACTTCACATGATAAAAACCCTAGAAAATCACTGAAAAAACAAAGGTTAAAGGGATGCTATAGTTATACAATGGTATAAAAAAATCCTTAGAAATTCACTAAAAAAAAACGTTATTGTTACGTTCAGGTTTTACACACAAAATCATAGAAATTCAGCTGTTATAGTTAGTTATTTCAAGTAACTATGACTCATGCCCTAAGGTAACTATAACTCCTGCACCACCAAGAACTGCTAATTATCCCAAATATGATTTCCCTCATGACATCTTATTAGACATCATTGATAATATCACTGTAACATTTTCAGTAAAATTATTGATGAAAAAACTGTGCATGGAGAGAGCGCGAGCCATAATTACCTAAGGGCACGTGTTAGAGTTACATGAAATAACTAACTATAACAGCTGAATTTCAATGGTTTTGTGCATGTAAAATCTGAACCTAACCTTAACGTCCCTGTAACTTTGTTTTTTTGTTTTTTTGTTTTTTTGTGTGAATATAATTGTACTTTACAGAGTGATAGTTCCTGCAGCAGCAGTATCTCACTCATCTATTTTAATAGAAAATGCATCTTATGATCTTGCAACCTGCTGGTTATGTAAGGAACTTTGCAACAAACACAGGGTTGATTCAACAATTTGCTGAGACAGGAGGAAACTTGTGACCCACATGTTACAGATATAAATGTTAGCAGTTAAGGCCAGATTTACAAAGTTTATTTGTGATAGCAAACAGCCAATTTGCAGAATCGTTCTGTTTGCAACTACAAAAATGCTTTTTCAAATGTACAAAATGCAAAACGTGATTCAGTAACCTATTACCGAAACGCAATTTGCATTTGCCATTTGGTATTTGGAAGGGGCATGTATAATGCGTACCTTCCAAATGTTGAATTGGAATGGGATGTATTACTTTTTCAAGTCACAAAACAGTAATAGTTTAGCACAAGTTTAAAAATGGTGTTAAGCCTTTCACAAATGGGAATGGGTCCCCTTGGGTCCCCTTCTCCTTTGAGAACGTTAAAAAAATATTCTTTAGGAGCAGGCAGTGGCCCTAACTTAAACGTTTTGTTTTCTTTTTTTAAACATAACCTGTTTTCCTTACGTGAAAATAGGATTAATTAAAAAAAAAAAAAGATTGCTTTAGTAATCACAGACTTGGTGAGCTACTAACCCCAGTAGGTCACCATCCCTGCGATGACAGCGATTTCTAACAGGTCGCAAATTGAGACCTAGCACATTAATATTCATGATGTATTTCGATTTGTGACCTGCTAGGAATTGCTATTTCAGAATACAAAAATGAATACATTAGGAATACCTATTTCCTAATGACAATTCAAAGATAATTGCAATTAGGAAACCAGTATTTCTAATGTTTGTAGACAAGAGGTATGCACCCGGACATTGAATTACAGAACTGTTTTACTTCAGTGCTTATTTTGTTGTAGTGTTTTAACTAAACCACAGCCTGATTCCTGCCATTGCTTCCCCCAAACTTTGCCTTGAATTAACAGTAGCCATTTCCCCTATTTTATATGTGTATTGAATTCCTTTCCATTTATGTGACTCCGCTTGCTCTAAACTAGATATGTGAATTCGTAACATAATTTAAAATGATGCACCAGCCCACTGGCAGAATGTGATGAAGGGCCGCCGAGTCTCCCACATCTCAGAGACAATTATTGACCTTGGGTGTAATGCCCACCCACACCCCAAGATGGATTAAGGGCTTATACCCCTGATGCGAATCTACTGAACCTCCCATGAAGTTTATCCTGGAATCGCAGGTCCTTTCTACAAATATTTGCTCCCTCCTAGACAGGACAACAAGCACTGGCGAGGAACTACGTTTAGCAGTGTGAGCAATGGTAGCCACCTTAAAGCATGCATTTTCTCTTGGTTACAATATATTTTGTTGTCCTTCAGAGTCCCATAACTATGAACACACTTGAGCCAAATTTAGAACAGGGATCAGCGCGTTGCTCTGGACAGTAAAGAAAAGAAAACTGGTTTTGCAACCTACTCTGAGAGATCACAAAAGAAGGACTTCAAATCTTGAACTAATATTAGATGCTTTTAATTTACAGGTTAATTTAGGTAAACTAAGCAAGCCTACATTCCTTTAATCTGAAAATGACATAGCTTTCTAAATCACAAAAACTTCTCCCTTCAACCCAAAGACAAGGGAGAATTTTCCATATGCCACTCAAGAGGGAGTATCATGTACCAAAAATATTGTTGCTTTATAGGCACAAGGCACTAATAGTAACCCCAGTGAGTTTTGTCATACTAGCAGGAGTTAGGCCAAAATGTAGTGACTAACAAATAGAGGTCCAGGTCTAAGAATGATTCCCGAGAACCAACACCTCAGTTTTATTTGCAGTCAACTTCAAAAAGCTATTGTTCATCAAATATGACTGCAGCAAAACATATCTGAAGTTTATGGGCAATGTCAGCATTATTACCACTTTTTATATTGGTGGCGCACTTAAAACAGGCAAACCAAAAATAAAGAACAAATTAGAGGAACTAAAGGGGTTAACTACATGATAAAGAACTCCACAAAGTTCACAATATTTCTTACTTAATCAATGTCCAGTGTTTTTCTTGTATAAAGCACTTTATTTAAGACACAACTAAACATTAAATCACAAATATATTGAATGAAATCAAAACCTTTCCTGCTACATCTGACCAGTTTAAGAAGGTCTCTAAGTGTTAAACAGGGTATAGCCACCTTCCCTCTATTTATTAAGGAGTTCATTGTGATAATGTTGTCCTATAGTAGTTGTCACAGAGTTCTCAGTGTCAATTCTTTTCCTCTTGAGTTAGTAAGAGAGTTCACAAGTACACTAGTCTCCTAAGTTAAGCCTTGTCACTCATTGCCAAGCTACCAAGGATTGAGCTGGGTTTAATTCATTGAGACCTAACTGGACCTATGTGGAGGTTAATGGCCTATTACTAAGTTTAGGTACTCACCTGCCCTTTCCAATAATCCACTTTCCAACATTTTTGGTGGGCAGTGGTGGGATCCAGTACTTGTGTTTAAAGTCACATTAGTTTTAAGTGAAATAAGTTAGAAATCGTCTAAATTGACCTAGAGCAAAAGTATTTTAGATTTTTCAAACTTGGACAAATTTTTTAAGTGACACAAAACTTAAGGGAGACTATGGAGCTTGATCTGGCTAGCCTACCCCCACTCACTGCAGCTGAGCTTAGGGTGTTGTGCAGAGGGAGGGGATTGCCCGCTGCTAACAACCTTAGGAAGACTGTGATAGTCAAGGCCCTTGAAGCCTGGGTAGTGCAGAGGGATGCAGAGAAAGCTTCAGAGGTAGGAAGGGAGTGGGTAGATGTCCTCTCCAACCTCCAGGAGGAGGATGGTTGCCTAACTGTGATTTTAGCAACTAGGACCCCATCCAGAGCTAGTGGAAGAGGAGTGCCGGAGGCATCAAACCAAGAGGAAGCAGAACTGGACCTCAGGGAAAGGGAACTTGAGGCCCAGGTAGCCTTCATAGCTTTGGAGGCAGAGAAGTTGGCCCTAGATAAGGTGAAGTGGGCAAGGATTGAACAGAGAGATATGGTGGCAGTGACAGAGAAGTTGAGGTGTCCATGGGTGGGGGGTTCTGCCCCAGGTTACCCAAGTCAGTTGTTCCTGTTATGTAGAGGGGAATGATATTGATAAGTTGTTGAAGGCCTTTCAGAGGGCACTCCAAATGAGAAGGGTTAAACCCCAATATTGGGGTTCACTTTTATGGGAGTTGGTCCCAATATCTGGGAGGGATAGGTTCCTGACCCTAAGGGGGCAGGAAGCAGACCCCTATCCCAGCGTGAAGAGGTGCTTAACCAAGAACTTTGGTCTGACCACACAGCAGTACAGTATGAAGTTCAGGGACACCCAGAAGGTCAACACCCAGCCTTGGGTTGACTTTGTAGACACCTCACTTAAGGCACTAGAGGGCTGGATACATGACACCAAGGTTTGAGGGGTTATACAATTTGATCATGAGAGAGCACATCTTGACCAACTGTATCCAAGAGAAGTTATGCCAGCATCTAATGGACTCTAAGCTGACCAACCCCAGAGAGCTGGGGGAGACAGCTAACGAGTGGTTGAAAACCATGGTGGCTGTCAAGCCCCAGGGGGGAGACTCCAAGAAAGGAGGGACAGGTCCACAAAAACTTAAGAAGGGAGGTGGTAAGCCCACCACAGAGACTCCCTCCGTACCCCTCTTATAAATCCCACTCCCACTCTGACAAGCAGAGGCAATGAGTCGCAGGTTACAAAAGCTCTTGGACAGTAAAGCTTGCTTTGACTGTCAGCAGACAGGTCACTTCAGAGGAGATGCAGCCTGTCCAAAGAAAGTGGGTAGTACTGGGCTGTCCAGTGTAGCCATGGAGGAGGACTCCTCAGATGATGAGGTCCTCATAGCATTGGGCTGGGAGATAGGACCAGATGGGAAGCTAGTGATCCCCGAGGGTGGGAGTAGGTACTTTCACCTCATTCAGGTGAATGGGATCCCTACCACTGGCCTGAGAGAGACCTGTGCCAGTCACACCATAGTGAGTGACTGGTTGGTGACCCCAGACATGTATGTTCCAGGGGAGACCAGATAAGTCAGTATAGCCACAGGAGAGGTCACCTCCAAACCTGTAACCATAGTGTCCCTAGAGAGGCAGGGTATCCTTGACTGGTTTAGAGTCATAGTCAGTACTGACCTCCGCCTGGATTGTATCCTTGGTAATGACCTCCCAGAGGTGAGTCTTGTTCCAGATGGGGCAGTCACCCAGGGTGCCCCCTAACCCAAAGTCCTGGGGAGCTAGTCCCTACAGTTAGGCAACAGGGGTCCCCAAGTAAAGGAAAGAAGAACATCAATAGTAGACCACTCTTAAAGAGAATTTCAGGGAACCAAAGTGGGGAGCCCAGAGTTGGCACTGGTGAGGCCTACGTCACCCCAAGGAAGTCCTGAGTAGTCAGGCAGCTGTCCATCTGCAGGGTGTTGCCCCTGCGCTTAGAGAAGGGAGAGTGGAAGGAGGGTGTATGCCACAGGAGGTGGTAGCCCCCAACTCTAAACAGCAAGAGGGGTGCCAGGAACCCACAGTTGCACCTAAATCAGCTCACTCACCTGCCAGCGGAGAGCTTAGGGTGTGGTTCTGGGTGTTGACAGCTGTCAGTAGCCTCTGCTGGGTGCTGGCCTTCATGGCAGCACTGCACTTGGCGTAGGAGGCAGGACCCACGGCCAAAAGCAAATTAGGCCCCCTGACCCTGTTGGGCATGGTGGGGTTGCTCAAATGTTGGGTGACCTCTTTAGTTGAACTAGGTGATGCCCTAACAAAGTTAGGGATAGGGATAGGGGAGGTGGACACCTCACTATCCCAGTTGACAGAGAGAGGAGAAAGACCCCCTAGAGGGACGTTTCAGTTTAAGATGGGTCATTTCAGTGTTGGGATGTGTTCACTACCCAGAGGGAGTGACCATGACATGAGGATGTAAGGCAGAGTAGGTCCTGAAAAGGGACAGCCAGTTTTCTTCACTGTTTCCCTGCCTCACAAGCCAGGAAGACTCTCTCAGGGTTGGGCTGAGTCTCCTGGGTGTGTGTGCTGGGGGGGGCTCTTTTTCAAAAGTTCGCCAAACTTCTCCAAACTTCTGGATCTTCTCCCAGATGTTCCTTTAAGGTTCTTTTGGGTTCCACAGCTCACCCCAAGGGTCCAGAAGCTCTGAGATGATCCTTAGGGGTGTGGACTACAACTCCCAGAATGCAGCTGGCGCAAACTACTTTCTGGCCACTGGGCAGTGGTCAGCTGGTTGATTTCTTCAGGAGTTGGTGCAGGGGACTCTGGTTAGCAAATTTTCACCTGTAGCAAACAGGGAGTCCCTCCTTGAACCAGTTGAAGCCAGGAAAAGTCCTTCTTGTAGTGAAGTCCAAGTGTGCAGCTGGTGCAGTCCTTAAGAGTGCAGGGTCCAGGTGCAGGCCAGGGGTCCAGCAGGGCAGTCCTTCTTCTCCTTTGGTTCTTCCTTGTTGGAATCTGATGGGGATCTGGTAGGGAACGGAGGTGTGGGTGCAGGTCTGCCAGTTTTATCCTTGCTCCTGGGGGAAAAACAGGGAGGTCCTGATTCTCCAATCAGGTGCAGGGTCCTTCCCCCTGTGATGACCACTTCCTGGGAAGTGTGGCAAAAATCAATCCCAGGAGGCAACATTCCCCAAAAATCCATCATGGCTGAAAGTGATTTTTGGAGGTTACATCTGGCTGAGCCCACCCACTGGTGTGGCTAAAAATCATAAACACACCCCTCTCCTGCCCTCTTCTAATCTAATCAAGGAGGCACCTAGTTGTCTGGGGTTGCAGGATGTGGGGGTGTTGCTGGGTTGCTCAAAATGTCCTTCTCTGCCTTTGAAGACCAGTTTGGCAGCCCTCCCCCTTCCTGCCTCACCCTCTGCTGAGGGGAGATCCCCTCCCACAGGCACATCTCTTTGTGTGAAGCCAGGCCAATTCACACCTCATCCAAGCAGCCTGGCCAGGCTGCCAGAGGCTGGCCAATCAGAGCACAGCAGCAAAAACAATGCAGGGCTGAAATTGGCAACTTTTCAGGTAAAGCTTAAAACTCTTTCCCTGAAAAAGTTATATTAAATCCAACAACTGGAAGTTGTGGGATTTTTTATAACAATTAATTTGATACCACACTCTTTGTATCTGTCACTTAAGGGGACTTTTAAAATTAAAATAAAGTCTCCCCATTCTAGCCTATGAAGGCCATTCACTACAATGAGGGAAAAACAAATTTAGCTGTTTTTACCTCACCAGGGCTTATAAAACTATTTTTAAAAGGTCCCTGCTTATAGTTACATGGCACCCAACCCTAGGGGCACACCTTAGGGTTGACTTATATGTAAAAATAAGTAGGTTTAAGACTTTGGAACCACTTTTAATTCCAAAGTCGAATTTGCATATAACTTTAATTTAAAAGCAGCCAGCAATGCAGGCCTGCCTTTAAAATGACACTTGGCACCTCAGCAGTGCACCAATTGGGGCACTACCTATGCTGGGGTCCCTAAACCTCCATGCCCTACTATATACTAGGGACTTATGGGTAGGTTGACTTAGCCAATTATAATTACCCTAATTTGCATACTGATTTTACACATAGCCCAGGCCCTGGGACTGGTTAGCAGTACCCAGGGCACCATCAGAGTCAGGAAAACACCAGAAAACAGTGGAAAATGGGTGCAAAAAGTTAGGGGGTCTCTGCAATCAGCCCTGTTTTCTCACACCTACATTATGAATATCAATGAGGTAGGTCACAAATTGTGTGTCACTTCCATTTGTACCATCACAGGGATAGTGACCTTCTATGGTCATCAGACCACCATGTCCGTGATTGCCTCTCAATAAAGTGATCCATTTCTTTTTATATGCAGCCTGTTTTCCATTGAGAAAACAGGGTTGAATTTTAAAATAAAAAAGTTTTAATTTTTCAAAAGTTTATTTATGAGCTGGAAGTGGCCCCCAGGGCCATTGCCTACTCCCAAAGAGTTGACAGTAGTCCCTGGAACTCCTACCTACTCCCCATAACTTTTTTTTAACATTGCAAGAATGCATTACCACCCAAAAATCTGGAGTCTGTAAATTTTCAATGTATTAATTAACCCAATTTCGGTGCCAAAACATTGATAAAGTGCATACCGGATAAATATTTGGAAGGGATGCCTGCAACACACCCCTTTCAAATACCAAGTTGGTATGGGGGTCACAATCCCATTTCAGGTACTGGTACAAATTTACCAATTCCTTAAGGATTTAGTATCTTTAAAAAAATAGGTTTTTTGCGGTTGACAGCTTACAGTTGGAGTCTTTGAGGCTGCAAAAATACCTTGCACATTTAACCAGCTGAGATACCAATTAATATGTCACAGGTTTCTCAATCGGTAGCCTGCCATTAGCGATATGAGCTGCTGTCAAGAGCAAATGCTGTTTACAATTACATCAGTGTGACAACCTGCCAAGGAACAGAAACGCTGCAACATCTATCTCCAAAACAGTCTCAGTGTTGTTCAATAATCCATTTTCTACTCCATTCGTCATTTTATTTCCAAAAAGGCAATTTCTTTAAAAACAAAATCTTGGATCTTGCTCTTAGGCTATTTATCAAATTCTAAGAGGCCCATTCGTTAGCTCATAGCATCTTTATTATATCGCCTTTATAAAGATTTACTGGGAACATTCAGTGACTAAGTATCTAATGTCAAAACCTACAGAAGATCTGACATGCAATAAAATTTCCTTTCTTAGTTGCTCCCGTGAAAGAACGACCCCTGTGCCCTGGCACTGTACTTTCTGTTGAATACTATCAATTGCAATAGGGCGGTAATCAACGCCTTAAGGTCACTTAGGCTATTAATTCGCCCGTCTCGACATTCCTATATATGGAGAGAAACCTTCCACGCATAGAGAGCGGTCCTGCTTACGAATTCACTTTAATGACATCACGGCTTATCTGTGTCTTGGACACGGTTTGGCTGTCTGCCAGTCTGGCAGCGAATACCTGTAGTAAAATCTGTATTGTTTTGGAGACACGACCTTCATGAACCACTGTTATAAAAAAGTAATGCATCTTTTATCGATTGGTGCTAATGCTTACTTGTGATTTGATTCCCCGTGGGGAGTCTGCTGCTGGTTACTGTGTCTTATAAATTATATCATCTAGATGCGAGCTCGGTAAAGGAAGGTGTCCAGGATGAGTTCTAAACAGTTGTTACTAAAGTGTGTATCATAGTAGTATCCTGCAAAACATACGCTATGGTAGAAATATAAAAAAATAATTAACAACTTATCGCATGAAACAATGCTGGGCTACGTGGAAATAGAACAAGGTGGTCATGGGTAAAAAAAAACTTTTGAACAGAAAACTATTTAAGTGAAGATTTTAGATTATCAGTTGTGGTATATGACAAAACCTATACATAGATTTACCACTTCCCCAGTTGTAGTAGTTCAGCTTTCTGACGCATAAGGTATTTTTAGATTGTTATAATTATGCATCATTACCCGCCTGCTCCTGAACATAGAATGGATGCAAACAATTAGGCATTATTGGTATCTGTTGAGGGTTGTTAATTGCATTTGATCCCCCATCCACAATTATTGGTGCAAGAAGAAGACAAATGTACTTTAAGAGGCGAAGGGCAATTAACAACTGTTTGCTTTGACAAAGACAACTTTGCACAATTTGCCTAGTTGGCACTGCTTTGTAAAACAGAAGGGGGCAACTTTAATTGTGAATGTATTTATATAGCGCTAACAACTCCTTACGAGACATTGTAGCGCTTTTTCCCGCGAGTATCACTCTACCCCGGAACCCAAGATTAGTAATTAGTTATTATAGTTTTTTGTTTTGGTTTTTGATTTCTTGCGTGCTTCCTTGAATATGGGTTTAGGGATAGAGTGATGGGAATGGGTTTGAAAATGGTGAATTGTTTTGTAAGTAGTGATCGTGTGTGATTGTTACTGAATGCAGAGCCAATGTATTATTCCTCGCACATATTTTCAAACTGTGGGTGCATATTCACACACTGTAAGAGCAGTGGACCAATGCTATTTGGAGGTGCACACACACAGTCTGCACCATGATCTTTAAGGGGGACCTGAGAGAACCCAATAGCATGTGTGTGGTCTGTGGCTGCACCGCCACTATGGGGGCATCAGCTCATCCCTCCAAAGGGCTGCAGGTTTATAAACATTAGCACTCGATATGAAATGCTGCGTTTGGCTCATTTTATCTGACAATGTTAAAAACTGTCCCTGACTAATGTGTTTGCCTAGATTCTAAGTTTAGTGAAAGTGTGAAACAGGGACGTGAGTGAAGCAGAGTCAGTTGGGTGATTGGGGTGGCGCGTTCCAATAGCCTTATTACAACAGCTTTTTTAATTTGTCCCGCGTTGCTTCCTAAAGTCCTCATAAGCATGAATAGATTGGCATGAAATGTCCTAAAATTACCTCTTTAATATGTACTATTTAATTGGTTTGCAAGAGTTCTGATTTTATTACTTTTGAACCCATGGGCATTGAAAAAAACTGCATCTAACAAGAGTGAGCTTATTTCTTTTCCCTACCAATCCAATCTCTGTTTCGTTTTCCCACTAAGCATGGTTTTCTGAAAGATACTATTGGAATATCCTAATTTTATTAAAGATGCAGAGTTGAATATTATGCTTTCTTCTTGTCGTTTTAAGATATATATATATAGTAGCCAGAAGAGAATAAATCATTTGTGAAAACAATAAGAAACTACAATACACAGCACTCTCCGGTGCAAGACTACAAATGCAGGTAAACACAGGTGTCCCAATGGTATGTTATAAATAGACCATCCCGTAGTCCAAACATCCTCTTTCTTGGTGCTACAAAGATTAGTCTAACTTGTGTAAGAAAAGAAACAGGATGAAGTAACCAAAGATGAGCATTATGAGGAACGACACAATCCATTCTTCGGAATCTTGGGCATCACTGGCTAGGTTGGACCACAGTGCATTTTGGAAGTGAAAGCCAAAAAATAAAATGATAATCTCTAAAAATAGAGGATGGGGTACAATGACAATTACGTTTACAATCCTAAATCAGCACCGGAGGCTCCGATCATGCTTCTCCATGTTTACTGCACCTTTTTCACCCCAGCCAATTAAAATACAGCTAACTTAAAACTACATTTCCCATTAACATCTTGTACTTGACACCCATCAAAAGCTCCAATCACCATGAAGACTGCCCCTTAAGTATCGGAACCACCATGTTGCTGCTGCGCAGCCAGTTAGGTACCTCTTTTGCTTCTTTTCAGTAGTGTATTCTGATGTGATTAAAAGTATGCTCTGCAAGGTGTCATATATATACTAGTTTGGATTAACTCCCCCCATGTTGGACATTGAATGTTAACCCTTTGAAGGTTGAGTTGTTGTGAATTTATTGGTTATACTTTAACTTCTTTTTGGTTTCAGCCTGAATGGAGCAGCCTCCCGATACCCAGCAGTGCCGGGGGTGCTCATGAGGAGACCAGGAGTGGTCTGCGCCTGTCTCTCGCAAAGGTCCTATTTCTTTTTCTAAGGAACAAGCACACATGCATGCCCTGTACCGCAGTCTAAAGCCACGTACACCGTACCGTACCTGTAGCAGAGTAGCAATTGACAGCTTCCATGGAGAACTAAGGCTATAAGGTGCTTTCATTTCAACACATATGCCCCGAACATCAGACTGGCGTGGGTTGTAAAGTTAATCTGGGCCTTCCACGGAGAATGCAAGTGTCAGGCAGCTTCCTCCTCACCCTAACTAATACCACATATTAGGCCTGACTGGGTCCCATCCGCCCTTCTCCTAGACTTCCCTCCTTGATTAGAATATTCATTATGGCACAATGTGACCTCAAGAAAGGTGACTTGCCAGGTTATCAGGAAAAACATGGATCAAGTCTGGAGATAGATCTGGTAGACGCTTTGAATAAAATTGCCCAGCACACTGTGAAAAAAGCTCTGGTCTTGGCAATGGGGCCAACTACTAAGCAACTACATGACTATGCATGGTAGCAAGGCTGTGGCCTGCACAGGTCAAATACCTTTGACAAGAATGTCTCTGACCCTTTAGAAGAACAAAGCTAAGGGGCATAGAGGCCTAAAGGCCTTTGAAAAACTTGCTAATTTTGTGAGCGATCATGGCTACAGTGTGACCTCATTTTTAGATCTCCCTGGATCTAACAATCTGGCCAAAAGACAAGACCTGTCGAAGACACTGATTCAGTCTCCTCCCATTCAGGTTCTAACAGTCAGAATGAGGAGCCGGAACCAAGTAAATGATAGGCTGTGAGTCAACAGGTGGGCTGTCAATGTTCTCTAAGGCAATGAAAGTGCTGGATTTCAGCATAATGACATTATCCATTCTAGGTCATCCAATTGTGTTCCCCCACCGGCAGTGGCAGACTATGTGCAGTTGCACATTATATAAAGTTTTAAGAAGGAGATAAGAGCTTGGCTAAGAGTGGAGTGTTCTAGACCAGACTTTCCGGGTAAGGTTACAGAAACTCTAGAGATGGACCTGACAATGGTGCTCCCCATGCAGAAATATTCAAACGACCCCAAAAATAGGCCTGGGCAGAGCTTGGTTTAACTGCAAAGATAAGGTATTAGATATGTCAGGTCCTTTAACATAGTTCCTAGAAATCACGCATCACATGACAAACACAGACACACCTATTGACCTCTATGCTGTAGTGGAGTGGGCCCAAAGAGAAATCTGGTAGTTTAGAAATGCCAACTGTGCCATTTCTACAGAGCGTAACCACTCTATATTGATAAACATAGATCCCAAATTGAATGATTTAGCCTCCCTGAGCCTGGACCAATAGCAGAAAGGCTCCTGTTCAGCAGTCAATTTTTAAAGGATCTAGCAAAATTTGTGTTTACATAGAGCACCCTGGTCAAAGCCCAACGGTTCCTTAAAAAGGTTTTCAGACAAACCCTTTTTTGCAGGGCTGGATGTTTCAGGGGGCAATCGTCGAATCCTGGTCTTTTCCAGAGCTCCGAATGAGACTATGGGCCTCATTTTAACCCTGACAGTCACCGACCGCCAGGGTTAAAGTGGCATTCGTACCGCCAACAGGCTTCCCTTACCGCCATGGAAAGGCTGGCGGTAAGGGGACTCGCAGGGCCTCTGGGGTCCCCTTCACTGCCCATGCACTTGGCATGGGCAGTGCAGGGGCCCCCAGGCACAGCCCCATCGTGATTTCCATTGCCTGCTTGGCAGACAGTGGAAAGCGCGATGGGTGCTGCTGCACCCGCCGCACCGCCACATTGCCACCGGCTCCATTACGAGCCGCTGCAATGTTACAGCCCACATCCCCGCTGGGCCGGCAGGCGGAAACTCTGTTTCAACCCGCCGGCCCAGCGGGAATGTTGAAATGCAGCCGGCGGGCTTGTGGCCACATAGGCGGCTGACTGGCGGTTCAACCTTGCCGCCCGTCATGGTTGAAATGAGGGCCTATGTCCCTTTTGGCCAAGAGGCTGGTATGTCGCCTCGTGTGGAACCTCCTTCTTTCCCTCCCAATACAGGGGTAGAAGGAGCCACTTCCATAGAGGAACCTGCAGATGTGCACAAGAAGTAGGGCGTTTGAGGCTTATTCTTCTTTCAGAGGTGGTGTTGGGAGGAAGAATTAGTTTTTTTCTAAACTACTGGCGAAATATTTCTCAGATTCCATGGGTCTTGGAGGTGGGCCAGGGTTGCAAACTGGAGTTTTACAAAACCCCTCGCAAACTCCAACCCCCTCAAGAATTGATTCTGAAATCCAGTAGCTTCTTTAGAAAGAAGTGATTTGCCCATTCAAACCTCATCCCAGTGGTTTCAGCAGCACCATTTTCTTGATGCAGAAGAAAGGTGGGAGTTCACCTTTGGTGTTGAACTTGAGAAACTTCACTGTCTGGATAATGTACAGGCATTTCAAAATAGAGGGCATCCATCTCTTACCAGGTATTCTGCAAGAGGGTGATTTAATAGTTCCCTTGGACCTGAAAGACGCATATTTTTCAGTCCCCATTTTTCGCCTGCACAGAAGGTTCCTGCAGTTCCTATGGCAGGGACAATGCTTCGAGCTCCAAGTCCTCCCCTTTGGGCTATCGGTAGCTCCTTGATGCTTCACAATGCAGATGAGACCATTGGTGGAATCACTTCGAGTGAGGGGAGTTCACCTGATTGTTTATTTGGATTATCTCATTCTGATGGCACAAGATCATCGAACAGCCATTCTCCATCATACATGGGCCATTCAACTTTTACACTATCTGGGTTTTGTCATCAATGAGCAAAAGTCCGTCCTGTCTGCTAAAACATCAAAATGATCAAGAAGGAATTGAGATAGCTATGAACAGTCGGACTGCTTCATTGAGATCCCTGGCCAGGATTGTAGGTCCTTGCCTTCTTCTATACCAGCGATAAAGCCAAGGCCTCTCCTATACAGAGCCCTGCAACAATTAAAGAGTTGAACGTCTGCAGAAAGGTGTACCTGTGAACTCCAAACAAGCAATCATGCATTCAGTTCTAATGATTACATCATACACTGATGCAGAGTCCTTGGGGAGCCAGAAAGGTTTAGTTCTAAATCATACAAGACATTACATCTCCCCCTATGTTTAATGAAAAATTGCAATTTTTTAGAAAACCACAAGACAGACACAAATATGTACACATATAGAAATGTACAATTAAGTCTCTTCATTTAATCTACTTGACTCGATCTGGTTACTGAAAGTTGTAAATGGTTGTCTTCAATGTCGGAAATTGCCAATAATGGTAAGGAATCAGCAAAAGTCACTGAGTTTTCAAACTCAGGGCCTGATTTAGGTCTTAGCAGAGGGAAATACTCCATCACAAATGAGACGTCAATCCCGTTCGCCATATTACAATCCCATTATCTCCTATGGGGATCGTAATACAGCGGCCGGGATATCCGTCACATTTGTGATGAAGTATTCCCCTTTGACAAGAACTAATCTGGCCGTCAGTATTTCTTTCACCATCACGAGTTGAAGACAGATGAAACAAAGGCCTTAAGTTAGAAGAGTCTCTGGTAAGGGACTTCCTAGATCGGTGGGCTGTCACCATGTGTCTTTTGATAGACACTACTTGAAAAGGTCAGCATCTTAAGGAGCATCATATTTTATTTTCTGCAGCTGTCAAGCAATCACTAAACCTCCTTTTTTAAATGAGAGGTCTTTCGCATGTTGCTTCTTGTCTGTATACATTTACATTTTCTGTTTTTGAACCAAGTCCATTGTACAAATCAAGCTTTCACTTGTATCCTACTCTGTGGTCCATTGGGTAGCTTAGTTTCCATTGCTCTCCTGAATATCAAAGTCGTAGGACTTTCACCTGTGGTCAAGTAGGGTGAAGACAATAAGCTTGTAAAGTAGAGTTCAGTACTGTTTGTAGACTGAGCTTCTTAAGAGTTGCAGATTGCACTGCTTTCTTTAGCGTACTGATAAAACACTGAACATGTCCATTGGCCTGTGGCCACGAGGGTGTGATCTTTTATTGCTATACATTCAGATGCTCCAGAAATTCTTTAAATTGTTTACTGTTGAAGGGTGGACCATTGTCAGACTTCACAATGGCTGACAAGCCCCATGCTGCAAAGTTTTTCAATAACTCACTCATGTATCGTGGATGAGACATCTTCAACCAATGGAAAAAGTGAATATTCATCTATCATCACTATTAGATGTTGTCCATCGTAAAGTAGACCAAAGAAACGGATAGCCATTCTCTCCCCAGCATGTTTAGGGATTTCTGACATGTTTAAAGTATGTTGAGTGACATTGGTTGACAGACAATTGCATATGTGACAGGCCTTCAGTTTCTTTTCATCTCTATCAGTCGATGCACAATTGTGTAATCATACTCTTGCATTTGTAGTGCCCATCGCTCAAATTCAAGGAGGCATCATGGTCTTTGGATTGCCGAAGATAGTCAGCAAGGCTTGATGATCAGTCTCCTTTGAGAAAGTCTTTCTGTACAGAAATATATGGAAATGTTCACATATCCATACTACAGCCAAACTTTCCTTTTCAGGCTGGGAGTAAGCATGTTCTGTTTGAGATAAACTTCTACTAGCATAGGCCACAATTTGTTATGTTGCATTTGGGTTTCCACCATGATGTGCAAGTATAGCACCTAACCAAATTGGACTAGTGTCAACTACAATCTCGGTATGGAGCTCTGGATTGAAGTATGCCATTTGGGTAGCATTTTCTATGGTATGTTTGATTCTCTTGAAACTCTTTCCATATACTTGTGACCATTTAAAAGATACATTGTTTCTTGGGTAACTCTTGCAATGGAGCACTGAGAGTAGCAAAGGACTTTTTGTATCATAAACAGTCGCTGGCTATTCCAAGAAATGAATGTACCCTTGAAACATCTTTTGTGGGTTCAGCATTTGTTAAAGCTTGTACTTTTGCAGGATTAGCCTTCATGTCCCATCAGAAAATTTGTGGCCAGAGAATTTAAATTTTGTTTTATTGAACTCACACTACATTTAAAGTCAAACCTGCATCATTGAGTAATTGACATACTTGTGTGAGAGTGTTAAAGTGTTCCTTCTGTGCAGCTCCAAAAATCAGTATGTCATTGCTATAGGTAAATACATTCACAACAGGTTAAATGCTGCGTAATATGATGTCTTGGAAAAGTTCTGCAGTCGATGACACACCAAAACGAAGGGCCTGATTTAGATCTTGGTGGTCTTACAATCAGTCCGCCACTGTGGCAGCTCCTAGAACACTGTCATGTTGATGTCGCTCTGCCCACCGTATTTAAATGTATTATGACTGAGCTGCAGACCGCCACGATGGAGTGCTCTCCCTAGCCATCATGAGGGTTGGCTCCTTCCAAACATACTTAGATGTTACAGTCCTACAGGTGGTCTACTGCTGGCGGATTGCTGATGGAGGGAGACCATCACTGGACCCAAAGGACATCGGACAATGGAAATGCCTATGAAATACAAATAGATCACACACACACACAAACACACAGACGGATATAAACACATCACGTCCTCCAGCTTCCTCCACCCCAACAAGCCAATTGCATTGCACACATACATACACGTACTGACTGACGTACACACCTGGAAGCACAGCGTGACAGGTACAGGTCTCCCTTGCAATGTGCACACATTAACACATTTGACAAGTGTGACTGTACCATCATTGTGGTGGCAGTATTCATTTGGCAATGAATAATGACCCCAAAATGACAGGTGTGTATCTGAGTAATATGTGTACCAGTGTGTCCCCATCCTGTCTGATCCAATTGAGTCCCCAACAAATGCATGTCACAGTGATTTAAAAAATACTGACATGAATGTGTCTGCAGTGCTCCCCAGCTCACATATGGTGGCCACACAAGGTACATATGCAATGCAGGTTCTCTACCTTTGAGCCTAGCAACAGGGGGTGTTTCTTCACAGTCCAGTGGCTGCTGTGATGGAAGGTGTTGTTCAGTCTTGTTCAGTTAAAATTTTTAGAGGATTCCAGAAAAAAGGTATGTTTTCACCCCATAGCCCTCCAACTCAGATGCAGAATGTGGGCCACCACAGATGGCTTGACAGTAAGGCACATCCAAATCTGCACTGTGGTAAGGGTGGCTAGAGTCCCACCATTAGCCACTATTTCCTATGGCACCAATGACAATTCTTGGCAGAGTTGGCAGGACTCAGGCGGCTCTCACCTATTGGAATGCCAACATCTAATTCTGGCGGGAGGACCACCAAGGCAGTGAACATGTTTTCAGTCAGAAACCAATGGCAGGACCATTACTGCCAAGATATAAATCAGCCCTAAGTCTCTTGTAGTTAAACAAACCAACATGTCTAACTAAAGTTGTAATATATCTGCAATGTTTTCCTCTAGTTCTAACTGAGTATAACCTTTATTCAAATCAAGTCGAGAGAAGATCTTGGCACCATTCAATTGTGTAATCATGTCAGCAATGTGCAGACCTGAACGTTGTTCTTAATCAATCGCCTTGTTCTCCTGGCATATGTCAACGCATATGTGCACAGCTCCTTCATTTTCCTTTTAGGCACTATTACAATGGGAGAAACCCATGGCATTGGTCCAGTGGAATGTTCAATAATGTCATGTTTAAATAACAACTCAAGTTCTTTTTCAGTAGCTTGTTGTAAATGAAAAGCAACTCATCTATGTATCTGAGCAACAGGATGAGCATTCTCATGAATATGCAATTTTACTTTCACAGTCTTTAACTTTCCTGTTCCATGAAACAATAGAGGAAATTGCGTTATTATTTTATGATGAGCATTCATGTTGCAGCTTTGTTGAAACTGTGCAAGCAGGCACTTGATCCTGTACCTTGAAGTACATGAATCAATGCTTGTATTTTTTTTTTCTTATGTTTCACTGTTGCCATAAATTAGCCTTTACTCTTCATGGGTATCAATGCAACCCAAGTGTATACTTTGGTCTTTTGACAGCAAGAGCCGCTGTAAAGGAGACTGTTCATTGTACTTTTCTTCAGGCAATATATTTATCTAAATACCACTATCAATAATGAAAGGTATTGAACGTCCATTTATTTTCAGTGCAATCTTTGGACAGTGCTTGTATGATTTTGTTACTTTGACATGTTGACTTTTCTTCAACTGATTTTTCCTCACAGGCAACCAGTCTAAAGTGTGCAAATTTCTCTGTGGTAAGCATTGACAAGGCAAAATCACTTTCTTCACTTTCACTTATTATTGAGTCTGAAGAACTGTTTAACGATGATTTAGATGACAACTTAATTTAGTACATATTTGCCTCAGCTGATGTCGCTGCTTGGTCTAGTGGGAGCATGTTGAATGTTGTTTCTGGAACGTTCTGGTGGACAGTTTGCCTTTGGGCTCTTACACACTTGGTTGCATATTTATACTCTGTTTGCGCTGAATGTGCATCAAAAATTTAGACGCACATTCAGCGCAAACCGCGCACCATATTTAAACTTTGACGGCTGAGCCCACGGACGTCAAAATTCCCCTGTGTGCGTCATTTTTTGGATGCGGGAAACTGCCTTGCGTTAATGACATGCAAGGTAGGCGTTCCCGCCCAAAAAATGACTTTAAGGCCTGTGCACCTTATTTATACTCCTGCATCATTTTGACACACAGGAGGGGGCAGGCATTAAAAAATGGCACACAGCCTGATGTGCGCCGTTTTTTAACGCCTGGGTGAGGGCAGGCGTTAAGTGACCTGTGGGCTCACTTCCATGGTCTCTGACCATGGAAGGAGTCCAGAGGCACCCTTCCCTGCCACCAGGGACACCTCTTGCCACCCTCGCCCACCCCTAGAGGACACCCATGGATGGGGGGACCCATCCCAGGTTAGTACAGGTAAGTTGAGGTAAGTATTTTTTTTTATTTTTTTAAAGTGGCATAGGGGTGCCTAATTTGGGCCCCCCTACATGCCACTGTGCCCAATGGCCATGCCCAGGGGACAGAAGTCCCCTGGGCATGGCCATGGGGTAAGGGGGCATGACTCATGTCTTTGCTAAGGCAGGAGTCATTTCAATGGGGGTTGTGCGTCCAAAAATGGCGCAAGTCCTGTTTGAGGCATGATTTTTGCCTCAAACCTGACTTGCACCATTTTTTGACAACCCCCATTTTCCCCTACTCCGGCGCTGCCTGGTTTGAGTCTTTTTTTTTTTACTCTGACCAGTCCGCAGCGCCGGCTAACGTCATTCCTTAAATAAGATGCCCGCATGGTGCGTAGGAATGGCGTTAGCCGGTGGTAACATTTTTGTCGCAAACCAGCGCCGGCGCTGGTTTACGTCAAAAAGTATAAATATGGGCCTTACTTTTCCCTTTGCTCTACAGATCATCACAAAATGGTTCTCTTTAGCACAGCCTTTACATATGTGACCAATTGCAGGACACTTTCCTTCGTGTGGAAATGCAAATCCACATCTAAAACACAACTTCTTTTTGCAGGTAGACATCACTTTGTGTCCTTCAGTCTTTTGTTTCCAATTACTTTTCACACTCTGACTCCTTCTGGGCAACTCTAGCCTCCATGTCGGCAGCTTGTCTCTCAGCACGTCCCTCAGCTCTGGTAGCCATCAACTTTCACTCCAGACTACGAGTTTTTCTCAGCATTCGGCATCAGAATGAGTCAGACACGCATCCATCAATCACTCTAAGATGCATAGCTTCTTCATCATTAAATTCATTGAACTTACAGCATTGAAAAGTGTATTGAGTCCTTTCACAAATTCATTGATTTTTTTGCCTACTCTTTGACATTCTTGACTGAAAACATATTGCTCGTAGTTGACATTTGGTACTGGATTAAACTTGGGATTCATAGCATTCTTAATATGCTGGTATGTGACTTCTTCGTCAGTTCTCAGCATTTTTCCTATGACTTCTTTCACATCATCACCAGCAAGATTTTTTAATTATTGAATAATCTTTCCATTATCAGTCTCTTCAAGCACATCAATGAAGTCTTCAAATGTCTCTAGCCATGCAGTCCTTCTGTCCCCAATATTTTGCTTCTTGGCGGTTGTCGATTGATGGTGATGGTTTATAAAGCCATGTGAAAACTACTGACGTTGAGAGTAGCACGCTCCCTGAGTTATTATGTTTATGCAGATCCTGTTTAAATAATTTTGACGTTTGAATTCCAGGATAATCTTTGGTGGTAATGGGAATGGCATTTTATTGCGTAGTTGCCATTTAAAAATTTTACAGACCTTACTGTTGCCTTTCAATCCTTACTCTTGAAAGAACCATGGAGTGTTCTGAGCCCCACTTGTCAACTTGATGAGCAACCACTGTGGGTACGGACAGCTCTGTAAGCACAACCGGGAGCACTTCTCCTTGAGCCTCTCCAGCAACTGTTGTGGCATGATGGCTCTCTTTAGCGGGCTCGGTAAGTTCTTTCCTTTATTCTTTGTATACTTTAGTTTGTATTGTTGGTTGATCTGCCCTTAGCACTATTGGTATCTGATAACTGTTTTTAATTGCGCTTTGTAAACCTAGATGAATTCACCTTTATTGTTAACTCTCTGCATATTGTATAATTTTATTTTGCGTGACAAAAATACAATTGTGATCGCAATTTCTTGACCACCAATGCGTAGACTTTTCCGCGAAGCTCTTTTTCCAGTTATACACTTCACACCAGCTGGAACTTTGCTTTGACTTCACATACGTCAACCGCTGACTTGGTTCTTTGACAAAGGCACAAGTGGCACACATGAGATGTTTGCTTGGACCATGGCAAACTCTGCAGGAGAACACTTTCTTCTTCAGATTACTTACCCCCTATCTCATTGCTAGTTGTAGCGTCTTCACCAGCCTGGTACTCGCTGAATGACTAGTTCACACAGGGAGCTGTAATTCATGTTTTTATTCCTCTGCATGTACCTGTGAACTCCAGCATTCTAAAGCAAGCTTTCATACAAACAATTCTAGCGACTGCACTGATACTGAGTTCTTGGAAAGCCAGTAAGGTTCAGTTCTAAGTCACTCAAGACCCTACAGATTGTACAGAGATGTAATGATTTGTTATGGTACAATACAAACAAAAGTTCTTTGAATATATCCACCCTGTAATGTCTGATGATGATTATATGCATGTCATGTTGGGGCAAAGTTTATGACTTTCGATTTCTTATCCCCAAGAACCAATCAGAAGCAAGTTTAAGGCAGAGCTGAACTCTGTGAATGTTGGGTGATGAAGGATATCCAAAAGATTCAACCAGTTCTTGTGTATGGGCTTGCAACATCGTGGGGGATCTTGTCTGCAATGATGGACAGACCTGTGGAGTTTCACTCAGTGGAGTTTCAGAAGCGTTCCTTAGCTGGAATTTAGGCATGGCTCGATGATTGTGCTAATTTTTAGCGATGACAACTTGTTCCGCACTGTAAAATCAGCACCAACAGCACCAGCCAGAGGGCGCTGGTTCTTTCTCCTGCTAGAGTAGATCTTCTACTTGAGCTGAAGTTTTCTCAACTCAAATGATGTTCATGACCTGCTGCGACTGCCGTTGTTGAGAAATCGTGCTGCTCTAGTGCCTGAAAATAGCCCTAGGGGACTCAAATTCTCACTCACCAACTTATTGTTGGTGAGTCACCGGTGAGACAAAACTCTGCCAGGAGGCAGTTAGGGAGTTTTGCCAGAACTCTGCACTCCAAGTAGAACATGGAGTGGGCATGACTCTGAGAATTCTACAAGGGGAGAAGAGTTTTTCACCCACCCCTACTTGTCTGCCCATCCGTCATGCTGGGCCTGGACAGAATTTGGCGTGCTAACTGTTGGGACATTTTGGTTCTTGGTTCGACCTTCTGACATGGTATTGTTATTTCAGAAGATACAAGATGTTGGATACATAGGGATAAAAGGGGAAGAAAGAGGAATCAAAATGGTTGTTCCAGTACTTAGGGGCCATATCATTGTTTATTGTCTGGTTGCACATAATACTACATTTTCTAAGTATTGGAAAAGTAATAATATCTTTACTTGATATTACACCAATTTGTACATTGTTGCACACATATAATTAAAACACTTTTCCTCTTGGTTCTATGGGTAATTCTTGCTGTACATTTTAATAAAATTATGGCTTTCCAGCAATATCTATTGGAAAACCCCTTTTTACGTCATAAAATGGAGGCATATATTATGCTTTTCAAAGTAAATTATCAATAGAAAGGGTAACATGAGAAACTGGCTTACAATAGAATGTTCTAAAAACAGAAACTGAAGACCAATCATCTGTTCTCAGATTGTCTTCTAATTTAACTCCATTCCAACGGATTGAGAAGTCATGGTCCCTCTGAAGGAATGGGCTTCAAAATTTGAAATATGAATGCCTGCTTAGGTCGTAATCCATTTGACCCATCTTGCAAGAGTAGCAGAAGACACTGGAGAATGGGGTTTTACAAAATCAAATATGAATTGACCCACTGACCGAGATTAGTTGCAAGAGCCTAATATTCTTATTAAAAGACAATGTTTTGGGTGATTTGGAATTGCAGGATATTCCACAGTGGAGAAAAACTTTTCAGCTCATCTTTTGATATTACAGAGAACTCCTGAAGAAGTAAATTGCCTTTCCAAAAGATCCAAAGCTCTAACATCTGACACGCTTTTACAAGAAACCAAGCATAAAAGTATTGTTTGTTAGATAAATCTGAATTGTAAGACCAGGTGTAGAACATATTTAGGAACAAGTTAACATCCCATAAGCAATCATATGTAAGGTTCAGGGGAATACTTATCATATTCCCAAATAGCAATTTTCAAATCAAGGGGAGTTCTCCAATGTGTTTGCCATCATGGAAGTCATGATGTAATGAAATAGACAGCATGTGAGAGATGACTGTTCTGTATGGCTTACCTGGGGTTGCTAAATGACCTAAGTAATTTATTAATGTAGCAAAATCTGCCGAAGAAGGGTCTCAACTTGATTCCAAACACCTGCGAGTCCATTTCAGGCAAGCTGATTTGCAAAACTTGAAGGTTTCTTGGAGCCCATGCGTTTTTGATTAAGCCAATAGTCTCTGATGAAACCCCTAGCAGTGACCAGGTACTCCACATCCCCTCCAAGCCATGTGCTGATGATTGATAGACGAAATTGAGATTGTGATATTACCCTGTCAGTTTCTGGAGTAGTGATGGATAGTTTCGGAGTGGGATGAGTATGCCTGCCATCTTATGAAGAGGATCTGGAAACCAAATCTGGGATTGCTAAAATAGAGTATTTATGATCACTGAAAAAAAATATTTTCTGATTTTTGACAAGCATCATGATATCAATAAAACTGGGAGAAAAGCATAGGGCAATCTTAGTGGGGAAAGACATAGTTGGCCATTGCCACTGGATCGAGGCTTCAACTTTAAAATTGGGGAATTTGGATATTGGGTACTGAATGTAGTGTAAAACTGGAGCATGCAGTTTCCAGTTGCTGTAATATTCGAGGTGGCGAGAGCACCAACATCCCACTGCATTTACCTGAACCAGATGATATTCTGCTGTCACTGAAATATGACATTGAAGGCAAAACTCCAAAAACGGTTCTGCCCAATTTGCCAACAATTGGACAGTGTGACACCTAGGTGATTGATATACTCCACTATTGTGCAGTTGTCGACTCCTAAAAATATTGAACTTTGTGAGTGTTCTTTGTGAAGGTTTGGATTGAAAAAGAGACTTCAAGCCATGCTTATAGTTAATGTGCTTTTTAAATTTGTGGACCTCTTCTGCGGCAATGCTTCACCAGCCAGAGAGCACACCACCCTGACAAACGTACATAAAACTCTAATACAAGATCAGGGGTGGAATTGAAAATTGATCTTTCATTCCATACATGTAGATGGTGTAAGCACCAATTTCCTTCAGCTTTGTAGTGAAGACATCCTGGAAATACTACTTGGATTGATGATAAAAGGCCACTATGGGGGTCATTCTGACCCTGACGGGCGGCGGAGGCCGCCCGCCAGAGTACCCCCCTCCAGAACACTGCTCCGCGGTCATAAGACCGCTGCGGTGATTCTGGCTTTTGCACTGGGCTGGCGGGCGACCGCCAAAAGGCCGCCCGCCAGCCCAGTGCAAAAGAGCCTTCCCACGAGGACGCCGGCTCAGAATTGAGCCGGCGGAGTGGGAAGGTGCGACGGGTGCAGTGGCACCCGTCGCGTATTTCAGTGTCTGCAATGCAGACACTGAAATACAATGTGGGGCCCTCTTACGGGGGCCCCTGCAGTGCCCATGCCATTGGCACTGCATGGGCGTGCATGGGCACGATAACCCATACCGCCATCCTGTTCCTGGCGGGAGAACCGCCAGGAACAGGATGGCGGCACGGTTTTCCCTTTCTGACCGCGGCCAAACCGCCGCGGTCAGAATGCCCTGCGGGGCACCGCCAGCCTGTTGGCGGTGCTCCCGCCGACCCTGGCCCCGGCGGTAGTGAACCGCCGGGGTCAGAATCACCCCCTATGTGTGTAAGATGACCCAGACAAATGTGAAAGACAAGCATTGTTGTGAGAGTTCTTTCCTGATAGTTACCAGTTTTGAACTTGAACGCTCTAGGATACACAATTGAGAGTTCACTAAAAAATCCAGGAATTTTATAGACTGAACTGAATTTGTTCAAACGATTTCTATTGGTTTATGGCATACCCTAAACTCTCCAGTAAATAATTTGGGACCTGTAGCTGGAATAATAGCATGTTCGTCTCTTGAATCAGAATAAGAATGTTGTCTAAATATATGAGTAAACAAAACCCTATGCAATCAAATGAGATACAACTTTTTTCAATTATTTTGTGAAGCACAGTGGGATTGACAAGATACCAACAAGCATTTGAAATGCAATGGGTCTCACGTTTGCTCGAGTTAGAGGTATTAGCATTGTAAATTTCTAACTGGACTTTTCTTCCCACATAAATCGAAAATGAAAAGTAAAACAATTGACATAAGCAAGCCAATTCAAAGCGCCACGGCCGCCATGAGCATGAGCGCGAAGGAGAGACACAAAAGGAAAAAGAAGTTCGCTTGCAGGTAAACGTATTAGCAAACATGCGATTATCCATGTAACAGGGTCAATGTCAAGGTGGTAACAAAACTGCCCTAAGGCAGGACAAACGTAAAGCATTTACCAATGATAAAAAAGGATTTTGGAAAGGCAAGCCCATAAATGAGTGATAATGATAGGCTTGCGGTGGGCGTGGTTAAAAGCACACAAATAGATTACAACAGGCCAGAGCACTTGCGCTCTCGACTTAAAAAGCTCACATGCATGACTGGGTTTGTTGGGATTGGTGCCCCCCCTCTTTTTATTGCTTTTTTCCGTCATAGCTATTTTATTTTCGTTTGGATATGGAACACTTTAATAAGCAGTCTTTTCACACTTGAATGCACGTTGCCTTCTGGCTTTAGCCTAGCAGCCAGCTAAGCACAAACTGATACAGCTCCATCCCTTCTGTTCACTCCCAAATCAGTACATGTTCTGCATGAGCAAAGGCCCCATTGGTTACAAAGTTTACCAGGTCGCAGAACTAGAGACTGCTTAACGTTTTCTTTGCAGCTATTCTTGAAGACCTGATAATGTATCTGTTAATGTCGGAGAAGTCGTATAATAATCACAACAAAATCACAACAGGACAAATAGTATTTTGAAGGTTTGTAATTTCAGCCAGTGCATCACACGTCTCCTAACATTCTTAAATCAGCATACAACTTTATGTTTTCCCACATGAAGCATAGCAGCCACACTCAACACATTACTGGCGCTGAGGGTTTAATTGTGTCAGTGATCTGGCCAGAATCATAGGGTGTTGAGCAGACGCGGAGTTCGAAGATGGTTTCTTAGTTCCATGGGCAGGAGCTCAGGCCGTTACTCCAAGGGTAATGGATGCTGCAATCACAGCACCTTCGTCCTGTGCCATTTGATGTCGAACTGGACCCAAACTTTAAGCCCCTTACACAGAGTTCTTAGCCAGTTTTAAATTCCCAGACCGGTTTAAATCAAAATCCGAGGGGACATTCTCCATCATCTTGGTGCAGTAGGGTGAAAAAGCATTGAATAACGCGAGTAACAGTGAGCTCCTGGGGGTGGGACGCTTTGCACAGGGAGTTGTAATTCTATGGCAAGTTAAGCTATTGCTGCTGTCGGCGCAGTTCAGTTAGAAAGAAAATAGTTAATAATCCATAAATATTTAAATATATTTTTTAAAACGGAAAAGCAAATCTGGTAGCTGTAAAATAATCCACAAAACTTCATCTTTTGTTATAATATAGAAATCTGCGGCTGAGATTCGTTTTCTTTAATAATTCCACATCGGGTCTTTGTTTTATAATAAAGGGAACGCAAATGTTTAAGATGCGTTCGCTCAAGATACATCGCTGAAACGTAGTTCTCTTTTACTGTTCATGGCATGCCAGCAGTGGAAGGGCAGTAATAAAGCAACAATTAATCTATACTCGGACCAAGGTCCATTGAACAGTGAAGTGGAGGAAATACCTCAAATTGAAAGTGACGCGCTGACCAATGAGTAGCAAGGAAATAAGAGCGTCGATAAAGCCAATTCATGGTAAGTGCTGGGCGGGCTAAAAGCACTGATGATAAGTAATGGGCAGGCTAAAACCCCTTTTTAGAGTTTTGGTCTAACCCAAAAAAAAAAATATAGATCCTCACAAAAAACAAGCATTTGCAATACAATGGAGCTCACACTTGCTCGCGTTAGAGCTATTAGCGTTGTAAGTTCCTAACTGGACTTTTCTTGCCACATAAATTGAAAAGGAAAGGTAAAACAGTTGACATAAGCAAGCCAATTCAAAGCACCACAGCCACCATGAGCATGAGCGCAAAGGAGAGACACAAAAGCAAAAAGATGTTCACTTGCAGTCAAACATATTGCCAAACATGCAATTATCCATGTAACAGGGTCGATGGCCAAGGCAGTAACAAAACTGCCCCAAGGAGGGACAAACATAAAGCATTTACCAATGATAAAGGATTTTTGAAAGGTAAGCCAATGAACAAGTGATAGTGATGGGTGTGTGGTGGGCGTGGTCAAAAGCCCACAGATAGATTACAACAGTCCTGAGCGCTTGCCCGCTCGACCTAAACGGGAGAGTTGGGAAGTGGTAAATGTTGACTTCCCATTGAAAGTGATGAAATCACAAATAAAAGGAATGAATGGGATCTGATAGGCAACAGTCCTTCACATCTGGACACACCATTCAGTCAGCATGCTGGGGACAGTCCCTGTAGATGAAGGATTGTTTCCATTTTGAAACGTCATAGGTTTGTGACTGGTCTCACTTGATTTCTCTATAGGCTCTTGGGGAGAAATTCACTGACTTACTGTGAAATAAGCACAGAATCTGTTTCAGAAGAGTACATTTTGTGAGACAAGAACACTTGAACTGGATCTTGGTAAAACACAATTTGATACCATAGAACAGTTTGTAGAATCAATGGACCTGTTGGTAGCTGAGACCATGTTTGATCAAATTGTGAAATTCAATCCCCCAAAGCTATCTGGGATGATTTTATGATTTTATGATTACCATTGGTGAACTGAGCTCGGGTGTCACCTGTGGGATGGAATCTACTACCTCTTGGACTTAAAGGGTAGAAAGTTGGTCTCCCATTTTGGCACTGATATTGACCACGGTTGACGTAGACTGGGGGCTTGTGTCAAACTGTACACAACTGGCAGAATGCCCCTCCCCCTTTCTGCTTGTCTCCATAAAAACACATTTAACTTTGATTTTTATTATTTGGAATTAGGTTAAAATTAAACCTCAGAAAATTAGGCATTTGTGAGGGAGGAATACATTTAGGCCTGCTACCACCAGCAGGTCAGGTACCGCCCGACATATCTTTGACATTCCTGCAAATGTCCTGCACAATTGATTCCATTGATGCATTGACTGCAGTTTTCTCTGAATTCATAATAACGTTTTTCTCCTCATTATCATCCCTTCCTGCACCCTCAGAGGGGTCTGCAACTGTATATATGCAGTTGTACACATAACAGAAGAAACCAATGATATTGTTAGAAAATATTGAGGACTAGCAAAGATAAAACAATTCAGTCAAGAAGCAACTGTAGTTCGTTAGGTATTGTTTTGGGCCTAAAGTGGGAGGCATATCGAAAGAAATAAAACTTTTCAAACATGAGACTTTGAAATAGAAGAGCCTCGGGGAAAATAGGTGGGACGTTACCCTGTAGACCAATGGAGGTGGCACTTCAAGTTGTGAGAAACAATGCTGAGATATTAATGAGGATGCTCCAACCCTTTTCTACCTACTCAGTAAGGCTGCAACGCTGTGAGATGGGGAAATGGCTATTAAATGACATGAGCTAGCGCCAGTGCTCAGCCCTTTACTGCTGCCCTGGTGGGTCAAACATTAGAAAAAGTCACACGATCACTGGGGGAAAAGCCACTTGACAATTAATAAATAAACAATCCTGCAAAAACAGTAAAGCATTAAAATGCAAGCAGTAAAATGGACGCATAAACGCATCTGTCTGTAGCAGCAAGTAAGAGGGTGTGGGGAATCTACTTATAAAATAGTAAAGGGATACCCATGTTCACCTGCATTTATAGCCCAACACCAGGGAATGCTGGGTACTACAGTTTCTTCCTGTTTTCACTAATGTTGTGTTCTCCTCTGGCTGCAACATGAAGAAGAATATGAGCCTTCGTTTCTTGACATAAAATCTTTGTTTCCTCCTACCCACCTCCCCTTATCTTTTTCTGCCAATATCTTTGATATCAATGTTTATTCTTTTGTTTTCCAACAATATTTCTGTGGTTTCCTGTACCTGGTGTTTCAAAGTTTTACAATTTTTGGAGGATTTATCCTCACAACAATTTAAGTGTCCATAGAACCTTATTTCTGACATTAGCTTTTGAATTTTGATTATTGCTCTTCTTTATTTATTGCTGAACATGACTAGCCTCTTATTTCCTTTCAATTCGTTTTCATTTTGTCGGTTTTTTTCAAAGTTCTTTTCCTTCACACATTTCTCGCCATTTGATATACCTTCACTGGCGTCCTTTCTTATTTGATTTCCCTTTCTTTGCTGTTTTTTAAATGTATTCATGGATAACTTCGTGCATACTTGTCTTCTCTTGTTGTTTTTCTATATCCCTCAGAGGTCCTTCTTTTCGACACCCAAGTATGTGTTGTCTATCACTAACATCCTGCACCTCGCCCCCAGCAACCTATTTTCAGTTTTTGCTAGGTTTGACATATAACGGTGCTTCAACCATTCAGAGATCCATGGCAAATATATTGGATTCAATACATACTCTACAGGGTTGTGTTTTGCATCCTCCAGCCATTGGCTTCTTTGGCTCAGAAATATTAGGCCATTGGCTTGAGACATCATTATTCACATCTTGGATCAGCCCATGGGATTTAAGCCTCTTGTTCTTTTTACTGGTTGTTTGTATCCTTCTACCTCAACTTGAATGCATCAGTGGCTATTTTACATCTCAAAAGACACTCTATCATCACACATTGAATTCTTTATCTCATAAACACAGCAATCACAAGGGGGTATGGCCGGACGCCATGGTGGTTGCAGCCTCGCCGTGAGGATCCCGCCCTAGTCTCCCCATCCTCGGGCTTGCTGCGCCACTATGACCCCAAAAATAAGTGGCTGAGAGCGGAAGGTGTGTGGACCCTTCTGATCACAACAGCAGGTGACCCGGAGTCCCGTGGCCCTCTCCTAGGGCGCCGAATCGGAGCGACGAGGACCTGCAGAAGGTCCTTAGATGGCGGCCGCCATCTTATCTTCAGCACTGGCACCCGCCTAGAGACAGGTGGGAACGCCTTCGGGGCCTCGCGCGGTGCTGGGTGCCCGTTGTACCTCCAGATACCGGAGCCGGCGCCCGGGTGCTGTGGAGCCCACGGAACAGCCAAATCGCCAGTGAACACCCGGCTCAATCGAACTCACCGCACCAAGGGGAGCCGTACTCGCCTCTGGCCACCCCAGAGACCACGGGGGGCAAGAAATCGGAACGCCAATGACTTCTGTCCAGTAGCTGGGGGCAGAATTGGCGGGCCTCGTGACTTGGGGCCCTTGAGGATCGGACCTGGGGACCTCCGCCCGGAGTGTGGAGAGTGGGCCTCCGGAGGCAGCTGTAGGAGCGCTTGATTCGCTGCAGCACTAAGGTGAGAGGCCCGCAGCAATAAATATACACCCCCGGTCCTAGGAAGCAGCAAGGGGAGATGAGTCTGACCTGGTCCCTGCAGGGACCATAGCCAAGAACTTGCACCAAGTGGTGGGAACCAAGGCCGATGCGGTAGTGCCTGAGAACTTTGGTGTGACCTCCCCAGCTCTGAAAACACGACTTTGGATTGTGAGCTGTGAATGTAGCTCCCCATCTCGACCCATTGCCTGGGCAGATCACAGTGAACTGAAGAGAAGCCACTTACAATAGATAAAATAGACACACTTAAAATTCCACAAAATGAGCAAAGCGGGCTGACGTCATGACACGGACCACAGCACTGGTCCCCCCACCAAAGAGATGCCGAACAGGGGGACACCACGAGTTCCACCCAAGAGGGGGGGAAAGAAGATCCTACCCTCCAAGATGTGCTGCTGGCTATAACAGCCTCCCGAATAGCCCTGGAAGGGAAAATAGATGCACTGGCTACTGACTTTACAGTGCTTAGGGACGACCATCGTCAGCTAGCAGAAAAAGTGACCACCAGGGACAATCAATTAGAGGAACTGCGGCCTGAAATAAAAGACAATACTAAGCTGACACACCAAATGGAAAAGCGGATCAGAGAACTAGAACTACGAGCTGAAGACACCGAAAATAGATCGCAGTGAAATAATATCCGCATGATAGGCCTACCAGAACGAACTGAAAGATCCAACCTGGTGGAATTTCTTGAGAGCTGGCTAAGAGAGAACATAGCGGATGATGGTCTGTCCCCTTTCTTTGCTATTGAAAGAGCCCACAGGGTCCCGGCTCGTCCTCCCCTGCCGGGAGTTCCCCCCAGACCAGTAATAGCCACGCTGCTTCATTATAGAGACAGGAACTGCCTACTAAGCCAAAGCAGGAAGAAAGGAGACTGCATGCTTGATAACCATTTGATCCGTATCTTTCCCGACTTCTCTAAAGAAGTGCAGAAGCAGAGAGTATCCTTTAGAGATGCCAAACAAAAACATTGCAAGATGGGGGTCCAATACGGGATGATGTTTCCGGCCAGGTTAAGAGTAGTGACCAAATCTGGCACACAATTCTTCGGCACAGCAGAGGAGACCTGGCGATGGATCGATATGCATACAACAGAGGACAGAGAACACAGACCTGAGAATCTTGACCCAGATCGAAAGGGAAAAAACAGACACAACAAAGCCAGTAGAGTGGGTAGTCCGTCTCCGCTGGAAATTTTGAAAGAGAGACAAAAAGCAATGGAGGCAGCTGCCTCCCTGAGCGGCTCAGATCATGGTTCCGCTAAACAATCCCAAGAAGAACTAGAACATTCAAAGTCAGAACAAGAATCTGAGTTTTCACACTCATCCGTCAAACAAGGACCTGATGTGACACCGGGTACCTCGGACAGTATCATCTGATGGAACATTATATGGACACACCCGTGGGGATCACGGGAACACGGGAAGGGAGATCTGCCGGGTCCACAGTTACATTAACGATCGGAGACAGGACCGCCGCCTAACCCAGCATCTTGAATCCGGCTGAGCGTATGTCAGATCTGGGGCTATGAAATCCCCGTGTTATGTTTTCCCAAGAGGCGGGGAGATGGTGCCATGATATGCTCTCGGATCGACTTCAGAGCACCCTCTATATTGATAGACTGGTTAAAGAAAAAATTATAGTTTGGGCGAGAAACGTTTCTACTTTTGTCCTGGGGATGGGGAGTTTGGGAATTACAGGTTGGGTAATTGATATTGGATTAGTTGAGCCCTTAAGAACCCTTATAGAGAAAAAGGAGTTACCCCTTGAAACTACTAACATGGCGGGAAGATGTGAGAGCTTCTACCTTCCGGGGCTTGCCCGAAACTGGGGGGAAATCTCCAACATGGCAATGCTAAAATCCTATAAGTTCCTCACGTGGAACATCAGTGGCATTCACTTGATGGTTAAAAGATATTTTAAGGTTTTTTCATACCTACAGTGAAGGGGAATTCAGATAGCTATGCTCTAAGAAACCCATTTAACACATTTTGAAAGGCTCTTCAAAAAAGAATGAGAGGCCAGGCATATTACACTTCTTATTCCACCTACTCAAGGGGCGCCCTGATATGGATCCGAGCTGGAGTTCCTTTCCAGTTAGTGGATAACCTTATTGATCCGGAGGGTCGGTTTGTGGCAGTCCGGGGCAGATTAGAGGGAAGAGACTTAACACTGATTAATATCTATGCACCCAACACTGACCAGGGAGGGTTTTTTACACAAATATCCAATTTACTGGCCCCTTACCTATTTTCTGTGTTACTGGGAGGTGACTTCAATTGTGTGGGGGATCCCAGTATGGACAGATCGCATCCACCACTACATAACTCTCTCTTGGTGAGAGGGTTCGACAATTCTCTGCCTGGCAAATGAATTGGGGACTAGTTGATGCCTGGCGTAGATTGCACCCCGCCGTGAGGGATTACTCTTTCTTCTCCCACCTACATGAATTACATGTTAGATTAGACGCATTCCTCTGCTCGGAAGATGTATACTCACAAATACCCGACACAGAATATTTGTCCCACATAATTTCACACCACAATCAACTTTTATTGACCTTGAAATGGGGTCCACTGTTCCTCGCGTCCCCACCTGGAGGCTCAAACCTGAAATTCTGGAGGATGCACTCTTCCGAGCTGAGCTGGGACAAAGCGTTGTTCAGTACTTTGAGGATAACGAAGCGTCCACCACTAGCCCCTTGATTGAATGGGACACCTTTAAGGTGGTGGTGCAGGGGAGATGTATAGCGGGGACGGTGGGTGTGCGTAAGACCCTGCTAGGAGACACAGAACGGGCTGAGGACAGGCTGTGAGAGGCTGAGAAAAACAGACCTGGGGATCCACAATTACAGAATACAGTGCAGGATCTTAGGACGGAGGTGGCCCACTGCATTGAACACCTTCGATGCTTTGATTATAAAAATTACCTCACCCGGGTACATGGAGAGAGGGGCAAGGCAGGCCGTCTACTGGCTTGGGTGGTATCTCAATCCATCAGGTCCCCTCCTCTTATGGACTTAACCACTGACCAAGGGAACCATTTATACGAACAAGAGCAGATTAACTCTCATTTCATGTCCTTCTACGAAGGTTTATACAAGAAAAGACCCAATTACGTTGGGCAACCCAAGGAAGTCTACTTAACTGAATTACTAGAGGGATGCATCACACTAGCTGAAATTGGGGAGGCCATGAGGGGTCTAGCTAGGGGGAAATCCCCGGGAACAGATGGACTCCCCATTGAATTTTACGCCACCTACACGGATATACTTTCCCCAACGTTAGAAAATCTATATAAAATCTCCAAGGAATGGGGCACATTACCGGTATCCACCCGTGAGGCTGTCATAGTCCCTCTTCTCAAACCTGGCAAAGACCCAACAGAGGTGGGGGCTTACAGACCTTTATCCATGCTGAACCTCGATTACAAAATCCTCAGTAAGATCCTGGCTACCAGACTCCTCCCGCTTATGCCCTCCTTAATACATCTAGATCAGGCAGGTTTCATACCTGGGCGAAACACAGCTGGGAACATCCGTAGACTAATAGCCATCATGAGAGACCAGGCCTCTACTGCTACAATTTCGGGAGTCCTGGCAGTAGACATAGAGAAAGCTTTTGATAGCCTGGACTGGGAATTTTTATACACAGTAATGGCCAAACTTGGACTTGGATCCGATTACATCTCATTGGTAAAATTACTATACACCAAACCCTCGGCCAGAGTGCGCACAGGACACACAATATCCAATAGCTATAAGTTTGATCGCGGAACGAGGCAGGGTTGTCCATTGTCTCCTCTCCTATTTGCCTTGGCAATGGAACCATTAGCTGCTGCAGCTAGGGCAGGAAAGGGGGGTCCGGGTATACTAGCAGGAGGTGGGAGACATCGTATAGCCCTCTATGCAGACGATCTTTTAATATTCCTAGAAGACATCCAGAGAGATTTACCCCGAGTACAGCAGATGCTTTCCAGGTTTGAGGGACATTCGGGCTTAAAAGTGAATTGGGACAAAACTGGCCTGCTCCCATTGGGGGGACATCAGCGCCACCGCCGAACTTGGGTTTGGTCAGGTGGGTGCCGAACGGACTCCCCTATCTGGGGGTGAAAATCTATCATGATTCCCAAAATATCCTTGAGGGTAACATTGGAAGTTCCATGCGCTCAATAAAAGCCTGTATGGCATTCTGACAGACACTGCCGCTATCGGTGGCTGGGTGGATAGCTATCCTCAAAATGATTGTACTGCGAGACTACTGTACCATTTCACAGTACCACCAATTTGGATTCCTAAGGCCATCTTTAAAGAATTAGACACCATGGTAATATCATTCATATGGGGGGAGGGACGGAGGAGGGTGGCTCTGGCTAAACTCCAGCGACAGTCCACAGATGAAGGTATGGCGGTCCCTGACTTCGAGACCTACTATTTAGCAGCTCAGCTTCAGTGGTTGGCGCATTGGTTATCAGATAGATTAAATGCAAGAATGAGCGTGAGGGCGTTCATCCCACAGGAAAGTAAACTGTTTGAGATAAAATTGAGAACCCCAGGGGACGGGAAACAGGATCCTCCTGAATTAAAGATCCTGACTCAGTGTTGGAAGACCTTTCTGCGTAGAATCAAGGTGGAGACACCTTATTCGTCGGAGCTACCCCTCTTGTCTTTACAGGCCCTACCATATGGGGGCATTCGGGTTGAGCTTGGGGACTGGGTGGAGGCTGGGATCAACATGGTGGGCGCCCTATTTAGGGATAGCAAATTGATGTTCTTTGAGACCCTTAGGATGGAATTTGGCCTACCAGTGGTACACTTTTTAATATATGGGGCATTAACGTCCCGTATTCGTGGGCACTGGCAGGGGAAAGGGACGGAGCCTCCCACTCAGGCGGTTTGCACTTATTTGTCTTCCGCAAACGATAAATCTAAAGTAGTCTCAACCCTAAATGGACTGATACGAGCGGACAGAATAATTCCCCTAGCCTCCCTTAAACAAACTTGGGGGAAGGATCTAAACCGAGATATCCTAGAGGAAGAATGGGGGCGCATTCTGAGGAGCCTCCCCAAGGTGAAATTCCAGATTTAAGCTCATAAATTTATACGTGCTGCACCAAGCTTACCTGACTCCAGCACGCATTAACACATACTTTGGGAAAGTAACAGAGTGCTGCACGAGATGTTGGCGCAGAGTTCAGTCACATGTTCTGGGGGTGCCCCCTGCTGGAGCCTTTCTGGTCAGAGGTGTGCCAGATCCTAGTGCGACTTCTGAGTAGGGATGTGCCCTGCTCCATGGGCCACTGCCTCTTGAACGGTTTTACTCATTCGGCCAAACACAAAGTCACGGATAGATTCCAAGACTTGGCCTTATCACTGGCTAAAAGAGAGATTGCATCTAATTGGAAATACCCTAGGGGACCTAGAACCCCTCACTGGAAAAGTGAATTACTTAAGTGGGCAAACACTGAAGGGACAAACCTCCAGCGTGAGGCCAAAAGAGGGATTAGACCTCCCAAAGTGGCGGGGGGCTGGGAGGTGATAATGGACACACTTAGAGCCGACACCCTGTCCTGAGTTCTCCACAGATGATCACTCAATTTGGGAGGCATACATGGCGCAAGAACCCATAGCTATTGGGCCCCCAACCTGAGCCCGGAACTCGGATTTGGGAATCTAAAACTAAAAGAAACAGGACACAACTAGCCCAAGCTGTTAAACTACACATAAACATGACATGGGTTACTCCACGATCACTATTAACATTTGAACAAGGGTTCTCTAGAGGGAGGGATTGGTGGGACCAGGAGGGGGGAAATGTTAAGTGATTATTTAGTAATTTGTACACCAGAATAATTGACAGCATACGTCTCCTAATTAAGATGTTATTGAGGATAGCCCTATAGTGATTTACAATGTGGATGAATAAAATGATTACTTGAAAAACTTAATAAAATCGGGTTTAAAAAAATTAAAAATAAACACAGCAATCACTTTTATTTTGCACAGCAACAGACTTCAATGCTCAAGTGTCAAAATATTTGGTTTTGCCAGTGCTTGTCTTTACTTGTCCTCAAGTACTGGAATCCGCGCCTAACTGCCATTCGCTCCTCTCTTCCATTCTCTGTTCTTTTGGAAGAACAATCTTGTTTCTGAAGCTTTTCCAGTATTTTATCAATCTAACTTGGTGCAATACTTTGTTATAGTATGTACTGTTGATGTATTTTGATGTATTTTTGTACAATGCTTAGGCACAAATGTCCAGCAATTCAGATAACTAGGTAATTGAATGACACTTTAAATACACATATTCCAAACAAAAAATGCATTGGAAATAGGTTAATAATTATAGCGAAGATGCTTGTTGGGATAGACCAGCTTCTTGTTCTCTTCTTTTGAATCCTCTTTTTACATATCGAGGGCCCTATTATGAGTTTGACGGATGGGTAAGCTTGTCCTCCAAACTCCCAGCAGGGTGGCCGCTGCCTACATGGTGACCTCCCCACCAGAGTTATTAAGAGTTTCCTGCGAGGTTGGAGGGCGGAAACCTGAGTTTCCGCCCTCTGACCTAGCGGTAAATAGGCTACAGCATTGTCTCCGGCTCGTAATCGAGATGGTGGCAATGCTGTAGCCTGCAGGTGCACCAGCACCCTTGCAATGTTCACTGTCTGCAAAGCAGACAGTGAACATTGCAACAGTGCTCGCCTGGGGGGTCCTTGCACCCTTTATCTACCAGCCTTTTCATGGCTGTACCAACATGAAACCGATGGTGGAGCAGAGGGTCGTACTCCCCAGGGCAGCACTGCTTCCAGCGCTGCCCTGGCAGATTGGAACCACCACCATCCTCCAGACTCCCGGAATCTGAGATCCTAGTGGATCTGGTGGTTCCCTGGCAGTCTGACCACCAAGGTTGTAATAGTGGCGGTCCACACGGACACCAAGAATGTGGTTGTCTAGAGACTGCTACACTCGTAATCGGGCCCAACATATCCGTAAATGCATAGCGCATATATGCGGGTATGCCTGTTAGTTGTATTCCCACTACTGCTGATATTAGCATTCACCTGTTTGGGATATTGATTCACCAAAAAGCCAGGGGCAGTGAAGGTGACATCATGCAAGCTTTAATTTTAGTGATATCACAAAAAATGACATCATGTTACACCTGACCCTGAACCTTGATTTCACTTAACTTAATGCCAAGTGACATCAAAGCAATTGACATCACTGAAGTTTTATAATGACTGAATAATAAAATAGCACAGTAATATAGTCAAATGTCAATTTTGCATAGTACCTTCACTAGGGTGCGATCATGATATGACGGGGAAAGTTACTGGTTCTCTTTGTATTACATGAAATATTATATGTTCATTTGAAGATAATATAGTGCCACAAAATACAGAACAGCACTGGGAAACTAAATTATTTGTACATTAAACTGTCATGATTTAGTAGTTATCTAGTGGGCAATGCAACAAGAAATTCATTGATAACTCAGAGAGAGGGGAAAAAAGAGATTAAACCCAATTGTAGTTATGTACACTTCTATTAATTGATGTGGCCCATGTATTGAATATGATCTTTTTTATTGGCTTAAAATATTCCAAATTGTTTGATTTATGAACATTTGATTGGCAAGATTACTTGTGCAAACCACAGAGCTAGAGGTTTTATTCAAACACGCATTTTTCATTAATTCTCAATAATATAACATGACAACAAGTTCTTTAAAAATGTGTGTGTTTTTAGTTCATCATTTTTAATTAATTGGAACTGTGTGCATCACATTGATGAATGCGTATCCCAAAGGGTAATGTCAGGGTCCCAGTGGAAGATGTAGAAACAGAAAGTGCTCTTCAAGGCACTGTTTACCTTCTGATCTTGCAGTGGAGCTGGTGGTCTTTCAAAAAGGTTGAGGCTAATATTTGCCCTCAGTAGTAGAAAGCAAGTGAACTCATCTAAGGAAAGATCTGGTAAGGGTGTTCTCCTTTATTAGAACATTTTGAAAAAAGTGGGATACAAAACAGCATACTAAAGCACAAGTTTTGCATAAATGTGCTCAAAAGCCATTGGCCCTCAAGGTGCCCTCAGTAGATATTAAAGTCCTTTTGTGGTGTGCCAAGCGAAGCAGATGAAACTTGAAGCTCTCCAGGAGTAGACCCCTTCTTTTAACTATTCTGTGGTTATCCCTATGTCATACCTCCATTCTGCTAGGGCTAACCTTCTGTCATGGGTGTAGGTAAAAAAGGCTTTGGAATATAACTGGCAGAATTTTGAAATTAGTGATGTCAAAACTAAGAGTGATCCTTCTGTTAAAAGTTGCTGTCAAGGTCAGCATTTTATCATGGTTGCCTCCCTCCCACATGCCTTAGTCTTCCTCCTTTCTCCCAAGTATTACCTCCATTGCATTAGCACCAGCAATTTTCCATGGGTCCCCAATGCTAAGAATGCCAAGAATGACCTCTAATTGGCTTGGCATTAGCCTTTTGGCAATGGGCGTCCTGTATTCCAGTTATTACCAATTACATTGATTTGTCACAGCAAGTGTGTAATGCTACAGATTACCCGGAGTGTGCCAGTAGTGTCCCTCTGTAAACCAAGGATTACCTACAATATGCCAGGGCTAAGTGCAGATGTGTAAACATAACACCACATTCTCATTCATGTGCAATTACATTTGCTTACTCTCATTCTCATTCACTTTCACTCATTTGCAATTATTCATACTCCCTTCCACCAACTATCACTCATTCTCTTTTACACTCTAAATGAAAATTACTTTTTAGTTATGATCACCCCCATTTTGTAGGACTAATTGTGCCGGTTTTAAGATTCATCACACTGGGACTCTGTCAACCAGGTCCCAGTGCATGTGCTCTCACCCCTAAAAAAAAGTAAATATTGGTTAAATGTTTAATTGGCATATTTAGGTTACCTATGAGTCCCTAGTGTATGGTAAAAAGGTAACGTAGAGGTAGGGCCTCTAAGTTAAATGTCAGTAGTAGATTGTAGCAACTATGTGTTACCCTACTACAGTGGCAGTGACAGTGGGAATCTGGCTGCAGACCTATATCTGTGGCCTGTCTGTGCAGTTTTAAGACTGCAGATTTGACCTGCAAAAGTAACCACTTTTTAATAGGCCTAAACCCTCATTTTAAATATGAATATGTCACCCCTAAATAATCTTTAAAGACCATACGGTAGGGTACATGGTACTTAAAAGTAGAACATGTAAATGTTTAATGTTAAACATGTCCTTTTAGTGACAGGACCCCAGAAGCTAATTTTACTGTAGCAGGGGTAGTTGTTCCATAGGAAAGCATTGGGACACAGTATTAAATTCAATAAAGTTATCTCTGCCTAGGAAACCGATACAAAGTTCATTCTTAGACTTATTTGTAACAAATCAAATTCAGTGGTAAAATCAGCTTTGTAATAATATTATAAGACATGGATTTGTTTTTTAAAAGGACACCTATTCCCTGCCAAAAGCCACTAGAAGTCCATTTGAATGAACTTTCAACTGTCACCAGAAGCTGAATAGCCCCTTGATGAACAATGAACTTTGTCCTAGAGGTGAAACAAAGGCCTTGGGTGTGGGGTTGTGTTCTGTTCCTCTGGCAGGAAGACCATCTGGACAGTGCCCAGGAACTTAAATTGCTTCAAAGAAGCCTACAATGTCCCAGGTAAATATCTGAAACGTGGGCAGGACCCTGCATTGTCTCCCTAGTCAGCCAGGCACCAAGTCCATTAGGGGAGAGTCTGTCCCCAGAGCAGTTTTATAGTGACCACAGAGGAGGGGATGATCATGTCCATAGGCACACCTCTCGGGTGGGCATAATAGTTATGCACAGAAAGGTTTTACCATATTGGTTTTAGGGCTTTGTGGGATTGTTTGTGGTTTGGCACAGAAGAAATGCTACAAAAGTGGGTAACACTACCCCTGGGAACTTTTCCCTATTGGTTAGGGATGGTTCCAGAATTGTCCCCGCCCACAAGCTAGTGCCAGACATAAATGTGGCACCTCTGGGCACACTCTTCACAACACTTGTGGGCCTGTGGAAGATAGAAGAAGGACTGCACTTGCTGTTGAGACCTATGAGGAGACCTGAAATGCTGGAGTCGCTCACATTTGTGCCCAGGACAAAGAGGTGTACTCTAAGGGTGAGTTGGCTGATCTCTTGTTAACCCCTTAGCTGCTGGGCCTTCCCCCCCCAGTGCTGAGCCCTTTTTTGGCTATTTGGGGTAGTTTGCACTTAGGCCTTCATAACGTTTTGTCCACATAAGCTAGCCACGCCAATTTTGCATCCTTTTTTCCCAACATCCTAGGGATTCTAAAGGTACCCAGAGTCTGTAGGTTCCCATGGAGGAGACCAAGAAATTAGCCAAAATACAGCGAAAATGTTGTTGTTTTAAAAAAATGGTAAAAAAAGGGCTGTTGAAGAAGACTTTTGAGTTTTTCCCTGAAAATGGCACCAACAAAGGGTTTGCAGTGCCAAAATTACCATCTTACCAGCTTTCAGGAACAGGCAAATGTGAATCAGAAAACCACATTTTTCAACAAAATTTTGGCATTTTACTGGGGCATATGCCATTTTTACTATTTTTTGTGCTTTCAACCTCCTTCCAGTTAGTGACAGGAATGGGTGTGAAAACAATGCTGGATCCCGGGAAAGCTAAACATTTCTGAAAAGTAGACAGAATTCTGTATTCAGCAAGGGGTCATTTGTGTAGATCCTACAAGGTTTTCCTACAGAAAATAACAGCCAAAATAAAAAAATATTGAAATTGAGCTGAAACAACAGACATTTTTCTCCATGTTTTACTCTGTACCTTTTCCTGCGATGTCAGATTTTTGAAAGCAATATACTGTTACGTCTGCTGGACTCTTCCAGTTGTGGGTATATATAGGGCTAGTAGGTTCATCAAGATTCCTAGGTACCCAGAGCCAATTAGTGAGCTGCACCCTGCAATGGGTTTTCCTTCTATACCGGGTATACAGCAATTCATTTGCAAAAATATGAAGAGTGAAAAATAGGTCTCAAGAAAACCTTTGTATTTCCACAATGGGCACAAGATAAGGTGATGAGAGGCAGTGATTATTTGCACATCTGTGAATTCCGGGGTGCCCATACTAGCATGTGACTTACAAAGCGTTTTCTCAAATAGACGTCTTTTTACACACTGTCTTATATTTGGAAGGAAAAAATGTAGAGAAAGACAAGGGGCAATAACACTTGTTCTACTATTCTGTATTCCCTGAAGTCTCCCGATAAAAATGGTACCTCACTTGCGTGGGTAGGCCTAATGCCCGTGACAGAAAACACAACATGGACACATCACATTTTTACATTTAAAATGGACGTATTTTTTGGAAAGTGCCTAACTGTGGATTTTGGCCTCTAGCTCATCCGGCACCTAAGGAAACCTACCAAACCTGTGCATTTTTTTAAACTAGACACCTAGGGGAAACCAAGATGGGGTGGCTTGTGGGGCTCTTACCAGGTTCTGTTACCTAGAATCCTTTGCAAACCTCAATATATGACAAAAAAAATACTTTTTCCTCAGATTTCGGTGACAGAAAGTTCTGAAATCTGAGAGGAGCCAAAAATGTCCTTCCACCCAGCATTCCCCCAAGTCTCTCAATAAAAATGATATCTCACTTGTGTGGGTAGGCCTAGTGCCTGCGACAGGAAATGCCCCAAAACACAACGCAGAGACATCACATTTTCCCTAAAGAAAACAGAGATTTTTTTGGCAAAATGCCTAGCTGTGGATTTTGGCCTCTAGCTCAGCCGGCACCTAGGGAAACCAACCAAACCTGTGCATTTTTTTAAACTAGACACCTAGGGGAATCCAAGATGGAGTGACTTGTGGGGCTCTCACCAGGTTCTGTTACCCAGAATCCTTTGCAAACCTCAATATTTGGAGAAAAAAAAACTTTTTCCTCACATTTCGGTGATAGAAAGTTCTGGAATCAGAGAGGAGCCACAAATTTCCTTCCACCCAGCATTCCCCCAAGTCTTCCGATAAAAATGGTACCTCACTTGTGTGGGTAGGCCTAGTGCCTGCGACAGGAATAGATCACACAATGGTCAATGTTGGCCCTTACATGAGGGCAATTGTTGACCCTGGGGTGATCACTAGGTAAGGGTGCTCAAGTGGGGTAGTGTTTTGATCAGGACAGTTCGGGAAACACTGGGTGGTAGGAATTTTGTGGATCCCAGCATATTCCTGTAGTTTGTGTGACAGAAATGCAAGAAAAAATAGAGTTTTTAGTCAACATTTCAGCTTTGCAGGGTATTCTGTGTAAGAAACTTTGGGGAATCCAGACAAGTCAGACCTCTGTGGACTCCCCCGGATGTCTAATTTCCAGAAATGTCTGGGTTTGGTATGTTTCCCTATATGGCCGCCGAGCCCAGGACCAAAAACACAGGTGCCTGCCTTACAAAACCAGTTTGTTTTGTGATAGATAATTTTGATATCTTTACAATACGATTTTGGCAGTGGAATTTGGGGCTGAACTAAATTGGGGATCTCCCAAGAGAGCACTCTCTCTGTGCTTACCACAGTATGCACCTGCTCTCTCAGTTGGGCTAATCCGCTATTGTTCCGTTACACAGACTGTGCTTGCGAAGGGACAGCAGGACGGTCCTCATCACCTCCCTCATAATCACTGGAAGAGGAATTATCGAATGGGACTCCTCCGACTGAACAATTACTCCCAGAGTCTGCGCCCTAAGATGCTGTCTCAGTATCTGCTGTCTCACTCTCTGACCCTACGTCAGAGCTGTCCTCTATAACCCAAGTGAGGGCTTGAGCAGCAGTCATTCAACGAGATGCCATCTCTGCTACTGGCTAAACTGTTGCTATAAAACACTAGCCTATGTAGACAGTCACAGAATTGCTGGTGTGTGTGTGTGTGTGTGATACGTGCATCAGTAGAGGTCACCTTACCTTTGCTACTTCCCTCAATCAGCACGTTCTTTCAAGACACTCAAAAAAAGACAAACCATTTCTTCACCTTGTCACATGCCAATCGTCACAGTCTTTAGCACCTCTAGCGCCCAGTCCAACAATCATTATTGGTGCTCCCATTTCCATGACCTCCTCCTCGGATACCCTCACTACCACCCAGCAAAAGTGCCCTTCATCTCTGCATAGCACCCCCGCACATACATTTCATTTGTATTATAGCGCAGGTAATGGCTGACTTTACTAATGTACTAAGCTATTTACATAAAATACAGATTTGGTCTTTTCAGTAGGCATATAAACCTTCTGCGCTACTTTATGGCATCAAAACTGCGACTAGACAAGAGTCTGATCCTTTTGTAGCAGAAACATAATCACAAGACTTACTTGACTTTTTTTATTGCTGCCTAAAAGCTACAGTTGAAACTCGTTAGTTGAAGTATGTGCATTGCTTTGAAGACGCAAGCTGCAACTGCAAGACAACTTGTGGCGAATATATATATATATATATATATATATATATATATATATATAGATCACTTTTATATGTGGGTCTGGTCTTCCTGGGGGACGATCGCAGACCCCAGGGAAACCACACACGCATTTACAAAAGTGATCTATATATTTATTTATATATAGAGAGATCTATATATATACATATCTACCTATATAGATACATCTACATAGATAGATATATCTATATAAATAGATCTATATATCGCAGCCCCCAGGGAAACCACACACGCATTGACAAAAGTGATATATATATATATACATATATATAGATATATCTACATAGATAGATATCTATATAAATAGATCTATATATCTATATATTTCTATATACAGATTGATATTTTTTTTTGTAGCAGTATGGTTTCCTTGGGGGCCATAGTGGCTCCCAGGGAAACCATACAACTACTCAAAAATATTATTGCCCCCTGCTCACGGGCGACCCCCTGTCAATTTCTTTTTTTTTCTTTTTTAAATTAAGCCCTGGGGGGACGCGATTGGGTGAGTTCGCACCCCCCCAGGTGACACCTACCTTTTAAAAACAAAATATGCCCCGGAGGGGCCAGCCTGTTTGCTGAGGGGGCCAACCCCCCAAGTAAAATTCCTGGTGTCCTGTGGGGTTTCCTGGCCCTCAATCGCAACTGTGCTGCGATCGAGGGCCAGGAAACCTGTTCAGAAAGGCCTAGTTTGAAAGGGGAGAGTGTCCCCTTTCAAATGAAGCCTTCCCAAACATCGTGAAGGCCATTTGGGGCCATTCACCCTATTGGACGTCTAAGCGCCTCGCGGCCCGCTGATGTCACAAAGGGGTTGGTGGAAGGGTCGGGTGAGACACGGAAGATCTTACGTGTCTCCTGGGGAATTTTTAAATTAAAAAAGAATTCTTGGGTCCTATGCATTTTTTAACCCCCTTCCTGGTGTCTGCCACTGGTCGTGACCCGCACCAGGGAGGAAGTGTGGGCATCGGCCTATGGCCGACACCCGCATTAAAGAGGTTAAACCACAGGGACAAAAAAAAATATTTTCCTGAAGAGCCCAGATGACTAGGTCGAACTGGACCTTCCCTGGACCTTGCTGTTGGCTTCTCCCAGAGTGAATCTTGTTCCCCACTTGCTGCTCCTAAGGTCCTGGGAATCTTGACTGAGTCAAAGTGTACTCCTAACATCCTAAGAACCTTTGGAATTTTTGGCTTCGAAGATCACCAGAGGACCTGGACAAACCTACCAAGTCAATCTGATGAAGGTGCATTGCCACTGGGCCAAAGATTCAGATTGCTCCAACCTGGAACTTTTGTACGGCAGAAAATCTGTTTTCAGCAGGATGTCTAAGTGAGGAAGGTTGGCCTTGTAGGGTCCTGTTCAGTCATAGTTTGTATTCTTGTCCCACTGCAAGAACCCAAGCTCAAAAAATTTAGAAATCTTCACCGGGTGTAGGTGCCAAAAGTATCTGGCCAATGAGAGGCCTTCCTTGGGTGCAAATTTCGAATGTCTCCTGCTCTGTGATTTTGTGGTCAACAGTTTCACCAGGACATTGTCCAACAGATATTTGGCCACGAGGTGGTCTTCTTGGCTACAGCCTGCTGCCTTTCCTTTTTTGACTTCCGAACAGTCAAACCTGGTCTCTGTATCCAATCCGCGCTCTATCGAGGTGAGATGCAGGGTACTGCACGTTGATATATCCGTACATAGCCTGGTGTGGAATTCAATATTTCCATACACAGCCTGGTGTGGAATTCTTAATTATCATATATGGTACAACTAGAGCATAATGCAGATATAGCATGAAAGTACTGCATCTTAATTACACCCTAGGACAAACTTGCTTACATACAATGTGCTCTCAGCGTAATGCATGAGGTCATCCACAGGTGGGCCTCAATTTGTGCATGCCTCATGCTAATATAAGGAAGAATGTATGTGTGTAGACCAAACATGGTATTTGGTTACATCATGTGGTTGTTATTCAACCACATGAAACAGGTATGTGATAGCCTAGACAGTGCCATGAGAGTATCCAATGAGCTTGGTCATCTAAACTGGAGTGTTGGATTGCATTTTTTCTATTGGCCCTGCATCCCCATCCTGACATGAGAGATAGTTTTTTAATAGTAGCCATATATGCTTGGGGTGGGAGGAAAGGAACAATATTTCAGTTGAGCATGAAGTTGATCATTACAGTATATTTGATCCAAGTGCCAGCTGTCTTGCATGGGTGTGCTGTCCCGGCCCCAGCCCCAGTTCCTAGCTATCTACCTTTAAGCAAGTAATAACGCTATTGCAGTAAATCTCTCATGTGAGTTGGAATGCCTTTCACTATTTGCAATAAACCTTCTCTAGGATTGGTATCAATGGGGAGCTCCATCATAGCCATCTGAGTCTTTATGATGTTGCACCAATCAGCGTAAATGTGAAGGAAGGTCCATGGCAGATGTAGCAAATCAGCATCTGGAGCTCTGCATCTAGTGGATATTTCATTGTTCTGCAGTCTTCTCTTCAACCAGACAACAGGGGTGTAGTATATCCTAAGAAGTAATTTAAAGTGTATGATGCATAGCCGACAGCTGGGCAACAATAAGCCCTGTGCATACAACAATATGTGCAGTTAGCCTTCAACAGTTAATTGTCAAGGAAGTGGCTGTGGGAAGTGTTGTTAAGAATTTAAAATAGGGTGGTTCATAAGGGTATGTACTAAAAAGGCATACCTATGCATATAGTAAAATAAAACAATAGTGGTGTTTGTCTGTGTGTCCCAATCATATCATGCAGGGGCATAAATGTGCCCTCTGCAAACAAGTCCCCAAGTGTTCACAGGTTTAGATCATGAACCAATTACAATGGTTTGTCTTCCCATGTGGGGTAAGTTGCTGGCAGAAGTTCTGGAGAGTATGGTATTTCCACTTGGGATCTGTGCCCAGCCTATGCCAGGATGTCAAAGTGCCTCCAACTATGTTGACCACTGCACAGTTTTGAATTTTTGGATATAGCATCTACTGTGGCTGCCCTGTTTTAAGTGTTTTAGTTTTGGTAATTTCAGTGGTGTTTCCTCAGTGTTTTCCCAAATTTTTTAAATCAGTACTTATTAGTGTTTATTCAGAAGCCTAACCCCTAAAATCAATAAAAATTATGTTTTTCCAGCATTTACAAAACTTGTTTGATTTTTAAGTTATTGTTATAAAGCACATATTAAATTCAAAGTAACGCAGGGTATATAGTCATCTTATTGGCAGTGTATTCAATGGACTCATGTTAGACTGTATCAACCAGAGAAAGTCTGTGTAATACGCTCTCATTCACACTCATTTTTCATTACCCTCTCTCACATCTCATTCTCTCATGCAATCACTCTGTCAGGGTTGTGTACAGTTTAAAGGACTAGACTAAAAAGTAAGAGTGCTATTTTCAACTGTTTTAATAAACAAATTCCTGGACACAGTTGAAGGTCGTTCACCTTCTCCTTAACGTTGTGTCACTGTAGGAATGGTCAACCCTGCCAACAACATAATGTGGTCAACCATGTCAACGACATAGTACCTCATGAATCCTTTAAAATATTGAAGTACACCAGATTAACCTGTAGCCCTGTATTCTAAAGTACTTGAAAATTGATGTTTTGTGTACGCTAGGTGTTTTAGTATTAGTATTTTTTGCTCACTGTCAATTCCACTTACAGAAAACAAAGTGCCCGCCCTCAAAAATAAGTGCAGGTACCAGCACCGGAAACTACAGGCTCAAATTAAGTACTGATTGTATGTTAAGAGTGCTTGATCTGGTGAAACATAAACCCAGGATTTAAAATGTAATGGGTCTGTCTATGCAAATACGAATTCATAAATACCCAAGAAACCCTTTAGGCTATGCCAGTTCATAGCTCACTGTGCCTTTTTTTTAAAGGATTGTAACAATGAACTACAAATGATCCACCTCTTATGACCTCTGTGCTCTGTAGCTATCTACAAAAAATTTAAATTTATGATGTGCATGTTACATATTGTTTTTTTCTTCAAGCACATTTACCCTCTGTGCTAGTTTGTGATGATTCAAAACTGAGACTAGACAAAACACTAATTTCCCTGGCAAGTAGAACAGTATTAATTCGACAGCCAGTTGTCATGTGGAAACTGCCATGTTGTTTGGCTTGGTGTATAAGTTCAACAAAAACTATGCAAATCAACACAGATGACTAATAGATAAAATTCGAAATCCATGTACCGAATGTGAAAGGGAACATAAACTGGTGACAGCTTCTTACAGGTGCCTCTGCAGTTGGCCTCGATGGGGATAGATAACAACGGTATAAGAATTCCCAGTACTGTATTGGTTATTTTGCCTGCCAAGAAAAATGAAAAAAGAGCATAGAATTTCCAATTTATATGTGTCACAGCAGTGTGCTTTAAGATGGTGCAGGCCGTGGCACTATTCTCTGTGCACCAGATGGGTGATACTGAGGGGCATATTTATACTCTGTTTGTGCCGGATTTACCTCATTTGTTTTTTACGCAAATTCGGCACGAACTTAACTCCATATTTATATTTTGGCGCTAGACATGTCTAGCGCCAAAATATTGGAGCTAAAGTCATTTTTTGCCTGTGGAAAATTACTTTGGGTCAATGATATGTAAGGTAGGCGTTCCCAGGCAAAAAATTACTCTAAAGCCCTAGCGCCTTATTTATCCTCCCGTGCAAAAATCACGCACCGAAGGAGGAGGGCCTTAAATAATGGAGCTAAGCTTGCTTAGCACCATTATTTAACGCCTGGGTCAGGGCAGGCGTAGGGGACTTATGGGCTCATTTCCATGGCCAGAGACTATGGAAACAGCCCACAAGTGCCCTTCCCTGCCCCCAGGAACACCCCCACCCACCCACACCTGGATGACACCTAAGTATGGGGGGACCCATCCCAGGTAAGTCCAGGTGAGTATTTTTAATTTTTTTTGCAAAGTGCCATGGGGGGGCCTAACTTGGGCCCCCCTACATGGTACTGTGCCCAATAGCCATGCCCAGGGGACTTAAGTCCCCTGGGCATTGCCATTGGGCTGGGGAGCATGACGTCTGTCTTTACTTAGACGCAAGTCATGTCCATGGGGATTGTGCGTGGAAATAATTATGCTAATCAGGTTAGAGACATTTATTTTTTACTCAAACCTGACAAGCGCCATTTTTTACACACAATCTCCAGTTTCCCCTATGCCTCCCCCACCCGGTTAGCATCAATAATTTTGACGCTAACTGGGCCTTACCGCCAGCTAGCGTCATAGCTTAAATATGACGACCGGCTGGCGTCCAGGAATGGCGCTAGCCGGCGGTATACTTTTTGATGTAAACCTGCGCTAACACAGGTTTGCGTCAAAGAGTATAAATCAGGGCCTGAGTCACTAATGCTTCTCTATGTCTATCCACTGAGAAATGCAGCACTTGTACACAAGATTAGTCATATAAAAGCATTGATGATTTGCCACAATGTGTTTGAATTGCAATATGAACATGCAGCATTTTTATGTGCATCAGAATGATCATGCTGGGTCAGTGTACAGATAAGGTAGTACTTCAGACTGCACAATATTACAGCTCACTGCTGAGTGACAAATTTCCATTAGATTGGTTCTACTCACTTAAACACACACAGGTTGACACTAGGCGCTCTTCTTCGGTCATTAACCATCTCCCCTATCATATTTCTTCCTCAACCCAGATAGTTCTTACATCTCTGTATATTGATGTAACAAGTGTTGCTCTCTCTGCAGGAGGCCCTCCACCTGGCACCTTATTCGCCACCAAAACCGGGGCTTAAATTGCCATGTTTGGCTCTTACGGGGTTTCATAATTAAAAGAAGTGAAAGTGAGTTAAGAGGGCATGGTGACCAGTCCTGAGAAAGGCAAACAACCAGAACTATTTGGTTCAGGCCTTGCTGCCTCCCTTTAGCACCTGTCAATCTGTTGCACTGGGCCCATCAAGAATATGTACATTGTTTCACACCAGAAAATAAAAGCACAGTTAAAAAAATAAGATGTGTAGTGTGTATTTGAGCATTTTACAATGCAGACTGAACAGCCTGACACATTCAGAATCTGTGCCTTTATTCACCCTTATAAACTTGCCACTAGGTGTGGTGTGGCACCGGTCATACCGCCCTAAGAACTACACTGCTCAAAATCACAAACCAGGAGAAAACAAAAGGAAGAAGAAACAATATTTTAGTGACACCCCAAGTCAACAATACTCAAGCAGAGTAATATTAGACCATTCTTTCTTGCTGCTGCCTTGTATAACAAAGTTACATCATGTTGCCCCCTCAGAAAGAAATGAAAATGACTCATTCTCTCTTACTTACCTTTCTTTGAATGGCATTTTAGTTTGAGGTTGTGCAGGTGCTTATGAAAGTGTTTATGGACCTCATTACGACCCTGGCGTCGGTGACAAAATGGCAGTAATACGGCCAACAGTCTGGTGGTAACTTTCGCCAAATTATGACCATGGCAGTGATATCTCCGGAAGACAGCCAATGTACCACACCAACCACCAGGGCGGAAACAACAGCCACCACGGTGGTAGCCGCCTACAGCCAGGCGGAAGACAAAGTTCCACCCACCATATTATGACATGTCAATCCGCCACCTTTTCTGGGGCGGTACCAACGCCATCAAAAGGCTGGTGGAAACAGAGCACAGAAGTCAAATGACTCACCGTTGGAGACACAGGGAAGAACCACTCTGCCATGGAACCCAAACTGCAACTCTTCCCCATGATCTTCTACGTTGTGCTCCACCACAAACACCAACGCCGGCGAAGACGATTACGGTGAGTACACCCACCTAGCACAGAAGGGAGGGTGGGAGGAAATCGAGAGTGACACACACACGCACAACACACACCCCACATACACACACCATTCACACAACCAGATGCATTACAAAAACAATTTATCCCTGTAAATTGCCAGAGTAACGCAAGGACGACAGGAATAGACTAAAGTGATTGCAATAAGATCAACATCATAGGTAAAATATTGATTTGGCAAAACACAGATATGTACAAATGTACAAAAAAGGGACACTGTCCAGTCCTCAGTTCACAGGTGCCACATGGCCACAAGGCAAAGTCCAAGGCCCCACTCGTTCCCTGCACCAATACGGAGAGAACACTGCAGGGGCATGAGTTGGCAAATAGGCTGGCACCTCAGGGGGACGGGGTGGGGCACCTTAGCCAGATGAGGAAACAAGACCACTGGTTCTGGAGGGGGCAACATGCCCTGTTCATTGTCCTGGGAAGTGCAATGCCACAGTCTCTCAAGTGGGTGTCATCCCCACTGGTTCTGGAGGGGTCAACATGGCCTGTGCTTTGTCCTGGGAAGTTTAAGGCCACAGTCTCTCAAGTGGGTGTCATCCCCACTGGTTCTGGAGGGGGCAACATGCCCTGTGCTTGGTCCTGGGAAGTGCAAGGCCACAGTCTCTCATGTGGGTGACTTGCCCACTGGTTCTGGAGGGGGCAACATGCCCTGTGCTTGGTCCTGGGGAGTGCAAGGCCACAGTCTCTCAAGTGGGTGACTTGCCCACTGGTCCTGGAGGGGGCAACATGCCCTGTGCTTGGTCCTGGGAAGTGCAAAGCGACAGTCTCTTAAGTGGGTGACTTGCCCACTGATTCTAGAGGGGGCAGCCTACCATGTGCTTGGTCCTGGGAAGTGCAGGGCCACAGTCTCTCAAGTGGGTGTCATCCCCACTGGTTCTGGAGGGGGCAGCATGCCCTGTGCTTGTTCCTGGGAAGTGCAAGGTCTCAATCTCTCAAGTGGGTGTCATCCCCACTTGTTCTGGAGGGGGCAACATGCCCTGTGCTTGTCCGGGAAGTGCAAGGCCACAGTATCTCAAGTGGGTGAGTACCCCACTGGTCCTGGAGGGGGCAGCCCACACAGTAGACTCTGGTGGTTGGACTACATGGTATCCGCCGGCGGTGACAGCTGCACTGTGGTGCTGGTGGTGGTAGTGGGAGGCTCCTGCTCAGCCCCTGCACCCTCTGATGGCTGTACTGTGGTGGTGGTGGTAGTGGGAGGCTCCTGCTCAGCCCCTGCACCCTCCGATAGCTGAACTGTGGTGGTGGTGGTGGTAGTGGGAGGCTCCTGCTCAGCCCCTGCACCCTCCGATGGCTGCACTGTGGTGGTGGTTGTAGTGGGAGGCTCCTGCTCAGCCCTTGCACCCTCTGATGGCTGCACTGTACTGGTGGTGGTAGTGGTAGGCTCCTGCTCAGCCCCTGCTCCCTCCGATGGCTGCACTGTGGTGATGGTGGTAGTGGGAGGCTCCTGCTCAGCCCCTGCACCCTCCGATGTCTGCACTGTGGTGATGGTGGTAGTGGGAGGCTCCTGCTCAGCCCCTGCACTCACTGTTGGCTGCACAGCCATGGCTGGCAGTGGGGGCTCTGTGACAGCTGCTGGTGCAGGCACCTTCCCCTTTTTGCTTGCTGGTGCAGGCTCCTTCCCCTTTCTTCTGGTTGCTGCAGGCTCCTTACCATGTCTTCTGGCTGGTGCAGGCTCCTTCCCATTTCTGCTGGCTGGTGCAGACTCCTTCCCCTTTTTGATGGTTGGTGCAGGCTCCTTCCCCTTTTTGATGGCTGGTGCGGGCTCCTTTCCCTTTCTGCTGGCTGGTGCAGGCTCCTTCCCCTACAGTATTTATGGCCTGGAATCCTTTCCTCCACGAGTAGGTGCTGATGCAACTGGGCCTGTTGACTGTTTGGCTGAGGTGCTTGTCTGGGTTCTTGGTATCCTGGCCACACGTGCAGGATGGGGGGGAGGGGTAGGGAAGAGGTCAATGGTAGAAAGGAAAAGCTTTTCAGGGAGTGGAGGATGAGGGAGTAGTTGTAGGAGGTGTCTGTCTGCTGGATTTAGGTGCATGGGTTGTATGCTGTTGTGAGGTGGATGGCTGTTGGGTGTCTGAGTGCTTGTGCTTGTGTACTTTAAAGGGGGGACAGACACAGTGGGAGATGACACAGGGGATGTGTGCATAGATGTTGTGGAGGTGTCTGCCAGTAAGGTGTGTGTTCTGCTTTGTGTGGTGATGATGCAGGTAGTGGATGATGATGTAGTGCATGCAGGTGTGAGTGTGGACGTAACTGGGTGGGAGGCGGAGGAGGAGGGGTGACAGTGGAGACAGTGGATGTTGTGTCTGCAACTGGATGGTGTTTGTGTGAGTGCCTGTGGGATAAAGTGTGGTGCTTGTGTTTGCCTGTGCCACTCTTGGTTGTTGTCTTGTGTGCATGCTCGTCTGTATGTGTGCCTGGTTTGGGTTGGGATTGAGGAGAATGGGACTAGGAAGTGGAAGTTGGAGGGGGGACTATAGAAACAGGGACTATGGCTGCCATCAGAGAGGAAGCCAGAGCCTGGATCGATCTCTGTTGGGCCACCAATCCAGTGAAAATGCCGTCCAAGAATGCATTAGATTGTTGCATCGGGGCTGCCAGCCCCTGGATGTCATTCACAATTGTTGATTGCCCTACAGAGATGGATCTCAGGAGGTCAATAGCCTTCTAACTAAGGGCAGCAGGGCTGACTGGGGCAGGGCCTGAGGTGCCTGGGGTGAAGGAGATGCCCACTCTCCTGGGTAAGTGGGCACAAGCAACTCGCTGAGGGGCTGCTGGGAGGGCGGTGCTGGTACGGGGTGGCGGCTGTACCTGTAGCTGGGGTGGTCACAGAGGTTTCCGCCACCACCAGCGAGCTCCCAACGACGAAGGTATCAGAGTCCGTATTGTCTCCTCCAGTCTCCGCCGTGGTGCTCCCCTCGCCCTCTGTCCCACTGGTGCCCTCAACGTCAGTGAACTCTGCCTCCTGGGTCCTGCGGAATGCAGCTCCCTCCATTGCCGGTGCCTCTGCTCCTCCGCCAGATTGTGCTAATGCGCATAAGGACAGGATGATAAAACAAGAAATGGGGGAGAGAGACAAAGGATACACTGGGTCACTGACTGTACCAATACCACTGTTGGCGTACACAGCACCCTCACAGACAGGGGACAGGCCTACGTACTATGCATGGCACTACCAGTGATATTATTAGCCACTAAGGCATGAGGAGGAGCACACACCGCCAACAGCACCCCTCCTGGGACCCAAGCAGCCCTGACCAGTAGTGATGCTAACAAGCTAGGTAGGCAGTATTTCCCCTTCAGACCCTTCAGCCACCAGAGGACCTATGCTGCTATGTCTGGCCTGGCCTAGGGGCACCCGTTGACACACAACCACCACCCAGATACCCCCCCTCCAGCCGTGAGCTTCAATGATGGCCACTGTATTCACCCCCTTGTGGCTGCTGTGATGCCCTCAAGCGCCTATACACCTCTGGATAGGCCACCGCCAGTTTGTGGGCCATCGGGGGGGGTCAGTGTTTGACGGGCACCCCTTCCTCATTGGAAGGCTATCCCCAGCTGGGCCTCCACGGTCTTCCGTGCCCAGCGTCTCAGGTCCTCCCACTGTTTGCAACAGTGTGTGCTCTGCCTGCCTTAGACCCCCAGGGTCCGCACCTCCTTTGCAATGGCATGCCATATACCCTTCTTTTGATGGGCACTGACCTGCAGAGACAATACACACAGGAGAACACTATTAGACAAACTGTTGAGGCAGCAATATAAATGGCCAACCATACCTGTTTCCAGCACAATTGGCACACACATAGCCCAGCACTCAATGTGTACCCAGCCAGGAGGACATTCCGCCCCTCCTTACATGATGCCTTCACACACACCTCCATACATTCATCCCACATGCATCATGCCCACAGCGTACTCATCTGTTGGTCTGGAGGCCCATACAGCAGTCCGTACTGGGGTAGGACCCCTTCCACCAGTCTCTCCATCTCCTCCGAAGTGAAGGCTGGGGCCTTCTCCCCAGTCACACCGGTCATGGTAGGTTCCAGACACAGGTTACAGTAGGACATGCAGTGTAGGTCCTCTCCTATGGAAGGCCAGGAAACAAGTGAGGAATCAGATAGAAAATGGCAGTCAAGTCTGCGGTGGTGCATACCATCACCGCCGGAGTAGATCACCATTGGCCACTGTACCCATAGGGCCCAATAAAAAAAAATTAGGAGTTGCATGGCGGTTCCCGACCGCCTCATGCCATGGCGCACAACGTCAGCGGCATTACCTCACTTCCACCTGTCGCTCCACACAGGAAAGGCGGATGCCATTTCAGGGTGGTGCAGGCCTATGGATTCATACTGCATCACAGGTGAAATACGCACATACTGGACACATCACACTGACCCATTACATGTTTACAGATTGCAGACTACTGTTGTGGCTCCATTGTTCAGTTTGTGACAGCCTCCTCACTCTTGTGTCCCTTAGATTCCTACCGCTGCGGAAGAATAGGAGATGGAGACATACCCCCGTGTACAGACCCTTTGTGGACTTGGCTACACTGGAGGACAGACATATAGTACTCACTTATAGACTGGACAGTGCCACAATCACAGAGCTGTGTGCCCAATTGGAGCCTGACCTGATATCTGCTATCCTTCAGCCCACTGGGATCCCCCCTCTTGTGCAAGTGCTATCAGTTCTCTATTTCCTGGCAACTGGTTCTTTCCAAGTGACAGTGGGCTTGGCAGCAGGAATATCACAGCCAATGTTCTCAATAGTGCTGACAAGACTGTAGTCTGCCCTGATAAAAAACATGTGCAGCTACATTGCTTTCCCCCAGGTGGACGATTTGGCCACTGTGAAGGCCTAGTTTTATGCAATGGGACAAATCCCCAGTGTAATTGGGGCGATTGATGAAACACATATTGCATTTGTCCCCCCCCCGCCATAATGAACAGGTGTTCAGGAATCGTAAGTTTCCATTCTATGAATTTGCACATATTTGCTTGGCGGACCAGTATATCTCCAACGTCAATGCTAAGTATCGTGGGTTGGTGCATGATGCCTTTGTCCTAAGGAATAACAGCATCCCAAATCTGATGGCCCAACTACAGAGTCACAGGATGTGGCTAATAGGTGAGCCCTGGGTCCCACCCTGTATATGTTGGAGTATGGGCATGGTGTTGGCCATATAGGATAGTGTGTGGCTAAATGTTGTCCATCAATATTTGCAGGTGACTCTGGTTACCCAAACCTATCACGGCTGCTGACCCCTGTAAGGAATGCCAGGACAAGGGCAGAAGAACATTAAAATGAGGCACATGGGCGAACCAGAAGGATAATTGAGAGAAATTTTGACCTCCAGAAGGCCAGGTTCTGGTGCATCCATCTAACAGGTGGATCCCTGTGCTACTCACCCAAGAAGGTCTGCCAGATATTAGTGGCATGCTGCATGTTGCACAACCTGGCCCTCAGACGCCACACCCCTTTTCTGCAGAAGGAGAAGACTGAGATGCCCCTGTAGCAGCTGTGGACCCTGTGGACAGTGAGGATGAGGAGGCAGAGGCAGAGGATGAGGATGAGGACAACAGAACCTCTGTAATCCATCCGTACTTCCAATGACACACAGATGAGACAGTGTGACTTTGGTTGCATTCTGTGTGGCATTGGCATGCTGGTATTTCCCACTTCTATGCCCACTTACTGCTCCCTCTGGCTATTCATTTTGCTGATGTTGGTGATTAGACAAATACTCTTGGTGTGATCATAACAGCCAGCCACAGATCATTAATTCTATGGTCATTCTATGTACAGTTCATTAGCAATGTTTGTCCATGTTTCAATCAATACATATTTGAAATACATGACATACTCGAAATTGATTGTTATCAAAGGGTCTTTATTGAAGTGCTAATATCTAGAGGGGAATGTGCAATGGGATGGGATGATGATGGAGGAAAGTCCAGGGTATTGTTTCAGTATGTTAGTAGCACAGGTGCATTGTCCAAGGGGCCATAGTAAGGGGATCAACGGCGGTTCAAGGCAGGCAGGGTGACTGGGTGGGACATATGGGGGACTGTCAAGAGAGTCTCATTTCCTGGCGGTGGTCTTGGCAAGTGTCTCTGGCTTCTGTCTGGATCACAGGGATCATTTGCGGGGTGGTTCACCTTCTGCAGGGGGGAGGGGTGCTGGTGGCCTGTGAGTCCCGTGGCAGGGTCTCCTGGCCACTAGCGGCAGCGGAAGTGGAAGGCTGTTCAGATGACTGGCTAATGGCAGGGGCCCGCTGGTGTGAGACTGCCTCCCTCATAATGTTGGCCGTGTCTGCCAGCACCCCTGCTATGGAGAACAGGGTGTTATTGATGGCCTGCCCGTTCTCCTTGATCCCCTGGTACTGTCCCTCCTGCAGCCACCTGTTCTCCTGCACGTTTCCAGGATCTGGCCCATTGTGTCCTGGGAATGTTGGTAGGCTCCCAGGATCTCAGAGAGTGCCTCCTGGAGAGTCAGTTCTCTGGTCCTATCCTTCCCCTGGTGCACAGCAGTCCTCCCAGTGTCCCTGTTGGCCTGTGCCTCTGCCCCCTGAACCGTGTGCCCACTGCCACTTACCCCAGGCCCCTGATTGTCTTGGGTGTGAGGTGTGGCCTGGGGTCCCTGTAGAGGTGGGCACACTGCTGATTGACATGTCCTGGGGACAGAGGTTTGGATACGCTGGGTGAGTACTGTGGTGGTGTTTCCTGATAGAAGAGGCTCTGTGGTGGTCTGTGACTGTGCCTGGGTAACTGGCTGTCCAGTGGTCCCTGATGGGCCAGGTAGATCATCCAGATCCTGAAGTCCAGAGTTACTGTCATCACTGTGGGCCTCCTCTGTTGGGGGACTGAATAGTGCTGGCACCTCCTCTCCTGTGACATGTGGGGATGTAAGTGATGTATTATACTTCATGTCTGTTAGATTTGTACATCCCTGGCTTCCCCTCTATGATTGTTGTTGCCCTGCCAGCTTTTACTTGTGTATTTTTGTGTTTGGTGGGATTGTTAGTTCTCTGTGCTGTGCATGCTTTAGTGATGAGTGTCCATGCAGGGCTGTGAGGGATGTCCATGCATTGGTATAGCATGCAGGGTTTGGCATTGGGATTAGTGAAATGTGATGGTGGGGTGTGTGTGGGATGTAGTGGAATGATCGTAGTGAGGGTGAGGGTATATGATGGCATGCAAGTATGGGGGGTGATAATTGTTGAAAGTTGACTTACCAGAGTCAAGTCCTCCTCCGACTCAGACCAGGCCTTAGGATGGAGCAATATCAAGACCTGCTCCTCCCATGCTGTGAGTTGTGGGGCAGGAGATGGTGGTCCACCACCAGTCCTCTGGATAGCGAGATGGTGTCTTGTTGCTATGGAATGTACCTTCCCCTATAGGTCGTTCCACCTCTTCCTGATGTCGTCCCTTGTTCTGGGGTGCTGTCCCACAGCGTTGACCCTGTCCACGTTTCTCCGCCAGAGCTCCATCTTCCTGGCTATTAATATCTGCTGCACCTTTGCTCCAAATAGCTGGGGCTCTACCCTGTGGATTTCCTCCACCATGACCTTTAACTCCTCCTTAGTGAAACGGGGGTGCCTTTGTGGTGCCATGGGTGTTATGTGATGTGTGTTGGTGAGGCTGTGTTGGGGTGTGTGAAGTGGGGTGCATGAGGGATGTATGGGTGTAAGTGGTGTGTGTATGTAGTTGTGGCAGTGGTCTTGGTGTCAGTATGGTGGCGCTTATTGGTATTCATAAAGGGTTGTGGGTACTGTGGGTGTGTGTTTTATAATGGTGTGGGTGGGTGGGTATGGTGTATGTATGGGTGTCAGGTGTGAGTTGTTTGAATTTCCTATGTGGTGGTGTTTAGTCTGTGGGTGTCCATTGTGAGCACAGTGGTATGTACCTCCAATGGTTTACCGCCGTTGAATGTCCATTGTGGTGATTCGTGGGTCATAATGTGGTGGGCATTGTTCTGCTGGCGTAACGGTGTGGGTTTTGATACACACAAGGTCCATACAATAAAACTTAAGGATCCTACTTGCACTTTTATACCAACTGGACCTGACTTGTCGACTGCTGCAGTGGTTTTGCCTGAGGCCTTCAACTTATTAGAAAGGGAATTCTATTTACTTGTACTCAATTGGATAACTGTTCTGCAGCACTTTCTACACTATATGAGAATACTGTGCACAAGCTCCACTGCATGCATATGTGTCAATGGACTGGTGTCTGACCTAGTGATCATGTTGTGGGCCTCAAAGCTGGGCTGTCTACTCTCTCTAATTCTTTTTACCCTTGCATTGGAACACCCTCACCAACACACATCACATAACACCCATGGCACCACAAAGGTATCCCCGTTTCACTGAAGAGGAGTTAATGGTCATGGTAAAGCCGGATTGATTGATCTGTACAAGATCAGACATTGAGTGGACGAGCTGATTGGCCACAATTTTGGTGACTATTTTTGTATCTGTCGTAATGAGTAAGAGTCGGCTGTAGGAATTGCATAGATGTGGCAGCTTGCCTTGCTTAAGCAACATTATGAGGAGGGCCTCTTGCATTATGTGGGTAGGACACATTTCTCCCTCTCCTCCTCACAGAGCACCAGCAGATGTGGGGGCCAAAAAGGATACATACTCCTTTCAAAATTCATATGGTAGTCCATCCATACCTGGTATCTTACTGCCTGGCATACTATGAATATCCCTTACAGTTTCCTCTATGCTGATCAATTGTGTTGAAAATTTGTGGTGCCCATTCAAACCACGCTAAAGGAGATCAATCCAGGTAATCATGTATCTGCCCTCCCCCGCAGTACCTGCAGTAATGTTACCTGTAGCCCACAGGCTTTTAACCATGTTGGGTGATAATGTATCAGGCATCACAAACTACCCACATACAAACCTAAGAGGGTACAGTCCACAGCATAATGTTCATCTGCAGGGCAGAGAAGCATAGTACATGCCAGGTCTATCAAGGTCCAACTTCGCTCCTACATGTTTTAACAGAATAGGACATCTCTGGGGCACGTCAGACAGCAGCGAGTCAGGTAGACAGTGTGGGATCCATCAGTCAGTTCAGTCCATAGGAGCTGGAGCACACCCAATGTCGACCTGATTGCAGCATGGGTCGCTTCCCCCATCCATGCCAGTTATGAATGCATGAGTAGCCCTGAACAACAAAAGCCCTGTCAAGGGCAACAGCCACAATCAATGTCAAAGTAGAGCCAATGCACCTTAGTCTATTTTTCAAATCACAGCCCCCCCCTTGCAGCAGACCTTATAGCCCCATACTTAAGTATAATTCCCTGCAGACCATGAGTTCTGACATAGGCTAGAGAGCCAGCAGCCAACTTGGATTACTGATATAGGCTCCATCATGGCCCCAGTGGCCTCCTTCATAGACAACTGTAATACAACGCTGTTCGAGCCAGTACCAGGCCACATGGATCTCTGATTTTCTTTGGCAAGAGCTGCTTGTTTTACTGTGGATGTGTAGTGAAGGGCATTGGGAATACATAGACGTATTTCACAAAGTTGTGTTATTGGTGCAAACTAACTGTGAACTATTTGTGAACATGTATATGAAGTCTTCTGAGACTGGGGATTGTTACATTTTACTAAGGGTGATCCTGTGATGGAACAGGAATGGTACTTAGCCTGAACAGTGTTGCGGTTGCACAATACAATCATCAACGTTTAAGGTATTAAACTTCTAGAATGGTTTTACAGATTGTTAAATAGTGGAAATTGCAAAATATTAAAATTGTCAATTCTACAAGATTATGAGCAAGTTTACCACATCCTGATCTCCTTTATTCATTCACAAATATATGTGTACAACTATTTCCTACCCGTCGCATTGTTCATGGATTTATCTGTGTCTGTCATAGGTACTAGTCTCAGCCACACAAATGGGGTTAACGTTTTCATTGTGACAAGTGTGGCAATACTGAGTGGTAGGAATTTTGTGGATCTACACAGATTCCTAGAGTGTCTGTCACTGAGGAGAATGAGTGATTCTATGCAAAGTTTGAGGTTTGTAGGGCATTGTGGCCAAGAAAACATCAACATTTTCACTCAATGCATGTCACTCTAAACTAATTCGGGTGTCTAGTTTACACAAATGTCTGGGTTTAGAGGGTTGTGCGTGGCAGCTGAATCTGGGCCCAAATGCTACAGCCACTGCCATTGCTGATGCCTCCATGTTGCATTTTGGTCATTTTGTGTTATGTATTAGGCTGAGCTACACAAGCGTAGTAATGTTTTCATCAGGAGAAGTGTGGAAACACTGGGTAATAGAAACATAGTTGATCCCCTCATTCTATGGAAGTTTTCATCACATATTTATGTGGAAAATACATGCTTTTTGCCATTTTGGCAAAGATTGAGTTTTTTAAGGCATTGTGAGTACACCGGAGCAAATTACACCAACATTAACTCCTCCAGGTGTTTAGTTTTCAAAAATGTATAGGGTCGCTATTGTTCATTTGGAACCCTCTACTAGTGAAATAGAGACTTAGGGCCTGATTACAACTTTGGAGGAGGATGTTAATCCATCCCAAATGTGACGGATATCCTGCCCACCGTATTACGAGTTCCATAGGATATAATGGACTCGTAATACGGTGGGTGGTATATCCATCAGATTTGGGACGGATTAACACCCTCCTCCAAAGTTGTAATCAGGCCTTTATGCCGGTTGCTTTTGACACTATCAGTAACAATAGGGCCAAACAGTAAACACTAATAACAGTTTCAAAACATTGAAAGCATCATTTATTGGTAGTGAGCCATAAAGCCACGTAAAGGCATCAATCACTTTATGGTCAGTTAACATACCTTCCTTGAGTGCCACACAGAGTCATTCACAGCCCAGCCATGGGCTCATCACATACAACACCTATGTGAGAAAACAGGGCTGATTGCAGAGGCCCCCTGACTTTTTGCACCCATTTTTCACTTTTGCTGCTGTTTTCCTGACTCTAATGATACTCTGGGTACTGCTAACAAGTCCCAGGGCCTGTGCTATGTGTAAAATCAGTATGCAAATTAGGCTAATTATAATTGGCTAAGTCCTACCTATAAGTCTCTAGTATATAGTAGGGCATGTAGGTTTAGGGAACCCAGCATAGGTGGCCCCATAAATGCACTGCTGAGGTGCCCAGCAGCATTTTAAAGGCAGGCCTGCCTTGCTGGCTGCTTTTAAATTAAAGTTACATGGAAATTCGACTTTGGAATTAAAAGTAGTTCCAAAGTCTTAAACTACCTTATTTTTACATGTAGGTCCCCCTAAGGTGTGCCCTATGTGCCCCTAGGGCTGGGTGTCATGTAACTATAAGGAGGGACCTTATAAAAATAGTTTCATAAGCCCTGGTGAGGTAAAAAAAAAGACAAATTTGTTTCCCCCCCCCATTCTAGTGAATGGCCTTCATAGGCTAGAATGGGGAGACTTTATTTTAATTTTAAAAGTCCCCTTAAGTTACAGATGCCACAAGTTTGGTATCATATTAATTGTTATAATAAATCCCACAATTTCCAGTTGTTGGATTTGATATAACTTGTTCAGGTAAGGAGTTTTAAACTTTACCTGAAAAGTTGCCAACTTCAGCTCTGCAGTGTTACTGCTGCTTTGCTCTGATTGGCCAGCCTCTGGCAGCCTGGCCAGGCTGCCTGGATGAGGTGTGAAGTGGCCTGGCTCAAGACAAAGAGATGCGCCTGGGTGAGGAGATTTCCCCTCAGCAGATGGGGAAGGAGGAAGGAGGGAGGGCTGCCAAACTGGTCTTCAAAGGCAGGGAAGGACATTTGGAACAACCCAGCAACACCATCTTATCCTGCAAACCCAGACAATTAGGTGCACCCTTAATTAGATTAGGAGAGGGCAGGAGAGGGGTGTGTTTAGGATTTTTAGCCACACCAGTGGTTGGGCTCCGCCAGATGTAACCTCCAAAAATCACTTTCAGCCATGATGGATTTTTGAGGAATGTTGCTCCCTGGGATTAATTTTTGCCACACTTCCCAGGAAGTGGTCATCACAGGGGGAAGGACCCTGCCCCTGATTGGAGAACCAAGACCCCCCTGTTAATCACCCAGGAGTAAGGATAAAACTGGCAGACCTGCACCCAGACCTCAGATCAGTACCAGATCCCTATCAGATTCCAACAAGAAAGAACTACAGGAGGAGAAGGACTACCCTGCTGGACCCCTGACGTGCACCTAGACACTGCACTCTGGAGGACTGCACCAGCTGCACACTTGGGCTTCACCACAAGAAGCACTTTGCCTGACTTCAACTGGTTCAAGGAGGGACTCCCTGTTTGCTACAGGTGAAAACTTGCTAGCCAGAGTCCCCTGCACCAACTCCTGAAGGAACCAACCAGCTGACCACTACCTAGTGGCCAAAAAGGAGTTTGCACCAGGTGCATTCTGAGAGTTGTAGTCCGCACCCTCAAGGAGCATCTTAGAGCTTCTGGAACCTTGGGGTGAGCTGTGGACCTCAAAAGACGTTTAAAGGAACATCTGGAAGAAGATCCAGAAGTTTGAAGAAGTTTGGAGAACTTTTGGAAAAAAGCTCCATAAAGGGACCGACCTGCACGGCAACTCTAGCTGGCTGGCCTCAACCGCGACCTGGCCTGACTTGCAGTTTAGTCCCGGTGAACAAAATCGCCAAAAAAGTTACTACGTCTGAACATAGGAAGTTGACCGGTGCCTCGAAGCAGTGTATCCGAAGAGGGCTCTAAGGACGTCGGATCAAGATTCAAGTTTGCCCCGGTCGAAGGATTTTCACCTCGAAAAAACGACTAAGTCCGAAGGTAAAAATCTCCACCGAGGGCTCCCACAACACGTATCCGAGGAAGAGTTCCAGGAGGTCGGATTGGACTGGCGACTTGGTCCCATTGAAGAAAATCTCCAGAAAAACGACTAAGTCCTAAGGTAAACTTTTGAGCGAGGCCTCCCGCAGGCTATAGCCGAGCTGGGCTCCATCGCTGTCGGCCCTAAACTTTGACTTCGCCCCGGTCGAGGTGCGACCAGATAACCAGATTGGGCTTTGTATTTCTATGCGCTAGAAAGCATTAGTTCTTTAAAATCTCATATCTCCGGTTCCCCTTATCTGATTGTATTAATTTGGGTGTCATTTTAAAGATAAACATATAGTCTATTTTTATAAATTGGTGTTGGATTCCTATTGTGTTTTGTGTTTTACTTATTTACTGTTTTGTGATTTTTAAATGCTATACACATATGTCTCCTAAGTGAAGCTTTGTCGCTCGTTGCCAAGCTACCAAGGGTTGAGTTGGGTTTAATTTATTGAGACCTAACTGAACCTAAGTGGAGGTTAGTGGCCTATTGCTAAGTGTAGGTACTTACCTGCCCTTACCAATAACCCATTTTCTAACAACCTACACCAACAAAATGACTTAATTCAAAGGTTCATCTTATTCATTTGCCCACAGAACTGTACCATCAATCACATTGCCACTTAACTTTTTATCAGCCTAGTTACATACAAACACACCTCCATTAAACCAATAGACACATATTTGCCAGCCAACAGTCACACACACAGACAGTCAAGTACCACACATACTGCCAGCCAAGAGCCACCTATTCTGTCATTCAACAGCCATACAATCGCCACAACACACATAGGCGGTGATGGCTGCTAACATACTGTCGCAGTGGCGGATATCCGTACACCATATTATGACACACACACACCAATCTGACACAACCCTTTCTGAATACCAATCATTGCCACCAGACTGAAACCAAGACCACTGAGAAAATTAGACACACACCACAAACACCCACACATCCGTCACGCACCCCACACCACACACCCCACCACATTACTCAACACCCTGTCACCAACACACACCACACAACACCCATGTCTCCACTAAGGCACCCCCATTTCACTGATGAGGAGTTGTGGGTCATGGTGGAGGAAATAGTCAGGGTAGAGCCAAAGCTGTTTGGAGCACAGGTACAGCAAATATCCATTGCCAGGAAGATGGAGCTATGGCAGAGAATCGTGGACAGGGTGAACGCCATGGTACAGCATCCAGGGACAAGGGACGATATCAGGAAGAGGTGGAATAACCTACGGGGGAAGGTACATTCTGTGGCAGCAAGGCACTAGCTCACCATACAGAAGACTGGCGGTGGACCCCTACCTCCCCCCCACAGCTAAAGGCATAGGAGGAACAAGTCTTGGCAATACTGCATCCTGAGGGACTCACTGGTGTTGCAAGAGGACTGGACACTGGTGAGTCAATATTTACTACTTATCACCCCCATACCTGCATGCCATCACACCCCCTCACCCTCACTCCCATCACTCCACTACATCTCACACACTGCACCTACACATATGACTAACCCCAATGCCTAGCCCTCCATGCTATACCAATGCATGCACAGCCCTCCCAGCCCTGCATGGACACCCATCATAAAAGCATGCACAGCATGGAGAACTAACAATCCCACAATACATCACCATACACAAACAAAGGTGACAGGGCAACAGCAACGATAGAGGGGAAGCCAGGGATGTACAATTTGTCAGAGACATGAGGCATAATACATCACTTACATCCTCACAGGTGCCCCAACCAATCTCAGCGGAGTGGAGGCACTACGTCTAAACTTTCCCCCAACAGAAGATGCCCCTAATGATGACATTAACTCAGGACTTCTGGATCTGGATGAACTACCTGGCCCATTAAGGACCACTGGTCAGTCGGTCACCCCAGCCCACTCGCAGTCCACCACAGAGCCTCCCCCATCAGTATCCAACACCACAGCACCCACCCAATGTCCCCACACATCTGTTCCCAGGACACGTCAATCAGCAGTGTTCCCACCTGTACAGGGACCCCAGTCCACACCTCACACCCAAGACAATCAGGGTCCTGGGGTCAGTGCCAATGGGCACACCGTTCAGGTGACAGAGGCACAGGGGAACAGGGACACTGGGAAGACCGCTGTGCATCAGGAGGAGGAGAGGCCCCGGGAACCGACTGTCCACGAGGCACTCACTAATGTCCTGGGGGCTTACCAACAATCCCTGGACAAGATGGGCCAGGTCCTTACCAATGTGCAGGAGAACAAGCGGCTGCAAGAGGAACACCATCAGGAGATCAGGGAGGATTTGCAGGCCCTCAACACCACCATGATCTCCACAGCAGTGGTGCTGGCAAATATGGCAAACATTATGAGGGAATGGACAGCACACCAGTGGGCCCCTACCACTAGCCTGCCTATTGACCAGCCCTCCACGTCCGCTGTAGCTAGAGGGCAGGCGACCCTGCCACAAGACCCACAGGCCACCAGCACTCCTCCCCCTGCAGAAGGTGAACCACCCCAAAAATGTTCCTTGCGAGCCCAGACAGAAGCCAGAGACACTTGCCAAGACCAAGACCACTGCCAGGAAATAAGACCCTCCTGAATGTCCCCCTTGTGTCCCACCCTGTCACCTTGTCCACTTTGAACTGCCTTTGCTCCCCTTCCTATGGCCCCTTGGACACTGGACCTGTGCTACAAACAGAGTGGAACCATACCCTGGGCTTTCCTCTAACATCACCCCATTCCATTGCACTTTCCCATCAATTATTTGCACACAAAAAACACCCTTGAACACAACTTGACTGATAGTGTTTTATGTGATGAAAATGTGCATTTATGGAAACAGTCACATCGTGTGCAAATGATCTGAAAACTGTGATAGAACTTTAGCTGTCTGTAGTCATCACATCAATACACTGTTGTACCATCACCAACATTTGCAAAATGAGAAACCATAGGTGGCAGTTAGTTGATATGTAAGGAAGTGAATGCCATCCTGCTACAGCCACACAGAAAAAACAATAGTCAGAGGAATGGTCAGTTACACTGTCTCACCTGTGTGTCCTTGGAAGTATTGATGTATAATTGATGTTCTGTTGCCCACATCCTCATTTTCTGCCTCCTCATCCTCACTGTCCTCAGGGTCCACTGCTGCCCCAGGGGCATTTCCACTCTCCTCCTCCTGCAGATAAGGCACATTTCGTCTGAGGGCCAAGTTGCGCAAAAAGGAGCATGCCACTACTATCTGGTAGACCTTTTTGGGTAAGTAGCACAGGGGTCCACCTGTCAGATGCAGATGCAGGCATCTGAACCTGGCCTTCAGGAGGCCGAAGGTCCTTTCGATAATTCTCCTGGTTCGCCCATGTGCATCAATGTAATGATTCTCAGCCCCTTGTCCTGGTATTCCTCACAAGGGTCAGGAGCCACAATAGGTTTGGGTAGCCTGAGTCACCTGCAAGTATTGCAGGACAAACATTAGCCTTACACAACGGTATGGGGTTAACACCAGAAGGCATACACTGACATACATTGGGTGGGCACTCAGGCTTACCTATTAGCCACAATCTGTGCCTCTGTAGTTGTGCCATCCCAAGTTGGATGCTACTATTCCTCAGAACAAGGGTGTCATGCACCGACCCAGGATACTTGCCAGTGACATGGGAGATGTACCGATCCGCCAGGTACACCATTTGCACATTGAGTGAGTGGAAACTCTTCCGATTTCTGAACACCTATTCATTCTGGTGGGGGGACAAACGCAATATGTGTTCCGTCAATTGCCCCAATAATATTGAGTACATGTCCCATTTCATAGAATCCTGCCTTCACAGTGGCCAAATCATCCACCTGCGGGAAAGCAATGTAGCTGCACCTGTGTTTGACCAAGGCAGACAGAACCCATGCCAACACGATTGAGAACATTGGCTTTGACATTCCTGCTGCCAAGCCCACTGTCACTTGGAAAGACCAGTTGCAGGAAATGGAGCACTGATAGGACTTGCACAAGAGGGGGTATCCCAGTGGGAAGACGGATATCTGATATCAGACCAGGCTCCAATTGGGCACATAGCTCCGTGATTGTGGCCCTGTCCAGTCTATAGATGTGTATTATGTGCCTGTCCTCCAGTGTAGCCAAGTGCACAAAGGGTCTGTACACGGGGGCTTGTCTCCTCCTCCTATTCATCTGCAGTGGAAGGTATCAAAGGGACACAAGAGTGAGTAGGCTGTCACAATTTGAACAATAGAACCACCACCTCAGTGTACATAGAGCATTATGTGATGGGAAAGTGGGAATGGCAATGTACGTGCAATCATCAGCAATGACGCAATTATGGATTATCTGAATGTTGTCCACCACCAGTACATGGCGACCGCCTGTCCTGTATCTAGGGACAGGTGGAAGTGAGGTAACTCCATCAACGTTGGGCATTGTGGCGGAAGGCGGTCTCGCACCACCGTGCAATTCCTCATTAGTTAATATGGGGCTCTATGGAGCACAGTGGCCAATGGGGATCAGCTGTGGCAGTGACTGTGTACACCGCCGTGGATGTGACCGCCTTTTTCTATGTAAATACTCACTTGATTCCTGACTTTCCACAGGACAACACTACACTGCGTGTGCTGCTGTGACCGGTGTCTGGAACCTACCATGGCCCGTGTGACCGGGGAAAGGGCCCCTGCCTTCACTTCGGAGGAGTTGGAGCATTTGGTGGAAGGGGTCCTACCCCAGTATGGACTGCTGTATGGGCCTCCAGACTAACCAGTGAGTACACCTTGAGCACGATGCATGTGGCAAGGTTGCATGGAGATGTGTGAGCAAGCATCATGTCATTTGGGGGGGTGGTACGTCTGTTGGTAGTGTACATGGTGGGCGCCAGTGTGCCAATGGAGATGGAAATGCGATTTGTGGGCCATATGTGTGACAGGCTGGATTGTATGTGTAATGGTGTCCTTCCATCTGTATTACCTCTGCAGGTCAGCACCCATCAGAAGAAGGGATTGTGCATCCCATCACCAAGGACGTGCAGACCCAGGGGGTCTACAGCAGGCAGAGCACCCACTGTAGGAAAGGGTGGGAGGACCTGAGACGCTGGGCAGGGAAGACCGCAGAGACCCAGCTGAGGATGGCCTCCCTATGAGGAAGGAGTACCAGTCAGAACCTGACCCCCCTGATGGCCTGCATACTGGCGGTGGTCTACCCACCCAGTGGATGGGCACTTGAGGGCATCACAGCAGCAACAAGGGGGTGAGTACAGTGGACGTAACTAAGATCATTGGTAGGTGGCATGGGATCCGGGCGGTGGGTGTGAGTCAGTAAGTGCCCCTTAATGCCAGGTCAGACATTGCAGCGTGACCCAGCTCAAGGGTAATCGGTGTATAGCAAATTCAGGTAACCTAGCTAAGTTGTATTCCATGCCAGCCATGGCTTAGTGGGACCCAGGAGGGCTGCAGTTGGCGGTGTTTGGCCCTCATCTTGCTGTGGCACCTAGCCAATTGATTGCCAGTGTGTTGCATAGTGCTCAATCCTGAACCCTGTGTGTGATGGTAATGTGGATGCCAACTGTGGTGTTGGTGATGTAATTGACCCAGTGTTCCCTTTTTCTCTTTCCCCCTTTTTTCTTCTGTCATCCTGTCCATGTGTGCATTAGCATTATCTGGTGGAGGAGCCGGGGCACTGGCGACCGAGGAAGCTGCATCCCACAGGACACAGGAGGCAGAGTCCACCGACGCTGAGGGAACAACAGGAGGTGACAACACTGATTCTGATTCCTCCTCCGATGGGAGCTCCCTGGTGGTGGTGGACACCTCTGGGACCACCCAAGCTCCAGGTACAGCCGCCATCCCCCGTACCAGCACTGCCCTCCCAGTTGCCCTTCACTGATTACCCATGCCCGCTCACACAGGAGGGTGGGCATCTCCTTCGCCCCAGGCACCTCAGGCCCTGCCCCAGTGAGCCCTGCTGATTTGAGTCAGGAGGCTATTGACCTCCTGAGAACCATCTCTGTAGGGCAGTCAACCATAGTGAATGACATCCAGGGGCTGGCATCCCAGATGCAGCAATGCAATGCATTCCTGGAGGGCATCCACGGTGGATTGGAGGCCCAACAGTGATCGCTTCAGGCTCTGGCCTTCTCTGTGATGGCAGCCATTGTCCCTGTTCCTACCGTCCCCCCTGCAACAACCACTCCCCAGTCCCAGTCTCCTCAACCCCAATCCATCCCATGCACAACTTCAGACAAGCATGCACACAAAACATCAGACAAAAGTATCACAGCCAAACACAGGCAGCACACTTCAGGCCACAAGCACTCACACAAACAACATCCACTGCCTCCATTGTCTCCCCCTCCTCTTCCTCCTTCACAGTCACATCCGCTCTCACACCTGTATGCACTGCTTCAACAGCCACACCTCCATCACCACACCAAGCAGCACACACACCTCACTAGCGGACACCTCCACAACATCCATCCACCTGTCCCCTGTGTCCTCTCCCACCCTGTCTGTCCCCCCCTAAGGGACAAAAACGCAGGCACTCAGACACCCAACAGCCATCCACTCGCACACTGCCCATGCACCTGCACCCAAGTCCATCAGATGTACTCCTCCAACAACCATTCCCTCAACCTCCACTCCCATCCTTCCTCCTTCATCCTGCCCCACCGTCCCTAAGAAACTTTTGCTTGCCCAACTTGATCTCTTCCCACCCCCTCCACCCCCCCTCCTGCCAGTAAGAGGAGGGTCCCGACAACCCAGCCCAGCACCTCAGCTAAACAGTCCACGGGGACAGTCGAGGCACCCCCCAGTCGTGGAGGCAAGAAAGTGAAGGATCTCACCCCACCTGCCAAGAAAGTGAAGGATCCCACTCCACCAGCCATGAAAGTGAAGGATCCCACTCCACCAGCCAGGAAAGGGAAGGATCCCACTCCACCAGCCAGGAAGGGAAAGGTTCCCACTCAACCACCAATGATAGGAATGGTTCCCACTCAAACACCAATGACAGGAAAAGTTCCCACTCAACCACCAATGAAAGGCAAGAAGCCCTCACCTCCAGCTGAGATACACCAGTCCTCACCTCCAGCTGAGACACAGCAGCCCTCACCTCCAGCAGAGGCTACCCAGGAGACAACTCCCCCAGCAGAGACAATGCAGCCCTCACCTCCAGCAGAGGCTGCCCAGGGGACACCTCCCCCAGTAGAGACAATGCAGCCCTCACCTCCGGCAGAGGCTGCCCAGGGGACACCTCCTCCAGAAGAGACAATGCAGCCCTCACCTCCAGCAGTTGCTGTCCAGGGGACACCTCCCCCAGCAAAGACAATACAGCCCTCACCTCCAGCAGAGGCTGCCCAGGGTACACCTCCCCCAGCAGAGACAATGCAGCCCTCACCTCCAGCAGAGGGCATGTAGGCCACCCTCCAGGGACTGTTGGACAAGGAGCCCCCCTCCAGAAGCAGTGGGCAAGTTCCCCACCTCAGAGACTGTGACTCCCCAGCATTGGCGAATGGGCATGGAGCCCCCTCCAGAACAGTAGGCGAGATCCCCACCTCAGAGACGGTGACCTTGCACTCCCCAGCATTGGGAAATTGGCATGGTGGCCCCTCCAGAAGCAATGGGTGAGCTCCCCACCTCAGAGACTGTGACTTTGAACTCCCCAACATTGGGAAATGGGTATGATCCCCACTCCAGAAGCAGTGGGTGAGTTCCTCACCTCAGAGACTGTGGCCTTGCACTGCCCGGCATTGGGAAATGGACATGGCACCCCCTCCAGGACAAGTGGGCAAATTCCCCACCTCAGAGACTGTGACCTTGCACTCCCCAGCATTGGGAAAGGGGCATGGAGCCTCCTCCAGAACCAGTGAGCAAGTTCCCCACTTCAGCTGAGGTCCCCCATACCCCCCTCCCCCTGAGGTGCCTGCCCACTTCCAACATGTTGCCCCTGCACAGCTTGGTGCAGATAATGTCAGGATCAAGTTGGGGCTTGGACAGTGCCCTATGGCCATGTGGAACTTTTGTACTTTGGACTTGCCATTGGCCCTTTCTGGACAATTGTTCATGTATGATATTTGTCACTTCAGTACTTATGGTGGTTGTGGGTATGCAAATAAATTTTCAACTCTGCCTTACTGTTGTCCTTGCATAATTATGAGGTGTGTCCTATGACGTTGTTTTTCATCTGCTGCTGGTTGTGTGTATGGTGTGTGTGTGAATGGTGTGTGTTGTACGTGTTTGAGTCACTCTCCTTTTCTTCCCTCCCTCCCTTGTGTGCTAGGCAGCTGTACTCACCTTCGTCGTCGCTGTTGGTGTTCCAGGTGGAGCATGGCGTAGAAAAGCATCGGGAAGACCTGCAGTTCTTGTTCCATGGAGGCGTTGATCTTCTCTGTGTCTCTGATAGTGAGTCTTTGGCCTTCTGTATTGTGTTTCTGCCAGGCTTTTGATAGCGTTGGAATCGCCCCGGAAATCATGGTGGTGTGCTGTGTCATAATATGGTGGATGGTACCTTGTCTTCCGTCTGGCTGTTGATGGCTACCGCCGTGGTGAGTGGAGTTAACACCCTGGCGGATGGTGTGGTACATTAGCTGTCTATAGGAGTTATCACCGGCATGGTTTTATTTGGCCGTAATTACTGCCAGCCTGTTGGCGGTATTACCTCCACTTTAACAGTCACCACCAATGTCATAATGACCACCATACTGTCTGCCACTTTTGGGGGTTGCCTTCACTAAACTTTCACTTCATCCTTGACCATTTGCCTTCTACATACCTAAGATCACTAAGAACTAAGCTTTGAATATCTGTTCATGCTTGTCTCACTTGAAGTCCTAATAAAGCGAGGGTGCCATGTGTACCTTTATTGACACCTGCCCATGGCAGCCTGCTTGGACTCATGTTATGTGCACTTTCAGCAAACTTACTGCATGAAGTACAACTCATTCCAGTGTGTGTAAGTAAGTTGGGGGGGGGTGTCTAAGAATGAACTTGTAGTCCATTCCTCACACAGGGTGAGCAAACGTATCTTTGAAAACTGGGCTAAACATGCTGGGACCGACTTTACTGAGTTCCTTAAAGAGCACTTCTAGAAAAACTAAGGGCCAGATTTATGCTGGCCTTGCGCCGTTCCAACACCACATTAGCGCCATATTTTTTACGCTAATGTGGCGTTGGAAGGGGAAAAACGCTGTGCCATATTTACAAAGTGGTGCAAGGCTTGAATTGCGCCACTTTGTAACACCTTGCACCGCATTATGCCTGCGCCAGGCATAATGTATGCAAGGGGGGTGTTCGGGCGCTAAGGGGGGTGTAAAAATGGCGCAAAGGGATCTATGAGATTCCTTTGCACCATTTCTATCAGCATTTTATAACGCCTACTAAGCGCAGGCTTTAAACAGAGGCTCCCATTGATTACAATGGGCCTCTGGGTGCTTTGCAAGATTAGCGTCATAATTATTTATGCTAATCCTGCAAAGCGCTGGACTAAAGTCAACAATTATGATGCTATTCACCCTAACTACCGCCATGGTGCGCCGTATTTTAATGTGGCACTACCATAGTGGCGTTAGGGGGCAATAAATCTGCCCCTTAGAACCTTAGGTTTTGGTGGACAGTGTGCTCAGTCAAATTATGATGCATGTTCTATCCACTGTAATGCACAGTGAATTGGCTGTGATATTTAGGTAATACGGTAGACAGAACACTCCCCACATTTTGACCATTGTGTTTTTCTTTACCAAAGACATGACGGCTCAAATCTAATTTAGGAACAAAAAAATTGGATTAGAATCCTTCTTGCCAAGTTAGATGGAAGAATTCAGAAAACTACACAGCTAAATAGTGAGCCATGAAAGTTATGCATCCATGAGCAGCGATTTGGAACACATAGTAACTCATTAGCATTGTGCTCCACTTCAATCAGTTTCCCAGAAGTTCACTTTTGTGTGATACAAAGTAAAACAAGTTGGAAACACAGGCCAGGCTGAAATAGGCACTGGGGGCAGGAACACCAACTCTCTTGCCTCTTTCCATGCCATGCACAAACTCTGCATTGTTAATAGCAGCACTCTTTTTCTATTTTGCAGGTCTGCGGTCATCAAAGTGCTGATCCTGCAACATCCTCCACAACAGATAAAGTAGATGATTCTTAAACCATGTGTGAGTTTTACAACTTGCGTTATATGGTTGAAGATGCTGATGACTTTTATGCACGCCACCTATGTACTTGTTGTAATTCAGTATACAGATGGGCTTGTGGACATCTACCAACTGGCCCCAAACAGAGACCAATGACATTATCTCCCCAAGAAATGTAGTGAGCACATATGTATCTCAGTGGTCTGAACATTTGACAGTTTGTTGCAATGTAAAAACCCTGCTCTTGCCTTTTTGGAGCTTCTAACAAAAAAGATCCTGAGGGAATCCTTTGTAGTACTTTCTAACTGTAGTGGAAGGCACAGTGTTTGCTTTGTGCAGTTCACTAAACACCTGTAGCCCTGTAAAGAAGTGAGCTACCTAAAATGTCTGACTTTTATGAAGGAGAGTTTGTGGAAGCTCCCCTACAATGTTTTCACTAACTCCTAAGCTGGGAGGGCAACCTCCAGGATATACAGTGGAGCCCTTCTCTATATATGCTCTCAGGCTGTACACTTAACCAGTAGATCTCTCAGACAACATATATATCTTGACTCTGTAATAAGCTCTTTTCCTTGGTCTGTACTGCCTGAACAGGAGATGCCATTTATACATAATTAAGGAGTCGGCAACAGCTACTTTCTTTCCAAGAGCATAAGTCTCTGGAAACTTGGCAGACAAATGTTTCACAAAAGATTGAATTTTGAACAACAACTCGTGGTCTCGGTAGCTATGGGGCAATTCAGCAGAACTATCACTGATATGCAACATACACTGCAAAATCCAAAGCATGTCTCTTATCAAGACCGTTGCTAAACTGGCTGTTACCCATACTGTGTGAGTAGACCAATAGGACTGTATGGTTGGTTTGTGCTCTATTTCCATGTTTTAATTCCTCTAGTGAAGTGGGAGTCCACAAATGTCCCCTAGAGTCAGTCAGAGTGGCCTCAGGGTCTGTCAGAAATTGTTTGGCACACACATTTGGTTAGTACAGTTTTCTTGAGGAGTTTTTCATCCAGAAAAAGATAAAAATAGACAACAGTCAAAAAATGTGCAGTGTTGACATTACATCCAAAATCTGAATTAAATGTGGAAAATTCTAGCGAACAAAATAAAGAGCCGTGTAAGTGAGCAGTCTGCCTGTGCTCATTGTGCGTTGGCTGCCTGCATCCTGGATTTGTCTGCCCTGTTAGTGGCTCTCCACTGTACTGATTGTGCTTGCAAACGTACCCAGTGATTAGGTAAATTAATTCATTGTAAATAACCATGACCCACCAGGATTAAACACAATAGCAGAAAACGTAGACAAAAATCAATAAATAAGTAATGATATCGAGGGGCATTCATGGCCCATGCAAGCACATCCAGAAGGCTGCCAAAAAGCCATATTATTAAGAATAATAACCATGACTCACCAGACCAAAACAAAATATCAGAGCACGTTGACAAACCAAAAAAAGGTAAAATAAGCAAAAATATCTGTGGGCTCTAGAAAGACCCTAAAGGGAACACATTTCTTTTTAATAATGGTAGAAGATGAGCATTAATTAACCATTACATACACACACACTCAGACAAACACAATATGTCATACATACGTGTATATATACATAAGGACTCGCTCTTGACTGTAATGAAGTCTTTATCTTGTATTCTAACTCCAGGAACTCCTTGAAACTGAGATAGACTTAGCATGGAGCAAAGCAAAATATAGCAGCGGGTTATTTAATACACTCACTTGAAATTACCCAAACACACAACAGTGGCCATGTACCAAAGCACGATGATAATGGGACTGTATTTGTCTTGTTTTGACTATGCATGAATGGAAAACAGAAAATGGCTGTCTGCCCTGGAACCCCCTCCCTTCCATCCAACAAGCACATGCAGCATTTCAAAGGTTGCACCATATATACCCAAAATGTTACTGTAACCCAAGCCCCCCCCCCTAGATCCCCAGCACACCAGCTAGCATCCATGTCCTACAGTCTATTACCACCAGCATAACATTTACTAAAATTATCAGTAAATTTTGCAAAAATAACAGTGGGTCCAACAGGGCCCGAACACCCAGGGGCATATTTATACTCCGTTTGCGCCGAAATTGCGTCGTTTTTTTTGACGCAATTTCGACGCAAAACTAACGCCAACTAACGCCATATTTATACTATGGCGTTAGAGGCGAATAGCGCCAAAGTTCCCGGAATGTGCGTCATTTTTTAGCGTGAACCCCTTCCTTGCGTTAATGATATGCAAGGGAGGCGTTCCCGTCTAAAAAATGACTCCCAGGACTTTACGTGGTATTTATACTCCCGGGCAAAAGAGACGCCCGGGAGTGGGCGTTGCTAAAAACGGCGCATTTGCGCCGCTTTTTAACGCCTGGGTCAGGCATGGCGTTAAGGGACAAGTGGGCTCAAAATGAGCCCAGAGTGCCCTCCCCTGCCCCCAGGGACCCCCCCTGCCACCCTTGCCCACCCCAGGAGGACACCCAAGGCTGGAGGGACCCACCCCAGGGACATTCAGGTAAGTATTTTTTTATTTTTTTTTAATGATTTTTTTTGGCATAGGGGGGCCTGATTTGTGCCCCCCTACATGCCACTATGCCCAATGACCATGCCCAGGGGACAGAAGTCCCCTGGGCATGGCCATTGGGCAAGGGGGCATGACTCCTATCTTTACAATGATAGGAGTCATGTTGATGGGGGATGGGCGTCGAAAATAAATGGCGCAAGTCGGGTTACGACGATTTTTTCGACGTAACCTGACTTGCCCCATTTTAAGACGCCCATGCGCCATTTTCCCCCTACGCCGGCGCTGTCTGGTGTACGTGGTTTTTCTCGCGCACACCAGGCAGCGCCGGTCTGCTTGCGCCGGCTAACGCCATTCAATAAATACGGCGCCCGCATGGCGCTTCAGAATGGCGTTAGCCGGCGCAAAACTTTTTGACGCTAAACTGCGTTAGCGCAGTTTAGCGTCAAAAAGTATAAATATGGGCCCCAATGTCTTAAACCAGTCACATAAACAGGTTTTTAAAATGGCAGACAATCACATGACTTGGAAAGGAAGGAGGCATAGAAGCCAAAGCAAAAATGCCAGCGTCCATTCAATACCACCCACAACAAACCGAAACAGGACAGAAACATCCCTCAAACAGTTCATGAAATCATCAAGCTTTTAACACCTCCACATTTGAGCAGTGAATAATTGACTAAAACTGAAGAAAAACAATGTGATCTATGGCAGGCTACTATGCCAGGCGTTAAATAATAAACATTCCTGCACAGTCAGTAAATCACTACAAAAAAATAAAGATAACTAAGGAGTTGTATGCACTATATAGTATAAAAACGTTTACAATTTACAATTGCAATTACATTCCCAATCCTCCCCAATCCAACATTTCCTTTCCTCCATAGGACTTGACTCCTCACACCCTTTCTTTCCATATCGGCCTGCCCTGTACCTGCATCACCATTTCCCATAATACAGCACTGAGGAAAATCCAAATAGTTGAATATAAATAATTGGTGTTCCCTTCTTCAACCCCTATGCCATCGAACAGATATATTTAAAGATTAACAGAATTTATTTTATTTTTCAGAAAACGCAAGGGGTGATGCAATAGAGTATGCAGACAAATAATTTGTGATGGTTTCTCTCCAGTATTCAAATACGAAGTGAGCCTCATCAACAAAGATATAGGTAGGATTTTGAAGGACATAAGGAGGAAGGGGCTACTGTATGGACAGTGCTTAATTTGTCAATAGAAATATGCCAGTGCCCAAAGCTCTCCTTTGGAACATGCGACTGCTGCATTTACATAGGCCAGCACAGAATACCTAGGCAGCGTAATCCTAAAACCATTTTAGGCCTCTCTAATCCATTTACAGCCACTCCCTTCCTCTTCAGCTCACTCTTGCAGCTTTCTGCTTTCTCCCTTTGTGACGCTTTTTCGTTTTTCTCATCCTTTGTCTTTCCCATTAGTGTCTTTGGCTCGCTGTAAATGCCTGATACAGAAAACTAAATGCTGGCCTTCAGAAATAGGTGATGATGTCGCACTCTGGAAACTACTGTCTTAAATTAAGCTCTGTATGTACATTACCCTCACTCTCTAAGGAGCTTCCACTCTAAATAAATAAATGGCAAATGTGTTTCAAGGAATGGCTCTTGCAAGCAAAAATGTACTCACAATGAAAATTAACTTAAACATTCGATTCGGCCACCCAAAGTAAAACATCCATCCTTCCAGTTAGTGTGAGGTCCGCCCCTCAGTCGTTAATGGACACATGCAGCCCACTTCCTATTTGATATAGCTCCCCCAATATGTTATTCCTCAAACAACCTCACGTTATAAGCACCTGGCAAAATAGCAAAAACAGCAATTTGGCCTGACATAGTGTTTGGCGGATGGGCTACTCCTGCCATCTCAGTGGGGTAATGAAACTTGAGGCCCCCAAACTTGCAAAGTACATGGAGGGGCCCCCTCCGGACTCAGTCAGGTGCTCTCAGTTCATGGTATTGTGCTGTGGGGGGGCCTTGGAGCTCAGGGCTCCCCGCACAACGGGAGCTGCTGGGGCCTTTGTTATACCACTGGTCCATCCACAGTATTCCAAGTGCTATTGGATATTATGCACTTGTAATACGTCAGTGACGGAATAACCTGTCTGTCCAACTCTAATTCAGGTCCTTTGTGTCTTAACCAGTGCTTAATTTGAGCTTGTTGTTTCCGGCACTGAGCACCAGCACTTATTTTTGAAGGCCGGGGCTTATTCTTCTGCCTCAAGCATTTGCTGCGAGCAAAAGACACATATGGGAAAGACGGAGGAAGGGAAAAACGAAAAAGCGTCACAAAGGGAGAAAGCAGAAAGGTGTAAGAGTGAGCTGAAGGGGCAGGGAGTGGCTTTATATAGATTGAAGAGGCCCGAGATGGCTTCAGGTTTACGCCGCCTCAGTATTCCGTGTTCCCACATTTTATTGCAGCAGCCACGTATTTAAGAGAAGGGCTTTGAGCACCGGCACTTTTTTATTTACAAATTAAGCACTGGTCTTAACATAACAAATTCCATTTTATGCAATGTTATGCCTGCTTAAACGAACTTGTGCACATCCTATTCGATACGAACCATCAATATATTTTGCACAACCTTTCAATACCTGTCGTTGTGACACATCTTTATATTTGTCTGGACAAAGATTTGCAGAAGTATGTGCTTTAAAACAAAGCAGCAGCTTATGCCAAATAACTAGTGGGAAAAAGCTTTCACATTTGGTAGACAGTGAAGGATTTCACTTTGTGCTTCAGCATTAGCCCATAAGTATGTCATAAAATAAATGTTAAATTATGACCACTTACTGAAAAAGATCTTAGGTGTTTTGCTTCGCTCATTGAATTTTATTTACTGTGTCGAATACATGCACGAAAATACGAATTGATTGTTACCACACTCCTGATAATAATAAATATTATGGGAATTGTTGTAGAATATTACCTTTGCATCTAAAACAGTTATTATGATAAATTCTCTTTACAGCGCATATGAATATATTGTTTCTGTCAGTTCACCTTAATGTGGTTTCCAAGTACATTGTTAGCATCTCAGTATGGCCTACTGTGACAATAAGTTCCATAGTGTGGATTCTCTTTAGAGCCAATTGCAATTTAAATAGCTCATTAGTCAGTTCATCATCTGCTAAATAACCAGAAAACAGCAGGGAGATTCAAAGTTGTCATACCCTGCTCTGGAGAAGGCTGACATAAAACCGTTTGACAATGGCCTATTTTAATACATAGTATTAATCACTGTGGTATTTAAACTTAGCTGTTCTATATTCCAGCTACAGATGGGAGTGTGTGTAATGATAAGGTTTCAGCAGTGGCTAACCACTTCAGAGACGCGGGAGCAAGACCTATTAGTGTGCAGCGTGAGAGGGTTTGTTGTTTCAGACTAAGCATACGTTGCTTTTGTATGTCTCTAGGATAATCATTGCTTGCACTCGTGAAGACATTTCAGTTTCACTTGCCAAACTGTACATAGGGAATATGCCACTAACAAAGATCCCATCCACCCTTCAGATACATGTGATTTTCATCGCATAAAAAATATTTTCTTGATCTGTGTTGCCCGAAGAGTTTTTAATAGCTATATTTCAAAAAGTGCTGCTATGGTGTAAAGTGAAAGTTATACAAATAAGTTTCAGGGTTCCAGCACTGAAAACAGTTAGGATGTGCGGTCCTTGTTTTGAATTCAAGTTTGTACCACAAGGTTGCAGTCATCATAACCTGGGTTCTGGTGAATGCACCCCAGTTTGGTGTTATGCAGGACTGGCAGAAGGGAGGGGAAGGGTGAGCCTAATTTACCGCATCCCACGGTTTTTGAGGCTTCCTCGCTCTGTTGCAACATTTATTTATAGATTCAAAGAATTCTAGCCTTGTTAACAGACATCTCTAGATAACGGCAGACACTGTGGTGGTCATTATAACTCTGGCGGTCAGTGTTAAAGCGGCGGTAAGACCGCCAACAGGCCGGCGGTAAAAAATTAGCAATTACGACCGTGGCAGAAACCTCCAACAAAGACAGCCACTTTAACACTCCGACCGCCACGGCGGTACAAACAAACAGCTTGGCGGTCACCGCCAACAGACAGGCGGGAGACAATGTACCACCCACACTATTATGACAGGCCAATCCGCCACCTTTTCCGGGGCAGATTCACCGCGGATAAAAACACGGCAGAAACAAGAATCCCGAAGGAAAAACGCTCACCTCTACACACCCCACGAGGGACGAGGACGCCATGGACCCGAAACTCCAAATTCTCCCGCAATAGTCTTCCTGCTCCTCTACCAGGAGCACCAATGCCGGCGGCGAAGACCACAGTGAGTACTGCACCAACGACACAGGGGAGGGGGGAGGCAAAAAACAGGAACACACACATTCAACACCCCCACACCCACCCTCACCCACTACAACACACACACTAATGCATATCAATACATCACAGTTACCCCCCCCCAAAACCCCTGGAAGAATGCAAAGACAATAGAAAATGAGTGTAACCATTGTAATATATTAAAAGCAAGTAGGCAGAAATATATATATACACCATGTACAAAATATATACCAAGCATAGTAGTCCAGGTAGTGCTCTAAGAAAGTCCGTGGAACACTGGGACCACACGGTATTGGCGAGGCCCACACAAGATCCCCGACCATGATGGAGAGAACACTGCAGGGGCATCAGACAGAAACTAAACAGGCACCTCAGGGGGAGGGAAAGGGGGGGCACCTCAGCCGCTTGAGTGCACAACACCAAATCCACGCGGGGGCCACATGCCCACTGTTCCATCCTGGGGAGTGCAAAGCCAAAGTCTCTTCAGTGGGTGGGTTGCCCACCGCTTTATCCTGGGGAATGCAAAGCCACAGTCTCTCAAGTCTCTACAGTGGGTGGGCTGCCCACTGTTTAATCCTGGGGAGAGCAAAGCCACAGTCTCTCAAGTCTCTACAGTGGGTGGGCTGCCCACTGTTCAATCCTGGGGAGTGCAAAGCCACAGTCTCTCAAGTCTCTAGAGTGGGTGGGTTGCCCACTATTCAATCCTGGGGAGTGCAAAGCCACAGTCTCTCAAGTGGATAACAGTCTCCACTGGTTCTGGAGGGGGCTTTGTGCCCAGAGTGCTTCATCCTGCTAAGGACAGAGGGAGTGGATGTATCTCTCCACTGGTTCTGGAGGGGACTTTGTGCCCAGAATGCTTCATCCTGCTAAGGACAGAGGGAGTGGATGACAGTCTCCACTGGTTCTGGAGGGGGCATGGTGCCCAGAGTGCATCATTCATCCCGTGACGTCAGGGCCCTTGCCGCTCATGGGCCAGCGGTGCTTGAGATGGCGGTGCCCTGTTCAGCGGTGCTTGAGGCGGCGGTGACCTGTTCAGCGGTGCTTGAGATGGCGGTGCCCTGTTCAGTGGTGCTTGAGAGGGCGGTGCCCTGTTCAGCGGTGCTTGAGATGGCGGTGCCCTGTTCAGCGGTGTTTGAGATGGCGGTCTCCGTTGCAGGGTCTCAGCTGCTGGCGGTCCTTCATGGCCCAGCGGGGCTTTTGCTGGTGGTTCTTCATGGCCCAGCGGGGCTTTTGCTGGCGGTCCTTCATGGCCCAGTGGGGCTTTTGCTGGTGGTCCTTCATGGCCCAGTAGGGCTTTTGCTGGCGGTCCTTCATGGCCCAGCGGGGCTAGTGCTGGCGGTCCTTCGTGGCCCAGCGGGGCTTTTGCTGGCGGTCCTTCATGGCCCAGCGGGGCCAGTGCTGGCGGTGGCCTCCTGGCCAGGTGGGATGGTGCTGGCCTCCTGGGCAGCTGGGCTGGTGCTGGCGGTGGCCTCCTGGGCAGCTGGGCTGGTGCTGGCAGTGGCCTCCTGGGCAGCTGGGTTGGTGCTGGCGGTGGCCTCCTGGGCAGGTTGGCTGGTGCTGGCGGTGGCCTCCTAGGCAGCTGGGCTGGTGCTGGCAGTGGCCTCCTGGGCAGCTGGGCTGGTGCTGGCGGTGGCCTCCTGGACAGCTGGACTGGTGCCTGGGCAGCTGGGTTGGTGCTGGCCGTGGCCTCCTGGGCAGCGGGGATGATGGCGGTCTTCTCCGCCGTGCTGCTCTTCCCAGACTTGCCGGGTTTCTTGTGGCCCTTCCCCACCTTGGAAGGTGTCACAGCTGACTCCACACTCCCACCTGTACCCCTGGGAGCGGCTTTGGTGGCTGGAGTCTTCCCCCTCTCCCGCCGGGCACTGGCCAACTTATGATGCTTCACAGGTGGGGGGCTGTCTGTGCTGTGGCTCCGTGCCACACTGGCTGCCCTGGTGGCCGGTGCACTCCATATTCCGGTGACTACAGGCACCACTGTTCCCGGAGATGTTGTGGCTGAGGTGCTAGTTCAGGACCTATGAGACGGAGGGGGTGGGGGAGATGTGGGAAAGAGGTCGAGGTTGGACAGGAAAAGTTTTTGGGACACACTGGGGTGGGTAGCTGGAGGGGGTTTGGGAGTGGAGGAAGAGGTCGTGGTTGTAGGAGGTGTACGTTTGGTGACTGGGTGAAGGTGCATGCGCTGGAGGCTGTCGTGAGGTGGATGGCTGTTGGGTGGGTGTATGCCTGTGTTTGTGTATCTTGAGAGGGGGCGTCACAGACACACTGGGAGAGGACACAGGGGACGTGTGAATGGTAGTGGGGGTGGTGACTGCACGTGAGCCGGGTGTGGTGGTGGGTGTGCTGGAGAGGGACGTAGTGGCTGTAGAGGTAGTGCATGCAGGTGTGAGTGTAGACGAGACTGGGAGGGAGGAGGGAGGAGGGAGATGAGGAGGAGGGGGACACAGTGGAGGCAGTGGATGTTGGTGTGTCTGCATGTGTGTGATGCTTGCATGAGTGCCTGTGGGATGTGTGGTGCTTAGGTTTGCCTGAGCTTCCCTTGGGTGTTGACGTATGTGCATGTTGGTCTGTAGGTGTGCTTGGGATAGGCTGTGGTACAGGGGATTGGGTCGGGGTGGAGGAAGTTGGAGGGGGGAGGCTAGAGACGGGGACAATGGCTGCCATCAGTGCTGAGGCCAGAGTCTGAAAGCTCGCTGAAGGGCCGCCTGACCAGAATGAATGCCCTCCAGGAATGCATTGGTTTGTTGCAACTGCCTTTCTACATCCTGGATGGCATTCAAAATGGTAGACTGCCCAACAGTGAGGGACCTGAGGAGGTCAATGGCCTCCTCACTGAGGGCAGCAGGGGTGACTGGGGCAGGGCCTGAGGTGCCTGGGGCGAAGGTGATGCCCACCCTCATGGGTGAGCGGGCACGGGGCAAAGGCTGAGGGGCTGCTGGGAGGGCGGTGCTGGTAGGGGGGGTGACATCAGAGGACGAGTCTGTGTCGCTGGTGTCAGCTCCTGTCCCCGCCGTGGAGCTCCCCTCGCCCCCCGTCCCACTGGTGAATTCAGACTCCGTAGTGTCGCCCTCCAGGACCATGTGGGATGCAGCTCCCTCGTGCTCCGGTGCCACTGCTCCTCCGCCTGATGATGCTAATGCACAAAAGAACAGGGAGACCACAAAAAGGGGGGGGGAGACAGAAGAAAGACATGTTGAGTGCATGCATTACTACACCGCACTCTTGGGCCCCACTGTTCAATTCCTGCGAAATGGCCTAGAAGGCTATGGACGACATCTGCACACATAGATGACACAGGTGCATGACTAGGTGTACTTGGCACTCTACAGAGGTGGGGTGGGGTGCCACATGGCCTGCCTTACGGAGGGGCCTTGCCTACGGACCTCGCACTGGCCCTGGGAAACCCACAGCCCACCTCCCCCACCCAGACCGTTCCACTGTGCGCAAATTCAGCTGAATGAGAGTGTACTCACCCCCTTGTGGCTGCTGTGATGCCCTCAAGCGCCCATCCAACTCCGGGTAGGCCACCGCCAGGATCCTGAACATCAGGGGGGTCATGATGCGACGGGCACCCCTCCCACATTGGGAGGCCATCCCCAGCTGAGCCTCCGCCGTCTTCTTGCTCCAGCGGCGAATGTCCTCCCATCTTTTCCGGCAGTGGGTGCTCCGTCTGTGGTAGACCCCCAGGATCCGGACGTCCTTGGCGATGGCAAGCCAAATATCTTTATTCTGGTGGGCGCTGACCTACATGAAATGTACTGGGGAAAAAGAGAAGTTATTACCAACTGCACCGTCAAAGTGATTGGCCCCCATCCCTACCCTTGCCATGTGGCACTTGCATTCACCGTCTTTTATGTATGCAGCACTCTCCCCCCTTCCTTCTTACATCCAGCCCTCTCCACACAGGCATAGCCCATACAACATGCTCCCTGTGTACTTACCTGTTTGTCTGGAGGACCGTAGAGTAGCGTGTACTGGGGGAGGACCCCATCCACGAGCTTCTCCAACTCCTCCGATGTGAAGGCAGGGGCCCTTTCCCCAGACACTTGAGCCTTTGTCTCTTCCAGACCGAGGTCACAGCAGCACCTGCAGTGTAGGTCCTCTCCTGTCGAAGATCAGGTATCGAGTAATTGAACAGATAGAAAATGGCGGTCACGTCCGCGGCGGTGCGTACCGTCACCGCCGGCGTACATCGTCATTGGCTCCTGGGACCCATCGGGTCCAATGTTAACCAATGCAGCATTGCGATGCGGTCTTCGACCGCCTACCGCGACGGTGTACAACGCCAGCGCAGTTACCTCATATCCCACTGTCCCACTTTAGAGGTCAGGCAGCTGCCATTTCAGGGGCCCACATAGCTTCTTTTCCAACTGCGTCACACATACCTAGGCCTAGACTCAACACACATACAGGCCACCTCTTGTGTATGATTGGTGTTCTGGGTAAGCTGTGGGTACGTACCTCTGAGTTGTTTGACTCTGTGCTCGCTGTTGTCCTTCATAGGCACTGTCCGCTGGGACATGTGAGGAGATGGCGGCATCCTCGGGTGTAGCGACCACTGGTGGATCTTTCGACAATGGAGGAGCGACATGTGATTATCACATACAGGCTTGACTGTGCCACAATCCAGGAACTGTGTACCCAGTTGGAGCCAGACCTGATGTCAGCAATCTGCCATCCCACAGGAATCCCCCCTCAAGTGCAGGTGCTGTCAGTGCTCCATTTCCTTGCAAGTGGGTCTTTTCAAACAACAGTGGCCATAGCATCAGGGATGTTCCAGCCTATGTTTTCCAAAGTATTGTCCAGAGTGTTGTCTGCCCTTCTGAAACACATGCGGAGCTACATCCTTTTCCCTCAGGTGGAGGATCTGCCTACAGTGAAAGGTGATTTCTATGCCCTGGGACACATCCCCAACATTATAGGTGCCATTGATGGGACCCATGTGGCTTTGGTCCCCCCCACAGGAGTGAACAGGTGTACAGAAACCAGAAGAGTTATCATTCTATGAATGTACAGATGGTATGTTTGGCAGACCAGTACATCTCCCATGTGAATGCCAAGTTCCCTGGCTCAGTGTATGACGCCTACATCCTGCGGAATAGCAGCATCCTTTATGTGATGGGGAAACTCCAGAGGCACCGTGTGTGGCTATTAAGTGACCACCTGGAGGCAAGACAGTGAGAATAGTTGTCTGGGTCTGGGGATATCCCTCCAGGTTAGTGCGTGTCTAACAGTTGTCCCTCACCTTTTGCAGGTGACTCTGGTTACCCCAACCTGTCATGTCATGACCCCAGTGAGGAATCCCAGGACAAGGGCAGAGGAACGCCACAATGAGGCCCATGGGCGAACTAGGAGGGTGATCGCCGGTGGATCCCTATTCTACTCACCAAAGAAGGTGTGCCAGATCATCGTGGCCTGCTGTATGCTTCATAACTTGGCTTTGCGATGACAGGTGCCTTTTCTGCAGGAGGATGGTCTAGATGGCGGTGTTGTTGCAGCTGTGGAGCCTGTGGACAGTGAAGACGAGGAAGCAGAGGAAGAAGACATGAACAACAGGGACTCAGTGATCCGGCAGTATTTCCAGTGAGACACAGGTAAGAGTACAGACCTGCCTACTACATGTACTTTAACACGACACAGGTAAGAGTACAGACCTGCCTACTACATGTACTTTAACACTACTACCTCTCTACTGCGTGTCGTTTTCACCCAGTGTATGGTCACTGAGTTGTCACTTTCCCTTACGATTTCACAGATGTGGGTCCCACTGTGTGACATCTGCTTAGATTCCTCATGGACTTGAGCTGTGTGACATAGGTATGTTGACATCACAATTGAAAGAGCATTTTGTCACTGTAATTGCTAATACACTATTTCGAAATCACAGACAGACTCCAGATTGTGTGTGCTTTAAGTGTGTTTATTTAAGTGCTCAATATTGGAGGGGGTAGTGAAATGGTGAGGGGTGATGGCGGAGGAATGTCCATGGCAGAGTCCAGTCTATTAGTCTCACAGGTGCATTGCCCAAATGGGCATAAGAAGTGGAGCTGGGGCAGTTTAACTATGGACAGGGTGACAAAGTGGGATAGTAGGATGACAATCAGGGTGATCTCATTTCTTGGCGGGGGTCTTGGCATCGTGCTCTGTCTTTGTCCTGGATCTCAGGGACCATTTGCGGGGTGGTTCTCCCTCTGCAGGGGGTGGGGTGCTGGTGTGGTGGTCCTGTGGTGGGGCGTCCTGTCCACTAGCACCGGCGGAGGTGGTGGGCAGTTCATCATCCATGCTAGTGTCAGGGGCCCCTTGTAGTGCCACAGTGTCCCTCCTGGTGTTGAGTACTTCCTTCAGCACCCCTACGATGGTGCCCAGGGTGGAGCTGATGGTTCTGAGTTCCTCCCTGAAACCCATATACTGTTCCTCCTGCAGGCGCTGGGTCTCCTGAAACTTGGCCAGTACCATTGCCATCATCTCCTGGGAGTGGTGGTAGGCTCCCATGATGGAGGAGAGGGCCTCGTGGAGAGTGGGTTCCCTTGGCCTGTCCGCCCCCTGTCGCACAGCAGCCCTCCCAGTTCCCCTGTGTTCCTGGGCCTCCGTCCCCTGGACCGTGTGCCCACTACCACTTCCCCCAGGTCCCTGGTGTTGTTGGGGTGGTGGGTTATCCTGGGTTCCCTGTAGTGGTGGACACACAGCTGATTGAAGTGTCCTGGGGACGGAGGTATGGGCCCGCTGGGTGGGTGCTGTGCTGGTGTTTCCTGAGGGGGGAAGCTCTGTGGTGGCCTGTGACTGGGTGAGGGGAACCGACTGTCCTGAGGTCCCCGATGTGCTGGGCTGGTCATCTAGATCCAGCTGGACAGAGCTGCTGTCATCACTGTGGGCCTCTTCTGTTGGTGGTGTGGACATGTGTGGACCCTCCTGTCCAGTGACGTTGGGTAGGGGTCCTGCAGGGTTATAAAAGGATGGTTATTACATCTGTGTGTGTCATGGTGTGCAATGGGTGGGTGACCGTCTACCCCAGTGCTTACATTCCTGTGTGGGACCTTGTGTGATGATGGTTTAGGGGGTTGTATGGGTATGTGCATTGGCCATGCTTTAGTGATGGGTGTCCATGCTTTGTTGTTGCATGCAGGGCTTTCTGTTGGGATGGGTGGTTTGTGATGTTGGGACATATGTGAGGGGTTGGGGTGCTGGGGGTGAGGGTGGGGGTATGTGATAGCATGCAGGTAGGGTGGGGGATGTAATAATTAAGATTTGTCTTACCAGAGTCCATTCCTCCACCTACTCCAGCGAGGCCCTCAGGATGCAGAATCGCCAAGACCTGCTCCTCCCATGTTGTTAGTTGTGGGTGAGGAGGTGGGGGTCCACCGCCAGTCCGCTGAACCGTCATGTGGTGTCTTGAGACCACGGAACACACCTTCCCCTGTAGGTCGTTCCACCTCTTCCTGATGTCCTCCCGATTTCTTGGGTGCTGTCCCACTGCGTTGACCCTGTCCACTATTCTTCGCTATAGCTCCATCTTCCTTGCAATGGAGGTGTGCTGCGCCTGTGCTCCGAATAGCAGTGGCTCGACCCGGACGATTTCCTCCACCATGACCCTGAGCTCCTCCTCCTAGAACCTTGGGTGTCTTTGCCGTGCCATGGGGTGGTGTAGGTGATATGTGGGGTGGAGTGTGTGGTGATAAGGGTGCTGATATGTAGTGGTGCGTTGTGTGAGGTGCGTGGAAGTTCTGTGGGTGATGGTGTTGTGTGCCTGTGCATGCTGCTGTTCTTGCTGGTGCTGTCTCTCTCTGGCCTTCTTTCGGTATTTTTGGTCTTGGGGGTTTGTGGGTGATGTGGGTGTGTGTTTTATATTGTAATGGGTGTGTGGGAGTGGTGTGTGTATGTGTATCAGGTGTGTGTATTTTGAATTGTCCAATGTGGTAGTGTTTTGTATGTGTGTGTGTATTTTGAGCGCAGCGGTGTGTATCGACAATGGAATACCGCGGTTGAAAGACCGCCGCGTGGATTCGTGGGTCGTGATAGTGTGGGCGTATTTCTGTTGGCCTGACGGTGGAGGTTTTGTTTTCGCCAGTTTATCACTGACCTTTGGTGTGGCGGACTTGCGTGGGTGTCTGAATTTTGGCGGATTCCGAAATGTGGGTCATAATAGCTGAGGCGGAAATCCGCGGTCGCGGCAGTGTGTTTGCGGTCTTCTGCACGGCTGTAAGTGGCTTTTACCGCCAATGTTGTAATGACCCCCTGTGTCTTTTCTTTCCTTGTTTGACTTGTCTTTTAAAACAGGTGCTTATCCTATGAGATTCACCCTGAAGTTGTTGATCTGGCACCTGCAAAAACATCTGACATGCCTGGAGTCATGGTCTCTCTCGGAGTTATGAACTTACCCTATTAGCCTACATTTGTCCTGGATCATTGTTACAATAAAACAAAAATGTCCTTCAAGGTAATTACATGTTTAAACAATGCGTGTTAGTCTTACTTCATAGTGCTCTCTGTCTAGCCATGTAGATTCTTTTTGTATTTACAACAAGAAGGGACTGAAGTGAATTATGTGAAATTGTAGGCTTTGTGATTGGCGATTCAAACAGGTGTTTAAGTGTTTTGCACTAGCAACTTATTTTATTTACTGGTCGCACCGGGTAACTGTGGTCTCTTCTTATTCCATTTTTGCTACCGTGAGACATCCTCCACATCCCCTCCTTCACTCGACAGAACATTGTTTTGCCTGACCGAACCTCGCAGTCCTCTTACAAAAATGAGGTGTGCTTTCTGCTTAGTGTCACCGAAATGGGAGGAGAGATTCTCCTTCCTCCAAATACTTCAGGTATTAATAACTTTTATTGTGCTAACTAAAAATAAATATAACCTTGGTACAATGTGTAGTTTTAAGAGGCTCCTTAAGGTAGAGGTAAACATGGTCTGGAGGATGCCAGGTTGCTTTGCGGTCAATTTTTTACGAATAAAAAACACACGCGCTTACAAGCGTTTGCTGTCGGGATCCCCGCAAAGAATTATGAAGGGCGTGTAAATAAAGAGATGGGTCTTATCCAAACATTGCAAACTCTAGAAGAGAACATCTGTTTGAAGTGCAGTTCGTTCTGGAGCTTTGTTGGATACAATTTCAACGGAAATGGAAACAGAGGATAATGCACTTGAACCTTTAACATCGCTTCGAAACAAACATGGTCGATCAAATGACACCTAACAAAGTTATTCCGTTATGTTGTAAACTAAACAGTTGCCTGTGTTAAGTTGGTAGAGGTTTAGCATACCATAACATGTTCCAAATATCAAGGGAACCTGTTTAGGCCTACCACAAGCAAATGTAGTAGGTTAAGTGAGTGCAGCCATCTAAAAATTAGGGCTGTAGGAGCTCAGTGACAATGAAGAGATATCATGGTTATACCGTATGCCATATACCTATACCAACGTCTCATATTTGAGTAGGAAACTGCCAGTGTAATGAGGATTTCATAGTGAAGGGGACATCATTTTTAGCTTCCATGGACACCACTTACAAATTGTAAAATTTCTTGTGTCCTGTATACAATTCATCCATTCCTTTCTGGATTTCTTGGTTATTCTGAAAAGTACAGAACACCTCTATATAAATACAATATTGGTTGAAATTGAATCAAAGGCAATTAGAATGCAGACTAATGCATAGGAGATTCCAAACTAACTGAAATATGGGCCCTGCTGAACGCGACTCATGGGACCTCGTTTTCCTCAAGGAAACCTGGCCAACATCAAACCCGATATTGCCACAGCAATACCTGCAGTTTACAATATTTCACATCAGGACCACCTTCAGGGGCCAAAAGGGGAACTCGCAATTGTCTATGAAGACCCCATCAAGTGTGCAATGACCATAAAGAAAGCAACTCCATTCATGGAACATTTGGACTTCAAGCTGCAAATCTCTGAAAACGTCACCCGAAGTGGAACCCTCATCTACTGACCACCAGGACCATGAGTTATCTTCAACAACCTCATTGTGGACTTCATTGTCCCTCTTACCGTGGACTCCAAAGCATTCATACTCCCTGGGACTTTAAGTCCAACTGAACCTCACCCCTCCCATTTATGTACCACTCCATAATCCACTTCCAAATCAACACACCACAACCCAACGCACCTCGCAATGTCAGCCTATCCAGCTGCAGCTGGGGCATAATCTCAGAATTATAATGGCTCAACAGCCTCCATATGGACCAACCCTATGAACAACACCAATGAGGACAGTGCTAAATTGAACAAATGGATCAAACTGCACATGCTGCCTTGCACCCATCAAGCTCAACATGCAGAGAAGGACCAACAAGTAAGCCAGCTGCTACACAAAGGACCCTTGGGACACTAAGAGACAATGCAAACAGCTAGAGAGAAAGTGGAGAGCCAGCTGCAAAATGGAAGAACCACCTTTAAAGCTTCACTTAGACAATACCACCAGCAACTAAGAGACACCAAGAAAAGAGCACTAGAAGAACACATCAGAAAGAGTTCCAACAGCAGCAAAGAAATAGTCTCACTCATCACATATTTCAAGAGACCGATGACCTCCTCCAACAGCATCAACCCCTCTCAAGAACTGTGTGATGACCTATCTAAGTTCTTCCACAGCAAAATCATGAATATCTACAGCAACTCTGCATACCAACCAGACCCCAGATAACCATCCTATCACTGGCCAGGACAACTACCTGACTAAATGGAAGACCCTCACCAGTGAAGAAACAGCCCCAGTCATGCAGACCATTCACTCTGGGACCCCAACTGACCCATGCCCCCACCACATCTACAACCTTTGTGCACTACCAATCACCACAACCCTCACCTATATCCTGAACACCTCCATCACCTCTGCCACTTTCCCAGAAGCCTGGGCGCATGCATTGGTCAATGGCCTCCTCAAGAAATCTTCAGCTGACCCAAGTCAACTGGCCAACTACCACCCTATCTCCCTGCTTCCCCACCCATGAAAAGTGATCAAGAAGGCCATCAACAAACAAACCACAAGCCACCTCGAGATACACAATCTCTGGACAATACACAATCATGTTTCAGAAAGACCACAGTACAGAAATGGAAAGTCATCACAGTCACCAATGACATCAGGACCATCATAGACTGATGAGAAACACCTCCGCTCATCCTGGCGAACCTCTCAGTGGCATTCAACATAGTCTCCCACAACACACTTAGAAGACTCCATGTGTTCGGCATCCAAGGAACAATACTCAAATGGTTGTGCTCCTTCCTCACGAGATGAATCCTAAGAGTCAGACTGCCACCTTTTACATCAGAAGGCAAGAACCTTATAGACCCCTAGGGATCATCCCTCAGCCCTACCCTGTTCAGTGTGTACATGGCCTGCGGGTGTCAGATCTTCAGGCATCACCATTATCTCTTATGCAGACAACATCCAACTCATTCTATCCCTTTCAAATAAGGCACTCACCACTAGAACCAACTTCATCAGCCACATGACCTCAGTAGGTGAATGGATGAGAACCATCTGCTTGAAACTCAAGTCTGATGAAAAAGAAGTATTGGTCATCAGGCAAGAAGAAATCCTCGTGGGAACCCATCTGGTGGCCGACAGAACTAGGACCAATACCTACACCCACCGACCATGCTAGAAATCATTCTTTATCACAAGCACCCAGGCACAGAACAAGCCAAAGCATTGAGCTCTGCTTCCACACTCTGCGGATGCTGCAAAAAATCTTCAAGTGACTTCCATAGAACACCAGACAAACGGTCACACAAGCACTCATCACAAGGAGGCTCGACAGTAGAAATGCAATGTACCCCAGAATTTCTAAGCAGCACCTAAACAGACTTTAGACCATTCCAAACACAGTGGCAAGACTGCACACATCCCACCTCAAGGATCTTCACTGGCTCCCCATTCACAAATACACCCAATTCAAACTCCTCCCACTCACCTAAAAAGCCCTACACTGGACCCCCTACCTCAATAGTTGACACATTCACAGTCCACCCAGATACCTATGCTCAGCCTCATTCTCACTGGCACACACAGTCCATTCACTAAAGTAGAGCAGGAGGTGACTTGTTCTCCTACATGGCACCCAAAACATGGAACAACCTCACACAACACATCAGACCCTCATGCTCCCTAATGGAGGTTTGCAAGAAGCTGGAGTCCTGGCTCTTCAAAAAATGCAGTGGGGATCACAAGTATTTACACTTGCCCAAACACCTGGATAACCTCATGGGTGATTAAAGCACTCTATAAATTGGCATAACTTAACATAATATAACCTTCTTTGATTGATGTTTCGATTTTTTTATTTGTTTTATTTAAATGGCTACCTGAATAATCATGTTTTAGATGTGCCTTTAAGGTCTGAACCGCCATATAACTAACACAGGGAGGGCCACTTGAGGCAGCCCTCCGCCACCACCAGGCTACCGCCGACAGGCATCCTGATGATGGAGGATTACATTATCCGACAGGGCAGGGCTGCAAGGAGCACTGCCCTCTGGATAATGTACCTTGTTTTCCCCAGCCTTTCCCCGGCAGGTTCCCCCACCAGGGAAAGGCTGGTGGAAGGGGTGCTCTGGGGCCCCTATGGGGGCCCCTGCACTGCCCATGCCACAGGCATGGGCAGTGCAGGGGCCCCATGCAGAACCTCATCACGCAGGTCACTGCCCGATTTATGGGCAGTGATCTGCGCGATGGGTGCTGCTCCACTCGCCGCACTGAGGCATTGGGCCGTCAGCAATTTCCTGGCCCTGCATTCTGCTGGGCTGGCGGGCGGAAACACTGTTTCCACCTTCCGGCCCAGCGGAATGTTCTTTATGCGGCCGGTGGGGGGTCTCAAGGGGGCTGGCAGTCTATAGAAAGACCGCCAGCATGAACACGGCGGTTTTAACAGCCATGTTCATAATAACCCTCTTAATGTCCTTCTGACTGTGAAGCAGGGATGATACGAGTATTTCAGAACTTAGGCCCTCATTACGACCCTGGCGGTTGGTGATAAAGTGGCGGTAATACCGCCAACAGGCTGGCGGTAAGTACTGCTAAATTATGACCATTGCTGTTAGATCTCTGAAAGACAGCCAATGTACCACACTGACTGCCAGGGCGGAAACAACAGTCACCACGGCGGTAGCCACCTACAGCCAGGTGGAAGACAAAGTTCTGCCCACCAAATAATGACATTGCAATCTGCCACCTTTTCCGGGGGGGTACCAACGCCATCAAAAGCCTGGCAGAAACACATCACAGAAGGAAAAGGACTCACCTTTGGAGACAAAAGGAAGAACCACGCTACCATGGAACCATGTCGCGTAGGCTCTCATTATTCTAATGAGATTACTGGATTTTGAGCGGCAGAAACGCCCGCGGTGTGGGAGACTAAGGGGGTCATTCTAACCCTGGCGGTCCGCGACCGCCAGGGCTAAAATGACGGAAGCACCACCAACAGGCTGGCGGTGCTTCCCTGCCCATTCCGACCGCGGCTGTAAAGCCGCGGTCGGAAAACCGGGTCCGGCGGTTTTCCGCCGGATTAGCCCCGGCTGGGCTAATCCTCCATGGCGCCGCTGCAAGCAGCGCCGCCATGGGGATTCCGACCCCCTTCCCGCCAGCCTGTTTCTGGCGGTTTTCACCGCCAGAAACAGGATGGCGGGAACGGGTGTCCTGGGGCCCCCTAACAGGGCCCCAGTATGCTTTTCACTGTCTGCTTAGCAGACAGTGAAAAGCGCGATGGGTGCAACTGCACCCGTCGCACACCTGCAACACCGCCGGCTCCATTCGCAGCCGGCTTCTGTGTTGCAGGCCCTTTCCCGCTGGGCCGGCGGGCGCTCCCTTGGCGGGCGCCCGCCGGCCCAGCGGGAAAGTCATAATGGCCCCCGCGGTCTTTTGACCGCGGAGCGGCCAATTGGCGGTTCCCGCTTGGCGGGCTGCAAACCGCCGCCCGCCAAACTTGGAATGAGGACCTAAGTCTAACCCACTACGGGTGACACCTGTCGCTCCAATCCGGGTTTTGCCTTGGCTAACTAGCAGTGCCTCATCTCTACCCAAGGATAGGGATGACTGGGCAGCCGAGCTCATAACATACTTGGCTTCTCAGGGAAGTTGTGGTCACTCAGGTCTCATCCGTTTCTCTCATTTACAATTCAGTCTCATATATAAATGACAAACATAGACAGTATGGGGGTCATTCTGACCTTGGCGGTCTTTTCGCAAGACCGCCGAGTTACCGCCGCGGTGAAGACCGCCGACCGCGGCGGTATGCCGCTGTGCGCATTCCGACCGCTGGGAGCGTTCCGCCGGAAAACCGCCAGCAGCCTCACTGGCGGTCGGCGGGAAAGTGGAGACTGGTCAACCTCCACCGCCACGCCAGCAGAACACCGCCCACAGAATTACGACCCACATTTCTGTGTGGCGGTCTTCTGTTGGCGGTCTTCTGTTGGCGGTCACCTCCCCATGGCTCCTGTCGCCTCCCGGAGGACCAACGCACAAGGTAAGTTGATCGTCCGTGAGGGGAGGGGGTGGGGGGGTGTTGTGTGATGTGTGCGTGCATGGGGGTGTGCATGTGAGTGTGTAGAGGGGGTGTGTGAGTGCGTGCATGCGGGCGGGGAGTGCTGCTGTGCCTATGGGCAATGTGTGTAGTTCGGCGGGTGCGCATGTCGGCATGTATGTGTGCGGGTATGTGTCCCCGTTGTGTATGTGTGTGTGTAGGGGGTGTGTATATGTGCATGTTGGGGGTATGTGCATGTCGGGGTGCGTGTATGTGCATGTCGGGGTGGGGGTGGGGAGGGGGTTCGTACCACCTCTGGGGGGTGGCAGGGGGGTGGAGGGTGTGGGGGGAGGACTCGGGGGGTAGTGGGGGGTGGGGGAAACCCCTATCAGTGCCAGGGAAGGAATTCCCTGGCCCCGATAGTGCCTACCGCCATGGTTCGCATGGCGGTTCCCGACCGCCAGAAACCGCGGCGGTAAGCAGGGTCATGATACCGTTGGCGGTCTTGGGTCGACCGCCGGACCGGAGTGCGCAGACTCCAGCCCGTCGGTCATGACCGCCGTGGCTGTCGGAGTGGGGAAGTGGCGGTCGATCGCGGCGGTGACCGCCGCGGTCAGAATGCCATTTTTTTGACCGCCGGTCTGTTCGCGGTCCAACCGCCGCCTCTCCGCCGACCGCCAAGGTCAGAATGAGGGCCTATATGTTTCAATAATGAGTTTAATAAAATGACTGCATCTTAGACAGCAAAGCGTGAGCTGCAATAACCAGGACTACACAACATGACAGTATTAAAATTGTGACAAGAAGAGTGAAGCATAAAAACAACGCTATCATATTGTCACTATAATCAATGGACTAGCTCCTACCTAGGCTATGATAGAGCACAGCATGTTAAGCTCTAATTCTGCCCTTCAGGTTCACCTGGGAGGACATCAACCCCCATACCTGAGCAAAGGCCTGTGGTCTGCGTTAGCATCTGTAGTGAAGCATTCAGCAATCAGCATACAGTTGTGGTTCCCTGGCTGGAATCTCCCTCTAACCTGTAAGGGATAAGGAGTGTTTTTATAATAACACAGCTGATGTTCTGAGAAGATGTCCCTACATAAGGATGGGTGTTTTCTACAAATGTTGGAGACTAAACCTCTACCACGTTCACCGGCAATGTACCGTGCTGTAACCTTGGAAGAAGCACAGAGTGATCAAGAACGTCTTGTTTGAGAACAGAGTGCTGGCCTAGGCAAAAACAGTTAGATAAACAGGAAATAAAACAAGACCGTAAAAATGGTTATTGTAACAATAATAAGACAAAGCTGAATTAAATATATCTAGGTTAAAGTGCACATCGGCCTAGTGTGTTAAAATAACGTGCATGGAGCTATAACTAAAATGGCTACACAACACCCTCCCCTTGTCGGTTGAAGGTGGTTCAAAGCCTAAAAACATATAAAATTGCTAATAAAAAGCCCAACCTAAGATATATATATATATAAAAGCAATGTCAATGATGACAAGTCGAAGGGGCACATGAGGATGTAAAGGGACAATTTAAAACATGAACATGTGGCATAAAACCGAATTTCAAAAGGCAAAGTCAATTTTGAAAAGTTCCAATTGATCTCGGGAACATAGAGGACAGGAAATCTTCCACTTTGGCCGATGTTAAGGTTGGAAAGTCATTGCCAAGAAGGATCAAGGAGCATTTGTGATCCGTAGCCTCAGCCAAGGCATTCCGTGGTGTGCCCAGTGATGAGTCCTGAGCTACATCCTCCAGGCAGGGCAACTCATAAGTAGGTTCTCGTAGCAAACGTAACCTCAAAGAACAAGTCCAGTAATGAACCCTCAGCCGGAACATCAACAGATCAGCGTCCAATGAAGACAGACTTCCAGTGCGTGCTCGAAAGAAATAAGTCTGAATAAAGACCAGCCACACTCCAATTGCTCCAGGAGTGTTGCTCCAAAATACAGTATCATCCGTTCACGACACAGCTGCGCTGATAGGAGCGCCTTCATTCCTCCTCATTGCGGCGGGACAGCCATTGCGCATAAAAACAAGCAACAGCAAGATGCCAGCTAATAAAGCCAAAGTTATCGGAAATCACCCGAAAATACTAGAGAAGATTGAGTGGAATGCTGATGGTATTAAACTGAATATGGAGGAGAAAGTGTGAATGAAACCAGAACCAACAGCTTTAAAAAATGTGCGATTTCAGTTGTACTGGAAGCATTAAATATTCGTCCCACGAGTTCACCAAAGTGTCTCAGAAAGCTTGTATTTAAAAGGGACTGTATTTCTGCTGATGACCTTGCCACCTGAAGTGCGTAGGTCTCGTGTGCAGATGTAAAGGCCACATGCTTTTGAAACAATAAAGCCTTAAGTCTGCTCAACTTGTCAAAATTCACATTTGAAGTAGCAATGTGAGGCCAAATGTCAGCTATGTCTTTAATTTTAGTGAGGGGAGAAAGTACGTTCCCGTAGCATGTAACAACCTTAGAGACCGAACCATGTAAACTATTCCGGCTCGCATACCACAACAGTCTTCACTATTGAGGAGGACATAGCTGCTGTTTGAAAGCAGCTGGAACGTAGGTCTAATCAAGGGGACTTGAACTCCCTTCAGATAACAAGTTAAGTTCGCTGGTGAAGCGTTACACGCCCCATGCAAGGACAACTGTTAACAAACCATCGAATGGCTGACTGAAATCTTGCATTCACTACTGCTAAGAAAGACTTCTTTCATGCCACTGAAACATTTGTACGAGAAGGGAAGCTTCCACACCTCATGAATGGAACTATCTCCCAGCCTTTCATATCTGCCTACCCGAATGTGTTTTAAACAGGAGGTGAATTGAAGTGTAGAAATAGGCAGATTGATGACCCCGTGTATTAGCCACTCAGCAGATGGTATTTCAGCCACAGTGAAAGGCAACTTTTCTAATTTCTCAATATTATATACTTCATGTAAGAAAGGCTTCCTACAGTGTTTGCTGGGGCCTAACAGGAAGTCCTGTAAGTCAGTGTTATTAGATAGGAGACTGAGGTGTTCTCTAACCGCAGCTGTGAGGAAGTTCTTAACCATTGTTGGCATAATTTCCCTACACTGTATGTCGTAACTATACCCGAATGATCGGATGATATATAGCGAGGGTCCGGCCTACTAGTCCTAAAACCCCCCGAGGAGTTGATAAAACGTTGATTACACCCATTGGTATCTATTGGCCACAATAACCACCCACCAGGACGTGTCAGTGAAACATTAAATGTACCATTCTGGACCCATTCGTTGAGCTGATCTTCAGTTGCATTTGTATATTTTTGCCATTTATAAAACTTTGCAGGGTCAAGTATACTGGGCATGTTTAAATCCTTAATTTTAGCTAAGCCTAAACAACTTGTTTGTTGTACTGTTTCATTTAAGAATATCATTTGAACAGGTATGAGGCATGCTCTATGTAAAGCTATATAAAGCTTCCTTTCCCCTAATTTGCCAATGTTTAGTTCCCCTTACACTTTTCAGATCAATCGATTTCAGCCAATATTCATAGCCTTCTATAGACAACTGGGAAACAAAGGATTCCGAATATCTAAATTTAGTATTTGTCAATAGCATATGTACATCTTTAGTAAGTGGTACTTTAAAATAATATGACTCAGCATTTTATGCATTGTGCCCAGAAAAATATGTAAACTTTTCAGGATATCTTTTGGAACTCCCTTGTGGTGGAGTCGGACAATGTTCCCATTGTGTATAATTAAAAACAGTTTTAAGCTGCTCGCTCTATGTATGAAATGGTGCCCATAATAATTATAGCAAAACATATCACCATAATTTTCTTTAGATTGATAAGCATCTTCCTTTTCAAATACAGTATAATACTGCAATTCAGTCATCATAGAATCAACTGTTTTCATATCCCAATCATCAGAAACAATGCCTGGTATTATTATATCATTAATTGATAATTTGAATACATATGGTATTTGAATAACTTCTGTGGGACCATATATGTCAAATATTACTTTGTCCCAAACAATCCCATCAGAAATTGGTACTGCGGAAATGTTCACAAATGATAAGTCTCTTCGGACCTTGTGTGATGAAAAATGTGGCTTTAAGACCTCCTCCACCAATTCAACAGTTGATTTTTCAGGGAGAAAATGACCATGTATTAACAAGAAGGAAGTGATAACAAAACCAATCCAAAGTAGGAAAGCTAGGAGAGTCAAAGAAAGACATAGATAGTTCCATGGAAAAATAAAATATGTTTTTTTAAGCCAGTTCGTTAGCTTACATGTTTTTGACAATTCAGGTGTCGAAGAGGAGAATGAGTCTGAGGCGTCATCATTGAAGTCGGCAAAATATCCAGAAGCAGTTCTTGCAAAAGCTGGAGCCGTGGTCATTGCTGGAGTTGGTGTCTCCTGTGACAGTACACAATAAATAGCACCATCCATTTGTGTTGAAGTTGAGTCAAATCGGTCAATTATTTCTGTATTGTTCGATGTTAGTGAAACCAATGCAAGATCATCTCCACCCTCCCCTAGCTCGGAGAGGTGTCAGTGTTGCTGTTAACAACTTGTAGAGGGACTTCTTGACCAGTAGTGAGAGGGATTAGTGAACTACTGGATGTTCCTCTTGGTCTGCTGTGCAGGATTGGCCACATGGTGTAGTTGGCACTGTCGATGGAGACAAAACGATTTTCTTTGGCACCTGCCACCGGTGGTAGAATTACAGTTCTGGTACAGTGTATCCCCAATACTGGGACTGGTGCTCAATAGGAAGGGCCAAATTCCTTTTTTGCAGCAACTTTTTCATGTACAAGATCCCCAACACTGAATCCATCCAGTAGGTGTTACAGGCACATCCTTGATTCCTGTGGAGGCAGCACTGATAGAAGAATTATCGTCACAGAACTGTTGCAATTCCTGTAAGACAGTTACACATTCATTTATGTCAAAAGGTGTTTCTGCTGCCTCCACGCCAGGATCATCAATATCTGGAACATACATTCAAGTTCTGAACAGGCACTCATATGAAGTATGACCCCCCCCCAGGGATCTTCTAGGCAGATTATTAAGTGCTCTCTGGAGTCTATATAGGTGATTAAGCCAACTACGACCCGTACCTAAGTCTCTGGCTGTAAAGGATTGCTTTAAATTACGGTTTAATCGCTCCACAACATTATTTCCCTCTGGATGAAATGGAGACAAGTATTGGAGTTGGACCCCCAATGAAGCCATGGTGTCCCTGAATGCCCTTGAGGCGAAAGCAGGGCCCTGGTCCCAATAGAAAGCCACATCCGCATATATACCAATAAAGACTTGCAAATATTTAATAACAGTCCGAGCATGAGCCGAGCATTGTGGCCACACCCATACATATCTGGAGCATGAATCAACAGCTACTATGCACTATCTGGTGTTAGGGGACCGCAATGGTCCAAGTACACACATTGTAATGGGTTTTTTTAAATCAAGAGGGGTGTCTGCGGCAGGCGTTTTGTAGTGGAAACTTTTATTTGTTGGCAGATGTCACAGCAAAGGACATACTGCTTGGTCTCTTTGTAGAAGCCTAGCCACCAATAACGGGCTTGCAAGATCGATATTGTAGCCGCCACACCAGCACGGGCAGATGCCACCCCCTCATGCGCTGCTTTAATCAATTGTGATCTTATATCTCTTTTGGGAATGTCTCGTACCCCTATGCCTGGTATCTTAACCTCAGCATTCAGCATATCTCCCATTCAGTAGGAATATTGTCAGGAAATCCTTTTGGATAGGGCGTACCATCAGCCATAGCTGTTACGGCAGTCCATATTTATGCGTCCGGTTTTGAACTCAAATGAGTCACTGCAGCTGCAGCAGCCACCGCCACTGCTGACTTTGCGGATGCATCAGCCAATGTATTTCCAGTAACGTTTATCACAGCGCGCTGGTGTCCAAGTGTATGTACAACATGGACATTTGGTAGCGTCTCTTTCAGATCTGCTACCTTCCCCCACAGGAGTCTGTGTTTAATGGTGTTGCTTTTATAATCTCTGAACCCATTCTGGCGCCAGTAATGCAGATATTCATTGTAGGGCTGGACACAATAATATGAATCACAAACAATCAGCGTAGGCTGTGCAGGATCCGTATGTTCCAGTGCCATCAACAGCGCTTTTAGCTCTGCCAATTGTGCTGTGCAATCCCCTAGGGTTTGCGTAAATGTATTTAGGGGACAAAATGTATTGTCCTCCATGTAGCCACTTACGACAGCGCAAGCAGCAGAATATTGGTGTTTTGTGCCAATTGCAGGTGGTGCTGAGCCATCGGTGTACATGACTCTATGATATTGTTCAATAGGCAATGTATTTGCTGGAATTGGGTATTCTAGTTCATACTGCAAAAATTCTTGAGTTTGTAATTTTGGGTCAAAAATGTAGTCTACATCAGTGGCTGTCAAAGACGTGGCCCATTGTATCCATCTTGGATGTAATGCTTTTGCATTTGGAACGCTGGCGTTTGTAACAGCCTCCAGGGCTGGGATTGGATAAACGACAATAATGCGTTTTCCTTGGGCTAGAGGTCGTTCTTCAATGACAGCCATCTGTACAGCAGTGAGGATTTTCTCAGTGGGAGCAAAGCATTGTTCTGCCGCTGAATATAAGTGTGATTTGTATGTGATCCCGACTGTGTCACCTTCATTAAATGTCACATAGGTGAAACCGATGGCACCAGCTATTACTCTGATGACCAAATGTGTTTTTTGTTCCTTGTGTGCAAATGTTGTGCTGCAAGCATGTCTGTCTGCAGTTCTCTGAGAATGCGTGTGTGTTCAATTGTCCAGAATTTGCTTGAAAAATCAGCACGTATCAGCTCATATAACAGTTTTATGCGTGTGGCATAATCTGGAATGTAAGTTCTGCCAATAGAGATTGGAGTTTTTAATCATATATGGGGGTTGTAACTGTGCGCATTTTTCTAAGAATTGTGGCGCTAGGCTCTTTCCTTCACTCCTTCACTTGACAGCTCATATCCCTGAAACAGGACGCTGAGGAAGGCGATTTTTGTTTTTTTGATATTGAATTTGTAGCCAGATCCAGCAAATCCTACAACGATGCTGGCTACCCGTCTTAAATGTTGTAGCAATTCATCATCCGTAAGATAGATATCATCTACATAGGACAATACTTCAGGATCAATCTAATGCAAAATTGCTGTCACACGAGCTGCGAACAGTCCTGGGCTGTTCTTATGCCCTTGAGGTAAACAACAGAATTTGTTCCGGGAGCTTAGTTCACTGACACTTGTTAAGTCTCTACTCTCAGGCGCTATATTCTGGCAGAAGAAACCATTGGAAATGTCCACTGTTGTTTTGTCTTTTTTATGCACTATATTGTTCGTTAGTGCTGTTCTATGTGAGTTTTGTATAGCATAAGTGCATGTATGACTGTTTAAGTGTCTGTAGTCTAAGACTATTCTACATGAAAGGTCTGGTTTAGCTACTGGGACCAATGGATTATTCATTGGGGAGACACAAGGGTTCAATTATTCCTTGGTACTCTTTTGCCTCATGTTTTATTGGATACTGAGGTTGGGGTTGAGGTTCATTTTTTATTGGAATTACATGGTGGGGGATTCTTTATCCCATCCTACGTGATTTCGGTATAACGCAGGTGCCTGTGTCATAGCCCAATCAATGGCATAGTATTCAGTGAGTTCCTCTGGAACAAAGGGCGAGAAGGAAGGCTTAATGACGTCTTCTCCATATGGGCAGGTACGGACAAATTCAGGTGGCCAATCTTGTTCAGCCAACAAAACATCATATATGTTTACTATGCGATCCCAGAAGACTGCGTCTATTATGCGCTCAATGTCTCCTTCTAACTGTAGCGTTATTTTATACACCCTATCAGGCGTGGAAACACGCATGTCCGCAGTTTCTACTTGTATAAAGTCATCAGTTGCTTTCACCTCCAGATGCTCTAGAACAATCTGGCAAAATATTGAAACCTCTACAGCGCTGTCTAGCAGTACTAGTGCCCACTTCTTGTTCTTTAAGAGGACCTTCTTCCTGAGTGGCATGTCGGACTGTGACTGCTGCCACTTTTTTCTTTTTGAATTGCGTTTTTTGTTGGGCAGATTTCACTTCCTTTTTAACAGAAACCTCCAATGAGCGTTGTGATTCCTGCTGCGCTCAAAATACACACACATTTACAAAACACATCCACATTGGACAATTCAAAATATACACACCTGATACACATACACACACCACTCCCACACATCCAATACAATATAAAACACACACCCACATCACCCACAAACCCCTACGACCACAATTGCGACTGAAGGCCAGAGAGAGACACCACCAGAACAACACTAGCATCCACAGGCTCTCAACACTATCACTCACATAACAACCACGCACCTCACACAACACACCTCTAAATATCACCTCACACATCACAACACACACCACCCCACACATCACCCACACCACCCCATGGCCCCGCCAAGACACCCCAGGTTCTCTGAGGAGAAGCTCAGGGTCATGTGGGAGGAAATCATCCGGGTAGAGCCACAGCTATTCGGATCATAGGTACAGCACACCTCCATAGCTAGGAAGATGGAGCTGTGGCGCAGAATCGTGGACAGGGTCAACGCAGTGGGACAGCACCCAAGAACACGGGATGACATCAGGAAGAGGTGGAACGACCTACGGGGGAAGGTGCGTTCCGTGGTCTCAAGACACCACATCGCGGTACAGAGGACTGGTGACGGGCCCCCACCTCCTCCCCCACAAATAACAACATGGGAGGAGCAAGTCTTGGCTATACTGCATCCGGAGGGCCTCGCAGGAGTAGCTGGAGGAATGGACTCTGGTAAGTCACTCTTCACTACTTTCACCCCCCCTACCTGCATGCCATCACATACCCCCACCCTCACCCCCATCACTCCAACTCCTCACACATGTCCAATATCACAAACCACACATCCCAGACCCAAGCCCTGCATGCAGCACCAAAGCATAGACACCCATCACCTAAAGCATGGCCAGTGCACATACCCATACACCCCCCTAAACCATCATCACACAAGGTCCTACACAGGAATGCAAGCACTGAGGTACAGTGTCACCCACCCATTGCACACCATGGCACACACAGATGCAATAACCATGCCTTTACACCCCTGCAGGACCCCTACCCAATGTCACCGGACAGGAGGTTCCAGACATATCCACTCCACCCACAGAAGAGGCCCACAGTGATGACAGCAGCTCTGTCCAACTGGATCTAGATGACCAGCCCGGCCCATCTGGGACCTCGGGACAGTCGGTTCCCCTCACACTGGCACAAGCCACCACAGAACTTCCCCCTATGGAAACACCAGCACAGCACGCACCCAGCGGGCCCATACCTCTGTCCCCAGGACACGTCAAGCAGCAGTGTGTCCACCACTACAGGGAACCCAGGCTGACCCACCACCCCAACAACAACAGGGACCTGGGGGACAGTGGCAGTGGGCACACGGTTCAGGGGACAGAGGCACAGGAACACAGGGGAACTTGGAGGGCTGCTGTGCGACAGGGGGAGGACAGGCCCAGGGAACCCACTCTCCACGAGGCCCTCTCCAACATCATGGGAGCGTACCATCATTCCCAGGAGACAACGGTACTGGCCAAGTTTCAGGAGACCCAGCGGCTGCAAGAGGAACAGTATTTGGGGTTCAGGGAGGAACTCAAATCAATCAATTCCACCCTGGGCTCCATTGTAGGGATGCTGAAGGAACTCGTAACCACCAGGAGGGAAACTGTGGCGCAACAAGGGGCCCCTGACACTAGCCTGGACAATGAACTGCCCACCACCTCCTCCGGCGCTAGTGGACAGGAGGCACCGCCACAGGACCACCACACCAGCACCCCACCCCCTGCAGAGGTAGAACCACCCTGCAAACGGTCCCTGAGATCAAGGACAAAGACAGAGAATGATGCCAGGACCCCCGCCAAGAAATGAGACCGCCCTGATTGTCATCCATTTGTCCCACCTAGTCACCCTGTCCATCCTTAAACTGCCCTTGCTCCACTTCCTATGCCCCTTTGGACAATGCACCTGTGAGACTAATGGACTGGACTCTGCCATGGACATTCCTCCACCATCACCCCTCACCATTTTACAAACCCCTCCAATATTGAGCAATTAAATAAACACCCTTAAAGCACAAAACAATCTGGAGTCTGTCTGTGATGTCGAAATGGTGTATTAGCAATTACAGTGGCAAAATGCTATTTCAAATGTAATGTCAACATACCTATGTCACACAGCTGTAGTCCATGAGGAAACAAAGCAGATGTCACACAGTGGGACCCACATCTGTGAAATCGTAAGGGAAAGTGACAACTCAGTTACCATACACTGGGTGAAAAGGACAGACAGTAAAGAGGTAGTAGATTTAAATTAGATGTAGCAGGCAATGTTGTCTTCTGACCTGTGTCTCACTGGAAGTACTGCAGGATCACCGTGTTCCTGTTGTCGATGTCCTCTTCTTCTGCTTCCTCATCTTCACTGTCCACAGAATCCACAGCTACCACAACACCTCCATCTAGACCACCCTCATGCAGAAAAGGCACCTGCCGTCGCAAAGCCAAGATGTGAAGCATACAGCAGGCCACGATGATCTGGCATACCTTCTTTGGTGAGTAGAATAGGGAACCACCTGTCATATGGAGGCACCGGAACCTGGCCTTCAGGAGGCTGAAGGTCCGCTCTATAATACTCCTAATTCGCCCATGGGCCTCATTGTAGCGTTCCTCTGCCCTTGTCCTGGGATCCCTCACTGGGGTCAGTAGCCATGACAGGTTGGGGTAACCAGAGTCACCTGCAAATGGCGAGGGACAACTGTTAGACACACACTAACTCATAGGGACATCCACAGACCCAGACAACTATTCCCACTGTATTGGGTCCATACTCTCAACTAATAGCAACACCCGGTGCCTCTGGAGTTGCCCCATCACATAAGTGGATGCTGGTATTCCGCAGGATGTAAGCGTCGTGCACTGAGCCAGTGAATTTTGCATAAACATGGGAGATGTACTGATCTGCCAAACACACCATCTGCACATTCATGGAATGGTAACTCTTCCGGTTTCTGTACACCTGTTCACTCCTGCGGGGGGGACCAAGGGCACATGTGTCCCATCAATGGCATCTATGATGTTGGGGATATGTCCCAGGGCATAGAAATCACCTTTCACTGTAGGCAAATCCTCCACCTGAGGGAAAACGATGTAGCTCCGCATGTGTTTCAGCAGGGCAGACAACACTCTGGACAACACGTTGGAAAAAATAGGCTGGGACATTCCTGATGCTATGGCCACTGTTGTTTGAAAAGACCCACTTGCTAGGAAATGGAGCACTGACAGCACCTGCACTTGAGGGGGGATTCCTGTAGGATGGCAGATAGCTGACATCAGGTCTGGTTCCAACTGGGCACACAGTTCATGGATTGTGGCACGATAAAGCCTGTAGGTGATGATCACATGTCGCTCCTCCATTGTCGACAGGTCCAACAGCGGTCTGTACACCGGAGGATGCCGCCATCTCCTCACATGCCCCAGCGGACGGTGCCTATGGAGGAGACCAGCGAGCAGAGAGTCAACCAACTCTGAGGTACAAAAAACACAGCTTACTCTGAAAATATTAATAAATCAAAATTTGACTGTATGAGTGTTTAGGCAAGGCCTAGGTATGTGTGACGCAGTCAAAAATAATGCCATGTGGCCCCCTGAAATGGCGGCTGCCTGACCTGTAAGGTGGGACAAGGGGGTATGAGGTAACTGCGCTGACATTGTACACCGTCGCGGTAGGCGGTCAAAGACCGCAGCGCAATTCTGCATTGGTTAACATTGGATCCTATGGGTCCCAGGAGCCAATGACGATGTACGCCGGCGGTGACGGTATGCACCGCCGCGGACGTGACCGCCATTTTCTCTCTGTTCAATCACTCGATACCTGATCTTCGACAGGAGAGGACCTACACTGCAAGTGCTGCTGTGACCTCAGTCTGGAAGAGACAATGGCTCGTGTGTCTGGGGAAAGGGCCCCTGCCTTCAGCACAGAGGAGTTGGAGAAACACGTGGATGGGGTCCTCCTCCAGTACACTCTACTCTACGGTCCTCCAGACAAACAGGTAAGTACACTGTGAGCATGCTGTTTGGGCAATGCCTGTGTGGAGTGGGGTGGATGAAAGATACGGAGGTGAGAATGAGGCGTGCATGAAACGACAGTGAGTGCATGTGCGTCATGGCAAGGGTAGGGATGTGGGCCAATGACTGTGACGGTGCAGTTGGTAATTACTTCTCTTTTTCCCCTGTACAATTCCTGTAGGTCAGCGCCCACCAGAAGAAGAACATTTGGCGTGCCACCGCCAAGGAAGTCCGGACCCTGGGGGTTTACCACAGACGGAGCACCCACTGCCAGAAAAGATGGGAGGACATTCGCCGCTGGAGCAAGAAGACGGCGGAGGCCCAGCTGGGGATGGCCTCCCAACGTGGGAGGGGTGCCCGTCGCACCATGACCCCCCTGATGTTCAGGATCCTGGCGGTGGTGTACCCGGAGTTGGATGGGCACTTGAGGGCATCACAGCAGCAACAAGGGGGTGAGTACACTCTCATTCTGCTGATTCAGCGCTCATTGTAGGTGTTTGGGTGGGGGAGGTGGGCTGTGGGTTCCTCTAAGGCCAGGGCGAGTTTAGTAGGCAAGGTCCTTTCTTCATGCAGGCCCTCTGGCACCCCACCCCACCTGTGTACAGTGCCAACTACACCCAGTCTTGCCCCTGTGTCATCCATGTGTGCAGAAATCGGCCATTGCCTTGTAAGCCATGTCCCAGGGATTGAATAGTGGACTCCAAGTGCGCGGCGTAGTGCAGGGGGCTTCTGTGTCTGTCGTGTCCGCCAACGGTAGCGGTATTGCATGCACTGAACATGTCTTTCTTCCGTCTTCCCCCCACTTTTTGTGGTCTCCCTGTCCTTGTGTGCATTAGCATCATCAGGCGGAGGAGCAGTGGCACCGGAGCAGGAGGGAACTGCATCCCACATGGCCCTGGAGGGCGACACTACGGAGTCTGAAGTCACCAGTGGGACGGAGGGCGAGGGGGGCTCCACGGCGGGGACATGAGCTGACACCAGCGATACGGACTCCTCCTCTGATGGGAGCTCCCTTCGGTAGCGGCCCCATCTGTTCCCCCGCATCTACAGGTGAAGCTGCCACCCCCCCTACCAGCACCACCCTCCCAGCAGCCCCTCAGTGTTTGACCCCGTGCCCCCTCACCCATGAGGGTGGGAATCACCTTCGCCCCAGGCACCTCAAGCCCTGCCCCAGTCACCCCTGCTGCCCTCAGTGAGGAGGCCATTGACCTCCTCAGGTCCCTCACTGTTGGGCAGTCTACCATTTTGAATGCCATCCAGGGTGTAGAGAGGCAGTTGCAACAAACCAATGCATACCTGGAGGGCATTCATTCTGGTCAGGCAGCCCTTCAGCGAGCTTTTCAGACTCTGGCCTCAGCACTGATGGCAGCCATTGTCCCAGTCTCTAGCCTCCCCCCTCCAACTTCCTCCACCCAGACTCACACCCCTGTACCTCAGCCTATCCCAAGCACACCATCAGACCAGCATGCACACACCTCAACACACAAGGGAAGCTCTGGCAAACATAAGCACCACACATCCCACAGGCACTCACGCAAGCATCAGACACATGCAGACACACCAACATCCACTGCCTCCACTGTGTCCCCTTCCTCCTCGTCTCCCTCCTACCTCCCTGTCTCGTCTCCACTCACACCTGCATGCACTACATCCTCAGCCACTACGTCCATCACCAGCACACCCACCACCACACTCCGCTCACGTGCAGTCACCACCCCCACTACCATTCACACATCCCCTGTGTCCTCTCCCAGTGTGTCTGTGAGCCCACCTCCCAAGGTACACAAACGCAGCCACACACCCACCCAACAGCCATTCACCTCACGACAGCCTCCAGCCCATGCACCTTCACCCATAGTCACCAAACGTACACCTCCTACAACCACAACCTCTTCCTCCACTCTCAAACCCCCTCCAGCTACCCATCCCAGTGTTCCTAAGAAACTTTTCCTGGCCAGCCTTGACCTCTTTCCATCACCTCCCCCACCCCTTCAGTCTCCTAGGGCCCGACTCTCCAGGTCCCAACCTAGCACCTCAGCCACAACATCGGTGGGACCAGTGGTGCCAGTAGTCACCGGATTATGGAGTGCACCAGGCAGCAGGGCAGCCAGTGTGGCAAGGAGCCACAGCACGGACAGTCCCCCACCTGTCAAGCATAAAAAGTTGTCCAGTGCCCGGCGGGAGAGGGGAAAGAAATCAGCTACCAAAGCCGCTCCCAGGGGTACAGTTGGGAGTGTGAGGACAGCTGCAACACCATACAAGGTGGGGAAGGGGCACATTAAAACCGGCAAGTCTGCCCCACTGCCCAGGAGAAGACCGCCAGCAGCCCCGCTGCCCAAGACAGGACTGCCAGCTGCAGCCCTGCTGCCCAGGAGAAGTCCGCCAGCAGCAGCCCCGCTGCCCAGGAGAAGACCGCCAGCGGCCCCGCTGCCCAAGACAGGACCACCAGCAGCAGCCCCGCTGCCCAGGAGAAGACCGCCAGCAGCCCCGCTGCCCAAGACAGGACCGCCAGCAGCAGCCCCACTGCCCAGGAGAAGACCGCCAGCAGCAGCCCCACTGCCCAGGACACCGCTGCTAGCAGCACCGCAGGCCAGGACAAGACCGCCACCAGCTGAGCCGCTGCCCAGGACACCGCCGCCAGCAGCACCGCAGGCCAGAGAACGCCAATGATTCCGACGCTTCTGAGGCCGCCACGGGCAGGATGAAGCACTCAGGGCACAAAGCCCCCTCCAGAACCAGTGGAGAGTTACATCCACTACCTCAGTCCTTGGCAGGATGAAGCACTCTGGGCACAAAGCCCCCTCCAGAACCAGTGGAGACTGTTATCCACTTGAGAGACTATGGCTTTGCACTCCCCAGGATTGAACAGTGGGCAACCCACCTACTGTAGAGACTTGAGAGACTGTGGCTTTGCACTCCCCAGGACTGAACAGTGGGCCAACCACCCACTGTAGAGACTTGAGAGTCTGTGGCTTTGCACTCCCCAGGATTGAACAGTGGGCAACCCACCCACTGTAGAGATTTGAGAGACTGTGCCTTTGCACTCCCCAGGATTGAACAGTGGGCATGGAGCCCCCTCGTGGATCTGGTGTTGTGTACTCAACCGGCTGAGGTGCCCCCCTTGCCTTCCCCCTGAGGTGCCTGTTTCATTTCTATCTGATGCCCCTGCAGTGTTCTCTCCTTCTTGTTCGGTTATTGAGTGTGGGTCTCGCCCATGCCTTTTGGTCCCAGTGATCCACGGACTATGATGGTGGAATCCCTTGGACTTGTGTTTTGGTGTATATAATTGTATGTAGTATAAATGTATATATTTGTAAATATTTTTGATTTATGTAATTGAATATATATCACAATTATTCGACTCATTTCCTTTTGTCCTTGCATTCTTCCAGTGGGTTTTGGGGGGGTGTAACTGTATTGTATCAATATGTATTAGTGTGTGTATTGTAGTGGGTGAGGGTGGGGGTGGAGGTGTTGCGTGTTGCGTGTGTGTGTCACTGTTTTTTCTCCCCCCCCTCCCCTGTGTCGTAGGTGCAGTACTCACCGTGGTCGTCGCTGCCGGCGTTCGTGCTCCTGGTAGAGGAGCAGGAAGATAAAGGCTGGGAGTATCTGAAGTTCCGGTTCCATGGCGTCCTGGTTCCTCGTGAGGTGTGTAGAGGTGAGCGTTTTCCCTTCAAAGTCCTGTTTCTGCCGTGTTTTTGTTCGCTGTGAATCCGCCCCGGAAAAGGTGTCGGATTGGTGGGTTGTAATAGTGTGGGCGGTACATTTTCCTCCGCCTGTCTGTTGGCGGTTACCGCCGCGGTGTTTGTTTGTACCGCCGTGGCGGTCGGAGTGTTAAAGTGGCTGTCTATGTTGGCAGTTTCCGCCACAGTCGTGATTCCATTTTTTTTACCGCTGGCCTGTTGGCGGATTTACCACCGCTTTAACACCGACCGCCAGGGTTGTAATGACCACCTATATCTATTCAGTGGGGTCTCCCTTCGTGGAGATTCTCCCGTCTCTTTTTTAGGAGTTTGTTGTTTTTTATCCAAGTGTTACTTATTACCTTCAGGTGCTTGCTTGGGAAAATATTTATTAGATTTGCCCTGAAATTGTGGTTTCGATGGTCTGGCTCCTAAACTGTCTCGACCAATGCTAGAATAGGTCTCTGCAATTATCTTAGGCAGCTCACATTCCTGCTCCTGTTGCGGAACGTCATGGAGCCGCATGCGCCCTGCCAGTGAGACCGCTTCCCCTTTAAGGTTACTTAAAATGAATGAGGATACTGTGGCAAAATTGCCCATCAATTTCATCCCCAAATCTAGGACCGGGGCAGCCTGTATTTATCTTGACTTTGCTTCAAAACCTCCGGTAAATTGGCAAGTGTCGGTGTAACGTGTGCGGTTGTATTGAGCGCAGCAAATAATGTGCCCCAGGTATTAAAGTTATCCACTGTAGGGACCATCCCAAATGGCAAGCACATCATTAATATTCTATGTTTATCCTGAGGTCCCGTATGGGGAAATACTGCCTCCAGGGCATTTATTTTTTGTGCTAACCAAAACGGAGTTTCCTCTCGTTTGGCGGGTACTTTACCCATGATTGAATGTACAGTTGCAGGGTTTATACCTGGCATTACTGCATGTGGATGTCCTGGAGCAGCACGTGCTGGGTTTGTATTTAATGTCTGCATTCTGAATTGTACTAATCATCTATATATCGCTGTTAATTCTGTATTTATGTGACAAACCTCAGCTACCGCTAAATTTGCAACTGCAGGATGTGGTGAATAGGTGGCCAATAAAGGCCAGGTGGACCATCCTTACTTAGAGGACCTAACCTTACTGGTGAAATTGTGTGGGGTAGGGCGCCATCAAGCCAATTATTTTGTTCTTGATTTTGGTATTTCTAAATATGCGTATGCTCTGTATTGTCCAGGTGCATTTGCATGTGTATAATGATGAAATGTATTTGTGTTCCCATCAACTGCTGGAAATGTGACCCAAGAATAAAAGAGTTCTGTTCTGTAAGCTGCATGGGCACCCACCACGAAGGTGACTGGACCCCCCGGGGTGTTCGGCCATTTGCTAATAAATGTGCAGTCAGAGGTTGTCTCATATTAACTGCTATTTGTATCTGCTGTGGATTCGCCATCATAGTCAGACTATGGCGGTCATGATGAACACAGCGGTGTGGGCACTTGGCATGAGCAGTGCAGGGGCTCCTGTGCAGTGCCCAATCATGCAGGTCACTGCCCGATTTACGGGCAGTGATTTGCGCAACGGGTGCAGCTGCACCTGCCGCACAGAGGCATTGGCGGCGGCTCCATGAGAGCCGCCGTCAATGTCCCAGCCAGGCATTCCTCTGGGCCGGTGGGCAGAAACAACGTTTCTGCCCACCGGCCCAAAAGGAATGTTCATAGTACGGCCGGTGGGGTTCCGGGCGCACTGGCGGTCACGGAGAAGATTGCCAGCATGAACACGGCAGTTTTCACCACTGTGTTCATAATGAGGGCTTATATGTTCAGAGAAGGCACACCAAATGGGGTTTTCCCTTTTAAAGTTCAAGCTTGAACAACCTCCAGCCTCAGATAGGATAGCCTATGTAGCTGGGGTGGAAATCCTCAGTACCACGGACGTCTCCGTATACGGCATTGAGGCGTCATTGTATATAATGAGACAGAGATACTCTGGAGGACCCAAAAATTAGAGCCTGACCAAACATTGGCGGCGCCATTATTCTAATGAGACTACTGGATTCTGAGTGGCAGAATCGCCCGCTGGGCAGCTGAGCGCATGACATACTTGGCTTCTCAGGGAAGTCGTGGTCACTCAGGTCTCATCCGTTTCTCTCATTTACAATTCAGTCTCATATATAAATGACAAACAGAGACAGTATATGTTTCAATGATGAGTTAAATAAAATGACTGCATCTTAGATAGCAAAGCGTGAGCTGCAATAACCAGGACAACACAACATGACAGTATTAAAATTGTGATGAATAGAGTGAAGCATAAAAACAACGGTGTCATGTTGTCACCACAATCAATGGACTAGCTCCTACCTAGGCTATGATAGAGCACAGCATGTTGAGCTCTAATTCTGCCCTTGAGGTTCCCCTGGGAAGACATCAACCCCCATACCTGAGCAAAAGCCTGCAGTCTGCGTTAGCATCTGTAGCAAAGCATTCAGCAGAGTGAAGCATAAAAACAACGGTGTCATGTTGTCACCACAATCAATGGACTAGCTCCTACCTAGGCTATGATAGAGCACAGCATGTTGAGCTCTAATTCTGCCCTTGAGGTTCCCCTGGGAAGACATCAACCCCCATACCTGAGCAAAAGCCTGCAGTCTGCGTTAGCATCTGTAGCAAAGCATTCAGCAATCAGCATACAGTTGTGGTTCCCTGGCTGGAATCTCCCTCTAACGTGTAAGGGATAAGGAAGTGTTTTTATAATAACACAGCTGATGTTCTGAGAAAATGTCCCTACGTAAGGATGGGTGTTTTCTACGAATGTTTGAGACTAAACTTCTACCACGTTCACCAGCAATGTACCGTGCTGTAGCCTTGGAAGAGGCACAGAGTGATCAAGAATGTCTTGTTTGAGAACAGAGTGCTGGCCTAGGCAAAAACCGTTAGATAAACAGAAAATAAAACAATACCGAAAAAATGGTTATTCTAACAATAATAGGACAAAGCTGAATAAAAGAAATCTAGGTTAAAGTGCACAGCGGCCTAGTGTGTTAGAATAACATGCATGGATCTATAACTAAAATGGCTACACAACAACCAGAAGTTCAAGTATTCCCAATGATCTTCTACGTTAAGCTCCACCATGAACACCAATGCCGGCGAAGACGACGACGGTAAGTACAGCCGCCTAGCACACAAGTGAGGGTGGGAGGAAAACAAGAGTGACACACACACACACCAAACATACCCCACACACACATGCCACACAACCAGCTGCACAAGAAAACAATTTATCCCCGTAAATTGGCTGAATAATGCAAGGACAACAGGACGAAAAGATCAACACAAAATTAATAATTCGATTTGGCAATGCAACAGATATGTACAAATGTACAAAAAAGGGACACTGCCCAGTCCTCAGTTCAAAGGGGCTACATGGCCACAGGGCAAAGTCAAGGGCCCCACTCGTTCCCTGCACCAATACGGAGTCTACACTGCAGGGGCATCAGTTTGAAAATAGGCAGGCACCTCAGGGGGAAGGGGGCACCTCATCGGAATGCAGAAACAAGACCACTGGTTCTGGAGGGGCAGCATCCCCATTGCTTTGTCCTGGGGAGTGCAAGGCCACAGTCTCTCTAGTGGGTGACTTGCCCACTGGTTCTGGAGGGGGAAGCATGCCCATTGCTTTGTCCTGGAGAGTGCAAGGCCACAGTCTCTGGAATGGGTGACTTGCCCACTGGTTCTGGAGAGGGCAGCATGCCCATTGCTTTGTCCTGGGGAGTGCAAGGCCACAGCGTGAGGAGTGGGTGACTTGCCCACTGGTTCTGGAGGGGGCAGCATGCCCTGTGCTTGGTCCTGGGGAGTGCAAGGCCACAGTCTCTCAAGTGGTTGAATACCCCACTGTTTCTGGAAGGGGACAGGCCGCACAGCAGCCCATGGAGGCTGGATCATATGGCGTCTGCCGGCGGTGACGGCTGTACTGTGGTGGTGGTGGCAGTGGGAGGCTCCTGCTCAGCCCCTCCACATTCCTACCGCTGCACTGTGTCGGTGGTGGTAGTTGAATGCACCTGCTCAGACTCTGCACCCTCTGATGGCTGCACTGTGGTAGTGGTGGTAGTGGGAGGCTCCTGCTCAGCCCCTGCACTGTCCAATGGCTGCAGTGTGGTGGTGGGGGTAGTGGGAGGCACCTGCTCAGACCCTGCACCCTCCGATGGCTGCACTGCTGTGGTGGAGGTAGTGGAAGGCTCCTGCTCAGCCCCTGCACCCTGAAATGGATGCACTATGGTGGTAGTGGGAGGCTCTCCAACTCCCCCAAAGTGAAGGCTGGGGCCCTTTCCCCGGTCACGGGCCATGGTAGGTTCCAGACACAGGTCACAACAGCACTTGCAGTGTAGGTCCTCTCCTATGGAAGGTCAGGGAACAAGTGAGGAATCAGATAGAAAATGGCAGTCACGTCTTTGGTGGTGCATACCATCACCGCCGGCGTAGATCACCATTGGTCATTTTACCCCATAGGGCCCAAAATTACCAACAAGGAATTGCATGGTGGTTCCCGACCGCTTCCTGCCACGGCGCCCAACGTCAGCGGCATTACCTCACTTCCAACTGTCCCTCCACATAGGACAGGTGGATGCCATCTCAGTGGGGGCAGGCGTATGGAATGATGCTGCGTCGCAGGAGAAATAGGCTCATACTGGACAGATCACACTGACACATTACATATTTGCAGATTGCAAACTACTGTTGTGGCTCCATTATTCAGTTTGTGACACCATCCTTACTCTTTTGTCCCTAAGATTCCTACCGCTGCGGATGAATAGGAGATGGAGACATACCCCCGTGTACAGACCCCTGGTGGACTTGGCTACACTGGAGGACAGGTACATAATACTCACCTATAGACTGGACAGGGCTACAATCACAGAGCTGTGTGCCCAATTGGAGCCAGACCTGATATCTGCTATCCGTCGTCCCACTGGGATCCCCACTCTTGTGCTCCATTTCCTGGAAACTGGTTTCTTACAAGTGACAGTGGGCTTGGCAGCAGGAATGTCACAGCCAATGTTCTCAATAGTGCTGACAAGAGTATTGTGTGCCCTGACAAAACACATGTGCAGCTACATTGCGTCCCCCCAGGTTGAGGATTTGGCCAGTGTGAGGGCCAAGTTTTATGCAATGGGACACATCCCCAATGTAATTGGGGCGACTGATGGAACACATATTGCATTTGTCCCCCTCCCCCAGCCAGAATGAACAGGTGTTTAAGAATCGTAAGAGTTTCCACTCTATGAATGTGCAGATGGTGTGCTTGATGGATCAGTACATCTCCCACATCAATCCTAAGTACCCTGGGTCGGTGCATGATGCCTTTGTCCTGAGGAATAGCAGCATCCCAAATATGATGGGCCAACTACAGAGGCACAGGGTGTAGCTAATAGGTCCCACCATGTATATGTTGGTGTATGGGCATGGTATTGGTCATATAGGATAGTGTGTGGCTAAATGTTGTCCCTCAATATTTGCAGGTGACTCTGGTTACCAAAACCTATCAAGGCCGCTGACCCCTGTGAGGAATGCCAGGACAAGGGCAGAAGAACGTTATAATGAGGCACATGGGTGAACCAGAAGGATAATTGAGAGAAACTTTGGCCTCCTGAAGGCCAGGTTCCGGTGCATCCATCTAACAGGTGGATCCCTGTGCTACTCACCCAAGAAGGTCTGCCATATAGTGGTGGCATGCTGCATGTTGCACAACCTGGCCCTCAGACATCATGTCCCTTTTCTGTAGGAGGAGGAGACTGGAGATGCCCCTGTGGCAGCAGTTGACCCTGTGTTCAGTGAGGATGAGGAGGCAGAGGATGAGGATGAGGACAACAGAACAACTGTAATCCATGAGTACTTCCAATGACACACAGGTGAGACAGTGTAACTTTACATTTCAGTGACTTTGGTTGTATTCTGGGTGGCATTGGCATGCTGGTATTTCCCACTTCTATGACCACTTACTGTTGCCTCTGGCTATTCATTTTGCAGATGTTGGTAATTTGACAAATACTCCTGGTGTGATCACGACACCCAGCTACAGGTCATTAATTATATGCTCATTTTATGTACAGTTCTTTTGCACTGGTTGTACCTGTTTCAATCAATACATATTTGAAATACATGACATGCTCGAAATCGATTTTTATCAACAGGTGTTTATTGAAGTGCTAACATATAGGTGGAAAGTGCAATGGGATGGAGTGATGATGGAGGAAAGTCCAGTGAATTGTTCCAGTCTGTTTGTAGCACAGGTGCATTGTCCAAGGGGCTATAGGAAGGGGAGCAATGGCAGTTCAAGGTGTACAGTGTGACTGTGTGGGACACAAGGGGGACAATCAAGAGAGTCTCATTTCCTGGCTGGGGTCTTGGCAAGTGTCTCTGGCTTCTGACTGGATCGCAGAGACTGTTGGCGGGGTGGTTCACCTTCTGCAGGGGGAGGGGTGCTGGTGGCCTGTAGGTCCTGTGGCGGGGCCTCCTGGCCACTAGCGGCAGTGGAAGTGGAAGGCTGCTCAGATGACTGGCTAGTGGCAGGGGCCCGCTGGTGTGACACTGCCTCCCTCATAATGTTTGCCATGTCTGCTAGCATGGAAATCAGGGTGTTGTTGATGGCCTGCAAGTCCTCCCCGATCCCCTGGTACTGTCCCTCATGCAGCCACTTGTTCTCCTACACTTTGTCCAGGATCTGGCCCATCGTGTCCTGGGAATGTTGATAGGCTCCCAGGATCTCACAGAATGCCTTCTGGAGAGTCGGTTCCCTGGGCCTGTTCTCCCCCTGGTACACAGCAGTCCTCCCAGTGTCGCTGGTGGCCTCTGCATCTGTCCCCTAAACTGTGTGCCCACTGCCACTGACCCCAGGTCCCTGATTTTCTTGTGTACGAGGTGTAGTCTGGGGTCCCTGTAAAGGTGGGCACACTGCTGATTGACGTGTCCTGGGGACAGAGGTTTGGGGACCCTGGGTGGGTCCTGCGGTATTGGATACTGATGGGGAGGCTGTGTGGTGGTCTGTGACTGGGCTTTAGTGACCGACTGTCCAGTGGTTCCTGATGGGCCAGGTAGATCGTCCAGATCCTGAAGTCCAGAGTTACTGTCATCACTGTAGGCCTCTTCAGTTGGGGGAATGGATAGTGCTGGCACCTCCTCTCTGGTGACATTGGCTTGGGTGATTAATGTGTATGACATATTCTACATCCCTGGCTTGCCCTCTATGTTTGGGGGTGCCCTGCCAGCTTTTGCTTGAGTATGTTGGTGTATTATGGGATTGTTAGTTTCCCCATGCTGTGCATGCTTTAGTGATGAATGTCCATGCAGGGCTGTGAGGGGTGTCCATGCATTGGTACAGCATGTAGAACGTGGCATTGGGATTAGTGAGATGTGATGGTGGGGTGTATGGAATGGTGTGGAGTGATAGGAGTGAGGGTGAGGGTATGTGTTGGCATGCAGGTATGGAGGGTGATAATTGTTGAAAGTTGACTTTCCAGAGTCCAGTCCTCCTTTGAATCCGGCCAGGCCCTCAGGATGCAGTATTGTCAAGACTTGCTCCTCCCATTCTGTGAGTTGTGGGGGAGGAGGTGGGGGTCCACAGCCAGTCCTCTGGATAGCGAGCTGGTGTTGTGCTGCTATGGAACGTACCTTCCCCCATAGGTCATTCCGCCTCTTCCTGATGTTGTCTCTTGTTCTGGGGTGCTATCCCAGGGTGTTGACCCTGTCCACGATTCTCTGCCATAGTTCCATCTTCCTTGCAATGGATATCTGCTGCACCTGTGCTCCAAATAGCTGTGGCTCTACCCTGACAATTTCCTCCACCATGACCCTTAACGTCTCCTCAGTGAAACTGGGGTTCCTTAGTGGTGCCATGGGTAGTATGTGATGTGTGTTGGTGAGGGTGTGTTGGGTAATGTGTTGGGGTGTGTGAAGTGGGGTGCATAAGGGATGTATGGGTGTATGTGGTGTGTGTATTTAGTTGTGTCAGTGGTCTTGGTGTTAGTTTCGTGTCAATGAATTGTAATTGTAAAGGGTTGTGGGTAATGTGGGTGTTTGTTTTATAGTGGTGTGGGTGTGTGGGTTTTATGTGTATAGGTGTCAGCTGTATGTTGTTTGAATTGTCCAATTTGGTGTTGTTTGGTCTGTGGGTGTCCATTCTGAGCGCGGCGGTGTGTACCGCCAATGGTTTACCGCTGTTGAATGTCTGCCGTGGTGATTCGTGGGCAATAATGTGATGGGCGTTGTTCTGTTGGTGTAAAGGTGTGTTTTGATACCGCCTCTTTATCACTGACCTTTGGTCTGGCGGATTTGTGTCTGTGGCTGAATTCTGTCAGATTGGTGTGTGTGTCATAATATGGTGAACGGATATACGCCGCGGAAAGTTAGCGGCCGTCAGCGTGGCGGTAAGTGGGATTTACCACCAATATCATAATGAGGGCCTTAGTGTTTACAAAGTATTATGAATATTCCCTATGTTTTTTCCATTTGAGAAGTTGTTGATAGATTTGGTGATGTGGTTGAGTGAAAGTTCGTGGTTGAAGTGTTTCTGTAGATATGTATATTATATAAGTACATTAACTGGTGGGTTTCCTACTTTTTTTTTTAAACTGTTTTTCTTGTTCTCCTTATTAAAACTAACTCATTTCATTCAATTTGAAAGGTTTTTTGTTTGACATCTGAATCCTTTACATTACAAAATGATTACAATTGTGATAATAGAAAGCTGGTGTGAGACAAACTAAAGTGTGCCTAATCATGAGAGGTGTTGTAATGAAGGGCAGTGTCATATGAAGGGGGGGGAGAGTGGAAGGATAGTTAATAACTGATTATGAGATATATAGAATTATAGATAACAGTAACAGTGAATTTTGGGGATTTTTTTTTTACCTGGGGACTCCTAGTGACCTGAAATAGACAACAAGACCAAAGCTTGAGTTGCCTATGATGTTACTCAGAATCCTGGGTGAAAAACATTCCCGTAATTCACTTTTTTCCCTTCTATAATTGTATGTTATATTTGGGCCCCAAAATCATCAGCCCCTGCTTTCAACTGCTGTGCAGAGATAGAAGAGTAATGCGGGAGCCATACATAACATGCCCTCTGTTATGTATATCTGTCCCAAAGTTTTTTTTTAAAACGTATCTGCCATCATTGAACAACCCCACTACCATCCCTGCCTTCCTCCTCCTTTGGCAGCTGTGCTTTCTGCTTTCAGTCAAAGGACACACTCAGAGCTGCACTGACAGGCTCTGAGGGAGCCTGGTCCGGAAGGCCATTATGACATCACAACAGTGAGTAACCTGCTTAGTCATCAAGGGCCAGATGTAGGTAGGTTTCATATTGCGACTTGCAATTTGCGAGTCATAGCAACTCGCAAATTGCAACTCGCAATATGAAATGCAGAAAGGTGTCTCAGGCACCTTCTGCGACTCGCTATGGGGTCGCAAAGACCCACCTGATGAATATTTATGAGGTGGGTCGCAGTTTGCGACCCCATAGCGAGTCTAGGCACTCACGGGGATGGTGGCCTGCTGGAGACAGCAGACAGCCATGTCCGTGACTGCTTTAAAATAAAGCAGTTTTTTTTTTTTTTTTTGCAGCCCGTTTTCCTTAAAGGAAAACGAGCTGCAAAAAGAAAAAATACCGAAACCTTTTTGTTTCGGTTTTTTCAGAGTAGGCAGTGGTCCATAGGACCACTGCCTGCTCTGAAAAAATATTTTTGTGGGCATTCACAAAGGGGAAGGGGTCCCATGGGGACCCCTTCCCTTTTGTGAATGAGTTACCATCCACTTCAAGTTGATGGTAACTGTGAGTTGGTTTGCGACCGCTTTCGCGGTCCAAAGCAACTCTGCATCGAGATGCGGTCGCAAATAGGAAGGGAACACCCCTTCCTATTTGCGAGTCGGAATCACATTTTGCGAGTCGGTACCGACTCACAAAATGTGACTCTGCATCGCGGAAGGCCTTTTGCGCCTCGCAAACTGCGTTTTTCGCCGTTTGCGAGGCGCAAAAGGCTTCCTACATCTGGCCCTAAGTGTTGCAATGTCATAGCAGGGGAGTATGAGATTCAGAAACTGAAATAAACAATAGAGCCTCTCTATGCGCCACAAAATCCTAGCTATCACTTTATTCTGAATAGTGGATTTTGCACAAGAGGTCAATGGATCAAAGCGACATAGGAATGAGGGGATGTCATCAATAAGCAATGTGATTAACAACGGTAAACAACATTTTTACAAATCTGAACTTCAAACAATGACCACACCAGTTTATTTAAGAATAATTAAGAATTTATTTCCTTAGATTAACAATGCTAATGTCATGAAAATATCTCTCAGGCACAAGTGATAAGCATATACAATCTATAGTGGTTGATTGGAACGTCTTATATATCTGAGTTTAATCAAAATAATCAAACAAATAATCTCCAAAATAATAACACTGATTAATAATTCCAGAATCGGTAACAATGGTAAAGTATGCATTAGTACAAACAAAGAGTGTCAATATGAACCTTGAGCATTTAAAAATTACCCTCACTAACCAAAAATCAGCATTAACATGTTGGACTTCATGTGAAAATAATTTAGTAAGATAAATTTAGAAAAATCACTCTAACTCGAGTTATTAAAAACATTATTAATATGCAGCAATCAATTATATGTTGCAGCTGGTACCTGCAAAGCAAAAGAGACACATATATCAATGCAATTTCATGCATTACCCATAAAACAACAACATTCAGTCTACTTCAGCAAAAGGACACCATCAAGTAGGTCTTCGGAATGTCGGGCCGAATAACAGTTAAACCCAAACTGCTTGTATGTCTCGAACCATCAGGAACTCGAACTAAAGATCTCTCTAAAGTCTGACAGAATTCTATCCTAGAGTCCTATCACGGAGTCTCCCCCAGAATATCCTACCCAGCTTATTATATTAATCTTCAAAAAGTTTATAATTGGTCAGTACATAGGGTGGTTGCAATTCAATCAATAGTAGCTCTAATTGATAAAATGTAGTCTTGTCACATTAACCAGGACATATTCATAACAGTAACTTTTCCTCTTCCGTCTCGTCTATGGCTCCATTGTTCCATCCCGTCTAAACTTCTCTTTTCAGAAAGAAACTTCTCACAAAGTATCGCCTACTTGCATTCTCGAGGAAGAAACCACGTATTAGTGAAAATTTCAAACAATAGAACATTTAACTTATACAAGAACATGACTTGTAAGACAGAAGGCAGCAACCAACTAGGGTAGCTGTGTACACATCTATTAAGCCATTTAACACACTTTTATATAAGCATTGAACTACAAAAAATAACCACAACGTTTAGTTAGAATTTTGTTCAGCTAACAGAAATGAATTATGGCAACCATCTTCAAAAGTCATCCGTTTTTGTGTGTTAATTCGCTATACAGTTGATAACCTAAAATTAATAATAAAAATAGAAAATTCACACTCTCACAATCTCTCCTCTGATGACTATTTATTTCATCACGTCAATCCACAATAAATGTATTTATTATCATTCAAGAATTCAAAATCTGGTCTCATTTATTTTTGTATTATTTTTCTTTTATTTCCCCCATAAGATTTTGTCATTTGTATATCAAATCTTCTCAGATTCTTTTCTATTTTTCTCCTCTTCAAACATTTCATCATTTTAAATATTCCCCGGATTCAAATTAAACAAAACACAGTTACTGACAGCCATTTTGTTATTGTCAAAATAATACCTTTCCCTACCTTACCAAACCAATTTCCCACAGCTGCAATTCCCTTGCCAGCTTTTTCCCATACTGTAGTTTCCATTAGTTCTTTTAAATCTTCTTTGTTAATTGTTACATTTTAAATCAACTCTCTAACCTTTCCTGAATTATCAGGAATGTATGCACAGCAATGATTCAGGCAAAGTAATTTGCAAACTCCGCCCTCTTTTGCCAAGAGAATATCTAACGCTGGATGGTTCTGAAGTGCCATAGCTCTTGAAGCGGCCAACTCAGTATCCAGAAGAATGATAGCTCCAGAATAACTTGTCAACATGTTATCCACTATTGCATGCAACTTCTGAATTGTGATAGAATTCAGAACTACTCCCACTGAAGGAATTATAGCCCCAAAAATGTCTCCTACACTGCTATAAATTGATTCACGCTTGTGTCTCATTTTAATTTTCATTGTCTCAGGAAATTTACTCAAGTCTTCCAACTGATAGATTTTTGGAAAGACTATTACAAATAACATGTTCCATACCATCCTCTGGGAAGGCGGTAATATGCATTTCTTCCACATATATTGTAAAGATCCTGTCCATTCATCATAAAACCCCATTTACTCCAAAACATAAACACTTGTCTACACTCACTCGTTCCCACAAACACTCTATCATTCTTACTCCGTGGCCTACATATATAAAGTTTTCCAACGTGTTCAGCATCCGGCATTAGTTTTCCCTATTTAATAATATCAGTATGAGCATAATCAATCCGAGGTCTTCTACTAATTATTCCATTATCTATCCTTGCCTTTATTTCTCTCCTTCTATCTTCTGTGTTATCTAAAAAATTCTTTTCCATAGGTGTTAGTAAACATGTAAAATTATTTCTATGACTAAATGCAGTACCAAAAGTTATAGAAGGCTCAAAGAAATCTCTCATGATAACTATGTTGTTAACTTTGGCTATTCTATTCAAATAACCAATGACAGGTACAAATGAAAATCCCATGTCATAATTTGAATAGAAATACTGAATATATTCTTGGTTATAGAAGTACGTTAGTAAAAGACTGCAACTTATAGCATAAGTTATAGGCAAACTATGGTAAGTAGTTCCTTCTTCCACTGAAGTCGGAATCTGTGTATATACATAACAGTCTTTCACGTCCATCACTTCAACATACTCACACAATAAGCGATAGAAAACATTAGAGGAAAGATCTTTCTCTTGATGTAAGTATTTGACATCTATTCTAAATGTGTCTTTAGTTAGTATTGTAGTAGTTGTTTCCAAAGAATTATCAATCTTTGCAGTATGGTTTGCTCCGTTCATCTCATGAACAATCACTTCTACAAACAATAATAAGCATATTAACACACTCACTCCCGCCAAACCAATACCTAAAATTTTGCAACAACTAATTCTACTGTTTTGGTTACGAAGGTTTTGCATGGTCTCCATAGTCTAAAAACATTTTAAGAAAAAACATTTTCAAAAATTTCAAAGATTAAGTAAACAATAAAAAAAAATCAAAAACTCTTCCTATTTTCTTTTTATTTTCAAAATTTCATTCACTCGGACAGTCTCTTTTGTCAATTTTTGGTATAGCAGCTTGTCAAGTGCTGTTATCTATTTGTCAATTACAGTTTTTTAATGTCTCTTTTAAGCACAACTTTCACGTCTTTTCAACTTTGTCCCAAATTATTTTTCATGATCTTCACCTGCCAGAATAAAAAATGTCAGTGTCCCTATCAAAACAATAGCTCAAAAAGTCTTCTAGCCATTCATTTGTAGTTATACATGCCTATTCTGGTCTAGAATATCGCTTGCTTGCAACTCTTTTTCTTTTCGGTCTTTTGTTACTTTTGCCTTTTTCTCCCCTACTATTTTCTTCTTCATTCAACCCTTTTTCCTTCTGAATTGGTGGTACTACATTAATTCTCCCACCTTTTGAATTTCTTTCTGGCCAATTGTCTCCTGTCAATGTCATTTTTGTTAGCTATTTTCTCAATATTGAATCTTCACTTGACTTTGAAAATCTTTCTTCTGAGGTTCCCGCAACTGGTTCAGGATTTGGGTAGGGCTACCATCAATTCCTTTCCCAATGGGGTCAGTCCTTTATTCAGTTTGGTATGTCAAACTACCTGCTACTGAGGATGCCTTCCTCTGAGGAGATCTTCTTTCAGCCAACTCTTTCTGATCACTCTTATTTGAGGACACCCTCCTCTGATCAGAATTTCTCTCAACCGATTTTTCTTTGTTTTCATAAACTGGCTCCTCTTCTACTCCGTCTGTAGATTGCTCAATCTCTTCTGGGCCCTGTTCTTTCTCGTCTGTTATAGGAGTAGGTACATCTCGATCATTGCCACTGTTCTGCTCTTTACTTTCTTGCTCTTTACTCACAATGTTGTCAGCTGTTGGTAACCTCAACAGTTCTTCTTCTCGTTCTGTTGGGTCATTCACCTTTCTTATGTGGCTGGCGTGCACCCAGTTTGGTAAACCTGCACACTTTACAGCTGTCGTTGTTGTGAGTATGAACTGGTAAGCCCCTTCCACCGTGGCTCCAAACAAGACCTGCTCTCATGATTTCGTATAATCACCCACTCACCAGCTCTCAAGTTGTAGCCTTGACCTTGAGTTTGGTGTACGGTTGTTGCTTCCACCTGATGAGAAAAAGATCGAACTACATCAGCCAGGCTTTTGCAATAATCTAGCACCATGTCATCTGTAATATTTACAAGTGCATATGCAGGTATTGATGGCAATCACATTGCTCTCCCCAATAAAATTTATGGTGGAGACAATCCAGTCTTATTGTCAGGAGTGCTCCTCATTGACATTAGTACCAGTGGTAAAGCATCTGGCCACTTTAAGTTTGTTGATGCACACACTTTTGCCAGTCATGACTTTAAAGTTCCATGAATCTGCTCTACAAGTCCTGAGGCTTCTGGGCGATAACTACAATGTAGTTTCTGCTGAATGTTTAATGCTGAAAAAATCAATTTTATCACGTCGTTATTGAAGTGGCTTCCCCTATCTGATTCTAAAGAGACTGGAAAACCAAAATGTGAATTAGCTCTCTTAAAAGTAATTTAGCTACTGTAAGGCTATCATTTCTCCTTGTTGGATATGCCTCAATCCAGTGACTAAAAATACACAGAATCACCAGCACGTATTTCAAACCAGCACACATAGGCATCTAAATAAAAGTCCATTTGCATTCTGCTGAATGGACCTCCCGCCATGTCAATATGTCCTATGTTGACAACTGCTCCTTTGCCTACAATCATTTGTTGGCAAACCACACACCTATGGCAAACCAGTTCAGCAACTAATCTAAATTTTGGAATATATCAGAACTGTTTGAAACACCTGATCATTGCAGCTCTGCCTATATGCGCTTGACCATGATATTATCTAGCCATCTGCGTCAGCAAGCTGTTTGGTAAAACCAGTTCTCTTCTATTGTCACCCAGATGTCATCTTCTCTTTGAATGCAACGATGTTTCAACCAATCCCTACGCTCTTCTTCTCGAACATTGTTCTGTATGGCTTTTAACTCTGCTAATGTCTCAACTATTTGCATTGTGAAATTTGCATACATTTCATCATTTTCAGACATTAATTCCCAATTTCCTTTGAATGAAATTTCATTTAGAGCACAACATTTTGCAACCTGGTCTGCATAATCATTTCCCAAAGTTACATAATCCTGTCCTCTCTGGTGTGCACTGCATTTGACCACAGCAATTTTCTCAGGTTTCTGTACAGCTTGTAGTAAATCATGTATTCTGTCACTATTCCTTACAGGTAACCCTGATGATGTTAGAAAACCCCTCTGTGACCAAATTTGCCCAAAGTTGTGTACAATACCAAATCCATACTGACTATCAGTGAAGATCGTTACTTTCATCTGATCTGATGATTGGCATGCTCTAGTAAGAGCCATCAATTCTACAACCTGAGCAGATATTACTCTTTTAAGCCATGGGGCTTCCTGTATGCCAGTAACTGTGCACACTGCGTTACCAGCTCTTAATGCACCTTTGTTGCCTCTTAGACATGAACCATCAACAAAGATAATTTGATCATTGTCTTCCAAACAAGTATCTTTAATATCATCTCTTGGTTTGGTGCATAATTCTGTCACTTCCAAACAATCGTGTTCAATGTCATCTGTTTTGTTTGGATCATCTCCCTCATTTGGTAACAATGTTGATGGGTGAAGTACTGTGCACCTCTTTATTGTCACATTCGGTGTCCCAAGAATCACTGTTTCATATTGTGTCAATCTTGCATTTGTCAAGTACTGTGTTTTTGATCGTGTCAATAGAATTTTTTATTGAATGAGGTACCATTACTGTCAGAGGATAACCCATTACAATATTTTCACTTTGAGTTATACTCTGCTCAACTGCTGCAACTGCTCGTAAGCACCCTGGTAAGGCTGCGGCAACATTATCCAAAGTATCTGAAAAATAGGCTACTGGACGATTGATACTACCATGTGTCTGTGTCAAGACAGACAAGGAACATCCATAATGCTCATGACAAAACAACTGGAAATTCTTTGTGTAGTCAGACATACCTAAAGCTGGAGCTTGACACAAACTCTCTCTCTCAATTCAGTAAATGTTCTCATGCATTCTTCATCCATCGTTACGGGATCTGAAACATCTTTATGCATTAGCCTTTACAAAGGTTTAGAAATGGCTTAAAAATGTGATTTGGAATCCACTGGCGACAATATCCTACCATTCCTAGAAACGTTCTCAACTCTTTCTATGAACTAGGTATTTTCATTTGCATTATTGCTCTCCCTTGAGATTCTCCTTGATCCCTTTTCAATCAAATGACCCAAATATTTCACCTCCTGTTGACAATATTGCAATTTGTTAGGAGACACCTTATGTCCATTGTCTCCCAAAAAATTCAACAATGCAATTGTATCCTCCCTGCAACCTTCTTTTTTCTTTGATGCAATTAACAAATCATCACTATATTGCACTAATGTCGATTGGTAAGGCATCTGATTGAAATTTGATGGTGACTCCAAAAACCCTTGAGGAATCCTACACTAACAATACACTCTGGTCAAGAATTTGAAGCAAAAGAGATATCTACTGTCCTCATGTAGAGGCATAGAAAAGAAGGCTTGGCACAAATCCATCACTGTGATCCATTCCGCATCACATGGAATCTGAAACATTATCACAGCTGGATTTGGTACAACTGGACAAAATGTCACCACAAGATCATTTATTTTCCTCAAATCGTGAACAAGATTGATTTTCCCAATTGGCTTTTTCAAACCCATTATTGGTGAATTGCACAGGCTACTCATCACTTCCTTCAAAACTCCATGCTCCAAAAATGTTCTATCAAAGATCTTATCCCTTTAATTGCCTCATTCATCATTGGATATTGTGCAGTTTGTGGAAATACTGCATTTTCTTTCACAGTCACCCTGATTCCTTCAACTCCTTTAATCAAACCAATGACTTTTCCTCACAAGTCCCAATCCTTTGATTTGACTCTCTCCTGTAAATCAGCTGGTAGATCTTTTATTTCAAAGACTGGAGAGAAATTAATTAAGTCTACCGAATTGTTATCTTCATTCGTCTGCTCATTTGCATCAACCTGATCATAAAAATTAATTAAAGGAAACTCTCTGGACACCAATTCCTTTTTGACAATAATTGTCGAATCCTCTCCATCACTTTTCGTCTCAATCTCAATCCCTTTAGCTGAAGATGCAATTGAACAATTTATTTTACAAAGTAAAAGACACTGGACTGGAATTAAAAATGACAAAACTATGAAAATCTCTGAAATTGCCAACCTTCAAAAGAACTGGTTCTGTAAGAATGTTAATCAAATGTTTGTTTGAAACCCCTACTACCTGCACTGTCCTTTCTGAAATCGGTATGTCTGGAACTTCTACAGTTCTCACTGTCGAGCGTGTTGCTCCTGTATCAACCAGAAAATTAACTTTATGACCATGTTCTTCACCCTTCACAGAAGGACCCCTCTGATCCACTTCTAATGATGCTGCCATCACATAATCCACCTCATCTGAACTATCCAACAGCCATTCACCTTTTATTTCATCCTCACTGTGTAAAGGAAACAGTTCAGCTGTTTTCTCACTTTTGTTCTTTGTCTGATTCGTGACCACCTGTGAAAGCATTACCTGTTGTTGATCCATAGGGTTCTGTATCATATGTACCTGCCTCGGCATGGGCATTTGCTGTACAGGCACCATCTGCACCTGTGGCTGCATTTGTTGTATTTGTGGCATTTGTACCTGATGTACTGTGATTGTGCTTTCTGTACCTGTTGTATTGGCTGTAAATGCCGAAAACCCTGCACATTATTCATATTATTCTGGAAGTACTGATTCTGACCACCCATTCTAGGTCCTCTCATGCTCTGATATGAATTGACACCATTTGTCTGTTGTACGACGCCACCTTGGTTTAACATCGCGCACTGTCTCTTCCAATGTCCAATAACCCCACAATTATGACAAGGTAACACCTTTCGTCTTTGTTGCTCATCCTGCATTACCACTGAACTCAAATCCACATTTCTATTAACTACCAGAAGCATCATTCCACCTCGACCTCTACCTAGACTCTGCAGCACACACTTTCCTTGTGACAGCTTCTGAAAATGTCCTTGTAGTCCTGTCTGCGCAGCCTTAATCTGCATCACCATTGCTTTTTTTTTTACTTTTTCTGCTTCAGCTCGATCTCATTACTACAGTATTTAGCATACAGCTATACTTCATCAATCGGTTTTGCTTGCCTGCAGATTAAATGATTCTTAATCATCTGACTTATTTCTTGTTTCACCCCTTCAACAAACCTAAACACCAAATGATTCATGCGCTCTTTCTCAATTGCTTTCACACCACTAAATTGTTTGAACACCTTCAACAACCTTTCATAATATGCATGAACCGATCTTTCCCTTCCTGCGATGTTCTATCTATGCGTTGCCAATCAAAACATTTTAGCAAAACTCTTGTTTTAAGAAACTCAAAAACTTTATAGTAATATTTCAATACTTCTGGAGATAGTGCGCCTGTTTTTAAAATCTCTTTGCTGCTCACTTGTTGGCCAGTCCACACTTCTTTTGCATTCAATCCACAAATCTGCCTGAACAACAATGTCAAAAAGTGTATTCAGATCTTCCCACAGGCATTTTGCAAGCTTCACAAACCTATCTGTCTGCTGATACCACTCCTCTGGCTTTTCCCTCAAACTTGGGTAATCATTTGTAAAACTGAAAATATCACCCCTATTTCAAGGTACATGTACAAAATTCCCTCCAGGTGTTTCCCTCCTTGGTAACATTTTCACTGGATCTCCTGCCTGAGTCATGTTATTTTTCTTTGGTCTTTCTCTGTTCTTGAGCCATCTGCCTTCCCATTTGTCTAATGCTCTCCAAACCTACACTCTCTCAAGTAATTCTCTAAGATGTGTTTTCATCCCAGCAGTTCTCATATGTATAACATCGTTCTCCTCCATGTTTAATCTGTAACTTCTTTTCAGACTTTTCATTTTTGATAAATCAATATCATATTCATCTGTTATTTCTTGTAGCTGCCTGTGTACTTTCTCTGCTCCTCTGGTAATTATTTTACACAAATATCTCAATTCGGCTTTAGTATAAGACTAAAGTCTGTTTACCCCCATGGTCCCTCCCAGAAGTTCATTTTCATCCATTGTCAACCTAATCCTGTTTATTGTATCTTCGTCCCTGTCTTTCCTTTCTAACTTTTTGGAATTACTTAAATCTTCCAACCACTTTGTTATTTCTTGGGCAGATAAACCTTTCAATGAAACTCCATTAGATTGTGCACCTAAATCCCACTCTTGTTCCGTGCATGTGCATTGTTGTGGAACCATTAATCTCTCCCTTCTAATCATTGTATTTTCAACAGGTGACAAATAAAGAATTTGCCTCATTTAAAGTTTGTCCTTGTCTAGAAAGTGATTCCTCCAAAACCCCACTCTGAACTTGGATTAGAGAAGTTACTCCATTATTATTATTTATGTGTGCATATAAAGGAGTTACTGGACCCATCGTAATAGGTACGAAAATTGCATCAATCCATGTTGACAAGGAGACAATACTAGATTAGTAGTCGTCCTTATGATCCGAGCTTCTGGCTGTATTTCAGGAATATTTATTTCAAACCGCTGTCTATCGTTCAGTGAATCATTGAAACTACTCTGCATCTGAGCTCTTTCATTGTTCAGGGTATCTTGTGATATCTCTGATGTAAATGGTGCAGTGGGAATCAGATTGTTAATTCCTCTCTCATTTGATCCACTCTCTCTTGATCTCTGGTTTCTCTGATTCGTGTTTGGTGAAGGATAAGTTTCTAAAATCTCAGAAACTATTTCATCCTCACTTATCTCATTCCCATCATTAAACATGACTCTTTTCAGGCCTTTCAATTTTTGTTCTTTAGTCACCGTTGAACCCTTTTTCTTTTTCTTCCCATCTTTTGTCTCAGCCGCATCCTCCTTTGTACTTGCAGGAAATAATCTAATTTCCTGTAGTGTTTCTGCTCTCCACCTTTTCTGCTATTCATCCCATCTAGCCTCCGCTAGTGACTTTTCTGCTCTCCTCATTTTCTTTTCAGATTTCAATGCCTGTTGCTGTCTAGCTACAAGCTCCCAAATCGCTAAAGCTTCATACTGTGCTGGCCTCGGTAGAGGTTTTAAACTGTACATTTTCAACCTCAAATTCTCAAAAATTCTCAAATTAAATGTTCGATTCTCTGAAAAAACCAAACAACCTTCCTTCCTTGTAATCTTAACCCAATGTTTCAACCAAAGACACGCTCCCGCACCTTTCATCGCCTCTCAGTGCGCTTCTCAAAGCTTTGAAAAACTTCATTTTCAAACTTATTTTTATTCAAACCTGATGTCCACAACAAGAAATTATTCACGAACGGAGTTAAACTGAGCAAAACAAAAAATTTAATTGAATAAAAGAAAAACAACCAATCAGGAAAAGTGACTACGATCCAGCAATTCTCTTCGACCCTCTCACCTTCCAATCGCGTTACTTTATTATCATACTGATTGATGAACCTGTGTGCAACCCTTCTCACTAATCAGCTATTCCCAGCACGGCACCACTTACGGCACACTAACACACACACGATTGCTCAGACGCTGCCAAAGTCTATAGTTCTGATTTCTTTCACAACTCACACATTAAATCAGCACAATATTAATCGCAAGCAAAACTCAAAACCAAAATAAGAAAACAAATTTACCCATTTACTACAGGTCGGGTAATACAATCGCCTTAGGAACCTTCCAGAGTAACCTTCAGCTTTCGCCTACTCTTCTTCACTGTTCCCTTCAATCATGAGCAAAATTCGACCTGCAAATTTTACTTCTCAACTGATCATTGGACTGTCGTCCTAGTGCACTTAGTACTCACCAAATCTCAGTACTGTTTCAATAACACCAATTATCTCACATCATCGATTTACAATTCACGCCGGATAGGTCTATTAAATTAACAAATTACAACATATACCAAGTATGTCACTACACTTTGTCAGTATACTCCTGAGTCCCAGACCTCTCCCCTTCAGTCTGTCATCAACAACCACGTGGATACTTTTTCCTACATTAAGCGCCACACTCAAATGAAGAACACTGCTTCCCTGCTCTCATACCTATCCGAGTACGCCCAATCCTTCTAAACTCTACTGGAGTACCTCCACTCCCCTAAACTCATATGTACCTCAATCATCTGCAAATTAGCTTAAGCTGTGCAAGTGAAAATCACCTCACTCAATTCAATCATACACCGCTAGAAACATACCCTTAAACCTGGAGGGTCTCCAAGAACTGGGAAAAGTCACTTAAGGCAACTAGCAACTAATTTTGTCAAATCCGTATAACATTTCAGAAAAAAAAAACAAATCTATTTTCCTTGAAAAAATAAATCTCTACAACTCACATTAGTCCCATTATGACATCATCAAACAATGGTGTAACTGTAATCTGCTACCAAAAACTGCTGCTGAGCCACGAAATCCTAGCTATCACTTTAATCTGAATAGTTGATTTTGCACAAGAGGTCAATGGATTGAAGCGACATGGGAATGAGGGGATGTCATTAATGGGCAATGTGATTAACAACGGTAAACCAAATTTTTATGAATCTGAACCTCAAACAATAACTACACCACTTTATTTGAGATAATTAAGAATTTATTTCCCTAGATTAACAATGCTAATGTCACAAAAATAACTCTCAGGCACAAGTGTTAAGCATATAGAATCAATAGTGGTTGATTAGAACGTCTCATATATCTGAGTTTAATCAAAACAATCAAACAAATAATCTCCAAAATAATAACACTGATTAATAATACCAGACTCGGTAACAATGGTAAAGTATGCATTGGTACAAACAATCAAAGAGTGTCAATATGAATCTTGAGCATTTAAAAGTTAATACCCTCACTAATCACAAATCAGCATTAACATGTTGGACTTCATATGAAAAGAATTTAGTAACACATATTTAGAAAAATCACTCCAACTGGGGTTATTAAAACATTATTATATGCAGCAATCAATTATATGTTGCAGCAGGTACCTGCAAAGCAAAAGAGACACATGTATCAATGCAATTTCATACATTACCCATAAAACAACAACATGCAGTCTACTTCAGCAAAAGGACACCATCAAGTAGGTCTTCAGAAGATCGGGCCTAATAACAGTTAAACCCAAACTGCTAGTGTGTCTCGAACCATCAGGAACTTGAACTAAAGATCTCTTTAAAGTCTGATATAATTGTATCCTAGAGTCCTATCATGGAATCTCCCCCAGAATATCCTGCCCAGCTTGTTATATTAATCTTCAAAAAGTTTATGATTGGTCAGTACATGGGGTGGTTGCAATTCAACCAATAGTAGCTCTAATTGATAACCTAAAATGTAGTGATGTCACATTAACCAGGAGATATTCATTACAGTAACTTTTCCTATTCCGTCTCGTCTGTGACTCAATTGTTCCATCCTGTCTAAACTTCTCTCCTCAGGAAGAAACTTCTCACAAAGTATCACCTACTTGCATCCTTGAGGAAGAAACCACGTATTAGTGACAATTTCAAACAATAGAACATTCATCTTATGCAAGAACATGAACTTGGAAGACATAATGCAGCAACCCACTAGGGGAAGCTGTGTACACATCTATTAAGCCATTTATCACACTTTTATATAAACATTGAACTGCGAAAAATAACCACAACATTTAGTTAGAATTTTGCTCAGCTACGAACAGAAATGAATTATGGCAACTATCTTCAAAAGTCACCCATTTTTGTATGTTAATCCGCTATACAGTTAATACACTAAAATGATTAATAAAACATATTAGGAAATTCACACTCTCACAATGCATAATTGTATATTATATATGGCCTCTTTTGGACCTGGCCCTTTTACAGGGTCATTCCCCAGACTTTTTGCTTTTGCCTCCTTATTTTTCTGACCTTTGTTGGCTGACGTTTTGACTCTGAGCACTTTTTCACTGCTAACCAGTGCTAAAGTGCATGTGCTCTCTCTTACAAATTTGGTATGATTGGATTATACCTGATTGGCATGTTCAATTTACCTATAAGTCCCTTGTAAAGTGGTATCCCTATACCCAGGGCCTGTAAATTAAATGCTACTAGTGGGCCTGCAGCGCGGCTTGCGCCACCCACTGAAGTAGCCTATCAAACCTATCTAAGGACTGCTAGAGCAGAGCCTGTGTGCGCAGTTTCCTGCCACAGGGACCTGGCATCTAAATTTACTTGCCAGGCCCAGACCTCCCCTTTTACTACATGTAAGTCACAACTAAGGTACACCCTAGCGAGCCCTTTGGGCAGGGTGCCATGTATGTAGAAGGCAGGACATGTGCCATGTTGCGTGGCCTGTCCTGGTAGTGACAAACAGCCTAACTTAGTGTCTCAATGCAGTGAGTGCCACCCTCTCATAGGATTGCATTGGAAATGCCCTGCCTTAGGTGTAAGGGGTATTGTCTGATTTATGAGGGGTAGCGTAGGCATGATTGATATGGTTGTGACAGTGGTAAGAAATGCTGCTTACTAGTGTAGGTGTATTTTTTATTACTATCATAGAAATGCCACTTCTAAAGTGCGCATTTATCTGTGCTTATGACTTTGGTGTTTTTCAGCTTGTCTCCAATCAACGTCTGGGCAGACTGACAGTTGGGGCTTTGTGCATACTTCTCAGACAGCCTGAACACAGGGAGGGTGGAGGTGACACAGAGGTGCATCTACACATTGTAAAGCCTTCCTGGGCTGAGAGAAGGGAGAGGCGGGGCACACCTGCATTTGTAAAGACTGTGCCCTGGCCTCACACAATAGGGTCGTTAACCCCCCACTGATGCTTGGAACCTGTGCTGAAAGGAGAGAGGGGGCACTCCCAGAACCAGTTGTAACTGGCTGGATCCTCCTCTCCCTACCATTGAAAAACACTGTAAGAACTGACTATAAGTACAGGGGAATTTTCCCCACAATTTGAACATTCTTGGAACTTGAAATGGGACACAGAACGCTGATGAATGGACTCACCAAGAAACCACCTTGGACTGCTGCTGTTGTGCTGACCTGTGACCTGCCTGGTCACTAGGAGGAACTGCCACCATCTGCACCCCTTGTGCTGGCCTGTAGCTGGGCCCACCAGCCCTGTGCTTCTTCTGGTTCTGGTTGCTCCAAGGGGCAGGGTGTTGTGGCCCCTCACCCTTGCCAATCCTTCTACCACTTGCCCATAGCGCTTTTTCCAAAGGGGCGCTCTTTTGGTTCTAAGGAAGAATCACCGCCGCAGCCCAGGCTGCAGAACTGACCGAAGTGCTGTAGAAAAATGCTTTACTTCTAGCCCAGATCACCGCCGCAGCCCAGGCTGCCTAGTTGGCCTCCGCGCTGTGTAAAGCACTTTTATGCAGGAGCCTGGATCACCGCCGCAGCCGGGTCCTCCAACTAACTTGGAGCGCAGGGATCGCGCTCTCCTCCATGCCCCCAGGGCACCTACAAACTCACGGACAGGAGCGAGCCGCTCCTACCGTGTCCCCGGGTGATGCGCCCTTTTCAGAGCCCCCCCGGGGCACACCTCGGCTCCCCTTTGGGAAAGCTGCTTCTCTCCGGAGAGGGAAAGCAGACGCGCGGCTCACTCACTGGATCAGGTGCGGCCGCCTGGGGAAAGCAGGTGGAGAGCCTCATCGGAGGCCCCTGCTTCCCCGATTACTTCTTAAGGCAGCCGCACCACGGACAAGGGCGGCTGCTTCTCCAACCAGCAGGACGCGGGGGAGAAAGGGAGTTCCCTTTCCCCCGGTCACTGCGCTAGGGACGCGATCGCCCCGACTCTACTAGAACTTTGGCTTTTGGGCCCCCCTCCCCTCGGAGAGGGCCATTAGAGGCCCGGGGGGCCCCCAAAGATCACGGGTCCCCAGAGGGGCCCATTCCACATACAAGAGAGAGGGTGCTGATCGCCCCTCTTCCCCACAAACACTGCGTGGCCCCCGTGTTGTGCACAGGAGCGCCGGGGGCCCCCAGGCCCGTTGTTAGGCACTGGATGTGCCTCTTCCACCATAATTCAGGTACTCTTTAGGAAATTTAGGCTCTAGGAGCCTAACACAGACTTGCAGAGGTTTGTTATTTCCTACCTGTGTACTGGTGACACATATATGTGCTAATGTTCCTTTTCTAGGCATGTCTGGCTGCTATGTATTTATATGATTTGTGGTATATTCTCTAATGTTCCTTTTATGGGTATTTAGGAATTGTTCATGACAAGTGCATATACCTCTTACTATAATTTCTGACTACAGCTTATGTTGCAGAATCCTGAGTACTTACGTGTTCTAATGTGACAACTGCAAATTCCTGCAGAGTATAAGTAACTTGTGTAACCTTCTGACAACTGCTAAGGTAGCAGGGTATTACTTATGTGTAATGTTGGTCTAATTATGTTTTGTGCAATACAGATTATTTTTACATAGCTCATTGTTGTGTTTACTTTGTGGTGTACATTTTGCGTTACGTGTACTGTGTGTTGTGCGAACGCTTTACACATTGCCTCCAGGTTAAGCCTGACTGCTCGTGCCAAGCTACCAAGCCCTGACATGAGTGGGTAGGTTCTGCCTGGCTGAGGTGCATACCCTAGCCAACCAGAAACCCCATTTCTAACATTGGTTGTCAGCGGTGAGGATAGGACTTGCGCTTGCACAATACCTTGTGACTCATTTTTGCACCGCAAATTGTACTTAGACCATTACATGTTTTAATTCTCTTTTCTTAATAAATTATTCTCCTGTTCTCTCAAACTAGTCATTTTTGTTTTACTCCTGTGTTGTATACTCGCACTTTGGACTCTTGTTGTTTACGCTAGTGTTGTGCTCTTTACAAAATGAGGCCTACCTTTTACATGAATTATATATCGTTTTACACAATAGAAGAGTTAGAGGGATTCTGCAGTGAGAGAAGTATACCTTTTAGAAAGGGTGGCGCCCATGAAGGGATCCTCAGGAGAGCCCTGTCCAGTTTTAATGAGGCTGACTTTATAGCACAGAAAGAGGCCCTAAGGGGAGATGGTGCTGAGAGGAACCCTAGAGAGACCCACAAGAGTAGTGAGGACTCTGAGGAAGAGGGTCCCCAGTCCACATCCCAGGGGGATAGTGACCCCGAGGAGTTAGACACTGAGGGAGAAGATGACTGGCCAGGGGCGCCAGTAGAGAGAAAGGACCCCATAGATAGGAAGTCCCTTACTGGGTCCTTGCGTAGCAGCAGCGCCACCTCCCATTCCCTGTCACCTGAGGAGCTCAGAGATAGGCGGGAAGAGAGGGACCTGAAGCTGCAGCTAGCTAGGCTGGCTGTAAAAGAGAGACAGGCTGAGGTTGAAAAAACCTTAGCCCAGGAGAGGATGGCAGAGGCTGAAAGGTCCTTTACCAGAGAAAGGCTCGCTCTAGAGAGCAGTCTTACAAATCTGGACTCACCAGTAATGCAGGTGGAGTCCAGTGGTGGCAGCATTTTTAGTGTTAGGCACAATCCTTACCTACCCACAGATTTGATACATGGGTACAAGGAGGGAGATGACATACGTTAGTAGCTTAAGGGGTATGAAGAAGCTCTAGTTGCGCGCAGGATTCCTGAGACAGATTGGGTAACTGTCCTAGAGAGCTATATTCCTGAGGTGGAAAGGGATGTCCTACTGGCCCCAGAAGGGAGTGAGAGGCAGGGGTATCCCAACATCAGAAAGGCCCTGATAGAAGAGTATGGTCTCACCCCTGAAGACTACAGGTTGAGGTTCAGAGGCAGCAGGAAGCGGTCTTACCAGTCTTGGGAGGATTTTATGGGGACTTGTAGCAAAGCACTAACAGGATGGGTGGAGGGTAGCAGAGCAACCACTTATGAAGGGCTGTTTAGTCTCATTCTAAGAGAACACATGTTCTGTTGCTATTTTTCAGAGCTATGCCAACACTTGTCTTACTTTAAGTTCTCTGACCCCAGGGAGCTTGCAAAGGAGGCTGACCTCTGGCTTAGTGCCAGGGGAGCTGGTCAGACACCAAGGGCTGTCTTAGGTTCACTCCTGGAAGGGGTGGGGAAGGTTCTGGGTAATTCAGGCCAAATTCTGAGCGGGGAAGGTGCAGGACCTGTCCTCTTACGCATGTCTTGGAAGGCACCCGGGAGGGGCCCCAAGGCGGGAATTTAACTGTTCCAGGTAAAGTTTTCAGCGGGGAGGAAGTAGGATTGTTAAGGACCTATCCTCTTACGTATGCCTTAGAGGGCTCCTTATCGGTACACCGAGGCGAGAATTTAACCAACCCCGACAACGTTCTGAGTGGGGAGGGTGCAGGATCCACAGGGACCTGTCCTCCTCCGCAGGTCTTGGAAGGTACCCGGGAGGGACCCCAAGGCAGGAGGGTAGTCGTTACCAAAGACCAATCCTGTAAAAAGGATGTTCTAAAGTCTGAAGGAGAAGGGGGACACCCGGGAACAGGGTTGCTCCAACTCTGGAGATCAGCAGCACCACCCCGCACAGGGGGGTGCCGGTGCTTCCTTTTGAGGGTTTGAGGGAGGACACTCCCCTGACTTCTGTCCAGCAAAAGGGTATCGTCCCTAGGTTGGAAGACCAGATCCTGGGCAACCCCCTAGAGCTGAAAATAGAGACTGCTGTAACCAGCATCTCTACTGATGCATTCTCTAGGGATTCAGTTCCTTCAAGAGGGGATTCACGGGAAGACACTTCCCTGACTCCTGTCCAGCAAAAGGGTAACGTCCCTAGGTTGGAAGATGCATGCCCTAGGGATTTAGTTCCTGTAAGGGAGAGTTTGAGGGAGGACACTCCCCTAACTCATGTCCAGCAAAAGGGTACCGTCCCTAGGTTGGAGAACCAGCCCAAGGGTACCGTCCCTAGGTTGGAAAACCAGGTCCAGGGTAGCTCCCTTGACCTGGAGGTGGAGAAGGCTGTCCCCAGTCTCTCTACCATTACTTCTGGGGGTATCACTCCTGATGGGAGGGTGCGGAACTCTAGAAGGAGGGGAAGGAGGAGGAAAGGCTCTTTCCTGACCCCAGCTCAGCCAGAGGGGAAGGACCCTGGGTTGGGAGACCAGTTACAGGGGGGATCCTCTGAACTGGTGGGTGAGCTGACCAGGACGACTGTAACAAGCGCCCTGGCAGTTCTGGATTCTGGGGGTACAACTCCTTCTTGGAGGAGGTGGAACCCTAGAAGGAGGGGCGGGAGGAGAGATTCTCCCCTGGGCCCTATTCAGGCTATGGGACCAGTCCCTAGGCTAGAAGACCAGTGGCAGGGGGTAACTCCTGAACTGGTGGGAAGGAGAGTGGAAACAGGATGCTATGCACCTGGGGCTCCCGCCCCCCACTCTGAGAGGTTTCAGAGGCCAGTGGCCCCGGGCTTGCCTGGGACCTGGCTCTGGCCACAGACAACTAGGACGCCTCCCTAGGTTAGCTTAGATTGTCTTGGGAGCATAGACAGAGGAATTCAACTGGGTTCAGATTGGCGTAGAACGGGATCATGTCCCTGCAGTTGCGGGCCAGGGTCCTGGTTCTATCGCCCTAATCAGGGAAGTCCATCAAGGTATTGATTGTTTTCCTCTGGCTTTGGGCTGGTAGGGGGTCATGTTGGACCTGGCCCTTTTACAGGGTCATTCCCCAGGCTTTTTGCTTTTGCCTCCTTATTTTTCTGACCTTTGTTGGCTGACGTTTTGACTCTGAGCACTTTTTCACTGCTAACCAGTGCTAAAGTGCATGTGCTCTCTCTTACAAATTTGGTATGATTGGATTATACCTGATTGGCATATTTAATTTACCTATAAGTCCCTTGTAAAGTGGTATCCCTATACCCAGGGCCTGTAAATTAAATGCTACTAGTGGGCCTGCAGCGCAGCTTGCGCCACCCACTGAAGTAGCCTATCAAACCTATCTAAGGCCTGCTAGCGCAGAGCCTGTGTGCGCAGTTTCCTGCCACAGGGACCTGGCATCTAAATTTACTTGCCAGGCCCAGACCTCCCCTTTTACTACATGTAAGTCACCCCTAAGGTACACCCTAGCGAGCCCTTTGGGCAGGGTGCCATGTATGTAGAAGGCAGGACATATGCCATGTTGCGTGGCCTGTCCTGGTAGTGACAAACAGCCTAACTTGGTATCTCACTGCTGTGAGTGCTGCCCTCTCATAGGATTGCATTGGAAATGCCCTGCCTTAGGTGTAAGGGGTATTGTCTGATTTATGAGGGGTAGCGTAGGCATGTTTGGTATGGTTGTGACAGTGGTAAGAAATGCTGCTTACTAGTGTAGGTGTATTTTTTATTACTATCACAGAAATGCCACTTCTAAAGTGCGCATTTATCTGTGCTTATGACTTTGGTGTTTTTCAGCTTGTCTCCAATCAACGTCTGGGCAGACTGACAGTTGGGGCTTTGTGCATACTTCTCAAACAGCCTGAACACAGGGAGGGTGGAGGTGACACAGAGGTGCATCTACACATTGTAAAGCCTTCCAGGGCTGAGAGAAGGGAGAGGCAGGGCACACCTGCATTTGTAAAAGCTGTGCCCTGGCCTCACACAATAGGGTAATTAACCCCCCACTGATGTTTGGAGCCTGTGCTGAAAGGAGAGAGGGGGCACTCCCAGAACCAGTTGTAACTGGCTGGATCCTCCTCTCCCTACCATTGAAAAACACTGTAAGAACTGACTATAAGTACAGGGGAATTTTCCCCACAATTTGAACATTCTTGGAACTTGAAACGGGACACAGAACGCTGATGAATGGACTCACCAGGAAACAACCTTGGACTGCTGCTGTTGTGCTGACTTGTGACCTGCCTGGTCACTAGGAGGAACTGCCACCATCTGCACCCCTTGTGCTGGCCTGTAGCTGGGCCCACCAACCCTGTGCTTCTTCTGGTTCTGGTTGCTCCCAGGGGCAGGGTGCTGTGGCCCCTCACCCCTGCCAATCCTTCTACCACTTGCCCATAGCGCTTTTTCCAAAGGGGCGCTCTTTTGGTTCTAAGGAAAAATCACTGCCACAGCCCAGGCTGCAGAACTGACCGAAGCGCTGTAGAAAAATGCTTTACTTTTAGCCCAGATCACCGCCGCAGCCCAGGCTGCTGAGTTGGCCTCTGCGCTGTGTAATGCACTTTTATACAGGAGCCCAGATCACCGCCGCAGCCGGGTCCTCCAACTAACTTGGAGCGCAGGGATCGTGCTCTCCTCCATGCCCCCAGGGCACCTACAAACTCACGGACAGGAGCGAGCTGCTCCTTCCGTGTCCCCGGGTGACGTGCCCTTTTCAGAGCGCCCCTGGGGCACACCTCGGCTCCCCTTTGGGAAAGCTGCTTCCCTCCTGAGAGGGAAAGCAGACGCGTGGCTCGTGCACTGGATCGGGTGCGGTCGCCTGGGGAAAGCAGGTGCAGAGCCTCATCGGAGGCCCCTGCTTCCCCAGTTACTTCCTAAGGCAGCCGCACAGCGGACAAGGGCGGCTGCCTCTCCAACCTGCAGGACGCGGGGGGAGAAAGGGAGTTCCCTTTCCGCCGGTCACTGCGCTAGGGGCGCGATCACCCCGACTACACTAGAACTTTGGCTTTTGGGCCCCCCTCCCCTCGGAGAGGGCCATTAGAGGCACGGGGGGCCCCCAAAGATCACGGGTCCCCGGAGGGGCCCATCCCAAATACAAGAGAGAGGGTGCTGATCGCCCCTCTTCCCCACAAACACCGCGTGGCCCCCGTGTTGTGCACAGGAGGGCAGGGGGCCCCCAGGCCTGTCGTTAGGCACTGGAAGTGCCTCTTCCACCATAATCCAGGTACTCTTTAGGAAATTTAGGGCCATATTTATACTTTTTGACGCAAAACTGCGCTAACGCAGTTTTGCGCCAAAAAAAATTGCGCCGGCTAACGCCATTCTGAAGCGCCATGCGGGCGCCGTATTTATTCAATGATGTTAGCCGGCGTTAGCCGCCAGCGCTGTCTGGTGTGCGTTAAAAAAAACGACGTACACCAGGCAGCGCCGGCGTAGGGGGAAAATGGCGTATGGGCGTCCACAAATGATGCAAGTCAGGCTGAGGCAAAAAAATCGCCACAACCCGATTTGCGCCATTTTTTTATGACGCCCATTCCCCATTGAAATGACTCCTGTCTTAGCAAAGACAGGTGTCATGCCCCCTTGCCCAATGGCCATGCCCAGGGGACTTCTGTCCCCTGGGCATGGTCATTGGGCATAGTGGCATGTAGGGGGGCACAAATCAGGCCCCCCTATGCCACAATTTTTTTTTTTACAAAAATACTTACCTGGACTTACCTTAATGTCCCTGGGGTGGGTCCCTCCATCCTTGGGTGTCCTCCTGGGGTGGGCAAGGGTGGCAGGGGGTGTCCCTGGGGGCAGGGGAGGGCACCTCTGGGCTCATTCTGAGCCCACAGGTCCCTTAACGCCTGCCCTGACCCAGGTGCTAAAATCCGGCGCTAATGCAGGTTTTTTAGACCCGCCCACTCCCGGGCGTCATTTTTGCCCAGGAGTATAAATACGACGCATATGCATCGGAGTAATTTTTTAAGACGGGAACGCCTACCTTGCATATCATTATCGCAAGGAAGGTGTTCATGCAAAAAAATGACGCTAACTCCATGAACTTTGGCGCTAGACGCGTCTAACGCCAAAGTATAAATATGGAGTTAGTTTTGCGTCGAATTTGCGTCGAAAAAAACGACGCAAATTCGGCGCAAGCGGACTATAAATATGCCCCCAAGGCTCTAGGAGCCTAACACAGAATTACAGAGGTTTGTTATTTCCTACCTGTGTACTGGTGATACAAATATGTGATAATGTTCCTTTTATAGGCATGTCTGGCTGATATGTATTTATATGACTTGTGGTATATTCTTTAATGTTCCTTTTATGGGTATTTCGGAATTGTTCATGACAAGTGCATATACCTCTTACTATAATTTCCGACTACTGCTTATGTTGCAGAATCCTGAGTACTTACGTGTTCTAATGTGACAACTGCAAATTCTTGCAGAGTATTAGTAACTTGTGTAACCTTCTGACAACTGCTAAGGTAGCAGGGTATTACTTACGTGTAATGTTGGTCTAATTATGTTTTGTGCAATACAGATTATTTTTACATAGCTCAGTGTTGTGTTTACTTTGTGGTGTACATTTTGCGTCACGTGTGTTGTGTGTTGTGCAAACGCTTTACGCATTTCCTCCAGATTAAGCTAGACTGCTCGTGCCAAGCTACCAAGGGGGTAAGGAGGGGTTATCTTGGACGTGTAACTCCCAAACCCTGACTAGAGTGGGTAGGTTCTGCCTGGCTGAGGTGCATACCCTAGCCAACCAGAAACCCCATTTCTAACAGCCTCCAAAATCATCTGCCCCTGCTTTCAACTGCTATGCAGAGGCAGAGGAGTAATGGGGGACCCGTACATAACATGCCCTCTGTCATGTATACCTGTCCCAAAGTTTTAAAAAATATATCTGCCACCCTTGAACAACCCCCACCACCTTTCCTGCCTTCCTCCCCCTTTTGGCAGCTGTGCTTTCTGTTTTCAGTCAAAGGAGACAATCAGAGCTGCACTGAAAGGCTCTCAGGGAGCATGGATTGGAAGGCCATTATGACATCACAACAGTGAGTAACCTGCTTGGGGATCAACTGTTGCAATGTCATAGCAGGGGAGTATGAGATTCAGAAACTGAAATAAACAATAGAGCCTCTTTATGAGAGTCACACATAACATTATGATATATATAGATGCACTAGGGAATGGCTTGGGAATGGTTATGCAGCATGGCACATTACAGATCATCTTTCAGGTTGCCCTGTCTAATGTGACAGAACCTTCTTCAGCTCTACTTCCTTCTAGCAATAAAAGCCTGGGGCTGACTCTACCCCACGCACTCTAGTCATTTACCATTCATGTAGGCCCTCATTAGGACCTTGACGGGATATACCACCTACTGCCGAAGCGACGCCCACCAAAAGACCGTCACCGCTGGTACCAGCCATCTGCCGTATCTTGACCACACCTAGATTTCCACCAGAAGTATGGTGGAAATCCGGCTGTGGCCATGCCGGCAGATGGTGGTAAGGTGGCACTGCTGCCAGCAGCTGTGCCACTCCAGTAGACCGCCGCCGGCCGTATTATCAGAATAATACGGCGTGGCAGTGTTCTGCTCGCGGATGCTGCTGCTGGCAGCAGCGCCTTGTCCCGTCCCCTGCCAGAGGACCCCCTGGATCCAGGTAAGTGGGTGCTCCGACAGGGAAGGGGTGTGTGGGGTGTGTGTGTATGTATGTCTCTGTGTGCGAGTATGTGGGTGTGTTGCATGTTGTATGTGTGTGCATATTTGGGGGCGTGCGTGCATGTATGTTGAGTTGTGTGAATGCGTGTCTGTGTGTATGTATGTAAGTGTGTGTGGATGTGTGTGTGAATGGATGTATGCATGCGTGGATGAATGTTGGAATGGGTGTGTGTATGCATGTGTGCATGTGTGAAAGGAGGGGCATGTATAAAGGGGGTCTGGAGAGGAAGGAGGGTGGGAAAAACAGAGGAGGAGGGCGGGGCAGACCCCTATCAGTGACAGGGAAGGAATTCCCTGTCACTGATAGTGCCAACCGCCATGGTCATCGTGGCGGTAAGGATGACACGAAAACCACGGCGGTAGGCGGGGTTATAATCCCGCAGACATGCAAGTGACAGCCACCGGCTGGAGATTAAAGTCTCCAGCTTGGCGGTCATTACCGCCATGGTGGTCGGTGTGGTACATATGGAGGAAAGTACCGCCAGCCTGTTAGCAGTTCTTTCCTCCATATTAATACCGACCGCTGGGGTCATAATGACCCCCTTTAGTGTCTCCAGCTTAACATTAGACTGACACTTTCCACCCATAAATCTTTCAGAGGCCCGTGTCCAGTCTGCAAGTTTCCCAGGCATTTTAAATGCACAAGTCTTAGATGTCACTCATCTGCCAAGCACTTCCTGAGCTAGAAGCCAAACACGTCATGTATCTGATTGCCTCCCAGCCATACCGTATTTTAGAGATACTCCTGTGAGTTGAGTACCTCATTCTCTCCCTATCCTATCAGAGTTTTGCAAACACTCAAATTAAAGAAACTTTCTATGTTGTCCCCTACATGCCTTACAAAATCCTAGTTCAAATATGTAACTGCATTTCTGTGATGCATCTAAAATATGACTCACTCTGCACCAACCATATTGGTCCTCACCCTGTCCTCATACTCACGCCTACCTTTATAAAGCCCAAGTCTTAAATATGGCTGAGTCTGAGTATGTCATTACTGCTTTTTAAAGAAACATAGCCATCCTTTAACTAGACATGACAGCCCTACATGTCATGTAGAAGTGAAGGGAAAGCCAGGGATGTGACTGAATCTGACATGGCCTTACATGCCTTTGAGAGGTGCAAGACTTCAATACAACTATTCTGCACAGCCTTTAAGTAGTATTTGCCTAAATGATTTGGCCACTCTGCATTACGCATGTAACATGGAGTTCAAGCCAAATTCCGCCAACTGCAGTGTGGCAGAGTTTTTTTTAAATGGTAAATTGGTGAGTGCAAGCGGGATTTGGCATCCCTTAATATGATTTTTGGTTGCTTGGAGAGCACCTGGTGAGATTTTCCCCGATGCAGGTGGTTGTGACAATTTGTGGTCAGAAATCTGCAGCTCGAGTAAAAAAATCTACTTGAGCTGCATCAAAATCAACTCACAAAGCAATTTGCGCTGATTTGTTTGTGTGAAAGGAGCTCTGAGTGCTAAAAATCAGCATGAGCAGTGCAATGTGCCTAATTCCGCCCGTTTGCAGAACTGCGTGGAATCTCAAAGACTTTTCATGTAACTCTACAGAATTCTACAGAGTGAAAAGCGGCCAGGCCCTGCAGCATTTTAACGCTTTTAGTGGCTCAAGTTTAGCAAGACATCACCTCTGCCCCAACCCTCATTACACTTTAGAGGTGAAAGGTACACATTTGATGGACTTTGTTCTGGCCTAACAATGTTTGCTAGTGATTCAATGTGGCTAATACTTACTTGATGTTTAAAGACGGATGCCCAATGTGTAAGTTGATAAGACTGTCGCGTAGGCTCTCATTATCCTAATGAGACTACTGGATTTTGAGCAGCAAGATCATCCACAGTGTGGGGGACTGAGTCTGACCCACGGTGGGTGACACCTGTCGCTCCAAATCCGGGCTTTGCTCCAGTTAACTAGCAGTGTCTCATCTCTCCCGAATGGTAGGGATGGTTAGGCTGCCGAGCGCATGACATATCGTACTTCTCAGGGAAGTCGTGGTCACTCAGGTTGCATTCGGTTCTCTCATTCACAATTCGGTCTCATATATAAATGACAATAAAAACATTATAAGTTTTAAAGATTGGTTTAATAAAACGACTGCATTTTGGATAGCAAAGCGTGAGCTGCAACAACCAGAACGACACAACACAACAATATTAAAATGGTGATGATTAGTGTGAAGCATAAGAATAATGCTATCATATTGCCACTAAAATCAATGGACTATTTCCTTTCTAAATCATATTTTGAGCACGGCATGTTAAGCTCTAATCCTGCCTTTCAGGTTCCCTTGGGAGGACATCAACCCTCATACCTGAGCAAAGGCCTGTAATCTGTGTCAGCATCTGTAGCGAAGCATTCAGCATACAGTTGTGGTTCCCTGGCTGGAATCTCCCTCTTGATGTGTAATGGGACTAGAAAGTGTTTTTATAATTAACACAGCAGATGTTCTAAGAAAATGTCCCTGCGTAAGGATGTGTATTTTCTACGAATGTTGGAGACTAAACTTCTACCATGTTTACTAGCAATGTACCAGACTGTAGCCTTGACTGAAGCACAGAGTGATCAAGAATGTGTTGGTTGAGAACACAATGCTGAACTAAGCAAAACAGTTAGATAGAAGAAATTAAAACAAGACCGTAAAACTGGTTATTGTAAAAATAACAATGCAAAGCTGAATAAAATATATCTAGGTCATGGTGCACAGCGGCCTAGTGTATTAAACTAACGTGCTTGGAGCTATAACTAAAATGGCTACACAAAAAACCCTACTCAATTTTGACAAGTTAAAAGGACACACAAGCATACTACTTGGCAATTTAAAAAAATGAGCATGTGGCTTAGAACTGAATTCAATGAAAATGTCAGTTTAGAATTGTTCCAAATCAAGCACGAGTCATGGAAAGCAGGAGATCTTCCACTTCGGCAGATGACAAAGCCGGAAAGTCCGCACCAAAAATGATTGAGGAGCAGGTGTGTTCCAGAGCCCCAGTATCAACCAAGGCGGCATCCCGTGCAGTGCCCATTGATGAGTTAATGGCAACTTCCTCCAGCAAGGGTAACAAATAATTAGCTTCACGTAGCAAATGCAGCCTCAGTGCGCATGACAGGTGATGAACCCTCAACGAGAACATCAACAGATCAGTATCTATTGCTGGGGGGCGCTGTTGTGAAAGACAAACTTCCAGTGCATGTTCAAAAGAGCACCAAAGGCACTGGAACACGGGCTGCACACAATACAAAACCGGTCTGAATTTCAAAGACCAGTCACACTCCAAATGTTCCAGGAGCTCCGAAATGCTGCATCATACGTTCACGACACAGCTGCGCTGTGAGGCCAATCCGCCACCTTTTCCGGAGCGGAACCAACGCGAACAAAAACACAGCAGAAACAGGACTTGGAAGGGAAAACACTCACCTCTCCACACCCCACAAGGAACCAGGACGAAATGGAGCCAGAACTCCAAATACTCCCTGCGATGGTATTCCTGCTCCTCTATCTGGAGCAACAAAGACGGCGGCGACGACCACGGTGAGTACTGAACCTACCACACAGGGGAGGGAGGAGGGGGGAAGGAAAAGAGAGTGACACACACACGCAACACGCAACACCCCCACCCTCACCCACAACAACATACACACAAATACATGCTGCAACATTACTTTTACACCCCCCACCCCCCTTTCAAGAACGCAAGGACAAAAGGAAATGAGTTGAACGATTGTAATCATTAAAAAAAAACAATAGTAAAAACTCGAAATACAGTATATACAATTATGTACACCAATTACACAAGTCCGGATAGTGCACCAATAATTGTCCGAGGACCACTGGGCCCAAAATGCATGGGCGAGGCCCACACTCGATACCAGACTTCAAACAAGAGAACACTGCATGGGCATCAGATCGAAATGAAACAGACACCTCAGGGGAAAGGGAAAGGGGGGCACCTCAGCTGGATGAGTGCACAACGCCACTGCTCCACGAGGGGGCTCCATGCCCACTGCTTTATCCTGGGGAATGCAAAGCCACAGTCTCTCAAGTCTCTCCAGTGGGTGGTTTGCCCACTGCTTTATCCTGGAGAGTGCAAAGCCACAGTCTTGCAAGTCTCTCCAGTGGGTGGTTTGCCCACTGCTTTATCCTGGGCAGTGCAAAGCCACAGTCACTCAGGTGGATGCCTTTCTCCACTGGTTCTGGAGGGGGCTTTGTGCCCAGAGTGCTTCATCCTGCCAAGGACTGAGGTAGTGGATGCCTTTCTCCACTGGTTTTGGAAGGGGCTTTATGCCCAGAGTGCTTCATCCTGCCCGAGGACAGAGGTAGCGGATGCCTTTCTCCACTGGTTCTGGAGGGAGCTTTGTGTCCAGAGTGCTTCATCCTGCCAAGGACTGAGGTAGTGGATGCCTTTCTCCACTGGTTCTGGAGGGGGCTTTGTGCCCAGAGTGCTTCATCCTGCCAAGGACAGAGGTAGTGGATGTGATACTCCACTGGTTCTGCAGGGGGCTTTGTGCCCAGAGTGCTTCATCCTGCCAAGGACAGAGGTAGTGGATGCCTTTCTCCACTGGTTCTGGAGGGTCTTTGTGCCCAGACTGCTTCATCCTGCCAAGGACAGAGGTAGTGGATGTGATACTCCACTAGTTCTCGAGGGGGCTTTGTGCGCAGAGTGCTTCATCCTGCCAAGGACAGAGGTAGTGAATGGCTTTCTCCTCTGAAGGTGTTGCATCATGGAAGCTGCCCAGGCTCCTGGAACTGACCACCAGGCTCGGTCGACTGACCACTGGGGATGGCAGCCATGTCTGCGCTGGTGCCACTGGCTCAGGATGTTGCGGGGTCACTGGCGGTGCTTGCGGCGGTGTAATTAGTGGTGGTGCTGGCGGCGGCCTCTGTGGCATCGGTGCTGGCGGTGGACTCTGTGGCAGCGGTGCTGGTGGCGGACTCTGTGGTGGTGGTGCTGGTGGCGGGCTCTGTGGTGGCGGTGCTGGTGGCGGGCTCTGTGGCGGCGGTGCTGGTGGCGGGCTCAGTGACTGTGGTGCTGGTGGCGGGCTCAGTGCTCAGTGACTGCGGTGCTGGTGGCGGGCTCAGTGACTGCGATGCTGGTGGCAGTGCATGTGGCGGTGCAGGTGGCGGTCTTCTCCACCGTACTGGTTGGTGTCGACATGGACAGAAGGTGTGACACTGGTCCCATAGTCGGTGCCACCATGCCCTCTCCTGACCTGCCCTTGATTTTCTGGCCCTTCTCCACCTTGGATGGTGGCGCAGCTGTCTTGCCACTATCCCCTTTTGTTTTCCTTGAGCCCTTGGTGGCAGGTGTTTTCGCCTTCTCCCTCTGGGATGTGGGAAACTTTTTTACTTTTGCAGGTGGCGGAATGTCCTTGCCCTCGCTCCGTGGCACACTGGCTGCCCTGATGCTTGGCGCACTCCAAAAGCCAGCTGTTGCTGGAACCACTGTGCCCGGTGATGTGGTGGCTGAGGTGCTGGGTTGGGACCTGGAAAGCCTGGCCCTAGGGGACGGACGGGGGGAGGTGGAGGGAAGAGGTCAATGTTAGCCAGGAAAAGTTTTTTAGACATACTGGGATGGGTAGATGGAGTGGGTTTGGGAGTGGAGGAAGAGGTAGTGGTTGTAGGAGGTGTACGATTGCTGAATTTGGGTGAAGGTGCATGGGCTGGAGGCTATTGTGAGGTGGATGGCTGTTGGGTGGGTGTGTGCCTGCATTTGTGTACTTTGAGAGGAGGGCTCACAGACACACTGGGAGAGGACACAGGGGGTGTGTGAATGGTAGTGGGGGTGGTGAGTGCACGTGAGTGGTGTGTGGTAGTGGGTGTGCTGGTGATGGAGGTAGTGGCTGAAGATGTAGTGCATGCAGGTGAGAGTGGAGATGAGACAGGGAGGGAGGAGGACGACGTGGAGGAGGGGGACACAGTGGAGGCAGTGGATGTTGGTATGTCTGCATGGGAATGATGCTTGTGTGAGTGCCTGTGGGATGTGTGGTGCTTTTGTTGGCCTGAGCTATCCTTGTGTGATGAGGTGTGTGCATGCTGGTCTGATGGTGTGCTTGGGATAGGCTGAGGTACAGGGGATTTGGTCTGGGTGGAGGAAGTTGGAGGGGGGAGGCTGGGCACAGGGACAATGGCTGCCATCAGTGCTGAGGCTAAAGCCTGAAATGCTCTCTGTTGGGCTGCCTGGCAAGAATGAATGCCCTCTAGGTATGCATTTGTTTGTTGCAAATGCCTCTCAAAACCCTGGGTGGCACTCAGAATGGTAGATTGCCCAACAGTGAGGGACCTCAGGAGGTCAATAGCCTCCTCACTGAGGGCAGCAGGGCTGACTGGGGTAGGGCCTGAGGTGCCCGGTGTGAAGGAGATGCCCACCCTCCTGGGTGAGCGGCCACGGGACACATGCTGAGGGGCTGCTGGGAGGGCCGTGCTGGTAGGGGTGGTGGTGGCTGTACCTGTTGATGCGGGGGGCACAGACGGGCCCGCCACCGCATGAGAGCTCCCATCAGAGGAGGAGTCGCTGCCGCTGAGGTCACCTCTTGTCCCCTCCGTGGAGCTCCCCTCGCCGTCCGTCCCACTGGTGGCTTCAGACTCCGTTGTCTCGCCCTCCAGGGCCAAGTGGGATGCAGCTCCCTCCTTCTCTGGTGCCACTGCTCCTCCGCCTGATGATGCTATTGCACACAAGAACAGGGAGACCACAAAAAGGGTGGAAGAAAGACATGTTCAGTGCATGCAATACCACTACCGTTGGCGGTCACTACAGACACAGCAGCCCTCTGTACTACGCCATGAACTTAGAGTTCCTAGATTAATCACATGCCCATGGGGTACAAGGCCTATGCCTGATTGCTGCACACATGGAAGTCACAGGAGCCTGACTAGGTGTAGATGTCTCTCACCACTGGTGGGGTTGGGGTGCCACATAGTCTGCCTCACAAAGGGTCCTTGCCTACATAGCTCGCCCTAGCCTAAGGTAACCCACTACCCACCTCCCCCACCCAGACACCTCGTAATGTGCACAGAGTCAGATGGATGTGACGGTACTCACCCCCTTGTGGCTGCTGTGATGACCTCAAGCGCCCATCCAACTCCGGATACGCCACCGCCAGGATCCGGAACATCAGGGGGGTCATGGTGCAACGGGCACCCCTCCCACATTGGGAGGCCATCCCCAGCTGGGCCTCCGCCGTCTTCTTGCTCCAGCGGCGAATGTCCTCCCATCTTTTCCGGCTGTGGGTGCTCCGTCTGTGGTGGACCCCAGGGTCCGGACGTCTGTGGCGATGGCACACCAAATATCCTTCTTCTGGTGGGCGCTGACCTAGTGGAATAGTACAGGGGAAAAGGAAAAACTTTAACCGTCCGGACTGTCACAGTCATTGGCCCACATTCCCACCCTGGCCCTGACGCACATACACTCACCGTCCGCACATGCAGGCCTCAGTCCCCCCATGTATCTTCCATCCACACCACTCCAAACAGGCATTGCCCATGCAGCATGCTCACAGTGTACTCACCTGTTTGTCTGGAGGACCGTAGAGTAGCGTGTACTGGGGGAGGACCCCATCCACTAACTTCTCCAACTCCTCCGAAGTGAAGGCAGGGGCCCTTTCCCCAGACACATGAGCCATCGTCGCTTCCAGACTGAGGTCACAGCAGCACTTGCAGTGTAAGTCCTCTCCTGTCGAAGGTCAGGTATCCAGTGAGTGAACAGACAGAAAATGGCGGTCATGTCCGCGGCGGTGTGTACCGTCACCGCCGGCGTACATTGTCATTGGCTCCTGGGACCCATAGGGTTCAATGTTAACCAATGCAGGATTGCGCAGCGGTCTTCGACCGCCTACCGCGATGGTGTAGAACGCCAGCGCAGTTACTTCATAGCCCCTTGTCCCACCTTACAGGTCAGGCAGCCGCCATTTCAGGGGGCCGCATGGCATTAATATTAACTGCGTCACACCTATCTAGGCCTTGCATACACACAGTAACAGGCACATTGCGGATTTACAAATGTTTGCTAATGACATTTAGTAATACCTCAGTGTTGGCTGACTCTCTGCTCGCTGTTCTCCTCCATAGGGCACGTCCGCTGTGGCAGGTGGTGAGATGGCGGCATCCTCCAGTGTACAGACCACTGGTGGACCTGTCGACAATGGAAGAGAGACACGTAATAGTCACCTACAGACTTGATCGTGCAACAATCCATGAACTGTGTGCCCAGTTGGAGCCAGACCTGATGTCAGCAATCCGCCATCCCACAGCAATCCCCCCTCTAGTGCAGGTCCTGTCAGTACTCCATTTCATGGCAAGTGGGTCTTTTCAAACAACAGTGGCCATTGCATCAGGGATGTCCCAGCCTATGTTCTCAAACGTGTTGTCCAGAGTGTTGTCTGCCCTGCTTAAACACATGCGCAGCTACATCGTTTTCCCTCAGGTGGAGGATTTGCCTACAGTGAAAGGTGACTTCTATGCCCTGGGACATATCCCCAACATCATAGGTGCCATTGATGGGACACATGTGGCCTTGGTACCCCCCGCAGGAGTGAACAGGTGTACAGAAACCGGAAGAGCTACCATTCAATTAATGTGCAGATGGTGTGTTTGGCCGACCAGTACATCTCCCATGTGAATGCCGAGTTTCCTGGCTCAGTGCATGACGCTTACATTCTGAGGAATAGCAGCATCCCTTATGTGATGAGGCAAATCCAGAAGCACCGTGTGTGGCTAATAGGTGAGGACAAGGACCCTGTACCCTGTGAATAGTTGTCTGGGTCTGGGGTTGTCCCTAAGGGTTAGTTTGTGTCTAACAGTTGCCCCTCAACATTTGCAGGTGACTCTGGTTACCCCAACCTGTCATGGCTACTGACCCCAGTGAGAAATCCCAGGACTAGGGCAGAGGAACGCTACAATGAGGCACATGGGCGAACTAGGAGAGTGATCGAAAGGACCTTCGGCCTCCTGAAGGCCAGGTTCCGGTGCCTCCATATGACAGGTGGTTCTCTCTACTACTCACCAAAGAAGGTGTGCCAGATCATCGTGGCCTGCTGTATGCTGCACAACCTGGCTTTGTGATGACAGGCGCCTTTTCTGCAGGAGGATGGTCCAGAAGGAGGTCTTGTGGAAGCTGTGGAGCCTGTGGACAGTGAAGAAGAGGAGGCAGAAGAAGAGGATATCGACAACAGAAACAACGTTATCCAGCAATACTTCCAGTGAGACACAGGTAAGAAGATGTCACTGCCTCACACCTCTCATACTATTGTTAGACCTATCATCTGTCTGTCACTTTCACCCAGTGTATGGACCTTGACTTGTCACTTTGCCTTTCCATTTCACAGATGTGGGTCCCACTGTGTGACCTCTGCTATATTACCTCATGGACTAGAGCTGTGTTACATCAGTATGTTGGCAATACAATTGACATTGCTATATTCCATAGTTATTGCAAATACACATTTGTGAAAGCACAGACTGACTCCAGCTTGTTTTGTGATTCAAGGGTATTTATTTCAATGCAAAATAGTGGAGGGGGTTGTAAAATGGGCAGGGATGATGGTGGAGGATTGTCCATGGAAGAGTCCAGTCTATTTGTTTCACAGGTGCATTGTCCAAAGGGGCATAGAAAGTGGAGCTAGGGCAGTTGATGAATGGACAGGGTGACGAAGTGGGACAGAAGGATGACATTCAGGGGGTCTCATTTCCTGGCAGGGGTCTTGCTATTGTTCTCTGTCTTTGTCCTGGATTTCAGGGACCGTTTGTGGGGTGGTTCTCCTTCTGCAGGGCGTGGGGTGCTGGTGTCATGGTCCTGTGGCAGTGCCTCCTGTCCACTAGCGCCGGCGGAGGTGGTGGGCTGTTCATCATCCAGGCTTGTGTCAGGGGCCCCTTGTTGTGCCACAGTGTCCCTCCTGGTGTTCACAAGGTCCTTCAGCACCCCTACAATGGTGACCAGGGTGGTGTTGATGGACTTAAGTTCCTCCCTGATCCCCAGATACTGTTCCTCCTGCAGCCGCTGGGTCTCCTGAAACTTGGCCAGTATCGTTGCCATCATCTCCTGGGAATGATGGTACGCTCCCATGATGTTGGAGAGGGCCTCGTGGAGAGTGAGTTCCCTGGGCCTGTCCTCCCCCGTCACACAGCAGTCCTCCCAGTTCCCCTGTTTTCCTGTGCCTCTGGCTCCTGAACCGTATGCCCACTGCCACTGACCGCAGGTCCCTGATTTTCTTGGGTTGGTGGACACACTGCTGCTTGACATGTCCTGGGGACAGATGGATGGGCCCGCTGGGTGGGTGCTGTGCTGGTGTTTCCTGAAGGGGGAGGCTCTGTGGTGGCTTGTGCCAGCGTCAGGGGAACTGACTGTCCCGAGGTCCCAGATGGGCCGGGCTGGTCATCTTGATCCACTTGTGCAGAGCTGCTGTCATCACTGTGGGCCTCTTCTGTGGGCGGACTGGACATGCCTGGAACCTCCTGTCCAGTGACGTTGGGTAGAGGTCCTGCAGGGCAGGGGTGTAAAGGCATGATTATTGCATCTGTGTGTGCCATTGTGTGCAATTGGTGGGTTACCCTGTACTCCAGTGCTTGCATTCTTGTTTAGGACCCTGTGTGATAATTGGTTTGGGGTCTGTGTGGGTATCTGTAGTGGACATGCTTTGGTGATGGGTGTCCATGCTTTGGTGTTGCATGCAGGGCTTAGTGTTGGGATGTGTGGGTTGTGATAGCGGGACATTTGTGAGGTGTTGGAGTGATGGGGGTGAGGGTGGGGTATGTGATAGCATGCAGGTAGGGTGAGGGATGTAATAGTTAAGATTTGACTTATCAGAGTCCATTCCTTCTGCTACTCCTGCGAGGCCCTCAGAATGCAGTATAGCCAAGACCTGCTCCTCCCATGTTGTTAGTTGTTGGGGAGGAGTGGGGGTCCGCCGCCAGTCCTCTGTACTGCAATCTGGTGTCTTGAGACCACGGAACGCCCCTTCCCCCGTAGGTCGTTCCACCTCTTCCTGATGTCATCCCGTGTTCTTGGATGCTGTCCCACTGCGTTGACCCTGTCTACGATTCTGCGCCATAGCTCCATCTTCCTAGCTATGGAGGTGTGCTGCACCTGTGATCCGAATGGCTGTGGCTCTATCTGGACGATTTCCTCCACCATGACCCTGAGCTCCTCCTCAGAGAACCTGGGGTGTCTGTTGTGAAAAGTGAGGGGATGTGTTTGTGTGTGTTGTCTGAGGTGCGTGGATGTTGTGTGAGTGATGGTGTTGTGTGCCTGTGGATGCAAGTGTTGTTTCTGGTGGTGTCTCTCTCTGGTCTTCTTTCTCAATTGTTGTTGTAGGGGTTTGTGGGTGATGTGGGTGTGTGTTTTATATTGTATTGAGTGTGTGGGAGTGGTGTGTGTATGTGTATCAGGTGTGTCTATTTGGAATTGTCCAATGTCGTTGTGTTTTGTAAGTGTGTATTTTGAGCGCTGCGATGTGTATCGCCAATGGAATACCGCGGTTGAAAGACTGCCACGTGGATTCGTGGGTCGTGATAGTGTGGGCGTATTCCTGTTGGCGTGACGGTAGAGGTTGTGTTATCGCCAGTTTATCACTGACCTTTGGTGTGGCGGACTTGTGGGGGTGTCTGGTTTTTGGCGGATTCCGGGCTATGGGTCGTAATAGCTGTAGCGGTAATCCACCGCCGCCGCAGTGTGTTGGCAGTCTTCTGCACGGCGGTAAGCGGGATTTACCACCAGGGTTGTAATGAGGGCCTATATGTTGTAATGATATCTGCATATTCTGGTGATATATAGCGAGGTCTGGCCTACTCGTCCTAAAACCCCCCCGAGGAGTTAATAAAACGTTGATGACACCCGTTAGTATCTATGGGCCACAATAACCACCCGCTTGGACGTGTCAGTGAAGCATTAAACATACCATTCTGGACCCACTCATTGAGCTTATCTTTAGTTGCATTTGTGTACTTTTGCCAGTTGTCGAATTTTGCAGGGGCAGGTATACTGGGCATGTTTAATTCTCTGATTGTTGCCAAGCCTAAACAACTTGTTGTTGCACTGTTTCATTTAAAAAGATCATTTAAACAGGGATGAGACATGCTCTAAACAATGTTTCCTTGATCTGCCAATTTTCCGTTCCCCAAACACTCTTCAAATCAATGGATTCGGACCAATATTCATAACCTTCTATTGATAACCGGGAAACAAAAGATTCTGAATATATAAATTTCGTATTGGTCAATAACATGTATATCCTTAGTGGAAGTTACTTTAAAATAATGTGACTCAGCATTCTTTTGATTATGCCCAGAAAAATATGTAAACTTTTCAGTATAAGTTTTAGAACTCCCTTGCGGTGGGGTTGGACAATGTTCCCATTGCGTGTAATTGAATATAATTTTGGGACTACTCGCTCTATGTATGAAGTGGTGCCCATAATAATTATAGCAAAACATATCACCATAATTTTCTTTGAATTGGTAAACATCTTAATTTTCAAAGACAGTATAATATTGCAATTCTGTCATCATAGAATCAACTGTTTTCACATTCCGATCATCAGATACAATGCCTGGTGTGACTATATCATTCATTGATAATTTTAACACATATGGTTTTTGAATAATTTCCATGGGACCATATATATCGAACATTACTTTGTCCCAAACAATCCCATCAGCAATTGGCACTGCGGAGATGTTCACAAAAGATGTCTCTTCGGACCTCATGTGATGAAAAATGTGGTTTCAAAACCTCCTCCATCTGTTCAACCGCTGATCTTTCAGGAAGAAAATGACCATGTATTAATAAGAAAAAGGTAATAACAAAACCAATCGAAAGTAGAAAGGCTAGGACAGTCAAGGAAAGCCATACATAGTTCCTTGGAAAAATAAAGTATGTTTCTTTAAGCCAGTGTGTTAGCTTACGTGCACTTGACAAATCAGCTGTCAAAGCGGCGAATGAGTCTGATAACCCATCGTTGAAATCAGCAAAATAACCAGAGGCAGTTTGTGCAAATGGCACAGCCGTTGTCAGTGGTGGAGTTGGTGTTTCCTGTGGTGGCACACTATAGACAGCACCATCCGTTTGGCTTGTAGTCGAGTTGACTTGGTCAAATGTTTCTAAATTATTTGATGTTGGTGGAACTAATGCAAGATCATCATCCACCCTCCCCAAGCTCGGAGAGGTATCAGTGTTGGTATAAACAACTTGTAGTGGAACTTCTTCCCCAGTAGTGAGAGGGACTCGGGAACTACTGGATGTTCCTCTTGGTCGGCTGTGCAGGATCGGCCACATGGTGTAATTTGACATTATCAATTGAAACAAAATGATTTTCTTTGGCACCTGCCAACGGTGGTAGAATAACATTTCTGGTACCGTGTATCCCCAGTACAGGGACTGGTGCTCGATAAGAAGTGGGAAGTTCCTTTTTCACTGAGACTTTTTCACGTACAAGATCCCCAACTCTGGGAATCCAGCCAGTAGATGTTACTGGCACATCCTTAATTCCTGTGGAGGCAGCACTTTTGGAAGAATTATCATCACGAACTGTTGAAATTCCTGTAAGACAGTGACACGTTCATTTATGTCAAAAGGTGTTTCTGCTGCCTCCACACCAGGACCATCAAGATCCGGAACAAACATTCGAGTTCCGAACAGGCACTCATATGAAGTACGACCCCCCAGGGACCTTCTAGGCAGGTTATTTAGTGCTCTCTGGACTCCATACAGATGATTAAGCCAACTACGACCCGTATCTAAGACTCTGGCTGTTAAAGATTGCTTTAAATCGCGGTTTGATCGCTCCATAACACTATTTACCTCGGGATGAAATGGAGACGAGTACTGCAGTTGGACCCCCAATGAAGCCATGGTGTCCCTGAATGCCCTTGAGGCGAAAGCAGGGCCCTGGTCCGAATGGAATGCCGCAACCGCATATGTACCGATAAAGACTCGCAGATCTTTAATAACAGTCCGAGCGTCAGCCGAGCGTTGTGGCCACACCCATACAAATCTGGAGCATGAATCAACAGTGACTAATATGTATTTGTATGCACTATCCGGTGTTAGGGGACCACAGTAGTCCAAGTACACACATTGTAACGGTTTGTTTGAAACTAAGAGGGGTGTTTGCGGCGGGCGCTTGGCCGTGGAAACTTTAATTTGTTGACAGATGTCACAACAAAGGACATACTGCTTGGACTCTTTATAGAGACCAGGCCACCAATAACGGGCCTGTAAGATCGAAATTGTAGCCGCCACACCAGCATGTGCAGATACCACCCCCTCATGCGCTGCTTTGATCAATTGTGGTCTTATATCTTTGTTAGGGATGTCTCGTACGCCTACACCTGGTATCTTAACTTCAACATTCAGCATACTTCCCATATGGTATTGATATTTGTTAGGAAATCCTTTACGGTGGGGCGTACCATCAGCAGTAGCTTTCATGGCAGCCTGAATGTCTGCGTCTGGTTTGGAACTCAAGCGAGTCACTGCAGCTACAGTGGCTTCTGCCACTGCTGACTGCGGCCTCATCAGCCATTGTATTTCCAGCAACGTGTATTCCAACAAGCTGGTGTCCAAGTGTATGCACAACATGGACATTCGGTAGCGTCTCTTTCAGATCCGCTACTTTCCCCCACAGTAGTCTGTGTTTAATGGTGTTGCCTTTGAAGTCTCTAAACCCATTCTGGCGTCAATAATGCAGGTATTCATTAAAGGACTGGACACAATAATATGAATCACAAACAATCAGCGTAGGCTGTGACGGATCCGTATGTTCTAGTGCCATTAGCAGAGCTTTTAGCTCAGCCAATTGTGCTGTACAATCCCCTAGGGTCTGTGTAAAGGTATATAGAGGAAAAAATGTATCCCCTTCCATATATCCACTTAAAACTGTGCAAGTCGCAGAATATTGATGTTTATTTCCAATTGCAGGTTGTGCATAGCCGATGTACATGACTCTATGATACTGATCAATAGGCAAGGTATTTGCTGAAACTGGATATTCTACCTCATATTGAGTGATTTCCTGAATTTGTAACTTTGGGTCAAAAATGTAGTCTACATCAGTGGTTGTTAAAGATGTAGCCCATTGTATCGAACGTGGATGTAGTGCTTTTGCGTTCGGAACGCTAGCTTTTATAACAACCTCTAGGGCTGGGATTGGAGAAACAACAATGATACATTTTCCCTGGGCAAGATTTCTTTCTTTAATAACAGCCATCTGCACAGCAGTGTGAATTTTCTCTGTGGGAGCAAAGCGTTGTTCAGCTGCTGAATACAAATGTGATTTGTATGCAATCGGGACTGTCTCACCTTCATTAAATGTCACATAGGTGAAACCGATGGCCCCAGCTATTACCCTGATAACCAAATGTGTTTTGTTGTCCCTTGTGTGTAAATGTTGTGCTGGAAGCATGTCTGTCTGCAATTCTCTAAGAATGCGTGTATGTTCAGTTGTCCAGAATTTACCTGAAAAATCGGGACGTATTAAGTCATATAAAGGTTTTATGCGCGTAGCATAATCTGGAGTGTACGTTCTGCCAAAGTTCAAAAAGCCCAATAATGATTGGAATTTTTTAATCATATTCGGTGGCTGTAACTGTGAGCATTTTTCTAAAAATTGTGGCGCTAGGCTCTTCCCTTCACTTGACCGCTCATATCCTAGAAACAGGACGTTGAGGAAGGCAATTTTTGTTTTTTGAAGTTAAATTTGTAGTCACATTTGGCAAACCCTACAACAATGCTGGCTACCCGTCTTAAATGTTGTAGTAACTCATCATCCGTGAGATATATATCATCTACATAGAACAATGCTTCAGGGTCAATCTCATGTAAAATAGCAGTAACACGAGCTGCGAACAGTCCTGGGCTGTTCTTATACCCCTGGGGTAAATGACAGAATTTTTTTCTGAGAGACTAGTGCGCTAAAGCTTGTTAAGTCCCTGCTTTCAGGCGCTATATTCTGGCAGAAAAACCCATTCGAAATGTCTAATGTTGTTTTATATTTTTTACGCACTATGTTGCTCATTAGTGCAATGCTATGTGAATTTTGTATAGCAGAGGTGCGTGTATGACTGTTTAAATGTCTGTAGTCTAAGACTATTCTATATGAATGGTCTGGTTTAGCCACAGGAAATAAAGGGTTATTCATCGGCGAGACACAGGGTTCAGTTACACCCTGGTACTCTAATTGCGTGAGTATTTTTCTCACTGGTGCTCTTGCTTCATATTTTATAGGATACTGCGGTTGTGGCTGAGGTTCACTTTCAATGGAAATTACATGGTAGGGGGAGTCTTTATCCCACCCTACGTGATTTCTATATAATGCAGGTGCTTGTGCTAGAGCCCATTCAATGGAATAGGATTCAGCAATTTCCTCTGGAACAAGGGGCGAGAAAGAAGGCTTAATGACATCTTCTCCATATGGGCAGGTACGGACAAAGTCAGGCGGCAAATCTTGTTCGGCCAACAAGACATCATACACTTTTACTATGCAATCCCAAAAGATTTTGTTTATTGTGCGTTCAATGTCTCCTTCTAATTGCAGCGTTACTTCGTACACCCTATAAGGCTTAGAGACACGCATGTCTGCTGTCTCTACTTGTATAAAGTCATCAGTTGCTTTCACCTCCAGATGCTCTAGAAGATTCCGGCGAAATATTGTGACCTCTGCCACCCTGTCTAGCAATGCTAGAGCCCAGTTCTTGTTCTTCAAGAAGACCCTCTTCCTGTGTGGCACGTCGAACTGCGACAGCTGCCACCTTTTTCTTTTTAAATTGTTGTTTTTGTTGGGCAGGTTTCTCTTCCTTTTTAACAGAAACCTCCGAAGAGCGTTGTGATTCCTGTCTCGGTTTCACGTACTCTGTTCTTCGCTCTGATCGCCCACGTCTCTCAATTCTCTTTTCCAATGAGTCCTGAAAGGAACGAGATTGGCGTGTATCAGTATATTGATATCTATCAGGCATTTTGATATTATCTCTATTTCTGAGATTATACATATTCTGTGGGGTCTCCGTACGTGGAGATTCTCCCCTTTCTTTTTTAGGCGCCTGTTGCTTTTTATCCCAGCGTTTCTTATTACCCTCAGGTTGTTGTTTGATGTTATCTTTATTTTATTTACCCTGGAATTGAGGTTTTTGTGGTCTGGCTCCTAGCCTATCTCAACCGATTCTTGAATTTGTTTCTACTATTATTTTAGGCAGCTCTCGTTCTTGGTCTTGTTGCGGAACGTCACGGAGCCGCATGCGCACTGCAAGTGCGACTGCTTCCCCTTTAAGGTTACTTAAAATGGTTGAGGATACTGTGGCAAAGTTGCCCATCAGTTGCATCCCCAAATCTAGGGCCGGGCAGCCCCATATTCATCCTGAATTTGTTTCAGCACTTCCGGTAAATTAGCTAGTGTTGGTGTACCGTGTGCGGTTGTGTGGAGCGCGGCAAATACCGTACCCCAAGTATTACAGTTTTCTACTGTAGGGACCATCCCAAAGGGCAAGCACATCGTTAATATTCCATGTTTATCCTGAGGTCCCATATGGGGAAATACTGCCTCCAGCATATTAATTTTGTGTGCTAACCAAAACAGAGTTTCTTCTCGTTTGGCGGGTACTTTACCCATAATCGAATGTACAGTTGCAGGATTTATACCTGGCGTTACTGCATGTGGGTGTGCTGGAGCAGCACGTGCTGTGTTTGTATTTAATGTTTGCATCACAAATTGTTCTAATCGTCTGTATATTGCTATTAATTCAATGTATAAGTGACGAACCTCAGCTACTGCTAAATTCCTAACAACAGGATGTGGTGTATAAGTGGCCCATAAAGGCCAGGTAGGACCGTCATTACTTAGTGGACCTAACCTAACTGGTAATATTGTATGGGGTAGGGCGCCATCAAGCCAATTATTATGTTCTTGATAAGATAGAGGTATCTCTAAATATGCGCACGCTCTGTATTGTCCAGGCGCGTTTGCAACTGTATATTGGTGAAATGTATTTGTGTTCCCATCAACTGCTGGAAATGTGACCCAAGAGTAAAAAAGTTCTGTTCTATAAGCTGCGTGGGCGTCCACCACGAACGTGACTGGACCTACCTGGGCCGTTAGGCCATTTGCTAATAAGTGTGATGTGAGAGGTTGTCTCATGTTAACAGCTATTTGCACATTTTGGAGATTCGCCATGATAGTAACACTATGAGTTCATAGAAGGCACGCCAAAATGGGGTTACCTTTTAAAGTTCAAGCTTGAACAATTGCCAGTTGGAATAGGATTGCCTACACAGCTGTGGTGGAAATCCTCAGTACCACGGGCGTCTCCGCATACGGTATTGAGGTGTCATTATATATAATGAGACAGAGATACTCCGGAGGACCAGAAAATTAGAGCCTGACCAAACGTTGGCGGCGCCATGTCGCGTAGACTCTCATTATTCTAATAAGACTACTGGATTTTGAGCAGCTAGATCATCCACAGTGTGGGGGACTGAGTCTGACCCACGGTGGGTGACACCTGTCGCTCCAAATCCAGGCTTTGCTCCGGCTAACTAGCAGTGCCTCATCTCTCCCGAATGGTAGGGATGATTGGGCAGCCGAGCGCATGACATATCGTACTTCTCAGGGAAGTCGTGGTCACTCAGGTCGCATCCGGTTCTCTCATTCACAATTCGGTCTCATATATAAATGACAATAAAAGCAGTATAAGTTTTAAAGATTGGTTTAATAAAACAACTGCATTTTGGATAGCAAAGCGTGAGCTGCAACAACCAGAACGACACAACACAACAATATTAAAATGGTGACGATGAGTGTAAGCATAAGAATAATGTTATCATATTGCCACTAGAATCGATGGACTATTTCCTATCTAAATCATATTTTGAGCACGGCATGTTAAGCTCTAATCCTGCCTTTCATGTTCCCTTGGGAGGACATCAACCCTCATACCTGAGCAAAGGCCAGTAATCTGCGTCAGCATCTGCGGCGAAGCATTCAGCATGCAGTTGTGGTTCCCTGGCTGGGATCTCCCTCTTGATGTGTAATGGGACTAGAAAGTGTTTTTATAATTAACACAGCAGATGTTCTAAGAAAATGTCCCTACTTAAGGATGTGTATTTTCTACGAATGTTGAAGACTAAACTTCTACCACGTTTACTGGCAATGTACCAGACTGTAGCCTTGACTGAAGCACAGAGTGATCAAAAATGTGTTGTTTGAGAATACAATGCTGAACTAAGCAAAAGAGTTAGATAGAAGAAATTAAAACAAGACCGTAAAACTGGTTATTGTAAAAATAACACTGACAAGCTGAATAAAATATATCTAGGTCAAGGTGCACAGCGGCCTACTGTATTAAACTAACGTGCATGGAGCTATAACTAAAATGGCTACACAACAAGACCCTCCCAGTCTGTCTGAGCCTGAAGCATAAACGTGACAGTATATTTTTCAGCCCTACCTGCCTTTTTACCTGGGTGTGCAACATGTACATAATTGGTTTCACATAATTATACAACAAATTCATGAAAATTACACATAAATATGCAAAATGTAAAATGTAAAATCCATCATTTAGCACTATATTTTAGTGCAAAATGCATCCTCACGTAAATATATGATGCAAGGTCACATTTGCACTAAATAAATAGTGTGAAAACACAAGTGCCACAAGCAACAGGTGCTTGTATTCTGGACGTTGACGCTCTTCTTAAGCTTTGGTGGTACAATTTTATGGCGAAAAGCACTTGATTACGCAATGTCTTAATGGCATAGTTTCAGTAGCACAAAATTACGCAAATTACATTGGTGTAAGTAAAATGATCCTCTTTTTACAAGCCCTACCTGCCTTCAAAGGTTCGTGACCTACTGACCTTTTTCTTTCAAAGGCACAGACCTAACTCCTGCTTAACTGTCTCGACCCTTAATGTATTCTAGAGACACCAGCCTGCCACTGAACCGCTACTGCCTTGCTGAAATAGCCTTTCTTATGCATAGGCCTAACATGCTCAATTTCAAGTCATGGTTATTATCACCATAGTTCTGGCTTTATACAGTTAAAACTCCAAAGTTACTGATCTCAATTGAATCTGACTCAATTCATTAGTACATACATCCCATTAAATCTTAATAACAATACAGGCTATACTTCATAAAACCTCATAAACATGTGTTCTAATCAACATCAAAGTGTTTCCAAAATATTTTATCGCTTTCATAAATATTGTAAGGTATCACATTGTGAGGAAATTTAATTTACTAGTCGTTTTCCAAGCATCCTTTGTCTGAGGCCAACCAAAACGGTGTTGTACAAGAGGCAGAAAGAGTGCTAGAGGTAAAGCATTCTTGTCGTGGAATATTCCATGGCAATCAAATAGGGGAGCAATTACTTTCTTCCGCTAGTGTGCCAGTCGCTTTACAAAATAGCTGAAGAGCCCAGAAAGTCCGCTAGTGTGCTAGCCGCTTTACAAAATAGCTGAAGAGCCCAGAAATCCCTTTGTGTTTAATGTATATATTTACCTGTTTTTTTCTGATCCCTGATTGTGTATAAATTGTACTCTATTCATTTGGTGCTAGCAGGTCAATAGGAGACTCAAAAACACAATAGTTTTGTGACACGGTAGTTAAACAACCAATACCCAACTTCTCAACAATCTACTCTCTAGATTTTCCTGAAAGCCGGTACCTTTCTAATGTTAACTAAAGACACTATTGCTCAATGGCGTAATGAAACTTGAGGGGGCCCCTCTGCAAAGAACATGGAGGGGCTTCCTCCGGCATCACTGAGGAACTCTCAGGCCAGGATGCTGTGCTGAGGAGGCCCCCTGGAGCTTGGGCCCCTCAGGGGCTGTGGGAGCCTTTGTTATGCCATTGCTATAGCTGGCAGTGTAGTAGCACCCCTATCAGAGAGTAATCTATTGACTTCATTGTGTCCTCCCATGGATGTGCAAAAGATTTGTTTTAGAATTTGTCAAATGCAAACAATCTTTCCGGGGTTTCAAATATTCCATAGGGATTTGAATGACTTATTATGTAGACCTCTGCAAGATAGCTTTATTATAATTCAATTGGATGTCTCAAACTATGGAACTTCCTAGTCGTTAGGTTCAGAGGGTTTCTTAGGAAGTTGTTCTTTACCACTTTCAAAGCAGTGATGTCTGAAATACCAAAGATTCCATATTATAAGGAAAATGAGACTATAGTAAAAAAAGGTGGATCTAGCAAAAGAGTCTGAGACTACTATACTGGGACTGAAAATATATATTAAAGCACTGCACAGATGCTACAATTGATGTATATTTTTTTTGTATTCATGAAGGTATGTAGTATTTAAATAGGGAAAACAGGGTAAAAGGCAGTAGAGCGCTGTAGAGGGTCAAAGGTAGGCATAGGTGTATTTATAATTACGCTGGAGTAATCGAAGTAATTTTAGTAAATCATTGGCACAGAATTACCGATAATAACACAATTACACCTGCTCACGTAATTAAGAGTAATTCGACAGTAACAAATCCTACTACAAGAGCACTTTTAGGGCTCGCAAGCGTCTGCTGATGCTCAATATTTGTGTTATGTTGCATTTAGCACTATTTCTTAATGCAAAATGCATCCTCACATTTATTTCAGACACGAAGGTGCATTTTTGTGCTGAGAAAACAGTGTTAGATACCAGGAGTAAGCTGGGGAAAATTTCTACCCCAACAGCACATTTAGTGCTATTTATAAGCAATAAATGCATTTTTGTGCCCATGTTGGATGCATAGAGGGCGTTTTGTGATAATATAATAGAGTTTAATGCCAGAGGGTAAATCCTACCCAAAGAGCACATTTGGGCCCTCATTATGAGTTTGGCAGTCATTCCCACACCAGCAGTAGCGGTTGCACCGCCGCCTCGCCAGTGGGGCAGACCGCCATATAACAACCACTGCAGTGATCGAACTGCAACACAGCCAAGAAACCGCCAGTAGCACCAGTGCGGCCGAACCAATGCTGACAGCGGTAGCCATCTCCAAGCCATGGGTGACCAATTAATTGCCCACCATATAATGAGTCAGCAGACCGCCAGGATTTCTGGGGCAGTGCACCCCCAAGAAAAGCCTGGCAGAAACCAAAAGTAGAAAAGGAGACACTCACTTCCAGGTATACAGACGTGTCCGCCATGGCAAATGAACTGCAAGTCTTCCCAGAGTTGAATCTCGCCATACACCTTCAGGACCAGTGACGACAACGAAGATGACAACCGTAAGTACCCCCGCCTAGCATACACTGGAGGGAAAGGCAGCATTACACATCTACACACAACACACTCACCCGGCACGGACACTGAAGGCCACACACACACACGGAAACTAACGCACCATAGCAGCACACATCTACACACACACACATACACACACACGCACACACGCAAAATACACAAATGCGAACTCAAAATACACACACTATGCTAAACAGCCACGTGCCATACACACAGCTCAACGCACATGCACACCACCAACACAGTCAAACACATCCATACACAACACCCCACAATCAAACAACGAGAACATCTTGAACACACAAATGCAGTCATAGACAGGCACGTCGAGAAACACCACACAAACAAAAAGCTGTACTTAGCAAGAACACACTATCAATATCACCGAACAGACATCCAAACAATGACACAGGTGTGACACCACGTACAATCAACATACAAAGGAATACACAGATGCAGCACCATACACACAGACTCACACACCACTACCATACAATGCCACAAGCCAGCATACAAACACATCACAACATGCACATGACACAAGTCATCTACCCAGCGTGTGCAACAATACAGACACAACCCATACACAAACAACACACACCATAGCACACGGATATCACAACACCATGTAGAAGAAAACCAGGACAAGTACTTCACCTAGACATCTACATTTCTGTGGGCAGATGTATTTAAATATAGAAAAAAGTTTACAAAATGGGCCTACTGGCCAATACACTGTCCAAATGTGCCCAAGGCACATAGGGCACATTCCATAGGCCCAACTTGACTCGTGACTGCAAATAGGCCTCCAGGTGACAGGGGCACCAATGGGGCAGGCAGGCATCGCTTGGGGGTCTTGGGTTTGGAAGGGGAATCCTTGGGTTTGGGTTTGTCAGGGGATGAGGCCTTAGGCTTCGGTCTGGATGTTTAGGGAGGGTGTTTGGACTTTGGGGTAGGGGTAGGCATCTTAGATTTGGGTGGGGGTGGGTGTTTTGTAGGGGGAGTGCCATGGGTGGACTGGGAGGTGGAAGGGCTGGGCATGGGCAGAGGGACATAGCATTTAAGGGCAACACGGGGTGTGACAGGAGTAGGGAACAGGTCAAGGGAGGCAAGGAAGACTTTCTTAGGGGCACAGGGTGGTCATATGAGAAAGGTTTGGGAGTGGAGGTTGAGGGAGTGGTTGTATGACGTCTTGGTGTGTTGGACGTGGATGCAGGTGTGTGCAATGTGTGTTTGTGTGTATGTTGGGTGGGTGAGTGAGGGCATTTGTGTTTCTTGGGAAGGGTGGGGAAGAGATGCAGGGAAAGGGAATTTTAGATGCAATAGTGTATGTTGGGGTGGTAGCTGCAAGTGAGGTGGATGTGCTGCATGTGGTAGTGAAGGTGGTTGTGGTGAGTGCAGATTTGCACTGGGGTGGGTGTCTGAGTGTCTGCTCTTGTGGTGTCTGAGGGTATGACAGAACTGGTGCCAGGATCAGGGTGTGATGATGCAGTGACAGCAGGTGTGAGTGGTGATGTGACTTTAAGGGAGGAGTGTAGGAAGTGTCTGTTGTGTCTGCTGATGTGTGTTGGGTGTGTGCATGCTTGTGGTGTCGCTTGTGGTGCCTGTGTCTGTCTTTGTGCACCTTGTCTGTTGTAGTGGGTAAATGCTGGTCTGTAGGTGTGCTCTGGATGAGTGAAGGGAGAGGGTATTGGATTAGGAACAGGTAGCTGGCGGCGGGATAGGAAGATGAAGGGACACTGGCTGTGCTCAAGGGGAGGCCAGAGCCTGAAATGACCTCTGTAGGCCAGCCAAGGCACCATGAATGCCTTCCAGGAAGGCATTGCTCTGCTACATCTGGGATGCCGGTCTCTGGATGGCATTCACGATGTTTGACTGCCCTACAGAGATGGACCTCAGGATGTCAATAACCTCCTCACTGAGGGCAGCAGGGCTGACGGGGGCAGAGGTGCCTGTAGCGAAGGAGACGCCCACCCTTCTGGGTGATTGGACACGGGCAACTGTGTGGGGAGCTACAGGTAGGGCGGTGCTGGTACGGGGGTTGGTGGACAAGAATGATGCTGGGCTAGTCCCAGGTGGGTCCGCCACCACCAGGAAGCCTGCATCAGAGGAGGAATACAAAGATGATGTTGTAGCTGTTCCAGTCTCCCCCCGTGGTGCTCCCCTCGCCCTCCGTCCCACTGGTCCCCTCGGCGTCAGTGGACTCTGCCTGCTGGGTCCTGTGGGATGCAGCTTCCCCACTTGCTGATGCCCCTTCTCCTTTGCCGGATTATGCTAATGCACACATAGACAGAGGTGGAGAGAGAAGGAGGTTGGGAGAGAAAGAAAGGGAGGAAAGGGTCAATCCCTACCCATCTTGTACACAAACTGACAAGATATCTACTCATCACTGCCGTGTCAAATAGTGGCTATGATACAATTGCTATCAACATAGTTCAGGTAGCCGTGACCAACTATATAACCTATCACCTCCCCGCTTCACCCAAGAGACAATATTGAACATTCTACATGCCTGTCATCTGTCATACCCACGTCTACTAATTTACTTCATGAACATACTTACCTACATGTCAATCATAACACAATGAAACAAAAATAAACTTCAGAGGTACTGTATACACACACACAATATGACAGGTATGTCTGGAATACATTTTGTACAGATGTCCGTTTATATTGCAATGATTGATATTTTAATGTACATTACACACACACTTGTCATAACCCAAATACAGAGCAAACAAGATTACTTTGGCTGAATAAAGTAGAATCAGAGCTAGAGAATGACAGTTGTAGAATTCCTCAACATTGAAGTTTGTCTTCACTGCAGTTGACAATTTGGTACAGCACCACCGCATCAATGCTTGTAGGGCTTTACAAAGCTAACACACATCACTGCAACACAATTGGAGTGATAACTATGAATGTATATGCCTCTAATTTCATTAGACCGCATCAATACCTAAGTCCACTAAGGGACACAGTAGAAAACCATCCAAATGCCACCCAATGGTCTGCACACAGCCTGCTGTGCTGCCCTCAAGCACCCATCCAACTCGGGGTAGGCCACCGCCAGTATGCGGGCCATTAGAGACGTCAGGGTCCAACGGGCACCCCTTCCTCGTTGGGAGACAATCCCCAACTAGGCCTCTGCGGTCTTCCAGGCCCCGTGTCTCAGGTCCTCCCACTGCTTCCTGCAGTGGGTGCTCTGCTGGCTATGGACCTCCAGGGTCTGCACTTGTTTGGCAATGGCTCTCCATAACGCTTTCTTCTGATGAGCGCTGTTACAAATGGGGTCTTTGGTTGACAGTCAAGTTACCCCCTGTCCAAGCACAGACCCTCACTCTAGTCAGGGTAAGTCACACACAATCCAAATTATCCTGTGCCCACCCTCTGGTAGCTTGGCACTGAGCAGTCAGGCTTAACTTAGAAGGCAATGTGTTAAGTATTTGTGCAATAAATCATGCAATAATACCATATAGCACCACAAAAATATACCACACAGTGTTTAGAAAAATATATAATATTGATCTGGGTAAATGCAGGTCAAAACGATTAAAATGCAATAAGTACATGTTGAGATATCACTGAAAAGTGGTATAAAGTGTCTTAAGTCTTTTAAAAGCAAACAGAGTTTCTTTCAAGCACAAAGTACCAGGTTTGTGTGAAAAATCTCTGCAAAGGGCCACAGAGGAGGAGAAGCGTGGAAACAAAGGGGTGTGCCTCGATTTCTCAGGCCGCACACAGCGATGCGTTGTTTAGTTTCCACGCAGGGATGGCTGTACATCGATTTCCGATGCTCGCCGTACATGCTCTTCGGGTTGCGGGGTTTTCAGATGCCCCGGGGACGGTGCATGGATTTCCTGCGCTGGCAGGTTGAAGTCACCGCAGCTGCATTGATCAGGTGGGCGTTGCGTCTAATTTTCTACCGCATGGTAGGCGCTGCATCGATTCATCTCTGGAAGTCTGGCTGCGTCATTCCAGCTCGGCTATGCGTTGATCCAGTGGGCCGTGGGTCGAATTTCCGGTCGGTATGCTGGCGCTGCGTCGATCTTCTCGTTGTAAAGTCGGACTGCATCTGTCCGGTTCGGTGTTGTAAAATGTTCACGTGGTGCAGGCTGTGTGTCGTTTCTGGCAGGCTGTGCATCGAATTTCACTGCACAAGGAGTCCTTCTTGAAGAGATGAAGGGGGTCATTCTGACCTCGGCGGTAAATGGCGCTTACCGCCGGCCAGAAGGCCGCCATAACACCGCCGCGGCCGCGGTAAACCGCCACGGTCATTCTGACCCGCAACTGCCAAACCGCTGAAAACCCGACATCCTCAATAATCCGCCACACCAAAGGTCAGCGAAAAAATGGCGCTGACCAAACCTCCACCGTCAAGCCAACAGAAATACGCCCATACCATTCCGACCCACAAATCCACGCGGCGGTCTTTCCAACGCGGTATTCCATTGGCGGTACACACCGCCGCGGTCTAAATACACACTCCCATAGAAAACTCAGCCACATTGGTCAGTTCGAAATACACACACCTGATACACATACTAACACCACTCCCACACACCCAACACAATATAAAACACACACCCACATCACCCACAAGCCCCTACGACCCGAAATCATTGACGAAGGCTAGAGACAGAGCACAGAATCGAGAATCCCACAACACAGAGGCACACAACACCATCACCCACACAGAATCCACGCACCAAACACCACACACCACCACTCGCACCACACTCATCACCACAAACGCCACCCCACACCTCAACCACACCACCCCATGGCACCCCAAAGACACCCCAGGTTCAGTGACGCCGAACTCAGGGTCATGGTGGAGGAAATAGTCCGTGTAGAGCCCCAGCTCTTCGGGGCACAGGTGCAGCACACCACAATTGCCAGGAAGATGGAGCTATGGCAAAGGATAGTGGACAGGGTTAATGCGGTGGGACAGCATCCACGCAATCGGGACGACATCAGGAAGAGATGGAACGACCTACGGGGGAAGGTGCGTTCCATGGTATCAAGGCACAACATTGCGGTGCAGAAGACTGGCGGCGGACCCCCACCTACTCCCCCAGAATTTACCGCGTGGGAGGAGGAAGTCTTGCACATCCTGCATCCTGAGGGCCTCGCTGGAGTAGGCGGAGGAATGGACTCTGGTAAGGCAAATCTTCACTACTGCTTCCCACCCCACCCCACCTGCATGCCAAATCATACCCCCACCCTCACCCCCTCCCCCATCACACTAACCCCTAGCAAAAGCCTCACCATCACAACCCACCCATCCCAACACCAAGCCCTGCATGCGACCCCAAAGTATGGACACCCATCACCAAAGCATGCCCACTGCACACACACATCACCCCCACAAGCCACCCTCACAAAAGCCCCCACAAGGAAATGCCTACACATGGGTACACGGACACCCACCCATCACACGAAATCCCACACACAGAAGCAATAACCATACCTTTATACCCCTGCAGGACCCGAACGCCACCACACCGCCACGGAGGGTCCAGAGATGTCCATCCCACCCCCAGAAGAGGCCCCCAGCGATGACAGCAGCTCTGTCTCCCTGGACCCAGACGACCAGCCCGGCCCATCGGGGACCTCTGGACAGTCGGTTCCCCACAGACAGCCACAGGCTACACCAGACCCAACCCCCTCTGGGAACACCAGCACAGCTCCCACCCAGCGGGCCCATGCCTCTGTCTCCAGGGCACGTAAATCAGCGGTGTGTCCACCACTACAGGGCACCCAGGTTGACCCACCACCCCAACAACAACAGGGACCTGGGGGCAGTGGTAGTGGGCACACCAGCCAGGGGACAGAGGCCCAGGAACACAGGGGAACTGGGAGGGCTGCTGTGCGACAGGGGGGGGACAGGCCCGGGGAAACAACTCTCCAAGAGGCCCTCTCCTCCATCATGGGAGCATACCACCGCTCCCAGGAGACGATGGCGATGGTACTGGCCCGGTTCCAGGAGATCCAGGAACTGCAGGAGGAACGGTACATGGGGTTCAGGGAGGAACTGAGGAACATCGGTTCCGCAATGGGGACCATCGTCCTGGCCCTTACCCAGATCGTCACCACATTGCGGGACCATGTGCCGCCCCAAAGGGCCCCTGTCACTAGCCCAGGCCAGGAACAGCCTACCACCTCCGCCGGCGCTAGTGGACAGGAGGCCCCCACACAACGACAGGCCACCAGAACCCCACCTCCTGCAGAAGAAGAACCACCCTGCAAGCGGAACCTGAGATCTCACAAGAAGACAGAGTAGGATTGCAAGACCCCGCCAGCCTAAGATACCCCCTGATGTCATCCCACTGTCCCACATTGTCACCCTGTCCAACCTTGAACTGCCCCTGCTCCATCCTTCCACAGGCATATGGACAATGCACCTGTGCGACTGAGAACTGGACTCTGCCATGGACATTACTCCACCCCCACCCATCCCCGCTTCCCAATCATTTACCTATATCTAGCACTTAAAATAAATCACTTATTCCACTTAAATAAACAGGAGTCTGCTTGTATTCTTAACAAATGTATTACACATAACGGTTCAATAATGTCCAGTTACTTTGTGATGACAACATACCAATTTCAATAAGCTTTAGTCCATGGGCAAACAAAGCTAAAGTCAGGCAGTGGGTCATACAGCTCTGAAAAGGGAAGTGAAAGTCACAAATCAGTTAACAGGAACTGGGGGGAAACACAGACAGTGGAGACGCATGAGGCCTTAAGTACATGTAAATAGGGGTGGCTGTTTCTTACCTGTGTGCTATTGAAAGTATTGTTGTATGACTGTATCCCTGTTGTCCGTGTCGTCCCTGTCGTCTTCCTCCTCTTCACTCTCCACAGGCTCCACAGCTGCAACAACACCACCATATGGACCATCCTCCTGCAGAAAAGGCACCTGCCGTTGCAATGCAAGATTGTGAAGCATACAGCAGGTCACGATGATCTGGCACACCTTCTTTGGTGAGTACATGAGGGATCCCCCATCATGTGCAGGCACCTAAACCTGGCCTTCAGGACCCCGAAGGTCCTTTCTATGATCCTCCTAGATCGCCCATGGGCCTCATTGTACCGTTCCTCTGCCCTGGTCTGGGGATTCCTCACTGGGGTCAGTAGCCACGACAGGTTGGGGTAACCAGAGTCACCAATTAGCTACACACGGTGTCTCTGTAGCTGTTCCAACACATAAGGGATGCTGCTATTTCTAATGACATACGCGTCATGCACTGACCCAGGGAACTTGGCATTTACATGGGAGATGTACTGGTCAGCCAAACAGACCACCTGGACATTCATCGAATGATAACTTTTTCTGTTTCGGTACACCTGCTCACTGTCTTTGGGGGGAACCAAAGCCACATGAGTCCCATCAATGGCCCCAATGATGTTGGGGATATGTCCAAGGGCATAGAAATCATCCTTCACTGAAGCCAATTCGCCCACCTCAGGGAAAATAATGTAGCTCTGCATGTATTTCATCAGGGCAGACAACACTCTGGATAAAACCTTAGAAAACATAGGCTGAGACATCCCAGATGATATGGCCACTGTTGTCTGAAACGACCCACTTGCCAAAAAATGGAGTACTGACAGAACCTGCACCAGAGGGGGAATCCCTGTGGGTTGGCGGATGGGGGACATCAGGTCTGGCTCCAGCTGGGCACATAGTTCATGTATAGTTGCTCTGTCAATCCGGTATGTAAGTATGATATGTCGTTCTTCCATTGTCGACAGGTCCACCAGCGGTCGGTACACGGGAGGATTCATCCTTCTCCTCGCAAGTCCCAGCGGACGGTGCCTAGGAAGGACAACATGGAGCACAGAGTCAAGCAACCCACAGGTTTGTTCACACAGCTTGCACAGTACACGAATCGCTATGCATGGAATGGCTTGTATGAGTGGCAATGCAAGGCCTAGGCCTGTGTGACACAGTAGAAATCATGCCATGTGGGCCCTTGAAATGGCGGCTGCCTGACCTGTGAAGTGTGACAGTGGGATGTGAGGTCACTGCGCTGGCGTGGCACACCGTGGCGGTAGGCGGTCGAAGACCGCGGCGCAAAGCAGCATTGGTTAACATTGAACCCTATGGGTCTCAGGAGCCAATGACGATGTGCGCCGGCGGTCGCGGTACGCACCGCCGCGGTACGCACCGCCGCGGGCGTGACCGCCATTTTCTATCTGATTAATCACTCGAGACCTGATCATCCACAGGAGAGGACCTATACTGCAAGTGCTGCTGTGACCTCGGTCTGGGAGATACAATGGCTGCTGCGACTGGGGAAAGGGCCCCTGCCTTCACTTCCGAAGAATTGGAGAAACTTGTTGATGGGGTCCTCCCCCAGTATGTGCTACTCTACGGTCCTCCAGACCAACAGGTTAGTAAACAGGGTGCACGCTGAATGGGCTATGCCTGTGTTGAGTGGGGTGTATGTAAGATGGTGGGGAGGGGAGCGAATGAGGAGTGCAACGCAGGACAGATGGGAACATGTGCCACATGGCAAGGTTGGGGAGGGGGGCCACTCACATCTACTATGCAGAAAAGTGATGATATTTCCTTTCCCACCCTTTACATGTCAAATAGGTCAGCGCCCATCAGAAGATCGACATTTGGCGTGCCATCGCCAAGGACGTCCTGGCCCTGGGGGTCCACAACAGACGGGGCACCCACTGCCGAAAGAGGTGGGAGGACATCCGCCGCAGGACCAGAAAGACCGCCGAGTCTCTGCTGGGGATGGCCTCCCAACGTAGGAGGGGTGCCAGCCACCAATTGACCCCCCTGATGTCCCGGATCCTGGCGGTGGCCTACCCCGATTTGGATGGGCGCGTGAGGAGATCACAGCAGACACAAGGGGGTGAGTATCAGCACATTCTGCTATCTTTGCGCGCAGTGGAGGTGTCTGGGTTGGGGAGGAGGGCTGTGGGTAACTCAAGGCCAGGGCGCTTTCTGTAGGCTAGTCCCCTCCGTTAGGCATGGCCCTGTGCCCCCGCCCCCCACCTCTGTAGGGTGCCAAGTACAGCTATCCATGGTCCTGCATCACCCATGTGTGCACTTGTCGTCCATAGACCTGTAGGCCTAGTCACAAGAACTGAGTAGTGTACCCCGATTGCGCAGCGTAGTGCAGGGGGCTTCTGTGTCTGTCCTCTCCGCCAACGGTGTTGCCAATGCATGCACTCAACCTGTCTTCATTTCTCCCCCCCACCCATTTTCTTTTTCTTCCTGTGCATGTGTGCATTAGCATCATCAGGTGGAGGAGAAGTGGCATCGGCGCACGAGGGAGCTGCATCTCACATGGCCCCGGAGGGCCATGCAACCGACTCCGAGTTCACCAGTGAGACGGAGGGCGAGGGGACCTCCACAACGGGGACCCGTGGAGACGTCAGCGACACCGACACGTCCTAGGAAGGGAGCTCCCTTGCGGTGGCGGCAACATCCGTGCCCACTGACACAACAGGTACAGCCGCCACCCAGCGCACCAGCCCCGCCCTCCCAGCAGCCCCTCAGCCTTCGCTCCGTGCCCGCTCACCCAGGAAGGTGGGCATCTCCTTCGCCCCAGGCACCTCAGGCCCTGCCCCAGTTACCCCTGCTGCCCTCAGTGAGGAGGTAATTGACCTCCTCCAGACCATCATTGTTGGGCAGTCTACCCTTTTGAATGCCATCCAGGGTGTAGAAAGGGAGGTGCATCGGAGCAATGCATACCTGGAGGGCATTCATTCGGGTCAGGCTGCCCATCAGCGATCGTTCAACGCTCTGGTCTCAGCACTGACGGCAGCCATTGTCCCTGTCTCCAGCCTCCCTCTTCTAACTCCCTCCACCCAGTCCCAGTCTCCTGTTCCTCAGCCTATCCCATCCACACCATCAGACCAGCCTGCACACACCTCAACACCCAAGGGCAGCTCATCCAGACATAAGCACCACAGATCCCACAAGCATTCACACAAACAACATCCAGATGCAGACATGCCAACAGTCACTACCACCTCTGTGTCCCCCTACTCCTCGTCTCCCTCCTCCCTCCCTGTGACGTCTCCACTCACACATGCATGCACACCACCATCAGCCAGTACTTCCATCACCAGCACACCCTCCATTACAGTCAGCACATGTGCAGTCACCACCCCCACTGCCATTTACACGTCCCCTGTGTCCTCTCCCAGTGTGTCTGTCACCCCCTCTTCCAAACCACACAAACGCAGGCAGCCACCCACCCAACAGCCATCCACCTCACGACAGCCTCCAGCCCAAGCACCTGCACCCAAAGACAGCACACTTGACTCTCCTACAACCACATCCTCTTCCTCCACCCCCATACCCACTGCACCTACCGTTCCCATTGCTCCTAAAAAACTTTTCCTCTCCAAAATTAACCTCTTTGCATCACCTGACCCACCCCCTCCATCTGGTAAGAGTCCAAAGAGCACCTCAGCCACCACCAGCCCTGCATCTAGTATCACCATAGTGCAGGGCTATTGGAGTCCACCAGCTCCTAGGGAAGGAACATCGGCCAGCAGCAAGGGGACAGCCAGCCCACCCCCTGGGAAGAGGACAAGAAAAATTAAGGGCCGGCGCGAAAAGCCTGAGACGGCTGCCACCAAGGAGAGTGGCCTTGCCACGTCACCTGCCACATCATCTAAGGGAGGCAAGGGCCAGAGAGCTGCAGCGAAGGAGGGCAAGGTCAGCAGGGCGGAGAAGACAGGCAGCAGCCGAGCGCACCAGGAGGGCCCCACCAGCCCCATATCGCGTGTGACGGACGACACCCAAGGGCCCAAGACTCCATCACAGGAGGGCCCCGCTACCGCAAGGTCGGAGGGCGACTAAGCGGGGAGTCTTGGCCAGGTCTGGCTCCCTTGAAAGACAGGACAAGCACCGCTGAACAGGGCCCCGCCGTGAAGAGCACCCCTGAACAGGGCCCCGCCAAGACAGGCACCGCTGAACAGGGCCACGCCGTGAAGAGCACCGCTGAACAGGGCCCCGCCAAGACAGGCACTGCTGAACAGGGCCCCGCCGTGAAGAGCACCGCTGAACAGGGCCCGCCAAGACAGGCACCGCTGAACAGGGCCCGCCAAGACAGGCACCGCTGAACAGGGCCCCGCCAAGACAGGCACCGCTGAACAGGGCCCCGCCGTGAAGAGCACCGCTGAACAGGGCCCCACCGTGAAGAGCACCGCTGAACAGTGCCCGAAAAGACAGGCACCGCTGAACAGGGCCCCGCCGTGAAGAGCACCGCTGAACAGGGCCCCGCCGTGAAGAGCACCGCTGAACAGGGCCCCGCCAAGACAGGCACCGCTGAATAGGGCCCCGCCGTGAAGAGCACCGCTGAAGAGGGCTCCGCCAAGACAGGCACCGCTGAACAGGGCCCCGCCGTGAAGAGCACCGCTGAACAGGGCCCTACATCTCAAGCACCGCTCCGCTGGGCCCTTCATCTCAAGCACCGCTCGGCTGGGCCCTTCCTGTCAAGCACCGCTCCGCTGGGCCCTTCATCTCAAGCACCGCTCCGCTGGGCCCTTCCTGTCAAGCACCGCTCCGCTGGGCCCTTCATCTCAAGCACCGCTCCGCTGGGCCCTTCATCTCAAGCACCGCTCCGCTGGGCCCTTCATCTCAAGCACCGCTCCGCTGGGCCCTTCCTGTCAAGCACCGCTCCGCTGGGCACCGCCGTCTCAAGCACTGCTCCGCTGGGCACCGCCGTCTCAAGCACCGCTGGTCCATTGACAGTGCCGGTTCTGTGTCGAGTAGGTGTTCACGAAGCACTCTGGGCACCATGCCTCCTCCAATACCAGTGGAGTCGGTTATCCATCTGATGGACTGTGGCTTTGCACTCCCCAGGATGGTACAGTGGGCATGGAGGCCCCTCGTGGATCTGCCGTCGTGGACTCATGTGGCTGAGGTGCCCCCCTTTCCCTTCCCCCTGAGGTGCCTGTTGTTTTATCATCTGATGCCCCTGCAGTGTTCTCTCCAATGGTATCCGGTCTCCTGTGTGGGCTTTGCCCAAGTGTTTGTACACATTGGCCCACGTACTATGGATATTTAACGGACTGTGCAGGACTTATTGACTATGTTTATACTTTGCACTATGTTCATTATTTCTTTTGTATATTTCATATGGCATATTTACCATGACTTCAATGAACCTATTTTATACATAAATTTTAAACTTCATTTTAATTATGTCTTTGCATTCTTCTGGGGGGTTTGGGGGGTGTCACTCTGACTTGTTGCTCTGCATTGGTGTGTAGGTATTGGGGGGGTGGGTGTATCGCGTATGTGTGTGCACGTAACCTTTCCTCCTCCCCCCTCCCCTGTGTCGTAGGTGCAGTACTCACTGTTGTCGTCTGCACCGGCGTTCGTACTCCTGGTAGATGAGCAGGTAGACAATAGCCGGTAGGATGTGTAATTCGGGCTCCATGCTGTCCTCCTTCCTCGTGGAGTGTGTATAGGTGAGCGTTTTCCCGTTCGTAGTCTGTTTCCGCCGGGTTTTTATCGGCGGGGCTCCCGCCCAGGAAAAGGTGGCGGATTGGTGAGTTGTGATAGGGTGGGCGGTACATTGTCTGCCGCCTGCCTGTTGGCGGTGACCGCCGCGCTGTTTGTCGGTCCCGCCGTGGCGGTCGGAGTGTTAAAGTGGCGGGCTGTGTTGGCGGTTCCCGCCAGGGTCAGAATTGCATTTTTTGGACCGCCTGCCTGTTGGCGGGTTGGCCGCCGCTTTATCACCGACCGCCGAGGTCAGAATGACCCCCGAAGTCTTTTTGGTCCTGAGACTTCAGGGAACAGGAGGCAAGCTCTATCCAAGCCCTTGGAGAGCACTTCTTTATCTCAGTCAGAGAGCAGCCAGCCAGTAGGGCAACAGCAAGGCAGCAGTCCTTCACAGAAAGCAGTTAGGGGAGTCCTTTGGGCAGCCAGGCAGTTCTTCTTGGCAGGATGCAGGTTCTGGTTACAAGTTTCTTCTCCAGGAAGTGTCTGTGAGGTAGAGTCTACCCCAAGAAGTATCTAAGTTGGTAGGGTCAGAGACCCTGCTTAAATACACAAATGTGCCTTTGAAATGGGGGAGACTTCAAAGAGTGGCTTAGAAGTGCACAAGGTCCCCTTTCAGTTCCATCCTGTCTTCCAGGGTCCCAATGAGGTCAGAAAAAGAGTAGGAAGGCAAAAAGTCTGGGGATGACCGTGCAGAAAGGCCATTTCCAACATATCCCCCTTCCAGCCTAAAGCCAGGGTAGACTAATCAACACTCTGATGGACTTCCCTGCTTAAGGCGATAGAACATGGACAATGGCCCACTACTGCTGGGGCACTTGCCAGTTCTATGCCTTTCTTAACTCAGTGAGGCTTCTTTGTCTATACTCTCGGGCCACTGAACTGACCCATGAGGAACCGTTCTCATCACCTGAAGACCCCATCTGTGAAGCTCCTAACTTTAATTTGCTCACAGATGCATCCCAGTGTGCAGACAGTACCACCATGGCCAACAAAGTGATATGGCCTGTTCCTTTTCTTGGGTCTGACCTCTGTTCCCAACACAGGGAAAACTCTGTCCACAAAGACATAAACCAACAGATGCTACTGACAGCTGTCAGTTTCAAGAGCCAGGCCCCAGACCATCCACTGCTAAGTGGAGACCCTGAGTGGGGCCTTTCGATGAGCTTCTCCTCCAGCTGTGAGGCTGGTGAGGAGCTCCCAAGGGGCTCCTAAGGCATCCCAGAATGGGGGGCAGTAGCCCCAGGAGTCTTGCACACCTTCTCCATTCTCACCAGTTCAGAGGTGGGTCCCTCAGCCCAGCGTCTGTACCCTGAGGCTGAACAGTGGACAAGGGTGAGTCCTTCCTCACCTTGCCTCCACATCTGGGCTCACATACCCTCCTCTGGGGAGTGGAACAGCCAGACATCGGAACTGTAAGGGCACCCCTAGGGTCAACCCTCTCAGTTCTCCTGACACTAGCGGTAACTCATTCCCCAGAATGCAGTCAGTGGGCAGCTGGGGACTAACTATGACCCACCTCTTGTTCACCTCCCCACCCCACTCTAGGGACACCAGGGCCACGGGTGGAAGAAATCCTCCCCAATGGCTGGAGTAAATCTATACACCCATCCGGAGTAATGCTCTGGTGACACTAGTCTCTCCACCATCATGGTAAGACTAGCCCCTGTGTCTCTCAGAGCAGTGACTGGGACCCCATTCACTCCCACCTGGTGGAAGTGGTGACTCCCACCCTCAGGGATCACCAGTTTACCCTCTGAGTCCACCTCCCAACTAAAGGAGATGAAGGCATGGTCTGTGACCTGCCCTGGGGACTACTTTCCTCTAAGGCCATTTGGGCCACCCCTGTAGAGGTCCCAATAGTGGGTGATTTCTTTGGACAGACAGAGTCCCATTTCCTGTGTCCTAGCTGGGCACACTCAAAGCAGTGCGGTTGGGAATGGGATGTTTTGAGCCACTGCCCACCAGAACCGCCACCCTGTTTCTCAGATGGGACATGGGAACCCTTTCCTCCTCCCTTACTCTGGGACTTGTCTGCGTCATCTCTAACCTCCCCCTCACTCTGTTAGGGGGAACCGGAACCACCCTTCTCGGGATCACTCCCATATACCTTTTTGGACACTCTGGTGCTAGTCCAGAGGTCCGCCTCCTCAGCAAGCTTCCTGGGATCAGTCAGCTTACTGTCAACCAAGTGCTGGCGCAACTCTGTAGAACAAAGACTGAGCATATGCTCTCTCAGAATTGAATTAAATAACCGTGTGTAAACATTTACTTTGCTGCCCCGCCCCCATCCATTTAGTGCCTTACCAGAGAAATCAAAACAGTGCACCCAAGTTTGTGTGGAGCGTTTGGTGCTGTCCCTGAACCTCTGATGGTATTTCTCTGGAGTGAGCTCAAACTTGGCAAGTAAAGTGGTCTTCATGGGTGCATCTATGTTTTGATCCCTAGGATCCAGTGTAAGAAGTGTGTCCCTCCCCACAGCTGGTGCATACCACCACTAGGCTGCCCCCATGAACCATTAGTGCAACTTTGTACGCAGCCAGCCACTTATCAATGTCATCACCCACCACATAACTGGACACAACATTTTTAGGTATACAAACCTTTCTTTCTCCAACAGGTTCAGCATGTATGCTGCCACCATTACTGCTGGACTCTGACTGCTTTGCCTTAAGATCCAGCTCCTTGAGACGTCATGAGCCAACAAAGTGTTTTTTCTCAGCCAAGGCTCTCTCATCTGCTTTTGCTTCTCTCTCTGCCCTCCTCTCCTCTTGTTGAGCCTCAATTTTCAACCTTGCCATTTGGAATTGAAATTCCCTCTCCTCTCTCCTTTCCTCTATGGTCAGGTCCTGACCAGAGACACTGCTCCCTGGTTTGGCAGGGGGCACAATTGCAGCAGTAATCTCATCTACTGATGGCAAGAAATCCTTTGAGGGGCCATCCTCTGGACCCTCTTCCTCAACATCCTCCTCTGTTGGGGCTTTTTCCCAGGCCTTCAGCGCCATTTGGAATTCCTCTTTCCTCAAGGCTTTCTGGGTAGGTACACCCATATCCCTGCGGAACGCCTTCAGCTGTTTAATAGTGTAGGTCTTCATCATAGCAATATCAAAATCTTCATCTCCTGCTTGAGACCCAGCCAGAGACATGTTGAATGAGGATTTTAGTCACAAATTGTCAGGAAAAATGAAATTGCAGAAAAAAGATAAAAATCAAGTTGACCTTCAACTGTGGGTAGGTAGTGAAATACTTAGCTACTGTATGTCACTGCACAAATACAAGTCCTATCCCATCGTTGATCACCATTGTTAGAAATGGGGTCTTTGGTTGGCAGTCAGTTTACCCCCTGTACAAGCAAGGACCCTCACTCTAGTCAGGGTAAGTCACACACAATCCAAATTATCCTGTGCCCACCCTCTGGTTGCTTGGCACTGAGCAGTCAGGCTTTGTTTAGTAGGTAATGTGTAAAGAATTTGTGCAATAAAGCATACAATAACACCATATTGCACGACAAAAATACACCACACAGTGTTTAGAAAAATATATAATATTTTTCTGGGTAAATGCAGGTCAAAATGATTAAAATGCAATAAGTATATGTTAGGTTATCACTGAAAAGTGATATAAAGTGTCTTAAGTCTTTTAAAAGCAAACAGAGTTTCTTTCAAGCACAAAGTACCTGGTTCGCATGAAAAATCTCTGCAAAGGGCCACAGAGGAGGAGAAGCGCGGAAACAAAGGGGTGTGAGTCAATTTCTCGGGCTGCACACAGCGATGCGTCATTTAGTTTCCATGCTGGGACGGCTATTCATCGATTTTCGGTGCTCGGTCGTAGATCCTCTTTGGGTTGCGGGGTTTTCAGACACTCCGAGGATGTGCATGGATTTCCTGCGCTGGCAGGATGAAGTCACAGGAGCTGCGTTGATCCGGTGGGCGTTGCGTTGAATTTTCTACCACAAGGCAGGCGCTGCGTCGATTCCTCTCTGGAAGTCGGGCTGCATCGTTCAGGCTCAGCTAAGCATCGATCAAGTGAGCCATGCGTCGAATGTCCGGTCACTACACTGGCACTGCATCAATCTTCTTGTTGCGAAGTCGGGCTGCGTTGTTACGGTTCGGTGTGCAGTGAAATTTTCACCATGGTGCAGCCTGTGCATCGTTTCTTGCAGGCTGTGCGTCGAATTTCACCGCACAAGGAGTCCTTCTTGAAGAGATGAAGGCTTTTTGATCCTGACACTTCAGGGAACAGGAGGCAAGCTCTATCCAAGCCCTTGGAGAACACTTCTTCACCTCAGTCAGAGAGCAGCAAGGCATCAGGGCAACAGCAAGGCAGCAGTCCTTCACAGAATGCAGTTAGGTGAGTCCTTTGGGCAGCAAGGCAGTTCTTCTTGGCAGGATGCAGGTTCTGGTTACAAGTTTATTTTCCAGGAAGTGTCTGTGAGGTAGAGTGTCTACCCCAAGAAGTGTCTAAGTTGGTAGCGTCAGAGACCCTGCTTAAAAACCCAAATGTGCCTTTGAAATGGGGTACACTTCAAAGAGTGGCTTAGAAGTGCACAAGGTTCCCTTTCAGTTCCATCCTGTCTTCCAGGGCCCCAGTAGGGGGTGTGACAGTCCTTTGTGTGAGGGCAGGCTAATGTCCTTTGACATGGAAGTGTCAAGCCCTCCACCTTCCCAGCCCAGGAAGACCCATTCAAAATGCAGATGTATGCCAGTGAGGCTGAGTATCCTGTGTTTGGGGTGTGTCTGAGTGAATGCACAAGGGAGCTGTCAACTAAACCTATCCAGACGTGAATTGGAATGGACAGAAGGATTTAAGTGTAGAGAAATGCTCACTTTCTAAATAAGCATTTCTAAAATAGTAATATAAAATCCAATTTCACCAGTCAGTAGGATTTTGTATCACTATTCTGGCCATACTAAATATGACCTTCCTACCCCTTTCAGATCAGCAGTTACCACTCAAAACAATGTATGAGTTGTGAGCCTATGAAGGGAGCAGACATCACAGCAGTGTTAAAACAAATTTAGGAGTTTTACACTACCAAGACATGTAAACTACGTAAGTACATGCCCTGCCTTTTGCCTACACAGCACCCTGCCCTATGGGTTACCTAAGGCATACCTTAGGGGTGACTTATATGTAGAAAAAGGGGAGTCTTAGGCTTGGCAAGTGCTTTTAAATGACAAGTTGAATTGGCAGTGAAACTGCACACACAGGCCTTGCAATGGCAGGCCTGAGACAAGGTTAAGGGGCTACTTAAGTGAGTGGCACAATCAGTGCTGCAGGCCCACTAGTAGCATTTAATCTACAGGCCCTGGGCACATATAGTGCACCCTACTAGGGATTTATAAGTAAATTAAATAGTCCATTTGGGTATGATCCAATGTTACCATGTTTTAATGAGAGAGCATATGCACTTTAGCACTGATTAGCAGTGAGAAAGTGCACAGAGTCCTAAAGCCAGCAAAAATGAGGTCGGAAAAAGAGTAGGAGGAAGGCACAAAGTCTGGGGATGACCCTGCAGAAAGGCCATTTCCAACAAGCGCTGACCTGCATGGGAGACACAGAATAAAGGAGAACATCATGTAGATGATGCAATACATCATCAGCATTTTCCGAGATACATCATTCACAGCACATTCACATACCGAGTACACTGTACATCACATACATGATTAGTATACTATTCCACCTTTCAGACATCCCATTTCACTGTGCACACACTTTTGCCGTCAAACACTACCAGAGATGTAAGTAATCAAACGTTGTACTGACCTGTTTATCTGGAGTCCCACTCAACTGTCCATACAGGGGTAAGACTCCTTCCACCAGTTTTTCCAGTTCATCTGGAGTGAAGGCTGGGACACTTTCCCCTGCAGCACATGCAATTGTGGCTCCCATATACAGAATACAGCAGCTCACTCAGTGGAGGTCTTGCTTGCTCGAGTGTCAGGAGTCAAGTGAGCCTGGCTACACAAAATGGCGGTCACGGCTCCCGCGGTCATGACCATCACCGCCAGCGGTGATCATCATTGGCCCCAGTTTCCCATAGACATCAATGTTTACCAATAAGAAGTTACACAGCGGTTCCGACCACCTACCGCCATGACGACTCCTGTAGGCGGAATGAGGTCACTTCGATCTGTCCTCTGCATGCAGGACAGGCGGCTGACATTTTTAAGTAATCCCACTCATTAATTGAATATTTGCACAATATGCTTGATGTAAGGTGTTAACTGATTGAGACTCACATATGAAGTGGGTGTCAGCTGGCAATACTTCAGGTGTCTGTATACATCCTTGTAGCGACATTCCACCCTCTGTAACATATGGGAAGCTATTGTTTGTTCATGACTTAATTTCCTCTACATCTCCCTGTGTCACAAGTATGGCAATGTGAGCTACTGCCATAATGTCTGGGTAGGAATGGCATGTGGATAAATGTTTTCTTCTGCAACATGCCTGGCAATTTACCTGACCAATCCTTCAAGATTGTCCTATGATATTTATCGGTAAAGACACAGTAAGAAATGTACTGAGTACTGTTTGTACACCTGCCTAGGTGCTAGCAGTGGAATTGCATCTCTCCGGCCGTTGGTCAGGCCAATGATTTTGGATTTTTGGCTGTGTTTAGGCAGTGTTCTGTTGGTGACTCGTAATATTGCCATCTTCAGACTGCCATCACTAGTGGTCTTTTGGTGCCTTCTTAGATGGCGCTCTTCGAGTTTTACTGCCAAAGTCGCAATGAGGATCTTAGTGTGTTCAATTGCTTTTAGCACTATTTTTTTGTGCAAAATGCATTCTTATGCCCATTTTGGGCACAGAGGGGCATTTTTGCATTCATAATAGTTCTAAATGCAGAATTACTCTTCTCATGTAATTATGTGTAATCTTGCTGAATTTATTTGTTAATTCTGCATGATTACACTACACTGAACTACGCGGTTTACGCCCACCCGTAGTCATGAACAAGGATATAGCTATCAGTGTCTGTCTTTAACATTTTCTAAATTGGAGTAGGGTTGGTGTGGTCCTGATGGACATAGGGATGAGCTTCCAGATCTTGGTTGTATAAATGGGAAAGACCTTGGGCCAGATGTAGCAAAACGGCAATTTGCGACTTGCAAATTGCGAGTCCCTGCGACTCGCAATTTGCAAGTCGCAAATTGCTATGCAGTACGGTGTCTCAGACACCGACTGCGACTCGCTATGGGGTCGCAATGACCCACCTCATGAATATTCATGAGGTGGGTCGCAAATTGCGGCCCCATAGCGAGTATAGGCACTCGCTAACATGGAGGCCTGCTGTCGTCAGCAGACCTCCATGTTCGTGACTGCTTGAACAATAAGGCAGTTTTTTTTTTTTTTTTTAAGTGTAGCCCGTTTTCCTTACAGGAAAACGAGCTGCACTTAAAAAAAAAACGAAACCTTTAGTTTCGGAATTTTTTCAGGGCAGGGAGTGGTCCCTTGGACCACTCCCTGCCCTGAAAAAATATTTGTGGGTCCAGTCACAAACTGGAAGGGGTCCCATGGGGACCCCTTCCAATTTGCGAGTGGGTTACCATCCACTTGAAGTGGATGGTAACTGCGATGCCATTAGCGACCGCCTACGCGGTCGCAAATGGTATTGCATCCCACTGCGAGTCGCAAATAGGAAGGGAACACCCCTTCCTATTTGCGAGTCGGAAATGCATTTTGTGAGTCGGTTCCGACTCGCAAAATGCATTTCTGCATAGGAAACTGCGTTTTGCGACTCGCAAACGGCAAATTTTGCCGTTTGCGAGTCGCAAACAGTTTCCTACATCTGGCCCCTTGTTTTTAATTTTTTGCACCTCTTCGTCCCCAGTTTGAGGTTGTTGTGGGTATTCCTAGAAGAGGTAGTGAACTTGTTATTATTTCTCTGCAAAGTGCTCCATGAGGATGAGGATGGTGTCAAGGTAAACACAAGTGACTTGTCATTGAGTGAAAGGTGGGGTTCTAAGGTGCTAAGGATCATGTAATTCTGCAACATTTTCACTTCCATTTGCTTGTTTTTCTTGGCATAAATACAATTCTGTTTTGGTGGGATTGAGCTTCAAGTAGGTGCTGAACATCAAACTCTGGATGATGTACAGGCTTTATTTGCGGTGATAGATAGCTATAACGGATGAGATTTTCAAGTAAAGTTGAATATTATCATCCAATTGGTGAATTTGGATGGCTGGTATCAGTGAGCAGAGTCCCACAGGGCTTCATGTAGAGACTGAAGTTGACTGGGGACACGACCTAAGAAGGTCAGCACATGGTGTATCTATCTAAGTTGTCTTCAATTTGAGATAATACATATTTTAAAACACAATATTTTATTTATTTTCCGAATATCATTGTGAGACAGAGGTCTGTTATTCCCCATTGTTGTTGAAAAAAAACACTTTTCTAGTCTTAAGAAGAAACAGAAAAAATAAAAACTTTCCCTCACCCTTCCCTTCTGGTGCACGGCCAACTACTGCCAAATGTATCGTAGAGTTATCCAAAAATTACCATTAGAGTTGCTTCTATGGAAGATTTCAAAGTGCGTCATCTCCTCCTCCGGAAGAAATCTGGAAGTCTTGTTTCTCTCCAATTATATTTCAAGGATAGAGATTTCAAACCAGGCTCGAAGCACTAAAGTGCGTTGGGAACATTTGCGCAAGAGCTTCCTCCGTGAGATAATCTAGATGTGGTTTCCAAAGTGCTATATAGTCTTTAGTTATCATCCATAAGGTTGCATGTTAGTCTTTCCATGGCTGAAAGATTCCAAAGGCCAGCGTGCCACTGGCTGATGTTTTGAGACTCCGTCTGCTTCCATGAGACCACTATTGCATTCGTAGAGGCAAGCCACCCTGCTCCTTGCACTCCTCAGTTGGAACTGCAAACCCTGTGTGTGCATTCCAAAAAGCAAATGAAGTAATCCGTTTTAAGTGGGGACGTGTTTTAGAAGATGCTTCAAGTAGTCACTGCGTTCAACCAAAGTCAGCTAACTTACATAACATTGTGATGTTATTCACTGGCACTGCCCTACCTAGCTTTTCAGTCTGCCTCGCAGTTCCTTATCTTATAGTTTACACGTGCACTGTGTTATAGATGATTGTTTGTAGGTTTGCATTAACTGAGATGAAAAATACGTTTTGAAGTCTACACGAGTAACAGCATATTATTCGAAATTATACCTATTTTAGCCGTTTTCCTAGAATATCACAGATGCACATTGAAATCAATCTTGTTGCCTCATTCTAACTGTCCTACAAATCCAATTATGAGATTTTGCCAATACACTGATTGTGCAATGTTCCGGTGTTTCCCATCCGATTTTCACATAGCTCAAATCTAACTTTGCAAAACTTGGAACTTGTAAAACCGTACATTATTAGCAGATTCCCAATTTCAAGATCTGAAACTTGGAATTGTGCTGTAATTACACATACCTGTAGGATTGGTATGTACTGACTGTGCAGTTGGCACTGAGATATACAGGGCACTCAAACCGATGCCCTTAGACAATTCACATTTTTCAGAATCAGGTCCTTTTTCTTCTACAAAGACTCATCAATAATTTGCGGAAAGATGTGCTTTATACATTGCAAGCGAATTGCATGGAGAAAGTGACCCAACAGTCCACGTGGCACATATGTTGGGGGTGGAGTTAAAAAGAAACTGCGTTAATTTAACTTCTTAGACATTTTTCTGGATATCGAAAAGGCAATAAAAAACATAAATAAAATTTTACAGCATTGGGATTTGACATTATTTCCAGTGTAGTGCTTCAAGTATCACAGAGTTACAAATGAGCTGAACGATTAACTACTTTGCCATGCCCGCAGAACAACACTTTTAAACTGCCACATGATTGCACTTTAGGAGATTGTCCATGACCTCTGTGATAAAGGAGAATTAAAGCACTGTCTGTTTTGTTCAAGTTGTCGAATGCTCAACACCCCAGAGAAAATAAATTCCATGAGAGTGTTTGCATTTATTTTAGTTTAATGCTTTCTATGGCAGCTCTATTGCTTTGTCGGCTGGCCTGACTGTTTGCATAGTTTCACTGGATTTATTGATTTAAAGGTATTTGAAACAGATCCAGAAAACACATTGGGCACTTTTCCTGCATATATTTCTATTGGTACTGAATTGTGTCTTCTTGAGGGAATTAATTAGAAATGGGGGTAGGTTTATCAATCCTCTTATGTGAACCGTGCTATTCATAAATTATAAAGTCCTCTGCCGCCGCTTTGTGTGCCAGGCTGTTGAAATTGTCTGAAAGGCCTATACTTATAATTAAAAACAGTTCTGCATTTTTTTAATACCACAGGGGTGTATAGCATTGTGCATGCAGAATAAGTGTACCTGACCTTCTCTAAGGCTTTTTGAGGGGCCTGTTTTCAAGTCTCTCTCCAAACAAATGTGTTTTGAACAGTTGGACCAAAATGTTAATAAAAATAATAAAAAAAAATATTTTGGTAAAGCAATGTATTTACAAGCAATCTGACGAGGGACCTACGCATTTTTCCAATACCAGGTGATATGGCTACGTATTATTTCTCTACAGTGCTAAATCATGTTTGTCCCCAGGGCCAGTCTGGGGAACAAAAAGCAGCTCTGGTAAAAATGCTGAACCCAGCCCCGCTCTCTCTCCTCGTGCAAGCTCTCTCTTCCCATCCTTCCATTATCTCTCTCTCCATCTCTCCTCCCTCTCTTCTTCCGCTCTGATCTTTTTCTGCCTACCTTTTCCCTCCATTGCTCTCTCTTTCTCTCTCTTGAAGTCTCCCACTGCATGTTTCAATTAACATTGAGAAGCTGGGGAAAGTGACAGAGGCACTGGGGTAGCTATGGGCTTTCCAAACCGGCTTCCAATGTACCCAATACACCAGTGAAATGCCCTGTTTAATTAAAGGCCGGTCCAACCCTACCAAAGTAACACAATCTGGTTATGCTAAAATACAGTCCTTAGAGTATCTATGCTCAAGCCAATGGACCTATAGCTCAAGCAGCAGGCAATTGCCCCAAGAAATACAGTAGAACAGTTCCAACAATTCTGAAGTAAAAAAAGCAATAAAATGCATTTTGCAAACCAATATAGAAAAAATACGAAACATTTAGTAAGCAAAAAGACAACAAATGATTAAAATCAAAAGGAGAAACGGTGTGTGAATTTTTAAAAGTTTTAGGGCAAAAAGCCTAGAAAAGATGAAAAAATAAATGTAAAGCTTCAGTTACCATTTGACTTGGACAATTGCACGAGTTTAGGTCGACTAAGATGAGATGAAGGTTAGATGCACCAAAAGTGTTGCACCGTCACACTTTTCACCATAGATCTTTGTCTACTATGTATTTCCGCAGTGAAAGGTCCAAAGCCGAAGTCAGTGAGAGTTCCTTGAAGCTATATACATGAACTAAGTGACACTTTTTTTATTGTTGGGAAACTTCCCTCTCACCACTCATGAGGAAGGAGGGTCTTCATCGTTAGAGGCACCCAATCTCTCGCCTGCCAGGGCTCTTAATGGGTCTGATCTTCTATTGTCAGGTAGGCCCTGTTGGGGTCCGGAGTTCTTCTGCTTTTTATGCCTCTGGTGTCATCAACAACAACGGGACAACCCCATATTCTCCAGACCCTGATAAAACAATCAGTATAAGAACAGTGGTCCTTACATACTGTCGCGTGGGCTCTCATTATCCTAAATGAGACTACTGGATTTCTAGGCAGCAGGATCGATAACGGTGTGGGGGACTGAGTCTGACCCACGTGTAAGGAACTCTGTCACCCTAAATCCGGTTGTTGCTCCGGCTAACTAGCAGTGCCTCATTTCTCCCACGGGGAAGAAATGATTGGGCAGCCGAGCGCATGACATCTTTGGAACTTCTCAGGGAAGTCGTGGTCACTCAGATCCAATCCAACTCTTTCATTCACAATATGGTCTCATATACAAATGACAAAGACAGTATAAGTTTTATATAATGTTTTAATAAAACGACTGTATTTTAGATATTAAGGCGTGAGCCGCAATAACCAGAACAATACAACATAGGAGGATTGATATAGTAACCAGGAGAGTAAAACATAGAAATAAAGCTATCATAATTCCTAACCGTTTCTACTCTCCCTCTGCTTGTTCTATTTAGAGCACAGCATGTTAAGCTTTCAGCTTGCCTTTCTGTATCACTAGGGAGACGGACACACTCATACCTGAGCAAAGGCCTGTGATCTGGTTCAGCATCTGCAACGAGGCAGTCAGCGTCTAGTTGTGGTTCCCTGGTCGGAATCTCCCTCTTGCATGTATTGGGACAAGGAAGTGATTTTATAACTAACATGTCATCGTGATCACAAAATGTTCCTACGCAGGAATGGCAAGTCTAGACTCCTACCACGTCTATCGGCAATGTACCAGACTGTAGGTGTGTTCCAAAGCCCCAAAACCATTCAGGGCGGCACCCCGTGTAGTGCCACGGAAAGAGACAAAACCATCTTCCTCCAGGAAGGGAATCTCATAATCCGCTTCACGAAGCAAACGCAACCGCAGTGCACAAGTCTGGGAATGAGCCCTAATCGGGAACATCAACAGATCAAGATCAACCACTGGAGAGCGCTGCAGTGAGAGACAGAAAGCCAGTGCATGTTCAAACGAGCACCAAAGGCATCGAAACACGGGTTGCACACAATCCAAAACCGGTCGGAACGACAAAGACCAGTCACACTCCAAATGAGCCAGGAGTGTTGCTCCAAAACGCTGCATCATGCGTTCACGACACAGCTGCGCTGACGGGAGCAGCAATACAGGATCTCGTTGCGGCGGGACAGCCATTGCGAAAAAATAGCAACAATAGCAAAACTCCAGCAAATAAAGCCAAAGTAATTGGGAAACCCCCAAAAATGCTTCCGAAAATAGAGTGTATAGCCGAAGGTATCAAAGCGAATACGGAAGAGAAGGTGTGAACGAAACCAACACCAACGGCTTTGAAAAAATGAGCAATACCAGCAGTGCTAGATGCATTAAATATACGTCCCACAAGTTCACCGAAGTGACTCGGAAAGTTAGTATTCAAAAGGGACTGTATCTCCGCCGATGACCTTGACACTTGAAGTGCGTAGGTCTCGCTAGCAGATGTAAGGGCCACATGCTTTTGAAACAATAAAGATTTCAGCCGACTCAACTTGTCGAAATCAACCTTGGAAGTAGCAATATGAGGCAAGATGTCCGCTACCTCCCTAAATTCAGCAGGGGGAAACAACACATTCCCGCAGCACGTAACGGCCTTGTTGATGACAACGACGTAAACTATTCCGGCACGCATGCCACAGCAGCGTTCGCTGTTAAGAACAATGTAACTGCCGTTAGAAAGCACCTGGAAAGTGTTTTTAATTACCGGGACCGGAACTCCCTTCAGATAACAAGCTAAGTTAGCAATCGAAGCATTACACGCTCCGTGCAAGGACAGCTGTTTACAAACCATAGAATGGCTAACAGAAGCTTCGCATTCGCTACCGCTAAGAAAAACTTCCCGCAAACCATTAACACATCTGTACTGAAAAGGAAGCTCCCACACCTCGTGTATGTAACTGTCACCCAATAGTTCATATCTACCCACCGGAATGTGCTTCAAACAAGAAGTAAATTGCAGAGTGGAGATAGGCAAATTAATAACCCCATGAATCAACCACTCAGCTGACGGAATCTCAGCCACCGTAAAAGGCAGTTTCTCCAACTTTTCAATATTTAACATAACATACGTTGCTTCCTTCTTAGCCATCAATTGTTGTTGACGAGTTAAATTAAAGGAGATAAAGATCTCTCTGGCACGAATGTGCTGCCATGGAACGCGACCCGCCTTCAAGGTCTGAAGAGTCCAACCCAGCTGCATGATAGATCGTGTCTGACTCTGCCCATGATATAAAGAAGACATGTCTGATTTTATAATGTCAATAGCAGAAGAGACAATGCTGTCAATCGTGTAAACACGGTCAGAAAGGGTATGCATGCCATTATCAACAACAGACAAAGGGGGTGATTCTAACCCCGGCGGTCTTAGACCGCCGGGGCCAGGGTCGGCGGGAGCACCGCCAACAGACCGGCGGTGCCCCGCAGGGCATTCTGACCGCGGCGCTTTGGCCGCGGTCAGTGCAGGAAAACCGGCGGTCTCCCGCCGGTTTTCCGCTGCCCCTTGGAATCCTCCAAGGCGGCGCAGCTTGCTGCGCCGCCGAGGGGATTCCAACCCCCCCTACCGCCATCCAGTTCCCGGCGGTCCGCCCGCCGGGAACCGGATGGCGGTAGGGGGGGTCGCGGGGCCCCTGGGGGCCCCTGCAGTGCCCATGCCACTGGCATGGGCATTGCAGGGGCCCCCGTAAGAGGGCCCCTAAATGTATTTCACTGTCTGCTGCGCAGACAGTGAAATACGCGACGGGTGCAACTGCACCCGTCGCACAGCTTCCACTCCGCCGGCTCGATTCCGAGCCGGCTTCATCGTGGAAGCCTCTTTCCCGCTGGGCTGGCGGGCGGCCTGAAGGCGGCCGCCCGCCAGCCCAGCGGGAATGTCAGAATTACCGCCGCGGTCTTTCGACCGCGGAACGGTAACCTGACGGCGGGACTTTGGCGGGCGGCCTCCGCCGCCCGCCAAGGTCAGGATGAGGGCCAAAGTCTGCAGCAGATTTTCTTGATCAATCTGTCTTAACCGGGCTGCAGCCTCCTGCTGGGAAAGTTTCCAAAACTCATTATACACTTCGTATAAGAACCTTTTTCTCCGGGGCACCTTGGGACCTGACAAGAAATCTTGTAAATCAGTACCATTAGACAGTAACTTGAGGTGTGACTTAACTGCACCCAGCGTGGAGTACTTCAACCATTGTTGACAAAGTTTCCCCACACTGTAAGTAGTTATTATATCTGCATGTTCTGGTGAAATGTAACGAGGGTCTGCCCTACTAGTCCTGAACACCCCAGAAGAGGTAACAAAACGTTGATGACACTGATTAGTGTCTACAGGCCACAATAACCACCCGCCCGGATGTAACGATGAAGCGTTAAGCGTACCATTCTAGACCCAATGCGTAAATTCACTAAAAGTATCATTCACATAGTGCTGCCAGTTATTTAATTTAGAAGGGACAGGTATTCTAGGCAAAGTCAATTCTCTAATCGACGCCAAGCCCAAACAACCAGTCTGTTGTACTGTGTCATTGAGGAAAATCATTTGCACAGGGATAATGCATGCTCGAAATAATGTATCTCTGCCTTGCATCTGCCAATTTTTCGTACCCCAAACACTTTTCAAGTCAACAGTCTTCAACCAGTATTCATATCCTTCGACCGAAAGTTTAGATACAAACGAATTAGAATACAGTAATTTAGTATCGGTCAACAAAATTTGCTTATTAGAATACGGTGTCACTTTAAAATAGTAAGACTTAGCGTTTCGCTGATCATGCCCAGAAAAATATGCAAATTTATCATTATACGTTTTCGAACTCCCTTGTGGAGGAGTCGAGCAATGTTCCCATTGTACATAATTAAAGATGGACTTAGGGCTACTCGCTTTGTGAATAAAGTGGTGTCCATAATAGGTGTAGCAAAACATATCACCATGATTATCTTTAAATTGGTAAGCATCTTCATCGTCATAGACAGTATAATATTGCAAATCTTTTAGCATAGCATCTACTGTCTTCACATCCCAATCATCAGAAACAATGCCTGGAATAACAATATCATTCATTGATAACTTTAGAACATACGGTATTTGAATCAATTCAGTGGGACCATATATATCAAACATTACTTTATCCCACACAATTCCATCCGGAATTGGTATTGCGGAAATGTTCACATTGGATAAGTCTCTTCGAACCATATGAGACGAAAAATGTGGTCTCAACACAGTCTCCACGTGCTCAATGTCTGATCGATCAGGAAGAAAATGACCATGTATTACCAGAAAAAAGGTAACCACCAATCCCAACCATAAAAAAATAGTCAGTACAGCCATATAAAGCCACAAATAGTTCCAAGGAACAACTAAATATGTACGTTTAAGCCAACTTAGTAGCTTATGTGGACCTCGGATTGAAGACAGCGAAGACGAAGAGCTGGATACAGCCGCATCCGCGTCATTGAAGCAGCCAGAGGCTGTTCTCGCAAAAGGTGCAACAGTGAACAAGGAAGCTGATGGAGGTTCTCTCCTAGGTACGCTATAAATCACATGTGCAGAAACATCAGTAGAACGTACAGCAACTTGAGAAAAAGAATCGATATCAATCGTCGACTGTGGAACAATCACAAGATCATCTTCCACCCTCCCCAAGCTCGGAGAGGAAACATGGTCGGTGCTAATCACCTGCAGCGGGACTTCTTCCCCAGTAGTGAGAGGGATGCCGGAACTACTGGGTGTCCCTCTTGGTCTGCTGTGCAGAATCGGCCACATGTTGTTACTTGACATTATCAATGGAAACAAAACGATTTCCTTTGGCCCCTTGCAGCGGTGGCAAAATCACAGTTCTCGTGCCGCTCACCCCCAACACCGGGACAGGTGCTCGATAAGAAGGACCAAATTCTTTCTTTACTGCGACCTTTTCACGCACTAGATCCCCAATCCTGGGTATCCAACCAGTAGGTGTTACTGGCTCATCCTTAATTCCAGAGGAGGCAGCACTTGCAGAAGAGTTATCTTCACGGAATTGTTGTAAATCCTGCAAAACAGTGACACGATCATTTATGTCAAAGGGCGTTTCTGCCGCCTCCACACCAGGACCATCTAGATCAGGAACATACATTTGTGTTCCGAACAGGCACTCATATGAAGTACGACCCCCCAGTGACCTTCTAGGCAAGTTATTAAGTGCTCTCTGTACTTCATACAGGTGGGCTAGCCAACTACGACCCGTACCTATAACCCTGGCTGTTAAGGATTGCTTTAAATCACGATTTAAACGCTCCACGACAGAATTTCCCTCGGGATGAAATGGAGACGAGAATTGGAGTCGGACCCCCAACGAAGCCATGGTGTCCCTGAATGCCTTAGAGGCAAAAGCAGGGCCCTGGTCCGAATGAAAAGCCGCAACTGCAAATGTATCGACAAAGATACGCAAATCTTTAATAACAGTCCGAGCGTCAGCCGAGCGCTGTGGCCAGACCCACACAAATCTGGAGCACGAATCTACTGCAACCAATATGTATTTGTATGCACTATCTGGTGTCAGTGGACCACAATGGTCCAAGTACACACACTGTAATGGTCTATTTGATATCAGAAGAGGAGTCTGCTGCGGGCGTCTAGCCGACAATACTTTAATTTGTTGACAGACGTCACAACAAAGGACATACTGCTTTGTCTCCTTATAGAGACCAGGCCACCAATAACGGGCCTGTAAAAGCAAAATCGTGGCAGCCACACCAGCATGCGCAGATGCCACCCCTTCATGCGCTGCAGAAATTAATCGAGGTCTCTCAATCTTATTCGGTAACTCACGTACACCAACGCCTGGAATATTAACAACAGCATTTAGTGCACCACTCAAGCAGTAACTATATTTAGAAGGGAATCCTTTAGGAAATGGCGTGCCATCAGCCGTAGCTTTTATGGCAGCCGAAATCTCTATGTCTGGTTTTGAACTCTAACGAGTTACCGCGGCTACAGTGGCGATAGCCACTTCCGACTTTGCAGCCTCATCAGCCAAAGTATTCCCAGCAACGTGTATTCCAACGCGCTGGTGTCCAAGTGCATGTACAACATGGACTTTAGGAAGCGTCTCTTTCAGACCCGCAACCTTACCCCACAACAATTTATGTTTAATGGTGTTGCCTTTAGAATCTCTGAACCCATTCATTTTCCAATAATGCAGATATTAATTGAAGGATTGCACACAGTAGTAGGAGTCACAGACTAGCAAGGTCAATATCGCCGGCTCTGCATGCTCCAACGCTAACAAAAGAGCTTTGAGCTCAGCCAGCTGCGCCGTGCAATCTCCCAAGGTTTTAGTATAAGTATGTCGGGGGCAGAAGACTCCCCCCTCCATAGTCCCGCTCACCACCGCACATGCAGCAGAATACTGTTGTTTAGTCCCAACCGCCGGTTGCGCAGAGCCATTGGTATACATGACCACTTCATATTGGTCAATAGGCAATGTGCCAGCAGGAACCGGGTACTCTATTTCATATTGAAGAAATTCTTGAGTCTGCATGGGCGTCCACCACAAAAGTGACCGGACCCCCCTGGACCGTCAGTCCATGTGCTATCAGATGACCCGTGAGCGGCAATCGCATATTAAGCGGTATATTTATTACAACTGGATTTGCCATTAGTATAACAATAATGGCTCTAGGACAGAGAAGGCACACCAATATCGGGGTATTTCCTTTCAAAGTTCAAGCTTGAACAACCAACCACTCAGTAATAGGATTTACCCAACCTGTGGTGGCGGAAACCCTCAGCCCCACGGACGTCTCCGCATACGGAACCGAGGAGTCAAAATATATACGAGACCGAGAGAGTCAGTCGGACCCAAACATTAGAGCCAGACCAAACGTTGGCGGCGCCATGTCGCGTGGGCTCTCATTATCCTAAATGAGACTACTGGATTTCTAGGCAGCAGGATCGATAACGGTGTGGGGGACTGAGTCTGACCCACGTGTAAAGAACTCTGTCACCCTAAATCCGGTTGTTGCTCCGGCTAACTAGCAGTGCCTCATTTCTCCCACGGGGAAGAAATGATTGGGCAGCCGAGCGCATGACATCTTTGGAACTTCTCAGGGAAGTCGTGGTCACTCAGATCCAATCCAACTCTCTCATTCACAATATGGTCTCATATACAAATGACAAAGACAGTATAAGTTTTATATAATGTTTTAATAAAACGACTGTATTTTAGATATTAAGGCGTGAGCCGCAATAACCGGAACAATACAACATAGGAGGATTGATATAGTAACCAGGAGAGTAAAACATAGAAATAAAGCTATCATAATTCCTAACCGTTTCTACTCTCCCTCTGCTTGTTCTATTTAGAGCACAGCATGTTAAGCTTTCAGCTTGCCTTTCTGTATCACTAGGGAGACGGACACACTCATACCTGAGCAAAGGCCTGTGATCTGGTTCAGCATCTGCAACGAGGCAGTCAGCGTCTAGTTGTGGTTCCCTGGTCGGAATCTCCCTCTTGCATGTATTGGGACAAGGAAGTGATTTTATAACTAACATGTCATCGTGATCACAAAATGTTCCTACGCAGGAATGGCAAGTCTAGACTCCTACCACGTCTATCGGCAATGTACCAGACTGTATCCTTGACTAAAGCACAGAGTGAATATGTTATGAAGAACTCCAGTGCTGAAGTAGGCAAAACAGTGTGATATGAATAAAAAACAACACCGTAGAACTGGCTATTCTGTAAAATAACAGTACGAAGCCTAATAGAAAGCATTTAGAGCAAAGTGCACAGAGGCTCTAAGCTGTTAGCAAATGAATAAAATATATTTATGGCAAAGTGCACAGAGGCCTAAGGCCTGAAGCTAATGCGCAAAATATACGTAAAACTGACCACACTACAATACTTCTTAAAGGAACTGATACCAACTTTGGAGAGTCTAGGTAAATCCTCTTGCAGTAATCATTCTTGTACCTCAATAAGCACAAAGTCAATCAAATGATCAGTGACACTCCGCTTCATAACATGTACTTTATTTCCCAATAATTGAAGGATAATAAAATATAAAAGATAGTCCAAAGATAAAGTGTGACGGCAACGTGCATGCGACGTAACATGGTATTCCCTGTTAGGTGGTGAGGAGCTCAGATTCATTATCAGTAGGTAGTTTTAGGATCTAGTTTCCATAGGAAAACGTTTTTTTTTTGTTTTGCCAATAACTTTGATGCTGTTTGGTGAATTTTCACCAAATTGTCAAAGCTAGTATGACAGTCAGTTCAGCTGCTGTGTTCAAAGGCTTGGGGTGATTCGTTAAGCGGGCCAAGGAAAAGGGGGGGTCCCAAAACATATTTTCCCAATGTATTTTCCCATAGGGTCTTTAGACACAACTACAGCCTGAATTGCTGAACGGAATTACTCCAAATTTAGCAGGAAGGTAGATCTTGGTGCGCAAATCGTGCTTTTGGTTTTTTGGGTAGGTATGTTTAATACTTTTGGAGTTATTAAAGGAAAACGAAATAAATATAGATATCTGGGCAGAGCCTAAGCAGAGATCTCATGGTGGGATCTGATCGTCTATCAGCACTTCAACCAGAAAGTGCTGGCAGCCATCCTGAGACCAACACACATGATACCACCGCATTGAAATGCATTGTAGTGAATGAAGGTTTTGAGGATCACAAAAAGGAGAAAATAGAAAAGGTGATAATATATTTTAGTTACAATACAAATCATGTTTTTGATGGTACCATACTCATTTTAGGAATTCTGGTGTATCTTAAGGTGATTTTACCCTGTGAAAAAGCCTTTTGTTAGGATATCATGTGACATGTTTGATAGAAAACTGTTTTCTCATGATTTCTCCATTGAGGTTATGGAAGGTGCTCTGGAAGCTAAAATGAGAGCATATTTCCTGTAAATTTACATTATCTTTCTCCGCCATATAGAAATGAAGTTTGACATTCTCAGTAAAACATATAGTTCCAATAGGAGCAGCCTGTCAGTTGATTCCCTTCTGTTGTACTGCAGCCTCCCATAGTGTTCTGAAGAACAACTAGAGCATTAGCAGTCTTACTTATGACAAAAGTGTGGGACACTTGAAGCCATCTTGATTGAATCAAACTGGTAAAACGTAAAACGTAATTTGGAAAGGAGCAAAATTAAGGGGTTCATATTATCATAGAGATTATGGTTGGTGCTGTAGAAAATAAAATTAGGACATGTTTTTTAAGTGAGTTCTCAAATATCTTTCTCTTCTATTTCATTAAACATTCTGTCATGCAGACTGAAACAAGCACTTTCAACACCTGCAGCAGACTGCCAATTAACTCCCTAGTGATCGGCAGCTTCTCTACAGAGTTCTAATGTGCAACTAGAGTGCGAACATTCTGAATTTATGCCAAAAGTGTGGCATGCCTGAACACCCTCAAAGCATTTTCTACTGAGGATACTGTAGTACATGAGGAAATTAGGGAGCTTCATAATAATTAAGTCTCCCAAGTTGGCCACTAAAGAAACAAAAGTCCACATGTAGTACAAATATCACCCAAAAGTAGCCCAAGTATAGCCTGAAGACAGAAGTGTGCAAAACACTTGGGCCCATATTTATACTCCCTTTGCGCCGGATTAGCGTCATTTTTTTTTAACGTTAATTCGGCACAAAGCTAACACCATATTTATACTTTGACGCTAGACCCGTCTAACATCAAAATATCGCAGTATGCGTCATTTTTGGATGCGTGAAACCGCCTTGCATCAATGAGATGCAAGGTAGGCGTTCCCGTCTAAAAAATGACTTAAACACCCGTGCACCATATTTATCCCACCGTGCAAAAATACGCACGGCTGGTAGGGGGACCCAGAAAATGGCCCAAATCCCTATTTGCGCCAAAATGTTACGCTGGGTCAGGGCAGGCGTTAAAATAGGGCAAATACACCACTACTTAAGGAAGACTCACAGAAGCAACATCAGAGCTAATAAAAGAAGACATGGAGGTTCTATTCTTACAGCATGCACGAAGATGCAGAGCAAAGGAGCAGCAGCAGCAGCTACCCCCACACCAACAGGGGCCCCAAAGGCAACACAGAAGACAGGAGAGGATATTCAGGACCAGGACAGCCCTTCAGGGCCTCAGGGAACATGACATCATTCAGAGGTACAGACTAAACTGGCAAGCCATACAGCAGCTGCTGCGCCACATTGAGCCACAGTTGGCACCCAGCTTGTGGACACCCCACATCATTCCACCAGAGACCAAGCTGCTAGCTGTCCTCCACATGTTGGCAAGTGGCTTTTTTCAAACCACTGGTGCCCTGGTTGTCGGAATCTCACAGCCCTCATTCTCTGCCTTTCTTCCCAAGGTACTTGATGCCATCATCTCCCTCACAACCCACCACGTTAGCTTCCCCAACACACAGCAGAAGCAGCAGGAGACCAAACAGGGGTTTTATCAAATTAATGGCTTCCCGCACGTGCTTGGTGCCATTGACTGCACTTATGTACGGATTGTGCCACCTGCTGCAACGGAGCATCTATACCTCAACAGGAAGCACACACACTCCGTCAATGTGCAGGCCATTGTGGATCACCATGGATTGATCACCAATATCGTGGCAAAGTATCCTGGGAGTATACATGATTCATTCATCTTCTGCCACAGCACCATCAATCAGCACTTCCAGGATGGACGATATGGCAATGGCCTACTTGTTGGTAAGTACAGAAACCTACAAATTTACACACAGAACAGCAACCCTGTAGGACACACAAAACATACACCACTATATTGAAACGCGGCCACAAAGACACTGAGGTTGTGACACTGGTAGTCATGTTTGATATCATGACCCAATGGGATACACACCTATGGACAAATGACAGATGCAAATAACAACAGATGCCACTCCAGAGCCACACGGGACCAATTTAAAACCACACAGTGACAATGACATGGCCTTAACTGGCAGTACAACTTGGAAGATGAACCTTTAAATATCACATCAATAACACTCAATCACACACCCTTCCAACCAATACGTCCTGTGTAAGGGGTGTGTAATGTGTTTGGCTGCAGGTCAAACACCATGAGACACATAGCATGATGATGCTGACTCCAATGAAGATGACATGGAATCATTGAGGCAGTACCAACATCTCACATCACTCCTGTGGTGACATTGCCCCAGAGCAATAAGGAAGTGGATTGTGTTATGAAAACATGTGGATGTGATACTAATGCAAAGTACGCACTGCTACACATACGGATCTACAGGAACATGGACTTTTTGACACTAAAACCTTCACCCCCACCATGGATCATGACCCCGTTTGCCAACCCAAGCACAGCAGCAGAGCGTGCCTATAATGAGGCACATCCTAGTACATGCACCATAGTTGAGAGAACTTTTGGCATCCTGAAGTCCAAATTCAGGTGCTTGAACATCACCGGAGGCAGCCTCCTATATTCACAACATTATTTTGACCTGTGCCATCCTGAACAACATTTGTGTAAGGAGGAACATTCCCTTCTAGGAACCAAAAATGCCTGAAGAGGAGGAAGAGGAGGATTCTGTCCGTGAAAATGAGGGGGAACATCCAGACACAGCTGCAGGATTGCGTCGCAGACAACACATCATACTAAACTTCTAACTATAGTCACCATCACCACTTTGTTATCATATGTCATCATATGTCATTAAACACCTAACTTCATCACTCAGTCATGCTCTGGGTAATTTTCTATGCATCACATGATCCCTAGGAATCATAATCAGAGTTTAGCCTCATGGAGCATTGCAGAAATACAGATTAGGATACTGAAAAAGCCACATGACATTTGATAGGTATGACTGCACAGCCAACATCACACACAGTGTAAATTACATATATCCTGTCTAATTCACAGGTGAAAGGCAATATCCGAGGACCACAGCTATGCAACACATCCATGTTGCCCACATGGTCCGTTGCAGCAAATGACGCACAACTAAGACACCATCAATCATAAGGTAAAAAAGTGTCTCATACATGAGGCAGTGGATGTGCTATTGCATTGGAACAGGAATGTATGACCAGACCCTTGACAACAGTAAGTGTGACATCAGCTATCTGTGCAAGGAGCATGTGTGACAAGAAGTCCATCTAAGCTGCAAATGGATAGCATAGCACGAGTGCCACAGGTATGACAGGCATTGCTCACAAGACATGCCCTGCACAGTCCATCCCAGGTAATAAGTCCTGCCACTGACATGTTTTAAGTCTCTCCCCACTCTTCTCTAGGGGACCCTGTAAATGGACTATCTGTACCCTGAGAATCTTCATCTACACACACCCAGACTCCCATTCTGACTCCTGTGTGTGTCCCACCTCTGTATGGCATGCCACAGTCATAGTTCATCAGTCTGCATGGACTTCAGGTCAAATAATGCACTGCCTGGTAGTCGGCAAGAAAATAATAAGCTGTCCATTGCGTCCCATTTGAAAGGTCCACTTGGCACTTTGAACTTGATTCTCAACTCTAGGACTTGTGAGAGACTGAAGCTGCACATACCTGTGAGCACTACCATACAGACCAGCCATTTGACTCTGCCCTGCCCTTGCTGCTGCCTGGAACTGCTTAGAAGCTGCCCTATTCAGAATTTCCTTGTTGTGCATTGGCGTACAAATCACCTGTGTACCATAGCCCTTGGGGGATTGTGTAACATTGCAGACCACAGCACAAACTGTTTTAGTTCCCACAGTGTTGTTCCAGCTTTTCCCAGTCAGAGTCTGCTCACTGTGTATTTGCCATGTTCATGTTTGTTCCTGACAGAGCCTGCATCCTGTTAGCCTGACTGGTTCTTGTCTTTGTGTTAACCATAGAGGTTCCCTGTGGCTACATTTGTCTCATAGCTGCTTTCCATGCCCTCTCTTTCCTCCAGGGGTATTGTATCTGGTAGGTCTACGATGAATCCTCAAATAGATAGTATAGTTTAATCAGTTCTGGGACATGTATTCATATTGCCTAATCCAGCCCCCATCCCTTGTATGGTTTTGCAAGTATTCATTATTGCCAAACAGTGACAGTGTGATATGGCAGTAAGCATGGATTTGGCATGGTGCCTCCAGCACAACAAACAAGGCTTGCCAATGTGTATGTGAGGACAAAACATGTCTGTGCCCTGACGATCCATACACAGATTCACTTCTGCTGCCACCTTTTGATGGTGCTTGTGTGATGACTAGCTGTCAGATTAATTAGCACAGAGGCACTGATGTTCCCTGTTGCAGTAGGAATTTTCAAGCCCACCCTTTGTACACATGTTGTGATGAAAGCTACCTGTTTCCTATTACTCGTCCGTAAACTTTTTAAGCACACCAAGGTTGCCCTGTCGTCAGCCTTACTAAAATTCTGCAGTGCCATAGCTGGACTATCCCCATGTCCTCCCCCTCAATGCTGTTGTCTCAGCAGTATTACAGTTGGGATGTTGCAGGGTGGCATTGCAGCTATTGTAACACAGGCACGGGGTAGACCCTGGAATGGGCAGCACGGGTATGACATTACTGCTGTGTACTTCATAATGTAAGTAACGCTACCGGATGTTTATTGGGCCTATAGACATGAGCATTTGACAGGATTTACATTTTGTTAGGAATTACAGGGGATTGCTAACGCTGTCATCCTGAGCCCTCTATTCTGGGTGTGTTTGATCCATGGGCACCTAACTGCCATTAGCTACTTAACCTGCACACAGCACAGGTGGTAGTGGCAACTGTTGTCAATGGTAAATACCACCTGCGGATATGACCTCAGACTGGAAATTGAGCCCTAGTTCATATTGTAACAATACCAGCTGTCGTGTGACAGTGGGCCAGTTTTATGTTTTACCCTACCCTCCTGGACTGGCTTTGACTTTCCAACATCCTTGGCATGTCAGAGTACCCCCATGCAAAGGTTGTTGGTGTAGTGTTGCGCTGTGCCCCTGGTTTCCGCTGCACAGCCCATGCACTCGTGTCGTGCCCCTTTGCCCTTTCCACTGCCTGATTTCGATGGCTGACATGCATTGTGTGGTAGGAAGTCCCACCCCCCTGCTTGCAGATAACATTTAGGCATTTTTGTCCCCCATGCAACTTACCCTGCATCTGTGTTGTTTCCTGGTAGTCTGCGCTGTCCTGTCCTTGAACCCCTGTGACGATCTCCTCTGGGATGACAGCTGCCACCATCTCCTCCACTTAGTCCAGGGCCTACTGCGGTGCTGGACTCCTTCCTCCAGTCTGCAGTGCTGCCTTCCTGTTCCTTGACATCTTTTCCTTGGTCCTGCTCTTGCAGTCATGCCAGCGTTTCTTGCACTCAGTGACTGTTCGCCGTACTTCTGCCACACTGTTTATCTTGTCCACAATTTGTTGCCAAATTGCTTCTCTCCTCCCAATTGGCAATTTTGAGGTGACAAAAAGTTGATGCTGGTGTTCCGTCCCCTCTTTCACCAGTATTTCATGCTCCTCTTCACTGAAACAACACTTCCTTTTCTTCTTCTCCCTCTCCTGGGTCTTGCCTGGGTCCTCCTGGCTGGTTCCTGGTCGATTGGAGTCTTCCTGGGGCCTTTCCTGGCTTCTGGGATCCATTTTGGGGCTCCTTAGCACATTTTGTTTGCAGTATTTGCGCCACTTTTTGACGCACTTGGAGTCATTTTCGTCACGTTAACGTCGTTTTTCTTTACGACGTGGCGCAATGGTTAGAGTAAAACAAAATGACTCTAACCCATGGTTTGTGCCATGGAGGGTCAAAGTATAAATGTGACACCCAGGTGGCGCAAAGAAATGGCGTTAGCCAGCGTTAAACCTTTTGACGCAAAACTGCGTTGGCGCAGTTTTGCATCAAAAAGTATAAATATGGCCCTTAATTGTTTTGTTTTTTGCAGTTTTATATAGCACATACTTTACCAGAAGGTATTGGAGTGCTTGACATGAGCATCAGTTACATTACACAAGGACACATTCATTTTGGTTTTAGGCATCAGGAGATTACGTGATTTGCCCAAAATCACAGGATGTCGAGCTGCTGCTGAAACTCGAACCTGGTTGCCCAGTTGCAAAGCCTGCAGTTCTGGCCATAAAGCCACATTCTCTCCTTTAAGTGTAACAAATAATCAAGCAATCAACCAGATAAAAAAACATAAAGATAGCTAATTATTTAAAAGTGTTTTGTCGCAATTTGAAAACTCAGAAAATATGTCCTCATTTCAGTTTTTTAGAGCACTAACCATAGATTCTGTGGGAAAAAGACCCTTTCATTTCTATAATTTCTAAAGGAAATGCTTTGGGTATTGAAGTTTTGGTTACATCAAGATGTTGTCAGGAGTGCCATACTTTTGTAATAAATGTAGAATGTTAGCAATCTAGTTGTTCATTAGAATACTGTGAGGAGGCAAAAGTCAGAGGCACAGACTTGGAGAATTGAGGGCATAGAGGAGGGTGCAGAGGCAGCAAGTTGACCACGCTGGGCAGGTGGGAGGAACAGTGGCAGTACAACCATACATGCCATCAGACTCATTTCAGGCAGAAGACTCCCAATGTTTTTAAGCCCAAAATAGCTTTACTTTATCTGCTTCCTGCCTACAATATCCTCTTTCTCAATGTAGGTCAATGGACCAGATGTATCAAAAAAGCCTTTTGCAATTTGGCAATAACGATTTTTGAGAAATCGCTATTTCTGAGTTGCAAAATGCTATGTATCATATTTGCGATTCATTAATAGCGATTTCTTAAAAATCGCAAATGCAATTACCGAATCGCAAATTGCGATACCAGCCCCATTCAGAACTGTGGGCCTGTAGGAGATTTTTTTGCATTTCCCAAAATGCGAATTCCTAACTGGAATTTGCAAATTTGGGAAATGCAAACCCCAGGTTGCTGGGGGCCTAAGGCCCCCTCTGCTGCACCCCAATAATTATTTTAAGGACATGTAAGGCGCACACATGCCAAAGGGGCAGGTGTGCTTTACATGTCAATTTTAAAAATGCATTTTTAATACATTTTATTGGTAATAGCGATTCCTTAATGCCCAATTCGCATTAAGGCATTGCTTGTTACATGTGGTTTAGAAATCGCAAATAAGGATGCCTTATTTGTGATTTCTTAATTAGAGAATCGCAATTTGCGATTCTCTAAATGGGCTTGCAATTTTAAGGACTCGCTATTTTAGCGATTCCTTAAATTTGCATTGCTAATGCCTTTCAGAAATACTGAAAGGCATTTTGGAATTCGCAAATGGCCATTCGCACCGTTTGCGAATGCAAAAATGGATGATACATCTGGCCCATTGAGAGAAATCAATTCCCCAAGTTTTTTCTTTTCAACATCTCCCTCTTACCAAGTTCAAAGTGTTGGCAAATATGGTACATTGGATTACAGGGGGCGAGAGGAATGGAGTAGGAACAAGAGTCATATAACAGAGGAAAGAAGGGAAATGCGCAGGGGCACCAAACTGCCCCTACAGGGCAAGCGTCAGGGGTTGCAACAGCCCAATACACCACACAGATCAACCAGGATGGCATTGAAGCACAACAATTGGAAGGGGACAGGACCTTGACATAGACAACAGAGAACAGAGGGAAATGTGGCATGGGCAACACGCTGACCATACTGGACAGACAGGAGGGAAAGTTGCAGCATAATGGTCCATGAAGGGCGGAGGGAGGGTGCGGTGGCAACACATAGGACCATGTAGGGCAAGAGGGAGGGAGCTGGTGATGGACTTGGTCAACACATGGTAGGGAGGAGATGAATGTGGCAGCAAACTAACTGTTCAGGGCAGGCAGGCGGGAAGGGCAGTGGCAGAACAATGGCCACACTGGGCTGTAATGAAGGAGCAGGGGCCTGGTCTTGGATAATGAATGGCAAGGAGGAAGGGAGACAGGAGCAGCAAGCTTGGGTGGGGGCACCACAGTGTTAGGCCAGGCCCCTCATCCAACCACTCCCCCCATCATGCATTGGAATAGGAATCTCACTTAATGTACAAAAAAATTCAAAATTTTAGTGAAAAAATTAAGATTACTGGGATGTTACAGTTAGGAAATAGAATAAATAAAAACTTTAGAAATTTGCAAAAAATCAAACCTAAGGTTACAGAGACGTTATTGCTAGGGACAGATTTTACACACATAAACCATTGCAATTCAGCTGTTATAGTTGGAGTTATTTCAATTATACCTTGCACCCTAGCCATGCATTGCTAATTACCCCAGATATTACATCGCTCATGACATCTTCCGTGAAATCATTGATAACATCACTATAACATTTGCAGTAAAAATACTGATGAGAAAACTGTTCATGGCGAGGGTGTGCGCTATAGTTACCTAAGGGCAAGAGTTATAATTAATTGAAATGATTCTAACCATAACAGGTGAATTTCTATAACTCTGTGTGTGTGTGTGTGTGTGTGTGTGTGTGTGTGCATGTGTGTGTGTGTGTGTAGAGGTAAAAGCATTTTAGGAGTTTAGGGTGGATGAGGGTATTTGGGGGGGCAAAGGTATTTTTACAGTTTAGGGTGGGTAAGGTATTTGGATGGAAAGGGTATGTTTAGGAATTGGGGCGGTTGAGTTTAGCGGTTAGGGTGATAAGCTCATGTATATATGTATGAGTGTGTACATATATATATATATCTATATATATATATATGTATATATATATATATAGATATATATATATATGTTTACATATGTGCACGTGAGTGTATCTATATATAGACACACACATACATATATATATATATATATATGTGTGCATGTATCTGTTTATATATATATATATATATATATATTATCTGTACCTATATATACACATACATACATGTTTTATTCTTACCAGGATAATACTTAAATTTTTATTGTTCATTGTAATGGCATGCCTGGTAAAGGTATATGCCTGGTAAAAATGCGGGGCAAAGACATTTTTTGTTGTAAAGGTAGTGCGTGGTAATGGTATGCATGTTTCCTTCATACAACCGATTAGTATTGGTCTTTGCAATGTTTGGAGAGTGGCTTTTTGTTAGCAATGAGTATTAATTATCACTACAATGCATAGGTTATTGACCGGAGCAGAGCAAAGCCTAGGACCCTAATCCACTCAGTTAATAACTACGTTGAAGTGCCCTCCCCCTTGGATATTATTGCTATTGAAAATTAGACTCAACATTTGGGATACATTTCTTTAAATTGTTTGTTAGATGGTGTATTTTTCATGGAACTATTTAGGTGGAAGGATTCAAGGAGCATACCTATTGGATTTTATTTTGGTGTTAAATCTCCATCACGTTTGTCCAATTGAAATGCATTTAAGTGAAGGCCTCAGTTTGAGGGCACAATATGAGCATACATAAAGGATAATAGCATATTTTAAGCACAATGTAAATAATTTGTTGTTGGTATGTACAGGCTGGTGTAGCTTAAGTAATTTGCTGTAGCATAATTACAAGGAAGAACCACAAAATTACTAGGCATGGGAGCATTTTTAATTACACAGAGTAATCATAGTAATTAAGAGTAAATTAGGGCCCAGATTTAAGAGGGCCTAGCACCCCCTTGCACCACATTAGCATAATTTTCTTTACGCTAATGTGGCCCAACAAGGCCAAAATCGCCACGCCAGATTTACAAAGTGGCACAATGTATGCATTGCATCACCTTGTAAATGTGGGGCACACATGGTGGCAGTAGGGGGGAGGTATAGGGCACAAGAAAAGTGGTGATGCACTGGGTGCAGCACCACTTTTCTTAAATCTGCCCCTAAGAGAGCACAGGCAACTGACTACTCGTGCTGCTGTTTATGTGTTGTTGCATTTAGTGCTATTTTCTTAGCATAAAATGCATGATCAAAGGATGAATTCTGTGCTAAGAAACTAACACTAAGGGTGTCATTATGACCCCGGTGGTGAGTGGAAATGTGGCGGTAGTACCGTCAACATGCTGGCGGTACATGCAGCCAACCCGCCACTTCTCCACTCATACCGCCATGGCGGTGTCAGCCGCCAGGCCGGAGATGTCAATCTCCAGCCCGGCGGCCGGCATAGTACCGCCAGTGGCATTATGAGCCTGTCTACCACCTTGGTTTTCATGGCGTTAGCAACACCACGAAAACCATGGAGGTAGGCCCTACCAGTGACAGGGAATTCCTTCCCTGTCACTGGTAGGTGGCTCCCCCACACCCCCAATACACACCTGACACACCCCACCCTCCTCCATCAAAACTCCCCCACCTCCTCTGATCCTCACACACACACCCACTCCCTCCGTTCCACACATACACATCCCCACCCCCTCCGATCCTCACTCTCCCCCTCACACCGATACACGCACACACCCGCAGACACACACCACACATACACCCAATTACTCATACTGGCATACACGCATTCATACACACACTGGCATACACGCATTCATACATGCATACTTCCAGACATACTCACGCACATTCTTACACACAATCACACTGACATGCAGACACGCACTCACTTCACCATTCTTACACGCGTTCATTTACACACCTACAACCATGCAACAACACAACACACACAGATGCATTCACACACACTCACACATTCATGCACACAACCAGGAACACACACACAACACCCCTACCCCCTCCCCTGTTGGAAGCCTGACTTACCTTTGTCAAGGAGGTCTTCTGCAGGGAAGGGGCGCTGCTACCACCAGCAGTACCCTGCCAGCAGAACACCGCCGGGTCGTATTACAGGTCATGATATGGCTGGTGGCGTTCAACTGGCGTGGTGGTGCTGGTGGTAGCAGTGCCAGTTTACCACGGTCCGCCAGTATGATCGCTGCCAGATGTCCGCCTTTTTTGTGGTGTAAGTCCGGCAGTGATCATAATATGGCGGATGGATGGTAGCTGCGGTGATGGTATTTTGGCATCTGTCACTGCGACAGTAGGCGGTTTTCACCACCATTGTTATAATGAGGGTCTAAATGTCCATTGGAAAGTGGATTATTGGTAAGGGCAGGTAAGTACCTACACTTGGCAATAGGCCACTAACCCCCACTAGGACCAGCCAGGTCTCAATAAAGTAATCCCCGCTCAACCCTTGGTAGCTTGGCAACAAGTGACAAGGCTTCACTTAGGAGATAAATGTGTAAAGCATTTAAAAATCACAAAACAGTAATTAAGTAGAACGCAAAATACAATAAAAATCACACACCAATTTAAGAAAATAGAGTATATTTTTATCTTTAAAATGACACCAAACAAATAAAAACGAATAAGGGAACCAAAGATATTAAATTTTAAAGAATTAATGTTTTCTATCTCCGAAAACTAAAAGCACCAATCTGGTCATCTGGTCGCACTACACCGGGGCAAAGTCAAAGTTTGAGGCCAACCGCCAACTGCGATGGAGCCCTGCTCAGCTACAGCAAGCGGGAACTATCAGTCAAAAGTGTACCTTCGGACTTAGGCCCTCATTATGACATTGGCTGTTAATTCTGCATACCACCGCTTTGACTGCTGCCAACATACCGCCGTGGAGGCGAACATCCGTCTGCCAGATTATGACACATACACCCAAAACTGCCAGAAAACTGCCACAACCGCAAATCCGTCAGACCCAATGAACGTGATAAACTGTTGGAACTACCACCCATACCGTTATGCCACCAATAATACGCTCTCCACATAATGACCCTCAAATCACCACAGCGGACAATCAACGGTGGTAAACCATTGGCGGTGAACACTGCTGTGGTGGATAAGGCCACCCAAATCCAAAACAGGACATTGGCCATAGCAAAAAACCCACACCAGACACAAATAGACACACCCCATACTCCCCACCAACAGCACTATAAAACACACACCCACAGCATATCAGGTTTCAGATGGGTTTCAGAGCCCAACTTAGCATGGAAACTGCCCTTTTGTCAGTGACAGAAGAAACCCGACAACGGCTAGATATAGGTGGTTTTGTGGCAATTATTTTACTATACTTGAACGCTGCATTTGACACAGTCAATCATAAAATTATTCTTCAAAGAATTACCCACATTGGACTTGAAGGCACTATTTTTATCTGGCTGTCTTCCTTTTTGGAAGGTAGGTCTTTTCAGGTTTTGGATAGGTCTGTTTTTCTGACATCCATTTTCTTAGCTGTGTGGTTCCTCAGGGCTCTTCTCTTAGCCCCACTCTTTTAAATATTTATATGTCTGCTTTGGCTAAAATTGTGGAACCCTATGGTCTTTCCTTAATATCTTATGCTGATGATACTCAGTTGGTTTATTCTTTTAGCACCAATGTTAACTCTGATCAAGCCGCTCTATCCTCCTGTCTCTCAGCCAATTGGATGTCAGATAGCAAGCTTAAACTAAATGATGAGAAAACGGAAGTAATGTTGGTCATCAACTTTCCCTTATTTAAATCCCCCATCTCAATTCCAGAAGAATTGAAGGAACTTCCTCCCCAAAGGAAACTATAAAAAGCCTTGGAGTATGGCTGGATTCCTGTCTATCGATGCAACAGCATGCAAAAGAATTGCAGGCTACCTGCTTCAATCTTCTAAGAATGCTTAGAAACATTTTCAAATCTCTTCTCTTTCCTGCCAAAAGATGTAGGCCCTCATTATGACCCTGACGGACAGCGTTATTTTGGAGAAAGGTACTGCCAACAGGCTGGCGGTACCTTTCCCCAAAATATGACATTGGCGGTTTGGCTCAAGCCAAACCTCTAATGTAACACTCCGTCTGCCAGGGCGGTAACAGCCGCTGGGCTGGAGACTTTAGTCTCCAGCCAGGCGGCCATCACAGTCCCACCCTTGGGATTACGACCTCGCCTACCGCCATGGTTTTCGTGGCAATCTTATCACCATGGAAACCATGGCAGTAGGCACTATCACTCCCCTCCTGAGAGTCCTCACCCACCATCCCCCTCCCCTCAACTCCCCCAACAAACACACACACACGCACAGACGTGCACATGCATACACACACATGCCCACATTCACCCATGCATGCATACATTCATACACACACACAATACATATTGACATACATCCTAGCACACACACATTCACACAACACAACATTCATGCACACTCACACCCATTCATGCACACACACACATTGCACATGCCTCAAACCCACATGCATGCACACAAAAACAGTCACACCCCCCCCACACACACACAACTCCCCTGTCGGAGCACCCGACTTACCTGCTTGCAGGGGGTCCTCCGGCAGGAGACAGGATGCGGCGCTGCTTCCAGCAGCAGCCTCCAACAGCGGAACACAGCCAGGCCATATCATGTGTCATGATATGGGCAGCGGCGTTCTACTGGCATGGTGCTGCTGCTGGCAGCAGCACCACCTTACCGCCATCCACTGCCATGACCGTAGCCGGAATTGTGCCAGCTTTCTGGCTGAATTCCGGCTACGGTCATATTATGGAGGACAGTAGGTAGCCATGGCGATGGTCTTTTGGATGCGGTCGCCATGGCAGTAGGCGGCATTTACCACCTAGATCATAATGAGGCCCTTATTATTCAAGCCTTTATACTTTCTTGCTTGGATTATGGGAATGTCCTGTTTTTTTTTAGCTCTCCCATCTGCGTACTAAGGAGAGTGCAAAACGCAGCAGCTCGACTACTCATGGACATCCCTAGAACTGCATCGGCCAAACCAGCCTTAACCTCCCTTTACTGGCTTCCTATTCAGCAAAGGATCAATTTTAAAGCTTTCTGTTTGGAGCATCGAGCTCTTTGTGATAAGGGACCGTCTCTTATCAAGTGAATGATTACACCGTACACTCCTCAGAGATCCCTTAGATCCTCATCTGCTGCCCTAATTAACACCTGCCATGCTAAGAAAGTGAGATGGGGAGATAGGTCCTTCGCGTACCTATCATCCCCCCATACCTGCATGCCACCACCAATGACACTGACACCCATCACCCTACTTAACCCACATAGTGCACCAGCTCAGAATCCAACACCACAGCAGCCACCCAACGTCCCCAGACCTCTGTTTCCAGGACACGTCAATCAGTATTGTGCCCACCTGTACAGGGACCCCTGTCCACACCTCACAGGCAAGACAATGCAAGTTCTGGGGTCAGTGGCAGTGGGCACACCGTTCAGGGGACACCGTTCAGGGGGCCAGGGACGGTCGGAGGACAGCTGTGCTCCAGGTGGAGGACAGGCCCAGGAACCAACTGCCCAGGAGGCACTCACTGATGTCCGGGGGGCTTACCAACAATACCAGGAAAAGATGGTCCAGGTGATAAACATCATGCAGGGGGAACACCACCAGGAGATCAAGCAAAAATTGCAGGCCATGAACACCAACATATACTCCATTGCAGGGGTGCTGGGTGATATGGCCAACATCATGAGGGACTACGTAGCACACCAGTGGGCCCCTTCCACTAGCCAGTGTACTGACCAGCCCCCCACATCTGCTGCAGATAGTAGACAGTAGACCCTGCCACAGGACCAACAGGCCACCAGCATCCCTCCCCCTGCAGAAGGTGAACCACCCCGCAAATGGTCGCTGTGACCCAGACAGTCACCAGAGACAGTTGCCAAGACCAAGACGACCACCAGGAACTGAGACCCTCCTGAATGTCCCCTTTCTGTTCCACTGTGTCACCTTGTCCACTTTGAACTGCCATTGCTCCCCTTCCTATGGCTCCTTGGACACTGGACCTGTGCCACAAACAGACTGGTCCCACCATACTGGACTATTACCAACCATCATCCCACTCTATTGCACTTTCCATTGTATACACATTTTTAATAAACACTCTTGGACACAACTTGAGTAATAGTGCTTTATCTGAAGGTAATGTACAATGTATAGAACTGTTATGAATTGCATGATCCTGTGTAAATGTCCAGGAGTATGTTGATCCATCCTACAAATGTGTCTCAGCAGTCTGTACACATCACAGCATTACACTGTTGTGACCACAACAACATCTGCAATAAGGGAAGGAAAAGGTGACTGTCAGGTGGGATGCAAAAGGAAGTACTATCATAATGCTACAGCCACACAGCACAACACTGAAATGGAGAAATTTTTACTTCAACAGTCTTACCTGAGTGTCACTGGAAGTACTGCTGGATCATATGTGTCCTATTGTCCACATCCTCCTCCTCTTCCTCATCCTCATTGCCCTCAGTGTCCACGGTTGCCACAGGTGCTGTGTCACCCCCTCCTCTTGCAGATAGGACACATGCCATCGGAGGGTCAAACTGTGCAACATGCAGCACACAACAACAATCCTGCAGACCTTCTCAGGGGAGTAGCATAGGGATCCACCTGTCAGATGGAGGCACCTGAACCTAGCCATCAGGAGCCCAAAGGTCCTTTCAACAATGCTCCTGGCATGCCCATGAGCATTATTGTACCTATTCTCAGCCCCCTGTTCTCGGATTCAAAACAGGGGTCAGGAGCCAGAATAGGTTTGGGTAGACAGAATCAACTGCAAGAAGTGAGGGACACACATTAGTCCTGCACAATGGCATGGGGTATGACTCCTGAATATACACTGACGTACATTGGGTGGGGACTCAGTCTCACCTATAAGCTACACTCTGTGCCTCTGTAGTTGTGCCATCAGCTGTGGGCCACTGCTATTCCTCAGGACAAAGGCATCATGCACCGACCCAGGATACTTGGCAGTGACGTGGGAGCAAGGCACACGATCTGGACATTGAGTGAGTGGAAACTCTTACGATTCCTGTACACCTGTTCATTGGCCCTGGGGGGGAGGGACTAAGGCAATATGGGTCCGGTCAATGACCCCGATTACATGTGGTATATGTCCCATCGCATAGAATCCAGCCTTCACCGTGGGTAAATCATCTACCTGGGGGAATGCGATGTAGCTGCACATGTGTTTGAGCAAGGCAGACAGACACCTTTTCAAGCACAATAGAGAGCATTGGCTATGACATTCCTGTAGCCAAGCCTACTGTCATCTGGGAAGAGTCAGTTCCCAGGAAATGGAGCACTGAGAGGACCTGCACAAGAGGCGGTATTACTGTTGCGCAACAGACAGCAGTTAGCAGATCAGGTTCCAGTTGTGCACACAGCTCTTTGATTGTGCCCCTGTCCAGACGATAGGTGAGTATGATGTGCCTGTCCTCCAGTGTTGCCAAGTCCACAAGGGGTCTGTACATGGGTGTTTGCCTCCTCCTCTTATTACTCCGAAGTGGTTGGTACCTAAGGGACCCAAAAGTATGAAGGGAGTGACAACAGGAACCATGAACACACTACAGCAATGTACATAGAGCATGCTTGTATGTTGGACACTGGAATTGTATAGGTGAGTACATTCGACTACAATGATGCACTTATTACTCTGTATATGTGTACTAGCATTAGAAAATGGCTACCGCCTGTCCTGTATGCACGGACAGGTGGAAGTGACCTCACTTCGCTGGAGTTTGCATCACGGCAGGAGGCGGTCTGCACCGCTGTGCAACTCCTCATTGGCTAACATGGCCCTCTATGGAGTATTGGAACCAATGATGATCAACGCTAGTGGTGACGGTATTCACTTCTGCGGACTTCACTTGATTCCTGACTTTCCACAGGACGACATCTCCACTGCATGTACTGTTGTGACCTTTGTCTGGAACCTGCCATGGCACGTGCGACAGGGGAAAAGGCCCCAGCCTTCACATTGGAAGAGTTAGAGAGGTTCGTGGATGGGGTCCTACCCCTGTATGGGCAGTTGCATGGGCCTCCAGACCAACAGGTGAGTACATCATGGGTACGTTGCATGCAACATGGCTGCATGTAGATGTATGAGTGTGCTAGCAGTGTGTCATTCGGGGGGTATGGCTTGTGGCAATGTTAGTGCAGGGGTACAGATCATGTGTGTGACTGATGAGGGGCTAATGCAGTTTGTAGGTCATATGTGTGACAGGCTGGATTGTCTGGTCATGGTGTCCCACTGTTTGTGTTTCCTCTGGAGGCCAGCGCTTATCAGAATAAGGGGTTGTGGTGTGCCATCACCAAGAAAGTGTGGACCCTGGAAGTCTATAGCAGGTGGATCACCCAGTGCAGGAAACAGTGGGAGGACCTGAGACGCTGGGCCTGGAAGACCGCGGAGGCCCAGCTGGTGATGACCTCCCAACAAGGGAGGGGTGACTGTTGGAACCTGAACCCCCCGAAGGCCCACATCCTGGCGGTGGCCAATCCTGAGTTGGATGGGTGCTTGAGGGCATCACAGCAGCCACAAGGGGGTGAGTACTGAGTGTTTGACAACCATCTCTGTTGCCTGGCATGGGATTTGGGTGCAGGGTACTAGTCAGTGGACTCCCCAATATGCCAGTTTAGACATTGCTGCGTGGTCCAGCTTAGGTTAATAGGGTGAAATGCATGTTTTAGATAGCTAGGTCGCTGGCTTTCCATGGCAGACAAGGCTTAGTTTGTCCCAGTGGGTGTGTAGATGGCAGTGTTTGGCTCCTACCTGCTGTGGTACTTAGCCAGTGGAATGCCAGTGTGGTCCATACTGCCCATTCTCAGTCTCAATGTGTGACAGTAATGTGTATGCCATCTGTGCTGTTGGTGCTGTGATTGACCCTGTGCTCCCTTTCTTTCTCCCTCCTCTCTCTCCTTTTGTCATCCTGTCCATGTGTGCATTAGCATCATCTAGCAAAGCAGCAGGGGCACCGGTGAGTGAAGGAGCTGCAGCCCACGGGATCGAGGAGGGAGAATCAACCAACTCCGAGGGGACCTGTGGGGCCAGGGGAGCACCACGGCAGGGACAGGAGCTGATACCACTGACTGATTCCTCCTCTGATGGGAGCTCCCTGGTAATGGCGGACCCCTCTGGGACCAGGCCAGCTACAGGTTCTACCGCCACCCCCGTACCAGCTCTGTCCTCCCAGTAGCCCCACACCGAGTTGCCTGCACCTGATCACCCAGGAGGATGGGCATCTCCTTTGCCCCAGGCACCTCAGGCACTAACCCAGTAAGTCCTGCTGCCCTCAGTGAGGAAGCTATTGACCTCCTGACATCCATCTCTGTAGGGCAGTCAACCATAGGGAATGCCATCCAGGGGCTGACATCCCAGATGCAGCAATGCAATGCCTTCCTGGTGGCTTGGTGGCCCTACAGAGATCATTTCAGGCTCTGGCCTCTTCACTGACAGCAGCCAGTGTCCATGTTTCTTCAGTCCCTCCTCCAACTACCACATGCTGGTCCCAGTCTCCTCCCAACATAAATCCCATGCACACATTCAGACAAGCATGCACACGAAACATCACACAAGACTTGCACAGACAAACCCAGGCAGCACACTTCAGTCCACAAGCACTCACACAGCTAACAGACAGATGCGCACACAACATCATCCACTGCCTCCACTATCTCCCCCTCCTCCTCCTCCCTCACAGTCACATCCGTACTCACACCTGCATGCACTGCATCAACAGTCCCTGAACCTACCAGCTACACAGCCTTGCCCACAGTCACCACAACAGCAAGCCTGTAGACATGCACCCCACACACCACATGAGCAGTCACCACCATCACCAGCACCTCATCATGCAGCACACCCACCTCACTTGCAGACACCATCACAACATCCAGCCACAAATCCATTCACCTGCACTCAAGTCCAGCACACCTCCTCCTCCTAAAACCACTCTCTCTACCTCCACTCCCATCCGTCCTCCCACATCCCACCCCATTGGCCCTAAGAAGCTTTTCCTTTCTTGCCTTGACCTCTTCCCTCCCTATCCTCCCATCCTGCCTGTAAGAGGAAGGTCCCACCCCCCAGCCCAGTACCTCAAGCACACAGTCTGACACTTTACCACCCCCAAAGTCTCCAGGTGCCACAAAGGGGCACATGAGTGCAATGCCGGCCCCCCCACCGCAAGGACACACGTCCGTCCCCAAAGCGGAGGGATGAAGTGCCACCCCTTCTAAAACAGACAACCAAGACCATGGAGCCACCTCCAAAACCTAGAGCCAAGGAGACCCCTCCCAAGACCAGCGCCAAGGAGGCCCCTACAAAATCTAAGGCCAAGGAGGCCCTGTGACTGGTTGACACTAGCGTCGGACCCGCCATACCCCGAGGGCACCAGAAGCACGGAGCTACCTGACCCGGATGCCCTCAGGGCAGGAACCAATCCTGAGGTACTTCTGGGTACAAAGGGGAAGAAAAAGAACGCGGCCTCAGACCCGAGGTCGCGGGAGGACAGCGAGGAACCGGAGACGACGAGAACGCCAACGGAGACGCCAGCAGGAGGAGGAGAAGACGAGGACGGACCCACGGACGGCACACAAGCAGGAGGGAAGGACCAGGAGGCAATACTCCAAGACCCCGGCCACGCTCCGGGAAGAGCCAGGTTTAAAGCATGATAAAAGGGGGGGGGCGGGAAGCAAGGAGGGAGGGAAGACACGGAGGGATAACTGGGGTTTTGGTTGGGAAAGGATATTTTGGGCCATATTTATACTTTTTTACGCCAAACTGCGCTAACGCAGTTTTGCGACAAAAAAATTAGCGCCGGCTAACGCCATTCTGAAGCGCCATGCGGGCGCCGTATTTATTCAATGACGTTAGCCGGCGTTAGCCGCCGGCGCTGTCTGGTGTGCGTTAAAAAAAACGACATACACCAGGCAGCGCCGGCGTAGGGGGAAAATGGCGTATGGGCGTCCACAAATGGTGCAAGTCAGGCTGAGGCAAAAAAATCGCCGCAACCCGATTTGCGCCATTTTTTTACGACGCCCATCCCCCATTGAAATGACTTCTGTCTTAGCAAAGACAGGAGTCATGCCCCCTTGCCCAATGGCCATGCCCAGGGGACTTCTGTCCCCTGGGCATGGTCATTGGGCATAGTGGCATGTAGGGGGGCACAAATCAGGCCCCCCATGCCAAAAAATTTTTTTTTTTTTAAACTTACCTGGACTTACCTTAATGTCCCTGGGGTGGGTCCCTCCTTCCTTGGGTGTCCTCCTGGGGTGGGCAAGGGTGGCAGGGGGTGTCCCTGGGGGCAGGGGAGGGCACCTCTGGGCTCATTCTGAGCCCACAGGTCCCTTAACGCCTGCCCTGACCCAGGCGCCAAAATCCGGCGCTAATGCGGGTTTTTTAGACCCGCCCACTCCCGGGCGTCATTTTTGCCCCGGAGTATAAATACGACGCATATGCATCGGAGTCATTTTTTAAGACGGGAACGCCTACCTTGCATATCATTAACGCAAGGAAGGTGTTCACGCAAAAAAATGACGCTAACTCCATGAACATTGGCGCTAGACGCGTCTAACGCCAAAGTATAAATATGGAGTTAATTTTGCGTCGAATTTGCGTCGAAAAAAACGACGCAAATTCGGCGCAAACGGAGTATAAATATGCCCCTTTGTTTTTGTTTTGATTGGTGATACCTTCCTTTTGGCTCCTGATTTTTGTTTACTTTATTATTAAATCTGTTGTTTTTCATTTATTTGAATGCTTATGAGTTGGTAGTATTTACCGTGTGGGCTACCAGGCAAGGAGTGGGGAAGACAAACACCCTCAAGAGTAGCCTAGAAAATATCCCTTCCCATTACAGCTACAGGAAAATACAGAAAGAGCAGGCATAGCCTCGGCGGCAAGGGGGGAGAAGGAAGAAAAAAGAAAAAAAAAGAAAAGGCAGAAGAAGAAGAGGACAAGAGAAGTGAGGAACAAAGAACCGCCAGTAGAAGAAAAGAAAGAAAGAGAGACAGAAGAGAAAAGAAGTGCCGAAAACATTTTAAAAAGCAGGGAAAGAAAGGGCAAAAGATTGGAAACAGAAACAAAGAGGCCACTTACCGTTTGTTTTTTTTTCACATCCGCCTCCTGGGAGTCGCACTGGAAGGAAGAAGACCAGCAATTACCACTAGAGAAAGAGCGACCAGTGAACACATCCTCAAGAAAAAGAAAAAAACAAAGAACGAACAGTGGCCTGAAGTCTACCACATAAAAGACTACCTATAAACTATATACCCAAGATTGTGTGTCTTCCTTGCGACCCCATTACAGTGGTGTCAGAAGTGGGAACCGATGTCTTCTTAGGAAGAACCCACTGCAGCAGGGGCCGCAATGGAAGAAAAACCCACCCTCGCTGACATGATAGCCCAGCTGGCAGAAGCGCAAAGACATCTCCAGCTGGTTTGGGAACAGCAGCTGAAAGAAGCGAAGGAAGAATGTGCGTCACTGCAAACTGCCCTGAAGAGCCAGGCCACGATCATTGCCAACAATCAGTTGGTCCATGAAACGCCCTAGGGAAGTTGACGGACACCATAGCCCAGACTAAAGTACACCCCAACGTCCCAAGCAGTGTTCTCCAAAAATATCAAGAAAATGAGGATCCTGACTCTTTCTTCACAAATTTTGAGAGGGTAGCGAGCTCTGCCAATTGGCCCTCAGATAAATGGGGGCAATACATAGTCCCACTACTCACTGGCCACTTACAGGTGGCATATCAAGCCGTGAACCCAGGAGGGGTGACACCATATAGTGAAATCAAAAAGGCAATCCTTGAAAAGATTGGTTTGGATCAGGATCGTTATCGTGTCCAGTTCCGGCAAACCAAACGGTTACCACAAGAATATCCCCGTACCTTGTATCATGCAGGAGGAAAGTGGCTTCACCCCACAGAGACTACCCAGGATGAGATGTTTGAGGCTATTGTCTTGGAACAATACCTGGACGCTCTCCCCTCCACTAAGCGCAATTGGGTTAGACAACACCCTGATCTCACAAACCGTACGGCGATCGATTTGGCTTGTGCTTTTCCCCGAGCCCCCGACTTCCAAGGAGCTCATCCCAAAGCCTCTCCAATGACCTCATGAGCCCCTGTTCACAAACCAATGTATGCCAAACCAACAGCCGGCCCGAGTACAGACAGGGCTATATCACATCCAACCCCTCCTAGAGAGGTCATGACGGGACCACAATGTTTCCATTGCTCCGAATGGGGACATATAGCTCGACATTGCCCGTTAAAGAAAGATCCTGGGGAGCCAATGGAGATTGGTATGATGAAGGGCCGGGTGTTGTGGTTGGGGCATAATCAGGCGAAATGTACTACAACAATGATGCTTAACAACGAAGAAAGGAACATGCTTATTGACCCAGGGTGTAGTCAAAGTGTGGTAAAAAGAGACTATGTACAGCCTGGACAGTGTACTCCGAATGCTCAGGTCCTCATAACATGCGTGCATGGGGACCAGAAAACTTATCCCGTGGCTACGGTCTTGATTAATTGGAAAAGACACAAAGAGTATATGTCTGTGGGGGTGATACCGAATCTTGGTGAGGATATGATAATAGGTACTGATTATGAGGATTTTGCGCACTTATTACATAATACCACTCAGGACCATATGGCCGAGTTATTGTGAAAAGAAGCCCATTTCATTTCCACCGACATTGAGGCTAACAGTGTCCGCAGGAAGCTCAGCAAAAAAACAGAGAAGGGAACAAAAGCAGAAATACCAAGCACATACGGAAGGGTATAAGCTCAACAGCCCAAAGGTCATAATGTCTGTGGCAGGGACTTTCCGACAGGCCCAAAGAGAGGATCCCACTTTGAAACATGCATGGCACACTGCCTTGGACTCAGATAGGAACTTGGTAGGTCCCACATTTACTGTTACGAATGACCTGCTGTATCGGGAATGTCCCAACAATCCAGGAAGGAAATGTCAGTTGGTAGTGCCTCAGAGCTATAGAGAGCAGGTACTCCACCTAGCCCATGGGGATAATGGGGAAGGCCACTTGCGAAGGGAAAAAACAGAAGCAGCAGTCCTACAGCGGTTTTATTGGCCGTGGGTCTATGGTGACATTAGAAAACATTGTCAGACATGCCCTAAATGTCAACTCATAAACCCATCACATGACCGTGCTGTCCCTCCACAACCATTACCCATAATCGAGATTCCTATTTCCCGGGTGGGTATGGACCTAGTAGGACCCCTAACCCCCTCCGTAAAGGGACATCAGTATATATTAGTTTTAGTCGACTATGCTATGAGGTATCCAGAGGCAATACCGATAGCGATGGCTTTCTTTGCTCATGGGTCCTGTTACAGTTGATTTACTCTGCCTCTGGTTCTGGATGTGTGGTGTGTGTATGGTGTGTGTTGTGCGTGTGTGTGTCACTCTCCCCTCCTTCTCTCCCTCCTTTGTGTGCTAGGTGGCTGTACTCACTGTCGTTGTCTTCATCGGCGTGGGTGCTCCTTGACGGCCATGGCATCGTACAGCATCGGGAAGACTTGCAGTTCTGGTTCCATGGCGGCCGCAGACTCCTCTGTGTCCCTGGAAAGTAAGTATCTCCTTTTAAATGTTGTGTTTCTGACAGACATTTTGTGTCGTTTCTACCACCCCGGAAATCCTGGTGGTGTGCTATGTCATAATATGGTAGGTGGGTCCATGTCTTCCGCCTGCCTGTAGGTGGCTTCCGCCGTGTTCAGTGGTCGTACCGCACTCGCGGTTGATGTGGTACATTGTCTGTCTAGTGGAGGGATCCCCGTCAAAGTCGTTATTTGGCATATATTACTGCCGGCCTAGCGACAGTACTAGCGCCATCGCCGTTGTGGCGGTAACCTGACCACCAAGGTCATAATGACCACCTAAGTATTTTTCCTGAAGATTTTCTTCAGTGGGACGAAGTCACCAATCCGATCCGACCTTCCTGGAGCCCTCTTTGGATACTTGTCGCAGGAGACCTCAGTGAAGAATTCTGCGTCAGACTTAAATGATTTTTTGGGATGAAAATCTTTGTCCGGGCCAAAGTTGAACCTTGATCCACCATTCCTGGACCCCTCCTCTTATACACTGCGCGGAAAGTCCCAGTAAAGCATTATCTCTCCGATGTCAGACGACCCTCCACAGCAAGCCAATTTCGAGTCAACATCATCGGATTGCCCTTCCATGAGCCCCCGGTGAAATCCTGGAAGTCTGAGGCTTGAGAGCTTTTCAGCAAGACAAACCTACAAGTCAGGCCGGGACCCAGTTGATATAAGCCGGCTTGACTCTTGACGGCGGGTCGGTCCCTTTATGGAGTGTTTTACCAAAAGTTCTCCAATCAGCTCCAAACGTCTGGATCTTCTTCCAGAAGGTCTTTGAAGGTTCTTTAGGAGTCCACAGCCCACTCCAAGGTTCCAGAACCACTACATTGCTCCTTGCGGGCTAGGACTCCAACTCCCAGAATGCACGGGGCTCAAACTCCAAAATGACCACTGGACAGTGGTCAGCTGGTCCGTTTCTTCTAGATTTGATGCAGGGGACTTTGGTTAGTTATTTCCCACCCGTAGCAAGCAGGGAGTCCCTTTTTGAACCAGTTGAAGCCAGGCAAAGTCCTTTTGGTGGTGAAGCCCAAGTGTGCAGCTAGCACTCCTTCAGAGTGCAGTGCCCAGGTGTAGGTCAGGGGTCCAGCAGGGTAGTCCTTCTTCTTCTTCTTGTTTTGTTCCTGGTAGGGGTCTGAGGTATGGGTGTAGCTCTGCCATATTTATCCTTGCTCCTGGGGTGAAAAGCAGGGGGGTTACTGACCGATCACAGGCAGGCCACTACCCCCTTGGATGATCACTTCCTGGGAAGTGTGTCGAAAATCAATCCCAGGGAACAACATTCTTTAAAAATCTAGCATGGCTGAAACTAAACTTTGGAGGTTAGGTCTGGCTGACCCCACCCACTGGTGTGGCTGAAAATCCTTAATTCACCCCTCTCCTGACCTCTCCTAATCTGATCAAGAGTGCACCTGTTTGTCTGGGTTTGCAGGAAATGGGGGAGGTCTTGAGCTGCTTCAAATGTCCTTTCCTCCTTTGAAGACAAGTTTGGTTTCTCTCCTTCCATCCTGTTTCACCATCTGCTGAGGCAGTTCTCCTCCCGAACCACTTCCTTTGTGTTCAGCCCAGGCCAAGTCATACCTCATCAAGGCAGTCTGGCTAGGCTGCCAGGGGCTGGCCAATCAGAGAAGGGCACTACAGAGCTGAAACTGGTAACTTTTAGGAAGGGTTTTAAAACTCTTTCCCTGAACTAGTTATATAAAATCCAACTATGGCAAGTTGTGGGATTTCTTATAACAATTAATTTGAGGCCAAACGTGCCATATCTTGCTCCTTTGGAGACTGTATTAATTAAAATAAAGCCTTCCCATTTTACCCTATGGAGCCTATTACCTACAATGAGGGAAAAACAAATTTGGCTTTTTTCTCTCATCAGGTATTTCTAAGGTCCCTGCTTATAGTTACACTGCACTCAACCCTGGGGGCACCTAGGGCACACTTTAGAGGTATCATATGTAAAAATAAGGTTGTTTAAGACTTTGGAAGTACTTCTAATTCCAAAGTCGAATTTGCATGTAACTTTATTTTTGTAAAGCAGCCAGAAAAGCAGGGCTTCCTTTAAAATGACTCCGGGCATCTCAGCATTGCACCTATGGAGGCACTACCTATGGTGGGATCCCTAAACCTATATGCCCTACCATATTACCATATATGAAGGACTTATAGGTAGGTTGACATAGCCAATTATAATTAGCCTAATTTGCATACTCATTTTACACAGAGCACAGGCCTTGGGACTAGTTAGCTGTACCCAGGGCACCATTAGAGTCAGGAAAACACCAGCAAAAAGTTAGGTGGCTTCTGCAATCAGCCTCGTTTTCTCACAATGCCACATGTACATTGGGGCAAAATCCTCCCCAAAGTGCACATTTTGCAAGCATGAGAGTCTGCTCATGCTGCTATTCCTGTTCTGCTGTATTTAACACTATTTCTTAGCACATAATGAATCCTCACTTCCATTTTGGATGTTGGGGATGCTAAGTAGAGCTAAATGTAGAATTACTCTTCTCTTCTTGCATATTTTCATGGAATAGTTAGATAATTACATGGGATTTCCCTACACTGAATTCTGCATTTTACACCCTCACCTAAAAATTGCACAAGATGCTGTGTAATTAAGCGAGAAGAGTGATTTGGCACTGTGCGTTTTATTCTTGGCAAAAACATGCCCCCTCGTGTCCAAAATGGGCCTTAGGATGCATTTTGCACTAAGAAAAGAATGCTAAATGCAATTCAACATGAACAGCAGCGCTAAATTAGATGTTTCTGTGCTGATTTTCCTCCAAATTACTCTTAATTAATCAATCAGGTTTAATCGCGTATGCTTTTGCTAATTAGGGCCAAATTCCAGTCTGGTGGTTGGACAAAGTGCCGCTAGACTTGCGGCAAGGAGACCACTATGGAGCTGGCGGTCTAGCCACCTGCCCCATTACAAGATTTGCACTGAGCTGACTTACGCCTGTCAGTCAAATGGAAACTGTGCAGCAGCATTGGTCCCAGCTCCACATGAAGCCATGGGCATGGCAGTGCAGGGATCCTCCAGTGGCTCCCAGCACTTGCTTTCTGCCAGACTTTTTATGGTAGGGTCCCTGCCATGAAAAGGCTGGTGGAAAGCTGAGTTGTAATCAGCCAGGTGGCACTGAGTTCAGCGCTGCCCTGGTTGAGTACAGCTCCGACTGCCATCACCCTACCGGGAACCATGTTCCTAAAGGGGGATAACGGTCTGCTGGTGGGTCTGCCTGGCAGGGTTGTAATGTGGTGGCTGGAGAACCACAGTTGGGGTAGTCCGACCATCACTGCAAGATCATTGAACCGCCAGCCTCGTAGTGAGGCCCTTGGTGTCAATAAATAATATGGAATTATCACAATTACTCCAATTTTTCTGGGGTAATTAAAATTGATCCACGGCCTAGGGGTATCATAATAGTTTTAGTAGCTGTGGTGTATCCATGATGATTTTAATTATGAAAAGACTGATTCTCTGCTGGGATACGATGAGGCTTGTTTGAGAGAAAATAATATTCTCTCATGATATTTGTGGAAATTATGGAAGGTAATCCAGAAACTAGAAGGGGGGCACATTTTCTATACATCCACAAATATCTTCCCTATTCATGTCTGACATTCTGAGCAAGAAACATGAACTTCCAACAGCAGCAGCCATATGATTCCCATGTGTTCTAATAAACAACTGGAGCACTGACATTTTATATTCATGATGGAGTGAGGCACTGCCCAATGTCATGTTGTGACAGGTGCTGTAGAACTGAAATAAGATCCCATGGAGCAGAAAGAAGTATTCCATTTAGAAAAATGGTGGTAGATTTTTAGAGGTGCATGATTAGTCCTTCAGTGGGGTATGAGACCCTCCAAACAAGTTGTTGGTTGGGCGTTTATTCTTTTCAGTGTTTCCCATTTAATCTTGGCAGTAGTTTTGTCTACGTGCATGAATGTGCACTGGTTTAAGAATATAATTTATTGTGAGTTAAAAACCAGGAAATCATAAAAGCACATTGAAAAATATGTATTTATTTTTATATAAATATGTTGCACTGTATAGTTCAAAAACAACTCCGTCCAAGGTAAATTAATTTAAACATTTTTTAAAACGAAGGAACACTGTACATATTTTAAAATACATGTCATAAATAAATATGTAACATTGGAACATTGCTCCTATTTTGAATGAGAATAAAATATGTCATGCACTGCACATTAATACTGCATTGCACAAGCTGGGCTCTTTTATGTTCTTTATGAACAGGTTTTTTTTTACTGTGCTAGAGCATGCAAAAACAATTGTGCATGCCTAGTCTGCTTGTGTCATCATACTAAAACAGGAATATTGGATTACCAGTGGGAGCTATAAAGGGGCCTGACCAACAAACAAAGTCGTAATCCTAAAAAAATAGAATTCAATAGATGTATTTTTTCAATGAAAGAAAAATCATTTACTCTTGGATAAATTTGATAGTCAAAGTTTTCTAGGCGGAATTCTGTCCTCCTACATGTGTTGATGTGGAGTAGTGGAAACCGTGATCTGCCCTTATCTTTTTATCAGAGTGAAAATGTTTTTCATTGGGTCAAAATTAGACCTGGGAGAAATCAGCATAAATTTCAGAACTCTCATATTAAGTTTGTTACCTGAGATTGCCAAATGATGTCTCATCACATAATTACACCTCCATTTGCGGCAAAAGTATTAGCCTAGAGCGTGTGAACAATGCAAACAATCAGAAGGTGAGCAACTGTTGTTTGTGACAATTGTATTTTTCATATCATCTTTTTAGCACACAATGTAGCTTTGTATCAAAAATTGAAGTAAGGGCACATTTTGCACTAAAATATACCACCTAAAGATGGTTTTGCACTTCATGTAATAATACAGAGTTTTGTATAATTTTCCCAAATTTTCAAGTGATTATGCAAAAGCAAATTACATGAATTTTGCACACCCCAGTCCAAATCCTTTCTGCACTCCTATGCTGTTTGGGGGAGGGGGGTTCACACCTATACTTTTGTAACCCCATAAATACCCTTATGCCAAGTGTTTATCAGGTTGGAAACTGCCTGCAAATGTTTTGTACATACCACAAAGTTCCTGCATTGTGATGGGTGCCAAAGTCCTTAAACAACTCCGAGCTTTACCCAATCGATTCCTTCCATTTTATCTCCTCCATCAGTATCCCACATATCGTTTTAAATTCACGTTTCTAAAATTTCACTGATTCTGTGAATCATGGCGTCGCATTTCCAAATGCATTTTATTCCATATCTACGTGACACTTAAGTGCACAAAAGGGATAGTCGAGCCATTTATGTGCTATTGCAGAACGTCTTACTAGAGTGACTTTCCCAGGGTCCCACACGGAGAGGAAAAGAGAGAAGTTTTCAAAATGGGCACGGGCATGGGAACAATTAACGGTTTTTGTTGTTGTTTTTTTTAGCAAATACTGCTAAGATTCTTCATTAGGAATTTTTTAGTCTCAGTACGTTAATCTACAGTTGTATTTTATTAAATACATTGTCTCATATTCCTTTTTAGATACAAAAAGCTTTTAGCTTTGTGTTTTTGTATTTTCACACTTTGCTATGTTATTCTTTTATAACCTTGAAGTTTTGGTATACTTATCTTCATATAACTAATACTCTATAAATTCTGTTACTTATAATATACAGTATTTACTTATCTTTTCTTTCTTTATTTCTTTCCTTTCTTTCTCACTCTTTTCCTTAAAATTCCTTTCTATTTTTACATTGCTATAATTCGTCTAACATACAGTTCATATATTAATGAGTGCATTTTATATGTGCACGTTATATTGGAGCTGCCTTGAACAGTTTTATCAATAATACTTTATTTATTATTGAACTGTTATACTTGATTATTAATCTTCCTCTTAATAAAATATATTAAACTGTGAAAATAGGCACAGGCTATATCCTGTCCAGGCTGGTGGGGGCCCGGGATCACCTGTAGATGCCATGGACACATGTTCCAATCTAACAAAGTGAAGCAGAGAATTCAGTGCTATGAAATAAACATTTGTTTTATTATGAAACTGTAATGACAAGTGTAAATGATGTATTTCCTGTCACTTCATAAAGAAGAACCATGGAAATGCAAGAGACATTCTCCTGCACTGAAAGCAACACTTTATGGATTATTTTCAGAAGTTACATCTGCATTCTTTTTAAATTGTGCCCAAGACTGTTAATGCCTGATTTAGACAGCACCTGGTAGTAAGATTTAAACATTACCCACTTAGAAGCCTTTCTGTAAGACATTCCATATTTTAGATAATCCATTTTATGCTTATTATAAAATAATGGAACATACCTGACTTACATCAGTGTTGGTAGTACTTCATTTTGTTTTCATCGCTTAAAACCATTAGCGTCACTTATTGTAAAGTGGCTATGCAACTCATTAGCAGTACTAATGCTGCTAATGCCATAGAACTGGTAAGATATTCTCTATAAATAATATCTTCAAATAGCAATACTGTATATTATCCGATAATGTTCTAATTTGTACAACATGCAAAATGTTAATTTAAGAAAGGGTTGATTTTGAGGTCACCTGGGACTACAAAGTGAGAAAGGCTCCATAGGTAAAGAAGGGAAAATGAGATTTCCGGATCTTTGAAAGCTTTAACAATTGGAATGTGCAAATGATCGTGTTCTTAATGACATATTATTGATTATTGGTACAGACGTTACAAATATTTTCTTTTTATAATGTGTGCTCGACTGTATCTGAGCAGATCTTATTACTTATTGTTACTTATTATTATCTTACATATTATCTATTAAATTATCTTTGTACTGTAAATGAAGGAACTCCGAAATATTTAGATAGATAGATAGATAGATAGATAGATAGATAGATAGATAGATAGATAGATAGATTCACTGAAAAAACCAAAGGTTACATGGACATTGTAGTTCGGTAATAGAATTTTAAAAAACATAGAAATTCACTTAAAAAACAAAGATTTCAGGGACGCTATTGCTAGGCTCATGTTTTAAATGTACAAAACCATATACAGTCACCTGTTATAGTTAGAGTTATCTCAAGTAACTATAACTCGTACCCTAAGGTAACTTGCGCCCCTGCCATGCACTGCTAATTACCCCACAAATTATGACACTCATGACATCTTTGATAACATTATTGATAATGTCACTGTAACATCTGCAGAAAATATATTGATCATATAACTGTGCATGGCTGGAACGCGAGTTATAGTTACCTTAGGGCACAAGTTGTAGTTACTTGAGATAACTCTAACAGGTGAATTTCTATGGTTTTGTACGTTTAAAATGCGATCCTAAATACAAAGTCTCTGTAACCTTTGGCTTTTTAAGTGAATTCCTATAGTTTTTTAGATTCTATTTCCTGCTTATAACGTCCCTGTGACATTTGTTTTTTTCAGTGAATTTCTATGTTTTTTTTAACGTAAAGACATTTTCTTTAGTATGGTGGTCATGACAGTGGCGATATATTCCGAAGACCGCCGTGGTGACGTCTGCCAACAGACCGCCGCAGAGGCTGTAATCCGCCAACCAGATCATGACACACAAACACAAAACTGAAAGAAACCAGACACAACCACAAGTCTGCCAGACCCAATGAGGGCGAAAAACTGTCCGACCCTCCACCCTCCCCACTATGCCAGCAAAAAAACACCCTCCAAATTATGATCCACGAATCACCAAAGCGGACATTCAACGGCGTTCAACCATTGGCGGTGCATACCGCAGCAGCGGAATTGGGCAACCAAAACCACTTCAAGCCAACATTGGCCAGAACAAAAAATCCACACCTGACACAAATACACACAGCCTACACACCCACCAACAGCACTATAAAACACCCCCCACACAACCCACAATCCTTTGCAAACATGAAAAGACTGAAACAACTTACTAGGCCCCCAAATAGAGAAAATCACCCACTCACTGCATCTATCTATTAATCTGTCACGCATCACACGCCACACACCCTTCCACAACACTGAACACCCTCTGCACCACACACTCAACACACAAAAGGCATGTCCCCACAAAATAACTCCCTATTCACTGATGAGGAGCTGCGGGTGATGGTGGAGGAAATCGTCAGGGTGGAGCCACAGCTGTTTCATGCACAGGTTCAGCAGATCACCTTTGCCAGGAAGATGGAGCTATGGCGGAGGATCGTGGACAGGGTGAACTCCATGGGACAATATCCACGTACTAGGGTTGGCATCCGAAGGAGTTGGTACGACCTACGGGGGAAGGTGCGTTCCATTGCATCAAGGCACCAGCTTGCCATCAAGAGGACTGGCGGTGGACAGCCACCTCCTCCCCCACAATTGACAGCATGGGAGGAACAAGTCCTGGGAATCCTTCATCCTGAGGGCCTAAGTGAAGTCACTGGAGGGCTGGACACTGGTAAGTCACCATTACTACCTTACCTCCACCAATACCTGCTTGGCATGTCACCCCCTCACCCCACTCCATCCCACACAGTGCACCACCCCCATGACCACACTTAAATGTGTACCCCTGCATGCCCTGCCCACTGCAAGCATGTCCGTCCCAGCTCTGCAAGCACACCCACCAGCAATTCATGGACAGCATGTAGAACTTCCAATCCCACAATCCATCACTGTACATTACCAAAGGTGGGAGGACAAAACACCAAACCCATAGGGAAAGGTAGAAATTCAGAATTTGTGACAGACAGTGACCATGACAAAACACTTACATTCCCACAGGTGCCCCAGCCAATGTCAGCGGCGAGCAGGAGCCATGCCAACCCAGTCCTCCACCAGAAGATACCCTCAGTGATGACAGTAAATCTGGATGTCCGAGCTGGATGAATTCCCTGGCCCATCAGGAACCAGTGTTCAGTCGGCTTCCACATCCAACAGCCAGTCCACCACAGGCCCACCCCTCTCCGACTCTGACACCACAGCAGCCACAACTTCCCCAGACCCCTGTCCTCAGGACACGTTGATTAATAGTGTGCCCACCTGTACAGGCACCCGAGTTGACACCACAGAGACAAGATGATAAAGGTCCTGGTGTAAGAGGGAGTGGGCACACCGTTCAGAGGACACAGGCAGAGGGGGCCAGGGACAGTGGGAGGCCAGCTGTGCTCCAGGGGAGGCCAGGCCCAGGGAACCGACTGCCTGTATCCACTCACACATGCCCTGGGGGCATGCCAAAAATCCCAGGACACGATGGGCCAGGTGATCACCATCACGCAGGAGAACCAGCAGCTGTAGGGAGTACACCACCAGGAGGTCATGCAGCAGTTGCCATCATGCAGGAGAACAGAGCACACCAGCAGCCCATTTCCACTAGCCAGTCCACTCAACAGCCATCAACATCTGCTGCAGCTAGTGGACAGGAGGACCTGCCACAAGACCCACAGGCCACCAGCACCCCTCCCCCAGGGTGAACTACCCTGCAAACATTCCCTGCGACCCACACAGACACCAGAGACTGTTGCCAAGGCCAAGACCACTGCCAGGAAATGAGCCTTTCCAGAATGTCCCGTGCCATTGAGTCACCTTGTTCACTTTGGACTGCCATTGCTTCTCTTCCTATGGCCCCATGGACACTGGACCAATGCTACAAACAAACTGGGCCACTACTCTGAACTTTTCCTAAATCATCACCCCACTCTATTATATCATCCCTTCATTATTGTCACTTCAATAAACACCCTTGAACACAACTGGAGTAATAGTGCTTTATCAGACAGAATTATCCTGTGCAAATGTCCTGTAATGTGTGAATCCATCCAACAAATGTGTTTCAGCAGTCTATAGTCATCACATCAGTAGATAGTTGTAACCACACCAACATCTGCAAAAAGGGAAGGCATAAGTGACAGTCAATTGTAATGCAAAGGTATTGATTGCCACAACACAGCTGGCACACAGCACTGAACTAAAATAGAGACATGAACAGCTCAACAGTCTTGCCCGAGTATCTTTGGAAGTACTGCTGTTTGATATGTATCCTGTTGTCCACATCCTCCTCCTCTTCTTCCTCCTCACTGTCTTCTGTGTCCATTGCTGCCACAGGTGTTATGTCACCCTCCTCCTCCAGCAGGTAGGGCAGATGGCGTCTGAGGGCCAAATTGTGCAGCATGCAGCAGACCACCACAATCTGGTAGACCTTCTTAGGGGTGTAGCATAGGGATCCACCTGTGAAATGGAGACACCTGAGCCTGGCTTTCAGTAGACCAAATGTGCGTTTTACAGCCCTCCTGGTACGACCATGTGCTTCACTGTACCGATTTTCAGCCCCTGTTCTCGGATTCCTAACCGGTGTCAACAGCCAGGACAGGTTCGGATAGCTGGAGTGACCTGGAAGAAGTGAGGGACACACATTACCCATTTACAATGGCATGGAGTACAACTCCAGTAGGCATACACTGATATACATTGTGTGGAGACTCAAGCTCACCTATGAGCCACACTCTGCCTCTATGGTCATGCCACCACCTGTGGGACACTGTTTTTCCTTAATACATAGGCATCATGCACAGATCTGGGAAACTTGGCAGTGATGTGGGAGATGTATTGATCAGCAAGGCACAACATCTGGACATTTAGAGAGTGGTAATTCTTCCTATTCCCGTAGACCTACTCATTTGCCCTGGGAAGGGACCAAGGCAAAATGGGTCACGTCAATAGCCCCAATCACATGTGGTATGTGTCCCGTAGCATAGAATCCAGCCTTCACAGTGGGCAAATCTCCATTCTCGGGGAATGAGATGTAGCTGCTCATGTGTTTGAGCAAGGCAGCCAAAACCCTTCTGAGCACCATTGAGAACATTGGCTGTGACATTCCTGGAGCCAAGCCCACCGTCACCTGGAATGAACCACTTGCCAAGAAATGGAGCACTGAGAGTACCTGCAGAACAGGGGGAATTGCTGTAGTGCTACAGATAGCAAGAATTAGATCAGGCCCCAATTGTGCACACAGCTCAGTGATTGTGGCCCTGTCCACATGATAGATGAGTACGATGTGCCAGTCCTCCAATGTAGCCAAGTCCACAAGGGATCTGTACACGGGTGCTTGCCTCCTCATCCTCCACAGTGGTTGGTATCTAAGTGAGACAAAATTAAAATGTGTTTGACTACAGGAAGTAGGGACCCACAACATCACAGTACACAGTGCATGTATGTATGTAGGAGACTGGAATTGTATAGGTGTGTACGATCTATACCATTGATGCATACATATTGGTCCCACATGAGTGCTAGCATTAGGAAATGGCAACCGCCTGTCCTGTATGCAGGAACAGATGGAGTGACCTCACTCCGCCTGCATTTGATGTCATGGCGGAAGGCGGTTTGCACTGCCATGGAACTCCTCATTGACTAACATGGAGCTCTATGGAGTACAGGAACCAATGATGATCAACGCCGGTGGTGTATTCACCGCCGTGGATGTAACAGCCTTTTTCTCTGAACCACTTCACTTGATTCCTGACTCTTTCCAGATCAACATCTCCACTGCATGTGCTGCAGTGACCTGTGTCTGGAACCTGCAATGGCCCCTGCTACAGGGGAAAGGGTCCTAGCCTTCACATCGGAGGAGCTGGAGAAGCTTCTGGATGGGGTCCTACCCCTTTATGGGCAGTTGTATGGGCCTCCAAACCAACAGGTGACTACATCATGGATACGTTGGACGCAACATGGCTGCATGTAGATGTATGTGTGTGCTGGCAGTGTGCCATTTGGGGGGGTTGGTAGCATTCAATGTGTATGCAGAGGTAGGGGTCATGTGTGTGCTTCATGTGGGTAATATGCAGAATGTATGCCATCTGTGTGACAGAATGGATTTTTGAGTTCATGGTGTCCTTCTGTTTGTGTCTCCTCTGCAGGTCAGCGCCCATCAAAAGAAAGGGATGAGGCGTGCAATCACCAAGGACGTGCGGACCCTTGGGATCCATAGCCGGCGGAGAACCCACTGCAGGAAATGGTGGGAGGACCTGAGACGCTGGGCCTGGAAGACCGCGAAGACCCAGCTGGAGACGGCCTCCCAATGAGGGAGGGGTGCCCATCCATTGGAGCCTGCATACTGGCAGTGGCCAATTCCTAGTTGGATGGGCGCTTGAGGGCAGCACAGCAGCTACAAGGGGGTGAGCACAGAGTGGGTGGTATTTATTTTTTGTGGCCTGGCATGGGGTTTAGCTGCACGGTTCTAGTCAGTGAGTGCCCCCAATATGCCTTTTCTCATCCTGTCCTTGTGTGCATTAGCATGATATGGCGAAGGAGCAGGGGAACTGGCGAGAGGAGGAGCTGCAGCCCATGGGACCCAGGACCAGTTGGTTGGAGGGCAAAGGGAGCACCACGGGGAGACAGGAGCCATGAGTTCAGACTCAGATTCCTCCTCCGATGGAAGCTGGGGTGGCAGACCCCTCTGGGACCACCCCAGCTACGTCATCTTCTGCCACCCCATACCAGCACGGCCCTCCCAGTAGCCCCCATTCAGTTGCCCGTTCCCACTCACCCAGGTGGGTGGCTGTCTCCTTTGCCCCAGGCACCCCAGGCCCCGCCCCTATTAGCCCTGCTGCCCTCAGTGAGGAGGTTATTGACCTTTTGAGATCCATCTCTCTAGGGCAGTCAACCATAGCGAAGGCCATCCAGTTGCAGGCATACCAGATGCAGCAATGCAATGCCTTCCTGAAGGCATTCACAGTGGCTTGGCTGCCACACTTCAGTCCACAAGCACACAAACCCAACACACACATGCACATACGTCAACAGCCACAGCCTCCACTGTCTCCCCCGCCTCCTCCCTCACAGTCACATCAACACCCACAACTGCATGCACTGCATCACCAGTCCCAGAACCTGCCACCTGTACAGCCTTGCCTACAGTCACCACAACAGCAGACATGCAGACATGCACCGCACACACCACTTGCGCAGTCACCACCACCACATCACAACCTCATGAAGCACACCCACCTCACTTGCAGACTCCACAACAACATACGTCCACACGTCCTGTTTGTCATCTCACACCCTGTCTGCTCCCCTCCAATTACACATAAACGCTCCCACCCAGACATCCAACAGCCATCCACCTCAAACATACACACTGTCCACGCACCTGCACCCAAGTCCAGCACACCTACTCCTCCTACAACCACTCCCTCTACCTCCACTCCCAATCCTCCTCCCCAACCTGACCCCTTGGTCCTAAGAAACCTTTCCTTTCCACCCTTGACCTCTTCCCTCCCTCCCCCATCCTGCCCGTAGGAGGAAGATCCCTCCCCCAGCCCAGTACCTCCACCTCGCGTTTGACTCCTGTTACTCCCCCTAAGACTTCAACTGCCACTAAGGGGCACAAGTCCCCCACCCCAAGCCCACTCCTCTGCCCCCCCAAACAGAAGGGTAAAGGCCCACCTTTCCAAAAACCAAGCCCAAGGAGCCCCTCCCAATAAGGAATCTCCCCACCTCTTAGGTGCCTGCCTATTTACAAAATGATGCCCCTGCCGAGTGGAGTGACTGGGCTGTCAGGAGTCATGTTGGGCATTGGGCGTTGCTCTGAGGCTTATGGCTAACATTGGTCTGGCCAATGGCCCTTTGCATATAGTTGCCTCAGTTGTTGTGGGCGCAGGTCCAGAGAAATACAGAGTTTGGAGCTAAGGTATGTGTCCTGGCTTTCTTTACTTCTGGCTTATGTTGGTGTAGGAATTCTCTGCAGATTGTTCTGGGTGTGTGGTGTGTGTGTATGTTGTGCATTGTGCATGTGGGTGTGTCACTCTCCCCTCCCTCCCTTGTGTTCTAGGTGGCTGTACTCACCGTTGTTCTCTTCATCGGAGTTGGTGCTCCTGGACTGCCATTGCGTGGTACAGCATTGGCAGGACTTCCAGATCAGGTTCCATGGCAGCCGCGGACGCCTCTGCGTCCCTGGAGGTGAGTGTCTCCTTTGATATGATGTGTTTCCACCAGGCTTTCGGTGGCAGTGGTCCCGCCCCCGAAAGCATGGCGGTCTGCTATGTCATAATATGGTGGGCGGGGCATTGTCTTCCGCTTGCCTGAAGAGCGCTGCGGCCGTGGTCGGTGGACGGACCGTACTGGCGGTTCGGGTGCTACATTGGCTATTTATGGGAGGGATCATCACCATGGTCATAATGTGCAGCCTGGGCATGGTACAACCACCATCGCCAGCGTGGCGGTCAGCTGACCGCCAATGACATAATGAATGCCTATATGTTAATTCAACCATCGTCTTGCACACACAAATGCGTGTGTGGCAGGGAGTTGGCTGCGGGGCCTGGTCTGTGGCCAGTCCCTGCACCCAACCCCGATAATAACCCAATCCCATCCTGCACAGGGCATTCAGATAGGTTGTGGGTTCCTTCCTTTATTCTAAATGTGTTTTTTGCTATTTTTTTCTTTTAGCTGGAACTGATTGCTTTCAGAGCTTAGCGAACTGATTACAGGTTGGTTGTTTCAGGAAATCTTTAAAAAACAGGTATTAGAGACCTTAAAATGGATCAATCTTTTTAATTAACTTCTTTATCTTCCTTCGCACTATTGGGCTTACTACAGAGGTGTTCACCAGAATGTCTTATTCACTGTATTTAATCTTTTGTTTTTTTTCCCATCCTCTGGCTTTAACCTTGCTGGTGACCATTTCTATGGACTCTTAGTCAAGCCTGGATTGTTCAACACCACTATTGGTGTGCAGTTTTTTTTGTATGGCAAAGCCTATTATGTGCTTATTAGCCAACTCTGGTCAATGGTAGCTGCTGCTACCTAGCTACTGTTAACTGTTCAACTTGGTTTAAGTAAAGAGAACACACCTTCTGGCAAATTAGGGTAACTGTGTAAAATAATTATGCGTCGTTTAAGTGAAGGGAGGCATGCAGGAAAAGGAGCACAGTATCCCTCCAATTAAACTTAGTGGACAATGTGCACAAAAACGTATCCTACTAAAATAAGTGTGTATGGCCTTCACACTTTATGGAGGTGTTACTGTGTTTCTTCTTTAGTATGTCTTCAGGGCTGTTGCACTTATTGTCTCATTCCTTGAATATAGGGATCAATTATGATTATCATTTGTGGAGGAATACAAGAACATGACTTACCATCAGCAGGCATCTTCAAAACACTTTAACTGGCACTTGTGGACTGTATGGATTGCATATTTGACATCAAATGGTGTTGCAGCCTGATTCACATTTCATTAACATGCAAGTCTTATTGTGAATTTCTTTTTACTGAACAACTTAGAATGAGAAAGTTGTAAGTTTGAAAATCACATCTCAGTTTGTCACTGGAAGGGCCATTTGTGGGTTATAGTTGTGCTCTTCTGTCATCATAATCTTGAATAAGTTGTTGCTATGTGTACTTTTTATCACAACATCCTTTACATGAGACATTGCCATCTTTGATTTATTTTATTTATGGTTATATATCAGGCTATATGTTTCTTTAGCTGGATGTTTAATGGCACATTTATTTTTAAGCTGTCTCAAAATTTAAGTTGGCTCAGATATAGACAGATCAAAAGAAGGCCTGAAATATATGGTATACACTGAGAAGGATTCTGCATTTCTAAAAAGAAAATCCAAATTCTTATTGGGTAATTTTTGTGATTTATATTTATTAGTATCTTTACAAACAAAAAACCCCAGAAAATACAAATGTGAAAATAAATTCACATTATAAAAGCTGAGCCAAAGCATAAAAGGATTATTATTTGAAGAGTATTGTTATACATTTAGACTTGGTGATGTATTGCCATGTTTAAAAATGTTGTCACTTCAATATTTCTGTATTCCATGTTATGGCTTGAACATGGAGATCCCATCCTTGCTGCCAATCTTATGAAGTCACAGCAAGAACTGGACATGACTATATAAAATGTATTGGAGAGACGACCCACGCATGGTGTCCGTGCACCAGCCTGAAGACACCTGACTTGTTGAGAATCTCCCCTGACAGCCCATAACAAGAAATACAGACTACTGAAATGACAACAGTTGTAAGATTGTTAATACATGACCAAGCACTAACCACACCAAGATCATCACTTGCAGGGCCGGGGGCCTTAGGAACTATAGTATCCAGGTCCACTTGTAGCAGGAGGCCATCCCCGTTGCTTCCTTTGCACGGAAGGTGCATTTAATCAGACATTACTCCCACTGTGCGGGAACACTAAGAACACCAAGATCGTCACTTGCAGGACCGGGGGCCTTAGGAACTACAGTATTTAGGTCCACTTGTAGCAGGAGGCCGCCTGCGGCTTCCTGCACGCCCAAAGGTGCATTTAACCAGCCATCATTACCACTGCACGGGACACGCAAAGGCGCGCATGGGCAAAGTCCGGACCAAGAGCAGTCCCGTCTGTGCCCGTCAGCGCCCGGTTTAGGCCGGGCCGGGCCCTGTCTCTTGCTTTGGTTACCCAGTTGGGCATATGCTGACATTGTGGCCTGTAGCTCTGTTTAGTTAAAATTGCTTTGGTGTTCAGCCCTATAAGTCTCACTTGATCTATAAAAGGCACGATGGGAAGCGGAAAGGCACTCATGGGACAGCAGGTGTCATCTGGGGACCCTGGTCCGAAATTAATAACTAGCTATCTAACTTCTCTGATGGGTGCAATTAAATCTGAGATAGGGAGGGTAGAAGCAAGTATGGGCCCAATCTTGAGGAAGTCTGGTCAAAGAGAGGATAAAGAGGTGATCTGTCCTGTAATGAATCCTGTGGTCAAACTTAGGAATCCATGTGTTGTTCTGGAACAAGAGTTATCGATTGAGTCCATCTCCCCTGTAATTACGGATAGTCCTCCTCCAAAAATGAGTAGGCAATTAGGCCCTTCTAATACTGCAAACTCCCCTCCCAGTTTAGTACTGCCTGTCCCAAATCTTACAACTCTTCCTTGTGAGGATTTAATTAATAGATATAAAGATGGGTGAGGGAAAGACTCAAACAAAGGCATCTAAAAAGCTCACCCGCGAATGTACTACTACTAGGAGCCCCTCTGTTATATCTGGCGACCAACTTAGCCTGATAGAAAGTTATTTTAAGGACATAAGGCAACTGTGCTCCTTGGTCTTAAAAAAAGTGGAGTCCTTAGAAGGGAAGGTTAATGCCTTAGCAGCTGCAGGGGAAACATCAGTCCCGCTATTGCTATCGAGGGATAAGCCCCAGCTCGAAATGAGCGAGTTTACCCATCCCCCAGCTTTAACTGTCCCTGCAGATCAAAGAAGGAGAATAGATTATGCACAAGGACCTAGCTCTAGAACCTTATCTCCTGCATTCAAAGGACACAGTAAAAATCCAAATTATCAGCAGAGGGCCAAGAAGTCTTCAGTTCAATAGGATCCCAAACAGGTTATTCGCTCTGTGCTTTCAAACACCCAAGCCTCACATCCATGGATTCCTCTGGCATGTGCCCCATATATTATAATCCTGGAAAATGTACCTAGGTTAGACTCATTGCATCCTGAGTCCCATACCTCATTGTTAAATAAGGTTATGCATTGGGTAACTAAGCAATCGGGTTGGAAATTAGATTTGTCCAGAGAAATCCTAACTGTTAGAAGAGTATCATGGATTGGTCCAACTAATAAATCCTCACCAGGGGACTGTATCATTATACATTTCAGGAACCCACAACTAGTTAGTGCTCTGTTTCATCATTTTATATATCAACACCAGGGGACTGTATCATAAAAAGTTCCAGGAACCCACAAATAGTTAGTGCCCTGTTTCATCATTTGTATGTATCAACACTTGATCTGGGACCTTTCAGAGTACAACAGGTTGACATACTTTAATGGTACTTGTTCTCAGGCCCACCAATTTTTCCCTGATAGGTCAGATAAGCAGAAGCCTTGCAGTCCTCCTCGGCCCATGCCTTCTGGCTGCCCACTGCCTTTGACCAATAGCTTTGAGCCCTTAAATTTCTTGGACCAATTGGACTGACCATTAGCCAGTGGAAATGCCCCTCATGGAGAATTGGAGGCTGCTATGTCCCTTTTATCTAATTCACAGCCCACTGAAACAATAAACATTTCTGATATTGCAATTCCTGGGATTATTTCATGGAATGTGGCAGGATTTAAGACCAAGTTAGCTAACACAGATTGGCTACGGTTTGTGGGTCAATACTCATACATCTGCTGCCAAAAGACCTGGCTTCTGGACCCCGCCCATATTAATGGTTTTACCACCTATTGTGCTCCAGCAGTTAAGTTTCCTTCAGGAATGCCTAAGGGGGGCTTGGTTATATTCATGTCTGTACTTATAAGGGGGGTATAAGTACGTGTCACTGATGTAACACCACATTACTTGGTTCTCCTTCTCAAATTAACTGACTCGCATGACGTTTTGCTGATTAATTATTATAATAATATTTTTGATTCATCAGATACTAGCATAATTGACAGCCTTAAGATCTGGGCGCATATGACACGGAACAGAAGCCAGAAGGATCTTATGATTATTTGGTCCTTAAGTTTCTAGGGGGATGCACACAATCCACAATTGATTCTATAGTTTACTCAAAATTTTAACCCCCTTTGTAGGAAAGTTTAGGGTGATGCTAACCTGCATGAGCGACCATAATCCTTTAATTTTGGACACCAGGATGGGCCTGGATAAGGACTCTGGTGCCGAGGCACAGCAGCCAGCGTTGAGGCTCAATGGACAGAAAGGTCTGAACATTAAGTGGGGCAAAATTAATAAACATAGCTTCCCCAAAGACCTGATGATGAATAGGATGGAGGAGGTCATGCTTGCATTGGGGGAAGATACCCCAGCACATAAATGTTTTGAGGCATTAACTGTTCTAACAAATTGCATTGCAGAAAAGCTACAGCAAGTGAGTAATAATAAAGACAGGACTCCTTGTTGGATCAACCATGCATGTACGTCTGCCCTCAAAGACTTAAAGAAGACAATTCTGTTCTGCCCCACATAATCAGACCACTATTAGAGAGGTAAGAAGGAAGTACAAGGACACTCTTGCTGCCAGGAAGAAAGAATTGAGGGAAAAGGCATGGGCTAGCTAATTGAAGCTATTAATAATAAAGATATGAAGGCTTTCTGGCTAGTGGTCAATTCCACCCCACTGGCCTATAAAGATAAAGCCATAATAGATACTGTCATCCCAGCTCAAGTGTGTTGAATTACTGCTCTAAAAACTTTAAAACAGAAGATAATATTTCCCAGGAAGTAGTGACCAGCCCCACTGTAGGGATAGACATACCTCTAGGTATAGCCTTTTGCAACGCAATAGCAGTATCTGATGTTTTAAAGGCCATCCAAGACTGTCCCTCGGATAAAGCCCCCAGCTGACGTATATAAATCTTTACCAGAACTCTGGGGAACACTACTTACCAATGTTCTGAGGTCTGCTGAGGTGGGCGACTTGATAGACACCTGGAGAGAGGCAATTATCGTGCCTATTTTTAAAAAGGGGAATAGGGATCATCCACAATGTTACCATTCAATTTTCCTCCCAGATAGTTATGTTAAAATTTTAGGCCAAGTGGTATTAAACATATTGGAAACATGGGCCATGGAGACCAATTGTTTATCAAAGGTACAGTTTGGATTACGGCCAGGGTTGGGCACAATTGAACAGACTCTCAACTTGACCTTGATAGTGCAAAAATACACCAAGGCTAAAAAAAAGGCTGTGCCCATCTAGCCTTTATGGATCTGTCCTGTGCCTTTGACACAGATGACAGGTCCAAATTGTGGATTGTTATGTCAGACATGGGGGTGGACAGAGACATAATTTCTTTACTTAGCAGACTCCACGCTTGTACCTCTGCTAGGGTTCTTTTTAGCCAGATGGGCGACTTCACGGAGGAATTTTCCTCCTTAAAGGGGGTCAGACAGGGATGTGTGATGGCTCCTTTTCTTTTCCTTCTCTACACAAATGGCTTGGAAAGTTTTTAATGTAAAATGGGAAGGACTTGCCTCTTAGCAATTTCCAGCCAATCCCTGTCTTACTTTATGCGGATGATGCTGTCCTTATTTCAAGGACAGCAAATGGCCTTCAAACCTTACTGAATACTTTTAATCTGTTTATGGGGAGCCTTGGTTTAAAAATAAATAGAACTAAGGGGGTCATTATGAACATGGCAGTAAACACCGTTCTCCGTCGTGGCAACGATGAACAGAAACCCGCCATTGGCGGTGAACAGAAACCCACCATATAAAGATGAAAAAATCTGAAACCGTCAAAAATTTCCCAGCCACCAGTCACCACCAGGACCTTGTCTGCAAAAATGCAGGACATCCCACCTTGCCACCGCCGAGCACACAAACTCCCCGCCCTCCAAATAATGATGCACAAAACACCGCGGCAGTCAGTGGAAGTCAAACGACCACTGGCGGTACAGACCGCCATGGCCAGCAATGGAACACAACAGTAAGAATTACACACATTGGCAAGTTTTAATCTCACACATCTGACACACATCCACAACACTATAAAACACTCACAGACACACCCCACAATCCTTTGCATCGCCAAAAGGACAACTGAGATTGAGAACTCCACAAACAGACACTAAACGCCACAACACACAAATCACACACCCAACCACACAACAGCACCTTCACCTAGATCCACACAACACCACTCACATGGCACCCCTAAAGCACCCACGCTTCAAGAAAGGAAGCTAAGGACCCTGGTGGATGAGATACTGAAAGTCGAGCCACAATTATTCAGGTCACAGGTCCAGCACACACACATTGCCAGGAAGATGGCGTTGTGGTAGACCATTGTCAACAAGGTCAATGCAGTGGGACACCATCCACGCACAAGGGACAACATCTGCAAGAGATGGAACGACCTGCGCGGGAAGGTGAGGTCCATGGCATCCTGGTACAATATTGCAGTCCAGAAGACTGGGGGAGGACCTCCACCAACACCACCCAACTACACTTACTGGGAGGAAAAGGTACTGGCCATCCTGCACCCTGAGGGCCTCACTGGACTCACTGGATTAATGGACTCAGGCAAGTCGTCTACAATTACCCCATATCCATCACACCTGTAATGCATGCACCACCCCACCCCTACAACATGCACCAGGAAAACTACCGGACCCAGGCCACAATCACAACATCCAGTCACCCTGCATGCCCACAAACCCACCAACAGGCCCACATACCTCAACCTGTGCACAGCCACCTACCCCTGCAAGGAATCACAAAAGCACTACACCACCCACAATGCACCTCCACATCCTAGGCGAAATGCAATGGCAACCTCACAAAGGCACCCTGCATGACCCAAAAGTGGAAAGCCTGCACAAAACAGCCCAGCTGTGCACCCCATCCGATTATGCAATTGTAACAGACATGTCCATTCCCCCAAACAGGCACCACCACCCATGCCACCTTGACGGATAGGACAAGGAGTGGCAGTGCCCCACATGGAGACAGAGGCACCAGCCAGGACACTGGAGAGGGAACCCTGGACAGTGAGGAATACCCTGGCCCCTCACACAGTCCTGGACTGTCACCATCCAGCATCCCCACCCAGGACACCACTGACACCCCTACCACACACCCACCAACATCAAGCCCGGGCAACCGGACCCACACCTGTGTATCCAGGCCACAGACTGGTGGAACACAAGGACAGAGGCCACAGTCACCACTTACCAACAGGCAGGAAGACGATGGCCCCAGTACAAGGGGTACCGCCAGATCTGTGCAGGGGACACAGGCACAGGGGGCTAGGCCCAGTGGGAGAGCATCAGTGGCCCAGGGGAGTGGACACAGGATGGATGCTGCAGCCCAGGACGTGATCTCTGAGGTCCTGGGAGCATACCACCATACCCAGGACAGATTGGCCCAGATTGTGGCCACCCTGGAGAAGATTCAAAGGCTGCAGAGAGCCCACCACAAAGAGACCATGGAGCAGTGGAAACTGCACAATACCCCCATGGCCACCATAGCAGGTGCTCTGCTGCACCTTGTCCCAACCCAGCCTGAGACCCCTTCTCTAGGCCAAAATACAGCCCAGCCGACAACAGCAGCAGCAGCAACTGGACTTGTGCCACCATCAGAGGACACACGCGAGACCTGCACCGCAACCCATACAGGCCAACACCAGGCACCCAAATGGACCCTCAGGCCCAGATATGGCACTGGAACACCTGCCAAGACCAAGGCCCCCTCTAAGAAGTGACTCTGACAAGAACTGTCCTTCAAGTGTGCCACAGAACCACTGTACACACCGTGCAATAACAACCCCAAAAACTGTAAATAACAGATGGACATATTACCCTTGCCAACAATTGCTGAGACCATATACCCAATATGGCCATCCACCAGTAGCCCCCTCCCATCACTGTAAAGAACACCATGGCATCCCTGACACCAAATAAAACAACTGTTCACCAATGTAAATGTCCCCTGTCATTATGTTGAATCAAATGGAAGAGTGCATGCAATTGTCATTGAAATCATTTATTCTTTTCTTGATTGCAGGAATGGCACCCCACGCATAACATGGGGTTGTGCCAACACAAATGTCAAACAAGTTGTCCATAATGTCACATTTCCCATGCAAACCTGGTCACAGTGACAATGTCTATAGACCCAACAGGCCCATTGAGGATAAGGCATACCAACAGTATGCTGCACAGACAGCAACAGCATCAAATAGTACCACTTAGTTACTGGAAGTACAGTTGGATCAGTTGGTTCCTGGAGTGTACATCTTCCCCCTCCTCATCATCACCATCACTCTCATCCCCTCTCTGAGGAAGCTGGTCTGGATATAAAGCCCCCTCCTCCTCCAAGAGGGGAATAGGTTTCCTCATGGCCACGTTGTGCAGCATGCAGCAGGCCACCACTATTCTACACACCTTTTCAGGCTCATAGGCTAGGGATCCCCCAGAGATATGGTGGCAACCGAATCTAGCCTTCAGGAGACCTATAGTGCACTCTATCACCCTCCTAGTACGTCCAACCCTCAGTTGCAGACAGCCTGGCTGTCTGCTATGTGCCAAAAAGTGTCAGACACACTTACCTATGATCCATCCTCTGTCCCATTGCAGTTGTTCCATCATGTGTGGCACACTGCTGTTCCTCAGCACAAAGGAATCATGGACTGATCCAGGGAACATGGCATTCAAATGTAAGATGTACTGGTCTGCAGTGCACACCAATTGAATGTTCATAGAGTGAAAGTTCTTCCTGTTTCTGTACACCTGTTCACTTACTCTTGGGGGGATGAGAGCTATGTGGGTTTCATCAATGGCACCTATCACATGGGGAATGTTGGCAAAGGCATAGAAGTCTGACTTGATGGCAGGGAGGTGTGTACGTTGGGGAAACCTCACATAGGACTGCAGGTGTCGTACAAATGCATTCAGGAATCTGGAGAGTATAATGCTAAACATTGGCTGTGAAAATCCTGCACCCATGCCCACTGTCACTTGAAATGAGCCTGTGGCCAGGAAAAGGAGTGCAGAGAGCACTTGCACTTCAGTAATGATGGGATGCTGATTCTGATTAACTGGTCTCAGTAATGCAAAAAGTTCATGAATGGTAGCACGGTTGAATCTGTAATTGATAATGATGTGGCGCTCCACCATGGTCCCGAAATCAACAAGTGGTCTGTACGCCGATGGGGCTCTCCCTTGCCACATGGGTCTGTACCTAGGAGGAGTTGAGAACACATGTGAGGAACACACATACATCTGCCCAACATGTTAAATATTCAGCACTGCTGGCATACAAGTTTATGACACATATGGATAGTAGGAAGTTACACTGGAGTGGCATGTCCTCAATGATACATCAGGACTGTTGTGGTGAGTAAATGTATATTTGTTCATGTCTATGGGGATTGGGGACAATAGGGCCTGCATGGGGCAAATGAGAAATTAATAAGTGCGTAGTAATGGCCAAAATGTCTGCCCCCTGTAATTCAGAAAAGTTGGAGTGAAAGTGACCTCATATCGCTAGCGGTTTTCGTAATAGCATAAGGCGGTGTTCACCGCCGTGTGACCATTCAATGATTAACATGGTTGTCAATGGGGAATATTAGCGTATCATGATCGCGGCCGGCAGTGACGGTGCACACGCCATCTCGCACGCCATCTCGTCACCCAAACTTCACTTGACTCCCGGATTACGTGCATGCAGGTACTTCACTGAGTGTGCTGCTGTGTCCTATCTCTGGTCCTGGAAATGGCACGAGTGGCAGGGGAAAGGGCCCGGCCTTCACCAGCGAGGAACTGGACAAGCTCATGGACGGGGTCCTACCCCTGTACGCCAAGCTCTATGGTTGACCGGAGGTACAGGAGAGTAGGTGGATTGGGGGGCATGGATGTGTGTAATGGTGGTAGATGGCTGTAAACGTGTGCACGTTTGACACTGTACAGTTGTGGGATTCATGACATGCTGCGTGTGTGAGGTCCTGTTCTGCTGCTGTGAGTGCCTGTCCTATAGGGGATGTATAGGCAGCTGTATCTAATGGGCATTGTCTGACCTCTGTGTTACTTTTTCTGTGTGTCCCATAAAGGTCAGTGCCCATCAGAAGAGGGGACTCCGGCATGCCATTGCCAGGGAGGTGCAGACCCTGAGGGTCTACAACCGGTGGAGCACCCACTGCAGGAAGCGATGGGAGGACCTGTGGCACTGGGCAAGGAAAAGCTGTGAGGCCCACCTGGGGAAGTTCACCCAATGTGGAAGGGGTGCCCGTCGGGCACTGTCCCCTCTAATGTGCCAAATTCTGGTGGTGGCGTATCCAGACGTGGGTGGGCGCTTGAAGGCTGCACAGCAGACACAAGGGGGTGAGTACAGAAACCATTGTATGACTCCTTGATGGATGTGTGAGTATGCTGTAGTATGTCTGCTGTCTATTGACAGGGACACTGACTCATGTCATTTTACATAATGGCCCCCATGGGAGGTAAGGTTGTAAGGGACAGGTCTGCAGTACTTCAGGTCCCTCTGTGCTGTAGGAAATGGCTGTAGAGCAGGGTTGTGGCCACTAGTCAGGGGCCTAGCCATGTTTATAGTGGTCAGTGCTGCATGGTGGAATATTTGCAGGGTGGGTGCATATGTGAACCAGTTATGTACCTCCATTCAGCTATTTACAAGTGTCTCTCCTGTTTTGTCTCCCCATCCCTGTTCTCTTGTGTTCTCTGTGTACATCAGCATCATCTGGCGAGGGAGCTGTGGCACCGGCGAGTGGGGATGCAGCGGCCCACTGTTCCACGGAAACAGAGTCAAGCGATGCCCAGGGGACTAGTGGGTTGGAGGGCGAGGGGAGTCCCACAGGGGAGGCAACTACCACTGGAGGTAGTGACTCTGACCTTCTCCGATGGGAGCTCCCTGGCGGTGGCGGACCCTAGTGGGCCCACCCATTCTGTGTCATCTTCCACCACCCTCATACCATCACCGCCCTCCCATTTGCACCCCACTGAGTTGCCCGAGCCCGCTTACCCAGAAGGGTGGGTGTCTCCTTGCCCCAGGCACCTCATCCCCTGCCCCAGCCAGCCCTGCTGCCCTTATGGAGGAGGCTATGGACCTCCTGAGGACCATCTCTGTAGGGCAGACAACCATCGTCAATGCCATCCAGGGCCTAGCATCAGAGGTGCAGCAGACAAATGCCTACCTGGATGGCATTTACGGTGCTGTGTCTGGCCTACAGAGATCTTTTCAGGCTCTGGCCTCCTCTTTGACCGCAGCCAGTGTCCCTGGTCATTCTGTCCCCGCTCCAACTTCTCTACCCCTTCCATCACCCTACTCCCTTCACCCATCCCAAGCACACATTCTGATGGCCATGCACACACCTCAACACACAAGAAGCACACTGAAACACACAAGCACCACACTTGCTACCACAGGCATACACACAGCCAACATACAAAGGCACACATACCAACATCCACTTCCCCTAGTGTGTCCACCTCTTCCGCCTCCTTGTCTGTCACCTCTACATACACACTCACAGGCACTGCACCCTCATTGACTGTTGCTGACCTCAGTCTGGCAGTCACCACAAAATCAGTCATCCATTCATGCACCCCATACACCACACCTTCACTCACCATAACGACTTTGGTTGACCATGCAGCACACTCACCAAACTTGCAGACACACAGACAACATACATTCACACTGGCAGCCTGTCTTGTCCCACTGTGTCCACTCCCCTCCTCCCATAACACTCAAATGTTCCAAGACACCCACCCAACACACATCCAGCACACCTCAGCATACTGTACAGTCACCTGCACCCACATCATGCACACCTACACCTGTCATGACCACTCCCTCTACCTCCACTCCCACGCCTTTCTCCAGGTCCACCCCGATTGCCCCTAAAAAACTTTTCCTATCCCATGTTGACCTATTCGAACCCACTGGCCCGCCCCGTCTCATCCCTAAAGGTGCCCACCTCCTTACCTTGTCCACTACTCCCACATCACAGGCCAACCCGTCCACCCTTCCCATTCCTGTGCTACCTCCCCTGTGAACAAGAGACCCCATGCTGGTCCAGGTACATGTGCCGCACCCCAGCCCAAGGCCACTCCACCAGCTTCAAAGACCAGACCCAAGCCCCGCCTCCTCCCAAACGTAAACCCAAGCCCCCCCTCCCAGTCGTGAGTCTCCACCCCCACCACCCCACTGCCCCTGTTCCCTGAGGTGTCTGGATGCCCCATTGTTGCCCCTTTAAGGTGGGGTACCATTTGCACTTGTGGGAGTCAAGTTGGGGCCATTTCGGCCCATTAGACTTTGGACTGTGGACTGGCCATTGGCCTTCTGTTGGACTTCTGTTGCTCCTGGAGCTTAATAAAAGTTTGTGTGGCCAGTATTTATTTTGGCACACTCTGGATCTTTGGTTCATCGTTTCTTTGTGGAGGGTGTTGTGCACATGTGTGTACTTTGGGCAGGTTGTCTTGGCCTTGTGTCGGGTAAGTACCTCTTGCTCTGGGGTCTATGGCTTGTGCTGTTGTGAGGGGTTGTGGGTGCTTTGCGGGGTGGGTGGAGTGGGTGGGTATGTAACTGTGCCCTTTCTACCTTTTTTTAGTAGGTTGCGGTACTTACCGTCATCGTCTTCGTCTGCGGTCTCAGTCGTGGAGTTATATGGCAAGGAGCAGGACTGGCATGATTTGCTACTCTCTATCCATGTCTGCTTCGGCATGTTGTGTGAGCCTCCGGTGAGTGTTTCCTTATTTATCGTTTGTTTCTGCCTGGCTTTGCGTGGCGGTGGGTCCCGCCCCAGAACTGACGGCGGTCTAATGCTTCATTATTTGATGGGTGGGTAGGGCCTTTCCGTTGGCCTGTTGGTGTGAGTGGTTTTCAGACTGCCTGTTTTTCAGGTGGTTCATAATTTGGCGGCCCAGACTGCCTGACTGTTGGCGGTAGTTACCACCATCGCCGGCGGAGTGGTCTTTCCCACCGTGTTTATAATGAGGGCCTAAGTCTTATGTGAGGAAGAGTGGCCCAAAGCTAGCAAAAACTAGGAAATTTGTTTCTGAAGGCTCAGAAATATTAAAAGTTTCTAATTTTACTTACCTTGGAGTTCTGATAGATGTTGATTTTAACTGGAAATTTTTAGTTAGTGTACGTGTCATGCAATATCAAAGAGCCATAGTTGCAGTTTTTAGGTTCTCAAAGAAGTTGGGTCATAAACCAGTGAGGGAAATGCTGACTGCTTTTAAAAGTAAATGTCTTTCTATTGCATCGTTTGGAGCTGGGTTGTGGGGCTACATCAACTGTATGAGCCTCCAGGTAGTGGAGAATACGTTTTTGAGGAGGCTGTTAGCAGTTCCGCAATCCACTCCGGCCGCTTTTTGTCATGATGAAGTAGGTCTGAGGGGTATAGTTGATTATTTAAGACTGTAATCTTTATTGCTTTGGCTAAGATTCTGGATAAATCCCGAAGCCCAATTATGTAGATCAGTGATCTTGGATTGTTTGTCACTGACTCAGTCAATGGACATCTCCTGGCTTAAATATTTTAATTCCTCATTCTTTCGCCTCGAGGCAGGTGAATATTTCCAGTCCCTTGATTCCATACCTGCGAAGGCCAAAGAGAAGATTAAGGAGCTTTACTGGCACTCCATTCTTGAAATGACTTTGATTAGTAACATACCAGGGGATCAGGAGAGCTTCTTGTTACAACCGTCACATCCCAAGCTGTGACTTACTGTCATTATTCCTGAGCGGCATAGGTTTTTACTTACTAGATTTCGATTGAAGACTATACATTATTTAGTAGCATTTCCCACTCAAGATACCTGGTTTAGAAAACTCCTGCCATGTACCTGTGACCGTAAATCCCCCCAAAGCACTTTGTACTTTGTTCTGTTTTGTAACTTATATATTGTACCAAGTTTTTTATGTCCAGTACTTTTGTCCACAGGCATTGGGTCCAGCCATATTGCCTGTTTATATTTACATGACTTGGGATGTGATGGGACGATACATGTTGTGTTGAATTTTATACTTGCTGCTATTCAAATTCATAAATGTTATTCATTTCTGCAATATATATTTATTCTGTTGTTCTAATTTATATTCATATTTAATCTGCTCACTGTATATGTAATTGACTATGATGGTCATTACAACCCTGGCGGTCGGTGCTAAAGCGGCGGTAAAACCGCCAACAGGCCGGCGGGAAAAAAATTGAATCACGACCGTGGCGGAAACCGCCAACAAAGACAGCCACTTTAACACTCCGACCGCCACGGCGGTACAAACAAACAGCGCAGCGGTCACCGCCAATAGACAGGCGGGAGTCAAAGTACCGCCCACAGTATCACAACAGTCCAATCCGCCACCTTTTCCGGGGCGGATTCACCGCTGATAAAAACACGGTAGAAACAGGCATTGAAGAATGAAAAAGACAAAAGGAAATCACTGTAACCATTGAAATATATTGAAATACAGCAATCAAAAATATATACACACTAAAAACTATTATATACACCAAATTTACAAGTCCAGGCATTGTCCGTGGACCACTGGGCCCAAAAAACATGGGCAAAGCCCACACCGGATACCTGACCTAAACGGAGAGAACACTGTAGGGGCATCAGATGGCAAAACTACAGGCACCTCAGGGGGAAGGGAAGGGGGGGCACCTCAGCCGGATGAGTGCACGACGCCAGATCCACGAGGGGGCTCCATGCCCACTGTTCCATCCTGGGGAGTATAAAGCCAAAGTCTCTCAAGTCTCTACAGTGGGTGGGTTTCCTACTGTTCCATCCTGGGGAGTGCAAAGCCACAGTCTCACAAGTCTCTACAGTGGGTGGGTTTCCCACTGTTCCATCCTGGGGAGTGCAAAGCCACAGTCTCTCAAGTGGATAACAGTCTCCACTGGTTCTGGACGGTGCCTGTTGGCCAGAGGGCTTCTTCCTGTGCAGCAATGAGGTAGTGGATGCATGTCTCCACTGGTTCTGGAGGAGGCCTGGTGCCCAGAGTGCATCGTGCACCCCTGTCCGACACAGATGTGCCCCTGCCGCTCATGGGCCAGCGGTGCTTGGGATGGCAGTCCCCTGTTCAGCGGTGCTTGAGATAGCCGTGCCCTGTTCAGCGGTGCTTGAGATGGCGGTCCCCTGTTCAGCGGTGCTTCAGATGGCGGTCCCCTGTTCAGCGGTGCTTGGGATAGCCGTGCCCTGTTCAGCGGTGCTTCAGATGGCGGTCCCCTGTTCAGCGGTGCTTGTGATAGCCGTGCCCTGTTCAGCGGTGCTTGAGATGGCGGTCCCCTGTTCAGCGGTGCTTGGGATAGCCGTGCCCTGTTCAGCGGTGCTTGAGATGGCGGTCCCCTGTTCAGCGGTGCTTGGGATAGCCGTGCCCTGTTCAGCGGTGCTTGAGATGGCGGTCCCCTGTTCAGCGGTGCTTGGGATAGCCCTGCCCTGTTCAGCGGTGCTTGAGATGGCGGTCCCCTGTTCAGCTGTGCTTGAGATAGCCGTGCCCTGTTCAGCGGTGCTTGAGATGGCGGTCCCCTGTTCAGCGGTGCTTGAGATAGCCGTGCCCTGTTCAGCGGTGCTTGAGATGGCGGTCGCCTGTTCATCGGTGCTTGAGATGGCGGTCCCCTGTTCAGCGGTGCTTGGGATAGCCGTGCCCTGTTCAGCGGTGCTTCAGATGGCGGTCCCCTGTTCAGCGGTGCTTGGGATAGCCGTGCCCTGTTCAGCGGTGCTTCAGATGGCGGTCCCCTGTTCAGCGGTGCTTGAGATAGCCGTGCCCTGTTCAGCGGTGCTTGAGATGGCGGTCCCCTGTTCAGCGGTGCTTGGGATAGCCGTGCCCTGTTCAGCGGTGCTTGAGATGGCGGTCCCCTGTTCAGCGGTGCTTGGGATAGCCGTGCCCTGTTCAGCGGTGCTTGAGATGGCGGTCCCCTGTTCAGCGGTGCTTGGGATAGCCGTGCTCTGTTCAGCGTTGCTTGAGATGGCGGTCCCCTGTTCAGCTGTGCTTGAGATAGCCGTGCCCTGTTCAGCGGTGCTTGAGATGGCGGTCCCCTGTTCAACTGTGCTTGGGATAGCCGTGCCCTGTTCAGCGGTGCTTCAGATGGCGGTCCCCTGTTCAGCGGTGCTTGGGATAGCCGTGCCCTGTTCAGCGGTGCTTCAGATGGCGGTCTCCTGTTCAGCGGTGCTGGCCATGCAGGAGTGCTCATGTGCCATCTGGCCTGGGCCTGGCAAGGCCCTCCTGCCCACCTGTTCTGTGGGTGCCGGGGCCCTCCTGGGCAGCTGTGCTGGGGCTTTTGGTGGCCTCCTGGCCAGCTGGGATGGGGCTTGCGGGGCCCTCCTGGCAAGCTGGGCTGATGGCGGTGTTGTCGGGCGTGCTGCCCTTCCCAGCCTTTCCTGCTCTCCTGTGGCCCTTCCCCACCTTGGCTGGTGTCCCAGCTGCCTCGACACTCCCGCCAGGAGCCCTGGTAGGGGTTTTTGTCCCTGGTGTCTTGACCCTCTACCGCCGTGCACTGTCAATTTTTGGATGTTTCTGAGGGGGGGGACTGGCTGTGCTGTGGCTCCGTACCAGACTGGCTGCCCTGGTGGGCGGTGCACTCCAGTGACCATGTACGACATGCACCACCGGGCCCGGTGATGTAGTGGCTGAGGTGCTAGCTCTGGGCCTATGACATGGACGGGGTGGGGGAGTTGAGGGAAAGAGGTTAAGTTTGGACAGGAAAAACTTTTTGGGGGCAGTGGGACGGGTAGGTGTAGTGGGTATGGGAGTGGAGGAAGAGGTTGTAGTTGTAGGAGGTGTAAGTGGGGTGGCTTTGGGTGCAGGTGCCTGGGCTGTAGGCTGTCGTGAGGTGGATGGCTGTTGGGTGGGTGGCTGCCTGCGTTTGTGTATCTTGGGAGGGGGCGGCACAGATACACTGGGAGAGGACACAGGGGACGTGTAAATGGCAGTGGGGGTGGTGAGTGCACGTGTGCAAGGTGTTCTGGTGTGTATGCTGCTGAGGGACGTAGTGGCTGAAGATGCTGTGCATGCAGGTGTGAGTGGAGACAAGACTGGCAGGGAGGAGGGAGACGTGGAGGAGATGGACACAGTGGAGGCAGTGGATGTTGGTATGTCTGTATGTGGATGTTGCTTGTGTGACTGCCTGTGGGATGTGTGGTGCTTATGTCTGCGTGAGCTGCCCTTGGGTGTTGAGGTGTGTGCAGGCTGGTCTGATGGTGTGCTTGGGATAGGCAGAGGTACAGGGGATTGGGTCTGGGTGGAGGAAGTTGGAGGGGGAGGCTAGACACAGGGACAATGGCTGCCATCAGTGCTGAGGCCAGAGTCTGAAAAGCTCGCTGAAGGGCCGCCTGACCAGAATGAATGCCCTCCAGGTATGCATTACTTTGGTGCACTTCCCTTTCTACACCATGGATGGCATTCAAAATGGTAGACTGCCCAACAGTGAGCGACCTGAGGAGGTCAATGACCTCCTCACTGAGGGCAGCAGGGGTGACTGGGGCAGGGCCTGAGGTGCCTGGGGCGAAGGAGATGCCCACCTTCCTGGGTGAGCGGGCACGGGGCAAACGCTGAGGGGCTGCTGGGAGGGCGGTGCTGGTGCGGGGGGTGGCGGCTGTACCTGTTGTTGCGGGGGGCAGAGATGTTGCCGCCACCACAAGGGAGCTCCCATCAGAGGACGAGTCCGATCCACTAATGTCGGCTCGTGTCCCCGCCGTGGAGCTCCCCTCGCCCTCCGTCCCACTGGCGATTTCAGAGTCAGTAGTGTGGCCCTCCATGGCCATGTGGGATGCAGCTCCCTCGTGCTCCGGTGCCACTGCTCCTCCGCCTGATGATGCTAATGCACACATGAACAGGAAAACCACAAAAAGGGGGGGGGGAACAGAAGAAAGACATGCTGAGTGCATGCATTCCCACTACCGTTGGCGGACAGCACAGACACAGAAGCCCCCTTCACTACGCTACGCACTTGGGGTCCACTTTGCAATCCCTGGTACATGGCCTACAAGGCTATGGACGACATCTGCACACATAGGTGACACAGGGCCATGAATAGCTGTACTTGGCACCCTACAGAGGTGGGGAGCGGGGGCACAGGGCCGTGCCTTACGGAGGGGCCTAGACTACGGAAGTCGCCCTGGCCTAGGGATACACACAGCCCTCCTCCCCCACCCAGACACCTCCACAGCGCGCAAAGTTAGCAGAATGTGAGTGTACTCACCCCCTTGTGTCTGCTGTGATGCCCTCACGCGCCCATCCAACTCGGGGTAGGCCACCGCCAGGATCCGGAACATCAGGGGGGTCAAGGTCCGACAGGCACCCCTCCCACGTTGGGAGGCTATCCCCAGCTGAGCCTCCGCCATCTTCCTGCTGCAGCAGCGAATGTCCTCCCATCTCTTCCGGCAGTGGGTGCCCTGTCTGTGGTGGGCCCCCAGGGTCCGGACATCCTTGGCGATGGCACGCCATATATCCGTCTTCTGGTGGGCGCAGACCTATATGAAATGCACAGGGGGGGAAGAAAAGTAATTACCTTCTGCACCATCAATGTGAGTGGCCCCCCATCCCTACCCTTGCCATGTGGCACATGCACTCACCGCCGTTTCAAGCATGCCTCAATCTCTCCCCCCCCCCATCTTTCATCCACCCCACTCAACACAGGCATAGCCCATACAGCATGATCCCAGTGTATTTACCTGTTTGTCTGGAGGACCGTAGAGTAGCGCGTACTGGGGGAGGACCCCATTCACAAGCTTCTCCAACTCCTCCAATGTGAAGGCAGGGGCCCTTTCCCCAGTCGCATGAGCCATTGTCCCTTCCAGACCGAGGTCACAGCAGCACTTGCAGTGTAGGTCCTCTCCTGTCGAAGATCAGGTATCGAGTGAATTAACAGAGAGAAAATGGCGGTCACATCTGCGGCGGTGCGTACCGCGACCGCCGGCGCACATCGTCATTGGCTCCTGAGACCCATAGGGTCCAATGTTAACCAATGCAGCATTGTGCTGTGGTCTTCGACCGCCTACCGCCACGATGTGCAACGCCAGCGCAGTTACCTCACATCCCATTGTCACACTTTACAGGTCAGACAGCAGCCATTTCAGGGGCCCACATGCCTTACTTTTTTGACTGCGTCACACATACCTAGGCCTTGCATCCACACTCATACAAGCCATTTGATGGGTTAAGATCCGTGTTTTTTGAAAGCTTGGGTTACGTACCTCTGGGATGTTTGACTCTGTGCTTGCTGTTGTCCTTCATAGGCACCGTCCACTGGGACATGTGAGGAGATGGCGGCATCCTCCGGTGTATAGACCGCTGGTGGACCTGTTGACAATGGAGGAGAGACGTCTCAACCGGACATACAGGCTTGACCGTGCCACTATTCTGGAACTGTGTGCCCAGCTGGAGCCAGACCTGATGTCACCTATCCGCCATCCCACAGGAATCCCCCCTCAAGTGCAGGTGCTGTCAGTACTCCATTTCCTAGCAAGTGGGTCTTTTCAAACAACAGTGGCCATAGCATCAGGGATGTCCCAGCCTATGTTTTCCAATGTGTTGTCCAGAGTGTTGTCTGCCCTGCTGAAACATATGCGCAGCTACATCGTTTTCCCTGAGGTGGAGGATTTGGCTACAGTGAAAGGTGACTTCTATGCCCTTGGACATATCCCCAACATCATAGGTGCCATTGATGGGACCCATGTGGCTTTGGTCTCCTCCCACAGGAGTGAACTGGTGTACAGAAACCGGAAGAATTATCATTCCATGAATGTCCAGATGGTATGTTTGGCAGACCAGTACATCTGCCATGTGAATGCCATGTTCCCTGGCTCAGTGCATGACGCCTACATCCTGCGGAATAGCAGCATCCCTTATGTGATGGGTCAGCTCCAGAGGCACCGTGTGTGGCTAATTGGTGACTCTGGTTACCCCAACCTGTCATGGCTACTGACCCCAGTGAGGAATCCCAGGACAAGGGCAGAGGAACGCTACAATGAGGCCCATGGGCGAACTAGGAGGGTGATCGAGCGGACCTTCGGCCTCCTGAAGGCCAGGTTCAGGTGCCTCTATATGACAGGTGGATCCCTATTCTACTTACCAAAGAAGGTGTGCCAGATCATCGTGGACTGCTGCATGCTTCACAGCCTGGCTTTGCGTCACCAGGTGCCTTTTCTGCAGGAGGATGGTCCAGATGGTGGTGTTGTAGCAGCTGTGGACCCTGTGGAGAGTGAAGAGGAGGAAGACGAAGAAGACGACATAGACAACAGGAACACGGTGATACTGCAATATTTCCAATGAACAGAGGTAAGAATACAAACCGGCCTATTACATGTACTTAAACACTACTACCTCTGTACTGTCTGTTCTTTTCACCCAGTGTATGGTAACTGAGTTGTCACTTTCCCTTACGATTTCAGAGATCTGGGTCCCACAGTGTGACATCTGCTTTGTTTCCCCATGGACTACAGCTGTGTGACAGTGGTATGTTGGCATCACAATGTAAATAAGCATTTTGGCACTGTAATTTCAGATAACTATATTCACATTCACAGACAGACTCCTGATTGTTTTGTGCAATAACGGTGTTTATTAAGGTGCTAATTATTGGAGGTGGGTTGTACATTGGTGAGGGGTGATGGTGGAGGAATGTCCATGGCAGAGTCCAGTCTATTAGTCTCACAGGTGCATTGCCCAAATGGGTCTGGGAAGTGGAGCTGGGGCAGTTTAAGGATGGACAGGGTGACAAAGTGGGACAGTGGGATGATTATCAGGGTGGTATCCTTTCTTGGCGGGGGTCTTGGCATCTTACTCTGTCCTCTTCCTGGATCTCTAGGACCGCTTGCGGGGTGGTTCTCCTTCTGCAGGGGGTGGGGTGCTGGGGGCCTGTTGGTCCTGCGGCGGTGCCTCCTGTCCACTAGTGCCGGCGGAGGTGGTGTGCAGTTCTTGGTCCATGCTGGTGTCAGGGGCCCTTTGTGGTGCCACAGTGTCCCTGAACGTGGTCACTACCAGATTCAGCACCCCTACGATGGTGCCCAGGGCGGAGCTGATGGTTCTGAGTTCCTCCCTGAAGCCCAAATACTGTTCCTCCTGCATGCGCTGGGTCTCCTGAAACTTGGCCAGTACCGTAGCCATCGTCTCCTGGGAGTGGTGGTATGCTCCCATGATGGAGGAGAGGGCCTCGTGGAGAGTGGGTTCCCTGGGCCTGTCCCCACCCTGTCGCACAGCAGCCCTCCCAGTTCCCCTGTTTCCCTGGGCCTCTGTCCCCTGGACCGTGTGCCCACTGCCACTGCCCCCAGGTCCCTGTTGTTGTTGGGGTGGTGGGTTAACCTGGGTGCCCTGTAGTGGTGAACACACTGCTGCTTGACGTGTCCTGGAGACAGAGGTGTGGGCCCGCTCGGTGTGTGCTGTGCTGGTGTTTCCAGAGGGGGGTAGGTCTGCAGTGGCCTGTGGCTGTGTGAGGGGAACCGACTGACCCGAGGTCCCCGATGGGCCGGGCTGGTCATCTAGATCCAGGTCGACAGAGCTGCAGTCATCACTGTGGGCCTCTTCTGGGGGGGTGGACATTTGTGGACCCTCCTGTGCAGTGACGTTGCGTAGGGGTCCTGCAGGGGTATAAAAGCATGATTATTGCATCTGTGTGTGGAATGGTGTGCAATGGGTGGGTGCCCGTGTCCCGCAGTGCTTGCATTCCTGTGTGGGGGCTTTTGTGTCGGTGGTTTGGGGGGTGTATGGGTATGTGCAGTGGGCATGCTTTGGTGATGGGTGTCCATGCTTTGTGGTCGCATGCAGGGCTTGGTGTTGGGATGGGTGGGTTGTGAAGGTGGGACATTTCCAAGGAGTAGGAGTGATGGGGGTGAGGCTGAGGGTGGGGGTATGTGTTGGCATGCAGGTGGGGTTGGGGGGATGAAGTAGTGAAGATGTGACTTACCAGATCCATTCCTCCAGATACTCCGCCGAGGCCCTCAGGATGCAGGATGGCCAAGACCTGCTCCTCCTCCCATGTCATAAATTCTGGAGGAGGAGGAGGGGGTCCGCCGCCAGTCTTCTGCACTGCAATCCGGTGTCTGGATACAACGGAATGCACCTTCCCCCGTAGGTCATTCCACCTATTCCTGATGTCATCCTGATTTCTTGGGTGCTGTCCCACTGCGTTGACCCTGTCAACTATTCTGCTCCATAGCGCTATCTTCCTTGCAATGGACGTCTGCTGCACCTGTGCTCCGAATAGCTGTGGCTCTACCCGGATGGTTTCCTCCACCATGACCCTGAGTTCCTCCTCCGAAAACCTGGGGTGTCTTTGCGGTGCCATGGGGTGGTGTAGGTGATGTGTGGGGTGGAATGTGTGGTGATAAGTGTGGTGATGTGTATTGGTGTGTTGTGTGAAGTGCGTGGTATTTGTGTGGGTGATGGTAATATGTGCGTCTGGGTGCTCGATTCTTCTATATGGTCTCTCTCTCTCTCTGTGCGTCGTCCCGATTTTTTTGTGGTGGGGGTTTGTGGGTGATGTGGGTGTGTGTTTTATATTGTATTGGGTGTGTGGGAGTGGTGTTTGTATGTGTATCAGGTGTGTGTATTTGGATTTGTCCAATGTGGCTGCGTTTTGTAGGAGTGTGTGTATTTTGAGCGCGGCGGTGTGTACCGCCAATGGGATACCGCGGTTGACAGGCGTGGATTCGTGTGTCGGGATAGTGTGGGCGTATTTCTGTTGGCGTGACGGTGTCGGTTTGGTTATCGCCAGTTTATCGCTGGCCTTTGGTGTGGCGGACTTCTGTGGGTGTCTGTATTTTGGCGGTTTCCGAGTTGTGGGTCATAATGACCGTGGCGGTTTACCGCGGCCGCGGCGGTGTGTTGGCGGTCTTCTGCACGGCGGTAAGCGGCTTTTACCGCCAGGGCTGTAATGAGGGCCTATGGCCCTCATTCTGACCCTGGCGGTTTGTAACCGCCAGGGCAGAGGGCAGAGGAAGCACCGCCAACGGGCTGGCGGTGCTTCCGGGGCAGAAAAGGGGAACCGGCGGTTTCCCGCCTGTTTTCCCCTGCCCCAGGGAATCCTCCATGGCGGCGCTGCATGCAGCGCCGCCATGGGGATTCCGACCCCCTTCCCGCCAGCCTGTTCCTGGCGGTTTACACCACCAGGAAGAGGCTGGCGGGAACGGGTGTCGTGGGGCCCCTGGGGGCCCCATTAAGATTTTCAGTGTCTGCTTGGCAGACACTGAAAATCGCGACGGGTGCAACTGCACCCGTCGCACCCCAGCAAATCCGCCGGCTCCATTCGGAGCCGGCTTCATCTTTGCTGGGGCTTTCCCGCTGGGCCGGCGGGCGATCTTTTGGCCCAGTGGGAAAGTTAGAATGCTCCCCGCGGTCATTTGACCGCGGGCGGTGTTTGGGCGGTTTCCGCCCGGCGGGCGGTGCCCGCCGCCCGCCGGGGTCGGAATGACCCCCTATATCTTTTATGGCTCATTTGAGTCGAAAAAAAGTATTTGGAACTGAACTGAACTGAACATGACCAAGCTTAAGGTTATAGAAAGTATACTTTAAATGAAAGAAGTGCTCTTCTGAACAATAACTTGTTCTCAGATGATGCCTTGTTTCCTATTTCCAGACTAGCATGCTTGCCATGACCCTAGACCCTCAGATCTGCATGAAACTTATTTTCCTTGGGCAATGACAGTCATAGCAATAGCCTTCAAAGGCAAAGTCATTCTTCAGTCCACCATACATCAATCTCAGGAGGTTCTTTAGAGAGTGGTGAATGCATGCTATTTGCCAAACAGTTGTGAATGTTAGTTCGTCAAATTCATGGTTCTCTTGTTACATTTAAAGATGGAAACCTTGGGGGCACCTGCCACAGGGCCATCAGTAAATATACATCAGAATATCCAAGCTATTTAGGTTCATTGTCCATACGTACATTTTTCATTTTTGGGACTATGAGGGAAACTTGGTGGTCCTGAAATGGAAACAAAAATAATGACCCTCACACTAGCAACTTACAATAGGTACCTTTTACTCTGCATCACCGAACAAAATTTCAAGAAGCTAAAGCACAGAGTCAGATCTCTAGAATTCAAAGGCCTCTGAAATGCTCTAACTTTGAGAGCAATGCCCTCTAACTACAATTCAGGAAGGTCGGTAAAAAGCTTACTTTTCGAAATGCTATTTGAAATGACTACTAATAAGATGGTAGTGAGTAAGGAATACTTAATAGGGACCATGCCTTTCACAATTTATTAGAAGTAGAACAGTAGAACAAGTAGAACAGTAAATAATTTCTTATGGTTTTGTTTAGTGAAGATTATGACCTCTCCTCTTATGTCGTTATTTTTCTAAGATGATGTTTTCACTGAACAAAATAGCAATCTATTATTTAAATAAACAACAGCAAACACATATCCATTACAGCTGATTTTTACTAGTTCAGGAGAATCTGGAATACCCCAAGGGCTGGCAAATATTTTTACAATTAAGCCATTCTATGCACTATGTAACTTGAAGTCACAATGCACTATATTAGTTTGAAATACTAACGCTATAGCTTCAACTGACTACGCTTTGTGAAGGACCAAAATTAAAAGTCCTGACAGATACACTTGTGGTTCAAGCTGAACATTAAAAAAATGTAGCTGGTCATCCACTAATTTTACATACTGACCAATATAGATTTCTACTGGAAACTCACAATCGTCCTGCTTCACAAGATGCAGAGTATACTGTCATGATGGACTCCTCCTACCACTTAACCAATATACCCAAACACCTACCTGTCAGTCATGAATGATTATATTTGCGTTGTTAAAATGTTCCACCTCCCATATTCACAAGCAACCCCAGAAGTGGACAAATAAAAATAATATTGTATGTGAGTATTTACAGCCAGTAACAGTATGAGGGGGGGAGGAAGTATTGCACTAATTTTAGAATTGTAAAAGTAAATGGTATTCACATCAGAGCCTTAATACTTTAACACTTTGGCATTCCGTTGTACATGAATTAGTAGGTCTGTTGTACTACATCATGTACTAAAGAATGTCTTTTTGAATTTGCTCCATAATATTTAAGCTAACTCTAAATTAACGTTTAGGTGTGTTCCTTTTTGCTGATGGCACTTTTTTGGCACATATCAGAATCATTTTTCATACTCATCTATAGTTCAGACTATGGGGCCAATTCAGAAAGGCATTTAAAAGCACATGATGTAGTGCCACACTAGTACGTCTTCGTTTACTCATAAATGCCTCTGTGAATTGGTCCCATAATGTTTCTCCTGCTCATTATTCACGTTTGGGAGCTTGAGAGGTGAGCCTCTGCCCAGTAAGGGGTATTAGGCAGGTGTCAAGTGTGAAATGCATACTGCGCTACTCTCAGAGATGGACAGACGTTTCATTCCACCAGGCATTTCCCTGATGGACTGCATCCCATGTAGGCCAGTTTTTAGGGGAGGGGCTGGTGCCTCTTTCATTTTCCCCTTCTCCCCGAGGTTAATTGCAGTAGGCACAGAGGGTCTTCAACAGAGAGAGATAGAGAGGAAGGGAAGAAGAAATTAGATGAATGGATGGGAAAAAAAAGAAATTGTGAGGGGGAGATGAAGGGAGCAGACTGGTATGGGCATTTTTTCTAGGACTGCTTTGGTTCCCCAGTCTGGCTATTGTGGCTGGCATTAAAGAAACAGAATGCTCAAATTAAAAGACTCAGCTAGGACATGCCCTGCTTCCAGTGCCTAATTTGTAAAATGCAAGTGTCCAAGCTAATTTACTGAAGCAGGCACCACCCAGAGCTCCTGTCACTAATGATGATAGTGGCAGCATTAACTACTAAAAATCACACTTAAACAATGTGACATCTTAGACTAATGCAAGTTACCCCAAGCTGTAAGGATGGCCTTGAAGTGAAAGTGTTATCATTTTTAAATACATTGAATTGTGAAACACGTGTGCTGAGCTAAAAAAAACAGGTTCACAGCGCCACCATGTGTGGTACTCTCATAAACAAGTGCCAGTGTTTAAAAATGTGGGCTAGTGCTGAGCACTAGCAAACACCGCACAAATTAAGCACTGCCTGCTTTAAGGCTTAACAGACTATATTGGACACATGCCAGACTACTTTAATTGCTACGTGAGCCAAAATGTTCCCTAAAGAACCAACACAAAAATATACTGTATGATAAAGTTTTGGTATAATTTTATGAAATAAATTATTGGCAGGGGTGGGAAGGGTGGCACCCCCCAACTTTTTTCCACCTCGCTCATGGTAGAAGGTCTAGCTCGCTCTGAGGCTGTTGTAAAAAAAATTCTGGGCTGTTGTTTTCCGAGTGCAACTTTTCCCAACTAGCAGCGACCATGTACATTTCATGAATTCCCCTATTGCTACATTGTATTTCTGTATTCTTATTGGGTCTCTAAGCTTTGAGACAGCCCAATAGCGGCACGTTGCCACATTCGGGCCATATAAAACAACAGCATAAATAAATAATATTCTAAAATGTGTCTTGAGTCAATTTTTTTGTATTTTTTAAAAAAGAAACGCCTTTGTTGCATATATTTCACAAATCACGACTTCGTCTCCAGCATACACGGGAATGACTGTTGCAGACCGTACCACCTATCCATCCCTTATGTTTCAGATATAAAACAGGAGAGTTTTTTTTTTTTTTACTTCTATTGCCTGCTAGATTTATGAGGTGAAAGGAAACTACCAAATCTGGCAAACAACTATGAGGAAATGCAGCAGTCACACCCTTACATCTTTCATATGCACATCTATTGTTGCTTATAAAAGCGGAATTTTGTGAACCCACTCTTCATGTTTAGCACATCATAACACTTTTAATGATCAGGGAATATATATTAACTGCATGTCAATAAAGAGCACTTGGGTACGGGAGCATGCAGAGGTTTGCAAATTCGCTAATGTTTCCCAAAAAGCATCAGGGAATTAATCATTATTTAAACAATTTGCTTTCAGTTAGCGGTTGAATGCCTTCCCATAATACACTCATACTTGTTTGCCCTCCTATAAAAAATATTTACGACCAAAGTGCGATCTTTTAAATCAGAATAATTCCTGAAATCAAAGCGCCTAGCATGCTAATGTGTATGGAAGCCCAGCCTAATTTTTCAAAACCACGTTGCATATTTAGAAGCCAGATCTGAAGGAAGGAGTTAACATTAATTAATATTGGAAGCAGTAAAATAAAAGCAACAGTGGAGCTAATTTTGCAAGACAATTAATCACGAGTCCTGCTAATTACACACGGGATTTTGTAAATGATTTTTTTCCTGGTGTAGCTGAGTAAAAATGATAATCCGCTACCCATCAAAAACATTGGCTCCTCACCAATGTCCCCGGCAAGAGCAATTAGCAGCAGCCGAGGCTTGGTAATTGCACTTTGAAAGAGGGGCACGGTCAAATTTTAATTGCTCTAAATAAAGACCATTTGCTCCTACACCTTATAGCTCATACAGAGGCCTGTAAACTACTGCACATACGTAACCACTTCCAAATGTCTGCATAGGAATATTGGGCCATATTTGCAAGAAAGTTTGCGGCCCCATTGCGTCCCCTAACGTCACCATGGTAGCGCTGTATTTACAATATGGTGTACCATGGCGCATGTTAGGGGCATTAGTGTAATTTTTTTGTCGCTATTGTTACACTATACTGGATTAGTATAAACAAAATAACGCTATTCTGGTATATTGTTAAGAGACCCATTGAAATCAAAGGGAGCCTCATTTTAACTCCTGCTTTAGGCAGGCCTTAAAAATTACGCTAGAAATGGCACAATGGAATCTTGAGATTTGTAGCGACCCTCTCATGAGGAAACACCCTCTTTGCAAACTTCATGCATATATACATGATGTGGAGCAAAGGGTTTACAAGGTGGCGCAAACCTACTTATAACTTTGACGCTATGGTAGTGGAAAATACCTGCCGCTAGTCAGTCTAGTATAATTTTTTCACGCACAAGCAGCCAAAAAATGACTCCTGTCTACGTATAGACAGGAGTCAATACCACAACCCCAATGCCCACCACAGGGGACCAGTGTCCCCAGGACAACCCCAACAGACCCAGTGCCAGACAGTGGGCCCCATGTAAGGGGCCTCCAGTGGCACACCACACACATACACATACAGTTACCTGCTTTGCTGCATTATTTAGGTCCGCCTCCTAGGTGCATGTCATTTCAGAATCGGTAAGTAAATATGGCGCTGGGGGGCTAGCGTCAGTTTTAGGAAGTGAATGCCTACCTTGCATCTCCTTGTCACTATGAGAGGCAAGGTGGGTTGACGCTTCATAACAATGTCTCTAACTCCAATATTTTGATGCTAGACTGGCCTAACATCAACAAATAAATATGGAGTTAAGTTAGCGCAACTTTAGCGTCAAAATAAATGATGCTAAAGCGACACTAACTTTTCATAAATATGGGCCTCTGATTCCGTGTGAAATGCCTGCGCATTCCCTTTTTGTGCAATGCCATCACTTAAATAGGTATCTGCAAAAAAAATTGCTCATCTGTTACAAAATATAAAAGTGTTGAGTTTGGAATGTGCTAGATTTTAGATTTTTCTAATAAAACAGATTCAACAAGACATCTCTAGAGACCATTAAAATGCAAACATTACCATATTGATGAGCATAGCTTGTGAGATTGCAATGTCATAAACCGTGTGCATCTTATTTGCATGCATTTTTTTAATTTAAAAAAATGACAATTAGAAACTGAAGTACCCATTTTCTCATTTAGCTTAAGCATTTTTACACAACACGATCACAGTTTATTAGAAGGTAATTACAACTGGATGCACATAATAGAAATATTATATGATGTAAAGACCACGCTGTAGCATTATGGGAATGATTATATTTAAAACATTGTTTTCCGAGAAGCTGCACCAGCACTGGGCCGATTGGGGAGTTTAACGTTTTGTGGTTGAAGAGAGTTTGACGCTGGTCCATTAAAACCCCAGAAGAGGTCCGAGCATCTACCGATTTTTTAGGTCTTTTGCATAATGCAAATGGCACAAAACTAGCAAGTGTTTACGTTTCAGGCTCAATTTAAGTTTGAGGCCCCAGCCCATTGGCCCTTTAACCAAGCCCCTTTGATTGCCCCAGCTTGGCGTCATTTCATTTTCTTTAGTTGGGGGTGTCATGCAGCCTATTTACTCTAAACACGGTGCTGAATTGCCATCACTTGTGTTTTTTTTGCTGCAATCGTCCTTTACATTGGCATAGCCTCCTTCCAGTTAGTGGTGGAAATGGGTGTGAAATCGCTGGTGGATCCTGGAAAGCTACACATTTCTGTAAAGAAAACAACATTCTGAATTCAGCAAGGGGTCATTTGTGTACATCCCACAAGGTGTTCCTATGGAAAGTAACTTTTGAAATAAAAACATATTGAAATTGGGTTGAAAAAAAAACAGCCATTTGTGTCTACATTTTATTCTGTAACGTCTTCTAACTATGGCATATTTTCAAAAGCAATATATTGTTATGTTCGCTGGATCATTCTGGCTGCGGAGATACATAGGGCTTGCAGGTTCACTAAGAACCCTAGGTATCCAGAGCCAATAACTGAGCTGCACCTTGCAATGTTTTTTCATTGTGTACTGGTTATACAGAAATTAATTTAGTAAAATATAAAGAGTGAAAAAGTATATATTACCGAACTGGGCACAAGATTTGGCATTTAGAAGTAGTGGTTATTGGCACAACTCTAAATTTGTAGGTACCCATACTAGCATGTGAATTAGAGGGCATTTCCCAACACTTAGGGGGTCATTCCGACCCTGGCTGTAAATACCGCCAGGGCTGGGGACCGCGGGAGCACCGCCAACAGGCTGGCGGTGCTCCCTTGGGCATTCTGACCGCGGCGGTTCGGCCGCGGTCAGAACAGGAAAACCGGCGGTCTCCCGCTGGTTTTCCGCTGCCCTGGGAATCCCCCATGGCGGCGCAGCTTGCTGCGCCGCCATGGGGGATTCCGACCACCTCCCCGCCATCCTGTTCCTGGCGGTTCCGCCCGCCAGGAACAGGATGGCGGTGAGGGGTGTCGTGGGGCCCCCGTAAGAGGGCCCCACTTTGTATTTCAGTGTCTGCATTGCAGACACCGAAATACGCGACGGGTGCCACTACACCCGTCGCACATCCTCCACTCTGCCGGCTCCATTCGGAGCCGGCATCCTCATGGAGGGCTGTTTCCCACTGGGCTGGCGGGCGGCCTTTTGGCGGTCGCCCGCCAGCCCAGTGGGAAACCCAGAATGACCGCCGCGGTCTTTTGACCGCGGTACGGTCTTCTGGCGGTTCCCTCCAGGCGGGCGGCTCCCGCTGTCCGCCGGGGTCAGAATGACCCCCTTACTCTTTTTTGCAATGTGGCTATGTGTGGATTTTGAGGCTTAGCTCAGCCAGCACCTAGGGAAACCTAGCAAACTTGTACATTTTTAAAAACTAGACACCCAGGGGAATGAAGGATGGGGTGACATGTGTGACTCTCACCAAATTTTGTTACCTAGAATCCTTTGCAAACTTCAAACTTTGTCTAAAAAACACATTTTCAGTACACTTCTGATATAGAAAGTTTTGGAATCTGAGGGGATCCTAAACTTCCTTCCACCCAGCAGCCCCCAAGCCTCTTGATAAAAATGGTACCTCACGTGTGTGGGTAAGCCTAGTGCCCACAACAGGAAATGGCCAAAAACACAACATGGACACATCACATTTTTCCACCCAAAACGGACCCTTTTTTTTGCAAAATGCTGTGGATTTTGAACCCTAGGTCAGCTGGCACCTAGAGAAACCTAGCAAACTTGCACATTTTTCAAACTTAACTCCCTAGGAAATCCAGGATGGGGTGACCTGTGTGGCTCTCACCTGATTCTGATACCCAGAATCCCTTACAAACCTCAAAATTCATTTAACAAAAACACATTTTCCTCACATTTCTTTTGATGGAAAGTTCTGGAATCTGAGAGGATCCCCAAATGTCCTACCACTCAGTGTTCCCCCAGGATTCCCAATAAAAATGCTACCTCACCTGTGTGAGTGGGCCAAGTGCCTACAACAGGGAAGGGCCAAACATTATTTTGAACACATCAACATTTTCTGTCATGAAAAGACCTGTTTTTGCAAAGGGGCACCTGAGTGTTTGGTCCTGGGCCCAGCGGCCATCTAGGGAAACCTACCAAACTCAGACATTTCTAAAAAAAAACTAGACACCCAGTGGATCAGGGAGGTGTGGCTTGTGTGGATTCACCAATATTTTCTTACCCAGAATCCCCTGCACACCTCAAATGTAACTAAATAAAGCACATATTCCTCTAATTTCAGTGTGGGATCATCATGCTGGCACACATTTCCTATCACCCAGCATACCCCTCAGTGTCCCAATAAAAAGGATAGCTCACTTGTGAAGGTGGGCCACGTGCCTGCGACAGGGAAGGGCCAAAAACATGTAGAAGTTGAGGGGGTACCAAAGTGGGTATAAAAGGGCATTTTCATACATTTTTAGGCTGAGTCTGCTTTGGGCAGCCACACAAGTGGGGCAGAATTTTCATTAGTACAGATGTAACAATGCTCGGTGGAAAGAATTTTGTGGATTCCTGCAGATTCCAGAAGTTTCCATCAAAGAAATTTAGGGGAAATGTGTGATTTCAGGCAAGTTGGAGGTTTGCAGGGCATTGTGTGAAAGAAAATGGTGTGGGTTCCATGTGAATCACGCCACCATGGACTCTCCCAGATGCTTAGGGGCATATTTATACTCCGTTTGCGCCGAATTAGCGTCGTTTTTTTCTACGCAAATTCGGCGCACAACTAACGCCATATTTATACTTTGGCGTTAGACGCGTCTAGCGCCAAAGTATGAGGAAAGAGCGTCATTTTTTTGCGTGAACGCCTTCCTTGCGTTAATGAGATGCAAGGTAGGCGTTCCCGTCTAAAAAAATGACTGCGCCGCAAATGCGTCGTATTTATACTCCCGGGCAAAAATCACGCCTGGGAGTGGGCGGGGCAAAAAGCCCCGCATTTGCGCCGGATTTTAGCGCCTGGGTCAGGGCAGGCGTTAAGGGACCTGTGGGCTCAAAATGAGCCCACAGCTGCCCTCCCATGCCCCCAGGGACCCCCCCTGCCACCCTTGCCCACCCCAGGAGGACACCCAAGGCTGGAGGGACCCACCCCAGGGACATTCAGGTAAGTTCAGGTAAGTATATATATATTTTTTTTTTTTGGCATAGGGGGGCCTGATTTGTGCCCCCCTACATGCCTCAATGCCCAATGACCATGCCCAGGGGACATAAGTCCCCTGGGCATGGCCATTGGGCAAGGGGGCATGACTCCTGTCTTTACTAAGACAGGAGTCATGTAAATGGCGTCTGGGCGTCGTTAAAAATGGCGCAAATCGGGTGGAGGCGATTTTTTGCGTCAACCTGACTTGCACCATTTTTAAGATGCCCTAGCGCCATTTTTCCCAACGCCGGCGCTGCCTGGTGTACGTGGTTTTTTTCCACGCACACCAGGCAGCGCCGGTCTGCTTGCGCCGGCTAACGCCATTCAATAAATACGGCGCCCGCATGGCGCTTCAGAATGGCGTTAGCCGGCGCAAAATTTTTTGACGCTAAACTGCGTTAGCGCAGTTTAGCGTCAAAAAGTATAAATACGGGCCTTAGTTTTCAGATTTGTCTGGGTCTGGTATATTTTTCCTGGTGGCAGCGTTCCCATGTCCAAAAAGGTGCAGTTGCTTACCATTGCAAGTGGAATGATATTTGAAGTTAATCAAGCTCCCTTGACCTAAATGTAAAATCAAAACCCAAAAGAGTCAAATGTCCTCTTGCTTGCCATTGGGATGAGATGCTTTAGTCTGCATGGGAGACAGATAGACTGTTGTCCTCTTCAGTTGGGGGACATAACCATGTCAGTGGTGGTGGGCAGCCCCCACCCCGCTAATTTATTATTTAATTCCCTGGTGCCTAATGGGCTGTCTGCCTCCCCAGGTGGCTGATCGGGGCAATTACCTTAGTCTGGTGGGGGGGCGGGGTTGGCAGAAAGCCTGTGTCCCTATTTGTTGGGGATGGGGCATGGCCATGGTGGGCAACCCCCCTTTTTGTCTATAAAAAAAATTCCCTGGCATCTAGTGGGTTTTCTACCCACCCAGTGTGGGCGGCAGGGCATATCAAGGGTAATTACCCTATCTGCCCCCATGGAGGGAAGAAAGACTGTTGCTCTTTATGTCTGAGGCAGAGTGGGGGCATTGGCATTCCCATTTTGGGCACCCCCACCTCTACTTCCAAAAGAGAAATAAGCTGGGGTGCCTAATGGGCTTTCTGCCCACTCCCCGGTCCCATGGGGGGGTCAGAAAGACAGTTTTGTGTTTGGGGGTAAGTGGGGGAATTGGCATGTCCACTTTGGGCAGCTTCCACCCCTAGGTTTGAATACAAAATAAGAAAACCCTAGTGTCTAGTGGGCTTTCTGCGCCTCTCCCCCTGGAGGCAGATAGACTGAACTGGCAAAATGTTATGGGGCGAGCAAAAGCCCTTGCCCAGGGGCTGCTCCCCCCTCCCTGGTGCCTATTGGAGTGAATCCCTGCTTGGGGATCATCCTCCTGCAGCGATTCCCATGCAGGGATTCACTGGCAAGAGGGTGCCATGAAAGTGGAGATTCTCCACCTTTCCAATTAAACCTCTCCCATCTGCCTCTCTGCTTGCGAAGCTGAGATAGCCCCCTGAGCACCGTGATAGTGAAAGTGGAATGAGCCGGTTGACTCATTTCATTCTCGTTTTCACTGATCAATTATGTCAGTGCAATGTGCGTGCTGCTTGTCATTTCATTGAAAACTCAAAAATCCTCAGGAGCTAGGAACTTTTTCTCAGCTCCAGAGGCTGTTATTAGAAAAAACAAACAGCAGAGGGATTTGGTGGTCCTGTGATGAGAATGGAGCAGTTCCGTCCTCAGCACATGAGCACCAGTGCTGAGGACAGAACAGTTCTGTGCTCAGCACAGGAGTGCCAGTGCTGAAGGCGAAACGGTTCCGTCCTCAGCACCAAAGGGGATAATGAAAAGACTAGATCCTAGGTTGGATGAAAGTAAGAAGGGGCTTTTGGCAAGAAAGAAGGATCAGAAAATAATCTGATGAAAGGGTTACAAAAAAGCAAAACTCCAATCTCCCACAGTCTAATACCAGAAGCTGTTAGCACTAAAAGAAAACTTCAAAAGCCAAATACTACAAAGGGATTGAAACAAGAGTTTCAACTGAATCTTCTTGTCACCATTAAGTACAAGATGGAAGTCCTAACTCAGAACTGGAATGTGTACAACTGTGCATCTTAAAGAAATATGTTTTGAGAGACAACACACTAGAGGATCAATCTGAAAAAGTCTTGATCTCTGCTATCTCTTTTAGCTGTCCACTGCCTATAAAGAGAAAGAGTGACAAGCTCTAACAGAAACTCATGTTTCAGGAAGTCTAAATCCTATTCTCCCTTACTGCCTTAAGACCCATGGATATAAAATAGGCAGTGAATATCTTTCAGTGTCTAAAATACACTTCCAGATGGATTTAGCATCTGGACTGTTGAATGAACATGGCAACGTTAGGAGAACAACATAGGGATTCAAATTTCAACCTTCCAATTATTTCCAAACTCCTATGGTAAGGCACTGAAAAGTTGTTTCTTTCAAAAGCAGGAAGCTGAGTGAAGACAGGCGTATTAGACACATCTAGGCAAGTTGAACTGGTGGCTGTTGTTGGAGTGGAAACCAGGACCTCCTGGACCAAGATGGGAGCAACGGAAGGACCACTGCTTGATCATCCTTGATCCTCCTTAATACCCTGCCCAACAAGGCAAAAGAAGGAAAGGCATACTGAAGGGTTAAGGCAATGGCATTGCATCTATTCCCAATTTTCTGGGGCTGGATTAAGAGAGTGAAATTTGGGACCAAGGGGCACATAGGTCCAACCAGGGCTACCCAAATCTCATCTAACTGGATTGAAAAACATGCAGGAATAGACTTAGAAAGCTGGAGGACTCAAACTCAGATAATCTGCATTTCATTCACTGCCACAAGAAGATGTATCATAAATGAGAAGCGAAGACTCCACCCAGAACAATGGAAACAAAAGCATCCCTGGCAAAAATGCTTGAGCCAGCCCTGCTCCTTTCGTCTCCTTGCACAATTTCTCTCTTTCCATTCATACAGTCCTTCACCCACCACCTTCTCTCCTCTATGCTCTCCCTCTCCAATAATTTTCTCTCTACCTTCCCTCACTCTTCCTTTCTTTCTGTCTCCATCGAAGCCTCTCTGTGCCTACTGCAGTTCCGCTTGGGGAGCTGGGGAAAACGAGAAAGGCACCATGAGCAGCGGTGGGCTTTCAAAACTGGGCTCTAAGGATTCTAGCCACCCGTGGAAATGGCAGGTGGAATAAAAGGCCTGTCCAGCTGTGACTCCACCCATGATATAACCAGTCTTGCCAGATAATTCAGGTTGAGAACTCTTATCCCTCCTGGATGATTGATGCAGGCCAGAGTCACCTGGTTTTGGCACAGACTGAGAGTGCATGCCTTTGAATCTGAGACAGAAGCCTTATTGACTGCTGCTAACTCCTTCAAGTTAGAAGTCTGTAGCTCCTTCTTTGACCAAAAACCCTTTATCTCAAGATCCTTCAGAGTGACCCTCCACCCTGAGCCTCTGGCACCCGTTGCTATGATTAATGAGAGTAGAGGGTCCAGAGAGGTTCCCCTGGAAATGTGAGATGGGGCCAACCACCACTGAAGATCCTGATGGTTGAGGGAGGCAATCAGAATTTGTAGTTCTCTGATATTAGGCCTAATGAGCCAGGTATGATTTACCAAAGGATGGTAGTGAATGTGGGCCCAGGGAGCAGGTTAGAGGGAAGCCCTTTGTATTCCTGAACTCTCAGCCAATCCCTAGCAGACGCTTCTGGTATGCTCAGGAATGTCTTTAGGTGATCCATTACCTTAAATTTCCACTGAAGGGAAAGAGCCCCGATTCCCAGATATGTCCTTATTAATGTGCTGGTGTACTGTAGATTCTGCTCAAGAAACAACTAAGATTTGGACGGATTTAGAAGAAATCCATGAGTACTGAATATTTGGCACACATGTCAAATAGCTTCTGTTACCTTTAAGCAAGAAGGTACACAAAGTAGGCAGTCATTAAGATATGGGAAGACTATTAAACCTTTACTATGCAGAATACCCACTAGAGGAACCTTTCCGACATCTAAAAAAAAATGAATGAATGGCGACAAGCAAGTAGGTGCCAGGAGGCAAGAGAAGCTGTGAAAGATTTTAGCAATGAGATTGTCTACAGGGTTACCATTTTGAAAGGCTGTTGAGGCAGGTAATCACTCTCTTCAGATCTAGTTTGGATCAAAATCCCATGAAGGTTATTGGAGAAGGAACATAATAAAGAAGCGTCAGATACCATGTTCTTCCTCAGGGACTGTAATGCCAACGCCTTTGCTGACTAAGTTCTGTATGCCTTTCAGATGATCTAGAAGGTGAGAAGAGCAAAGTAGCACTGGAGGTTTCGGAAAAAATATGCCCTATGGTGCCTTGAAAATAAAAAAAATTGTAAACAAATCTGAAACATGGAGAACCCAGGAGTCTGTGACCGAAGCTGACCAGGTACTAGAAAGTCCAGAAGCATAGATAGGATTTGAGGGGAGGACAATTTGCTGGACTGATTACAGGCTGCAGCCAGAAAATATTGATATAGGAACGCCCACAGCAACACCCATTGCATGCCCCTTCCACGCAAAGTGCTACGTGTGGAGGGGCCATATTTATAAGGTGGCATTAAGCCACAAAATGTGGCTTCATGCTGCCGTGTAAATACAGCACAGTGTGCAGCGCCACCGGAGCAACACAAAAAGTGATGCTTCGGTGGCGCTAGGGTCTTGTAAATTTGGCCTTTCTAATCTGGTAACGATTCGACAGAGAGATAAAAAGGAAACTGCCTTCAACACCCGATACGAATAAAGGGGAATATTTACAAGAAATGACGCACAACTGCACTTGCGTGGTTGTACGTCAAACATTTTAATGCTGGCTGACATCATTTCTTACCGCCATGCTTGTGCTATACTTACAAAACAGTGTAGCAGGTCAGTAAGAAAAGGCTAGTAAAAAAAGAAATTACACTAACCTTTGCAACAGGTCGCAAAAAAAAAATGACCGTAGTGCCACAAAAGTGGTGCTAGCATGATTTGTGTCATGTATTTTTATGCTAATCGAGCTAGTGCCACTTTTTGCCTTAAAAACATCAATAAACAACCTGCGTAAGTGCCAAAAAGAAGCAGCGAGGTAAGGAAATGGAGAAGTCAGGACAGGGGAGACTCCAGAGAGACCCCAGTCAGACCAGTACAATCTAAGATGTCCAGACAGACACCCCCTAGAAAGAGAACAGGAAGAGGAAAAGAAGGTTCAGTGAGGAGGAGAACAACATCTTGATCACAGTGGTGACGGGTGCACCAACACCAGCTCTTTGTCACCTCTAAATTGCCAATAAGTAGGAAGGAGGCCTAATGGCAGTCCATAGTCGATAAAGTCAACAATTTGGCCGAGATGAAGAGGACTGTGACGGATTATAAGAAGCGCTTGTAGGATTGCAAGCGCAGAACAAAAGAGAAACTAGTCAGCAACCAAAAGGCAGCACTGCAGACTGAAGGTGGAAATCCTGCACCTCCTGAGGATCTGGATGAGCTGGAGGAGATGGAGGCAGCGGTCATCCCAGAGGAGTTGGCACAAGAGTCCAGGGACACTGTGGTACATGAAGAGCAAAAACAAACACAGAGTAAGTTGCAGCGGGGGCAATATTCTAAATAACTAATGGCACAAGGGGGAGGCACATTGGAGGCACTCTATGAATGCAAAAGGGTTGCATGGGGGCACAATAATTGTGAAACACCAAACACAAGAAATGTGCACTGACACCCCCCTATGCACAGGCCACTTCAGAATCCTCACAATATTCCCTTCAATGTATCAACAGAACCATTTGGCTATGTTCAACTCTCATTGTTCATGATGTACTAGGCCTCTTGCTCAGGGTGGGGCAGCAAAGGCAGGGATACGACTAAAGTAACATGCACATGACATACGGGGCATTTCTGTCATTGCCGTCTGTGCTGGTGCAAAATTTGCAGCCATGTGCTTACATAGGCACGCTAACACCATGCTGCAAGGGTGCCTGTGATTTGGAGATGATTGCTGTTGTGCATCAAGGGACACCTTCTTGCACAACATCAGGTGCATGTGGTGTTTCTGTCTTACTACGTGTGATGCACAATGCAGCACATAGAGTAATCAATCAATCAGGGATTTGTAAAGCGCAAAACTCACCTGTGAGGGTCTCAAGACGCTGAGGTGGGGAGGGGGGAATGTGAAGAGGGGGTGCTGCTACTGCTCAAACAGCCAGGTCTTGAGAAGTTTCCTGAATGTAAGGAGGTCTTTGGTCTGGCACAGGCGGGTGGGAAGAGTGTTCCACATTTTGGCGGCGAGGTGTGAAAATGATCTACCGCCGGTTGTAGTTCTGCAGACGCGTGGGACAGTTGCGAGGGCGAGGTCAGCGGAATGGAGATGCTGGGTCGGGTGTAGAAGGAGAGTCGTTTGTTGAGGTATTCTGGTCCGATGTTGTGCAGTGCTATGTGAGCGTGGGTGAGGAGTTTGAAGGTGATTCTCTTGTTGACTGGGAGCCAGTGCAGGTTTTTCAGGTGGTCTGTGATGTGGCAGAGGCAGGGGATGTCCAGGATGAGGTGTGCGGAGGAGTTCTGGATGAGTTGCAGCCTCTTCTGGAGTTTGGCCGTGTTTCCTGCGTAGAGGGCATTGCCGTAGTCCAGTTTACTGCTTACGAGGGCTTGGGTGACTGTTCTTCTGGTTTCAGTGGGTATCCATTTGTAGATCTTTCGGAGCATGCAGAGGGTGCTGAAGCAGGAGGAGGAGATGGCGTTGACTTGCTGGGTCATGGATAGTGAGGGGTCCAAGATGAATCCTAGTTTGTGCGCGTAGTCGGTGGGAGTCAGAGCGGTTTCAAGAGTAGCAGGCCGCCAGGAGTCATCCCATGCGGAGGGGGTGGAGCTGAAGATAAGTACTTCCGTCTTGTCCGAATTGAGTTTGAGGCAGCTGCTCTTCATCCATTCGGCAATGGCCTTCATTCCTTCATGGAGGTAGGTCTTGGCGGAGTCCTTGGTGAGGGAGAGGATCAGCTGTGTGTCGTCAGCTTATGAGATGGTTTTGATGTTGTGGGCTCGGGCGATGTTAGCCAGCGGAGCCATGTAGATGTTGAAGAGGGTCAGGATGATGGGCGAACCCTGGGGTACGCTGCGGATGATTTTGGTGGCCTCCGAGCGGAATGGGGGGCGGCGGACTCTTTCGTTTCTGCCAGTGAGAAAGGAGGTGACCCAGTCCAGGGCTCTGTCCCAGCTTCCAGCATTGCTGAGGAGAGAGTGTAGGGTGTGGTGGCAGACGGTGTTGAACGCGCCTGAGAGGTCCAGGAGGAAGAGTGCTGCGGTTTCGCCGCTGTCCAGTATGGTTCTAATGTCGTCGGTGGCGGTGATGAGGGCAGTTTCAGTGCTGTGGTTGCTGCGGAGTCCGGATTGAGAAGGGTCCAGGGTGCGGTTCTCCTCTAGGAAGTGGGTTAGTTGTCTGTTGATGGCCTTCTCAATGACTTTTCCCGGGAAGGGGAGCAGGGACAGAGGCCGGAAGTTCTTGAGGTGCTTTGGGTCCGCCTTGGGTTTTTTGAGGAGGGCGTTGATCTCGGTGTGTTTCCAGCTCTCCAGGAAGGTGGGAGACTCAAAGGAGCTGTTGATGATCTTCCATAGTTGGGGTGCGATGACAGAGCTTGCTTTGTTGAGAATGTAGTGTAATATGACATTACTGCGACAAACAAAGATTACACTCATCCTCATGTCACTACAATGCAAACCCTGAGGTTGTGTATGAAACTATAGCATACCCAGAGGTGCAAATGTGGGAAGTCTTCAAAGTTGGGTGGGTTACATTTGTGTTTTGTGGGAACACCCCCAGCAACACACATAGAATTAAACCTACGTGCAGTGTGAGGTAGGAAAGGGGCACATAATACCAGAGCATCAAAAGCCACACAAGGTGCCTTCCTTGGCCTAGTAAATATGGACTGGCACTCTGTCCCGCTGGAGAGAAACACAAAAAGTATGCTCTGTTAGGGCAGTGTGCAGTCAGTGTCTGGGAAATGCGGACCATTGTTAACCATGCATGATGAAATCATGCAGTGCAGTACAGCAGCCCAACCTGCTGTGTGTGCTGCATCATCTTGAATGTGCTGGGATGTGTAGTTGTCACTAACATGCAATGCACCCCTGTACTACCCTTGGTGATGGGGCACTAACTGCTGCCTAACACCAACACTGACAAACATTGAGCTTGGTGTAGGGGGGCCTGTGTAGCAGGTATGATTGCACATGTTCAGGAACGCACACATCCTGCAACATCAACGATCATGAATGCTGTCTGCTACTTCCTTGGTCTGTTGCCAATTTCAACACACATTAAATGATGGTAAAAAAGGAACAACAACAATGTTGGTCATATGTAGCACCACTACAGTGCCACCCCCGAGGCAGTGAAGCAACATGATCCATTCACACATTGACAACGTTTTGCAATATGTCAGCTTCTTATGCCAACCCACGTGTATTGTAACAGTGATGCAAGGGAGAGAACTGTCTACATGATAAGCAATGCATGATACGAGGTGGCGGCAATACATGTTGACAGTTCTTTCCCTTACATCAGTCTTACAACACCACAAGGGTTGGCAGAAGAATGTGACACATACTAAGAATTATAGATCTGCCAATGCAACAGATTCTGTATGTTTCCATGGGTGTTGCATGGGAACACCTCAAGCAACACCCATGACATGCAACTGCCATGCAGGTTAATGCATGAAAGGGGTTTGCATGCAGTAGCCCAAAACAAACCACACAAGATGGCTTAGATTGGACTAGCAAATGTGGACTGGCTTACTGTGCCAACAGTGTGTTCACAAAAAATGACATCCTTGTGGCATATTGTGCCGCTAGGGACCCATAATTGAGGGACCTGATGCATGGCTCTGCCCCATGTAAGTGAGGCACCATGGTTAACAACCTAATGACTCGTGTGAGCAGCTCACACAGATCAACATTGACATATCTCCATCTCCTTGCAGAGGGTAATGCCATACCTTATGGTTATTTGCCTATCCTGGACTTCACCGATGATAGCAATGACCAGCTGCAAAGCATAAATTCCGACATGTTCCAGCAGATCCTGGGTGCCATCCAGACACCATCTCTGGTCGCAAGGAAAAGACACAGCATTGCAAGGTCTCCGAATGAACTACCCGACAAGACAATACACACCACCTGCCACCTCATCCAGAGCCCTGGACTCCCAGGACCCAGAAATCATCTCTTAAAATGCAGCTGTAGGAGTCCAGCGGTAGCTGAAACAGCAGGTGCAGGTGGGGATGGAGACCATGGCTGCCTGCCTAGCTGAAGTCCGTAGGTGCCTCAGTCTGAATAAGGACAACTCTGCTGCTGTCAGAGGCATCCACTCTCTGCTACATGAACTCCAGCAGTCCATGGCCAACCTAGCTGGTGTCCTGAGGCAGAGGCTTGAACAATTGCCCTCCCAAAGAGGCACCAGTGTGATTGTCAACAGGATGGGGGCTATCCAAACTGTCCTGGAGTCCATATAGCGGATGCTGGGCTCCCTCATTGACAACCTGTCTGCCTACCACCGTGATGTAGCTGCTGTGTTGCAAAACCATCAGTAGCTCCTTGCTGTAGTGATGCTTTTCATCTTTCCATAGATGACAGCTGCCAGGACCTTGGAATCCACATCTCCAGCCCCTGATGTGTGTGTGCTCCCCTCAACTTCAACACTACCACCACCCACGGCATGGGAGGCACAACACACTTCAGAGGATGAATATCTGAAAGCAGCAACATTGACCTGAAAAACCACCCAGTAGCTACAGTCTGTGGCACATTCTCTTTTCTCTGTGCTGAAGATCGTGCCAGTGTTACAACTTATATCAACGTCCATCCTTCACTCTACCACTGTTGACCAGTCACACACGTGAACTGTCATTGTGAACAATTCCTACCTACTGCCAATGTGATCACCTCTTTACTGATGCATTCTTCTCTTACACGTCTCATGACATGTTGCCCCCCCTTGGACTCTTGTCTGGATATCCAATGGTTTGTGATCTCTCATGAGGTCAATCTCCTGTGTACTGTGCAGTGCCATCTTTTCACATGCAAATAAATCAACTCTAAAGATCAATTATCTTGAATCTGTGTCTGAGGCAGTAACTGTGTGAACTTAATGCATTGTGTGAAGCCTATACAATGAGGGGCCTATGCACCAAAACAATAGGCCAGTGTGATGCCACAAGCAATGTAGCTGTGCTGAGCTGTGTCATAAACAAAATACAGGTAAGCACTGTATGTAACAGGATACTGTGGAACCATGTTTTTTTACTAGAGCTGATGCAGCTGTCTAGTGCCAATGCACCATATTGCAAGGGTGTCTGTATTGCAGAGATTGGATGTTTATGTGCAGGAAGCTTTCATCCCCGCACATATACAAACAGCAAAAGCTCCTTGCTGATACTATGTAAGCGGAAAAATTCAGCATTACAACAATAAGCAACAATCATCCTAAAGATTTGTCTGTCTCTCTCTTGTGCCATGCAAACCATGTCCCTGGGCTGACGTCATTGTTTTGGCACTGCCTCAGGTCTACATTCCATTGTAAATCTGAGGCAGTGCCAAATACCATAGGTATTGCATGGGTAAGCCCACAGCAACACCCATTGCATGCCCTTCTGCTACAGAAATCTGTGTTGGTGGTGAGCCAGGTATATAGGCCCTCATTACAACCCTGGCGGTCGGTGATAAAGTGGCGGTAAAACCGCTAACAGGCCGGTGGTCAAAAAAATTGAATTACGACTAGGGCGGAAACCGCCAACACAGACCGCCACGGCAGTAGAAACAAACACCGCAGCAGTAACTGCCAACAGACAGGCGGAACACAATGTATTGCCCACATTATTACAAGGCACCAATCCGCCAGCTTTTCCGAGGTGGTACCAATGCCATCAAAAGCACAGCGGAAACAGTCTTTGGAAGGGAAACCACTCACCGCTCGACACTCAACGAGGAACCAGGACGCCATGGAGTCCGAACTACAGGGGTTACCAATGTTGGTGTATCTTCTCATCTACCAGGAGTACGAATGGTGGCAGCGACAACCATGGTGAGTACTGCACCTAGCACACAGGGAAGGGGAGGAGGGAAAAGAGAGTGACACACACACGCAAAACACAACAAGCCCACCCCCCACCCACAACAACACACACACATATCCAATAACATCACAGATACACCCCGTCACACCCTGGAAGAACGCAAGGACCAAACAAAATGAGATTAACCAATGTAATATTCGAACAATCAGATAGCCCAAGAGAACAGTAAATAACCAGTTTACACAAATATTTACATCAAGTCCACAAGTCCGTACACTCTCCCATGAAATGTCCGTGGACCAGTGGTCCCAAAAAGAATGGGTGAAGCCCACACGTGACACCTGCCTCAAAACGGAGAGAACACTGCTGGGGCATCATGTAAAAAAAAATACAGGCACCTCAGGGGGAAGGGTGGGGGGCACCTCAGCCGGATGATGGTACTACGCCACTGCTCCTTGAGGGGGCTCCATGCCCACTGCCTGGTCCTGGGGAGTGCAAAGCCACAGTCTCTCAAGTGGGTGCACTGCCCACTGCTTGGTCCTGGGGAGTGCAAAGCCATAGTCTCTCAAGTCTCTCAAGTGGGTGGTTTGCCCACTGCTTGGTCCTGGGGAGTGCAAAGCCACAGTCTCTCAAGTCTCTCAAGTGGGTGCACTGCCCACTGCTTGGTCCTGGGGAGTGATGTCTTCCACTGGTTCTGGAGGGGGCTTTATGCCCAGAGTGCTTCATCATGCCAAGGACTGTGTTAGTGGATGCTTCTCTCTACTGGTTCTGGAGGGGCCTTTGTGCCCAGAGTGCTTCATCCTGCCAAGGACTGGGTTAGTGGAGGCTTTTCTCCACTGGTTCTGGAGGGGGCTTTGTGCCCAGAGTGCTTCATCCTGCCAAGGACTGGGTTAGTGGATGTTTTTCTCCATTGGTTCTGGAGGGGGCTTTGTGCCCAGTGATGCTGCTCCTGGGGTGTGGCATGTTGACTTTGTCTCACCTGTGTGTCACAGCCACGCAATGTACCCGGAACAGGTAGGATGATACTCCATGGAGGCAGACCCACACTCCATCCTGCAGCGACTTAGGCTGACAATTGCTGGTTTGTGTCAGTGCTGGAGGTGGTGTCTCAAGTGGCGTGTCCAGGGTCCAGGACGTCACCTGCAGACTCTGACGCTGGACACTGGGGATGGGGCTGATGTCCGACAGAGTGTCATCAGCTGTACACGTGGTGGTGCTGATGGTGGTGAAGGCGGCAATGGCTGTGGCAGAGATGCTGACAGTGCACGCCGTGGTGCAAGTGACTGTTGGGGTGGATGGAGACACTGCCATACCGTCTCCGGCAACCTCGGATGGCTGATCCTTGGGGAGGATGCTGCAGACTGAAGTTGTGGCAGCGGCGGTGCAGGTGGCGGTGCAGGTGGCGGTCGGAGCGGCGGTGGTGACTGGGGTGCATGTGGCTGCCATCCCTGATGATTTGATGGTCACCAGCCCCTCCCCAGGTGACATCGTGCCCAGAGGTGATGTGCCCTTTGGCTTGTGGCCCTTCCCCATCTTGACAGCCGCTGCAGGGACCTTGGAACTGTCCACTCTGTGTTTGTGTGAGGCCTTGCTGGGTGGGTTGTGTGACTGTCCCCTGCCTGAAGCCGGTCCCTTTTTGAGCTTTGCAGGTGGTGAAATAGGGTGGTCCTTTTTTTTTCGTTGGTGGCACACTGGCAGCTCTGACGGGTGCCCCCTTTGAGTGTACTGGAGTACCAGGGACCACAGTGGATGCAGATTTGGTGGCTGAGGTGCTGGGCTGGGATCTAGACATCCTGGCCCTAGGAGAAGGACGGGGGGGAGGTGTAGGGAAGAGCTCCAGGTTAGCTAGGTAAATTTTTTTGGACACACTGGGTTGGTGGTGGTTGTAGGAGGTGTACGTCTGCTGAGTTTTGGTGAAGGTGCATGGGTTGGAGGCTGTTGTGAGGTGGATGGCTGTTGAGTGGGTGTGTGTCGGCGTTTGTGTACTTTGGGAGGAGGGCTAACAGACACACTGGGAGAGGACACAGGGGACATGTGAATGGTAGTGGGGGTGGTGATTGCACTTGAGCGGTGTGTAGTGATAGGCGTGCTGGTGATGGAGGTAGTGGCTGAGGATGTAGTGCATGCAGGTGTGAGTGGAGACGAGACAGGGAGGGAGGTGGAGGACGTGGAGGAGGGGGACACAGTGGAGGCAGTGGATGTTGGTGTGTCTGCATGGGTATGGTGCTTGTGTGAGTGCCTGTGGGATGTGTGGTGCTTATGTTTGCCTGAGCCACTTTTGTGTGTTGATGTGTGTGCATGCTGGTCTGATGGTGTGCTTGGGATAGGCTGAGGGGATTGGGTCTGGGTAGTAGAAGTTGGAGGGGGGAGGCTGGACACAGGGACAATGGCTACCATCAGTGCTGAGGCCAAAGCCTGAAATGCTCTCTGTTGGGCTGCCACGCCAGAATGAATGCCCTCCAGGTATGCATTTGTTTGCTGCAAATCCTCTCGACACCCTGGATGGCATTCAAAATGGTTGACTGCCCAACAATGAGGGATCTCAGGAGGTCAATAGCCTCCTCACTGAGGGCGGCAGGGCTGACTGGGGCAGGGCCTGAGGTGCCTGGGGTGCAGGAGATGCCCACCCTCCTGGGTGAGCAGGCACGGGGAACACGCTGAGGGGCTGCTGTGAGGGCGGTGCTGGTAGGTGGGGTTGGCGGCTGTACCTGTTGTTGCGGTGGGCACAGAGGTGCCCACCACCGCAAGGGAGCTCCCATCAGAGGAGGAGTCGCTGTCGCTGGTGTGCCCTCCTGTCCCCGTCGTGGAGCTCCCTTCGCCCTTGTCCCACTGGTGCCCTCACCATCGGTGGATTCATCCTCCTGGGCCATGTGGGATGCAGCTCCCTTCGTCTCCGGTGCTTCTGCTCCTCCGCCAGATGATGCTAATGCACACAAGGACAGGTTGACAAAACAAGAAGGGGGGAAAGACAGAGGAGACACATGGTCAATGCCAGCAAAACCACTACCGTTGGCAGACACAACACACAGGGAGCAGCCCTATGCACTAGCCCATGCACTAGCAGTTAGTAGGAAAATCACCTGCCCATGGGGGACTATGCCTAACACCATTTGCTGCGCACCTGGAACCCACAGGAGGCTGACTTGTTTTAGATGCCCACTACCACTATTGGGGATGGAGTGCCACAGAGCCTACCTAACAAGGGACCTACCCTACCAAGTTCACCCTGGCCTAGGTGAACCCACATCCCCCACCCAGGCACCTCGTAAAGCACGCAGAGTCAGCTGAATGAGAGTGTACTCACCCCCTTGTGACTGCTGTGATGCCCTCAAGCGCCTATCTAACTCCAGATATACCACCGCCAGGATTCGGAACATCAGGGGGGGTCATGGTGTGACGGGCGCCCCTTCCACGTTTGGAGGCCATCCCCAGCTGGGCCTCCGCCGTCTTCTTGCTCCAGCGGCGCAGGTCCTCCCATCTCTTGCGGCAGTGGGTGCTCTGTCTATGATAGACCCCCAGTGTCCGCACTTCCTTGGCGATGGCACTCCAAATACCCTTCTTCTGGTGGGCGCTAACCTAGAGGAAATGTATAGGATGAAAGGAAATTACTCCCCCGTCTGGTTCATCATACTCATTGCCCACCAGTTCCCACCCATGCCCTGACACACATACACTCACCATCCTCACATGCAGGCCTCATCCCCCACCCCCACATGTATTTTCCATCCACACCACTCCATACATTCATGGCCCATGCATCATGCTCACAGTGTACTCACCGGTTTGTCTGGAAGACCGTAGAGTAGCGTGTACTGGGGGAGGACCCCATCCACTAGTCTCTCCACTCCTCTGAAGTGAAGGCAGGGGCCCTTTCCCCAGACACTCGAGCCATTGTCGCTTCCTGACACAGGTCACAGCAGCACTTGCAGTGTAGGTCCTCTCCTGTTGAAGGTCACGTATCAAGTGAGTGAACAGATAGAAAATGGTGGTCACGTCCGCGGCGGTGCGTATCGTCACCGCCGGCATACATCGTCATTGGCTCCTGGAACCCATAGGGCCAAATGATAACCAATGCTGAATTGCGCGGCGGTCTTTGACCGCCTACCGCGACGCTGCACAGCCCCAGCGCAGTTACCTCATTTCCCCTTGTCCCTTCTTACAGGTCAGGCAGCTGCCATTTCAGGGTGGCACATGGCATGGCACCTAACTGCGTCACAGCACATTTGGGCAGAAATACGGACAGACAATGCCACACACGGATTTACTCACATTACAGCAAAACCACTTGTGCAACCTGTGTGGTACATGACCCTCTGCTCACCATTCTCCTCCATAGGGCACATCCGCTGGGGCATATGATGAGATGGCATCATCCTCCGGTGTACAGACCCGTTGACAATGAAAGACAGACACATCATTATCACCTACAGACTTGATCGTGCCACAGTCCAAGAACTGTGTGCCCAATTGGAGCCTGATCTGATGTCAGCTATCCGCCATCCCACAGGAATACCCCCTCTAGTGCAGGTCCTGTCAGTGCTCCATTTCCTGGTAAGTGGCTCCTTTCAAACTACAGTGGCCATGGCATCAGGGATGTCTCAGTCAATGTTCTCCAACGTGTTGACCAGAGTGTTGTCTGCCCTGCTGAAACACATGCGCAGCTACATTGTATTCCCCCAGGTGGAGGATTTGGCCACAGTGAAAGCTGACTTCTGTGCCCTGGGACATATAACATCATTGGTGCCATTGATGGTACACATGTGGCATTTGTCCCCCCCTCCCGCAGAACTGAACAGATGCACAGAAATCGAAAAAGCTATCATTCTATGAATGTGCAGATGGTGTATTTGGCGGACCAGTACATCTCCCATGTGAATGCCAAGTATCCTGGCTCTGTGCATGACGCTTACATTTTGAGGAATAGCAGCATCCCTTATGTGATGGGCCAACTCCAGAGGCACCAGGTGTGGCTAATAGGTGAGCCAAGGTCCCCACACAATATGAATAGGTGTATGGGTACGGGGTAGTCCCTAAGGGTTAATGTGTGTCTGACAGATTTCCCTCAACATTTGCAGGTGACTCTGGTTACCCCAGCCTCTCATGGCTACTGACCCCAGTGAGGAATGCCAGGACAAGGGCAGAGGAACGCTCAATGAGGCACATGGGCGAACTAGCCGTATTATTGAGTGGACTTTCGGCCTCCTGAAGGCCAGATTCCGGTGCCTCCATCTAACAGGTGTCTCCCTATACTGCTCACCGACGAAGGTGTGCCAGAGAATCGTGGCATGCTGCATGTTGCACAACCTGGCTTTGTGACGCCAGGTGCCTTTTCTGTAGGAGGATCGGCCTGATGATGGTATTGTGGCAGCTGTGGAGCCTGCGGACAGTGAGGAAGAGGAAGCAGAGGAAGAAGATATTGACAACCGAAACAACATCATCATGCAGTACTTCCAGTGAGACACAGGTAAGAGACTGGCACTGCTCATCTCACATCTGTCTACTGTAGGACATTGGATAAGTCAGCCTCTTAACCTCTGGTTAAGGACACTGACAGTTCACTTTGGCTTTCATTTCACAGATCTGGGTACCTGATTCTGCTTTCTGCTATGTTTACTGCTGCCTAACAACTGTCATACATTGGTATGTGCAAATGAACATTAACATTGATATTTGATGAAGTTGTAATTATACTTTTGTGAAAGTAGAGACTGCCTCCAGATTGTTTTGTGATTCAAGATTGTTTATTTATGGGCTAATGTGTATAGGGGTATGTGGAAGGGGCTGGGGTGATGGTGGAGGAATGTCCAGGATAGAGTCCAGTCTCTTGCTATCATAGGTGCATTGTCCAAGGGGGCATAGGAAGTGGAGCAATGGCAGTTCAAGGTGGACAGGATGACATAGTGGGACAGAAGGGTGACAATCAGGAGAGTCTTATTTCCTGGCGGGGGTCTTGGCAATGTTCTCTGTCTTCTGCCTGGATCACAGGGACTGTTTGCGGGATGGTTCTCCTTCTGCAGGGGTGGGGTGCTGGTGGCCTGTTGGTCCTGTGGCGGGATCTCCTGTCCACTAGCTCCTGCGGACGTGGAAGGCTGTTCATCATTTGGGCTGGTGTCAGGGGCCCGGTGGTATGCCACTGTCTTCCTCATGGTGTGGTCATGTCTGCCAGCACCCCTGCAATGGTGACCAGGGTGGTGTTAATGGACTTTAAGTCCTCCCTGATCCCCAGGTATTGTCCCTCCTGCAGCCGCTGGGTCTCCTGCAACTTGGCCAGTACCATGCCCATGGTCTCCTGAGAATGGTGGTATGCTCACATTATGTTTGATAGTGCCTCGTGGAGAGTGGGTTCCCTGGGCCTGTCCTCCCCCTGTGGCACAGCAGGCCTCCCAGCTTCCCTTTTATCCTGTGCCTCTGTCCCCAGAACTGTGTGCCCACTGCCCCGTCCCCTCGGTTCCTGATTGTCCCGTGTTTGTGGGTTTGCCTGGGGTCCCTGTAGTTGTGGACACAGTGCTGATTGACGTGTCCTGGGGACAGTGGCATGGGCCCGCTGGGTGGGTGCTGTTGTGGTGTTTCCTGAGGCGGGAGGTTCTGTGTTTGTTTGGGACTGTGGCAGGGGAACCGACTGTCCAGAGGTCCCTGATGGACCGGGCTGGTCATCTTGATCCAGGCGTGCAGAGCTTCTGTCGTCACTGTGGGCCTCTTCTGTGGGGGACTGGATATGGCTGGCACCTCATGTCTGGTGAAGTTGTGTAGGGGTCCTGTTGGGGTGGAAATGCATTGTTATTGTATCTGTGTGTACCATCTTGTGCAATGGGCGTGTTTCCCTCTACTACTGTGCTTGCAATATCGCCTTGGCCCTTGTGTGAGTGGTGATTGTGTGCCCTGGGTGAGTCTCTCCCTTGCACATGCTTTGGTGATGGGTGTCCACGCAGGTCTGTGATGGGTGTCCATGCATTTGTGTAACATGCAGGGCTTGGTATTGGGATGTGTGGGTTGTGATAGTGGGGAATATGTGAGGTGGTGGAGTGATGGGTGTGAGGGTAGGGATTGGGGTTTGTGATGGCATGCAGGTATGGTGGGGGATATAATAGTAAAGATATGACTTACCAGAGTCCAGTCCTCCTTCTGCTCCTGCGAGGCCCTCAGGATGCATGATCGCCAAGACTTGCTCCTCCCATGTTGGTAGTTGTGGGGGAGGAGGTGGAGATCCACTGCCAGTCCTCTGTACCGCTACCTGGTGTCTGGATACCACGGAACGTACCTTCCCCTGTAGGTCGTTCCATCTCTTCCTGATGTCATCCCGTGTTCTTGGATGCTGTCCCACTGCATTGACCCTGGTGACAATTCTCCACCAGAGCTCCATCTTCCTAGCAATGGATGTCTGCTGCACCTGTGATCCGGATAGCTGTGGCTCTACCAGGATGATTTCCTCCACCATGACCCTGAGCTCCTCCTCAGAAAATCTGGGGTGTCTTTGAGGTGCCATGATGTGGTGTGAGTGATGTGTGAGGTGATGGTTGATGTGATGTGTGGTGTGATGTGTTGGGGTGTGTGGTGTTTTGTGCGTGGATGGTGTATGAGTGATGGTGTTGGGTGCCTCTGGATGCTGGTGTTGTCTTTGCTTTTCTCTCTCTCTGCTTCTTCCAAAAATGTCATTGTAAGGGGTTGTGGGTAATGTGGGTGTGTGTTTTATATTGGATTGGGTGTGTGTGTGTGGGTATGTGTATCAGGTGTGTGTATTTTGAATTGTCCAATGTGGTTGTGTTTTGTAAATGTGTCTGTATTTTGAGCGCGGTCGTGTGTACCAGCAATGGTTTACCGCGGTTGAATGTCCGCCGTGTTGATTCGTGGGTCATGATAGAGTAGGCGTATTCCTGTTGGCGTGATGGTGTGGGTTTTGGTACCGCATTGCATACAACTTCACACAGAACATTTGCACAATAAATTACACATACAGATTGTGGCTCACTGGTTGCATCGGGGCAATTGAAGTTTGCCATCTCTCCAATAGTGTATGGATGGGGTCCACCTGAAAGAGGGAACATGAGACATGGCACTTTGAATGTTGCACAATGAACACTATGGACAAATATTTCACATCAGACATCATTTGCCAATAACCCTAGTATACCTATGTTGATGAATACTCAACAATGGCATTATGCATATCTCAGTGACATACATTGGTATGGCAGGCTGACATGTACACATATGTGCTGGAACCTAACATACATTTCACAGCCACATAGTTAGGTAATTGCAGATGACTACCTACTGCAACAATTTTCAAGCATTACAAATTATAATGTCACTCTGCACATACATGACTCACAGAACACACTCAGCCATCACCACCTTTACTCCTGTGTACACATGTTCCTGGTAACCATGTACCCTTCCACAGTGGACAAGAACAGTAACTTGCCTTTTGTCTCCTGAATATAGCAGTGTTGCCATTGTCATGGTTGCTTTTTTGTGCCAACACAATACTTACAACCCTGCCCTTAGCCTTAACTTGATGAAAGAGGCCTTAGGGCCAACAGACACATACTTGGAATTGCAAAACAGGAGTCAACCACATAGATTGTGTACTCACTCTCAGTTCCTCCGACCTCAATCCCAATGTGGTCCAGAAGGCCGTGCTCCCTGCTCACAATGTCTGCCCAGCGTTGTATGAGTTTCCAGGCAGTCCGCTGTATCCTGAAGATCCTGTTAATCTGGGAGAGGACATTCCCCCACCACAGCTTCCTCCTCGCCTCTGCTCAGTAGCCCTGGCTCACTCAGCCACCCATGGCTACCATGCTGGGCAAATAATGGAGCACCAGCCACATGAATTTGCCTAACTCCTCAGCACTGAGGTGACGTGCCCTTACCTTCCCTGACATCGTGTCGCACACATCCTCCGTACCCTTAAGAAAAAAAATTAACCTAACAACCCCCAACTAACCCAACTTACGATACTACCCCAGAAACAGACACTGACAATACAATTACATTACAATACAAATGAAAAATAAACAGGACAATACAGAACTCAGGGACTACAACAGGACAGTAGACAGCACAATTGTCACATCAAACACCACTCCATTATCTCACTTCCTGTGTTGATGCATCACATTTTTGAAAATGCAGCGGTTTTTTTATGCTACATGCCTTTGCGTGATTTTTTAAATTTCGCATGGCAACACAATACCCACTTCTGACGCCTCACATGATGTGCGTCATTTTTGGCAGACACAAGGCCATCAGATAACACGCATGGCTGCAATGTGTCAAATTGTTTGACGCAAGGCATGTAATATGTCAAACATTTGTGGTAGTATTGGGAAAATCTCTTTTACATGTATCCACTCATGTGTAGTGTTGTGATACCAGTGGATAATTCAGATCAACATGCTCCTCTCTTTCCATGTGTTACAGGTATGTGTTGTAAGTCTAGATATGTGATGGCATATGCATTACTGGGACCAGACAACGCACAGGCCACATTTCTTATGAGTCATATCAATGGCAAGTTCATAGGGTGGCCTTATGTCCCAAGAATGGGACACATTTACAAGCACATTTGCACCTCCAAGAGTCAATCATTTTCACGCTAGGGTGGCACTAAACAGGCCCTCACCAAGCCCCATATATACAAAGTGGTGCAATGCTAGCATTGCACCACTTTGTAAACCCACTATGACACATCTTATCTGCACCAGGTATGATGTGTAAAAGGTGGGCATACTTCTGCTGGAAGACCCAAGAGCAATTGCACTGGGGAAGTTACACAATGTCATTGAGCCATTCTAGCATATTTTTCAATCACTGCCCATGGCAGGCATTAGACTGGCACCAGTGCTATGTCCATGGGCCTTTCTGAGCTTTTTTGACCTATTGTAACTGTCTTTGGTGCTAGTCCAGCAAAGCGGCACAACTGCGCCAAACTTTTTGGCACAGTTGTGCTAACAAGTGTCATGGTGCAATGTATTGTGAGTGCAGCACTTAGATGGTGTCATTAGGGGGCGCAGGGCAATCCAAGGAAACTAGTGCATCATAGCCGATGCATCAATATCTTGCACATAGGCCCCTATGTGTGGTCACCGCAGTCCATTGATCAGTTGACACCCAGGGATACCATGGACTAGCCACATGTGGGACTGTGAACGTCAGACAATATGTGCTTTGTCCCAAAGTACACACAGCAGGCTATCATGCAAGAGGTAGTGGTTTTTGAAATGTGCTAACCAGTAAGGTGATCTCATTTACGATCCACTTGTTCAGCAGAAAATTCACTATTTAGCAACTTTCTGTCTTCCCACGTGTACAGTATGTTTAGTGTAAGTGTACATCTGTAGGGGTACAAGCATTATTGCGCTCTGACTACACAGATGGCTCATTTCTACTGTTTGTGTAGCCACACAGCTTAGGATAGATGACCTATGTGCTCGACATGTTCATTTATGTCATACCATTGTTAAGAGTATATCCTGGAATGCTTTTGGAATTCCCTAGATTGTGGCCAGCTTACCAACCCCTATGACAGTGCATTTTTAAAAAAAAATCTAATGTGTCCAAAGGAGCAGACATCAGGCTGTTTTGCGAAATGGATAACTTACGGTTCCTCATGCAGGCAAGTGTTGGGATAGTTAGGATCGACATATGTCATGGATGTGTTTGTCATGCCACGCATGTGGTTGGTTTGTGTTTTTCCTGTGTGATTCTTTCTGCCTGCTACAGTGGTATGTTTAGTATATATGTGTGGAAAAATGTACCTGATCCAGTCATGGGTCAAAGTGTACTTTCAGTAAAATATCTTTGGTCATGTCAGTCACTGACATGTTACCCTCTGTAGGTACATCACTACTGTCTGTAAGTGTTGGAGGTGTTTTATAAAGACACAATTGGCCATGATGATTCTTACCATTAGTCCATGCTCACAATGTTGGGCCACACAGAGCCATAAACACCTAGGGTAGACATTAAGGTTGCATTTTGTGACAATATTTTCTCAAGGAAATCTTTGCCAGTACAAATCCTCAACAAGTAGTTTTGCAAAGTATTCCCTTGTGGCACACACTGTGAATAAAAGAGCTACAATCAGACAGGGATGGCAGGCTTCACATCAGTGCACTCTCAAGTGCATTTTTCAAAATGTCTACACTCCCATACCCTACCGTCTACTAGAGACTTACAGGTTGTTGATGTCCGCCATGCCCTATTATCTACCAGGGACCTAGGGCCAGATGTACGTAGGTTGAAAATTGCGACTTGCAATTTGCGAGTCCGTGCGACTCGCAAATTGCAAGTCGCAATTTGCTATGCAGAAAGGTGTCTCAGACACCTTCTGCAACTCGCAATGGGGTCGCAAAGACCCACCTCATTAATATTAATGAGGTGGGTCGCAGTTTGCGACCCCATTGCGAGTATGGGCACTCACGGGGATGGTGGCCTGCTGGAGACAGCAGACCACCATGTCCATGACTGCTTTTTAATAAAGTAGTTTTTTTTCCCATCTGCAGCCCGTTTTCCTTAAATGAAAACGAGCTGCACTTGGAAAACAATACCGAAACCTTTAATTTTGTTTTTTTTTAGAGCAGGCAGTGGTCCATTGGTCCACTGCCTGCTCTGAAAAAATATTTTTGTTTCCATTCACAAAGGGGAAGGGGTCCCATGAGGACCCCTTCCCGTTTGCGACTGGGTTACCATCCACTTCAAGTGGATGGTAACTGCGATTTCTTCGCAAATGAAATTGCATAGCGTTGCGAGTCGCAAATAGGAAGGGAACACCCCTTCCTATTTGCGAGTCAGAAATGCATTTTGCGAGTCGGATCCGACTCGCAAAATACATTTCTGCATCGCGGAGAGGCTTTTGCGCCTCGCAAACGGCGTTTTTCGCCGTTTGCGAGGCGCAAATCCTTTCCTACATCTGGCCCCTACACTCTATCATCTACTACTTATTTACAGGGGATTTCTATCAGCCTTGCTCTATTATCTACTAGGGACTTACAGGGGTTTTCTGTCAGCCTTGCCCTATTATCTACCAGGGACTTAAAGGGGATTTCTGTCTTATCAACTAAGAATTACATGAGTTTGTGATTAGGAATGATATATGAGCCTTTATTGCATAGGCAATCCATTAGTGGGACACAAACTTGTCTGTACACCCAATGTACAGATATTGTCAGTTTACTCATCCATCACTCATACTTGTTTGTGCTGGGCAGATACAAGTGTGGACTTGCTGACAGTATGACTTGGATGTTAAGTGGCCTACACAATGTGTGTGCTTATGTGTGTGGTCTTACATATGTACAATGTATTGTGGATTGATATATTGAGATTGTATAGACATTCCCACCTGCAGAAGCCAGATAGTGTACTGTAGGCCTCAATAGCCACATTGCTGGCATTGTTTGGACAATTGGTACTTACTCCTCATCTTCATCATCCTCACTGTCCAGTCCTTCATGCATGTCACTGTATTTTATCCATGTGATATTTGCCAATGAACCTTGAGTTTTCTACAGGGCAAGAAATATTTACTATAGCATATCCATTGTATGCAGGATGAGTGACTGGCATCCACACATCTCCAGACTCCAGCCGCAGCACTTGTGTAGTCTGTGAGCCACTCCACAAAGTGGCTATGCCAGTTCAGTACAGGGGTGTCTCAGCTGTCCTTCAATATGTGTGTGATTATTGTGGGCACTCACACACATCTGCTACCAACATCCATTGTCAGAAGCACAATGTGTGTGGTTAGATTGTATGTGTGCTCCTGACAGCTATGGTACACACATGCATGTGTAAATATGTCTGTGTCCTGATAGACACATGGATTTAGCCCAGGGAATGAGAGATGCCATGACAATGTTTGACATACATGGCAGATGAGTACTTATTTGAGTGGGACAGGCCTAGATATACTGGTGCAGTGTCCTCTGTATGTCACACACTATTTGTCAAGCATGTGGCTGTCACTGAGGAATATGTTATGTTTTTCACCTGTGATTGAGACAGGAAGACATTACATTGTCACATAGCCGACACAGACTATTGTTGTGGGTACTCACTGCTCTTGTCCTACAAAGGGCTGACATCTAGATAACATTCCTCACATGGACTAACAATGTGGCTTCTGTCAAATTTCGACCCAACAGACCTGTGTGGTACATATGTTGCTATGTAACATGTATGTTAAACTGGCAATGAAAACATTACACTTGCACATTCCATTCTCTGCTTCGTGTGAAGTTAGTATGTTCTTGTTTGTTGTCCCATTGTTTTTGCCTAGACTTGCTTTTCTAGATGTGTATGAGTTGCTGTAGCATTTGGATGTGATAGATAGTCCAAGACATTTGTGAGTCAGTGACTTATTTACAAATTTATTCTAAGTGACATGTTAATTGCAATATTCAAGTGAAGAAATTCTCAACAATGCTTGCATGTCTGGGTGCACTAGCAGTGGTATTCTGTCCTTCTCCATCCTGAGGTGGGGCATCATTGCCACGCTGTTCATCCCATGGGACTTTAGTCCACACACAGATGTTGCACAAAATTGCACACACAACGATCATTTTACATAAAAGTGGAGGTGAGTAATAGCAGTCTCCCCCCTGGTAAATCTAGGCATCAGAATCACAACTTCACATTGCTGAACGCCCACTCACAACATTCCGGGTGCAGATGTGAGCCACCATGGTTGTGCATTATTTACTATACGGCGCACTATGGCTGACATTACTACAACAATCAGAATTCTTGACACTGTTATGGCACTTTGCTGGACTAATGCCCAAAACATTATGATGCTACTGCAGCAAAGGACAGAAAGAACCATAGATTATGATAGGGGTGTCACTTTTACACCTGTCCTGAGCAGGCATTAGGAATTATGGAAAAAATTGCACAGTGAAATCTTGTTGTATTCACTGTGGCATTTTTATTGCATCCCTGCGTGAGAACGCCCGTCCTTGAATACACCATGCCTCACACAGCCATGATATGGCACAAGGGTTTGCAAAGTGGCACAATGTATACATAGCAACAATTTGTAACATGACACGGATGAATGGCCACCTTAATGCCACCTCAGCATCATAGGAATTACACTGAGGTGGCGCTAAGACAGCACAAGGGGAATGTAAATATGCTCCTCAGTGATGTGTGTGAAGGTGCAGCATTTACAAGACAGTGTTAAGACACAAAAAGTGGCTTGAAACTGCCTTGCAAATGCAGAGTGGGCATTGCTCCACCAGAGCATCAGTTAAATTGATGCTCTAGCGGTGCCTGGGTCTAGTACATATGGCCCTAGGTTAGGGTGATGTGCATTGGATGTGTGGAGTGATGACTGTTGCATATGTGTTGATGAGCAGTCATCCATGAGTCACAATCCATGTGTGCAGAGTGTGGTGTGTGTATAGATTGGCCCATATGTCTCATTTGTTGTATGTGTTATGTAGTGTCTACTTGCTTATGCATAGTCCATTTCCATACTGTCCATCCTAGAAACGTTGATTGATGATTGAGTGCCTGCTGATGAAGGCATCATGAACACTGCCAGGATATTTAGCAAGGACATTTGTGAAGAGCCCCTGATGGTCCACAATGGTCTGCACATTGATTGAATGTGTGTGCTTCATGCTGCGGTACAGGTGTTCAGTTTCAGCCAGAGGTATGAGTTGCACATGTGTGCAATCCATTGCACCCAACACATGTGGAAAACCATCAATGGCATGGAAACCTTCTTTTATCTCCTGCTGCAGTTGCTAGGTGGTGGCTAAGAGGAAGTGGTGGGGAGTTAGACAGATGATGGCATCCAGTTTGGTTGGCATGAATGCAGAGGAAGGCTGTGATATTCCACCCACTTGTGCAGCAGTTGTTTGGAAGGAGCCAGAGGCCAGCATGTGCAGCACAGTAAGGAGCTTTGTCAGGGGTAGTATGGTGGCTTGTCTGTCTGCTCTTGCAGTGATAGTGCATGCTATTTTTGGAGCATCTGGGTGATGGACTCCCACTTCAAACAATATTATCGTATGATGTCATCTTCTCTGACACCAATAATTGATGTTCTTCGGCGACAGATGCGCTCCCTCCTCCTGTGCTGCCTTTCTGGTTTCTGATGCTTCCTCATTTGTTGCAGGTGCCATTTTATCACAAAAGATTCATCATTCTTCTGAAATGAACTATACCACCTATGATAGATATTTTCTGGAAATAAACTAAGCTTAGGCCCATTGGAGGCATTATTTAGAAGGAACATAACTTTGTATCAGTAAATGGACAGATCATAAAAAATGGGATATTTCAAGTCAATAAAATGTATGAAACATAGGCATGCCGTATGGTTATTGTTTTTCTGCTCTTTTCTAAGTTCGAGGTGAGTTATCACCTCGACTATCAACAGAGATCAGCTGATGCTTTTTCCAGGCAGAGGCAAGAAGTGCACGTTTTTCAGTACTTTTCACATGTCAATTTGGAGACATGTATGGTTGGACTTTCTTTTTTTGCTTAACTTCTTTGGATAATGTCTTCTTACTTTTTCTGTACTAGCGATATGAAAAAGAACAGAGGAATTGTATTTAGTTTATTTTCATTTTTTAAACGTTGGATAAAAGTTTAGTTCCAAAAGCCTTAAATTTATTTTGTTTTTTTGTAGTTGGTTTCCTTTTTAATTTTGGATAACATGACAGTTGTCTATCTCCTTTGTTCAGGGAGTGCAGGCAAAATAATGACTAACTTCTATTTACCGTACTTTGCTAATCGCATGGTTGTACTCCATTGTTAACTGTTTTACTTTGAATATTATTGGATATGAGTGCATTTTATTTTCTTTGGCGTTTTCTGTACACGGAAAACACCAATTTAGGTGTGTAGCATTTCTTTTGTTCTATTTCTTTTAATGACGTGTGTAATGTTTTGTAAAGATTAGTTTAATAAAATGTATAGATATTTTTATTATGTTATTAATATTTCAGTTCTTGACATTTACAGGAGATATTTTATGATTTTGTGCTTGTGTAATGTAGTGAGGTCAATATGTCATCTATCCATATTGTGTATTTCCATACTTTTGTTAAAATTAATATTTAGGATGACGATATTAGTGCTGTCAATAGTTTTGTATTTCAGATTGGTGTTTTAACAATCAAAGACAATTATGTGTTTATTCATATTTTCTAATCAATGTGCTTGTATCTCAATATTTTTGTTGTCGATATTCTGTAGTACAACTTTAAGAAAGCAATAAAAATCTCATCTGATAGAGACAGGTGCACTTATCTGCCAATGATTCAACAGAGACAAATCAGGAAGAAATAAATGTGGGTTTTCTTTATGTCAACTTTGTAGAGGGGAGGCGGAGTCGCCCTGAATCCCGGGGTTCCCCCATCACACACCTGAAGACAGAATACAGATTTACCTACCGGGAGAGATAAACCAAGAAATCCAGAAATATTACGAAGTCCTATACAGCGAACCAAACGTCCCTCTGGGCCACACAACGAATGACTTCCTTGATGAGCTCCATCTTCCAACCTTAGCATCTGAAGCAAGGACAGAACTGGGAGGCCCGATAATAGCTCTTGAAATTAGGCAGGCCATCAGGCAATGGTAAAGGGTAAAATCTCAAGCCCGAATGGACTCCAGGCGGACTTCTATACAACATATGTCACTCTACTGGCGCCGAAATTGGAAACACTGTATGCTGAATACTTAAAATATGGCTGCCTCCCTCATACAACCCAAAGTGTCACTATTGTGCCCCTCCCCAAAACTGTGACACCTGTGGCCCGTCACTGCGTTTCACCCCTAATCAATGCTCAATATGGATTTAAAAATCCTAAGCAAAATCATGGCGACCAGACTGCTCCCCCACAAATGCGTCCCTGATTCACAGCGACCAAAATGGTTTTATCCTGCAACGGAACACCTCAGTCAGTCTCAGGAGACTTTATCAGGTACTATACTATCCAGAAGCTCGGGAGCAGCCAGAAGCGTACATTACGTCTGTAGACCTTGAGAATGCCTTTGACTCTGTGCAATGGGATTACCTTATGGAGGTGATGCGCAAGATGGCACTAGGAGAGGGCTGGCTTAAATGGGTGGGCTTATTGTACGAGAAACTAACTGCAGGGGTTAAAACAGGAAATGCCATATCTGATGGGTCCGATATTTATCAAGGCATGAGGCAGGGCTGCCCATTGTCACCCTCCTGTTCGCCCTGGCCATACAGCCCCTGTCACAACTACTTAGACAACAGGGGGAGGGGGAGGATATCACGGTGGATGGCCTAGAGCACATAGGCCCTCATTATGAACACGGCAGTAAACACCGTCAACCGCCGTGGCGACGGCGAACAGAAGACTGCCATTGGCTGTGAACAGAAACCTGCCATATAATGATGCAATATCAGAATCCGTCAAAAATCACCCTGCCACTGGTCACCGGCAGTACCTTGTCGGTGGAAATTCTGGACCTCCCACCCTGCCACCGCCGAGCACACAATCACCCGCCCTTCAATTAATAAATCACAAATCACTGCAGCGGTCAGTGGAAGTCGAACAACCATTGGCGGTGCAGACCGCCACAGGCGGCAAGTGGACCCAGGTAGCAAGAAATGCATATATTGGATAAGTTTGAAACCCACACAGCTGACACGCATCCACAACACTATAAAACACTCACAGACACACCCCACAATTCTTTGCAACGAAAGTAGGCCAACTAATACAGAGAACACCAGAAGTAGACACCGAATGCCACAATCCACAATACTTACACCCAACCACAAGAGCACTCTTACCAAGATCCACAAAAGACACCATTCACAACATTCACCATGGCACCCCTCAAACACCCACGCTTCACAGAAAGGGAGCTAAGGACCATGGTGGATGAGATCCTGAAGGTGGAGCCACAACTATTCGGGGCACAGGTCCAGCACACACCCATCACCAGGAAGATGGAGCTATGGCAGTCAATAGTCAATAGAGTCAATACAGTGGGACATCATCCACGCATCAGGGATGACATCCGAAAGAGATGGAATGACCTGCATGGGAGAGTCAGGTCCATTGTATCCAAGCACCACATTGCAGTCCAGAAGACTGGGGGAGGACCTCCACCAACACCACCCGACTACACTGACTGGGAGGAAAAGGTACTGGCCATCCTGCACCCTGAGGGACTCACTGGACACACTTGAGGAATGTATTCGGGTAAATCATCTACAATTACCCCATATCCATCACACCTGGAATGCATGCACCACCCCACCCCTCCAACATCCACCAGGCCCACAACCCCACCGAGGCCACAAGCACTTAATCCAGCCCCCACGCATGCCCACAAACCCACAAACAGGCCCACATCCCACCCCCTGTGCACTGCCACCCACCCCTGCAAGGAAACACAATGGCCTACAGCACCCACAATGCACCTCCACATCCAAATCAAAAAGCAATGCTAACCTCACCAAAGCATCCTGCATGGCCCCAAATTGCGTAACCCGCACAAAAATACCCAGGCCTGTGCACCCCATCCGATCAGGCTAATGTAACAGACGTCCATTCCTCCCAACAGGTACCACCACCCATGCCACCCTGACGTAACAGGACAAGGAGCGGCAGTGGCCCACAGGGAGACAGAGACACCTCCCAGGACACTGGGGATGGAACCCTGGACACTGACAATCATCCTGGCCCCTCACACAGTCCTGGACTGTCACCATCCAGCAGCCCCACGCAGGATACCACTGACACCCATACCACCCAGCCAACAACATCAGCCCAGGGCAACCGTCCCCACACCTGTGGACCCAAGCCACAGACTGGTGGAACACATGGACAGAGGCCACAGTCACCCCCTACCAACAGTCAGGAAGACGATGGCCCCAGTAGAAGTGGTACTGCCAGACCTGTGCAGGGGACACAGGCACAGGGGGCTAGGCCCTGTGGGAGGGCATCAGTGGTCCAGGGGGGAGGCTATAGGATGGATGCTGCAGCCCATGACGTGATCTCTGAGGTCCTGGGAGCATATCACCATACCCAGGACAGATTGGCCCAGATAGTATCCACCCTGAAGCAGAGTCAGAGGATGCAACAAGCACACCACCAAGAGGCCATGGAGCAGTGGAAACTGCACAATGCCACAATGGCCAGCATAGCAGGTGCGCTGCTGCAGCTTGTACCAACACAGCCTAAGGCACACACAGACCATGAAGCCCCTACTACAGCAGCAACTTCACATTTACCACATTCTCAGGACACACAGGGTACATCCATCTCAACCTCTACAGGCCAACAGCAGGCGCCCAAACGGACCCTCAGGCCCAGATATGGCACAGGAACACCTGCCAAGAACAAGGCCCCTCTAAGAAATGACTCTGCCAGAAAATGTCCTCCAAGTGTCCCATTGAAACAACCACCAAACAGTGCTACAAATACTAGAAACTCATGTAAGCATGGATGGACCTACCACTACTGCCAACAATGCTGCAACCATGTTGCCATATTGGATAACCACCAGTGGCCCACACCCATCACTGTAATCCGCATGATTTAATCCTTGCACCAAATAAAACACCTTTTCACCTGTTACAATGTCCCATGTTATTAATTTTAAACAAAGTGAAGTATCGGTGCAACTGTTTGATAACTCTTTTATTGGTATCTGAGTAGAAGCAAAAGCACCACACTCCTTACATGTTGTAGTGCCTACATATGTGTTGAAATATATGACTATATTGTAATCTGTCCTATGCAGACCTGGTCACAGTGGCAATGAGTATTGACCCAACCCCCCCCCCCAGATGGCAAGGCACACTGACAGTATGCTGCACAGACAGCAGTCTCATCCAATTGTCCCACAGAGAATTACTGGAAGTATAGTTGTATCAGTTGGGTCCTGAATTCACATCTTCCCCCTCCTCCTCATCGCCATCACTCTCATTCCCTCTCTGAGGAAGCTGGTCTGGATATACGGCACCCTCCTCCTCCAAGAGTGGGATAGAATTTCTCACAGCCACGTTGTGCAGCATGCAGCAGGCCACCACTATTCTACACACCTTTTCAGGCCCATAGGCCAGGGAACCACCAGAGATATGTAGGCAACGAAATCTAGCCTTCAGGAGACGTATTGTGCGCTCTATCACCCTCCTAGTATGTCCATGGGCGTCATTGCAATTCCTCTCTGCATCCGTTCCAGGATTCCTCACTGGTGTCAGGAGCCAACACAAGTTGGGATAGCCAGAATCACCTAGAAAAAGGTGCAAAACAGACCTTTCATTGACAAGCCCCAGAGGCAGACAGCCTGGCTGTCTGCTATGTGGCAATAACTGACACAAACACCTGCCTATGATCCACCCTCTGTTCTCTTGGAGTTGTTCCATCCTGTGTGGCATACTACTGTTCCTCAGCACAAAGGAATCATGGACTGATCCAGGGAACATGGCATTCACATGTGTGATGCACTGGTCTGCAGTACACACCAATTGAATGTTCATGGAATGAAAGTTCTTCCTGTTTCTGTACACCTGTTCACTGACTCTTGGGGGGATGATAGCTATGTGGGTTCCATCGATGGCACCTATCACATGGGGTATGTTGGCAAAGGCATAGAAGTCTGACTTGACGGCAGGGAGGTCAGCACTTTGGGGAAACCTCACATAGGACTGTAGGTGTCGTACAAATGCATCCAGGAATCTTGACAGTATAATGCTAAACATTGCCTGGGAAAAACCTGCACCCATGCCCACTTTCACTTGAAAAGAGCCCGTGGCCAGGAAATGGAGTGCAGAGAGCACCTGCACTTCTGTAGGGATGGCATGCTGATTCCGATTAGCCGGTGTCAGTGCAGGATCCAGTAATGCACAAAGTTCCAGAATAGTTGCACAAGTGAGTCTGTAATTGATAATGACGCGACGCTCAACCATGGTCTGCAAATCTAAAAGTGGTCTGTACACCGATGGGGCCCTCCCTAGCCACAAGGGTCTGTACCTAGGAGGAGTTGAAAACACGTTTGAGGAACACACATACATCTGCACACATTGTTTCACATTCAGCACTGATGCCATGATTGTCGATGACACTAATGCATAGTGTGTGTGACATTAAAGAAAAAGGACCACAATGAGATATCAGGGCTGTTCAGTTGAGGTAAAGTGTATTGTCACATGCCTATCGGTTTTTAGGGAACAACAGGGCCTGCATTGTGCGGATGACAGTTTTACAACCACATAGTTATGGCCAAAATGTCTGCCCCCCGTAATCCTGAACTGTCGTTGTGGAAGTGACCTCATACCGCTAGCGGTAGACATAATAGCGTAAGGCAGTGTTTACCACTGTGCGCAAATTCATTGTTTAACATGGATGTCAATGGGAAATCTTAACGTATCATGATCGCCGCTGGCGGTGACGGTACACACCACCGCGGTGCACAAGCGAACTCGTCACCCCAACTTTACTTGACTCCCTGATCTCGTGCAAGCAGGTACTCCACTGAGTGTACCGCTGTGTCCTGCCTCTGGTCATACAAATAGCACGTGTTGCAGGGGAAAGAGCCCTGGCCTTCACCCAAGAGGAATTAGAGAGGCTCGTGGACGGGGTCCTGCCCCTGTACGCCAAGCTCTACGGATGGCCAGAGGTACAGGTGAGTAGGAGTATTGGGGGCCATGGGTGTGTGTAGTGGTTGGGGTTAGCTGCATACATGTGTGCACTTGTGTCACTGGATGGTCCTGGGTTCATGACATGCTGTGTGTGTGTGTGCTGTTAGTCGGTTTGAGCTGTCCGTCCCATAGTGGACGTATAGCCAGCCGTATATGATTGGCAGTGTCTGACATCTGTGTTACTTTTCTGTGTGTCCCTTATAGTTAAGCGCCCACCAGAAGAGGGGACTTTGGCATGCCATCGCCAACGAGGTGCGGACCCTGGGGGTCTACAACCATCGGAGCACCCACTGCAGGAAGAGGTGGGAGGACCTGCGGTGCTGGGCACGAATGATCTGCGAGACCTAGCTGGGGAAGTCCTCCCAACGGGGAAGGGTGGCCCGTCGGGCACTGACCCCCCAATATGCAACGCATCCTGGCGGTGGCGTACCTGGACCTGGATGGGTGCTTGAAGGCTGCACAGCAGTCACAAGGGGGTGAGTACACATGCCATTTTTTGAAGCCTTGATGGATGTGTGTGTGCATTCGTATTTATACTGTCTAGTTGCAGGGACTATGACTGATGTCCATATACATGATGGCCTCTGTGGGGAGCAGGGGTGTAAGGGTCAAGTCTGCAGTACGTCAGGTCCTTAAGTTAGTTGGGTGATGGTTGTAGAGCAGGGTTCTGCCTACAGGTCAGGGGCTTAGCCATGTGTATAGCGGTCAGTGCTGCCTGTTTGTGGGTGTTCTGGGTGGGGGTATGTATGAACCACTATTGTACCTCCATTCCTCAATTTACAATTTCTCTCCTGTTTTGTCCCCCCATCCCTGTTCCCTTGTGTTGTCTGTGTACATCAGCATCATCTGGCGAGGGAGCTGAGGCACCGGCGAGTGGGGATGCATCGGTCCACTGATCCTCAGAGGCAGAGTTGTTCGACGCCAAAGGAACCAGTGAGTTGGAGGGCGAGGGGAGTACCAAGGGGAGGCAACTACCACTGGAGATAGTGACTCCGATACCTCCTCCGATGGGAGCTCCCTGGTGGTGGTGGACCCTAGTGGGCCCACCCCTACTGTGTCATCTTCCGCCACCCCCATACCATCACCGCCCTCCCAGTTGCTCCCCACCGAGTTGCCCGTGCCCGCTCACCCAGAAGGGTGGGCGTTTCCTTCGCCCTAGGCACCTCTTCCCCTGCCCCAGTCAGCCCTGCTGCCCTCATGGAGGAGGCTATTGACCTCCTGAGGACCATCTCTGTAGGACAGACAACCATCGTCAATGTCATCCAGGGCCTAGCATCAGAGACGCAGCAGACCAATGCCTATCCGGATGGCATTCATGGTGCCGTGTCTGGCCTACAGAGATCTTTTCAGGCTCTGGCCTCCTCTCGGATGGCAGCCAGTGTCCCTGGTCATTCCGTCCCCCCTCCAACCACATCCACCCCTTCCAGCACCCCACTCCCTTCACCCGTCCAAAGCACACATTCTGACACGCAGGCACACACCTCAACACACAAGAAGCACACTTCAAAACACAAGCACCACACCTCCCACCACAAGCATACACACAGCCAACATACACATGCACACACAACAACATCCACTTCCCCCTGTGTGTCCACCTCTTCTGCCTCCCTGTCTGTCCCCAGTACATGCACGCCCCCCGGCACTGCGCCCTCATTCATAGTTGCTGACCCTATTCCTGCAGTCACCACAATAGCACACATCCATTTATGCACCCCAGACACTACACCTGCACTCACCACACTGACTTTAGTTGTCACATGCAGCATACTCACCAGACTTGCAGACACCCAGACAACATCCATTTACACTGGCAGCCTGTCTTGTTCCACTGTGTCCACCCTCCCTCCTCCCAAGACACTCAAACGCACCAAAACACCCACCCATCACACATCCACCACACCTCAGCATACTGTCCAGTCACCTGCACCCACATCACGCACACCTACACCTCTTACGAACACTCCCTCTACCTCCACTCCCACGCTTTCCTCCAGGTCCACCCCAATTGCACCTAAGAAACTTTTCCTCTCCTGTGTTGACCTATTCCAACCCACTGGCCCACCCCGTCTCACCCCTAAACATGTTCACCTCCTTGCCCTGTCCACTCCTCCCACGTCACAGCCCATTCCTGTGCCTCTTCCCCTGAGAGGAAGAAGCCCTGTGCTGAACCAGGTCCATCTGCCACCCCCCGGTTCAAGCCCACTCCCCCATCTTCCAAGGGCAAAACCAAACCCAATCCACCTGCAAAATGCAAATCTAAGCCACCCCCGTTGTAAATCCCCACCACCCCCTGCCCCTGTTCCCTGAGGTGCCTGGATGCCCCATTGTTGTCTCTATTAGGTGGAGTACCGTAGCACTTGTGGGAGTCAAGTTGGGGCCATTGTGGCCCTTCAGACTTATATTCAAAAGGACTGGCCATTGGCCTTCTATGCACTTCGGTTGCTCTGTGAGCTTAATAAAGGTTACTGTGTGTCCTGTGTTGTTCGAGGCACACTCTTGATCCGTGGTCTCTCGTTTCATTGTGTGTGGGTGCGGGGCACATATATATACTTTGTTCAGGTTAGATTTGCCTTGTGTCAGGTAAGTACCTCTTGCTGTCGGGTGTATGACTTGTGCTGCTGGGAAGGGTGGGTGGAGTGGGTGGGTATGTATCTGTGCCCTTTCTTGCTTTGTTTTGTAGGATACAGTACTTACCGTCCTCGTATTCGTTGGCGGTCTCAGTTGTGGAGGTATATGGCAAGGAGCAGGGTTGGCATGATCTGCAGCTCTCTATCCATGTCTGCTTTGGCGTGTTGTGTGAGTTTCCGGTGAGTGTTTCCTTATATTTGGTTTGTTTCTGCCTGGCTTTGCATGGCGGTTGTTCCCGCCCCGGAACTGACGGCGGTCTAGTGCTTCATTATTTGATGGGCGGGTAGGGCCTTTCCATCGGCCTGTGGGCAGGGTCTGCTGGCGGTGAGGGGTTTTCAGGATGCCTGTGTTTCAGATGGTTCATTACTTGGCGGTTGTTACCGCCACCACCAGCGATGCAGTGTTTACTGGCATGTTCATAATGAGGGACATAATCTCCCTGGAAGCCGATGATATCCTTCTATACTTAATGGGCGTCATGACAAGGGCATTGAGGTCGGGTTGCTGTCTTGACATTTTTGGAGAAATTTCTGGCCTACGGGTTAACATATCTAAAATATAACTGTTCCTGTGCAAGAAAGATACCACACAACCGCCAGATCTCCCTGAGGGACTTCAATGGGCGCCAGTAATCTTTAGATATCTGGGAATTCAAATCTATCACCAGCTTGCAGATATAAAGGTGGCGAATTTAGGCAGGGCATTATGCTCCATACAAGCTAGTGTTGCCTTCTGGAGAATCCTGTGCCTGCTTCTCATGGACCGTGTGGCATTTTCAAAGATGGTGATGCTGCCCCTGCTGTTATATTATTTTGCTAATAACCCAGTGAAAATCCCAGGAACATGGTTTAAACAGCTTGATGTTTTGCTTTGGAATCTAATTTGGAATGGGGACATACACAGAGTTGTGCTCCAGGTGTTGTGCAGACCAGCGACATGGGGTGGCCTTGGGGTGCCAGACTTTGAATTATATTGTATTGCTGCCTAACTGCAGTGGGTGGCCAAGTGGCTGGACAACTACAGAGACCATATCTTGGATCGTTTGGGATTGGTACCACATCAGAGTGTTTTCCTTGCTAAATTATTATGCCACAATACTCCACTGCCCTAGATGAGCATACTACTACAGGTGGCTCTATATGGGTGGTGTCAAAGTGTGGTGAGAACACAGAGAGCTCCATTATATATGCAAGCATTACAACTGGTGGGCTTGCCTCATGGTACACCAGTTAGTTGCTTCACTGAGTGCTTCACTGAGACTCAACTTCAGGCATGGAGTGCTGTAGGGGTAACAACAGCAGAAGACTGCTTCGAGATGGGGATTCTTTTCCATGTGGAGGACCTAATTGACAGATTTCAGTTACGCAGAGGCCAATTCTTCCTATACGAGGTGCTGGTGCAAACCTTTAAGGACTTGTGGAGAGTGAGGAGAGAGGAACCCCACAGCACTTCGGTTTGCATTCACTGCTGACACTTGGCTTGGCGAGACAAATTGTGACCTGGATATACAAAGCATTGACTGTCATGGGACGACTACCCTTGGATGCACTTAAAGCCCGGTGGGAGAAGTTGTTGGAGCACAAAATAGTAGATGCAGACTGGGAGAAGATGCCCTACAACACAAGGTTAAAGTATGTCCAGTTCAACTACCAACATATGATGTACCTCACCCCACACAGGTTCCAGGTGATTTATGGAGGGGATGCTAAGGCCCTCATTATGACCCTGGCGGTCGGCGGTAATATGGTGGAAAGTATTGCCAACATGCTGGCGGTACTTTCCACCATATTATGACATTGGTGCTTTGGCTGAAGCCAAACCGGTAATGTACCACACCGACCATCATGGCGGTTGCGGCCGACGGGATGGAGATATCAATCTCCAGCCCGGCTGCCGTCACTGTACCGCCTGTGGGATTATGAACCTGCCTACCGCCACGGTTTTTACAGCTCCGTTACAGCCACGAAAACCCTGGCGGTAGGCACTATCAGTGACAGAGAATCCCTTCCCTGTCACTGATAAAGGTCTTCCCCACCACACACCCTTCCCCAGATCCCCCACACCCCTCCTTTCTCTCCAAACCCCCTTCACACACGCACACACGCATACACACACCCATTCCCCATTCATCCACGCATGCATACATCCATTTACACACACATCCGCACACACTTTCATACATACACCAAGACATACATTCACAGAATACAACATACATGCACTCACACCTCCATACATGTACACACATTCAACAAGCAAAACACACCCGCATTCACGCACACACAAACATTAACACACACCCCCACACACACACACAACACTCCACACCCCCTCCCCTGTCAGAGCACCCACTTACCAATGTTTAGGGGGTCCTCCGGCAGGAGATGGGGGCTGCTGCCCGCAGCAGCGTCCACCAGCAGAACACCACCAGGCCGTATTATGGGTCATAATAGGGCTGGCGGCGGTCTACTGGCGTGGCGCTGCTGGAGGCAGCAGCACCACCTTACCGCCATCCGCCAGCATGGCCATAGCTGGATTTCCGCCATCCTTCTGGTGGAAATCCACCTGTGGTCATAATACGGCGGATGGCTGGTAGCCGCAGCAACGGTCTTTTGGTGGCCGTCGCCGTGGCGGTGGGTGGTTTTTACCGCCAATTACATAATGAGGGCCTAAATGTTGCCTGAAATGTCAACCACCAGATGCTGACATCAAACATGGTTTGGGATTGCCCCACAATTCAACCTTTTTGGGAAACAGTCTTCAAATGTCTTTAGGAGACGATTGGAAGGATGCCACAATTAACATTAGAGGCGTGCTTGTTGGTGTGTTTTTCCAGACCTGTGAAGCGCAAAGTGGGCACACAATTGATAGATCTGGCCCTTACTTTGGCCAAACACAAGATTGCAATGGCTTGGAAATCCCAGATGGCGCTGGTAGTCAAGACCTGGGTAAAAGACATCTCCACCTGGGCCATGGCTGAGGAGAGAGACCTCTGTAAGGAGGATGCGAAAGGTCCCAGGAAGCAACGTTTCGCAGAGCTATGGCTGGAGGTATTGAATAGCTGGGACACTCCAACTGAGCTACTGGTAAAAATTTAACCAAACACAACAGATGATGAGGGCCCAAGTGGTGGGCACACTCTAGAGGAGATCTAATTTAGCAACCAGACAAAACAATCTAAGGGCAGGGACAGGAGACAGTTGGCGGGAGCCTTGCACATGAGCACGCCCCTTCCCATTCCCCTTCCCCTATGCATGAAGACACTGTACTGAGAATTGACGGGACAGGGCCCACCTCAGTGCCTAGCCTACATATCCTAACAGGCACAATAACTAAAGACACAAAATAAGTGCCCTCACCCTGGCAATATCACAATGTTGAGTACGCCACTCCCTGAGATGTTTACTTCAGTTTGTAGTTTAGGTTTAAGAAAAGAAAATGTAAAAGAGTAATGTTCTCCTCTCACAGCAGGCACTCCCCCATAGGAGATGCTAGGCAAGATGCATATGAATCTTCACAGAAAGGGAAAGTGCAGAGGACGGCCAGAACCATACACATGACCAATCCCGCTCTGGGAATTTATACTGAGCCCTCTCTAACTAGGCACTCATCTGTCTGACATCCACTTCGTTGCCATATATGGAGACAGGAACTCTGGTAGGAGAAGATTAATGGGGGCAAGATCATAGTTGACTCATATCGGAATATAGTTATGTGTTCAATGCATGTGACATAAAATGTAAGAAACGTAGTCAACAGCGGATTGAGAATGTGTACAAATGTGAAAAATGACAGTAAACATATATTTTAAAAAACATTGTTGGGAGGAGTCAGCTGGCATTCTTCTCTTGGCTGTTGAGGTTTTAAAATAAAGTATATTTGAATAGAATAGATGAACTCCGTGTATGTGTAAGACAGAGCATCATGATGTAAGAACTGGAATGAAGAAGACAGATGAGGGGATAATAAATATCAAGCTTAGGGCCAGATCTAGTAAACAGTTGTGAACCCTGTGATTCTCAAAATTGGAGTGATTGTGATGGCAAAATGACTTTTTGGTAATCACTAAACTCATTTTGTGATTGGATAAAGCAAGGAAACTGAAACTTAGGCCCTCATTATGAACACGGCGGGAAAGACTGCTCCGCCGGCGATGGCGGTAACTACCGCCAACAGTCAGACGGTCTGGGCCGCCAAATAATGAACCACCTGAAAAACAGGCAGCCTGAAAACCACTCTCTGCCAGAGGAGGAGTGCCGACAACGACGGCAAAGGCCACCAACAGGCCGACAGAAAGGCCCTACCCGCCCATCAAATAATGAAGCACTAGACTGCCGTCAGTTCCAGGGTGGGAACCATGGCCCGCAAAGCCAGGTGGAAACAAACCAAATATAAAGAAACACTCACCGGAGGCTCACACAACACGCCAAAGCAGACATAGAGAGAGAGTTGCAAATCATGCCAGTCCTGTTCCTTGCCATATACCTCCATGACTGAGACCGCAGAAGAAGACGACAATGGTAATTACCGCAACCTACTAAACAAGGGAAGAAAGGGCATAGTTACATATCCACCCGCCCCGCAAAGCACCCACAACCCCTCACAACAGCACAAGCCATACACCCCAGAGCAAGAGGTACTTACCCGACACAAGGCCAAAACAACCTGCCCAAAGTACATACATGTGCACAACACCCCCCACAAAGAAACGATGAACCACGAATCCAAAGTGTGCGAAAACCAACACTGGCCACACAAACTTTTTATTAAGCTCCAGGAGCAACAGAAGTCCAACAGAAGGGCAATGGCCAGTCCATATTTCAAAGTCCGATGGGCCAAATTGGCCCCAACTTGACTCCCACAAGTGCAAATGGTACTCCACCTTAAAGGGGCAACAATGGGGCATCCAGGCACCTCAGGGAACAGGGGGTGGTGGGGGTGGAGACTTACGACTGGGAGGGGAGCTTGGCTTTACGTTTGGGAGGTGGAGGGGGCTTGGGTCTGGTCCTTGAAGCTGGTGGAGCAGCCTTGGACTGGGGTGAAGCAGATGTACCTGGGTCAGCACGGGGTCTCTTGCTCACAGGGGAGGTACCATGGGAATGTGAAGGGCGGGCTGTGGTGTGGGAGTAGTGGACAGAGTAAGGAGGTGGGCACATTTAGGGACGAGACAGGGTGGGCCAGTGGGTTTGAATAGGTCAATATGGAATAGGAAAAGTTTTTTAGGGGCAATCGGGGTGGACCTGGAGGAAGGCGCAGGAGTGGAGGTAGAGGGAGTGGTCGTGACAGGTGTAGGTGTGCGTGATGTGGGTGCAGGTGACTGTACAGTATGCTGCGGTGTGGTGGATGTGTGTTGGGTGGGTGTCTTGGAACGTTTGAGTGACATGGGAGGAGGGGGGTGGATACAGTGGGACAAGACAGGCTGCCAGTGTAAATGTATGTTGTCTGTGTGTCTGCAATTTTGGTGAGTGTGCTGCATGTGTCAACCAAAGTTGTTGTGGTGAGTGCAGGTGTGGTGTATGGGGTGCATGAATGGATGTCTGCTTTTGTGGTGACTGCCAGACTGGGGTCAGCAACAGTGTATGAGGGTGCAGTGCCTGTGAGTGTGCATGTAGGGTTGACAGACAGGGAGGCGGAAGAGGTGGACACACTGAGGGAAGTGGATGTTGGTATGTGTGCCTTTGTATGTTGGTTGTGTGTATGCCTGTGATGGGAAGTGTGGTGCTTGTGTTTTTCAGTGTGCTTCTTGTGTGTTGAGGTGTGTGCGTGGCCGTCAGAATGTGTGCTTGGGATGGGTGAAGGGAGTGGGGTGCTGGAAGGGGTAGAGGTCATTGGAGGAGGGACGGAATGACCAGGGACACTGGCTGCGGTCAAAGAGAAGGCCAGAGCCTGAAAAGATCTCTGTAGGCTAGACACGGCACTGAAAATGCCATCCAAGGTGGGCATTTGTCTGCTGCACCTCTGATGCTAGGCCCTGGATGGCATTGACGATGGTTGTCTGCCCTACAGAGATGGTCCTCAAGAGGTCAATAGCCTCCTCCGTAAGGGCAGCAGGGCTGACTGGGGCAGGGGATGAGGTGTCTGGGGCAAAGGAGACACCCACCCTTCTGGGTTAACGGGCACTGGCAACTCGGTGGGTAGCAAATGGGAGGGAGGTGATGGTATGCGGGGTGGCGGAAGATAACACAGAATGGGTGGGCCCACTAGTGTCCACCACCACCAGGGAGCTCCCATCGGAGGAGGTATCGGAGTCACTACCTCCAGCAGTAGTTGCCTCCCCCGTGTTACTCCCCTCGCCCTCAAACTCACTGGTCCCCTTGGCGCCACTTGACTTTGCCTCCGTGGAACCGTGGGCCGCTGCATCCCCACTCGCCGGTGCCACAGCACCCTCGCCAGATGATGCTGATATACACAGACAATACAAGAGAACAGGGATGGGGAGACAAAACAGGAGAGACACTTGTAAATAGCTGAACGGCAGTACATAACTGGTTCACATATACTCCCACCCTGCAAATATTCCACCATGCAGCACTGACCGCTATACACATGGCTATGCCCCTGACTAATGGCCACAACCCTGCTCTACAGCCATTTTCTACAGCACAGAGAGACCTGAAGTATTGCAGATCTGTCCCTTACAACCTTACTTCCCATGGGGGCCATTATGTAAAATGACATCAGTCAGAGTCTCTGTTAATAGACAGAATACATACTACAGCACACTCACACATCCATCAAGGAGGCATACAATGGTTTCTGTACTCACCCCCTTGTGTCTGCTGTGCAGTCTTCAAGCGCCCATCAAGGTCTGGATACGCCACAGCCAGAATGTGGCGCATTAGTGGGGTCAGGGCCCAATGGGCATCCCTTCCTCATTGGGAGAACTTCCCCAGCTGGGCCTCGCAGCTCTTCCTCGCCCAGCTCCGCAGGTCCTCCCACCACTTCCTGCACTGGGTTCTCTTCCGGTTGTGGACTCCAAGGGTCCTCACCTCCCTGGCAATGGCATACCAGAGTCCCCTCTTCTGATGGGCGCTGACCTATATGGGACACACAGAAAAAGTAACACAGAGGTCAGACAATGCCCATTAGATACAGCTGGCTATACGTCCCCTATAAGACAGGCACTCACAGCAGAAGAACAGGACCTCAAACATGTACAATGTCATTAATCCCACAACTGTACAGTGTCAAAAGTGCACACATTTACAGCCATCTACCACCATTACACACATCCATGCCCCCCCAATCTACCTACTCACCTGTACCTCTGGTCAACCATAGAGCTTGGCGTACAGGGGTAGGACCCCGTCCTTGAGCTTGTCCAGTTCCTCGCTGGTGAAGGCCGGGGCCCTTTCCCCTGCCACTCGTGCCATTTCCAGGACCAGAGACAGGACACAGCAGTACACTCAGTGAAGTACCTGCATGCACGCAATCCGGGAGTCAAGTGAAGTTTGGATGTCGAGATGGAGTACGCTCCACGGCGGTGTGCACCGTCACCGCCGGCGGCGCTCATGATACACTAATATTCCCCATTGACAACCATGTTAACCAATGAATGGTCACACAGTGGTGAACACCGCCTTACGCTATTACAACAACCACTAGTGATATGAGGTCACTTACACTACAACATTTCTGGATTACGGGGGGCAGATATTTTGGCCATTACTACGCGGTTATTAATTTCTCATTTGCCCCATGCAGGCCCTATTGTCCCCAACTCCCATAGGCATGAACAAATATACATTTATTCACCACAACAGTCCTGATGTATCATTGAGGACATGTCACTCCAGTGTAACTTCTTACTATGCATATGTGTCATAAACTTGTATGCCAGCAGTGCTGAATATTCAACATGTTGGGCAGATGTATGTGTGTTCCTCACATGTGTTCTCAACTCCTCCTAGGTACAGAGCCATGAGGCGAGGGAGAGCCCCATCGGTGTACAGACCACTTGTTGATTTCGGGACCATGGTGGAGCATCACATCATTATCTGTTACAGACTCAATCATACTACCATTGATGAACTTTTTGCATTACTGAATTCAGCACTGAGATGGGCTAATCAGAATCAGCATGCCATCACTACTGAAGTGCAAGTGCTCTCTGCACTCCATTTCCTGGCCATGGGCTCATTTCAAGTGACAGTGGGCATGGGTGCAGGTTTTTCACAGCCAATGTTTAGCATTATACTCTCCAGATTCCTGAATGCATTTGTACGACACCTGCAGTCCTATGTGAGGTTTCCCCAAAGTGCGGACCTCCCTGCCATCAGGTCAGACTTCTATGCCTTTGCCAACATTTCTCATGTGATAGGTGCCATCAATGGAACCCACATAGCTCTCATCCCCCCAAGAGTAAGTGAACAGGTGTATAGAAACAGGAAGAACTTACACTCTATGAACATTTAATTGGTGTGTACTGCAGACCAGTACATCTCACATTTGAATGCCATGTTCCCTGGATCAGTCCGTGATTCATTTGTGCTGAGGAACAGCAGTGTGCCACACATGATGGAACAACTACAAGGGGACAGAGGATGGATCATATTTGAGTGTGTCTGACACTTTGTGGCACATAGCAGACAGCCAGGCTGTCTGCAACTGAGGGTTGTCAGTGACAGTCCTGTTTTGCCCCCTTTTGCAGGTGATTCTGGCTACCCCAACATGCATTGGCTCTTGACACCAGTGAGGAATCCTAGGACAGATGCAGTGAGGAATTACAATGAGGCCCATGGACGTCCCAGAAGGGTGATAGAGTGCACTATAGGTCTCCTGAAGGCTAGATTCCATTGTCTCCATATCTCTGGGGGATCCCTGGCCTATGAGCCTGAAAAGGTGTGTAGAATAGTGGTGGCATGCTGCATGCTGCACAACGTGGCTGTGAGGAAATCTATTCCCCTTTTGGAGGAGGAGGGGGCTTTATATCCAGACCAGCTTCCTCAGAGAGGGGATGAGAGTGATTGTGATGATGAGGAGGGGGAAGATGTACACTCTAGGAACCAAGTGATCCAACTGTACTTCCAATAACTAAGTGGTACTAGTTGATGCTGTTGCTGTCTGTGCAGCATACTGTCAGTTTGCCTTATCCTCAATGGACCAGTTGGGTCTATAGGCAATTAAGAAAATAATAAATTATTTAAATGGCAATTGCATGCACACTTCCATTTGATTCAACATAATGACAGGGGACATTTACATTGGTGAACAGTTGTTTTATTTTGTTCCAGGGATGCCATGGTGCTCTTTACAGTGATGTGAGTGGGCTACTGGTGGATGTCCGTAGTGGCTACATGGCCTCAGCGATTGTTGGCAGTGGTAATATGTCCATCTATTATTTACAGTTTTTGGGGTTGTTATTGCACGGTGTGGACGGTGGTTCAGTGGCACACTTAAAGGACAGTTCTTGTGAGAGTCACTTCTTAGAGGGGGCCTTGGTTTTGGCAGGTGTTCCAGTGCCAATCTGGGCCTGAGGGACCGTTTGGGTGCCTGGTGTTGGTCTGTACGGGTTGAGGTACAGGTCTACTGTGTGTCCTCTGATGGTGGCACAAGTCCTGTTGCTGCTGCTGCTGTTGATGGCTGGGCTGTATTTTGACCTGTAGTAGGGTGCTTCCTGGTCTGTGGGGGTCTCAGGCTGGGTTGGGACAAGGTGCAGCAGCGCACCTGCTATGGTGGCCATGGCGGGATTGTGCAGTTTCCACTGCTCCATTGTCCCTTCGTGTTGGGCTCTCTGCGGCCTTTGAGTCTGCTCCAGGGTGGCCACAATCTGGGCCAATCTGTACTTGCTATGGTGGTGTGCTCCCAGGACCTCAGAGATCACATCCTGGGCTGCAGCATCCATCCTGTGGCCACTCCCCTGGGCCACTGATGCCCTCCCACTGGGCCTAGCCCCCTGTGCCTGTGTCCCCAGCACAAGTCTGGCGGTACCACTTGTACTGGGGCCATCGTCTTCCTGCCTTTTGGCAGGTGGTGACTGTGACCTCTGTCCTTGTGTTCCATCAGTCTGTGGCCTGGATAAACAGGTGTGGGTCCAGTTGTCCTGGCCTGATGTTGGTGGGTGGGTGGTAGGGGTGTCAGTGGTGTCCTGGGTGGGGCTGCTGGATGGTGACAGTCCAGGACTGTGTGAGGGGCCAGGGTATTCCTCACTGTCCAGGGTTCCCTCTCCAGTGTCCTGGGTGGTGCCTCTGTCTCCATGTGGGGTAATGCCACTCCTTTTCCTGTCCGTCAGGGTGGCATGGGTGGTGGTGCCTGTTGGGGGGAATGGACATGTCTGTTACAATTGCATAATTGGATGGGGTGCACAGGGCTGGGCTGTTTTGTGCAGGTTTTCCACTTTTGGGCCATGCAGGGTGCCTTTGTGAGGTTGCCATTGCATTTTGCCTAGGATGTGGAGGTGCATTGTGGGTGGTGTAGTGCCTTTGTGATTCCTTGCAGGGGTAGTTGGCTGTGCACAGGGGGAGGTATGTGGGCCTGTTGGTGGTAATGTGGGCATGCAGTGTGACTGGATGTTGTGAATGTGGCATGGGTGGGGTAGTGTTCCTGGTGGATGTTGGAGGGGTGGGGTGGTACATGCATTACAGGTGTGATGGATATGGGGTAATTGTAGAGGACTTACCCGAGTCCATTCCTCTAGTGAGTCCAGTGAGGCCTTAGGGTGCAGGATGGCCAGTACCTTCTCCTCCCAGTCAATGTATTCAGGTGGTGATGGTGGAGGTCCTCCCCCAGTCTTCTAGACTGCAATGTTGTGCCAGGATGCCATGGACCTCACCTTCCCGCGCAGGTCGTTCCATCTCTTGGGGATGTCGTCCCTCATGAATGGATGGTGTCCCACTGCATTGACTTTGTTGACAATGGTCTGCCATAACTCCATCTTCCTGGCAATAGTTGTGTGCTGGACCTGTGCCACCAATAATTGTGGCTCGACCTTCAGTATCTCATCCACCAGGGTCCTTAGCTCCCTTTCTGTGAAGTGTGGGTGCTTGGGGGGTGCCATGATGTGTGTTGTGAGTGGTGTGTTGGGTGGATCTGGGTGACAGTGCTGTTGTGTGATTGGGTGTGTGATTCGTGTGTTGTGACGTTCAGTGTCTGCTTGGGAGTTCTCAATCTCAGTTGGCAATGCAAAGGATTGTGGGGGGTGTCTGTGATTGTTTTATAGTGTTGTGGATGTGTGTCAGGTGTGTGGGTTTCAAACTTGCCAATGTGTGCAGTTCTTACTGTTGGGTTCCATTGCTGGCTGTGGCGGTCTGTATGGTCGTTCGACTTCCACTGACCGCCGCAGTGATTTGTGCATCATTATTTGGAGGGCAGGAAGTTTGTGTGCTCTTCGGTGGCGGGGTGGGATGTCCTGCGTTTTCGCCGACAAGGTCCTGGTGGGTGGGACATTTTTGGCGGATTCTGATTTTTGCATCTTTATATGGCAGGTTTCTGTTCACCGCCAATGGCAGGTTTCTGTTCCTCGTCACCACAGTGGCGAATGGTGTTCACTGCCATGTTCATAATGACCCCATTAGACTGGGCTTATTTAGGGAATCCCTTCCACATTGCAAATTTATATCATATGTAGTATGTCTGTTATCAAATTCCAGTGCCAAACCATTGAAAAGTAAGCAACACCTGAAAGAAAAAATTTATGGGGGACCATGGGCCATCTTCCCATTTGTGAATGATAAAAAAAAAGTTTGTAGGAAAGTGGGCAGTGGACAACAGAACAACTGCCAACTCTTAAACAAATTTTTAAAATGTAAACTATTAATTTTAAATGCTTCCCATTACCTTCAAGGAAAACTGGTTGCATTAAAAAAAAGTAGACTTTATTTAGGTGATCATAGACTTCACAGACATGATGGTGTTCTGACAATAACAAGCCACCGTGGGTAGGAGGGAGGGGCGGGCAACATAGTGGCCGTCTAAAGAGCCGGTCGCGGAGGGCTCCGTGTCGGGAATGTGCAACTGAAAAAAAAGCAAATTCCCTTAAAGCGGGTGTTGGAGCGGGGGACCTGGTGATGGTGTCTTCCGCCGGGGACCCAAGGGGGTTACCGGCGTGTGAGGAGGTGGTGTCTGCATTGGCGGGGACGCGGAGGCACGAGGAGCAAGGGTTGTGCTGCTGCTGCGAGCCGCCCTAGATGTGCTTCGAGTTAGGGAGGCAGTGGCTCTTGTTTCCTACTGGGGAAACGGTGGCAGAGCCAGCACAGGAGTGAAACAGACCAAAAGAGGAGGAAGGATTCTGGAAGACAGCGAGGACTTGTTTCCTCCATGCACAGTAAGAGAGTTACATGGGATTAAAGGAATTGGAGGTCCTGTGTGCTGTAAGGACGCTGTTTTGCAACTAAATGGTATAAAAGTTTATCTAGCACCCATGGTGGACAGGGTAAGAGGGGCGGTTGCGGCCCTGAGGGAAGGTAGGAAGGTGACACTCAAAAATGGTTTTGGTCAAGTAGCATACTCCTTGTGGGGCGCTAAAACGAGTAATGAAAGGGTAATTGAGGGTTTGGACTCTCTTCAGAAGCAGTTTACAGTGAGGAATAAGGTGGAGCAAACTAGTAGTATTAGTAAAAGGAAATTGACTTTTAGTAGTGCTGAGGTGGCAAATAATAGGAGAGTGCGAGTTACTCCATCTGTAAGGGCCTATTTTCGTGTACTACCAGTATCTCTAAAAATGTCGACTGGGGATGAGAGTATGCATGATGTAGATAACTTAGTACCCGCCATTGGCTTGGAGGACAGAGTTCCGGGTACCCGGGTAGACAGAGGAGGGACAGAGCAATTTTCTTCACCCAGGGTATGCTCAGAGACTAGATAAGGGATAGGTGCAGGGCAAGATGTTCAACCCCTTGGTGAAAATCATGGACACTCTATTGCGGACATGTTAAAGGCATCATCTATGGAACTGAAGGGTGGCTTTGAGACTTCTAATTCTAATCAGGTGGAGGTCAGAAATCGATGAAATAGATGAGCTTGCAGGTCCGACGGCTGCTCTGGAGGAGGAGGTTGGAGAGTAAAGGACGGTGGTAGAGGAAAATAAAGAGCAAATAAAATATTCGAAAGAAGGTGAAGCAGGGGTAATGACCAAGATGGAATCCCTGGAAAATAATCAGAGGAGGAGCAATTTGAGATTTCTCAGAGTCCCGAAGGATTGGAAGGAGGCGATTTAAAAGGCTTTGTGGCTCTATTAATAAAGCAGGAAGTGAATGTTGAGGAATCGGAAGTTGATATCGTAAAAGACATTCAAAGGGTACACCGGGTCCCGGCGAAAATTCCCTCTAATAGGGATAAACCAAGGAAAATCTTAGTTTATTTTCAAACATATGTAATTAAGGAACATATCTTGGCCTCAGCATTGAAAAATAAGTCATTGTCAGTGAATGGGTCCCAGTTTGAAATCAGGTCAGACTTAGCCTCTGTGACTTTAAACAAACAATGGGAGCTGGGAAAAAGAATAGATACATTAAAAAAACCTTGAAAATAGAGAAAGGGAACGGGAACAAGAAAGGTTTGATCTAAGTTTTTTTCTTTTTTTCTTAGGTAAGGAGGTTTGGTAAACGGGGATGATACCCCGACACGGCGACCCTCCTCTGGCATATTGTCAGAATAAATGAGATTGGGTGGGTTCCCCTGGGAGGAGTAGGGATGTAGGAAGGGGGGTGGTTATGGGGAGCACTGGATGGGGAGCATAATAGGGGAAAGAAAGGAAAAAAATATCTTCAATGATGTAAATAGTGAGGCAGCAGCAGGAAGAGGACAGGGGGTTTTAAGGACAGATCTGGCCCCTACTTGGAAAGATGGTGTTGAGTGATTTGAAACTCCTGTCTTGGAATGTCAATGGCCTCCAGGAAAAGAGTAGACAGGAAAGTCTGGTCCAATATTTGAAGGACATTCCGTTTGATGTGTTGATTTTACAGGAAACTCACCTTTCTAAAGAAGAATGCTTTGAAGTTTTTAAGTCATGTAGATGGGTACAGCAGGTAGCCAGTTCTAATTGTACGAGTGGTAGTTAGGGGGTGGTCATTTTAATTAAGAATCAAGCTAACATCACTTTTGTTGAAGGCCCTATAGATAAATCTGGGAGATGGGTGCTGGGGAAGTTGTCTGCTTTTGAGTATGTCTTCTCGCTGGTAGGATATTATGGCCCTAATAGAGACGATATAGGTCCATTGAGAGAATTGTCACATTTTCTACTACAACACTCGGATCCTATAATATGGGTAGGAGACTTTAATGTCGTATTGAACTATGAGCTAGATAGATCCTCATGTAGTAGGTCAAGAGTGAATGAGAAAATGAAGACTCAGATTTGAGTAATGATGGCCCAATGGGGATTATATGATGTTTGGAGGGATAAGAAGGGGTCCGAGAGAGGCTACTCTTATAACAATAAGAAATACCAGCATCAGTCTAGGATCAACTATTTTTTTATAGATAGTGACTTGAAAGACTATGTCGAGGAAATAACACATATTGGAGCCCATTTATCATATCATTTGGCGGTTAGTTTACAACTTAGGTTGCCGACGAAAAGGAGTGAAAGAAGGTGGACTTTAGATAAACTGTAAACTTCACACTTGTATAGCACACTACTCACCTGTTAGGGTCTCAAGGCACTGTACACATACCTCTGTGGACCCCCTCCTGGCTTTTTTCCTGTGAGGCACCCACTCCTGGACAGCCCCAGGGTGAAGCCAGGCATCCAAGCTCTGTGAGGGCCGTTGTGGAGATTAAGCAAGCTATTGCCCAGAGTGGGACCCATTAATTAGATTAGGCTCTGAGGTGAGAATTATCCAGTCCAAGGGAATTGAGCCCAAGACACACTGAGGTGGGAACTGAACCCTGGTCTCAGGCCACATCTCTGCATCAGGGTCTGATGCTCTAACCATTGTGCCACACTTCTCTAGATAGAACATTGCTATTGGAAGATGAGGTGGTTATGGAGCTGCGGTTAGAGGCAGAAGGATTTTTTAGAACGAACATGGGCTCATCCTCTTTAGTAATAGTTTGGGATACCTTCAAAGCTTTTCTGAGGGGCGACTGATCAGGATAGCTTTATATAGGAGAACTATACAACGAAGAAATAAGTAGGTTAGAAAATCAAATACGACAGTCCAAGCGACCGGGAAGAAGAAATTGATGAGTTATATAAACAAGGACAGTGAGCCCGCCTGGAACTGGCAGCGGTTTTAGATAATAGGATCAGATTGAGATGTGAGGCTAATAAGGTGGGCCATTTTGAGTATAGTGAGAACAGTAGCAAAATGTTGGCCTGGAAATTAAAATCGGATACAGTGAGAAACAGGGTGATAGAAATTTGAGATGAAAGCTCTGGTGAGATTAGGAAAGGTAGGAAACAGGTGGAAGAAAGTTTCTTTAATTTTTTCAAGGAACTATATACGGAGGATTTGAAAGTTTCACCGGAGGCAATGATGAGATGGCTTGGGGAATTAGAATTAGCCACTTTAAGTCAAGAGGAAAAAAGGGTGGTCAATGAGCCATTTAAGCCGATAGAAATAGAACAATCTCAGGTAAATTGGGGAAAGCGCCAGGACGAGATGGATTACCCACTGAGATTTATAGCGCTTTGGGAAGTAGTATTTTTGAAGGAATTATGTAATAGCATTATAGGGGTGATGAGAGTCTCCCTCCTTCTTGGGAAGAAGCTATTATTACATACATTTTAAAACAAGGTAAAAACCCTGCGAATTGTGAATCATATCGACCAATATCATTTTTAAATTGCAATTATAAAATCTTTGCAAAACTCCTGGTAGATTGATTAGGGGCTGTTATGGGGAAGCTCATACACACAGATCAGAAAGGTTTTTTGAAGGGTAGATATATGTATGAGCTGACACATGGGTTGGTAGGTTCGATTGATTTAGCTACCACTCTGCGTGCGCCTTTGGCAGTGGTAATGTTGGACGCAACAAAGGCATTTGATAGAGTCAACTGGCATTATTTGATCATGGTATGTGAATTTTATAATCTTGGAAGGCATTTTATTAGAGCATTACATAAAATCTACCATGATCCTAGTGCAAGAATTTTGGTTAACGGTTTGCTTACCCGTTCTTTGAAGATAGAAAGGGGAACGAGACAGAGGTGCCCATTATCTCCATTACTGTTTGCTCTCTATATTGAGCCATTAGCTAGTAGAATTAGAAGCGATATGAGAATCCCCCCATTTGTGTGTGGGAACTTAGCTAGGAAAGTTTCTTTATATGCAGACGATCTAATTATTTATACCTCTAATTTAAGTCAGGCTAAACCAGTTTTGGAAGAGTTGATGGAAGATTTGGGGGGAATCTTTGGTTATGCAGTTAACAATCAAAAGACTGAGATTATGGTGTGGATCATGGAAGTACATGATTCTATAAATGTAAAGGGAGAAGTTAAATATCTGGGGATCACTATAATGCATGATATATGTAAAACAGCAGAAATAAATCTTGGCCGGGTTATGAGGAAGGTAGATTTATTAATTAGGAAATGGCTAAATCGCCCATTAACCATTGTAGGTCGGGCTAATGTTGTTAAGATGGTGATTGTACCAAAACTAACTTTCATTTTTAATTCATTACCATTAATGTACAATAAGGGCTCCTTAAAGAAACTTCAAGGGAAAATTTGTAGTTTTATTTGGGCATCTAAAGGTGCTCGTATATCGTGGAAAAAACTTAGAAGAAAGAAAGAAAAAGGTAGTTTGGCAGTTCCGGATTTGCAGTATTATGCATGGGCTTTTTTGTTGAAAAATGTAAGGTAAATTGTTAACCAACCAGATCGCTTGGAGCTGGGGCAGATTCTGATAGCTATGACGGAGGGAAATGAGTTACAGAAGAGTTTTTTGTATAAGTTTGGGGACCCCAAGTTCTTCAAGAAAATTTGATTTAAGGTGTTGCAAGACTTGGCAAAACTTTGGTATGAGGTGAGAAGGGCCACAAGTTTGTCGCACTATAGCAAGTATGCTCCGGTGTGGGATTCCCCTGGTTCACCGGGATGGACTAAAGACGCCTTGGCCACTCCATTGAAAAAGGCAGGTTCACTGCAGTGGGGACAACTTTGTTACAATGGAGAAGTCAGGGCGTGTGAAAATCTTAATTTGGAGGTGGGGGGAAAGTTGTCCAAATTTAAATACCTTCAGATAAAGAACTGGGCAAGGAATGTGACTGAGGAATTGGGGAGCACTAATAGTGTGGAGGATCAGCTGCATTTGGATACTTCATTGAAGAAAGAAGTGGCTAGATGGAACTGGCTGATCATGAGTACTGTGGACGGCTAATTTACCCTCCCGGAAGAAGTATGGAAAGAGTGCTTGCCGAAGCCTCATTTTAAGGATCTTTGGGAAGTATCTACTACACTTTTATATAATACTGTTAAACCTGCTACGTTAAGAAGAAATCATCTGTTTTCAATACACAGAGTTTTCTGGACTCCTGCAAAGCTCTCCAGGCTGAAACAGGATAATACGGTGAGGTGCAGGAAGTGCGGATCTGCATCAGCAGACAACCTACACATGTTCGTAGAGTGCCCACAGCTTAGTAAGTTTTGGCAAGAGGTGAGTGAAGCAATTAAGGAAATACTCCCCACAAGTCCTAAGGTAATATCGTTGCTAGTGATTTTTGGATGTTCACATGAGGTGCAGAAGATGAGCAGAGACCGAGCTAAATTGTTGTTATATATGATGCTTGTGGCAAGAAGGGAGATCTGTAGGAAATGGGTTAGTATTGCCCCTCCCACCTTTGCTGAATGGAAAAACTCATTAATATATAACTTAGATCTAGGTAGGGATTGTAAGAAAACGAGATTTTGAAACCCACTGAAACGATGGTTGGGAATTGGGGAAGGTATAGATATGTAGGGTGTGATACGATCCTATGATCATATACATTTTCAAGGCTCCCTTGCTGCCTCGCATCTGATGTTAGGCAAAAGGAACTCCTAGACAGGGGGTATTTGGTTTGAGATGGGCTGTGAGCAGCTGGTAAGATCTCTATCTCCCTCCCCCCCTTTTCTGTGAAGGGAAAGATTGAATGGTAAATGAGGATCACCAAAAAAAAAATAGCAAGCCACTATTCCTGTGATGGTCGTTAATCAATGGAAGTTGCAATTTGTGACCTATCTCATTAATATTCATGCAGTAGATTGGCTTGCCAGCCACTGCAAATAGGAATTTTGGGATCTCACCTATTAGTACACAGGTCGGTTCGCACAATCAAAATCAATTCACAAAAGTTGGGCAATTTGCAACCTTTTTTTAAAATCGATTCTTAGTACATCTGACCCTAAGTCTTTCCTCTTGATTCCTTTGAAGCTTTATTGCACTGGTAATTATAGGACATTTTCCATATGAGTACATACCTTAGTTTTGTTTTGTGAGTACTTCAAGAAGGGGTTCCTCCTGGTCAGACTGAGATAGTAACTGTGTTGCTTTAAAGAACAACCTACTTACCTTTGGTAATGCGTACTCTGATAGAAACTCTATCTAGATGCAGATTCATTAGCTTACAATATTCTCTAGGTGACATATTGGATGAGAACATTTTTGAGCAGTACCTCTGCATACTACTAGGTGGTGAAGATCGGCTCCACGTCTGCGGCATCCACGCCAGATGCAACATGCGCAATGGCTATATAGATGCCAAACCTGCGCCCTGGCAGTTCGTTTTCACAACATTTTTGCGCAAGGAGCATGGAGCCACAACAGAATGCTGATAGACCAGTGTGCAGATACTAAGGACATACAGGGGCCATGCTAGTTGGAGAAATCTACTAGTGACAATGGGAAGGATCGGTACGGAATCTGCGACTAGGGTTTCTACCAGATAAGATGTTACAGAAGGTGAGTGACTTGTAAGAGCATTGGCTCTGGTGGAATGAGCACTTAATCCTCAGGGGGATGCCTTTTGGCCAGTGCATAGCTGATCTTAATGCAGAGTACAATCCACCTGCACACCTATTCTTTGCCCAGGAAAAACCCAATCAAGAGTTGATTGTCCACCTTCGTACTTTGGTATGATCGATATAGATCAATAACGCTCTTTTTTGGTCCAGGTGACAGAGTCTTTCCTCCTCTTTGGAACGCTAAGGAGGAACAAGAAAGTTTGGCAATGTGATGGTCTGGCCAATGTGGAAAGATGTCACCTCATTTGGTAGAAAGGAGGCACGTGTTCTCAGAACCAGCTTGTCTTGCAAAAAGTTGGTGTTTGGAGGGTGCAGAGAGAGTGTTTGCAGCTCAATAACCCTCCTGGCTTACGAAATGGTCACTAGAAAGACTGTTTTGATAATCAGAGGATGTAGAGGGCAGCTATACATGGGTTTAAAATGCAAGTATATCAAAAATGTCAAGATTAAGTTGAGGTCCTATTGGGGCATGATGAAGGGTTTTGTAGGAAACGTATTGAAGTCCTTTTATAAAATGAGTCACAATAGGTGACTTGGACAGGGAAGGCTGTTCCAGCAAGCACAAGAAAACTGATGTGGACAAAAGATAGCCTTTAACTGTGCCCAAAGCAAAGTGTTGCCAGGCTAATGATACACCAAATACCACATTGGAAAAAGGTGCAGAGGGGGAATCGACATTTTTGGAAGCACACCAAGCCACAAACTTGTCCCAGCATCAGGTGGATACTGTCTTGGTTGAGGGACGCAAAGCTGCCAGAATCACATTGCAGACTTCTGAAGGGAGGTCACAGACTGTCGATCACCGTGGCTCAATCACTGTGCATGAAGGCAGGGCATAAAAAGGTTCTGTGCAGAACCTTACCCTTTTGCTGTGATAGGATCCTCACGAAAGTGCAGCCTGGTCGGAGGTCTGATGCTCATGCTGAGGATTGAGGGACACTATACTCTCCATGCCCAATCCAGAGTGACAAGAATGGCTTGGGCCTGGTTGTTTCCGATCTTCCTGAGACCTGTGGGCAGGAGAAATATTGGCAGGTAGGTGTACAGGAAGCCTGAAGTCCATTTGAGATGAAATGCGTTTCGGAGCGAACGCTGCCTTGGAAACTCCAGTGCACAGAAGTGCTGACATTGCGTGTTTTCTCCAGTGGCAAACAGATCTAACCAAGAATGTTCCTAGTCACAGAGGAGACACTGCACAACTGCCAAGTAGATACGCCATTTGTGATCTACGAGGGATCACAGCCGAGTCAGGTGTTGTACACTAGGAATATGTTGCTACGTTCCAGTCATGTCCAGAGATGACTCAGTGCCTCTTGATAAAAGGTCCATGACCTCACCCTGTCCTGCTTGTTGCGATACCACATGCAGTGGTGTTGTCCTTTTACACCAGAACTAGCCTCCTCTTGAGGGAAGGAAGAAAGGCTTTAAATACCAGGCAAAAAGCTTTCAACTCCAACAGGTTGCTATGGAGCTGAGACCTTAGTTTTCTGATCTCCACCTCTCCCACATGACCACCCCAACCCAGGATTGACACATCTGTCACCACAGTCACCTCTGGGAGGGGAAGCAAGAAAAGTCTGCTGCTGACCCAGTCATGGTTCATCAGCCACCATTGTGTCAGGAATCCCCAAGGGGCCTCCTGTGTTATCTGTCTGCATCCCCAGGGATTAGGGTTAAATCATATCTCTGTTCTTGTTTAAACCTTCATGTTTCTAAGTAAACATAATGTGCTGTGTTACACAATTGGTTTTATCAATGCTTGTTTTACCAATGCTTGTTTGCTAATGTCAGCAGGTGTAGACATGTGCTTCTAATTGGGTGTGGTGTAGACATGTGCTTCTAATTGGGTGTGGTGACTCATCCACATGTGGAAACTCAACTGCTTTCCTGATTGGCTATAAATAGCAGAGTGAAACATGCCTCCCTGCTTAGCTTTGTTTTGCTTCCTGATCTCTGCATCTGATTTGGCAGTCCAGCCCCTGCTGTTACCCTCGTATTCAGGACTTTTGAGGCAATTCTTTTCTTTGTTCCTGTACCAGCTGACACCAGGCATTCCTCCAGCACACCGTAAAAGACTGCAGCTAAATGACTAGTATTCTCCAGGGAGTTTGTTCTTTGAGCACCGCGCTTTCCTAGAACAGCTGGTGTATTTCCGACCTCGTATTTTGGCAGAGTGCTTATCTTGAAGAGACAAATGCATTTCTGAACATTCTACATTATTATTGTAGTTACTTGCCTAAATGTGTTTCAGGAAATCTGCTTGAGCTCAAGTACTACAAAAAGTGACAGTGCAATTTTAAAAGAGCATTTACGTGACTTTTCTTTCTCTAAAAGCATAACTCTTGGATTCAAATTGTGTCATTCATGCCTGTGTTTCAGGTTTGAGGAATTTGCTTTTGAAGCGTTTTTCACACACACAGTGAAACCAAACCAAACTGTGCCACCATAACTGTTTAAACTCAGAGTGGACATTTGTATTTTGTGGATTGTTTTTGTTTATCCCTATGCATGCAGGAAAGTTATATGTGATATAATTAAAGCCCTTATTTGTCTTTCTTCTGCATGATAAGTGCAACCACAGTTCTAATTGTAGTGTGCAACAGTGAATCTCTGTGAAGCCAGCCATAGTGTTGCAGTACTTATTGTCATGGTACTCAATTTGGGTTTTTGGTAATGCAGTGTTAGTACTTGTGCCAACAGTTATTATTATCCAAGAAAAGTGCTGGGGCATCCTGGTGTTGTTCTACCACTCCCATGCCCATATCAGAAAATAAGATTCAGTTTCAAGGAAGTGGAGGGCACTAACTCTACTATCACTCTGTCAACAACGACCTGCTCCCTGAACATACAGGGTGCCTGGCTGGACCGGCAAGACGTGGCAATGTTTTGTCTCTTTCTCTTCCACTCCCCCTTTCCTTTTGGTACACCTGCCGGGGTTTCTGTGTCCACCAGGAAGTGCCGAGAGGTGTTCCAGGAGGTCGGGGGGGGGGGCATACCATCGCCCCTGCAGACATCCTGCTTTTCAGGTGAGTGGCCCCGTCTCCACATAAAGCCAAGCCACATTATACAGGGCTGCCTGGGCAATGGATTACTCAATGGGTACTTGCAAAGGTTTGGCACAGGCTTTACCAGCTGATCAGAATGCTCCATCTTTATTAGATTTAACTAGGGCCTGAGCGGGATTACAGAAGGAAGTTCTATCCTTAAAGCAAGAGCGGTATAGACCACAAGACATCCCCTGGGGAGGAGTCGAACTAAAACAAAGAACTCCAGTACTACAGGCCCCTCGGTTTGACCCATCTAATCATGTTCCTAGACCCGATTCAGGCCCAACAACTTCCACCACACAACCCATGCAGGTAAAGGTGCCCTTAGCTCTTCCAGAAAGATTTTTTTGAGATAATGTCAAGTTCAACATTTTTCTTAACCAGTGCCAGCTACAGTTTTTGTGTCGGGCAGCTGCATTCCCCAACGATGCTGCAAAGGTAGCTTTTATTATCTCTTATTTGGAGGGCCATGCAGCTAAGTGGTCTATTCCGCTGCTAGAGCGCAGTGACCCCATACTGTATGATTTCAACCGGTTCAAGGAAGCCTTGCGGAAAATGTTCGCCACACACCTCTTTGTGCAAGCCAGTGACAATAAGTTGCTGAACTTACGCCAGGGAAACAAGGATCTACTGTCCTATATCACCTCTTTCAATTGATTGGTGGCAGAGACTGAGTGGCCCGAGTAGAAGAGGACCTCCCTCTTCTCTCGTGGTCTTCGGGACGATCTCAAGGATGTTCTAGCCCAAATTGTGGAACCTCCTACGGAGTGTTCCGAGTTCATTGACCTGGTGGTACGATTGGATCACCGCTTGTGTGAACGGAAGGGAGAAATATTCTGGGGTGACACAAGCTCAGTGGTGCTCAAAACTGAGAAAAAGGAGTCCATCATTCCCATTCATGATACACCTGACCCCATGCAAATTGGCAGTGTGCGGGCCCACTATCTAAGGAAGAGAAAGAACGTAGGAAAAAATTGAAACTGTGTTTATACTGCGGTAAAGCAGGCCATTTTGCTTGGGGATGTCCTAACAAGCCTACTGCTCCAAAGAAAGCCATCGGAGTGGTAACAGGGCCTGAACTCTCTCTTCCTGACCAGGTGGAAAACTAACTGGCTCGATAACTTCTGAGACCATTTTGTCGAGCGTTTCTTTCAATATGGTCTCACATCTTCTGGCTAATACCACAAGTCCAGTACCTCGACATCTAACTCTTATTGTGACATTAGTGTTGTGCCCCCAGGTTCGTAAGGTCATTCGAATATTGCTTGACTCTGGGGCTACCGGAAACTTTTTAGACTTGGGTTTGGCTAAAACCCTAAATATTACGACTGTCAGAAAAGACGTCCCTGAACCAGTCAGAGCCGTGGATGGCTCAGAATTGTCCTCTGGGCTTATTGTTTATCAAACAACAACCTTGTCCATGCTTTGTGTAAACTACCATTCAGAACAAATTCAGTTTGACCTCATAGGTACCCTAGTATGTGGAGCCATTTTGGGGATACCCTGGCTTCAGTTACACAATCCCAAAATTGACTGGGCGGCAAGGACAGTGACATTAGACTCTAAATATTGTTTGCACCCCTGTTACCAAGACAAACTATTACTAGTGACACCCTTGCATTGTGGGTCCACACATAGTACGGCTATCAAGCCGGACAACACACTGGCCATTCCTGCACCATATAAAGACTTCCATTATGTCTTTGGTGAACAGAAGGCCACCCAGCTGCCGCCACATAGGTCATACCATTGTCATATAGAATTGATTCCAGGGGCAACGCTACCATATAGTAGGGTGTATGCTCTTTCTCAGCCTGAGAATCGATACCTGTGAGACTACCTGGATGATCTATTGGCTAAGGGTTTCATTCGTCATTCAACGTCACCAGTATCATCGTCTTTGTTCTTCGTGTCCCCAAAAAATTGTGAGCTGCGTGCCTGTATAGATTATCACGCAGTGAAAAAAGTGACCATAAAAAAACGGTATCCACTTCCGTTGATCCCAGGTACTTTTAGATCAAGTACTGTCGCGTAGGCTCTCATTATCCTAATGAGACTACTGGATTTTGAGCGGCAAGATCGTTCACAGTCTGGGGGACTAAGTCTGACCCACAGTGAAGGACCCTTGTTGCCCTAAATCCGGGTTTTGCTCTGGCTAACTAGCAGTGCCTCATCTCTCCCAAAGGGAAGAGACAATTGGGCAGCCGAGCGCATGACATCTTAGTACTTCCCAGGGAAGTCGTGATCACTCAGGTCACAACCGGTTCTCTCATACACAGTGCGGTCTCATATATAAATGACAAAGGCAGTTTAGGTTTTAAAGATTGGTTTAATAAAACTACTGCATTTTAGATAGCAAAGCGTGAGCTGCAATAACCAGAACTACACAACACAGTAGAATTAAAATAGTAACGATGAGAGTGAAGCACAAGAATAAGGCTATCATAGTGCAACTAGATTAGGGTCTCTCTAAGATATAGCCTGAGCACAGCATGTAAAGCTCTAAGCCTGCCTTTCAGGTTCCCCCGGGAGGACATCAACCCTCATACCTGAGCAAAGGCCTGTAATCTGCGTCAGCATCTGCAATGGGGCAGTCAGCATCTAATTGTAGGTTCCTGGTCGGAATTTCCCTCCTACGTGTACTGGGACTAGAAAGTGTTTTTATAACTAACACGCAGATGTTCTAAGAAAACATCCCTGCATAAGGATGTGTATTTTCTAGGAACACTAGAGACTAAACTTCTACCATGTTTACCGGCAATGTACCAGACTGTAGCCTTGACTGAAGCACAGAGTGAGCAAGAATACATTGTTTGAGACCACAGTGCTGAACTTAGCTAAACAGTGTGATAAAATGAAATAAAAACAAGACCGTAAAACTGGTTATTGTAAAATAACAGTGCAAGGTTGAATAAAATGTATCTAGGGCAAAGCGCACAGAGGCCTAATATGTTAAGCTAACGCGCACGAAGCTATATTAAAAAATGGCTACACTACAGTATGTCAGTCGACCATTTATACTAAACTCGACCTCTGGGGCGCCTACCACTTGATCTGAGAGATGAAGGGGGATGAGTAGAAGATGGCGTTCTGAACTAAATTCGGACTCTTCGAGTACCAAGTGATGCCCTTCGGGTTGTGTAACGCTACTGCAGCATTTCAATTTTTCATCAATGAAGTGCTGCAGGAGTTTCTGTATATCTGTGTAGTGGTATACATAGACGACATTTTGATCTATTCGTCTTCCACTGAGGAACATATAGGGCATGTGAGATCAGTTTTACAATGGCTTCGTGAGCATCATCTCTTCGCCAAGCTGGAAAAATTTGTCTTTCACGCTACAACTGTAGAATTCCTGGGATATGGGATCACTCCCACTTGAATTTCCATGGATAGGTCCAAGGTACAGGCCATCCTCGATTGGGTAGCCCCAAGATCCATCAAGGAAGTACAACAGTTTTTGGGCTTTGCAAATTTTTATCGGAGACTTATACCCCACTTTTCTACCATGGTATCTCACATAACTTGTCTCCTACGATAGGGGGTTAAGTTCCTCTGGGATGCAGAAGCTGAGAAAGCCTTCCAACATCTTAAAAACACACTCACTGAAGCACCCATTCTCCATCATCCCGACCCAGCTCAGCCATTTTTCATGGAAGCAGATGTTCCCAAATAGCAGTTGTTGGTGTCTTGTCCCAACGAGATCCTGAGTCTGGGCATTTCCATCCAGTAGCTTACTTCTCAAAGAAATTGCTACCCGCAGAGCAAAATTACACGGTGGCGGAGCGGGAACTTCTGGCCATCAAGCTTGCCTTCCAGGAATGGCGTCACCACCTACTAGGAGCTAGACACACCGTAACTATTTACACAGATCACCATAATTTACAGTTTTTTTCAAGTGACCGAGGCCCTGACACCTCGTCAATTATGCTGACTTCTATTCTTTAACAAGTTTGTCTTCGTAATCACCTACAGGCCCAGTACTAGACAACAAAAGGAAGACACGTTGTCTAGGATGGGTTTCTCCTCTGATGTTGCGCTAGAACAGGTCAGAAGCATTATATCCCCAGAAAAACTGTGGCTGTGTGCACTTCCCAAGAGTTCCTTGAGAAAATACAGGTAGCCCAACACAAGGTTCCCTGTTCAACTGATGTGTATGAAAAAGAGGGTTTACTATACCATGCTGATCAGTTGTACTTCCCTACCAAAGAATTACAGGATACAGTGTTGCATTGGGGACATGATTCTGTCCTCGCAGGTCACCCGGGTGAGAAAAAGATGTTAGATCTCTGTCAAAGATGGTTTTGGGGGCCCACACTTGTGCAGGATGTCAGTATTTACGTCCAGATGTGTTCCACCTGTGTTCGAGCTAAAACCCCACATACTCCAGCCACAGGGTTGTTACTTCCCATGCCAATTCCGGTGGCCCCATGGCATACCATAAGTATGGATTTTATTTCTGATCTCCGAGCTTCCAATGGACACACTATCATATGGGTGGTTGTAGATTACCTAACTAAAATGGCTCATTTTGTTCTATTAAAATGCCTCCCTATGGCTTCCAAGCTCTCTGATCTGTTTGTCCAACACATTGTACAGCTTCATGGGTTGCCCACCACAATTTTTCCCGATCGTGACCCCCAATTTATATCACAGTTTTGGCGTAGCATCTGTTCCTCTGCCGATATGGACGTCTGCTCGTTCTCTGCATATCATCCACAAACGGATGGGCAACGGAATGTGCCAACCAATCACTGGAGCAAATCCTGAGATGTTACATTGACACATGGTCTTCTGAGTGGGATAAGGCTTTACCCTTTGTTGAATTTGTATATAACAACAGTGTCCACATGGCTAGAGGAGTATCCCCATTTTACTGTTTGTTCGGTCTGCACCCAAGAATGCTACTTATAAATGGGTCCCAAACATCCACGAGAGTCCCATAAGTACAGAACCACCATAAAGAGTTACAGGCTATTCCAAAACAAGTACAACACCATTTAAAACTCTACCAAGCTTAAGTAAAAAAACAACCAGACAAAAGAAGGAGATCTGCTCCCTCTTATCAGATAGGAGATCAGGTGTGACTCTCATCAAAAAATATCCATCGTGCAAGATCCCAAAAATTAAACCCCCAATTTGTAGGCCCCTTTTCTATTGCCAAAATCATGAATCCTGTGGTAGTAGAACTGACATTGCCAGATGATTTCAAGGTACACCCCATGTTTCATGTGTCGTTACTCCGTCCCTATTCCCCTGAAACCCGCGATGCCCCACCACCTCCCCCGGTAAAAGTACACAGGCAATGGGATTTTGAAGTGGCCAAAATTCTTGACTCCAGGCGCGTCCGTGGTGTTCTACACTATTTATTGACTTGGAAAGGCTATGGGCCTGAGGACAATTCCTGGGAACCCGCGTCCACCGTTCATTTTCCACGTCTTACTAAAAAATTCTATCTCCTGCACCCTTACAAGCCCCGCCCTTTTAGAGGGTTGTTGGTGGGGAGGACTGTCAGGAATCCCCAAGGTGCCTCCTGCGTTCTGTCAGCATCCCCAGGGATTAGTGTTAAATCATATCTCTGTTCTTGGTTAAACCATGTTTCTAAGTAAACATAAAATGCTGTGTTACACAATTGGTTTTATCATTGCTTGTTTCACCAATGCTTGTTTGCTAATGTCAGCAGGTGTAGAAATGTGCTTCTAATTGGGTGTGGTGACTCATCCACATGTGAAAACTCAACTGCTTTCCTGATTGGCTATAAATAGCAGAGTGAAGCATGCCTCCCTGCCTAGCTTTGCTTTGCTTCCTGATCTCAGCATCTGATTTGGCAGTCCAGCCCCTGCTGTCATACTCGTATTCAGGACTTTTAAGGCAATTCTTTTCTTCATTCCTGTACCAGCTGACACCAGGCATTCCCCCAGCACTCCGGAAAAGACTGCAGCTAAGTGACTAGTATTCTCCAGGGAGTTTGTTCTTTGAGCGCCACGCTTTCCTAGAACAGCTGGTTTATTTCAGACCTCATATTTTGACAGAGTTCTTATCTTGAAGAGACAAATGCATTTCTGAACATTCTACCTTATTATTGTAGTTACTTGCCTAAATGGAAATCTGCTTGAGCTCAAGTACTACAAAAAGTGACAGTGCAATTTTAAAAGAGCATTTATGTGACTTTTCTTTCTCTACTAGCATAACTCTATGATTTAAATTGTGTCATTCATGCCTGTGTTTCAGGTTTCAGGAATTCGCTTTTGAAGCGTTTTTCACACACACAGTGAAACCAAACCAAACTGTGCCACCCTAACTGTTTAAACCCAGAGTGGACATTTGTATTTCTTAGATTGTTTTTGTTCCTTTTAGTTTAACCCAATGCAAGCAGGAAAGTTATACGTGATATAATTAATGCCCTTGTTTGTCTTTCTTGTGCATGGTAAGTGCAACCACAGTTCTAATTGTAGTGTGCAACAATGAATCTCTGTGAAGCCAGCCCTAGTGTCATAGTACTTATTGTTATGGTACTCAGTTTCAGTTTTTGGTAATGCAGTGTTAGTAATTGTGCCAACAGTTATTATTATTCAAGAAAAGTGCTGGAGCATCCCGGTGTTCTTCTACCACTCCTGTGCCCATATCAGAAAGATAAGGAAGTTGAGTGCACTAACTCTACTATCACTCTGTCAACAAAAGCCTGCCCCCGAAGATACAGGGTGCCTGGCTGGACCGGCAAGAAGTGGCAGTGTTTTGTCTCATTCTCTTCCACTCCCCCTTTCCTTTTGGGACACCTGCCAGGGTTTCTGTGTCCAACAGGAAGTGCCGAGAAGTGTTCCAGGAGGTCGGGGGCATACCCTCGCCCCTGCAGACATCCTGCTTTTCAGGTGAGTTGCCCCGTCTCAACACATTGCAGATCTTTTGCAGATCCCTCTGATATCTGGACCAGGTCAGAGACATTTCCCTTATGCTGTGCTCACTGAGACTTTCTATCCCACTGCAGATCCCACATATGCCAGCTAGCATGTGTTACCAAGCAGGATGCCGGATGCAAGGAGACCTAGCAGCCTCATAGACAGTCTCACCTAAATCCAGGATAGAGGCTGAAATATCAGAAACATAGCCTGAATATCCCAGACTCGCCCCTCCGGAGGATAGCTCAGAAACTGCACTGTGTTCAGAATAGCTGGGATGAAAAGGAGGGAGAGTGTCAGATGTAACTTCAGCATGTTTTAGTGAACTCCAGTAAATGCAGGAGGTCTGCCATATTCAGGATGTTGGCGTTAACTGCCAGCGGCAATCCCCCCTTCAGCCTTTCATCGAGGTAGGGAAAAACTGTAACCCCTGACCTCCATAGATGGACTAGGACAACCGCCATCACCTTTGTGAACACCAGAGGAGCACTGATAAGGCCAAAAAGTAGCACTGTGAACGGAAAGTATTTACAGCCCACTGTGAATCGCAGGTGAAGCCTGTGGGCTACCATCCAGTTTCCAGGGAACAGGGCAGACAGGACCTGAACTCATGTGAACATCTTGAATTTCTCCTTCTTCAGGAAGAAGTTGAGAGGCTCAGAACTACTATGGGATGGAGAACATCAGCCTTTTTGGGCATCAGAAAGTAGCAACCACAATCTACTTCTGATACTGGCACCCTCTAATGGCTCATTTGACTGAAAGAATCTATACATCCCGAAGGAGCAGGGAGTGGTGGTCATCCATCAGCTGATCTGAGGATGGTGGTATGGACAGCAGGGTTTTGGTGAGAGGAAGGGTGTAAACCAAATGAACAATTTGGAGCACCCTTTTGTCCAATGAACTGCCAGCAGGAGCAGGTGGTGCTTGATAACTGCCACCAACCAGTTTCCCATGATAGTGAGAGGGAAAACTAAATGGGTTTGCAGGCTGCCGAGGTAGCGGCGGACTGGGCAGACCTCTGGCCTCAGGTCCCACAGAACTTGTGGGAGTCACATCTATGGCAACAAAAGGGCTGGGAAACCTGTTGACCTTTGTGGTTGGGTATGAATAGATGCAGACGGTAGCTCCTACTGTAGCCAAGGAAGGGGTGAAAGGCAGAGTGGGGGTGGCATAGGGCCATGGAGAGTTCTAGTGACCGGGCAGTGGTCTTGCTGTCCTTAAAGTGACAAATCTGCCTTGGCACTAAAGAGGTGAATGCCTTCTAAGGGAATACATGGGCATCCCCCCAAAGCCAGCAGATCTTAGCCAGGCATTGGGTATGAGGTCCACTGACAACATAATCGTTCAGCCTGGCAATTTGGTAGTATCCAGTTTGCAGTGTATGGTGAACTTTGGTGCATCCCTGCCATCTACAATAGCCTGGGTCAGGATGGCTCAGACCTCCTCCAAGACCATGGGCGGCACTTGTGCAACCTAATCCCACACTATGTGGCAATACCTGCCTAAGAGGCATGCAGTGTTTACTGACTGCAGTATAAGGATAGCGCAAGTAGACATACAGTACTGTTACCGAAGGTGCCCAGCCTCATGGATTCCCTATCCAGTGGTGTTGTAGGGAACATGCCAGGATGGACTTTGGATGTGGAGGCCTGGGCGTCCAGGCTCTCTGGGGTGGGCTGCTGGGTGAGGAAATCTGAGTCCCCAGGAGTGGGCAGTGGTGACAGGCAAACACCCTGTATACAGGAGCCCCTGTGCATGGCTTGGCTTATGTCCGAGCAGGATATCTGCGAGAGGTTTGTTAAAGGGGAGGAAAGGTTCTGTGGGGGCGACTCCAGCTGCAGCACCTCTGTCAAGTTGTTTGCCTTGACTATCACTGAGAGCAGCGTATGGTCCAAAACCTCAGCTACTTACTTCACTATCATGTCAAATAAAACCCCTTCCTCTGCAGACACATAGGAGGGCCTCATTATGAGTTGGTGGCTTGTGGACTGCCATGGCAGCTTTGGCGGTCTTCCCGCCATTGGGTTGGCGGTCAGACTGCCGTATTCCAAGTCATGCCTATGGAGCAAAGACCACCAGGGTCCCACTGGCACAGCAAGGCAGCACAGCCCACTGTGGTCACGAAGCAGCAGAACAGGCCGGCGGAGTCTGTGTTTCCGCCGACCACATTATGAGGTTGGACCCCACCAATATGACTGTGATAGTCCAACCACCACGTCTCAGCAGGTGGAAACGGGATGAACAATGGGAGACAGTCACCTGCAGGCAGCATTACACATCTGGTGCCACCATGGAGCCCATCACACACATCCTGCTGCCCTGCTGATGATCGAAGGTGCATAAAATCCACACAGTCGTGGACGCAACTCACCGTAAGTACATACACCTACCTGTGTGATTACACTCTACAATAGATCAGCATGTCGTCATCCACATCATATGGGGGTCAAGATACGGGCATCAAGTACCCTAGTCATTGTGTCCTACACTGGAATCATACATGAATAAGGACACATTCACAATACGCTCCCTTTGGGTAGGTCACTTACAATATACAACAACACTTCACAAAAACACACATCTGCTCATCTCAGGCACAGGGACAGTGAAGTGTACACAACATTGTGTCATACAACACCAACAACACAGCAACATCACATTCACAAATACAACTCACAAACTCACATTGCACACATGCCATGGACTGTTGTTACATTCATCACACATATGTATGAATGTGGCATGGAAAACAAAGACCACTCCCATTACACAGCCCTGCAATGCACACACACTCACACACACATCATCCACATTGCAGCACAATGGAAAGACATGGGGATGCACAATATACAGAGAGACAAAAATATAAAGCCCACTATTCAAACAATACCTGCACAATAGGGACGGGGGCATCAGGAGCACTCAGGGAAGGGGGTTGCACTGGGACACTTATCACCTTGCACATGGCCCTTAAACAAAATTTGCATAGGAACTGGCCCTACATGTATTTCGGAGACAAACAATACTAGACCCAATCGACATGCCTAGCTGCACAGTGTGGAAGTGCAAGGCAGCACAGCACAAACAACTCTAACTGCATGGGACATACATCTACATGAACTAGCTGCAAGATACACACAGCTAAATGGACACATGCACAGTCAAATGCAAAAAAGGTAGCACAATTGAACACACTCCATGTCTGCAAAAACAAAACTCAAGCTGTCACCCATTAGATTAATCCATAATCTATATCAGGGGGGACAGGTGTGACACCATACATGCTCATATTGCACAACCAAAGATGAAATACCTTTCATACCAAACAGAACACAATTGCCATGACACCACCATTGCATTCACACCTACATATCCATGCAGTCAACATACACCCTTGCCTTGCGGGACACCAGCACTTCCCATAAAATCAGATACTGCAAACAACAGCAAATGGATCAGCAAGCAGGCTGACACACACACAGCAGTAGGCAAACAACAAACGTCACTCAGCAACAACATAAAGGTAGAAAAGGAATTGCAGGACAAATGTGTACCTGAAAAACAACCGTTTGGGTATATTTATATTGATGAAAAGTCAAAGGCCATTGGCCAGTCCATTTTGAAATGAACAGGAACATCACTGTGCTGTGTCCTGACTCCTAACTGCTCTGCTAGGGAGCCCCCACAGGAAGGGGCATCAAGTGAGTAGGTAGGCACCTCAGGGATCCTCTTTGGGTGAGGGATCCAATTTGGGATGGGTGGGTTTGGATTTGAAAGGGATGGACTGCTTCTTCAGAGGGGTGGGCTTCTTCTTGGGGGAAGGTGTATGGGTGCTTGCAGGGAGGACAGGTGTGACAGGGGAGGACTTGGAGTTGGAAGGGATGGGTTGGGAGGTGGGGAGGGGCCTCTTGGGTTTGGGGCAGGGTAGAGGGAACAGGGCAAAGGTCAAGGTCAAACAAAAAAAGCTTTCTTAGGAACATGGGGACGTCAGCAGAAGGGGGTGGGATATTTGGAGGTGGAAGGAGTGGTTGTCTGCTGTGTCAGTGTGGATGTTGTAGGTGTGTGCATGTGGGAGGTGTGCTTGTTTTTTGGTAGTGTCTGTTGCGTGGGTGAATGCTGGCATTTGTGTGTCTTGGGGGCTGGGCGGTGGAGGTGCTGGGTGATGGAGTTGTGGATGTGTGTGTGTGTCTGTTGGGAAGGTGTCTGTGGGTATGCTGGATGTGGTGAATATATGTGTGTCTGTTTGGGTGGTGTCTGCGGGTATGGTGGTTGTGGTGTATGTCTGTGTGTTTGTTGGGGTGGTGTCTGCGGATATACTGGATGTGGTGTGTGTGTCACTGACTGTTGAGGTGACGCCTGTGGGTATGCTTGATGTCATGTGAGGGCCGGTGGGAGTGGTTGGGGTGTCTGGGGAAGTGGTGACTGATGTTGTGTGTGTAGGTGTCTGTTGTTTGCTTCCATGCCAATGTGTTTTGTGGTGCTTGTGTCTATGTATGCTGCTCTTGTTTGTTGAGGTGGGTGAGTGCAGATCCTTTTGTGGGCTTGGGTAGGTAGGGGGATGGGAGATTTGGATTAGGAAGAGAAAGTGGGGGGTGACTGGCTGCTATCTGTGTGGAGGCCAAAGCCTGAAAAGATCTTTGTAGGTCAGACATTGCACCATGAATGCCTTCCAGGAATGTATTGGTCTGCTGCATTTGGGTTGCCAAGTCCTGGAAGGAATTCACAATGGCTGTCTGATCCACAGAGATACTCCTCAGTAGGTCAATAGCCTCCTCACTGAGGGCAGATGGGGTAACAAGGGCTGGGGTGGAGGTGCCTGCGGTAAAGGAGATGCTCACCCTCTTGGGTGAGCAGTCACGACCAACTGAGTGGGGAGCTACTGGTAGGGTGGTGATAGAATGGATGTGGCGGGAAAAGATGGTACAGGGGTATGCCTTGATGGGTCTGACACCACTAGGGAGTGACTACTGGAGGACTATCCTGATGATGAAGATGATGTTGTTCCAGTCTCATTAGTGGCACTCCCTTCACCATTCGGGCCACTGGATCCCTCTGTATCAGTGGTGTCTTGAACAGAGGTCCCGTGGCCAGATGAATCCTCACTCGGCTGTGCCCTGTCTCTTTTGCTTCCTTGGGCTGATGGTGCAAATACAAAGAGAAATAGGGTCATCACATGTCCATGATCACACTTGAACAACAGATCTGATTAGCAAGCATTACCATGATATCAAGTAGGCCCGAGCAACAAACTTCACCTAAGTGGCCCATACATGTGCCAAACCCTATGCATGCATGCCTTATGAACTGTCAAGAGTTGCCCACAGGAAAATCAGGATCTCAGACAACCACAATTGCATGGCTGAAGTTGTGCAATCACAATAACATTTGAACTAGCAGGAGATCTCATCACCCTCAATGCTTTGCCCCATGGAGCATACCTCTGTTACATGTTGTCATACAATAGTAGGCCAATATCAACTGATTTCCCAAGGATCCGACACCAGGTCATGCACACATCTATTTGTCACATACATAAATCATTAGCAAACATAAGAAACAATGCTCCAAAATGCTGTCATGTTGCTGACAAAAGTACAATAGCCTGGTGAAGGTGACATGGAAATGCTCATGTCACACTGGAATTAGTTCCACAATGCACACTTCACCAAGTGATATTTGTCCCAATGAAGTCATGGAGATAGTACTAATGTTGGTCAGATAGGCCACACATTTGACATGGAAATGGACACTGTAGACATAAGGTGCAATATGTCTGGGAGAATTGTCTCTAAAATCCACAACACTATGAGTCAGCAAGCCCCAGGGAAATCACCACTAATGTCTGTCACCCCTTACAATTACATACTCTGAGTGCATCAGTAGACACCATTATTCCTTTTGATGTAGGAGAGGCCAGAGATTTGTGAGTACTTGCTGAACGCCCTCAACATGTGGCCCATTTGGAAGCTACATCATGGTCTTCAATATGGTCATCCAGACCCAGGTGTCTGTGGATATGTGGTTGTACCCAAACATATGTGATTTCAACATAACTGAAAGTCACTCCATGATGAATGCCAACAGTCAGGTTACAATCTTTACCCTTTTTGCATGTGCTAAGCACTTTGCTACATGATTCTACATTAATGCATAGAATGCACATTGTGGCTAACAACTCTAGGCCTACCTGTCATGTCCATCATTGCTACTGCAATTGTACATGCCAAATGACATCCTATGACACATGAGGGTATGTGTTAGCCAGTAAACAATGGTGACACACTCCTTTATGTGGCACAACATGAAATGTACCCCCATTGTAAATGTCTTATTCCATAGACAGGATGCCATGCATATATATGTGAAGGAATACAGACACCATCCCATCAACACAGGTAGACCACGAATGAAACAGCAGCTTACAAATGTTTTGCTAATGAGGGAGGGACACATGCTGACATGTAGGCACAAGGAATGTTGGCAACAGTGATGGCACATAAATCATGTCAATGGACATTCCCCACTTTCCAAGGGTAAGTAATGATTGATAGCTGCACCCAAAGAACAATGTATTCTCTGTCACATGAATGATGGCCATCTTCACATTACAGAGGGTAGTAAGGCACCAGCACCCGTCATACACTGAAGACAACTAGCCTCTGAGTGGCAGATGCCAAAATACTTGTTTAACGAGACACATGGCTGATGACAGTGATCCATCACTTCTTTACCTTTGGCCTGTAACACTGAGGAGTGGTGGTCTGTTGCATAAAATGTATACCTACTATAACAACAAACAGTACCTGAGAGATCACTGTACAGCTATATGGAGAGAAAATTGTTTGTGGATTGTACACAGTTATGTCCTAGGTCTCTTGCCCAGTAGGCAAGGTACATCAGTATACAACACGTGACATGGCTACACAAACAATCACTCATCTGCTGTGCTACACATGGCTCATCTCTAAACACCAGGGGGAGCTGTCAGAACCTAACACAATCACTTGGCAATGTGACAGGTAGGAATATGCCCCGCACTCACCCCTGTCTGGCTGCTGTGCTGTCCTCAAACACCCATCAAGGTCTGGATAGGCCACCGCCAAAGAGGCCATTAGAGGGGTCATGGTCTGACAGGCATCCTGCCCACTTTGGGAGGACATCCCAAGTTGGACCTCTGCGATATTCCGGGCCCAGAGTCCATGTCCGTGCAACCTGTACTGAGATGTGAGTCATAATGAAACACTACACACCTATGTGGCTTCTGAAGTGTAAACTCCTTAGGTGTGAATGGACAGACACATTCACACTCTGTGAGAATGACTCACTGCATAGTGTTCCTACAGGCAACTGCCAGAGTACAAACTTCAACATTACACATGAGTAACAATGAAGGTGCTAGCATGGTGTGTACAGAAAGTGTCTTGCTTTTCCATGTGTGGACATGTGGAATAACAAATACAGACCCATGCAACTTCAGGGGGTGGGTTCTATGGTATGTACCTGTTCCACAAAACACTCTATTGGACGTATGTGTCTATCTTGCAGAGATGGAATCCAGTAAACAAAGGCATGCATTGTACAGTTTCTGCTATGTGACCAGGCTACTGACTCACACATCATGGCTTTCCAGGAATCAACACACTGTCTGCCCTGTGGGACTGTCATTTATGCAATATGCCTCTACAGGACAAACATGACTTATGTGAAGGTGACAACAGAGCTGTGGGAGTAAGGGACGTGTCATGAGTCTAAGACACACATTGACCATGGAGGTAAATGCACATATGAACTAGACTAATTATTTGCCTCTGTACTCATTTCTAATCTAGTAGAAGAAATCAGGCATTCAGGGCAGGTTTTGCCACTAGACATCATATTGGCCATATTGGCCACATGCCATGATCTGCTGGGGTTCAGGCTGTGGGCGCAGTGCCACAGTTGCATAGCTACAGTGACTCTCCCACAGCCTAGATAATGTTCCATTCTGGGAGATACATTTGAAATGCCCTGGTTTCTGCAGGCTGAGCATATAGAACATACATGAGACTCCATTCCCAACACTTACCTCCATGACAGTACATCATGTAGCCAACAGTAATTTGGCATGTGGTGTGTGTGGCAACCTGAAGGGCAGAGTGAGTCATAATATGCCTTCAACACAACAGCTGAGCCAGGCCAGATGTGGGTTGAAAGATCTGTGGCACTATACACATTGCTCACATGATTCTCAAACAAATCATGCAACATGCATACACAGCTCATGCTGTCATGCACATTCATGTTGTCTGACATTTACAACAATCATGAGGAAAGAGATGTCAGTGGATGAGAGTAATGTCTCCTTACCTAGTTATGTGCATTCAACACAAGGATGATCTAGGGCCCCAAAAACGTCAGACAACACAATGTGACTGATCTTAACATATGGCACTGGCCATTAATACCTGCACATAGTCCATCCCATTAATACCACACAGATTGCAAAAACAGGTACTCATGAAGTCTAACTGGCACACATAGGCACATTCTAGCCTGTGAGGAAGAAAAGGATGGCAAAGAACAGAGAAAAGTGTGCACATTAGGCACTTCTTTGCTCCTCTGTTTAGCCATAGAGCTGTCCATACAGTGGTAGGATCTCATTGACAAGCCTCTCCAGCTACTCTAGAGAGAAGGTAGGGTCCATATCACCTGCTAGGCCTGGCATGATTGCTCCTAGAGGTGGCACACAGTAGCTCAGGTTGTGGAGGTGTTGCTTGCAGTACTGTCAGGAGTCAAGTGAGTGAATCCGCACAAGATTACAGTTGTGCCCACCACGTATGCGGTCATCACCGCTATCACCTCCAGCGGACACAGGGGGTCATTCTGACCCCGGCGGTCATGGACCGCCGGGGCCAGGGTTGGCGGCAGCACCGCCAACAGGCTGGCGGTGCCCCGCAGGGCATTCTGACCGCAGCGCTTTGGCCGCGGTCAGAAGAGGAAAACCAGCGGTCTCCCACCGGTTTTCCGCTGCCCATAAGAATCCTCCATGGCGGCGCAGCTCGCTGCGCCGCCATGGGGATTCTGACACCCCATACCGCCATATGGCGGTATGGGGTGTCGTGGGGCCCCTGGGGGCCCCTGCAGTGCCCATGCCAATGGCATGGGCACTGCAGGGGCCCCCGTAAGAGGGCCCCACTTTGTATTTCAGTGTCTGCTTTGCAGACACTGAAATACGCGACGGGTGCAATAGCACCCGTCGCACCTTCCCACTCCGCCGGCTCCATTCAGAGCCGGCGTCCTCGTGGGAAGGTTGATTTCCACTGGGCTGGCGGGCGGCCTTTTGGCGGTCGCCTGCCAGCCCAGTGGAAATCCCAGAATCACCGCAGCGGTCTGACGACTGCGGTGCGGTGTTCTGGCAGGGGTACTTTGGCGGGCGGCCTCCGCCGCCCGCCAAGGTAAGAATCAGGGCCACAGTCTCTGGGTTGGGATCGCCACCTGCAACTGTTGTTTAGCCTTTTTAATTATAGCGCCATGCACTTTATTTTAGCACACTAGGCCTGCCGCTGTGCACTTTAACGTAGATATATTTTATTCAGCTTTGCTTATTATTTTAACAATACCCTCATTTGCGGTCTTGTTTTTATTTCTCTCTCTCTAGCTGTTCTTTGCCTAGGACAGCACTGCATTCCTAAACAAGACATTTCTTTCACTCTGTGCTTCTCTCAAGGCTGCAGTAAGATAGGTTGCCAGTAAACGTGGTAACTCTTCATCACTGGCATTCATAGAAACATACACATCCTTACGTAGGGACATTTTCTCAGAACATCAGTTGTTTTATTATAAAAACACTTCCCTGTCCCATACACGTTAGAGGGAGATCCAGCCAGATGACCACGACTGTATGCTGATTGCTGAACGCTTCACTACAGCTGCTTATGCAGACTTCAGGCCTTTGCTCAGCTATGGGGGATGATGTCTTCCCAGGGGAACCTGAAGGGCAGAATTAGAGCTTAATATGCTGTGCTCTAATATAGCCTAGGTAGGATTTAGTCTATTGACTCTAGTGACAATATGGTAGCGTTATTTCTATGCTTTACTCTCTTTGTCACAATTTTAATCCTGTCATGCTTTATCGTCCGGGTTATTGCTGTACATGCTTTATTATCTAAGATGCAGTCATTTAATTAAAACCTTATTAAAACACATACTGCCTCTTCTTGTCCTTGTATACATGAGACTAATGGAACTGAGAGAAACAGATGAGATCTGAGTGACCACGGTTTCCCCGAGGAGTCAATTGTGTCATGCGCTCGGCTGCCCAATCATCCCTGCTCTTGGGTAGAGATGAGGCACTGCTAGTTAGCTGGAACCAGAAACCCAGATTGGGGTGACATGTGTCACCTGTGGTGGGTTAGACTCAGTCTCCCACACCGCAGGCGATTCAGCCGCTCAAATACAGTAGTCTCATTAGAATAATGAGAGCCTACGCAACACAACGTTAGCCTATGGCTGTGTCCGTCACAGTTGCAACTGCCTACTGCCATGATGACTTCTGCCAGCGGTCGTGGGGGTTCCTAATGTCCGGTGGAGCAGGCCAGGCATCCGCCATTTTGACAGCCTGAAATGCTGTATTGGGCTTTATATATTGCAACACACCTACACAAAAGGTTTTTTGTACCTCACAAACATCCTTATCGTGTCTTGTCATGTAGGCCCTACTACTCAACCACTATTGTAGTATGCTGCAAAGCATAGGTGGCATTTAACAGTGGGGCACAGTCCACTACTGTCGATGGTCATCTTAGCAGTCGGGATATACAGTCACATTTCAAGGGGCAATTGTGTGACACATCTTTGATTTTAGTTCAAATCCATGTTGTGGACACATGTTCTGACAACTATGTGGGTGACATGTGACCCTTGTGTAATTTGCAGCTGTGATGTCTACTGGGTGCCATGTCTATACAGTTAGAAATGGTTTGTCACATGACATCATTGACATGCATCATGTATGTTGCTGTGGACACACTGACTAATGTTAGAAATCATGTCTTTTCATAAATATGTACCAAGGGAGACGGAGGACGTGACAACCACCTGTCTACCATCCACTGCCAGACCTTCAGTCTATGGAACAATGCCATATAATAATGTATTACTGCATGGATAGGCAAACAATAGTGGACTTATGTTGTCAGTTGGAGCCAGATCTGATGCCAGCGATTAGTTATCCAACCAGCATCTCACCCATTGTACAAGTCATGTCAGTATTGCACTTCCTTGCCACATGGTCCTTCCAACATACAGAGCCCCTATCTGCTGGTATGCCCCAATATGTGTTCAGTCTTGTGTTGAAGGATGTCCTCTCAGCAATGTTGAAACGCCTTGACAGCTATATCCGGTTTCCCCGACATGAGGATTTAGCCCATGTGAAGGCTGACTTTTATGGTTTTGCACGTATCCCACGTGTGGTGGAGGCCATTGATGGCACACATCAACATGCAAGTTATCTGGCAGATCTTTACATTTCACATGTGTGCCCGTTATCCGGGTTCAGCCCATGATGTCTTCATAATGCAGAAGAGCACCATACCCCAGCTGATGTCACAGCTGTAGCCAGAGAGTGCCTGGCTGGTTGGTGAGTCATATCTGTCCTGATTGTGTGTTTTCAATGTCACGTGTACAGTCATGACATGAGTAACTCATTGTTGCACAAATGTTCCATTCCTTAACAGTAGACTCAGCATATCCAAACGGTCCTTGGTTATTGAAGCCACTAAGTAATCCAAGTATGCCAGGGAAAGTCTGCTTCAATGAGGTCCATGTAAGAACACAACGGGTAGTGGAGCTGGCTTTTGGACTCCTGAAGGCCATATTTAGGTGCCTGGACTGTACTGGTGGAGCCCTCCTTTACTCACCCAAAAACATGGTTCAGATCACTGTGGCATGCTGCTTGCTCCACAACATCGCCCTGTGGAAAAATATCCATACATCCCAGAGGAGGGGTTGCCTGCGGTGTCACTGGGTAAGAATCCTGAAATGCCAAGTGAGGATGACAGTGGTGAAGAGGAAGGAGCAGACTTGTGGGAAGATCTCACCAACAGCTACTTTTCATGAGTGTAAGTATGTCATGTGATGGCCTGACTGTGACTGTAGAATGAACTGTAGTTGTGAGAATGTGTGGATTTGAGTGTTTTTGAAACAACTAGGGAGCTGAAACTCTACACTATTCAGCCAAAGTCTGCTTGAAGAGTTAGCTTTTGACATATCTCCGCCTTGATAATGTTGCTTTGTTTCTGTCAGTTTCCTTGCAATGTAATTACATTTCCAGTTGCTTGCTATGTGATTTGTGTTTTCAAGACTCTGGGGGTCATTACAGCCCTGGTCTTTGACCGCCAGGGCTGTTTTGACGGAAGCACCACCAACAGGCTGGCGGTGCTTCCTGGGTAATCTCACCGTCGGGATTGGCGGTTTCCTGCCACTTTAGTCCTGGCGGTTTAAATTCCCCAGGGCAGCGCTGCTTGCAGCGCTGCCCAGGGGATTACGAGTCCCCCTCCCGCCAGCCTTTTCATGGCGTTTTGAACCGCCATGAAAAGGCTGGCGGAAAGGGGAGTCGCGGGGCCCCTGGGGGCCCCTGCACTGCCCATGCCACTGCCCCCTGCCACAGCCCCATGCAGCTTTTCACTGTCTGCATGGCAGACAGTGAAAAGCGCAACGGGTGCAACTGCACCCGTCGCACAGCCACAACACCACCGGCTCCATTTGGAGGCGGCTCCCATGTTGCGGCCAAGATCCCCGCTGGGCCGGCGTGTGGAAACCAGGTTTCCGCCCCCCCCACCGGCCCAGCGGGGATCTCCAAATAGGCCCCGCAGGAGTGTGGCCGCATTGGCGGCTGCACGGCGGTTTTAACTTGCCCGCCAAGGTTGAAATGAGGGCCTATACTCCTTGTTTTGTCTTTGTACCGGTACCTTCACCATGACATCTCAGAGTTGTGACATTGGCAGGTATCTGACATAGCAGACAGTGAAAAGCGCAACGGGTGCAACTGCACCCGTCACACAGCCACAACACTGCCGGCTCCATTTGGAGCCGGCTTCCGTGTTGCGGCCGAGATCCCCGCTGGGCCGGCGTGCGGAAACCAGGTTTCCGCCCCCTGGCCCAGCGAGGATCTCCAAATAGGCCCCGTGGGAGTGTGGCCGCATTGGCGGCTGCCCAGCGGTTTCAACTTGCCCGCCAAGGTTGAAATGAGCGCCTATACTCCTTGTTTTGTCTTTGCCTTCACCATGACATCTCAGAGTTGTGACATTGGCAGGTATCTGATGCTGTTCACATGGATTGTTCTACTTATTGTAGGTCACAGATTTGGGGTGTATCAGACCTGTGCCAAGACAGCTTACACAGTGTTTGGGTGGAAGGTCAGAAGTGCACATTAGACTTGTTACATCACGTGTGTCATCATGTGAGCATGAAATATGTAATCATAGATTGAAACCAACTCATTTTCTCGTCACATTAGCTAAACACTCTTCTTGTATTACCTGTATGTAGTTCTATATGTATTTCATTATTGCAGGCCACAGTGCCACAGCACTGACATATGTTTGTGTCATATCTCCAGATGCATGGTCATTGGATTATGATGGACATGTGATCAGGAACTGTCATACTGCCATTAGTCTGTCTCAGATTATGTGATGTTGGATCATTTTGGTGTGGTATGTGATAAGTGGGAAGTTGGTGACACCATCCACTTTTATGTTTGCCTATTCCACAGGATAATGTCTGACAAATACCTTCCTTCAGTGGTCTGGGGGCTGTACCTTGGAATATGTATTTTGACTCAGTATGAGTTACACGTCTTGTTTCAAAAAGTCTAGACATATGGACAGCCTATGTGCTGTACCCTGGAATAAAATGTTTGGTGTGACCAGACTCTTGTATGTATATGTTTGTGTGTAATGATTGCAATCCTGAGCAGGACACTGTGTACCTGCAACATATTCCTCCTTGCACAAGTAAGTTATTCCTTCATTATATGGTTCACAAGGTCATGCATCACTATATAGCAATCTATTGAAATTAAGCAAGCAGACAATAAGTTTGTGATGGGTGAATTTATAACAGTGCTATGCAGAAAATACAATTTGGACGGAAAAGAAGAAAAATAAAGTGAAAGTTTCAGTCATGGTGATCACTAGAGTAGATGCCACACCACTGGGTGTCTGAACTCCAGAGTACTCCTCCCATTGGAATTGGTAGGTGGTTAAGGATCAGTCAACAGAGTGAATGAGTGGCACACAGGAATTCCTTTAGGAAGAGCTCACTTGCTGACAGTTGTGGGTGTATTGCCATCCGTACCTCCTGGAAGTCCCAGCTTGTGTTGGGGGGGGTGGAATCTGCTACTGCAGAGGCAGGGGTATCTGGAATGGGTTGTTCGACTGACAGGACCTCCATTACAGTGGCTGGTACTGGTGTTGATGTGCCTGGTGTTGATGAGCCAAAGGAAGGGGAGGAATGGTTTTGAAAAGCCCTGCTCAGGACTGTGTGTATGTCCCTCATCACCCCTCCTGTTAGGGAGGCCAATTTGGTACTGTGGGCCTTTATCTGTTCTTGCGTGTCCCTCTGTAGCTGCTTGATCAGGCCCATCATGCATTGGGACTGCTGATAGAGCCTGAAGATGTTTCTGATGGTGTCTTGGCCAGGAGGAGCTCCAGTGGGCTCACCCCAATGGTCACGTGCCCTTGCCAGAGGGTGCCCTCTCCTACTGGGTTCTGAAACCTCATTGTCCGAAGTGTTGTGTTGCAACTCAGATCCAGGACCGGGGGGCACAAGATGGTAGACACTGTGCTCGGTACACAGGTTGGGGGGCAAATAATTGCCTGTGATGTTGAGGCAACTGGGCAGGGAGGTATTGATGTGGCTACAGTGAGACTCACTGTTGGTGTCTGACCAGGTTGCCAAGATGGGCCAGAACCACCCTTCATGTCCATCCAGATGTCCAGAAGTGTCATCTTCATTGAAGGCTTCATCCTGGGGTGGGCCGGTAATGACAGTCTCTTCTGTGGACTCTGTGTGCCCAGAAGCAGCTTGACGTGTTGTTGTGAAAGATACGTTACTGTAATCTTATTGTGGTACATACCCATGGTATTGGGTGTATTGACATGACATTTGTGAAGCATGCCAGTTCAATTAAAGCCAAGCCGCTGCTGAAATGTGCAGATCATCAACACTTAGGAGGATGGCCTGAGAATGCCATCTATCCACCAGTGCAGGCAAAACAGTGTCAAGGCAAGATATGTGTTTGGCCCTTTTGAAGCCTAGTTGAGTGTGATGCAGGCAGACCCATGAGTTTGTTGTATATGTGACTGGATCCATCATGTGGTCAATGTAGTGTGGATGTGTCTGCTGCCAATACCATTCTGGTTATGCATCTTGAGGCCTTTGAGATCATTGTTTTGCACACTGGGTAAGCTGTACTTCATGTCCTCAAAAGTTTCATCTTGGGTTGGCAGGTCAAGATGAAGCTAGGTAGCCAGGCACTTTGCAGAGTTGAGCATGATCTGCATCTTGGTCACTCCCAGGTGAGTAAGCTCAAATTGGGATTAACAAGCAAGGATATTTGGACACGTGACCACTGTTCTGGTGTTTGGAATTATAGAAACAATGCCTCCTAGGAGTTGCAGTCAAGTCACTCTCCATACTACACACACTTGACAAATGTTCTCCTCCCAGGTGAGTAAACTTCATTTGATACATCAAAAATAGATGGATTTTGTTAAGTGAACACTAGTTTTGTGGTTGGAGTTAAATAAACAGGGACTATTTGGTTTTGCATTCAGGTCACTCCTGCTACTTCCCACCACCATACAAATGGTATCCTCCCAGGTGAGCAAACTTCAATTGAGAGCTAACAGACTTGGGTATTTGGACATGTGAACACTGGGCTTGTGTTTGGAGTTAGAGAGACTCCTGGCCTTAGCAATCATGTAACTCCCCCTACTTAATACACTTGATAAATGTCATCACCGCAGGTGAGAACACTTCATTTGAGCATTGACAAAAAGATCTATTGGGGCATGTGCCCGCTTTGCGGGGGTTTGCAGTGACAGAGACAGTGCCTGCTGGGAGTTTCAGTAATGTCTGTCCCTGAACTAGACACACTGTACAGATGTTATCACCCCAGGTGAGTACACTTCATGTGTGAGTTCCCAAGCAGGAGTCTTTGGAGAAAAGGACACTCGGCTGGTGAGTAAAGAAACAGTGACAGAGCATTGTTGTCTTAGCTGTCGTGTCACTCCCTCTACTATACACACTATACAAATGGCATCCTCCCAGCTGAGTTAACTTACGTTGAGAGTTGCCAAACAGGGGTCTTTTGATGGATGATCACTCTTCTGGTGTTTGGAGTCAGAGAAACAGTGCCTACTGTGAGTTGCAGTCAGGTTAATCCATCTACTTCACACACTTTTCCAATGTTATCCCCCAGGTGAGTAAACTTCATTTGGGAGCTGGCACACAGGGGTCTTTAGACAAAGGAACACTAGACTGGTGTTTGGGGTTATATAAATAGTGCTTCCTGTGAGTTGCAGTCATGTAACTCCCTGTACTACGCACAATATACAAATACTTGTGAGTTTCCAAAGAAGGGTATTTTGAGAAGTAAACACTGGGCTGGTAGTTGGAGTGAGAATAACAGAGCCTCCTGGGAGTTGCTATCATGTTAGTCCCTGTACTACAGACACTATACAAATATTGCCCCACCCCCCCCACCCCCAACCCGGTGAGTACACTTCATTTGGGAGTTTCCAAAAAACTATATTTAGAGAAGTGAATACTAGACTGGTGATTGGAGTGACAGTAACAGAGCTTGCTGGGAACTGAAGTCATGTATCTCCCTGTACAACACTCTCTATACAAATAGTATACCCCAAGTGTGTACACTTCATTTGTGAGTTTCCAAAGAAGGGTATTTAGAGAAGTGAACACTGGACTCTTGGTTGGAGTGACAGTAACAGAGCCTCCTCAGAGTTGCAGTCATGTAACTAACTCCCTGTACTACACACACTATATAAATGGTATCCCCCAGTTGAGTATACTTCATTTTTGAGTTGATAAACAGGGGTATATGGGAAAGTGACCACTGTGCTGGTATTTGAAGTTACAGATACAGGGTCTGCTGGTAATTGCAGTCATGTCACTCTCTCTAGTACACAAACTGTACAAATGGTATCCTCCCAGGAGAGTACACTTCAATTGAGAGTTACCAAACAATGGTATTTGGACAAGGGAACACTGGGCTGGTGGTTGGATTTACAGACACAGGGCCTTCCTGGTCTTAGTAGTCATGTCACTCCCTCTACTTCCCACATTTGGCAAATGGTATCCTCCCTGCTGAGTAAACCTAAATTGAGAGTTGCCATATAAGGGTCTTTGGACAAATAAACACTGTTCTTGTGTTTGGAGTTGCCGAAAAAGTGCCTTCTGTGAGTTGCAGTCAGGTCACTCTCTCTACTACACACACTTGACCAATGTTCTTCCCCAGGTGAGTACACTTCAATTGAGAGTTCACTAACAGATGTATTGATCAATGTGCTAGTGATTGGAGTTACAGGACTAGTGCCTGCTTGGAGTTGTAGTGATGCCAGTGCATGTACTACACACACTTGACAAATGTTATGTCTCCAGGTGTGTACCCTTAAATTGCTAGGTACCAAACAGGGGTATTTGGACAAGTAACCACTGGTCTGGTGTTTGTAGTTATGGAAACATTGCCTGCTGGGAGTTGGAGTCATATCTGTCCCTGTACCACACACACTATACAAATGTGATCACCCCAGGCGAGTACAATTTAGTTGTGAGCTGCCAAATAGAGGTCTTTGGACTGGTAGACATGGGGCTGGTGAGTAGAGTGACAGTAAAAGTGGCAAAAGGTGAGCTGTGGGCATGCATGACATAGGATTTTTGTGAAATTTTTAGGGGTCGAGCGTGCGCAAGTGGTCTGGTCCCTGTTGTAATCATTCTGTGGGCTTTTAACCACACCCACTGCATGCCCATCAGTTTGGTTGCTTCTTGGGCTTGCCTTTTAAAATTCTCCTGATTTTGTTAGTGTAAGGCATGCAGACCTCATGCCTTTTCCGGTGTTTAGCCCTCCTCGAGCGCAACGGTAAAGTATTGAAAACACACAAAGCTCTGTCTTTTCCGTATGGCTTCTGGACTACTTTGTCTTTTAGTTCGTAGGCAGCGCTATCTTGCTGGTTTACTATTGGCGTTAATTTTCAGTGAATAAGCGTATACTTATAGTCAGTGAACTGTAACTACTTACATTTAAATAAATTAATATCCTATAGGAAAAGGTAAATATGTTTACGAAAGTTTGGAACAAAAAATGTCTTACTTTGCAGACGGTCCTGCTAACGAAGGCTGTGTATTTTCTGAAACAGCAGCACAGTTGACGGAGGCATCAAGCGTTCTAGTCCTCTGTTTATACTGAATGACTTGAATATCACAGCCATCTTGGGGCTGTCACCGCCAACTACACCGAATTAACTGTAAATAGGACGTTAACTTCAACATACATAAAGCAACCGTGTTTTACTACTTTTCCCCTGCATAGGTTTTAAAGTACATGAAATATCTGAACATAGTTCACAGGCTCTTTGGCAGTAAAACATTTTCCAGATTATTGGAAATTTGTGTTTTTCAACATAATTTTCTCCTGAAATGTTCTCTGTTGCTACAACGGCCTTTTATTACAAACTGACGTCTTCCTTGATATCTTCAAAGATAAACTCTGCCTCCCTTGCACTCAGGCAACCGTCCACTTTGAGGCTTCATATTTGTAATGGAGGTAAGATTGACAGGGCACCAACATGACCAAAATACCTTCATAATGAGGCAGAATAACTACAAGTTTAATATTTTATCAGTTCCAACAATTCCTGTTAGGGATGAAGACCAACAACTTCCATACCTTTCAGTAGTCTCTCAGAGTGAGTGGTAAGTTAGACATGTCAAGCGGAAGACATTCTAGTAGAACTGCAATCCTGAATACTCGTACATATATCTGATGGAAGCTAAAGCCTGGTCACAACTGTAAAGAAAGTAAACTAAACACTGCTTAAGCCACATTATGATACCATGACCAAAAGCAATTGCCCCCAGAGTAACCACACAACCAAGCTCCACAAAATTTTCACCAACCTCCATTCAAAGACCCCTTGACACTTGTATAATTTCTAAAGAACCTCATGTAGGTGGCCACCTCATTCCCCGTCACCAAGTCAAAGACACCTGGACATTGTATAATTTCTAAAGAACTTCATGTAGGGTGGCCACCTCATTCCCCGTCACCAAGGGTACCACATCCTGGACTTTTATGTGGCAATCTAAGGCATTGCAGGTGTGGTGTTAGGTTGCTTCTGTTGAGTTAACTAGACTAGTACACATGATACCAATAATTTATGAGTTTAAAGTCCAGCATGCCTAATAAACGATGAAGTACACTTCCCTGGGACTGGGCAGTCCGAGAATATCCATGGTACAATCATGTCCTCAAAATGTCAACCCAGACTTGATGAGTACACTAGGCACCATAACTAAGACATGTGAACTGGACATATTGCCCTCTCTGCGATCCCAATCTAAACTATAACCACTAGTATCCCCTGACACAGTTACCGGCATAGACCATAAATCTTCTGTCAGGTAGAATGGCACACAGATGACTCCTCCAAGAAAAGAGCAAGCTACCTAAATGCACACCCTAATTGAAGATCCTAATTGGCCCAAGTCACACATTGTTGCATAGATTACTGGATTTTGAGCGGCAGAATCACCTGCAGTGTGGGAGACTGAGTCTGACCCACTGCAGTTGATGCCTGTCGCCCTAATCTGGGTTTTTCTCCGGCTAACTAGCAGTGCCTCATCTCTACTCAAGGGCAGGGATGATTGAACAGCCGAGTGCATGACATAATTTATTTCTCAGGGAAACCGTGGTCACTCAGGTCTCATCCATTTCTCTCAGTTACATTAGTCTCACATACACAATGACAAATAGAGGCAGTATTTGTTTCAATAAGATTTTAATGAAGCGACTGCATCTTAGATAGCAAAGCATGTGCTGCAATAACCCGGATGATACAGCGTGACAAGATTAAAATTGTGACAAGGAGAGTAAAGCATAGAAATAACGCTACCATATTGTCACTAGAGTCAATAGACTAATTCCTACCTAGGCTATATTAGAGCACAGCATATTAAACTCTAATTCTGCCCTTCAGGTTCCCCTGGGAAGACATCAACCCCCATACCTGAGCAAAGGCCTGAAGTCTGCATAAGAAGCTGTAGCGACGCGTTCAGCAATCAGCATACAGTCGTGGTTCTCTGGCTGGAATCTCCCTCTAACGACTAAGGGACAGGAAAGTGTTTTTATAATAATACAGCTGATGTTCTGAGAAAATGTCCCTACGTAAGAATGTGTGTTTTTCTATGAATGTCAGAGACAAAACTTGTACCATGTTCACCGGCGCAGCCTTGAAAGAATCACAGAGTGAGCAGGAATGTATTGTTTAAGAAAGTAGTGCTGGCCTAGGCAAAAACAGCTAGATAGAGAGAAATAAAACAAGACAGCATAAGTGGCTATTATAAGAATAATAAACTAAAATAACGTACATGGAGCTACAACTAAAATGGGTACACAACAACATAATCACCAGCCCCACCTCACTTTTTCACTCCCCCACATCTTCAATGGTTCCTACAAGCATTCTAACCAGCTTTGCTTTGCAACCTACCAAACACTCCACAGGCCTATTTGTCACCATCCCTTTAATCCTTCTCTCAATTCACTGTCTTGTTCATGCTCTGCTTGCTCCTAACACAGTCTTACAACATGTCAAGGTTTGACAATAAATCAGAAATAATGATTTAGTGGTTAGTAGGTTTGGAGAAAAAATTCACAGCTCCCCTTGGGTAACTGAGCCATGATGATGTGGTGATATAGACTATGCAACCGTAATAATCTTAAACTAGCTCAGCAATCTGATTTTCAATATATTGTTTTTTTGTCACTCCAATGATCAAAGCCCTTTTTATGTCAAGCACAAGCTCTTTGATCTATTGTAAGTATTGTGGGATTTTAACCGCATCCACTTTACACCCATCACTTTGACTCGTTCGTGGGCTTGCCTTTCGAAACCATTTGTTATCATTGGTAAATGCTTTATGTTTGTTCCTCCTTGGGGAGGTTTTGTTACCGCCTTGCAGACTGACCCTGTTACATGGATAATTGCACGATTGCCGATATGTTTGACTGTGAGCAAACTTCTTTTTTGTGTCTCTCCTTCATGCTCATGGCAGCCATGGCACTTTGAATCAGCTTGCTTATGTCTACTAATGTGTTACTTTTCATTTTCAATGCAATTTTCAAATACGGCAGGAAAAGAAAGTCCAGTTAGGAATTTACAATGCCAATATCTCTAACTGGAGCAAATGCAAGACCCATTGTATTGAAAATGCTTGTTAGTGTTGTGCCTTCCAGACTCCACTCCCCTAGGCATTCCTGTGGATGCAGGATGGCCAAGACCTTCTCCTCCCATGGAACAAAAAGTACTAGGGCACTGGGAGGGCCACCTCCAGCCTTCTTGGCATGCAGTTGGTGCCTGGAGACCAGGGAATGGACCTTGCCCCTAGGGTCATTCTACCTCTTCCTAATGCCATCCTTTGTGCTATAGGTGGTGCCTACAGCATTCACTCTGTCAACTATCCTGTCACACATTTCCATCTTCATACTGAGAGGAATGTGTTGGATATGTGCTCCAAACAATTGTGGCTCTACTCTTATGATTTCATCCACCATGACTCATAACTCATCTTCAGAAAAATGGGGATTTTTGGAGCATGACATGATGGAACACAGAACAAACGGGTGACAGTGACTTACTAAACAGGGGAAGTGCAATTGAGTGTGAATGGACAAAAGTGTGTGCAGGGTGTTTAATGGGATGGTGAAAAAAGGGATGCCTAATCTATATACTTTACTAAGCAATGTGCCCGGGCTTTGTTGTCTTGCAGTGTAAATGCAAAGGATTGTGGTCTGTGAAGGGGTGTGTTTTATAGTGTCCTTTGCAGGTGTGTCCAATGTGGCAATGTATGTCAGCTGTGTTGTTTTCATTTTCATCCAATGTGCACTTGTGTATTACTTTGGTGACTGCGGACCACTGTGGTTCAGACTGCCATTGGATGACCACCATGGGGGTCTGCCATGGCAACTCTGTGCTTGTTGGCGCTGGAGGTCGGACCGTTTATTTCCAGGCCTCTGCGCTGTGGGCTGTCTGCCTTTTTTGGTTACTGGTCAGCAGTCCTGCCCGTATAACTTGTAACAGGGCAATCTTTTTACGACCGCCAACATGGTGGTCTGGTAGTCTGACCGCCAAATCGTAATGAGGCCCTAAGACTATTTGAAGAAGGTATTGGACGCTAAAATGGTCAAATTCACACTATCCACATCAAAACAAAGCATTTCACACAAGGTATTAGAAATTAAAAAATGTACATACCAATCAATATTCCATAGTCACACTTTTTAAATATCAAACTAACTATAATTTTATCTAAAAACAAACTATTCTAACATACAACCCTTTACATACTCATTTAAACTTTCAAAAATAAAAGTAATATTTTAACTACTATGCAAAACGAATATGTTGTTGAAAAAGATTATTTAAATATAATTTATATATATAATATATTTTATAAAGTTTTTTCAATTAGTTTAAAAATGTAATTAAAAATACAATTTTAATCAAAAAGTTTTACGCAATTTTAAATATGTTTTAAATAAATATAAAATGTAAAATGTTTGGCATAAATTTATTTCTAAGTATTCCACTTTATGAAAATATGTCATATGTTTTTATAATTTTATAATACTAATTGTTCCTTATTTAAAAACATTATTTAACACCATTTTTATATAGCTTAAATAACATCAAATTAAAATATATTAAAACTATTAATATATCAAAATAAACTTAAACATTCAAAGTTAATAATGTGCAGCTCTTTAAATTTATCAACTTAGAATTTTAATTTAAAACATAAGATTTTTTTTAAATCTCCCCACCAGTACCCTCTAAAATCTCTTACCTAAAAAAGTATTCAGCAATTAATTATAGACATTAAAACAAGTAAAAATATAAAATTCAACAAGCTCATGACAAGAAAATTATCTTACTAAAAACATAAAAAATGATAATCATATACAATCAAATACAATAAATTACATATTAACTAACAACATTACATACAACAATATTTTCTGCATCAATATTTTTACAATATTAAAAACAACATTACAAATTATATTTTACCTTTGATATTACTGTCACCATTATTTTTTATTTCCCAATATATTTTACACTTTTTTTGTTTTCCTGATATTTTGACCAAACACCTTACAGGTGGGTCTGTTTGCGTCCAGACTAATGGCTCAATTACAAAATGATTACAGTTGGAGGCAGGATCAAAGAACTGTTATGATGGATCAGAGGAGAAAACCATTCAGAGACAGAAAAAGTTAAACTGAACCTACTTTTTTGGATGATATCAGGAGATCTAGACCGTACAAATGACTTACAGAGAAGGCTAATGCTTTGCTCAAAGAGTCATGGGCTCTAGGAACAAGGGGGAGATACAGGGGGTAATTGAACATTTGGTTACATTGGTGAATAGAAAGCACTGTGCATAACTTGGAAGCTTCTGATGTATTGGTGATTTTTGACAACTTTATTTGAAAAAGGATTATAGAACAGGGAACCAATACAAATCTGTAGCAGTTAATTTTTTAGTGAGAGAAAGTCAATTTTTAGGAGGTCTTAGTGTGTAGATTATTGAATGGAATGAGATTTTAGAGACCCCTGAAAGCAAGATATAGTTTGATCTGGTAAACAGGCAGGATATTAAGCTTATTTGAGGCATTCCAATATAGGGCCTTATTATGATTTTGGCGGTCCTACCGCCAGACCGCCAATACAACGCTGGGGAGGATCCAGCCAAACCAGCAGCCTCCCCGCCGCCATATTATGATCTCATCACCATGCTGGTGATGAGCCTGCAGTGGTGACACTGCGGCGGCATGCTTTGGTCCATTAAGTTGGCCAGGAAACATGCCACCACCGTGCAGTGCCAAAAGCACTTTGGGCTCACTGTGTGCCATGAACAATGTTGTGAATAGCACACAGTGCGCACCAACAGTATAGGCATGGGGGGCACAATATGTGCCCCCAGCCATACTGTCCAACAGCAAACCCACCCAGTGGCCCTGGTTGGGGCACCTTCCCTGCCAATCAGCATAGCTTTTTATGACAGGGTCCCCACCATGAAAAGCTAGGGGGAATGGCAGGTTTTAATCAGCATGGCAGTACAAGCCTCAGCACTGCCGCAGCTGACCATGGCATTCCCCACTGCTGCCACAGCAGGATCGATGATCCTGGTAGTGGCAGCGGGCTTGTGGTGGTCTGGCCATCAGGATCCTAATCTGACAATCGGAACTCAAAGGATATGGTTGCCTGACCGTCACCATGAGTATGGGGGTCCTATGACCACTGTACTCCTAATCAGGCCCTTAGTTAGTTTGTAAATCAAGGGGCTGATCATGAGTTTGGCAGACGGAAACATCGGTCTGCCACACTCCGGTCGGGAGGTTGTTGTGCTGGTGACCTCCCCACTGGCCCCATTATGACTTTTCCTCTGGGTTGACCATCATAATAGAGCCGGCGGCAATGCTTCCACACGCATGGGTCACCAGCACCCTCAAAATGCACACTGTCTGCACAGCAGACAGTGCCCATTTCGAGGCTGCTGGGCGTGGGGAGCCCTGCACTGTCCATGGGGACGGGCAGTGCAGGGCTCTTCCTGTGGCCTCCTGCACTTGTATTTGTATTTAGTATTTATAAAGCGCATTCCGGCCGAGGCATCGAAGCGCTAAGAAGGTAGGAGACAAGTCCACAAAGTAAAGACCAGCCTTTTTGTGACAGTGGAACTGGCATGAAAAGATTGGTGGAGAACAAGGTTGCAATCAGCAGGGCGGCACTGACTTTAGCACTGTCCTGGCTGATTACAACCATAGGATAACTGATCCTGGCAGGGACGGTGAAGGTTGGTGGGACTGCCTGCCTATCTTATAGTGTGGCGGTCAGACAACCACAGCTGCAGCGGTCTGACCACCACTGTGAGGTTGCCGGTCTTAGGACCACCAGCCTCGTAATAAGGCCCTCAATATTGTTGAGTTGAAATTTTGCATCTTTATCATTCTTCAGTTTTTTCACAAGGGTTGCAGATGGCTGTCCTTTAGAGTTGAGTAGTAGATTTTATAATCTGAATGGAGTGTTGCATGAAGTGTGCAGGAGACTAGAAATGCTGAGTGAGACAATATTTAACTTAAGTTTGAAGAGTATCCAAATGTGTGTGTCTTAAGATATATTGAAGTGCATTAGAAAATAATGTTGGTGTTCAGGCCAGACTGAGGGCCTGATTACGAGGCTGGCGGTCTTGAGACTGCCAGCCTCGCTGTGGTGGTCAGGACCACCACTGCTGTGGTGGTCTGATTGCTACATTACGATGCTACATTACGACCCTGGCCGTCAGACCACCAGGGTACCGGCATGTTCGGTGATCTCGACGGGATGACGGTAGAAGAGATCGGAATCAGCCAGTGTGGCGCTGCATGCATTGCCGCCCTGCTGATTATCACCTGGTTCTCCGCCAGCCTTTTCATGGCGGCATCACCACCATGAAAAAGCTGGCAGAGAACAGGTTCAGGTGGCTGCAGGGGGGCCCCTGCACTGCCCATGCACTTAGAAGATGAGCACCATTTTGGCCTCTCCCAGGTTTAATGCCCAATGCCCTCCCTGGGAGGGGACCTGAGGGGGCCAGGCTTGATCATTAACAACTGCAGCCCTTTGAAAAGTTAGTAAGTGGCACTAATGCTTCAGATGGGTCAATATAAGTGAGAACTATACTCCTTTAGAAGTGTAGGAAAACTACAAACTACAAGGTACCTAGTGACATTCCAGAAGCTGTGATGAAACTGCTCACAGGGTGTAAGATGCCACGAATAAGTGACAAGCTGTCTGCTACTCATTCCTTGGGAGCTATATCTCTTCTGAATTACTTCCGTGGCTGGTGTTAAGCAGTAGCAAATGCCCAGTATTCGCCAGTGACTTCATACACTTCCTGACGGTGCTAGTCACAAAGGTAAACTTACAAATGAACACATCTACTCATGTAACTTTAATCTTAGACTGTGTGGGAAATGTACTACTTTAGGCTTTTCTCTCTTTATGAGCTTAAATTTAATACAAAGTGTAGGCTTACTTGTCTCCGTTCCCTGGAACCAGAGGCAAACCCCTGAAAACATGAGTGTAAATTTGCAACTTGTAGCTTTTCAATTGTTGGCTGGGCTCTTCATCAATGGGGCAGAGATTTCATATGAGAAGTAAAAATAAGTGAAAAGTTAAAATGTTTATAAAGTTGAAAAAACGTAATTCTTAAAATAGGGATTCTTTCCTTTATGTAACGTGCTTAATGAATATTATTGTGATGTATTGATTACTTATTTGATGATTAATTTCTATCAAAAATTCAAATGACTGAGAGTAATTATTTTATTTTGTGATTTTAATAAAGATAAACTACTGAAAATATTTGAAGAATAAAACCCATTAACTTATACCAAACTCTCTTTATTGACTGAAATAGAATTTCGAAATTGTTATGGTAAAACTAATGTGATGTACAGCTCCTGATTAATCTTGCCAAAGATCGATTGATCTGAGTTGAAGATACCGGGGTTTCCTGGATGAGTTGTTTGATTTTCTGTAAACCTGGATTTTAAATAAAAAAATACGGCTCCAGCAGATGTATATAATGAAGTGACATCAAGTGTAATGAAGAGGTACTTATGTTTCCAGTGTATCCATGCTAATCTACTCACGAAGCCCTTAGTGTCTCTGATGTAACACAGAAGGGTTTGTACAAACAGCAGTAATTAATGTAATTAATGGTCAATATAGGTGGATGTGTGCTCAAAATACCTTATAGTTACCTTAGGGCGCGAGTTATAGTTACTTGAAATAACTCTAACTACAACTATAACTGCTGAATGTCTAAGATTTTGTGCGAGTAAATTCAGAACCTAACTATAACATCCCTGCAACCTTTGTTTCTCTCAGTGAATTTCAACATTTTTTTTAGCATACACAGACGTGAATATATGCAGCACCACACACAGGCTTTGCCTGTATGCGGCGGGGTTTGGGTAGAGGGCCTGGATGGCCAGGCCCAGCGAGCAACCCTTCTGCATGCACCTAAACCCACACTGCGCATGCACCCAAAGCCTTAAGCAGTGCGCAGTATGAGTTTGGATACAATGGGTGGGTTTATTTACAATTTCTCTCTGGATTTGCGAATCCTCAAGGGACCCCTCTATGTGTCCTATGGTGGCAGGATACCTGTACCCTGACCCCTTATGTGTTTTTTCTCTCTTTTTTCACACCTGCGAGCCGATGCGACAAACAAAACGATGGCCCCAACAATTCTGTCAGGCTGCGGCCAGCCAATCAGAGTCTTCTTGTGGCGCGTGGATCTGTGGAGGATCTGCGTCCCTCTATAGCTATATTATGTGGTCTTAAATTTCTCCAAAACTACTGAACGGATTTACACCAAAAGTGTGATCTGTGCAACAGAATCTACCTTCATGCCAAAATTGGTGTAATTTCGTTCAGTGGTTTGGGCTGTCGGCATGTCTAAAGGTCCTATGGAAAAATGAATGAGGAATACGTGTTGGAGGACCCCCCCTTTTTCAAGGCCCCCGGTTGACAGATCACCCCAAAACTTTCAAGACAGAAGCTGAACTTAGCAAAGAATACATTTTGAAAATTTCGAGAAGATTCATCAAACAGCGCCAAAGTTATTAGCAAAATAAAAAATGCTTTTTCTATACAGTAGAAACTAAGGCCCTGATTTATACTTTGTGATGCTAAACTGCACTAACGCAGTTTAGCATCAAAACGTTTACCCCCGGCTAGCGACATCCCAAGATGCCGGCCGGGTGTCATATTTGTGGTATGACAGTAGCCGCGGTAAAATCCCATGGACATGACTCCTGTCTTAATGAAGACAGGAGTCATGCCCACCACCCCAATGACCATGCCCAGGTGACATATGTCCCCTGGGCATGGCCATTGGGCCCAGTGCCATGTAAGGGGGCCCAAGTTAGGCCCCCCCTATGGCAATACAAAAAATAAAATAAAATACTTACCTCTACTCACCTATACTTACCTGGGATGGGGTCCCCCATCTTCCGCTGTCCCTCTGGTGTCTGTAGGCTCTTTCCATGGTCCCCTAATGCCTGCCCTGACCCAGGCTTTATAAATGGCGCTAAGAAAGCTTAGCACCATTATTTAAGGCCTCCATACCCACGTACTTGATTTTAGCATGGAGGATATCTTCATTTTTTGCCAGGAACACCTACCTTGCATCTCATTCATGCAAGGTAGTTTTGGGCAGGCAAAAAAATAATTTAACTCCAATATTTTGGTGCTAGACATGTCTAGCACCAAAATAGAAATATGGAGTTAAGTTTGCGCTGAATTAGCGTAAAGAAAAATGACGCTAATCCAGCGCAAACAGAGTATAAATATGCCCCTAGGTTCCAACTATAATTACCTAGTTAGGTAACATATATATATATATATACATATATATATATATATTTTTATATATATATATATATATATATGTATATATATGTACACTCACTTAAAAATGTTCAAAATCATAGAAATTCACCTGTTTTAGTCAGAGTTATTTCAAGTAACTATAACTCGTGCCTCTAGGTAACTCTAACTCATGCTCCACCATGCACAGTTTTTAGGAATATTTTTACAGCAAATATTACAGTGATATTATCAATGATGTTATAAAATATGTCACTAGAGCTGTAATATCTGGACTAATCAGCAATGCATGGCAAAGGTGCAAGTTATAATTATTTTAAGACACAGGTTCTAGTTACTTGAAATACCACTAGTTATAACAGGTGAATTTCCATGGTTTTGTACATCTAAAGTGTGAGCCTAGTTATACCATCCTCATAACCTTAGGTGTTTTAAGTGAATTTCTATGTTTTTTTAATTCTATTTCCTAACTACAATGTCCTTTAACCTTTGTTTTTTTTTTTTCAGTGAATTTCTATTTGTTTAACGCAAAGTAATTTTATTTACTATACGCTAATCCAAAGACTGCCTTACACAGCCTTTGGCCATGCGCAGGCAGGGTTGGTCGCAGGGCCTGGCCCATGGCCAAACCATGCGGCCAACCACCCAACCCCGCACCACTTAGAATAAGACATGTTCTGACAAATTGAAATACATTTATTTGACAAGTACAAAGAGTGAGATAACCTTTCTGTATGTACCTTAAATATTTGTTAAAGTGGGAAATGGCAAATGACACACCTAGACTGGAACCCTCAACCTTTTGTGTGAGAATCTGAGACCTTAACCACTAGCCAGAGGTGCTTTCTTACTAGCAAGGTCCAGACATCTCTATGATATTGAATCCAAAGATTGTGATGAGAAAAAGATGTAAATGTTCCATCACTGAGAATGTTTAACGTTCAAAACATGAGTAAATAAACAAACTCACTGCCATGAGATACCAGGATTTGAACCTTCAACCTGCTGAGTGACAGTCCAAAAGCTTTACCAGTAGGCCAGAGGTGACTCTGTTCTGCTGTGCTTCAAAAGGTTACTATGACAATTCAACCAAACATCTTTCTAGTGAGACGCTTTGAAGTCACTGTATGGAGAGACCATTGCAATAACAATCTCTCTCTCTCTCCCTTGTCCGTCCCTTAAGGCTCCTGCGGTCCCACAGGCCCCTGTCTCCATTGTTCTCACCTGCAGGAAACTCCTTTAAATAACATGATAATTATAACCTTATAGTGCCCATGGAGGTGGTGATGCCTGGGGTATGGGGGAGCCTCCGCGACACCCTGCCTACTTGTTGTATTGCCCCATGGAGGTGATGGTGGAAGGTGGCAGTCCCTGGGGCATGAGGGCCATGTGGCCCCCTGCATATTCTTTAATCACAGCCCCAGGGAGGTGGTGGTCCCTGGGGCTACTAAAAGCCCCCTTCCTTTTTTGAGCATGGCCCACCTGGGGTCCGAAGCATTAAGTAACACAGTAGACAGTATATTTTTATTTTAAATCACAGAGAAATCCCTAGTCCGAGACTATAGGTTAGGGTAAACATACCTTGTCCCTTTTTTTTGCAACTTTTTTTTAGGGCACCGGCTGAAGCCGAGTCCCAAAATGGCTGCCATCACTTCCTGTTTGAAGTATTGGCAGCCAATCAGATCTCAGGAGGAGATCTCCCTGGATCTGTGGCCCTAAACATACAAATGTCTTTCCCTTTAATATCTCAAAAACTACTGAACCGATTTATACCAAATAAACAAAAAAGTGATCTGCAGACCAACAGCTATCATTTTGCCAAATTTAGTGTAATTCCATACAGCGGTTCAGGTTGCAGACGTGTCTAAATAGTTTATGGAAATTAACATGGGAGACACAATTGTTTTGATCCCACCCTCCTTCTTCCAGCTCCCACTTGACGGATCATCCCGAAACTTTCCATGTGCAACAAAATCTTTGGGTGCACTTTTTATGGAAAATGTTGTGAAGATTTGTCAAGTGGTGCCAAAGAGAGGCAAGTCAAAAAAAGTTTTTCAATGGCATGGAAACTAGGTCCTAACCGTAACTACCTACTGGCTGATGTATTTTTATATATATTAAAATATTTTAATTTAAGTTAACATTAGTTCCTATACGTTTTAAGTCTCTGTGTCCATTATTGTCTTCAGGATGTTTACAGGAGGATTTTACAGTACCACTGGTCGATCATTTGGGGTGCTGGACTTACTCCAGCTTCAAGCTGGGTTACAATTACTTCTGTTTTGGGTCCTTTTGGATGTAGTAACTATAGAACTGCCCTTTGTGAATAGCAAGAAGCTTATCTTTTGTTGGTGTGTACATCTCCCTCCCTTAACCCCTTTTTAAGCTTCCCTAAATCCCTCCTTACTTCCCAGTCAACCCATCACATTTAGTAGTAGTATACTCCATTTTCCAGCCTCTCCCCGTCCTTTTACATTTACTACTAAATACATGTGCAGAGAACTTTGCAGTTGGGGAAGAGAGGTCTGCCCCGGTGTAGACATGTGCGTGTATGTTAATGAATACCATTTCCTAGTATGTTAATGCTATTGCAGTACTTCTAAACGTACCATAAAATGCAGTTTGTGAATAGGCCTCTGAATGTTTTGTGGTTGTGCATTTAATTTTAAATTGAGAGAGAGGAGGAGTAGCAGTTACCAGTGGCCATCATCACACCCAGCATTAGTGAAAATGTTGCTATTGATATAATATTAGGATGCTTTCTTCCTTCCTTCAGATAGCATGCATTTAATCAAGCAGCTATAGAAGGGTCGGAGAATGCAAATGATAATCATTGTACTAAATGACAAATATACATAATCACACCATCCTGAAGTCTGTTTTCTACACTGTTCCTCTGAGCAGTGAAAAGGCATTAGTTCAGAATGTTTACTGAGGCATGGACAACTGAGTAATTGATAAAAACTATGGGCCTCATTACGAGTTATGTAGTCGGACTGCCAGACCTCCATTTTGGTCACCCTTAAAAGACAGCCATTTTGGCAGTCTTTCAGCTCACCTTATTATGAGTTATACAGGCAGGACCGCTGACTGCCAATGAAAAAAGGCAGACCGCCAGCGGCAAAGCGGCCTGGAAATAGGTGGTCTGACCTCTAGCACCAACAGCACCACAACCAACCACAGACCTTATTACAAACATACAGTCATCGTGGCCAGTCCCCCATGGTGCTTTGAACTACAGCGGTTCGTGGTAAGCAAAGTAATACACAACTGCACATTGGATGAATTTGAAAACAACACAGCTGACACACATTGCTACACCTGACACACCTATAAAGCACACTATAAAACACACCTTTCACACGCCACAATCCTTTGCATTATTAATGCAAAACACAGTAGCCAGAATGTTTTTTGTCCAGAGAATCCATATATTAGCACCCTGCACACATTTTTGTCCTTTCGTACCCTTTTGCACTTCCGCTATTTAGTAAGTCACTGTCACCTGTATTTTTTTTTCCGCACCATGTCACATTTAAAAAAAATCCCTGTTCTTCAGAACATGCGTTAAGACTCATGGTGGATGAATTAATAAGAGTAGAGCCACAATTGTTTGGAGCACAAGTCCAGCATACTCCTCTCAGTAGGAAACTGAAATGTAGGACAGGATCATTGGCAGAGTAAGTGCTGTAGGCACCACCCTGCCCACAAGGGTGGACATCAGAAAGAAGTAGAATAACCTCAGAGTCAAGGTTTGTTCCCTGGTCTCGCGGTACCAGCTGCCTGCCCAGAAGCCTGGCAGAGGCTCTCCCAGTGCCTCATTACATCCCTTTCCCTGTGAGGAGAAGGTCATGGCTATCCTCCATCCTGAGGGCTTGACAGGAATGCTTGGGGGAGTGGATTCTGGTAAGTCACAACACAAAAAGTATCACCAAAATGCTGTGTCGTCCATGCTCATAGCTCACGTTTTGCCTTATTTACTGCTACTACACTCACCAGCCCAGTGTTCACCTGTCCAAAGAAGCTCTCAATTGAAGTGTGCTCTTCTGGCGAGATGACATTTGTATACTCAGTGTTTTACAGGGACTGAAAAGATTGCACCTCCCAGCAGGCATTGTTCTATAACTCCAAAGACCAGAACAGTGTTCACTTGTCCAAACAACCCTGTTTGTTATCAATCAATTTAAGGGTACACACCTAGGGAGATAACATTTGTCAAGTGTGTGTAGTACAGGGACTGACATGACTACAACTCTATTTCAGTAACTACAAACACTAGCACAGTGGTCACATGCTACATTACATCTGTTAGTAAATTCACAATTGACATGTACTCACCCGAAGGAAAACAATGGCCAAGTGTGTGTAGTAGATAGACAGCCCTGACTGCAACTTACAGGAGACCTGTTATTGTAACTCCAACCACAGCACAGTGGGCACATGTCCTAATACATATGTTTTACAATTATCAATTGAAGTGGACTCCCTGGAGGGGATAATATTTGTGTAGTGTGTGTAGTACAGAGAGTGACCTGACTGCAACTCTCAGGAGGCACTGTTTCAGCGACTCCAATCACTAGCCTAGTGTTCTTGTCTCCAAAGACCCCTGTTTGTCAACTCACAATGAAGTTTACTCGCCTCAGGGATAACATTAGTTAGGTGTGAAGTAGATGGAATAACCTGACTGCAATCCACAGGAGGCACTGTTTATGTGTCTCCAAACACCAGAACAGTGTTTACTTGTCTAAAGATGCCTGTTTGGCAACTCTCAATGTACTTTTCTTCAGCTGAGAGGGTATCGTTGGTCAAATGTGGGAAATAGAGGGAGTGGCATGGCTACTAAAGCCAGGAAGGCCCTGTGTCTGTGAAACCAACCACCAACCCAGTATTCTCTTGTCCGACTACCATTGTTTGATAACTCTCAACTGAAGTGTACTCACCTGGGAGGATACCATTTGTATAGTGTGTGTACTAGAAAGAGTGACCTCACTGCAACTCCCAGCAGACCTTGTATCTGTAACTCCAAACACCAGCCGAGTAGTCACTTGCCTATATACCCCAGTTTGTCAGCTCCCAAATGAAGAATACTCTCCTGGGGGATACCATTTGTAGAGTGTGTAGTACAGGAAGTGACATGACTGTTAAGGCCAGGAGGCTCTGTTACTCCACCCACCAGCCTAGTGTCCTCTTCTCTAAAGGCCCCTGTTTGGTAACTCACATATAAAGTGTGCTCACCTGGGGGGATAATATTTGTATAGGGTGTGTAGTAGAGGGACTTACATGACTACAACTTCCAGGATGCTCCATTACTGTCACTCCAATCACCAGTCCAGTGTCCTCTTATCCAAATACCCTTGTTTGGGGACTCACAAATTAAGTGTACTCACCTGAGGGATAACATTTATCAAGTGTGTGAAGTAGAGGGAGTGACCTGACTGCTAAGGGCAGGAGGCTCTGTTTCTATAACTCCAAACACAAGCCCAGTGTTCACTTGCCCAAATACTCATGTTTGTTAACTCTCAATTGAAGTTTATTCACCTGGGAGTATGCTATTTGTATAGTGGTGGGAAGTAGAGGGAGTGACCTAAATGCAAAGTCCAATAGACCCTGTTTCACTAACTCCAACCACAAACCCAGTGTTCACTTGCCCAAATCCATCTATTAGTGAGCTCTCAAATGAACTTTACTCACCTGAGAGGATAACATTTGTCAAGTGTGTGTAGTATAGAGAGTGCCATGACTGCAACTTCCAGGAGGCACTTTTTCTCTAACTCCAAACACCAGAATAGTGCTCACTTGTCCAAAACCCTTGCTTGCTAACTCTTTATTGAATGTATTCACCTGGGAGTGACCAATATAGAGATCATGCCCAACCCAGAGATGTGTCTATCTACCTAGCTCCATCTTGACCTGCTAATCCAATATGAAACTATTGAGAATACAAATGACACCATACCCAGTGTGTGTAACAAGTATTCTTAAGGCCTCAAGATGCATCACCAGACTGGTTTTGGCATCAGACACATTCACACTGCTCTTTGCACATGATGACTCCAGTCACATATACAACAAGGACCTGGGTCTGCCTGCATCACATTCAACTAGGCCTCAAAATGGTTAAAGCCATATGTTGCCTAGCCACTGTTATGCCTGGACTGTTGGCAAGATGTAATTCTCTGTCCATCCTACCAAGTGCTAATGATCTGCACATTTCTGCAGCTGCTTCACTCAAAAAGCCCTTGCATGCTCGGAAAATGTCATGTCAGTACAACCAATAACATGGGTACTTGGCACAATTGGATTAACTGCAACGTAACTTTGTACAAGGTCTATGTATACTGTAATACCAAACTGTTGGAGGTAGATGTCACATACAGCCAGTAACATTGTATTTTTCACATGAACCGGTCGAGCTGCTACTGGGCACACAGAGGCCACAGAAGAAACTGCCACTACCCCCCTGGATGAAGCCCTCAGTGAAGAAGACACTGCTGGACATCTGAAAGTGGAGGGTGGATCTGGTTGATCTGGGCAACCTGGTCAGACACCAAAAGTGAGTCTTACCGTGGTCACATCAACACCTTCCAGCCTGGTTGCCTCAACATCACAGGCAACCCTTCACCCCCCAACCTGTGTACCAAGTACAGTGTCTACCATCTTGTGCCCCCCAGTCCTGGATCCTGAGTTGCAGCACAACACTTTGGACAATGAGGTTCCAGAACCCAGTTTGACAGGCACCCTGTGGCAAGCGCACAGGCCCGTAGGGGTGGGATGTGTGGGATGGATGCTGTGGCCCACTAGGGTGAGGCCACTGGGGCTGCTCCTGGCCAGGACACCACCAGCCACATCTTGGGGGTCTATCAGGAATCCCAAGGTATGATGAGCTCTGGGAAAACACACAGAAACAGAGGGGCATGCAAGAACAGATGGAGGACCACAATACCAACATGGCCTCCCTAACAGGGGTGCTGAGGGACATTCACACAGCCCTGTGCAAGGCTTTTCAAAATCAATCTGCCCCTTCCTTTGGCTCATCAGCACTGGGCCCATCAACATCGGTGCCATCCACTGGAAGAGAGGCCCTGCCAGAGGAAAAACCCACCTCAAACACCCCTGCCTCTTTAGCAACAGATCCCCCTCACACAAGTGGGGACGTCCAGCAAAGAATCCAGGAGGCGCGAATGGCAAGATACCCACCACTGCCAGCAAGTTACCTCTTCCTATAGGACCTCCTTTGTGTGGCACACATTCACTCTGTTGACTGATCCTCCACCATCTACCCATAGCAATGGGAGGAGTACTCTAGACTTTGGACTCCCAATGGTGTGGCATCTACTTCAATAATTTCTTTCACCATGACTGACCCCTTCACTTTTCCTTTTTGTTGCTTTCTGTCCAAATTGTATTTTCTGCATTAGCATTGTAATAAATTAAACCATCACAAACTCATCGTCTGCTTGCTTAATTTCCACATTTTGCTATGTAGAGATGTATGACCATGTGACCCATATGATGAAGACACAAGCTACTTGTGTAATCAGGGATATGTTAGAGGGTACACAGTGTCCTGCTCAGGATCACAAACATTACACACAAACACATTAGTAGAAGTGTCTGGTCAAACCAAAAACTTATTCCAGGGTACAGCACATAGGCTGTCTATCTGCCTGGACTTTTAGAAACAAGAGTGTATGACTTTTAATGAGCCAAACTACAGAATCCAAGGCACAGCCCCCCCCCCCCAGACCACAGAAGGAAGGGATTTGTCAGACATTGTCCTGTAGAACTGGTAAACATTAAAGTGGATGATGCCACCAGTTGAGCCTTATCACACACCACACCAAAGTAATCCAACATCACATAATCTAAGATACAGAGAGATGGCAGTACATCAGTCCCTGATCATAGGCCCATCATAATCCAATTTCCATGTATCAAGTGGTGTGACACTGTTAGCAAGTGGGTCTCTAGTTGGAAGAGGTATACACCCTTGTCCAAATAGGGACCACAATCCTAGTCAGGATAAGTCACAACACAACCCAAAGTATCCTGTGCTCACCCGCTGATAGCTTGGCACAGAGCAGGTAGGCTAAAGTTAGAATGCAATGTCTAAAGTATTTGTGCAATAACTCATACAGTAACACAATGAAAATACCACAAATACACACCACACAGGTTTAGAAAAACAGATAATATGTACCTGAATAAAATAAGGTCAAAATGATAAAATCCATTGTACACAAGCAAAGTTGTGCATTTTTAAAGATTAAATCCCACTAAAGCACTTAGAAACACAATAGCTCCAACTGGGGCTATCAGGGTGTCATTGACAGAGTCGTCACCACAGGTGCCGGTCACAGAGTCACATGGACCTCCAGGCACAACACCTTTGGAAAAGAAGAAGCAAAGTCGTTCCACGGAGTCGTGGAGGTGAGGCGTCTTTGGAGCTGGGGCGCCGTCAGTCCCTTATGGCGTCTGGTGAAGTGAGACATTGGTTCCATACTGCAAGGCAGGGGAGGTGAGGCATCGGTTCCATCCGGTCACAGGTGGAGCTGGTGCAGCGGTGTCAGGTGTCGGGTCCTGGTGACCCGGCGGGGTCGATGGATCGATTCGGTCAAGACGTGATGTGTTGGCTTTGCAGTATCGCGATCACACTGCGGGAGATCAGCTGTGTCGCAGTGATATCAGACTTGAATTGCCGGTTGCAGTTGTTGCGTGCAGAAAGGACCATGGAGCCAGAGCAGTCAGCAGTGCGGTATCAGGCAGAGGCGTTGGTGCTGGAGTCGCTGAAGTCGGTGAACTAACTAGAAGCTAGTAGGTGAAGTCTTTGTTGGCCCGAGACTTCAGAACAGGAGGCAAGCCCAATCAAAGCCCTTAGAGAGTACTTTTGGGGAAGGCAGAGTCACAACTCAGCATCAGATACCTGCCAGTGTCACAATTCTGAAATGCCTACATAAAGATGTCATGGTGAATGTACCTGTGTAAAGACAAAACATGGAGTATAGGCTTGAAAACATATCTATGACACAAATCACATATCAAGCATCTGGAAAACAAATGACATTGCAATGAAAGTGACACAAACAAAGCAGCATCATCAAGGTGGGGATGAGTTAAAAGCTATCTCCTCAACTCGCCTTTGGCTAAATATTGCAGAGTAGCAGCTCCCTAGCTCTTTCTGAAGCAATACACTGCACACATTCTCACAACTACAATTCATTGTATAGGTACAGTCATTACATCACATGACATAATTACACTCATGAAAAGTAGCTTTTGATGAGATATTCCCGCAAATCAGCTCCATCCTCTTGACCACTGTCATCCTCACCTGGCTTCTCACCCAGTGGCACTGCAGGGTCCCCCTCCTCTCAGATGTACGAGATATTCCTCAGCAGGCCAATACTGTGGAGCATGCAGCATGCCACAGTGATCTGACATACTTTCGGCCTTCAGGAGCACAAAAGTCCGCCCCACTACTTACTGTGTTCTTCCATGGGCCTCATTGAAGCAGACTTGTCCTAGACTAGTTGGATTCCTCAGTGGCGTCAACAACCAAGGACAGTTTTGACATGTGGTGTCTCCTATTAAGGAATGAGACATATGTGCAACAATAAGTCAATCACTTACTGATTGTAGCACCTGACATTGCGCACACACAATCAGGACAGATGTGACTTACCAACCAGACTTACCAACCAGCCAGGCCCTCTCTGGGCAAAGTTGTGACATCAGCTGGGGTATGGTGCTGTTCTGCATTATGAAGAAATCATGAGCTGAACCAGGATGACGTGTGCAGACATGTGAAATGTAGAGAACCGTCCGAGACTACTTGCAAGTTGATGGAATGGAAGTTCTTTCTGTTACGATAATCTTGTTCATTGGCATGCAGTGGCACCAAGCCAACATGTGCACCATCAATGGCCTCCACCACATGTGGGAGACCGGCAAAATCATAAAAGTCACCCTTCACATTGGTTAAATGCCCCGGTCGGAGAAAACCTGATATAGCTGCCAAGGTGTTTCAATATTTCTGAGAGAGAATCATGTGAGCTAGCAATGCTGGAAGAGGGTGCGCCGGGCTGTGTGCCAAACCCAGCAACAGCTGACGCACCGGTGAGCCGGCATCCGAGATCAGGAGACAGACCTGCTCGACCTGCTAGGCGTAGAGGTTGCAGGGCTCAGTGAGTAATAATAAATTATTAGTTGTGTTCTGGGATAATAGTTTATTCCCAAATAGCAAGCATCCTGGTGGTCATATGCAGGTAAGTTAACTTTATGTTATAAATATAAAATTATGTGAATGTCATCTAGACAGGTGCAAGGCGCTCCCTAATTGTACTTGTTTTTGGCGCTTGCTTGGGCTGATTAAGAAGTAATGCAGATACTCCTCCTGTGCCCCATCTAAGATAGTCATTGTTGATGTTAGTATTAGTGAGTTTGCATGTTCTCTCACTTCTCTGTGCCTTTGCTTTTTATTTGTAGCTTGTACAGTGCCAACTGCCAAGCAATTTTTCAGTGATGTGTAGTTGTTTTGCAAGCATCCAGTCTATGCATTGAGAATTTCAGAATGAGATGGGAACTGTAGAAATTATTCATTGCAATTTATTAGTAATTCCAAAATGTAGTTTAGGAAATTTGGAAGAGGGTTAGGAAATTTGGGATAGGATGGTCCAAGATACTAGTATTATTGTATCATGTTGTATTGTAATAGTATTTATATAGCGCTTACTACCCCTGAAGAGGTGTCAAAGCACTTATTATTATTACTATTATTATATAGGCGCTCTGAACCTCTGATGTAGAAATGTTACTGTGTTTGTATCTTCTTGGAGAGATTATTTATTAACAGTACCACTAATCTTTTCTATTTTTTTTCTTACATCATCCAGCATCAAGGGGCAGAAGGAGTATGGTGGTAACAAGACGGGTGAGACAGGTGAGATGGCTCTGCTGTTTCCAGTAAGTCCTCCTGTTTTTGTTAATATTAATATTTATTTATTTCTCTAACTTTTACAGCTACACAATTAGAATGATTTCCTACCTTTTACTTTTACACCACAGGTCTTTTCTGTTTTTTCTCTTTGAAAATAAGGATGTTGTAGGTCTGGGACAGATTAGGCAACCATCTCTTACATGTGGATCTTATTTATAAGTGTTAATGGACACCACGTGGCCTCCTGGAAAAAGGAGAGGACTGTTGGACTTACCATTGATATTCTATGTTTACTGTTCAGTGTTTTATGTTTAAGTATTTTTAAGTGTTTTTTGTATGTAAGACACAATCCAAAAGGTTTGGAAGTGCTTATCTGTGTTGATGTATACAAAAAAGACTGCTGTAATCAGAACAGTTGTCTTAGTTGGTGGGATATGGCAAGATGTTTTGATTAAAAAGCAATTAAATTGCATGCTCAATGATTGACTTACTGCATCATTGAATGAGACTTAGGATTGTATTTTTTTACTACTATTTGACCATTCTTTTTTAGATATTATTGTTCATTACCCTGGTCTAGTAGGTTTATGTGGGTAGACCCCTGTCGGTTTCAGTATATTATACTACACAGCATGTTTCATTCTTAGTATTCATCGGCCTTGTAGTCCAGGTAAAACAGGGTAATTGAAATAACGTAATTTTCTAGTACAGCTGCCCCAGCTGCAGACTGGAACGAGTACAACTGGGGTTCCAGCTGAGCTAGCAATGCCACCATTAATTTAGCACAACAGGAGAGAGAAGAATACTTGTACTCCATAGTGCATATTCTGGCTGTGACAGTTATCACCTTGAATTGAATGGCCTGAGGTGACCACCAAATGTACAGGTACTGTGCGACTACACTACATGATTTTTAAAAAGTATTTTGCTCAGAGCATTGTTTAAAATTTCTCTTTTTTCTTTATTGATATAACTATTCCTACTGGTCCACCTTCATGGCAGAAAATAGCAGCCCGGCTGTGGCGGACAAAGCTGAGGCCATAGGGCCGAGTACCAATGGCTGGAAGTCCTCCAGGAAGAGGAGGAAAGGTGGCAGAAGCAGTCGCTGCCAATATTCAGGGACCCAGCACCTCAAGCTCAGCAACACCTATCCTGCAGTGCCAGGGCAGTGGCACGCCATCACATCATCCCTGCTGCCCCCCCCCCTTGAATACCATGTTCCAACATCACGTCCTTCGGAGGCTGGTACTGATCGAGGCCAGTCAGGCACATATGGAGGGAATTCTCAGAAGAATCCTGGCCTACCTTTATTCGAGTGCCTTCCTCTGCCCCTTTTTTAACCTTTTATTTTGGAGGGTGGGACTTGTGGGTGGAGAGGGTGGGAATGGGCTTTTACTGGGCTTTTATTTTTTTATTTTATTCACCATGGGCAAATGAACAGTTTTTTGTTTGGGATGGGGTGGGCCAGCTGTAGGCGGAAGGGGTGGGTATTTACAATTTTTTTTAGGGACTGTGGTTATGCCTAAGATCTTTTTTGGGATGTTTACCTTAGGAATGTAGCCTTTATGCAGCATGTTTTTCAAATCTGCTGATAGTGTATTCCTTTTAGCGCAACATGTTTTACAAATCTGCTGACAGTGCAAAACAATTATTTATGCAGTTAGGTATGGATAACCTTGTCCTAATACTCTTCTAGTCTCTGCAGTTCATTCTGCAAAATTTGACCCATTGGAGTGGGGCGGGGAGATGTGCCATTGCCAATTATATTGCATGAACTAAAAGTACAACAATGCTCCATAATTCTCTTACCTGAATGGATGAAGTGAGGGTTGCAGTAATAGAATGCTAGCACACTAGCAGTGAAGGAATCAGAAGCAAGGTCACACTCCACATAGGTGAACTCAAATGAAGCTCCTCCACACTGAGTTGAGGTTGCTTCTACCACATCCGCCCCACCAAGAGTGTGATTAATCAATGGCGTAAATCACCTCAATAAATCACACAGCCCGGGGGGAAGGTTAGGGATTTGATGGATGAATGGATGGGAAAGGTATTTTGGGAAAGGTGAGACAAAAAGACAAATACTACACAAACACAATATTCATCTGGGAAAAGAGCATCAGCAGCCTGTTGTGGAAGGAACGGAAAAATATGAATATGTATGACACAGAGATAACTTTTACCTTCTGTCAGCCCCAGTAAGACACAAGCTGCATATATCTCAAAATGTTTGGTCCCCTACAGTGACAAAACAGTACATATAATTAATCTTGGGGTGCAGCTAACACACACAGTTCTAAAAAAAAGAATATGGAAAGAAAAATGATACTAGTCTGTCTTGCCAAATGGGCTGGTGCATCTGCAATCTCCTTAGATTGGCCCGTCATTCTTCTTGGGTGCCTGCCTTAAGCGGTCCGATAAGGTAAGCATGAGTGTTATGGTACAAGAGAAGAGAAGAGAAGGCCTGTGGTTTGTAAAACAGAAATGATTATCATGCTATTGTAGAATCAAGAAGGATTGAAATGTAAGGTAAGCTTCACGAGGAGTAGTGCACCAAGAAGACTCGGAGGTGGCAGAGTAAAGACGTTTCGGATCATTCATTTTATGACTGATGTGCAATCAATTAAGTGAGAGCAATTACAACTAACAATCACTGACAAGTGGCAGCATGTATTGGGATGATCAAATTTGTAACTGTTGTGATCATCATAAATAACATTTAGCCTACAGCATGTGCATAATGTGAAATTAACATCCATCACATGACTGTCTCCTCCAGTTTCCTACAACAGTCCCCCATCCAACCACCACATCGTTTCAATTTTGAGCCAACCAGCAGACACACACAGCAGCATTGCATTTCCCAAATCAAGTAATCAACGCACCTCTCACCATCAGCTACAGATTGGAGTAGGCCTCTTAGACTCATCCTCACATCATCCATGTTGATTTCCATGAAGTTGATAACTTCATTCTTCTGACAGTTGTTTAAGTTGTCAAATTATGCTCTGATTCCTTCAATCATCCTCTAGCCTCTGATTAAAGATCACTATGTCCAACTCCATACCAACTGCTCCCTGGAGTCACAGTCTCCCGACCCAATTGAGATACAGTGACCTGTAGCTTATAGCTGTGTTTAACAACAACAGAAACATTTTTTTCTGAACTAGAATTGTGTTTGTTAGCTAAATGGACTGGTCGGGTCTTCTTTAACAAATGTGAACCAGAAAACAAAGGAATGTGAAAACACCGGCAAACAAATTTCACTAAGTGTCAAAGTGCAGGGGGGAAAAAAATCGATCACAACACCATCACAAGTCAGCGTAATAATATAGGTAAACTCTATAAATTAAACACCCACTCTCAATATCTGCCACCACTAGAGATGCGTCACTTGAACCATCTCAACATTGAAACAAGTATCCCTCAAATCAATTGTTGAGTCATATAGCATTGCTACTTACCTGTTCCAATCAAGCATAGTGGCACATTGCTAATTCTCTTCAATTCAGTAAATGAAACACACATTGGCCAGTAAATTGTAAATCAAATATCTTCGGCAGTCCAGCTCGGGAATAACAGAAAGGATAGACACAGAACTGAGACAGGCATTGTCTCTTAAATCTCCTTGAAGCGATTTTGAGGGCTTTGGGACTTCTTCAATGCACATTGGTCCAAACTACAATTCGGCCATACATGTGCCTAAAACAATTGCAGTTCATTAGTCATTTAGACTGAAACAAATAATATAAAATAGTAAGGTTCCCAGAGCTAGTTACTTTTTTTTCTCAAAGCGGTTCATAGTAGAAAGCAGAAAGTTCTATGGTGCCCCAGGTCTAGTCAGGGAAGTAGAGTTTGCCCTCAAACTCAGGTGGTTCACCCAGAAGTTGGTCAGCTAACACGCTACCTTGACCTGAGTCGGAGCAATCATCACCCTCATCCACCTCCTGTTGTACTTTAGGTATGCTGTAATTTGGTGGTATAAAGTGTTGATTCGTTTTGATCATGGTCAATCTCTCGTCGTTTTGGGGCAAGAGACGGGTCCTTCTCACAAATGCTCCAGCTACACTGAACACACACTCAGCAGATACACTAGCTACAGGAGCAAGCCAGATACTTCTTGCCAGCCTGCTGAGCACTGTCTATTGGTACCTCTTCCCATACCAATAAAACAATGGGTTTTGATCCAGATAGATCGTCGTTGGGTCATCCAGGTAGAGCTGGACCATCCTCTTAATAGTCATTGGTGCTCCTCCTTGCTAGAGCTCATTTGCCTTTGCCTCTGCAGTGGACTTAAACCCTGCCTTTAGAAACCAATCAAATGCAGATTTTGGGGCTGTTGCTCCTGTTCCTGTTGTTGTTGCTGGTGTTGATTTTGGGTGTTCTGAGCCAACAGCACTGTACACAGGCTCCATGGAAGTTGTAAGCTGCACCCCAGAACTTCTGCCCGTGAGTAGGCCTCCAATTTCCAGCCGTTCTTTTTCTAGGTCTCTGGCTTACTCAGCAATCTATGTCTTGTAGGTTGAAACATCCCCATCAGAAAAAAAGGAATGAAAGTGGTCAGTAACTGTTTGTACTGTGGAGCAATAATTGTGGCACAGATGTAATATTTGGATGACACAATGTCTCTTTGAAGCCTTGTATTAACAGATAAGCAAAGGATTAAGCTCTCCGCCAACTCCTGCACATCTGTTTAGTCATCCACACCTCTGTACATTTCAGGCATCTCCTACAGTTGTTTCTGCAGCATATGCACTAATGGGATGGCTTGATCCATGGTACAGTCCTCCTTGCTAACTTCCCATGTGAGAAAGCAGCATTCTTGTCAGGCATTTGACCAGGTCCACATCAGTGACCATGCCTTTCACAGTTGCACCCCCTCTTTGCATGACATATTCATTGATCAGTCTGTACTGCTCAAACAGATGTTGTAACATGTAATAAGGAGAATTCCAATGTGTTGGCACCTCCTGTATGAGGGGTTTAACTGGCATTCTATTATCACACTGGATAATCCGCAACAGCTTGCAGGTTTTAAAAGAATGGCTAAAATGAGTACAGATTCTCTGTTTAATCAGTGTGTCAAACACAGAACCCTGAAATAGCAACCATCTGACATGGCCTTAACTATGTTACTGCATAGCCCTCTGAGGTGCAGCCATTCAAAGACCTTGTTGTTAAAGTCATCCTAGATGTGTGCAGCTGTATGGGATTTCTTCATGGTGAACATAGCTACTGTTGCATGCTTCCGAGCAACATTAAAAATATCAGCTGTGTCAGCACCTGCAGATATAATTTCTCTAACCCCCACAAAAGAGATCCAATGTGCAGTGATGCACATGTAATCAGTGGCTTGGCAACTGGTCCACATGTCTGTCATCAAGTGGATTCTGTGGACAGCACTCAGCTGCAAAGCTTGCCCAACCAATTCCAGCACATCGTGATGTAGCGCTGGAACAGTAACTCTGGCAAAATAGGTCTGTCTGGGAACCTTCCTTTTCGGGCAGATAGCCACCACAAATTTCAGAAAACCCACTCCTTCCACAAAAGAAAAAATGAGGAGGTCCAACGCTGACATTTTAGCCAGCTTCCCATTGTACAAACATGCCGTTGAGCGGTTGCGTTCATACTGCCCCTCCTGCCTAAACATGGCAATAATAATAGCCTGGATTTTTTTCTTTGCTCGTGCCACTGATGCAGGTGACTTAGAAGGTGGTGGTTGGCTCAATGGGCTCAATGGGCGTCCCAGGGGGGAAGCCACTGTAGGTTCTTGCCTTGGGGTGTTTCCACCTGATTCTGAGTCTTCCTGTGCCATTGCAATGTTGCTGACGATACTACTGCACTGCTGGGGACAGGGCTAATTTGTGTAACAAAAATGTCACCCTCTTCTTCATCTTCAACTTCCACTATGATCAAATCAGATTCCCTGCTTTCAACACATTCAACACCACTTGCAGGCTTTTCCTTTTGGATGCAAAGGTGCCCCTCCCAGCAGATTTTGTGGTGTTTCCTCAAATGGGTTGGTTTGTACCAAGCTTACCATGACTAACACTTGCTCAGCAGATGAAGCATATGGCAATGTTTGGCTCCTTTTCACTAACCGTAAAGAAGTCACAAACTGGAGAGGTAAACTTTCTAACACTGGTGCCACTACCAATGTCTGAAGAAGTGCTGGTAGGCGGATATTGTTTCGATGACATTTGCCTCTCTGCAGTGCCTTCTTCTACTGAGGTGGCTGTGGATGTATGTCACACCCGGGCCTTGTAAATATGGAAGCTGTTGGAGTTGGTGGTATTAGTGCCACATCTCTCGGAGCAGGTTGAGATGATGGGGTAATGTTTGACTCCACTGGGACTTGGTTAACATCCATGATGACTGGCTCATCATCAGACTTGCCATCTTCCTCTTCTTCATCCGTAACTCTAAGGCTTCCAGGAACCTTCCTTTTCACTCATTGCCTCTCCTGGCCTGTCTCATACTGATGTGGCATCCAAGTGGAGTCTTGATCATCAGAAGGTGGGCTTGAGGAGAAAGATGGCAGAGATCTCAAAGACAGTGGATGTTGTGAAAGAGGGGCTTATTCAGCTTCCTCTGCATGAAACTCAACATCCTGATTTGGTCCTGCTTTAGGAGTAACTGCTATTGCTGGCTGCGGCTGTTGTTGTTCACTCACCTGAGTTTCCAGCAACGATTGGGTAATACTTTGAGAAAGAGATAAGTCCAATTCAACGTCACTGCTCATCAGCGTTCCTGTGATTAGAGAGGCTGTCTCTGTGCCAGACTAGGCTTGGCTTAGTGTGGAATGGGGTCGCTGAAGTGGGAGTGGTGCTACCAGCTTGCCCCCCAGAGGATGGCATGGCAGGCACACGTCTTTGCCCAAACAAGCTCTGGGGAAACATACCAGTGGTGGGAAGCTCCTTCTTATCAATGGCCGCATTGTTGGTAGCAACTTTCTTTGGGGCCATCTTGGAGCTGTCAGTTGGCAGTATAACTCAGCTTCACAAGCTGAAGAGATGTAAGTTTGGTCACGTGTCACATTGAGCACAGGCCTTCTGTCTGGCAGTACTGTGGATGAAGTCTCTTTCTCTTTGTGCTCCTAAAAGTAAACATGCAAGAAGGACCAGTGAAACATGGCATTGTTGTTGCAGTTGCATTAGTAGTAGAAACAAACAATATCACAGAATGGTTACTTAAATAAACTTATAAATAATTATGAAATACAGTGTATCCAATCAGAAAAACTACACACAAACATTAACTTTCATTATAATGTACAGTCATGAAGGACAGAAAAGAGCAACAACTACAACATACAGAATGTAACTGTTACCTTTTTCTGTCTGCATCAGTTTGACATGTGGCACTCAGGGAGGTGCTGGTGACAAATGGAATAATAATCATTGAATAATGTAATGTTATGTAATGTAGTGCAACTTTACGCCTAAGGCAGACATGGGGCTAATGAGGGAAATAGGAAAATAAATCATAATTTCAAATCGAAAAGCAAGAAAAAAGTTGACAAAAATCTACAAAATGGCAGCCAGCCACATGGTCAAACAACAACCAGCAGGAAGGCATGGCCACCACAACAAAGAAGAACACATGCAGGCTAAAGCACACTGGCTGCCTCAACAAAATGGCCACCAGCCACAAGGTCATACAACAACTTGCAAGGAGGCATGGCCACCACAACAAAGAAGGAACACATGCAGCCCTGAAGCACACTGGCTGCCTACACAAAATGGCCACCAGCCACAAGGTCAAACAACAACCAGGAAGGAGACATGGCCACCCCAGCAAATAAGAACACATGCAGGACTACTGCCTGCCTAAACAAAATGTCCACCAGCCACATCAAACAACAAGCAGGATGAATAGGACACAAAAAACACATATAGGTATAGGACTATAATTGTGACTATGCAAAAAGGGCCCACAGCCTTCTGGCATGGGGAGCAAAGACAAATAGTGGCCAATGACAAACACCCTCATGCACTGGCCAGACAAAGAAGGCATTTGTACAGGAGAAAACGAAAAAGAAGTTAGTATTAGTGATTCCAAAAACTAAAATTAAAGGGGGTAAACATTTTACAATAAAAAACACATCGTACAAAGGCATCAATACACTGATTGCAGGAACAAAATGTGAAATTCTGCTAAACAACATTTTGTTATCTTTAATCCAATGCCATCCATGGTGTTTCAGTTTCACAAACACCACAAGCAGTTTTTTTTTTCATCATCCACCCATGACTAGTACTGGGCCTTCAGCTGGAAGGCCTATTCCATTAGCAGGCTAGGCTACTTAACATTAACATTAAAATGTAGTGAACTGTAAAACACGTTACCTTTGTAGAACAAAAATTAGAAGTAAAACTATAACTAGGCCCCAAATGCAGGCTACCCACCACAATAAATTAAAAACATTGAATATAAGTACAGATAAATCCTGGTGCATGCCCCCTATCCAACAAATATGTTGGACAACACCCTGATACAAGTGTTTTTTTAACTTATTATGAAATCTCAAATACAACTTAGTCCTTAAATCCAATGATATATACAGGAGACAAAAGTGATCCTTCCAGCTCGAAATCCAAGTGAAAAGTGACCAAGAGATGGACAAAGCAGTGGGAGGAGCCTGCTGGACAGGAACCAGAAGTTCGAGTATCTGGGGCACTTCCTGTTGTTGAAAAAGAAATGTACTTCTCGCACAACAATATCAACATGAACAGTCAATTAGAGAAGATTTTTCACTCATAGTTGTAGATTTTAGCTGCATCGGCTTTGCCAGGTTGCAGTGGCAGTCGATCGTACTCACTTCCGCTCGTCTACGTTAAAAATGACGCACGCAAGTCGCTAGCGCTAAGTGTCAAAAGCGGGTAAAAAATCTTGTTTGTGCTTGTGAGAGAGCAGAAGTCTTTCGTCTCACTTCTCATGCACACAAAATTACAGAAAGCGTGCGCCAACCGGGGAAAACAGAAAAAAACTCTGCTACGTTGCGGAGTGCAAAGTTTATTGGTAACTCTGCGTTCTCTGTGGAACTCGGAGTTGCCGATTTCCACAAACTCCACCAGCTGAGTGGAGTGTTTCACCAAGGCCTATATCTTACTTGGTCTACCTGCATTGATGGGATAGTTTCTATATTCCCTCACATATATGTGCACGCTGTATATGGAATAGGACATTTACAATGGGGGTACATTTCATGTTTTGCCACAGACAGAAGTGTGTCACCATTGATTATTGGCTGACACATACCCTCACCCGTCACAGCATGTCATTTGGCATGTACACCTGAATTAGCAATGAGGGACATGACGGGTAGGCCTAGAGTTTTTAGCCACGATGTGCATTTCCATGACATTGATGTAGATTCATGCAGCAAAGTGCTTTGTACATGTGAAATGGTAAAGGTTTATTATCCGACTCATGGTATGCATCAGGGAGTGAGTTGCAGTTATATGGGAATCACATGTATTTGAGTACAAGCATTCATCCACAGACATCTGTGTTTGCATGACCAAAATGGAGACAATGATCTAGCTTCCCATTGGGCAATATGTTGAGGGCCTACTACAAGTACTTGCAAATCTCTGGTCCTCTCCAGCATCCATAGAACTAATGGTGTCTATGTAAGTCATTGTAAGTGGAGCCCGGCATTAGTGGTGATTTCCCAAAAACTTGCTCATTCATTGTGTTGTGGATTTTAGAGACATCCCTGCCATCCCTGACATTGTGCACATTTTGTCTACAGTGTACATTTCTGTTAGACCTGACAGCCTTAGGGTGGTCACACCCCAACTTTTTGCCTGCCTCCCTCCACTTTTCTTACACTGTTTTTGCTAGTTTCAGGACTCTGCCCACTTTACCACTGCTAACCAGTGCTAAAGTGCAAATGCTCTCTCCCTTAAACCTGGTAACATTGGTTCTTTCCCAATTGGCATATTTGATTTACTTGTAAGTCCCTAGTAAAGTGCACTACATGTGCCCAGGGCCTGTAAATTGAATACTACTAGTGGGCCTGCAGACCTGGTTGTGCCACCCACATAAGTAGCCTCTTAACCATGTCTCAGGCCTGCCATTGCAAGGCCTGAGTGTGCAGTTTCACTGCCACTTCTACTTGGCATTTGAAAGTACTTGCCAAGCCTTAAACTCTCCTTTTTTCTACATATACGTAACCCCTAAGGTAGACCCTAGGTAACCTATAGGGCAGGGTGCTATGTAAGAAAAAGACAGGACATGCACATGTGTGTTTTACATGTCCTGGTAGTGAAAAACTCCTAAATTTGTTTTCCACTACTATAAGGCCTGCTCCTTTCATAGGATAACATTAGGACTTCCCTCAGACACAGTTTGTGGAGGATTCTGACCAGAAAGGGATAACCAGGTCATATTTAGTATGGCCAGAATGGTAATGGAAAATCGTGCTTATTGATGAGATTGGATTTTATATCACTATTTTAGAAATGCCACTTTTAGAAAGTGAGCATTTCTCTGAACTTAAAATCCATCTGTGTCTTCAATCACTGTCTGGGCTCGGCTGGTTGACAGCTTCCTTGCGCATTTCACCTAGACAACCACAATCACAGGACAATGGGTGTTCCTGGGCTGGAAGGTTGGAGGGCCTGACACTTACATTTCAAAGACTAGTGGCCTGCCCTTCCACAATGGACTGCCAAACCCCCTACTGGGACCCTGAAAAACAGACCTGTGCTACCCTATGGTTGCCCTGCTGACCTCTGACTTTGCTCAGAAGTGCTCTCCGAGGGCTTGGATTGAGCTTGCCTCCTGTTTTCTGAAGTCTCAGCGCCAAAAAGCTTAGTCCTACATTATGAATTTGGCGGTAAGTACCGCCTAGTGGCGCGTTGACAGCTACCAAAAGACCGTCGCCGCGGCTAACATCCATTCACCAAATAATGACCACAGCCGGATTTCCACCACAAGAAGGTCAGAAATCCGGCTGTGGCCATGCTGGTGGATGGCGTTAAGGTGGCGCTGCTACAACCAGCAGCGCCACGTCAGTAGACCGCACCAGCCGTATTATGAAAAATAATATAGCCTGGAGGTGATCTGCTGGTGGGCGCTGCTGGCGGTAGCAGCACCCTGTCCCATCCCCTGCTGGAAGACCCCCTGGATCCAGGTAAGTGGGTTTCCGACAGGGCAGGAGGGTGGGAGGTGTTGTGTGTGTGTGTATGGGGTATGTGTGCATGAGTGTGTGAGTGTGCGTGAATGCGAATGTATGTGTAGTGTTGTTTGCTTGCGTGTATGCATGTGTGAGAATGCGTGTAAGTATGGATATGTGAATACGTGTCTGCGTGTCGGTTTGAATGTGGTACAGATGTGTGCATGAACGAATGGATGCATGCGTGTAAGAATGCTTGTATGCCTGTGTGAGTGAGTGTGTGTATGCATGTTGTGTGTCTGCATGTGTGTGTGTGTGTAGGGGATGGGGGATAGGAAGGGGGAGCGTGGATGGAAGGAGGTGGGGGACATCTGGGGAGTTGTTGGCGGGAGGGGGCCTTCAATCAGTGACAGGGAAGGAATTCCCTGTCACTGATAGGGCCTATCGCCATTACGAATGCCACGAAAACCATGGTGGTAGGCAGGGTCAAAATGCTTGAGGAGGAACAATAGTGGCAGCCAGGCTGGAGATTCTTATCTCGAGAGTGGTACAAAGCCATCCCGCCAATGTCATAATGTGGAGGTATGTACCGCCAGCCATTGCCACCGACCGAAGGAGTCAAAATGACCCTCTTAATTTCTTCAGGAAACTCTTAGTGTGCCGAAAATCAATGCACAGCCGAACTGGAATGAGGCAACCCGACTTCCAGAGTGGAAATTCGATGCAGCGTTTGGCTTGCGATGGATAATTCAATGCACAGCCTTACTGGATCGATGCACAGCCGAACTGGAATGACACAGACGATTCCCTGAGCGGAAAATCAATGCAGCGCCTGCCGTGTGACAGAAAATTTGACACATTGCCCTCCCGGATCGACGCAACGCCTATGACTTCTTCCATCACGCCCATTTCCCTGCATCATCCCTGGGTGTCAAAAAGATCCCCACATTGCAGTGAGGAACCAAAACTCTGCACCGAAAAACTATGCAAGCCCCTTGCAGCGTGGAAAGAAATGACGCAACGTCTGTGCCGCATCAGAAAATCTGACGCACTACTTATTTTTCCATCCACAGAGCCCTGATATTTTGTGTAATCAAGAGACAACTGTTGATTTCTAAAATTTATTTAACACTCTTTTTATGGATCAAATCTGTTTATTGGTATATAACATTTATATTCAAACACAAAGCCCACTGCCTGCGTCCTAAGCCGGACGGCAGAACAATTATGGAGGAGAATTCACTTGCTATACATAAGCAATAAAAAAAAGAATCTCATTGACATAGTAAGACACTGTTCTATGTTTCGAAGCCCCATTCTCAAAGGACCACGCCCCAACTCCAAATGAAAAGTTGCCAGTCTATACACAGGATGCCCAGCTCGGAAAGAAATTGTAATACATTCAACATAAGACAATAACATAACTGTGCTTCCCCTCGCCAAGCCCATCAGTACCTCAAGTTCTGCCCCCCTCCCACTGCCGAATCTCCTGAACCACTCAGCGCGCAGTCCCCCCGCCACCTCGTCTGGCCCCCATCATCCAGCTTCCTCCAACATCCTCAACACCCTCAGATAAACCGGGCAAGTCAGCTCATTAAATTCCGTAGAAAGTATCTGTATGAACGATTTCCAGATATCCCTCATCTCATCCACCCTCGGAGCAGCTACTAAAGACAGTTTCTCCATTGCCAAAATGAACCAAAGCCTATGGAGCCAGGAGGCGTAAGTCGGGATCCTATCTGTACCCCAATGAGCCAGTACGACCTGCAAAGCAGCATTAAGGGCCAGCGCCACCTGTCGTCCCATACGAGAGCGGAGAGGAAAGGTGAGGGGGTTAGGTAAACCCAATATAACACATAAAGGAAACCTAGGAATTTCCGTCAGAAACACCTTGTCCAATTCATCTAGAACCCCTTTCCAAAACCTGTGTAACTTGGGACAGTGCCATAGAAGGTGAATAAGTGTGCCCGTGCTGCCACAACCCCTCCAGCAGAGATCAGATTTGGCAGGGTCCCATGCGTGCACCCTAGCCGGGGTGTAATACCAATACGTAGCCAGCTTATAGGCCGTCTCCGACCCCAACGCATGATACGCTGTGTGATGCGATCTAAATAAAACACTCTCCCACTCCTCTTCTGTTAGCTCCCTCCCCATCTCAGCCTCCCAGCGTCTCTGTCCCTTGGATTTAGTGGGATGCGCCTCCGCCTGAAGGAGTCTATACAATTCCGAAATTATCCTTTTGTCATCTTTCTTTCCCATAAGCCATTTCTCGAACTGGGTCAATGGCCTGGATACCAATGGCCTAATCTCTGTTCGAAGAGCCCAGTGTCGCACTTGATAGTACAACATCCTATCCGCCTCTGCCAGCCCATAAGCCTCCCTGAACCGATCAAAGTCCAGAACCCCATTCTCATCGAATAGACAGCCCACCCTTTTGCAGCCCCCCTCGAGCCAGCGCCTAAAACACTCCACCTGCAACCCCGGAGCAAAGTCAGGAATCCCGCAAATCGGGGACATCGGGGAGGGAAAGTACAACAAACCCTTCTTCACCGCCACTGCCTCCCATACCCTGAACGTCGCTCCCATAACTGGCGAAGGGTAAAGTCCCTGTGCTCTATATCTACGCCGAAGCCAAGGTTCCCTCCAGATGTGAGACCCCGCTACCGCCTGATCCATGAAACACTGATGCTTTTCTGTGAGCGGCCGACTCCACTCAAATAAAAAGCGAAGTTGAGCCACCTGGAAATATCTCAGTAGACATGGGACTGCCAGGCCACCCGCATCTTTAGGGTGGTACAGCACACCCCGCTGCAGCTGGGCCGGCTTACCCCCCCATATGAATTTCAAAATCGCTGACTGAAGTGTCCCAATAGTATGCGGCGGAGGGGTCAAGGGAAGCACCTGAAAGACATATAGTATGCGAGGCAAAACAATCATCTTGATCGCAGAAACCCTCCCAAACCAGGAGAGGCCTTGCTTACTCCACTTCTCCAAATCATTCAATATTTCTCTAGACAGGGAAGCGTAGTTCATGCTACAGGTTCTAGCCACTGATGCGGCCAGGGCAATCCCTAAATAAGGCACATGTGACGAGGACCATATAAAGGGGTATCGAGCACGCAGGGCTTGCTCGTGCTCCGGTGTAATTGACAGGCCTAAGACTTGGGATTTCTGCATGTTAACTTTGAACCCCGACACCCGGCCAAACTCGTTAATGGCTTTCATAAGTGCCGGCAAGGATACCATGGGGTCCGCCAGTGTAAGGATCACGTGATCGGCGTATAGACTAACAAGATGATGGTCTCCCCCGAATCGAACGCCAGAGATCTGGGCATCATCCCGGAGACGCTGAGCAAAGGGCTCCATGTAAAGCGCAAATAGTAGCGGGGAGCGAGCACCCCTGCCTCGTCCCTCTCCCTATCAGGAAAGGAGAAGACGAGGTCCCATTCACACGGACTGCCGCTCTCTGAGCACGATAAATACACTGAATCCAGGTCCGGAACGCCGGGCCGAAACCAAAGCGCTCTAGCACCTGTAAAAGGTAGGGCCAGTGCACCAAGCTGAACGCTTTCTCTGCATCTATGGAAAGGAGGAGTGTCTCCCTACGGGACCTATTTGTTTTGTCTACCAGATGCAGGAGCCGCTTCGTGTTGTCTCCACACTGTCTATGGGGGATAAAGCCTGACTGGTCCGGGTCAATGAGCCCTGGCATCAAGGGGTTAAGACGCTGCGCTAGGAAGCTTGTGAATAACTTCGCATCAATATTTAAAAGCTAAATGGGCCGATACGAGCCACATTCCTCGGGGTTCTTCCCCGTCTTATGGATGACTGTAATGGTCGCTTCTAACATGCTAGATGTTAGGGTCCCGGTGGATAAAAAGGAGTTAAAGAGGCAAACTAATAGTGGGGCCAGCTCAATGCAAAATGTCTTACAGAAGAGCGCCGTGAAACCATCCGGGCCCAGCACCTTCCCAACAGAAAGGCGCACAATCACCGTGATTACCTCCTCTATTCGAATAGGCTGGTCAAGCGAAACGGCATCTTGTTCACGCAGCAGGACAATGTTACAGTCTGCTAGCTAGAAGGATGGTTCTGCCCCACTCCCCGCCTCAGCAGCGTATAAGTTGCTATAAAAATCTGCAAACACCCCTGCTATCTGCCGGTCTGTCTGGGCCTCCCCCGCGAGGGGGAACGCACCATCTTTACAGCATAGGCTGAACATTGGGCCCTCAACTTGTGAGCAAGTAGTTTCCCACATCGATCCCCTCCAACGTAACATTTGTGTTTAAGCCGAGCCACCGCATACTCTGCCCGATCCCAGTCAAGCCGCCTCAGCTGAAGGCGCGTCCTCTCCAGTTCTCTCCATACTCTGGGGGCACCCATGTGTTTATGAGCGTGCTCTAGGGCCGATACTTTCCGCTCCAAGACCTCTCAGCTCTCTCCGAATTTTATTCTCCTTAGCCGAGAGAGACATCACTTCCCCCCGGACAACGGCCTTCAGCGCCTCCCAGATCACTCCCAAACCAGTCTGCCCGTCATCATTATAACTCAGGTAGTCAAGGATAGCTCGCCTCAATGACTCCTCCACTGACTTAGACTGCAATATAGTATCCCTAAAGCGCCAGCTGGAAACTCGCCCAGGACTCCCATCCAGACGGACCACCAGAGTGACGGAGCATGATCCGACAAGGCCCGAGGCTCAATCGTACACTCCCTAACTCGGGAGCCAAACTCCGAGGAGGCCAAGATAAAATCTATTTGCGTATATGTCTTAGAGGATGCCGAATAGAATGAGTAATCCCGCAAAGTTGGGTGCACCCTCCTCCAGACGTCCTCCAAATCACAATCCACCAACCACTGCCGACCCGCCGGAGTCAAATCCCCAGTCTACCCAACACGATGACCAGATCGGTCCAAATCATTGTCCAGAACCAAATTGAAGTCCCCTCCCACCAAAAGTGCTCTATCCGGTGAGGCTAGCATGGGGGATATTGGCTGTCTCATAAATGCTTCCTGACGCTCATTGGGGGCATAGAAAGTAGCAATTGTGAAATGAAAAGGCTCTATAGAAAGTCTAATGGCCAGGAACCAGCCCTTCACCTAGTGTACCTTAGCAACCACCTCCCCAGGGAAAGCCCTAGAAATCAGAACCCCAACCCCAGCATGCTTCATGGGAGCAGAAGACCAGAATTGCCTGGGCTACCACCTGGAGCTCATGCGATGAGTGTCCGAGGGCAGCAAATGCGTTTCTTGCAACAGACATATATGACTCTCAGAGTGTTCAAGAGCAGAAAGAACAGCCAGCCGCTTGGCGGGATTATTACGCCCCCTAACGTTAAGACTCAAGCACTTAAGTGACATGAGTGGCTAGGAGATAATCCCATGAATCTGAGGGCGCCCCAAGGACAACTTACGCGCTACACGAGGGAGTACCCACCCGCCAAGGCACAACCATTGTTTCAGGGTGCTCAAACATTCCAGAGGAAGCACCACAACATAAAACCATGAAACACAACAGGTGAACATCTAACTCACACAGAACTTCAGTCAATTGTCCAAAAATATGTAAGTTCAAGATAGGGGACGTCCGTACCTCGCAAGGTTGACTCACGGCACCCAACGACCCCCCCCCGCCTGGACCCCACCCCAGCGCCACAGCATCACTCTCAAACGACCCTAGACCCCAGAGGAAACCCCCGGCAGCAGTGTTCATCTAGGCGCTTGGCCCTGCCACCAGACTGTTCAACACAGACTGTCTCTCCAGCGCCTGCTCAGTCGTAGACTGTCCCGGGCGCCTCCTTCTCTTCTCTTTTCGCCGCCATCTCCGGCGAACCTCGGAAGCAATGTCCCCACGTGGCCCAGGACTCCGCTCAGACTCTTCCAGACCAAGGATCCAGCGCGCCTCCTGCAGCGACTTCACCTGACACAACTGTTCCTCCTAGCGAGACACAAGGCGGAAAGGATGACTCCATGTGTAAGGCGTAGAGTGTGCTCAAAGATGCTCCGTGATGGGCTTGAATTCTCTCCTTCTTTGCAATGTCTGCACCAAGAGGTCCTAAACAGCTGCAGCGTGTATCCTCTAAATTGAACCTGTGGGAGGTTGCGTGTTTTCTGCAGGATACTTGCTTTTGTCATAAAGTTGTGCAGGCAAACTAAGATATCTGGAGGGCGTGCATTATCTCCTCCCAGCCGACCCACCCTGTGGGCCCAATCCAGGATGATCTCATGGGAGTCCTTCGGACCTAGAATGGAGCGGAACAGCGCCAGGGCAAACTCTCTAATGTCCCCACACTCTGCCCCAGTTGGAGCTCCTCGGATCCCAATATTATGCCTTCTCGAACGACTTTCTAGGTCCTCAGTCGCCATCTGCAGGAGTTCCTGCTGCTCCCGAAGCCGTAAAATTTCCAGTTGCAATTGCTCCATCTCCTCCCCCCCGGGTAATCTCATTGTCCTCCATACTCGACACCCTTTCCCCCAGAGACGAGACATCAGCTCGTAGATCCTTCAACTCTTGGGAAATGTCTCTACGCAGTTCCTGCAAGTCCATTCTGAGGGAGTCAAATAAGGAGGTAAGAAAAACTTTCGGAATCGGCGCTCATCCGTTGTCCTCACCCTTGCTTCGATCATCTGAACCTCTTGCGGAGGCCAAACCCTCTGTCGTTTTGCTTTGTGGCAGGTGAGACCTAGTGAGCATCTCCCTCACCGACTGGTCCCTCTTAGGTTTAGAGGACGCCATCAAGATCATGCACCACAGCCGTCTTCAGAAGAACCAGGACCCACCGTGGCCCTTCACACTGCCCCCCGGGTGTCGTCCTCTCCGGAGCACCAGCTTCACTAGGACCTCTCAGTGCGGGCCCGGGGTCCCACCAGACCAGGAAGAAGTAACTGACCTCCACTCTCCCGCCCCGTCAAGCTCGGGCCTCCTCCGCTTCTCCCCGAGGCTGGCACACCACAGGGCTGCCTAGCCCTCACCAGGCCCAGGGGGCGCCCCCTGCTCGACCACTGTGTAGCCTGGGTAAGGATCACACCGAACCTCCAGTCCACCGGACCTCTCTTCAGGCAGGGACCCCTGTCCCCTGGCTCCTAGGGGGATGCGGGGGTCCCAGCCCTGCACGCCGCCTCAGCCTGGCTCGAGCCGACCCCCGCCGAGCCACCAGACTCCCGCGGTCTAGGCCGCTCCGCCTACCGCCGTCACTCTCGGGCATCTCGGCCCCCTGATCCGGCCCTCCGCGGCCCGAGCAATGCCATCGATCTCCTCGAGGGCCTGCGAGCGCCCGAGTCCACACTGGGCCCGCAGTCTCCTCTCCTTTCCCTTCGGCGTCCGCGCAGCCGAAGAGCCGTCCCCCACGCGTGCAACACTCTGCCGCGGTCCGGGGCCCAAACGCCTCGCCGGCCGTCACTCTGTCGGGCCACAGGGCTCCTGGCAGGCTCCAAGCCCCGTACGCGGGGCGTCTACTTGCTCACCAGACGCCAGGGAGTCCTCCACCGAGGGCAACTGGGCTTATTAAACAGCCGGAGAAGGTCCGGGCGGCGGAGCTCGGGACTTTGTGTCCGATCACGCCACCATCTTGGCCACGCCCCCCTTAACACTCTTTTTAAACTTGCAAACGTGATATTTAAACTTGTGCTTATTGAATCTTTATCGTTTTGACCTTATTTTAACTAGATACATTTTATCTATTTTTCTAAACCTGTGTGGTGTATGTTTGTGGTGTTTTCACTGTGTTACTGTATGATTTATTGCACAAACACGTTACTCATTGCCTTCTATGTTAAGCCTGAATGCTCAGTGCCAAGCTCCCAGAGGGTGGGCACACGATAATTTGGATTGTGTATGACTTACCCTGACTACGATTGTGGTCCCTACTTGGACAATGGTATATACCTCTGCCAACCAGAGACCGCATTTCTAAAAATTTCCATGCCAAATGTGTGGCATGTCGGAGCAACATTAGTACTACCTGTATGACTCCATTGGGACAAATTTCACTTCGTGAAGTTACATTGTGGACTTGTTTTCAGTGTGACATGAGTATTTCCATGTCCAATTCTCCAGGCTTTCGTACTGTTGTCAGCATCATGGAATGTTCTTGGAGCATCATTTCTTATTTTTATGTTATTGTATATGTGACAAATAGATTTTTGCATTACCTTATGTGGGATGTGTGGGAATGCAGTTGGCATTGGCTTACTATTGTAAGACTACAGGTAAGTGATGTATGCTCCATAAGGCAAAGCATTAAAGGTAATGTGGTCTTCTACTTATTCAATGTTTACTGTGATTGCGCAACTTTAGCCATGCAAATTTTGTTGTCTGAGATCCTGATATTCTTATGGGCAACTGTTGACAAGTCATATGGCATGCATGCACATGGTATGGTACATGTAGTGGCCACTTAGGTAGAGTTTGTTGCTGGGGCCTACTTGATATAGTAATGTTTGTTAATCGCAACTATTGTTCAAGTGTGATCATGGACATGTGATGACCCTATTTCTCTTTGTATTTCCAGCATCAGCCCAGGGAAGCAAAGGAGACAGGGCACAGCTGAGTGAGGAAGCACCTGGTCACGGGACCTCCGGTCAAGGCACCACCTACACAGAGGGACCCAGTGTCCCAGAGGGTGATGGGATAGCCACAGGGGAGACCGGATTTACATCCTCGTCATCATTAGATTCTTCCTCAAGTGGCTACTCCCTAGTGGTGGCGGACCTATCAGGATATACTCCTGTACGATCTTTGTCTGCCACCCACTGTTCTAACACCACCCTCCCTATTGCTCCCCACCCAGTTGGCTGTGCCACTCACCCCAGAAGGTGGGCATCGCCTTTGCCACAGGCACCTATGCCCCAGCCCCAGTTACCCCTGCTGCCCTGAGTGAGGAGGCTCTTGACCTCCTGAGGAATATCTCTGTGGGTCAGACTGCCATTGTGAATACCATCTAGGGGTTGTCCACCCAACTGCAGCAGACAAATACATTTCTGGAAGACATTCATAGTACAAGGCCTACAGAGATCTTTTCAAGCTCTGCCCTCCACACTGATGGCAGCCAGTCACCCCCCACTTTCCATTCCCCCTCCACCTCCCTCATCCCAATCCAAATCCCCCATCCCCCTTCCTATCCCAAGCACACAGACAGATCTGCACGCACCTACCTCAACACACAAAAACACACATGAACACAAACACCTCAAGACACACCAGCATGCGAGCACTCAACAAACACTGACACACACAACATCAGCCACCACTTCCCAAAGGTACCCCCACTATCCCAAACACCACATCAAGCATACCCCCAGGCACTACCACAAAAGTCAGTGACACACCCATCACATCCATCATACCCACAGGCCCCACCCAAACAGACATCCACCACATCCACCATACCTGCAGACACCACCTCAACAGACACACACGCATACCCACAGACACCACGCCAACAGACACACACACATTCGCCACTCCATCAACTAGTACCTCTTCCTCCCAGTCCCCAAGACACACAAACCACCACACTCACACATGCAACAGACATCATAAGCATAAGCCAAGCATAAGCCAAACATAAGCATACCTCCCACATGCACACACCCAAGACATCCACACCCACACAACAGACAACCACTCCCTTGACCTCCAAATCCCCACCCCTTCTGATGACAATCCCCATGTTCCTGTGAAAGATTTTTTGCGTGAGCTTGTCCTTCCACCTGTTCCCTCCACCCCTAACCCAAACCCAAGAGGCCCCAACCCACATCCCAACTCATCCCTTTCACCTCCAAGTCCTTCCCTGTCACACATGTCCCCCTGCAAGCACTCTTACCCTCCCAAGAAGACGTCCACCCCTCCAAAAAAGCAGTCCACCCTCCTGCACTGACCCATCCCAAATCTGACCCCCTTCACCCTTCAGGATGGGCCTTGAGGGGCCTGCTTGGGGTGTTTTCTGGCAGTAATAGGAGTCAAGTGATTCTGTGCTATAAAATACTATAATATGGACTGGCCAATGGCCTTGGAAAATGTACATTTGGTTTCAAATAAACCCAAACATTTGCCTTTTTTGGGGTGCACATTTGTCCTGCAATTCCTTTTTTACCTTTATGTTGTTCCTGATTAATTTGTGCTGTCTGCCTTCAGTTGTGTGTGTTTAAGTCACCTGCCAGTTGCTGTTGTTTGCTATATCTGACTTTGTGTGAATTGCTGGTGTCACCCAAGGCAAAGGTAGCTGTTGACTGTATGGATACGTGGGTGTAAATGCAATTGTAGTGTCATAGCTTTCTGTTCTCTTTGATATGGTAAGTACTTCATCTTGTGTTGTCCAATGTGAGCATGTATGGTGTTAGACTTATCCCCCTGATATAGATTGTAGATTCATCTCATGTGTGGCAGCTTGAGTTTTCTTAGTGCAGACATGGAGGGTGTTAAATTGTGCTACATCTGTTTGCATTTGACTGTTCATGTGCCCATTTAGCTGTGTGGACCTTGAAGCTACTTCATCTAAAAGTATGTCCCATGCTGTTGGAGTTGTATTTGTTTTGTTGACTTGCACTTGCACATAGTGCAGATTGGCATGCCACTTGACTATAGTATTATTTGTCCCAGAGATACATGTAGGGCCAGTTCCTGGGCAAATGTTGTTTTAGGGGTGTGTGCAAAGTGAAATTTGTCCCAGTGTAGCATCCTTCCTTGAGTGCTGCTGAAGCCCCCATCCCTATTGTGCAGGTATTGCTTGCATAGTGAGCTTTGTATATTTGTCTCTCTGACTATTGTGCATTTAATTCTCCTTCCATTGTGTTGCAATGTGGGTGATGTGTGTATCCATTGCAGGGATGTTTAATAGGAGTGGTATTTGTGTTTCATGACACATCCATACTTATGTGTGTTGAATGTGACGGCTGTCCATGGCATGTGTGCAACGTGGGTGTGTGAGTTGTATTTGTAGACGTGATGCTTGGCTGATGGCTGTCAAACATATTTGTAAGTTAGATGTTGAAGGTTCCCCTGGCAAAGCGGACACCATCTGAGCTAGACGTTTGAGATGGGAAGGTATGTTTGTTTGGTAAAACAGATCAGCCCTATGAGTACATCATAGTGTCAAAGTGATGGGGTGTCAAAACCCCCTCTCTAGTTGCAGCAATTCTGTGCATAAGACTTGTGGTCGGTTCATCTGTTTCCTTGCCTTCAATAGTCTTTGCTAGATGATGTGAGGACTAAAGAAAAAAACCTCGACATTAATGAAAGAAACCTTACCCAAAAATAGAGGAATCAAATAATCAACTGTCATCTACAATGGAAATTACAGTGCTGTAAGCTAGTGAAGTACAAGCAAGCATGAACACAATATATCTGTTTACAATCGGGTCCAAAGACAGATAAAAACATTTACTATAAGCCACTAGTACAGTCAGCAGAGCATGTGGTAAAGACATGAGCACGCATGTTGAAGAAGCAAGTGCTCCACTGTGTCAGAGAGGAGTAAGTGATGGCGAGTCTGTAATAAGCTAACGTCCTATTTCAGAATGAATCCTAGTTCACGAACACAGAGATCACTTGTTTTCTTACAAAATTAAAGAGCTACTAATCCTTAAAATGTTCTTAGCAATTAATATTAGAGTAGACTTCCATTTCAAAAGTGTGTCTCATTTGTTTTTGTATTAGTTAAATGTTGTATTCAAGATTTACATTTCTAAATGTTTGTTTCATTTAATTTTATTATATCAATGTTATATTTCAGGCTTCCACTTCTCATTTATGTTTCATTTGATTTCACTCGTCAAATGGTACATTGTAGCATTATAATTCATTAAATATTTTCTATATTGCTCAGTACATTTTAAAGCCTCCTTTATTTTCCGATACTTCTACATTGTTGTTGGAGCTTAAATTTTAGTAATGCTTTTAGTGACCCAGTTGTCAGCATTAGGTGACATTTTCATTCATGATTGAAAGATTAATGTAGAGAACAGCTGCACTGACAGGTACTTTAAAAGTACTCATGTTTTCATTTGTGTTGGACACCATTGTGCCTACCAGGTGTAACAACGTGCTAACAAGATTTAAATAATGTCAAAGTATATTTTAAACATTAGGGTATCTTCTAGTAGTCAAACTAATATGGTTTTATAATGTTTAATGTGTGATTTATGAGCTTAAATAGAGGTGTGCATAAAAATACATGCACTTCTTTGTCATAGTTAATGCCTTAGCAAGTTTGCAATTCATAGCATGAATTTGATTGTTGTTATGAATACTAAAGGGCTCCTTTGTTTAATCTTACAAGACTTGTTTCTAAATGACATTGGTTCTGGAACAGATTATCCCGTGAAATTGTTTCTATCCACGTCTGCTTTCACATGGGAAGAAGACAGTCCATTGTACACTCTGGGAAGAATTCACAGTGTTGCAAACTGATAGAAAAATTGTAATTGACTGTTGGACTCACATTGAAGAAGAAGGAGATGACTTCAGACCAAACCTGAGGAAACTTTGCAATGTTTTAACTCTGATTTGTGTTTAAACTCTGATTGGGTATTGCCCCTTTTGCATGATGTGGGACCACTGAGCTGTTGAATCTGAGACATTAGTGTACTTTACTGCAGGGGTGGACTTCATAGGTTTTATTTAGTTGTCGTCTGGTTATCCTCTAGATCTGTTCTCTGTGCAGCTTGTCTTCTGCACTTTCCCTGATGGTGCTTTTATTGGACTTTGCTGATGATCTACATGTTTTGCTGACAAAGATCCCTTGAATGCTGGCCCTACGAGAGGTACATGCATGTCCAAAATTGGTTAGTTGTAGGGAAAACTCATTTTCAACACTGATTCTTGATCTCTGTTTAATTTAATTTGTCAAATGTCAACACAGTCTGATTTGAGATATATTTATATTGCTCAGATTACAACTTTGATGATATGTATTATTATTCTTGAATGCTTAATGGCATTGATGCTACGTAAATTAAACTTGTTTCACTGTTTTTGGGCAACCAATGATGTTGAATTATCCTTACAATTTGATTTTGTGCACCGTTTATGTGACTTTAGCTTTGTGGATGTGAAATAAAGTCTTGAAACTTTTACTGATTTGAGTTTTCCTTCTGTGGCCACATTGGCGATGGTGTACAGATTTCTTGGGGTAAGTTTGAAATGATGGTGTATGGTTAACCACACTCTTTGCTATATCAAAAGGTTCTGTCAACCTCAGTGAAGCATTTTGATTCCTGTGAGGGATGAGAAAACGTGTTATCATTGTTATAAGTAAATTTATTTCAGGATCATTTATGTCACCTTAATCCAAAGTATCTGAGTTAGTTTGAAGATTCACACATCTGTCCCGTGACCATCATAAAATTGGTCTGATGAACCCGACTTGAACTTTCTTTACCTATAAACATGTTCGAAGACAGATACATATCCTTAACATGTCAATGGCTGCCGTAAAAAGTGCTATCGGCAGTAGAATAAGTGTACAGCTAATGCACAGGTGCAGTGCCACTGAGGGAAATGAGCAAGGGCAGAACTATCAAAGGAAAAAGGATTGGGGGTGTGGCTTGGCCATCCTGCGTCATGGCCGCCCCTTAGTGAGGGTCTGCCGGGTGGGAGCTAAAATCTGACGATTATCCTGTTGATCGGCTACCAGAGCGGCCTGTGGAGACTTCCTTGGCCTGGGGGAGCCGCTGGATTGCAGGGGATGATGAGGGCATGGCCTTACAGCCCGGGGCTGCAGGCTGCATCAAGTGCAGTGCCGGGCGGGGGGCCGGACTTGCTGGGAGCGGGCCCAACCTCGGGGCTCTCATGGGCAGCGATGCTGGGCGGTGTTCCCCCTCGCCCTCTAAAGATGAAGGCTTGAGGGCTATGTCTCCCCGCCACACGAGTCTTGAATCGCTTACTCCAACGGGGCCGCATCAGTTTTTTGGATCAGGCCACAGGGCCCACGGGCGCAAGTGTAGGCAGGCTGGCAGCCTCGGTTAGCGGTTGGGGCTAGACAGAAGCTCCGCTGCGCGGCCTGGTCGTGCTGCGCATAGAAGAAGGTCGCTGGGGGGGCTCGGTGGTGCCCCGAAGTCAGGGGGAGTGCTGGGGTGCGGCCCACTTGCCCGGCCCTGTGGATTGGCGAACCTGGCAGGGGGAGCTGCAGTAGGGGTTGCGAGACGACATCGGATGATGGAGTGGACGGGGACTGCCGGCCAGGGCCCCTTTATGACTGAAGGTTTGTGCTGGCTTTCATTGGCGATGGCTGGTGCATGCAGCCTTTTGCCTGGGGACGCACTGGGAGCCGGTGGGCCCCCCTTCTCCCCTTTGGTCTGGTGGCTGACTGGTTCGGCAGACGGTTCGCCGCTCCTTTAAGTACTGTGGTGTGCCCTAGTTGCGATGGGCAAGGAGGACCAGCGGCAGCCCAAACTTACATTTGAGGGCATAAAGAAATGCAGCCAGGTAGGCAGGTCGGCTGACGGCTTGACTCAGGAGGATGACACGCACTCACCCTCCGCGAAAGCTATGTTTCTAGATCTCAAGCATAGCCTGACTAGCATAGATGGTAAGCTGGATCATTTGACCGAACAAATGGATCGCTTGAAGGAGAGAGTGGACGGCCATGACACTCGTCTCGAACATGTGGAATCTCGCACCTCGGATTTGGAGGATGGCCTCCGTGGTGATGAAGAGAAGCTATTGCAGATGGAATGTGTGCTAGGACTAATTCGCAATCAGAATGAGGACCTTGAGTCCCGCTCCTGACGCAACAACATCCGCATTTTGGGTATTTTGGAGACAACGGCCAGGGGGTGCATGGAGGACTATGTGGAGAATATGTTAACTTCGCTCTTTTCTGGTGAGGTCTCTCAGGTATTGGTGGTGGAGCGGGCCCGCAGGTTGCTCAGCCCGCAACCGCCGCCGGGGACACCAGCGTATCCGATCATTGTGCGCTTATTGAACTATCCGGACAGAGATACAATACTTCGGCTGGCCAGGGAGCGTCGCCCAGTGATTTACAATAATAACAAGCTTACCATCTTCCCAGACTACACCCCTGGGGTGCAGCCGGTCCACTGGGCATTTCTCCCTGTCAAGCGCACTTTCAGCCAGACGGACGCCAAGTACTCTCTTATCTATCCTGCCAAACTGCATGTCCTGCATAAGGGCAAGCTACACTTCTTTACAGACCCGAAGCTGGCAACCAAATACACTAAGACTATTCCCAAAAAGGCTCCCCCGGCTTGCTCTCAGATTGACGGGGTGAGTGGTACTCTCCCCGCAGACAGTGATAATGATTAAGCTTGCTCCGCCGCTGGAGGCCACAGGAGACCCTGCATTGCGGCCTGGAACTGGTTGAGTTTTGACTGGGGCCTACTCTGCTGCAGTTGGTCGTGCAGAACGAATGTCATTCTGATGCTCCTGCCCACCCACCCCTTCCAGGGTGGTTAAAGGATGGCCTCGCTGATGTCCCGCTAGATGAGTCCAACCAAGTTGTCCATGGCTATGTTGTGGGTTTTGAGGTTGGGTGCGGGTGGGATTGCTGGTCTGGTCCAATTGGGGGGTCAGCATGGGTGGGGTTCCATAGAGTTTGATATTGGAATTGTTGGTTTTGTCTTTACTACCCCCCTCTCTTCCTCTTCCTTCCACAGCTGATGCTTCATGTATGATGGCTGGGGGTGCTTCGCTATCGATGCTGCATGTTTCGTGGATAGGAGCGCTTTGCGTTACAGTAGGCTATTGGGATGGTGCTTAATAGTACGGCTCCTGTCCAATGCCTCACTTGGAATGTCATGGGGTTGAATGATGGACGCAAGATGAGAATGGTGTCGGCTTATATACAGCACTAGGCGATTGACATCTGCATGCTGCAGGAGACACACCTGGTTGGGGTCACGAGATCTAGGGTGAAAGTGGGTTGGATACGTGAGAGTCATATACCAGTGTACTCGAGCTACGCTCGTGGAGTGGCAATACTGATTAGGAAGGGATTGCAGTGATGCAGAGGAAAAGTGCTTGTGGACCCACATGGTCGATATGTTATGCTGCAGGGGACATTACACGTCAGGTCGCTCCGTCTCGTGTGGATCTATTGCCCCAATATCGATGACCTCAAATTTTTTCCAGCAATCTAGCGGCTTATTGGAACTTTGGGCCCTGGATCTTTACTATGGGGTGGCGATTTTAATGTGGTACTGGACCCTGAGGTGGACCGTGAGAGCAGGGTTAGGCCACAACATGCGGCAGCAGCAAAAACATTGTCTCATATCATGGCAGAAGTTGTCTTGGTACACCTATGCAGGGCTAAACATGGTACGGAAAGGGAGGGTACTTGCATGAATTACACGCATGGTAGCTGGTGTAGAATAGACAGGTGGCTTGATACTAGGGATGTGGAGCTGTGGACGACATCAATTGAACATAAGCCTCGGACCCTGTCAGATCACTTGCCGGTCAATTTAGAACTGCTCATACCTGGGGGCCCCAGCTCCGCATCTGCGCATTTTCGCATTTTCGTGGAGGTTGCCTCATGGAGCGTTGAGGGGTCAGGCCTTCCAGGAAGAGATACATGCAGCCACAGTGGGCTATTTTGCTGACAATTAGGGATCGCATCCTCGGCGGGCACTCTCTGGGAGACTTTCAAGGTCGTCATTCGTGGGGCTTGCCTAGCCAAACAGCATGGTGTGTTAAAGGCGTTAAGGTGGAGGTGGTGAATCTTGAGTCCCAGCTCACCGACCTGGAGAAACGATTGGCCTCTGGCTGGTCTGGCAGCCTTCTGGCTGAACTCAGGGAATAGCTGACTCTATATGAGGAGGTGGCACTTCGAAAGGCCTGCGTTTTGTGCAAAGAAGCTAAGGCGAGAAGGTATGGTGAGGGCGAAAGGGCTGACAAAACGTTGCCCGCTACGCTCCGCAAGCCGTGGCCTGGGAACTACATTGTGGAGCTGACAGACTCGATGGGAGTACTCCACACTGGTGCAGAGGAAGTCAAGCGTGTCTTGACTGACTTTTATTCGGACCTGTATTCCAAGCAGATAAGATCGAACGTGGAAGCAGCTACCAACTATTTTGAAGATATTAGCCTGCTCTGGCTTGAGAACTCACATAGACAATATTTAGACGCCCCCTTCACTGTAGATGATGTGATTCAGGCTATATGTGGCTTGCCGGGCAACAGAGCCCCGGGTTTGGATGAGCTGAAGCCGGCCTTTTAGAAAGGAATATGCAGATATTCTGGCACTGCATCTCCTTGAGGTGTATGCTAAGGCGCTTGAGAACGGGGCTCTTCCGGCCTCGCTGCAGGAGGCACTTATCGTGACAATCTTGTAGCCCGATAAGGATCCAAGTAGCTGCGATTCCTATCGGCCTCTTTCGCTCATAAACATAGACAATGAGATTCTGGAGAAACTGCTCACTTACAGCCCCTGCTCACTTCATTGGCGCTGCAGGACCAGTCAGGCTTTGTGCTGGGGTGTTCACTGTCGCTTTCGCTGACTGGATGCATCGCAATAGTGAAGATGGTGATCCTGCCCAAATTATTGTATCCTTTTGTCAATCTACCTCTTGCCCTTACAACTAGTTTTCTGAATAGACTCAAATCCTTGCTGGTGGTCCTCGCATGGGCGGGTGGTCAACCTAGAATTTCAAGGGAAACACTGACTTTACCGTTCGAACAAGGTGGCATGGCGGCCCCAGACTTTGCCCTTTATTATAACTGTGCACAAGCTCATTTCGCTCACTTTTGGCTGCACCCCATGTGATATTTGCCACACCTGGTGCCTGAGCATGACTCGGCATGGCCGGAATGGTTACCTGGGTTGATTGGTAGATTGCACAAGCCTCAGGGATATGAAGTAGATACAGTGTCTTCCTCTGCATGGGCCTGGGAAATGTTATTGAAACTCTGGGGTGCATGAGTCTTTTGCGCCTTCGATGTCGGTGAGAGATGCTGTGGGACTGTCCCAATCGGAGGACGGCCAGCTACATGAATTCCTCCGTTCGTGAGTCTAATATGGTTACTCTGGGTTTGTGGTTTCCTGAGGAAACGTTTATCTTCTTGGAGGGTGCACTCAGTGCCTCACATGATACTGCGCTGCACTGACTATTTTATTTCAGAGTCAGGGCCATGCTACGTGCTCGGTTTCCCTGCTTTCTTGCGATGCCCCCTGTGTGTTGAGCACTGGAATTGGTGTATCCTACGCCGTCCCCACATAGACTCATCATGAATTTATATGTGTGTTTGCAAACTAAAGCAACTCCAGTCGAGTCTAAAGCTAAGATTCAATTGGAGGAGGACCTTGGTGAGACCATTCCGGACGAGGTGTGGCAGCGTTGTTGTGCACAGATGTGGGAACTCTCCCCCAATTATAGATTGCGCCTCATCCATTTCAACTTTTTACATCGCTTGCACTATACACCCTGCAGACTCAAGAGAAAGGGCCTCAGGGCGGACGCTAGTTGCGAGCGGTGTTCTGCTCCTGAGGCGGACTTCCTGCATCTGGCATGGAGCTGCAGGGCGCTGCAGGATTATTGGACTGAGGTGCTAAAGGCAATCGTGGATATGACGGACCTTGCGCTGCCGCGAAGTCCTAGAGTCCCCCTCTTGGGATATGTCGCAGAGATACCCTCTACATTTAGGAAGCTAGTGGGCCTGCTGCTGTTGCTGGCTAAGTGAAGGATTGCGCTGCGCTGGGGGAGGAAACAGACTCCTCGGTGAAATTAATGGCTGAAAGATGCTGCGTATTGCCGAGAACAATTAATGATATACTGGGAGCTGATGGCCCAGGGCTCCCGCCCACGAGATATATGGGCCCCCCTGAGATCCTTTTTTGAGACCAGAACATGAGGTGGTGAGTAGCTTATTTGTGCACCCCCCTGGATAGTGAAGTGCTGGCCGGCCCCACTCTTGGAGGGCACGTCGATGCATCCCATGTGTGTGTACCTTGCTAGCTGCACTGAGCCCCTCCTCTTTTTATCTCTCCCCACCTTCTCCACCCTCCTGTCTCCTCCCCCTCCTCTCCTCTGTTCTGTTGCTAATGTTCAATTGTGTTCTGTATGGATGATGTTCACAGATTGAGCCAATTTTTTCCATTGCTTGCTTTATGGTACAATTGCCGGTACGATTGTGCTCTGAGACTCATTCATAATCTATGTATATTGCATTGTTTGTGATGTACGGAACCATATGTTGTTTCATTGTGTTTGTTGAAAAGCAATAAAAAAAAGAAAAAAAAGTAAAAAGGATTGAATATGCACATTCAATACAAAAGTTCTGTTAGTGCACTCAAACTATAGCCATGATACTTTGTAGTAAAATATGATATGTGGGTCCTGTCGGCTACCATTGATAAGTTATATGTCCCACTTCGCAATAGTAAGCCAAAATACAATTGGATGGTTCTGAGGGGAGGAAGGATCATTTCACAAAAGACGTGTACTAATGTAAGAAACCACATACCACCTGAGATTAACAGCTCTCTGGGTCACAATCACTTGAACTTTTAGAAAGGAGCAGGAATCCCAGAAAAAAGGTTGTGGTGAGGCATGCTTTTATCTAACAAGCAACTTTATGAATGAGAGTTTTACATTCCAGATTTAACATGGAACCTGGCCTCTGAGAGGAAATGTATTTGGCTTTGTAGTGACTATTGTCTCCTCGTGCAAAGCGTGACAGTGTATCAGCTGGCAAACATGTGATTGTGCCATAAGATTTGGTGAACCAACTAATTTCTCTTGCTTTGCATAGATACTGTAGATGGAATAGTGACACATTTGAGATGCTTGATGTAGACTACACAACCTCCTCTCCCATCAACCATTATTGCAGCCCATGCCACAATTTATATGAGGTATAAGTAATTTAAAAACTCACTAGAACCTCATTGAAGATATCACTGCCCAGCCAATGAACGCCACCTCCCACATGCTGGATCACATTTCTGAGCAATGTAATGCTGCTAGGAATTAAACAAAGAGCTACAACAGAGATTTGAGATTTGAAGTACTGTTTACCTCCACTCAATGCAGATTAGAAACAGTGTTTATTCTGCAATGGCCATTGTAGGAAGGGACCAAGCAATCTAAAAAGAATGATGCACCACACAAGTAGTTGAGTATGTGCATTTTTGGCACTCAGCCTGTCACAAACGGAAATTAAACCTCACTGTCTTGAAACTGGAGTAGTGCAGCCAACGAGAATACAAATTTTCTGCTTTTGTAACTTACATTTGCATTGCCCAAAAAAGCTGTTGCATTTTAGTACGATTTTTCTATATGTTGGTTAATGTTACATGTGTAATAGGTCGTAATGCATATTAACACACCTGCGGTCTGTGCATTGAAAGGTTTTGAGAGCATGGTTTAGAAAGTAATGGTGTGTTAGGCCTAATGAGGTCCTTTCTTGACAAGATTGTTGTCAATAACATTTTGGATGCAAGCTAAGAGAGTGTGTATGTGCTAAATTAGCTCATATTTTCTGATGCTCATATAATAATACCCAGAGAAGGATTTTTCTGCTACACAGTACATAAACATATACTTGCAGATTCACTTTGTACGAGTTCTGTGTCGACAGAATCGGAAAGGTACAATGTACTGGATTCTGTATTATTTATAATAACCTAATAGAAGCATTGCCTCCTGCTCAGTATCAGAAATTTAGAATCTGAGTGAAAAAGACCCCCACTTGTCCCTTAAACTGTAATACATAAAAAGTAATTATTAGATCCTCGCAATTGGGGTAGGGTAAACAGACTGGTTTACAGAGAGACGTGCTGGAAATCGGAGCTACTATTTGAGTTGCATTCAAGTATGTATGTCTTTATCCACTGGTCCTCCTTGTCCTCGTCCCATTCATAACAACTGAGATATTCCTATCTCATGGACAGAAAAAAGAACAAAGGAATGCTGGAAAACCTATCCTCCCACCGCCTCCACTGGGAGTACTTAAGGTGTATCTACCCAGCATTCTGCCTGTTCTTTTTTCTGTCTGCCAACAGGATGTTATGAGCAAAGGATGATGTTGGCTTCTGCTGGGACACCTCCAGGACTGCAGTCATCATGGCAGGCTGGTTCGTCAGCTGGGTGTGGATGCCATCTGGCTCGGTACATGTCTTCCTGCCTGCAGGGCTTGTTGGAAATCATGTGATGTTTTGCGGGCCTGTGCCTTTACCAGCTGCTGGTGGTTCCGACGTCTGGCTTCAGTCAGTGTTTCGGGTGCGCTTGCTCCCATGTGCGAGGGTGGGAGCATGCACGTGCGGCTTCTGCTTTGGATTCCTGTGGTCAGCGCTTGGTTAAGTACGGTCCTTTCTTGTTTGGCTGTTTGCAGGTTCCCTGCCCTTCACCTCAAGCAGGGTGGGGGTGTGGGAGGACAGGTTTACATTTCCCTGCTTTCTGTTTTGTGGGTGATCTGTCTGGGAGCTGGTCTGCCTGTTGCTATCTGTTGGTTCTTGGTTCTTCTGATGGATTCACACAGTGCCAGCTGCTGCTTGTGCACCCTGCAGGATTCAGCCGTTCCTCCCCCACTGGGCGCCCTTGCTGAGGGGTCCCACTGCCTTGTAGTGACCATCACCTCGGTTCATAGGTAGGGTGCTGTGCTGCTTTTCTTCATTTTCTTGTGAGGCACTCTGGTCTTCCGGGTCTTCTATGGAGTGTTGTGTGCTGCTATTGCGCATTCAGTTCTTACTTCTCTCCCATCTTGGCATGGCAGTATAGATGAGCTTCAGCTGAGTGGGTAGGTTCTGAGACAGTGTGTTCCCTTACCCAGGATGTGGCATTACAGTGGAAGTTCATGGTGTGGATCTGGGGTATCCCATTCATGTGGGGCTGTTCGCTTCACTTACTGTGGTGCTGGGCAACTCACTTGCCTCCCTTTGCCTTTGTGTCCTGCGAGTGACTGACTGAGGCTCATGGTCATCCCTCCACACCCTTCGGATGCTGTTGGCGCTTCATCATGGATATGCTACCTTTGCTTGCATGTTTCTATGTCCCAGGTCCCTGACTTTTTGCTGATGGGGTTTCCCAGTTGTCTGCTCTGGCAGTTTGGCCGCTTCCTTAGCTGGTGGGGACTCAGCCAGTCTCTTTAATTTTCCTTCTGCCTCAGACACATTACGACCTCTGGTGCTTCCACTCTCTTTCTTCCTAGGACTACGCTATGCTGCCTTCAGTTATCCTCTTCATCTGTGGTCTGTGTACCTCCACAGTGTATGGCACAGCAGTTGTAGCCAGCTTTGTCTCATATTTCTCTTCCTCAGCTGTTGAGGCACTTGTCACAGCAGTCGCTGTGGCAGCTCAGTTTCCGGACACATTCCAGTTTTTTTTCACTTGCCGCCCAGCCTCCCTTGTATGGCAGTGGTGTGGGCTGGCTGTATGAGGCTCCACCTCCACTCTGGGTTGTGGGTTTCCTGGGTGTTGTGTGGGTTCCCAAGCCCTGGTCACTGGTGGCTTGGTGGTTTGGGTTCTCTCCCTTTTCTCCTTGTTTCACTTCTTAGGCTTCCTCCAGGGGTGCTCTCTTTGCTGTTCAATGGATTTTGCCAAGGTTTCTGCAAAGGCGTCCTTGGTCTTTGGTTTTGGGACATTCTTGTGGATACTCCTTTCAGACCTTTACATTGTGGCTAACCAGTTTTCTTGGGCTGTTACTTTCCAGTTGTTTTTTCGGTCCTTGTAGGTGCTCCCTCTGGTCTTCTTGGGGTCTTCTGAGGAGGCCAGTTCCATCCTATTAACTGGCGTGCCTTGTGCTCTTGTGATCCTGGCAGTGTGCCCTGACTTGCAGGCCTCGCGAGTCGCAGTTCCTGAAAGTGAGTTGTGACGTGCTGGGAGTATCAGCTAATTGGTTTGGACATTGCTGGTGGGCCTTGCAGACCCCTCTTCTGGTGTGGGCCTGTGTCTCTATCTCTCCGGTGCTTTTTGTGGTGTCTCCTTTCCTTTAGAGGGTGCCTGCAGCGTGGCGGTCACTGGGTTCCTTCTTTATTGGGGTGTTTGGATCTTTTGTTTTTGTCTTCTAGATGGTTTCTCCTGTATGGGGCCTTGCTGTTCTGGAGCGGCATCTGACCTGTCCCTAGTTTCTTCCTTCTCTTTTTGTTGACTGGGTTTTCTTCTTGGTCCTATCTGTCACTTCCATCAGTTACTTTCTGTCTGTGGAGGCTTACCCTTTGCACCTTCATTGTTGGTGGTGATCGGTGCATTGTTCTAGATTGTTGGTGTCTTTCTCCTGGTCTTGCTTGCTTGCTGTGGGCCCTTTGCTAACTTGGCTGCTGCCCTCCTCTGGGCCCTCATCGGTTGGGGCTTTATGGGAGGGTGTTTGTTTGTGTGTATCTGCCTTGTGGGTTTTAGTGGCTTTGGGATCAGTTGGCTGGGGGTGGACTGCTAGCTTCCCCATTTTAGGGCCATCTTTCCTTGGCAGAGTGTGTCCCCCACTCATTTTGTGTTGCAACTGTTTTTGGGGCAAGGGTGCAGAGTGGGCATGTGAGGGGCTATGTTTGCTATACCTATCAAGTGTGTGTGGAGCCTGGGTGTCTTTGTGGTCTGACTTGTTTCCTGTAGTTGGTCTGCCAGACTGTCTCATGGCTTCTGAGTTATATGGCTGGGACCCTGCATCTTGTATGGGGGTGTCCTTTCTCGGTGAGATGTCTTTTCGGGTGCACTCTTGGCTTTGAGCTCTCTTGATGCTTGTTCTCCCATTTTGGTTCGATTGGAAATAGAGGGGTGACAAAGCTCTGTTTGGATCTTCTAGGTGTATTTCTGTTCTTCCAGCTGTTTGTGGGTCACCCTGCCTGTTCAGTTTGTTTTCTCATGCTCTTTTTTGTTGTTCCTGGGTGCAATACTGGTTGGTGCACGTGTTGGTGAGCTTGCTGTCTGTCCTCCCCTTTTTGGGCACTGTCCCTGGGCTCAGAATTGGTTTTTGTTCTGGGGGATGGCTTCTCTTTATTGTCTAGTTCTTTCAAGGATACTGGTAGCCTTGGGGTTGGAGGAATGGCCCTGTGTCCCCGGATCCTGGTTCCTTGATTGGGCTGGTTTATTGGGGGCTGGTTTTCAATGTCCTCTCTAAGTGGTTCTGTTGCCTTGGTATCTCCTTCTTTAGCCCTTGATGTCTCCTTCTCCCTGATTTTTGGGTTTGTTGCTTCTGGAGGCTTGGGTGATCTTTGCCTTCTTTGTCTCTTTGGGGCTGCAGGATTTTTGGGCACTTTTATGGTGTCCGGTCCCAGGGTTTCTGTTGGGGGGTGCTCGTGCTTTTCTGCGGGTTGCTTCCTACTACTTTATCGTTGTTTGGGGTCTGCTCCTTCGTGGTTTTCGGGGCCTCACACTCTCTTCTCTGGCCTGGGGAAGTCACTGCTTCCCCCAGCTGGTGGTTGGCCCTTTTCCTCTAGTTTACTGCCTCGGGTTTCTGCCCTCTGTTTTTCTCTGGGAGTGTTCTCAGGCAGCACCTGTTATTCAGTTTTGTGTCCTATGTGTTTTCCACCTTTCCCTTCTTTTGTGTAGGGGCTATTTCATTTCAGCTGGCTGCCTCCTTCTTGGTTGTCATGGTGTGGTTGGGGTGTTTCCCACAATTGGATTGTGTTTTTTTCTCGGTTTCCTCTCCAGCTTGCTTGTTGGGTTGCTTGAGGGTTGTTGGTTTCCCTTGGCTCTGGCTGGGTGCATTCTATTAAACACTCCTCTGCATCCTTGGTTTCATCTGAGTGTTTGGCTTCTGGGGCTCCCTTTTTGGGTTGTCTATTTTTTCATTGGTTAGTGGTTTTGGGGCTTGGGTTCTTCATGTCCTCTGCCCCCCTTGTTGGCCTGTGATGGGCGGCGTGCAGTCTGTCTGGATTTCGCTTTGGTGGTTGTCTCCTGCCTCTTTCTTTTCTTCTGTCATCCCGGCTGCAGCTTTGTGGTGTTTTTTTGGTTCATTGGGATGCTCCGTTGACTGTTTTTTCTGATGGTTGTTTCTTTCTATTTGGGTTGCTGCGTTCTTGGCCTCCTCTTCTTCATTTGGTCGGAGGTCCGCTGTGTCTGCCTTGGAGTCAGTTTCCCTCTCTGATGTTTGTTGCGGCTTGGGCTCCTTTTATTGCTTCTTTTTCCTGCCCGTGTTGGTGCGTTGTGCCCCCTTTTTTGGCTGTGGGGTTTCTGGTCTGGATTCTCCCCTGTGTTTCTGGCCTGTCTAGGGTTTGTACCTGGGTGTGCTGCCTGCTGTTTTGAGGTGGCCTCCTGGATGGCGTTGTTTTTGTTTCCTTTGAAGGCCAGTTTGTTGGCTTGGGTATTCTCACTTGTTATGAATGGGACAACGACAAGGGGGATCAAAGGGTAATGTCCTATTACTTACTGGTAATCTTCATTACTCCGGGTCCTGTTGTCCTCGTCCCATTCATTAAGCCCCTCCCTTCCTCGTGGACAGCTGGCCTTCATTGTTGGGCTTGGTAGTTCAGGCAAAATAATGGGTAGGTACACCTTAAGTACTCCCAGTGGAAGAAGTGATAGGGGAGGTTTCCCAGCATTATTGTGTTCTTTTTCTGTCCATGAGAAAGGAGTATCTCCCTTGTTATGAAAAGGATGAGGACAACATGACTAGAAGTAATTAAGTTTACTGGTAAGTAACAGGACATTACAGGAGACAAGAAATATTATGATAAATGTATATGTCGATCTCTGAGCCAGCTAAAAGTAACCTAGTTACAGAAATATGCTGGGAGTTTAAGGATGTCCAATGAAAAGAAATTGGAGCATATATAGTTTACACCCTTATTTTGATTGTGATAACAATTCTTATTCAGCAGACTTACATGAGAATTGTTCAGAGTTTTGATGGGGATGGGTTTGTGGTTTGGGGAAGCGCTTTCAATTTGTAATCATGAAAAGTATAGTTAACTATTTTGATTAGCTTCTATAATCCATGGACATTCTCCTCACAAGTGTCATTTTAGAATGATGGTCCAAATTCAAAGAAAACATGATTGCCACATATATACACAACATTTTCTGATAGTCCCTTGGAGTAGAAAACTCTGTGTACTATAAAACATAAAATAATATGTTGAAGTATTGAGGCATGTAGGCCCTCATTATGTCATAGGCGGTGAATGCCAACTACTACCACGGCGACGGCTGCCAAAAGACCGTGACCGTGGCTACCAGCTGACCGCCATATTATGACCGTAGCCAGAATTCCGCCAGAAGGCTGGCGGAATTCCAGCTATGGTCATGACGGTGGACGGCGGTAAGTCAGCAGCGCCACACCAGTAGACCGCCGCAGACCGTATCATGATCCATGATACGGCCTGGCAGTGTTCTGCTGGCGGAAGCTGCTGCCGGCATCAGCGCCCCATTCCGTCTCCTTCCGGAGGACCCCCTGAAATCAGGTAAGTCAGGTGCTCCGACAGGGGAAGGGTGTGGGGGTTTTTGTGTGTGTATGTTTCTGTGTGCATGCATGCGGGTGTGGGGCGTGTGGAATACGTGTGTGCATGAATGGATGTGAGGGTGCGTGTATGTTGTGTTGTGTGAATGCGTGTGTGCTTGTATGTATGTCAGTGTGTGTGGATGTGTGTGTGCATGGATGTATGCATGCGTGGGTGAATGTGGGTATGTGTGTGTCTATGCGTGTGTATGTCTGTGCGTGTAGGTGTGTGTATGTTGGGGGTGTCGGAAGGGGGAGGGGGAAGGTGGGGAAGGACTCTGGGGAGGGGCAGGAAAGGGGGGCGGGGGAAACCCCTATCAGTGCCAGGGAATGAATTCCCTAGTGCTGATAGTGCCTACCGCCATGGTTTTCATGGCAGTAAGAAAGCCACAGAAACCATGGTGGTGGGCGTGGTAATATTCCTGTGGGCGTCCTAGTGACCGCCATCGGGCTGGAGACTGTAGCTCGGCGCCGTGGCGGTCGGTGTGTTACATTGGCAGTTTGGCTTTTGCCAAACCGTCAATGTCATAATATGGTGGTATGTACCGCCAGTCTGTTGATGGTACTACAGCCACTATAACACTGACCGCCGGGGTCATAATGACCCCCGTAGTCTGGAAATATATTACATTAGGCTACGTAATGGATGCAACCATTACTCAGTTTGTTTAACCTTGTCTCTTCTTCCATATTCTAGGGTTCGCCTACTTTCAACTCCAACTTTCTACTTATTTAATTTTGTCACAGTGATTTTAATATGTTTAAAATAGTGTTCACATTTTTATCATCCCCTTTTGAAAAAAATAAATATCTGAATGCATTGTTTATTGATTTGCCTAGTGTATCATATAATACATGTTAGGTACAAACAAAACTAAGGACCTGATTCATTACTACTTTGTGTGTTTCAAAAAACTACCAGGAATCTACATGGAGAGTTGTACCATGCACAGGTTTCCATGTGGATTCCTTGAAAGGTCATGTGAAAGCCATTGTAATTATACTCCCACAATATGGTGTTCTCCATAGTGGAGAACCCTTTGTGAGATATTGAGTTGTTTCGTGACTGGGTGTGGGCTCTGGTCTAACAGCAGCCACAATTGCCATCAGGGAAAGGCACAAGCAAACCCCACATTAGAGTCTGTGCTCACCCTCTGGTAGCTTGGCACAGAGCAGTCAGCCTTAATTTGAAGGCAATGTGTAAAGTGTTTGTGCAACTCTTCAAACAGTAAAGCAAGGAAATAAAAACGTTAGAAGAACAAAATGTAATCTAATAAATAAAACAAGACTACAATGACAAAATCCACAATTCTTGCCAAGGTAAGGCACAAGCAAACCCCAAAGTACCCTCTGGTAGCTCGGCACAGACAGAAAGACTTGAGTTGAAGGCAATGCATAAAAGTATTTGTGCAACACTTCAAACAGTAAAGCAGGGAAAAAAACAAGTTAGAAGAACAGAAAGTGATCTAATAAATAAAACAAGACTACAATGGCAAAATCCACAATTCTTGTCAAGGTAAGGCACAAGCAAACCCCAAATTACCCTCTGGTAGCTTGGCACAGACAGTCAGACTTAAGTTGAAGGCAATGTGTAAAGCTTTTTTGCAACACTTCCAGCAGTAAAAAATAAGTGCACGTCTCACAGAAAAAGGATCTGAAACCAGGTTAGAAGAATAGAATTTTATTTAATAAATAAAACGAGACTAAAATGTCAAAAATCCAATCAGTAGAACTTGAGTTATGAACTTTTAAAGAATAAACAGGGAAATAGTGCCTAAATATATGAAGCACCAACCGTGAATATCTAGTTGCGCAGGACTAGGACAAAGTCACAATTTCAGGCCAAATGTGAGAGAGCACAGACCGGCTGCAGGGCCCAGTTGGTCCACTGAATAAAGTACCTTAAGCTCTGGTTGCAGAGTGTTGGGTGGATCTGAGTTGAAGATGTGTCACGCAGCTGATGCAGTGCCGTTGGTTCCAAGGTGCAGCAAAGCTGTGGTTCGAGATCCTGTTGCGTTGATACAAGGATTCCATAGAAAGGGGCTGCAATGCGAAGGCTGGTGTTGGAGACGCATTCCAATGAGCAGTGAAGCTGCAATGCGGAGCTTTGGCGTCGTCGTAGAGGCTGTAGTCGACAAGGGATGTGAGGACCTTCTCAGGAAAGTGTGACCCAGTGGTGGTTCCGAAGGCGATGCATCAAACCCAAGATGCAGGGTGGGGCGGTGATGTGAGTCTTCTGCGCTGGGCCCAATCCACACAGTAGGATCAATATGTTGGTTCTGCTCAAGGATGCACTACTCAGCCACGGAGATGTGTCAGTTCTGCTTGTGGAAACACTGCTCAGCAGAGAAGATGCATTAGTTCCAGTGGGAAGCATCTTAGGCACACTTCCAAGGGTCCAGGACTGGGGTGCCACCACTTGGATCCCTCGTAGATGGCAGAGTCCAGGTGCAGAAGCTGAGTGGTTGAAACACTTTTATGTCCCTGAGACTTCATATCAGGAGGCCAGCCAACTAGCCCTTGAAGTCACTCTGGGTTATGGGTTGGAGAGATGCAGGTCCAGTCCTTCTTGCTCCCAGGCAAAAGTGCAGCAGACAGCAGTGCAGCACAACAAAGCAGAAGTCCAGCAGAATGCAGTCCATTAATGTGTCAGTCTTTTCAACAGCCCAGGAGTCCTTCATCTTGGCAAAATATCCACATCTCCAGACGTGTACTGATGTGGTGGTGTTTGAGGTCCCGTATTTATACTTTTTTGGTGCCCTGACTCTGGAAGGTGGGAGAAACTTCTAGACAGTGGCTTTGAAGTGCACGTTGTCCCTGCTTCCCCTATCCTAGGTCCAAAGTGTTTGGTGTGCCCTTGTTAAGCCCTTTGTGTGTGGACAAGACACAGCATATTCAGGTATAAGTGAGACTGTGTCCAGCTCCCCCCATCCTGTCCCCGATGACCCATTAAGTCACACCTAAGCTCCAACTGTGTGGCTGTCTAGGAGAAATACAAAAGCTTGACTGTCAACTACACCCAGTCATGTTACCAGAGACTAGCTCCAGGCAACAAATGGCTAAGGCAAGAAAAGGCCAGTTTTCTAAAAGTTATTATACCATATGAGGCAAACCCATATAACCCTTAGACCTGGGTATTTAATTTAAATAATAAACACAAATTAGGTCAACTCGGGGGAAGTATATGCCTCAACTCTCATTGCATTAAAAAATAAAAGTAAAAACCTGTTCTCTTAATAATATGTGATAACTTCAAGTTAATTCGTATCACCTTTTATTATTCAATCTAATGAAAAAGAAATGTCTTTAATCATAAAAACTTCATTAAGAAATAGGTGCTCCCAATTTTTATAACGCAGTGAAAGTGATAAAGTGATATTCGTGCCAAAGTGTTGTATACAATATATACAAATGTGGTTAAAAAACATATAGGAAGAAAGCGAACTTCAATAAGACCCCTTCATCCCAGGTGTATTGAAGTCACTCATGTCTAATCCACATATAATGTAGTCAACGTTTCGACCCTTTATCAAGACAAAAATCATTAGTGGGTCATCCTCAGGACTGAACAATTCTTCTAGCCGGAAACACCTATTATTCTAAGATTTTTTGACATGAGCCTTTTAAGGAGTGATTCCTAGTAGTACATAAAATAAGTCTCCTCACTCCTGTAATTTCGGATTCTGGCAGCATATAGCCTCTCTGATTGGGCAACCCTCTTTTAATGATTATATAGCATCAAAGACATTCTTTTCTTTTGCCTTTGGACGTCTTTTCAAGTCCGTGTTCGGAAGAAAAAGCCGTTCTTGTTGCAGCCACGAGTGGCGCATGACCAGAAGGTTAAATAAACTAGCGATCTACCTAGAGAACAGGTTTTTATTATTATTTTTTAATGAAATGGGAGTTGAGGCATATACTTCCCTCGAAGCTTTCTAAAAGTGGCATGTTCAGAATTGCAATTTGAAATCTGACTTCACCATAAGTTAGGGTTTTAAATTGTGATTCTAGAGATACCAAACATCTCTTCCATTCTGCAAGTTACACTTATAAGGTGTCATAAGACAACTCCAATGTTAATCTACAGGAGATATGGGCCTTTTAATGAAGAAGAATGAATTTAAGAGCTTTTCATCACCAGGACATGTACAAGTGGAAATATATGTGTCCTACTTTTTAAATACATTGCACCCAGCCATCTGGGCAGTCGGGGGCCTACACTAGTAGTGACTTACATGTATTAAAAAGGAAGGTTTTGGCTTTGCAAAAGGTATATTTTGCGATGTCAGAATGACAGTTTAAATTTACACACACAGGCTTTGCAATGCCAGGCCTGAAACATGTTTAAAGGGTTACTTAGGTGGGTTGCACAGTCAATGCTGCAGGTCCACTAGTAGAATTTAAAGAAACGGGCCATGAGCACATGTAGTGCTCCCTACTAAGGACTTATAAGTAAATTAAATATGCTAATGATACCATGTTCTAGGGGAAGAGCACAAGCACTCTAACATTGCTTAGCAGTGGTAAAGCGTGCAGAATTCTAAGGCCAGCAAAAACAAAGTCAGCAGAAACAGGCGGTCTGAAGGGAAAAAGTCAAGGGGAAACCACGCTAAGGATGCCAGGTCTAACAACTCCTCACAATGGAAAAACGATTCCTTTTTTCAAATTCACATTTTCTTTGCTGTGGAGAAAACTCTTCCACTATATCAAAACCAAATCTGGGGGTAATCCATTCCTCTTCTCACCCTGGAAAGGAACATATGGAATCATGAGTAAAAAATCCAACACTTGTTAATACTGACAGAAGTACACATATAGCAACAAATGTACACGTTTGTGGGAGCTCACAAAAAGGCTAACCATGCTTTGAAACACCCACTTTCCCATCCCTTGTGTGGAATCGATGGGTATAGAGAACTGGTTTTAAAGAATTCGGCACGTGTAAACGGGTCCATACTTTCAAGCAAATCCTTTGTGAATTTCTGGCAGGTGTAAAATAGATTTATTTGGTCTTAACATACGTTTACTACACGTGCACCTTTGTGAATAAGGCCATAAATATAAATTATTTATTATATATTATTTATTATATATTAAAGATGTGCCCCATGTTCATACATTCTGGGGCTCGCATGTTTCCTTTCAAGGAAATTAGAGGCTTAATTTCTTCCAAATAAATTACATCTGATATGCAGTGAAGTCAGCTAAATCAGAGATTTACATGCCTAATACCAATGTACATTATCTGTGTTAATAGGATCAAACGCACGAAGTGTTATACAGTGACTTATGTGTTGTTGATAAATAATAGTGTTTACTTAAAGTTACAAGGAGATACATTTTTCATTTCACAATTGTTGCCTAAAATGGCTCAGATGGCTTAATAAATTAGACGCCGTTCTGTTATTCAGCATCAAGTAAACTATCTAAGTGAATCTGCCACGCTTAATGCAGCGCCAGACTCTTTATGATGACCTTGGAAGAGAAACTACAGCAGAGTATGATACAAGAGCTGGATATGAAGCAACGTTATTGGGTTCCTATATTTAGAATAGCTGTGAAGAATAACATAAATGGATAACAGACTGTGCTCTCTAATACAACACCCTACAAATAAGGCCTAATTAATCCTCAAAATAAATAGCAATTGCTGAAAAAAATGAAAAAAGTAAAGGAATGCGAAAGAATACACTGTTGGCATTTCAATGTAGCAGTTTTTCTGCCTTCCTCATTGCTCTACATAGTTACTACTAAAGGGTAGACTTGTAAATCGACAATTGCGCCTCTGCAACAAGGTTTTCTCATTGCAGATGTGCAAGTAGGCACACACAATTGGGAAGATTTACGTACATTGTTAGTAATTGCCGACCGTCCAAATACTGCGTGTGCAAGTCGTATACGCTCTGTTGTCACATTGTGTAGTGGGTAAATGATCCTGACCTCCTGCTGTTGACGTCGCTTGTCCTGATCTCTGGAACCACGGTTAACGGCCCACTACCACCCCACAGGGCACAGTCCGCGGCAGGCATCCACAGTGGCGGCCGGCAGCTTTAGGAGGGAGGGGGATGGGTGGGCGGGACGCACACGCACACACACACACACACACACACACACTCATTCTTTCACACACAGACACGCACGCACATCCATTAACAACACTCATACCATTTAAACATGCACGCACGCACCAAACATTCATTTTAAAAGATCGCACACACTCATTCTTTCACACACACACGCACGCATGCACGCACATCCATTAACAACACTCATAACACTCAAACATGCACGTGCGCACCAAACATTAAATTTAAAACATCACACACATACACACACACTTACCTTCAGCCTCCAGGTCCCAGGAAGGTTGGGACTGCTGCCTTCCCTCAGCCAATGAGGGAAGGCAGCAGTCCCAGCCTCGTTAGAGAGTGGGATGGGGTCAGTGGGACTGCTGACACCACCCCACTCTGTGACGAAGTGTCACTGATTGACACTCGCCCTGGGCACTTCAGGGCTTAAACCTGAAGCGCCCAGGGAGAGTGTCAATTGGTGACGCTTCCCTCGTCACCCAGGGGAGGGTCTCAAGGCACCTTTTCTGAGCCAAGGAGGTCACGCCCATAGGAGCTGTGACCTCCTCAGCCCAGCAAAGTTCAGCTCAGGCAGCCAGGAGTGTGCACAAATTGCGCATGTCTGCTCCTGGCTGCCTGAGTTGAACATGGAGAGCGTCTGTCAGGCTGACCTTTGTTCAGCCTAAAAGACACTCTTCATGAGGGGAAAAAGGTGGGGGGGGGGCGTGGCCCCTCTGCCCCAAAAGGACGGGCCGCCACTGGGCATCCATCTGCCAACCAAATTTTATGTCTCCGATGCAATCCCCCTTAAGGCACTTTAGTACACTGACCCATCAAACGGGGTCACCACTGCAGCGGGTCAGTAGCAAAGCTTTTCTCAGCCACTGACCCTGTAAATTTTAAATATTTTATTTGGTTTATTTCCCCATGAAGGATAAACGTCTTCTTCAGCCTTTTCCAATGCCTTTTCTTTTAAGCAATTTAAACAAAACATTAATTTGCCCTGCACATGTTTTTATGACACTAAAGGCTCCCTGTATGTTCCCTTTCCTACAAAATCATTTTTGGAGGGGGGGGGGTGGGGGAGTAGATTGCCTTGGCAAAGAAACAGTTCTTTCACTGGATTTATAAATAAGGTCTTAAAGCGATTTACATGTGCAATGGATAAATTACATAAGGTCACACTCATTTTCTCAGCCTAGTTCCCCAGTTACTAAGTCAGCAGTTTTGATTATAACTGGGGTGACGGAAGTCGCAGAGTTCTGCAAAGTTATATAAAAACACTGCAAGATTCCGCAGAATTCCGCCAACAGGCAGAAAAATGTATGTTGCACTGCAATTTAGCCCCAGTGGCAAGAGCAGGACTGAAAATTCAGCGTGAATAATACCATACTATGCACAAAAGCGCACGCATATTCTAGTGGATTTTGGCTGCCACTGAAGTCGAATATTTACTCAAACAATAGCAAATCTATCTGAAAAGCAGCCCTCTGACTGCGACCGCTTGTGACCCTCCGTGATCAGCTGCATTCGAAAATGGCACCAGGGGACACCAAACCTTCGTCAGAAAGATTTCTGCTACACAGTGATTGGCAGAATTTGCCCAAAACGCTGCATTTTGCTAAATTTTGTCAATTCCACCGGTAAAATTAACCAATCCGCCCACCTCTTGATGTAACACCAGATTCTTAAAAATGTTTTTATCAAGAGTGCACAAGGACATGTTCTGCCCAATCACTATCTCACGAAAGAATGTTTTCCAGTGTAAATAACAACAATTGTAACTGGCTCATTTGAGAGCCATGCCTTGCAGCGTTCATCTGGCTTTTTAAAGACATAAACTATAGGGAGTTATTCCATAGTTCTGGGCATGGTATCTGCAGTGCTAATTTGTAAAACAATATGTGCTGGTAACCAACATTTTAATCAGCACCACAGGGCAGGTGCTGACAAATGCAGAATACTCCGGATTATCATTCTTGATTCCACCTCCTGCCTCTTTCTTCCCCCCACAATCCACGCCCCTTGATTTCATGTTTAATTTCATTTCTGCTTTCTCCCTTTGCCTCTGTTTGTCTGTTGTCTCTTCTTCCTTCTGCCCACTTTTGTGTTTTTCTGTCTCTTGCTCTGATTCAAAGTATGATGAACAGAAGTAAGTCAATTCCCTCAAAATGAGCAAGGTGGGTCTCTGCTATATTCTATGCTGAATGACAAGTACAAGATGAGTAGAAGTTTCGAAAATGATTTCTTTCTTGGTAAGATGATATACAAATAATTGCTCACGAAGAGAGGGCAGGAGCCACTGGAAACGCTGCTGTTCAGTCAAGTAATCCAGATTAGAATGCCCCTTGCACAACATATTTGGGACTGACAGGAATGTTTCTGCCTACATTTTTTGGAGCAAAAGGAGTTGCTTCTGTCTTCTTCCACTCCTTGCTACAGACCTGACTGATTTTTATCAGCTAGGCAACCTTTAAAAATGTTGTAACTTGTGACATCTTTTAACTTTTTTTCGTATGACAGCACAAAAACATAAAAATACGACTGATACGTATATAAAGGTGCTGATGATGAGTGGTTCAGAACAGTCTCAACAGTCAAATGCATGGATGGGACACACCAAAAGAGTATTACAATAACTATGGAATATAAACACTTTTCACTTCACATGTCAGCCATCTCACTGGGATGTTATCAGAGAGAACATAATTTAGAACAATGAAAGCCATAATTTTACCATAATATGGCAGTCGAAGTCAGGGCTGCTGGAACATCACACAGTACTCACTCATAAAACATAACAAATTTTAGCATAATATGGCAGTCGAAGTCAGGGCTGCTGGAACATCACACAGTACTCACTCATAAAACATAACACATTTTAGCATAATATGGCAGTCGAAGTCAGGGCTGCTGGAACATCACACAGTACTCACTCATAAAACATAACAACAGTCCGTACTCAGGAACGATCATAGAATACCTAACTCTGGATCACCAACTCCCCGAATCCAGTCAAATTGTTTTGCCAGATGGGGTGTGGCCAAACAAGATGGTCTGCAACACGTCTTGAACAGAAGCTCCTCAAGCCCCTACAACATCCTTAGGAACCATGCGTTACCCCTGCTTGCTAAAATAATCTAGTGAGTACCGACCAGCTGCTGAATACCTGGTGACCCCATTGAGTTTAAAAGAGCCTGCACTAGTGATAAGAAAGTGAAGTTTGACCCAGAGGCCTCCATGCAAGCACTTTCTTCAAGATGGTGGCCGGCCTGTAAGATGGGTGATTGAAGGGATCTGGGAGCAGATTGGAGCTCGTGGACACCGCTGCACACCCAGAGCAGAGGTGAGAACCCACATCTGCTAGACTCAAGGAGAAAACTGGAGTGAGGTTGGCCCTACACAAGGACCAGGGCGGACAATGCGTCCGGCAGTGCATGGCTGATGAAGTGAGGTGCGTCTGGGGAGGAATGAGAGAGATGCACCTATGGTGCTTTGCCATACCAACACTGGAAGGGCCCTTTTCAACCGCGTCTTCAGAGCTGCGCCATAGACAAAGGTAAAGACAAGATTAGCTATGACCTGAGAAGTCTTGGGTGGTGTGTCTCCAACGTAATATAACTGCAACAACAACAAGGTGATGGATGAAATGTTTGAATTAATCTCAACACTGGCTATCTCTTATGCCTGCATTCCAATCCATTGTTGTTCACCCATCATGTCACTCTCAACAAGGTGTGCATTAGGCAAATTGGTACTGACCCTCATGAGAATAGGTAATGCCTAACTGCCAGACAAGGCTCCTCCAGAAGGGACCACAGGCTACACCAGGCCTCTGGTGACCTACTTAGGCCTCACCACAGAGGTACAGCTTCAGCCCTCTGGAACACTGAGCAACTGACCCAGGTCTGGTATACTGTCACCCTTAGAGAGCAAACTGCAAAAACAAGGTAATGGATGGAATGCTTGAATTAATCTCAGCCACTGACAGTTGTATGGTTCTATATTCCAGTCCATCGATTCTCACCCACCATGCTACTCAAGTTAAAAAAAAAACACCCTATTGAATCAGCACCAACCTTGCCACTTATGGGAACAGTCTGACCCAAACTGCCAGGCAAGGGTCCTTCCAGAAGGGACCACAAGCAACCCTTGTGGGATTTTGACCTACCTAGATCTCATCAGTGAGTTATAGCTTGAGTCCTGTGGCACAGTGAGCACAGGACCCATGTCTGAGCATACCCGTTGCACTTAGGACATAAACTGCTTGACTACAAGGAGATAGATGGAATTCCTTAATTAATCTCAGCCACTGACAATCAGGCCACATCCCAGTCCATCATCTCTCATCCACCATGCCACTCTAGACAAAGGCCCACCTTGTGTAAATTAGTACCAACATTGTTTCTCCTTGCCCCAAACTTCCAGGAAATGGCCCCTCCTGAAGGGACCACAAGCAACCTCAAACCTGTTTTAACCTACTAGGATCTCATCAGTAAGGTATAGCTTGAGTCCTATGGCATATTGAGGACAGGACTCATGTCTGTGCATACACATTGCATTTAGTGCATAAACTACAACAAGGTGGGGGCCTGTCGCCGAGGAAGTTGGCCTCAATCTAAGTCAGCTCTGACTTAACAATAATACCACATCAGCCCTGTGATCTATACCCAGCAGGGATGTTTATGGGCCCCAGTGAGAGGGACAGTAAAGTAACTTTGGTGCCCAAGAAGCTTGTATGGACCTGTACAACTGAGCACAGCCTGTTCGATTCTGGACCTGTGTGATGGAGTGCTGTCTTAGTTGAGACGGGCCAGCACAGGTGGGCCTACGGCAGCCCTGAGGAGCCAACGTGGGGTGATGGCAGAGTGTACTGGACAGCCTGGCTGGAGCACGTGGCCTTCATTTTGTGAGTGCCAATTCAGGGGGATGAGAACAACAACGAGGCCAACAACTTCTGGGGACAGCCCCTTCGATTGCTGGAGCTGCCGGGCCTCCTCTATGGAGATCAGTGCTTCCTTGCAGAGTGCAGAGAGAGTGGGATGTGGCGGTCTGCAGCTCTTGACCCTGGAGGCAGTGCAGCGGTGGCCCACACTCCAGCAAACAGGAAAGACTAGGTAAGCGGGGAGCCTGCTGGCTTCGGCCCTGAGACCAGGATCAGCAAAGCGCCGAAAATTGACTTTACCTGCACGTGGAAGAGAAGAGAGACATAACAGTAAGTGCAAAGCCCACAATACATCCTTGACAGTGAGGGTTTGGAAGACCCTACTGAATTAATCGCATTGCACTGATAAAAGTAAGCCTGGTCAGGAGGGAGGTGAACAAAGTGATGTGCTTAACAAAACAACGCCTCTGGAGACTTGAGTGGGACTAATTGCCCATGCATTACTATAATGTTGGCAATAAGACGGAAGTATGGCCAAGTGAGGGCTACCGGTCTAACATTGTAAACTCAAGTAGGCAGCACTTCAGGGCATTCCCGCAGGTGATCCCTGTCTGGCCTCATCCTGACCCCTATACCTGGCCAAGGGGGCTCCCAATTTGAGCCCACAATCCTTCCCCACATCTCAATCATGGGTGACAACTTCCCTCGACTGTGTCCTGAGGCCTGTGCTTGAGGGAAAGCTGCCCGGCTTGACTCTCCCAGGACCACTCAAAATGGCAGCCGGGACACACACAGGGCCCTGAGCTGCTGGTGCTGCTGTCACTGGTAGGGGCCCAGGCCACACAGAGCTGAGGGTCTGTCTGGTGGGAGCCTACCAGGTGGCAGGCAGGTGATGACACCCAGCCCCGCACACTAGCCTGCGACTCCTGCAGGATGGGCCTGGCACATTTGATCACTGGAGGTGAGGCAGCAACCCTGTGATGAGTTTGGTGTGGGTGGTGTGGCCTCACACATTTCACCCACAGTGACAGTTGCCATATGCTGTCTCCCCCCGCAGACACCTAAAGAGCACTTCAATGGCTGATCCTGAGGTGGCCTGCGCCAACTGAGCTGATGATGACTGGCATCTGGGGGGACTGGAGCTCGGTGCCGAGAACTGCGGCCCCTACAAATGCCTTCATTCTGCCTAGGAGTGCCAGAGAGCATACAGGTGAGCAGGGAGTGGGGGTAATGGAAAGAGGTTACTAACCGTCTCCCCTGGCACTGAGTGGTGATCCCTGAAAGGAGAAGAAACTGCTAGGCACACTGCAGTACCCGTGCTAGTGCCCTGCAGTGTGAGTAGCCCTGTACCTGAGCCAGGCATAGAGAGATCCTCTGTCCTCCGGGGGATGCCTGGAATGATATATACTCCTGATGCCGTGGCCCCTGTGGGATCTGGGGTGGTTTGCACTCTAGAGAGACCAGCATCCTGTAGGGACCCTCTCAACACTCAAATTACCTCTTCTGACAAATTACAAGTCGAGCTCCCAATACTGACTGCTGCTTACTATCTGCAAACCCAGTCACCTCCCCTCAGCATGGAAGTGTGTGTTGAAGAGAATCCCCTCCTCTTTGTTTTCTCGAGCATCTCATCCTGAGTGTATAAAAGTTACTGTGACTGTGACTGTGAAGAGTCAACCATGGGGGTCCCTGAGTAACAGATGCAGTCCATTGACACATACTAGTTGGCACACCTAGCTAAGCACAGCAGGTTTTTTTAATAAGGAATGGCACTCACTAGTGTCACACCCAATTATTCTATGACATCAAAAAGTTCTCATGGTGCTCCTGGAAGAGAAGAAAACACCCTACTCCCCCAAAATTCCTTAAGGAAAAATTTGGCCAACACTCTCCAAGGCACTTGTGTACCAAATAAAGTTCTTATCCGTAGTTTCACAAGTAACAAATCCTCTTGTATTTATTGCATCATTTCTTCAATTTCATCCGACTCAGCCAACATGTGTTTCGTCATGCAACCAATCCTCGCTTTGACTTCATCAAGGCTGTAATTAACAGAAATTGATTGCCATATAATAACCAAAATTAATAACATAAATGTAAATATCATGTGAGTATGCTCCCCAGTGAGCGAGTTATCAAGCTTTTAAAGTCATTTAATGCAATAACTTATTACCACACTAATCCATTCCTGTGCTTCGCCCATCAATTTAGGAATTGCAGTAAGATCCCATCAATAAAAAGAATGGTGGGTAGTGCATAGTTCAAACACTTGCATGCAATCCACTCTAAAGTAAACACATCATAAAGTGAAAATTAGTCTCATCTACCCCACGCGCTGGGTCCATAGAGGTATGGCACCCACTCCATTGTCCCAATGTGCTCCCAAAATGGTCATGCATCCCATTAGTCCCATTTGTATTATATGAGTAAAACTTGCCTCCACTACAAATGTAAAGGGATCTTAAATTCCACAGATTATACAGCTCTTCCTATTTTGTACTCACAAAATTCTTCCAAAAATGTAGTGCTCCAACACTCTAATGCTTGGTATGGCTCCTTTCTTCTCTATCTGTCTGACAAATGTCAAATACTAAGGCACTACAGCAACTCAAAGTAACTTATGTGATGTATTACTACTTTGTCCTACATGCGGTTGTAGCGAACGAAATACCATAATCTACTTCTTAAATCAATGTACTTGTATTTATGATAGCCCGCGTTAATCAGGTAACTTCGTATCCACACTTGGTCTCGACTAGCCACCAGCCCTTTAATTGAAAGCAGAAATGAGCTTTCTGATGAAAAAAGATCTGTATTGCCCCACTCTAACAACGAGAGTAACAGACCACCTCTAATAAACTCATAGGTGCAGAGGAGGACACCATTAACATAATAAATCTTTCCAACAAAATACTTTCCAGCAGTACCATCTCATTACCAAACAAGGTTTTAGGTTTCTGTCCTGAGGATACGGGGGAATTTTATAAATCAAAGATAGACTTATTTAAATATATTAGACGTCTTAAACTTAAGAAGCATTTTGATACAAATGTGATGAATCGACGCGAGGCTTTCTTCACACAAGACCAACAGAGACCATAGCCCCTTTACCATTCAGGATGTCTACGACACGATGACCTTAATGTCCATTACGGACTATGATGACAATTTTATTACTATTCCGCAACTACTTTCAGATCTAGATATTTACACCAGTACAAATACTAGTGGTCTGCAAATAAGATCGAAACAGACACCTAATTTTATGTGTGGGAATTCTATTAATACTTTTTACAAACTAGTTTGGAAGGATCTTGATAAGATGGAGAAAAAGGCAAAGATAAGATATAGATTTCTAAATATGAATCTTAGTCACGAAGAAAGTGAGACCCTAAAAACTATGCAGCAATGGGATGACATCACAATAAAGGAGGCGGATAAAGGGGGTAATATTGTAATATTATTGTAATCATGAACACGCTGGATTATGAGAGAGAAATCTATGCACAACTAGCGGATCAAGTGTGTTATGAAAGACCCACAATCCTATTTTTGAACTTATCAGCACTATTAACAAGTTCCTTAAAGACTGGTTTGAAAGAGGTTTACTTAATGAAGAGGAATACATGTATTTACGGATTATTCGACCTAGGTACCCATGCCTTTACACTTTGCCCAAGATACATAAAAATTTACCATTTCCACAGGCAGACCAATAATATCGGGTATAAGGGGCCCAACTGAGAAACTGTCGCAATTTGTTGACATATTTTTACAACCATTTTTACGTAATCTCCCTTCCTTCATTAAAGATACAAAACATATTTTGAGTATTTTGGCAGATGTTAATTGGGAGCCGGGGATGACTTTAGTCACATTAGATGTAGTCTCACTGTACACCAGTATTAAAAATGATTTGGGTATTGTGGATCTGAAATTTTTTTTGAACAGGACAGGAGGTCAGCTAGTTTATTGGAGCATACAGAGATGATAGTAGCAATGACAGAATTAGTACTACACAACAATTTATTTCTTTTCAAAACAGATTGGTATAAACAAAAACAGGGCATGGCGATGGGTTCGTGGTTCTCTCCCTCCTATGCAAATCTGTTTGTGGGATATTTGGAGCAGGAACTAATCTGGTGCCCTGGAGGCACAGCATGGAATATTAACATTCTGTATTGGGGCAGGTACATTGATGACTGCTTCATGATTTGGACAGGAACACATTTAGAGTTAAATGATTTTTGCAATTATTTGAACTCAAGTCTGGCCGATATTAGATTTACTTGTGAACACAGTACCACATGTATTGCATTTTTGGATGTAGAACTCTTTATAGAAGATCAAAAAACGTACAGTTGTTTATATCGAAAGAGTACAGCAATTCCCTACTACATGCTACCAGTGCACACCCTAAACATCAGATTAAAGCAATACCTTATGGGGAATTAATATGTGCGAGACGTAATTGCAGTAAGGATGTGGACTTTCAGCAATGTACAGAAGACATGGGTAGACGTTTTGCTCAACGGGGTTCTGAACCGTCTATAATCAAAAAAGCTCGGGACAAGGTTATGAAAATGGACAGGAAGGACACTGTTACGTATATTCAAAGAACTGAAGATGATACAATAACGTGTATAGTAGACTACACACGGGCTTCTGATGATTTACTCAAATGCATGCACAAACACTGGCATGTGTTACATGCGGACAATAGTTAAGCAAGTACATCTCAGATCGCCCGCGCCTCACGTATCGTAGGGGTAGAAGTCTGAGGAATATACTTTGTTCTAGCTACCCGAGGAGCAAATCTATTAACAACGGGCTAACAACGAAAATGAAAGGTTTTTATAAATGTGGGCACTGCGGTATGTGTAGATGGGCACGAACTGGAACTTGCTCATTTAACAACAGCATTGGGGAGAAATTTCAGATTCAATCAAATATTACATGTAATAGCAAATATGTGGTTTATGCCATTGTATGTAAATGCAATCGTATGTATGTGGGGAGCACAATCAGAGCTTTGAAATTAAGGATCAGTGAACATTACAGGGCTGTAAGACAGGATGATGCTAGCTCTCCTATTGCCTTACACATGAGGCAATGTGCAGCGCAAGGACAGAATAAGAGTTTCCAGTTTTATGGTTTGGAGCAAGTACTACAAGGCCCCCGGGGGGGCAATAGGGAACTACACCTCAGAAGAAGAGACTGTATTTGGATATTGAGACATAGAACGGTTGAGGACGGTTTGAACACCAATCATGAGATGGAATTCTTTTGGGGAGAATAATTGAAGTGTTAAACTATTGTGGGTAACGTGAATCCGTTTTTTGGAACAATGATTTCTGTTACCATAACATGTTGCATGGACTCAAAATTGTAAATATACATGTTAAATGAAGCATTTAGTTGAATAGGGGCCTCAAATGTGCTGCTTCCATGCAGGGGGTAACCTATCCCTTGAACTGATGATTGCTGATACAGGATTTAGAGATCAACAATTACGGCATTGAACATACTTTTGGCATGACTTTGAACAGCCAAACTTAAGAGTATCAGTGATAAAACTGGATATATTACCTAGATGGCGGACAGGTTGAAGTTTAGTAGTCTGTTGTCTCTAATCATGTTAGTGTTGGGAATAAGAGCGTGATTTGATTCTATAGGGAGAGGGTGATGGACTACCAAAATAGCGAGGGCTCTCCATAGTCCGCTTTCTAGGTTGCTGCTCCAGCCATATAAAACGATTTAGCTGGCCGGCAGGTTTCGGATACAATGCGTACACGCCACTTCATAGTTTTTGGATATAGTCACAACTACGCCGCTATTGAGGTAAGCGCGAGTGTTTTATTCTCTACCAGAATAACGGACGCTGAGTAATCAGACAGTCTGGTCTAAGTAGACGGAGGGGCCATATTACAGGGCACGGGTGAATGTCGGTGAGTATTTTATAATGACGTATATATGATACCAATTTTCTTCATATAACTAACTATTATCTAGATATGCATGTCGGAACTGAGATTAGAGCAATAGCTAAGATCTACTCTTATAAACCCTTCTGTGCCGAGGACGTAATGGTTACGTCCTGAGGCACAGTGCTCCAGTGCCCAGGACGTAACCATTAGCGCTCCCTCTGTGGGGTTCCCCCCACCCCCCCCAAGGCAGGGTTGGAAGGGGAAGCATTCCCCTTCCACCCGACCCTCCCCACCCCCCGTGACATCAGAGCGCGATCATGCGCTGATTGTCACAGAGGCCTCCTCCGAAGCTCAGCTTCCAGCGCGATCGGAAGAGAAATGTAAAAGCATTTCTCTTCCGATCACGTGGAGGAGGCCGGAGAGGCTTCAAAGGGAAGAAAATGAATTTCCTTCCCTTTGAAGTCTCTCTGAGCATTTCAAAACCCAGATTGTAAAGCAATCCAGCTTTTGAAATGCCCACTAGACACCTGGGATTTCTTTTACAAAAGAAAATTGGCACGAGGGGGCGACCCCTTGGGCAAGGGTCGCTCCCAGGTGGGGCATTTTTTTTAAGGCCTTTTCTGCCCCCCCCCCCGGGGGCAGATTGGCCTATTATTAGGCCGATGAAACCTCTAGGCACCAGAGATAATTTTTTTGTTTTGGTTTTTGTTGGTTTTTTTAGAGGTGGGGAGCGACCCCTTAGGCAAGGGTCACTCCCCTAGGGGGCAAATCATATTTAGGCATGGCCTATTTTTATGAGGCCAATCTGCCCCCATGGGGGACAGAAACCACTAGACACCAAGGATTTTTTTTTTGTTTCGTGAATTTCACGCAAGGGTAGCGACCCCTTGCGCTAGGCCTACCCACACAAGTGAGGTACCATTTTTATCGGGAGACTTGGGGGAACGCTGGGTGGAAGGAAATTTGTGTCTCCTCTCAGATTCCAGAACTTTCTGTCACCGAAATGAGAGGAAAAAGTGTTTTTTTGGCCAAATTGTGAGGTTTGCAAAGGATTCTGGGTAACAGAACCTGGTCAGAGCCCCACAAGTCACCCCATCTTGGATTCCCCTAGGTGTCTAGTTTTCAAAAAAGCACTGGTTTGCTTGGTTTCCCCAGGTGCCGGCTGAGCTAGAGGCCAAAATCCACAGGTAGGCACTTTGTAAAAAACACCTCTGTTTTATGTGAAAAAATGTGATGTGTCCACGTTGTGTTTTGGGCAATTTCCTTTTGTGGGCGCTAGGCCTACCCACACAAGTGAGGTACCATTTTTATTGGGAGACTTGGGGGAACGCTGGGTGGAAGGAAATTTGTGTCTCCTCTCAGATTCCAGAACTTTCTGTCACCGAAATGAGAGGAAAAAGTGTTTTTTTGGCCAAATTGTGAGGTTTGCAAAGGATTCTGGGTAACAGAACCTGGTCAGAGCCCCACTAGTCACCCCATCTTGGATTCCCCTAGGTGTCTAGTTTTCAGAAATGCGCTAGTTTGCTAGGTTTCCCCAGGTGCCGGCTGAGCTAGAGGGCAAAATCCACAGGTAGGCACTTTGTAAAAAACACCTCTGTTTTCTGTGAAAAAATGTGATGTGTCCACGTTGTGTTTTGGGCCATTTTCTTTTGTGGGCGTAGGCCTACCCACACAAGTGAGGTACCATTTTTATCGGGAGACTTGGGGGAACGCTGGGTGAAAGGAAATTTGTGGCTCCTCTTAGATTCCAGAACTTTCTGTCACCGAAATGAGGGGAAAAAGTGTTTTTTGGCCAAATTGTGAGGTTTGCAAAGGATTCTGGGTAACAGAACCTGGTCAGAGCCCCATAAGTCACCCCATCTTGGATTCCCCTAGGTGTCTAGTTTTCAGAAATGTGCTGGTTTGCTAGGTTTCCCCAGGTGCCGGCTGAGCTAGAGGCCAAAATCCACAGGTAGGCACTTTGTAAAAAACACCTCTGTTTACTGTGAAAAAATGTGATGTGTCCACATTGTGTTTTGGGCCATTTCCTTTCGTGGGCGCTAGGCCTACCCACACAAGTGAGGTACCATTTTTATCGGGAGACTTGGGGGAACACAGAATACCAAAACAAGTGTTATTGCTCCTTGTCTTTCTCTAAATTTTTTCCTTACAAATGTAAGACAGTGTGTAAAAAAGATGTCTATTTGAGAAATGCCCTGTAATTCACATGCTAGTATGGGCACCCCGGAATTCAGAAATGTGCAAATAACCACTGCTTCTCAACACCTTATCTTGTGGCCATTTTGGAAATACGAAGGTTTTCTTGATACCTATTTTTCACTTTTTATATTTCAGCAAATGAATTGCTGTATACCCGGTATAGAATAAAAACCCATTGCAAGGTGCAGCTTATTTATTGGCTCTGGGTACCTAGAGTTCTTGATGAACCTACAAGCCCCATATATCCCCGCAACCAGAAGAGTCCAGCTGATGTAACTGTATATTGCTTTCTAAAATCTGACATCGCAGGAAAAAGTTACAGAGTAAAACAGGGAGAAAAATGGCTGTTTTTTTCACCTCAATTTCAATATTTTTTTATTTCAGCTGTTATTTTCTGTAGGAAACATTTGTAGGATGTACACAAATGACCCCTTGCTGAATTCAGAATTTTGACTACTTTTTAGAAATGTTTAGCTTTCTGGGATCCGGCATTGGTTTCTTACCCATTTTGGTCACTAACTGGAAGGAGGCTGAAAGCACAAAAAATAGTAAAAATGGGGTATGTCCCAATAAAATGTCAAAGTTGTATTGAAAAATTGGGTTTTCCAATTCAAGTCTGCCTGTTCCTGAAAGCTGGGAAGATGGTGATCTTGCCACCGCAAACCCTTTGTTGATGCCATTTTCAGGGGAAAAACCACGAGCTGCCTTCTGCAGTCCTATTTTCCCATTTTTTTGCAAAACACAAAGGCCCTCATTCTGACCTTGGCGGTCTTTTCGCAAGACTGCCGAGTTACCGCCGCGGTAAAGACCGCCGACCGCGGCGGTATGCCGCTGCGCGTATTCCGACCGCTGGGAGCGTTCCGCCGGAATACCGCCAGCAGCCACACTGGCGGTCGGCGGGAAAGTGGAGACTGGTCAACCTCCACCGCCACGCCAGCAGAACACCTCCCCCAGAATTACGACCCACATTTCTGTGTGGCGGTCTTCTGTTGGCGGTCTTCTGTTGGCGGTCACGTCCCTATGGCTCCCGTCGCCTCCCGGAGGACCAACGCACAAGGTAAGTTGATCGTCCGTGAGGGGAGGGGGTGGGGGGGTGTTGTGTGATGTGTGCGTGCATGGGGGTGTGCGTGTGAGTGTGTAGAGGGGGTGTGTGAGTGCGTGCATGCGGGCGGGGAGTGCTGCTGTGCCTATGGGCAATGTGTGTAGTTCGGCGGGTGCGCATGTCGGCATGTATGTGTGCGGGTATGTGTCCCCGTTGTGTATGTGTGTGTGTAGGGGGTGTGTATATGTGCATGTTGGGGGTGTGTGCATGTCGGGGTGCGTGTATGTGCATGTCGGGGTGGGGGTGGGGAGGGGGTTCGTACCACCTCTGGGGGGTGGCAGGGGGGTGGAGGGTGTGGGGGGAGGACTCGGGGGGTCAGTGGGGGGTGGGGGAGACCCCTATCAGTGCCAGGGAAGGAATTCCCTGGCCCCGATAGTGCCTACCGCCATGGTTCGCATGGCGGTTCCCGAACGCCAGAAACCGCGGCGGTAAGCAGGGTCATGATACCGTTGGCGGTCTTGGGTCGACCGCCGGACCGGAGTGCGCAGACTCCAGCCCGTCGGTCATGACCGCCGTGGCTGTCGGAGTGGGGAAGTGGCGGTCGGTCGCGGCGGTGACCGCCGCGGTCAGAATGCCATTTTTAATACCGCCGGTCTGTTCGCGGTCCGACCGCCGCCTCTCCGCCGACCGCCAAGGTCAGAATGAGGGCCAAAATTTTCACTGTATTTTGGCTAATTTCTTGGTCTCCTTCAGGGGAACCCACAAAGTCTGGGTACCTCTAGAATGCCTAGGATGTTGGAAAAAAAGGACGCAAATTTGGTGTGGGTAGCTTATGTGAACAAAACATTATGAGGGCCTAAGCGCGAACTGCCCCAAATAGCCAAAAAAAGGCTCGGCACAGGAGGAGGAAAAGGCCTGGCAGCGAAGGGGTTAATGATGGACGTGGAAGAAGGACACCGTCCGCTCTCTAAGTATATTGAATGGCCGTATTAAAGGGCTTGGAAATCTATCGACGTACACGCTACTTCACTGCCTTGCTAAATAGCAATAAATATTCAATACTGAGGTAAGCGTGTTAGTTTATTAGAGGTGGTCTGTTACTCTTGTTGTTAGGAGGGTGCAATACAGATCACTTTTCATCAGGATGCTCATTTCTGCTTTCAATTAAAGGGCTGGTGGCTAGTCCAGACCAAGTGTGGATACGAAGTTACCTGATTAATGCGGGCTATCATAAATTCAAGTACATTGATTTAAGAAGTAGATTATGGTATCTCGTTCGCTACGACTGTAAGTAGAACAAAGTAGTAATACATCACATAAGTTACTTTGAGTTGCTGTAGTGCCTTAGTATTTGACATTTGTCAGACAGATAGAGAAGAAAGGAGCCATACCGAGCATTGGAGTGTTGGAACACTACATTTTTGGAAGAATTTTGCAAGTAGAAAATACGAATAGCTGTATAATCTGTGGAATTTAAGATCCCTTTACATTTGTAGTGGAGGCAAGTTTTACTCATATAATACAAATGGGACTAATGGGATGCATGACCATTTTGGGAGCACATTGGGACAGTGGAGTGGGTGCCATACCTCTAGGGACACAGCAAGTGTGGTAGATGAGACTAATTTTCACTTTATGATGTGTTTACTTTAGAGTGGATTGCATGCAAGTGTTTGAACTATGCACTACCCACCATTCTTTATAGTGATGGGATCTTACTGAAATTCTTAAATTGATGGGTGAAGCACAGAAATGGATTAGTGGGGTAATACGTTATTGTGTGAAATTACTTTAAAAGCTTGATAACTCGCTCACTGGGTAACATACTCACATGATATATACATTTATGTTATTAAATTTGGATATTAAATGGGAATCAATTTCTGTTAATTACAGCCTTGATGAAGTCAAAGTGAGGATTAGTCGCATGACGAAACACGTGTTGGCTGAGTCAGATGAAATTGAAGAAATGATGCAATAAATTCAAGAGGATTTGTTACTTGTGAAACTACGGATAAGAACTGTATTTGGTACACGAGTGCCTTGGAGTGTGTTGACCTAGTTGGCGCACCTATCCTGGGCAATTGCAGGTGGAGAAGACAGCGCACCACCTTTGGTTGCACCATGGGGAAGACAGCTCACAAAAAGGATCAGTTGGTAGAAGAGGACCATTAGAGGGGGCAACCAACTCCCAGAGTGATTGCGACAGATCGCCTGTTCGTTCTGAGGTCCCAGGTGACCCCATGCTCTGGGAAATATTGCAGGCCATCACGGCCTTCTGCAAGGCTTTGGGAGTCAAAATTAACTCCCTGGCCATAACCAACGCATAGTAGATAGAGTCACCACTACTGAAAAATATATCCAAAACATTACGCCAACCCTGGGGGATGTGGTCAGCAAGCTTACAGCAATGGAATCGAAGGAGCGTCACTTGGAGTAGAGAGGAGAAGATGCTGAGAATAGCTGTGTTGCAACAATGTGACTGCTCTCCCGGAGCGAGTGGAAGGGGGGATCATGGCGGAGTACCATGGAGTAAGAGAGGAGGCTGTGTCTAATGGTCTCTCACAATTCTTTGCACTAGAAAGGGTGCATAAAGTGCCCATAGAGGGCCAGCGCACCCTCCATCCGTGGAGCACGTCCATGACCAGTGGTGGCAAGACTGCCATGCTACAAGACCAGAGACCATATTTTAGGCCAGGAAGAAGGGGGACCTCCGCATTGACTACTGTGTGATCTGCATCTTCCCAGATTTTTTCAAGGAGGCGCAATGACAGAGATCTACTTTTAAGGATACCAAAGTAAAACTGCACCAACTGAGAATCCAACACTCAATGATATTCCCCTCTCTCCTCCAAGTCCTGATAGCAATAAAAATCCAGTTTTTTCGCACCCCTGACAAGGTATGGCCCTGACTCGATGATCAAGCTCAGTGCCCCAGCCCAGGATGAGGACCTCAAAGTGCTGGCAAGCATGGAACGCACTCATGCCATCGATATGACCAACCATATCTGTCCCCACAGCGGAGGAGACCCTACAGGAACGTAGGAGGGTAATGACAGCAATGCCGTCTCTGAGGGGGCCAGATATAAACACTGCCTCTCCACTAGATGAAACGGCTGTGAAAGACTCAAACTTTGACCTTGAGTGCTGTACATCTGGAGACTTGGGGGCTGCCATGCCAGCGGTGACTCTGGGCACTGTTTATGAAATTCTATAGGCTAGAGACTATTTAAAGAAGGTTGAGTAGCACTGAGAGATTGGACTCAGACAATGCTGCTGGGGTAGGAAACTTATCATGGGCCCCCAATGACCAATGGCATGCTTTTATTATTAAACGTCAGATGGGGAGAGCCGAGCAGAGGGTTGTGAGCCACTGTGACCCCAATTAGTGGTTTGCAAGCGGGTACACCTGCGAGCATGGTTTACTGTTTGAATGTTTGGATGGGAGGTGTTTTCCTGCTCATCCTGGGAGCAGGAATTGGGATGATTGTTGTTGGATATGTGTAAGAAATGTTTGAGTCGTACTCTTACAGGAGTTGTGTTCCCCATGATTGTACAGAGCGGCAGGAGAAGTGTGGCACAATGGTTAGAGCGGCAGACCCTGAAGCAGAGATCTGGCTCAAGACCAGGGTTCAAGTCCCGCTTCAGCAGGTCTTGGGCTCAATTCCCTTGGACCAGATAATTCTTGCCTCGGTGCCTAATCTAATTAATGGGTCCCACTCTGCAACTCTGGGCAATAGCTTGCTTAATCTCCACAACGGCCCCAACCGCGCTTGGATGCCTGGCTTCACCCTGGGGGTGCCCAGGAGTGGGCACCTCACAGGGAAAAGCCAGGAGGGGTTCCATAGCGATATGAGTACAGTGCCTTGAGACCCTAACGGGTGAGTAGTGTGCTATACAAGTGCAAAGTTTACAGTTTTACAGTTTACAATTGGTGGTCTGATGGGAGGGGGCAGCTGAGTAGGATTGGATGGCAAAATGACATCCACATTGAATTATAAAATAATATAATGGAATGTAAGGGGCATGCATACCCTGACAAAGCATTACAAGGTGTTTTCATACCTGCAGTGAAGGGGAATTTAGGTGGCCATGCTGCCAGAGACACACCTCATGGCCGAGGAAGGGGCAGCGCTACAGAAATGATGTTAGGGGCAGGTTTATTATACTACTTACTGTGCATGTGCCCAGGGTACCCTTATCTGGATTGGAGTGTGAGTCTAGTTTCAGTACATGGGTGGGCCTCACTAACCCAGAGGGGAGATTTGGGCTGGTAGCAGGCCACTTGGAGGGACACAATGTCGCACTAATAAACATATGTGCTCCCAATGTCGACCAAGGGTCCTTCTTTACTCGTTTATCAGGTCTCTTAGCCCCATACCTGGTCCACATGTCAATCATTGAGAAGAATTTAATTGTGTGGCTGACCCTCAGATGGACAGATCCCACACTCCACTACCTGATTCCCCAGCGATTAGAACAGCATGACACTTCACTAACTGGCAGACACAATGGGACCTCATAGACTCCTGGCACCGCATGCACCCAAAAGCAAAGGACTACTCATATTTCTCAGGCCTTCATGAGTTACATGTCTGGCTAGATACCTTTCTTTTTACATCAAGCGCCCGTGGACTAGGCCACAATGCAGAATACCTAGCCACAACAATGTCGGATCACAATCCGTTCCTCCTCCACTTGAACTTCTCTACATCTAGACCCCACACCCTCACATGGAAGTTAAAACCTGACTCACTTAAAGATCCACTGTTTAGGGAGGCCATTTGGGAATATATAGTACATTACTTCACAGAGAACGATGGCACCATGACCACCCCTTTAGTAGAATGGAATGCCTTTAAGGCAGTCATACGTGAGAAGTGTATCGCTGAATCAGGGGGGTCCGACAAACACTGCTGAGGGAGGTGCAATTAGCTGAGGAGTGGTTGAAAGACACTGAAAAGCACAGACCAAGACATCCACAATTGCAGGAAATGCTCCTAGAGGCGAAAGAACAAGTGGCGATCCATGTTGAAAACCTTTGTTGTTTCGACTACAAACAATATATGACCAGAGCCCATGCAGAACGATACAAAACAGGCTCTCTGCTGGCATGGTTGGCTAACCCAAACAAGAGATGCTCAGTCATAGTGGAAATTCATACAGATGATGGTCACCTTTTATACAGACAAGAAGAGATCAACAGTCACTTCATGCACTACTATACAGAACTCTACAAAAGAACAATCCCCATATAATTCAGAGATGCTACATGCCTTTCTTACCCCATTGCCCCTGAATACCTTAACGAGGGTAGGGGCAGCAAGTCCAGGTGGAGACATAATGATTCCTGAGATATGGGGGCGATCAAGAGTCTGGCCAATGGCAAGATACCTAGGACAGATGGGCTCCCAATGGAATTTTATGCTATATATTCAGCAGAGCTGGCCCTCAGGCTGGCTTTGTTATATCCGACAGCGAACGAGGCCAGAGCCCTCCCAGTCTCTGCACTGGAGGCTTTGGTCATTCCCTTGTTGAAACCCAGGAAACCGACCATAGTGCCTATAGACCTCTTTCCATGCTGAACCTGGATTTTAAAATCCTCAGCAGGATACTAGCTACTTCCCTACTTCCATAGATGGACACCCTGATCAGACGAGGCCATGTTCCGGCTGAAATACAGCTTTCAACATTCGCCAAATTGTGGCAATAATGGGTGACATCTCATATGACAAGGTTAGGGCTGTGGTCTTCCCAATCAACATGTGTAAAGCTTTTGACAGTTTGGATTGGGCTTACCTGTACAGTGTACTGACTAAGATGTGACTGGGAGAGGGTTACTTGACATGGTTTCACCTGCTCTATATCAACCCATCGGCCAGGGTTCACACGGAACAGGTCACCTTGGGAAGCTATAAGGTGGAAAGGGAAACGAGGCAGGGCTGCCCACTCTCACCCCTGCTGTTCGCCCTGGCCGTGGAACCTTTGGACTGCATGGCCAGGACAGGGAGTAGATACCAGGGGCTTAATTTGGGGCCCACATGCCATCATATTGCAATGTACGCATATGATCGTGTCCTCTTCCTCAAGAATATGACCACAGACCTTGCTAATGCCGAGCAAATGATGGCAGAGTTTGGTGTCTTGGCAGGCCTACAGGTTAAATGGAAAAAATCCAGACTATTCCCGCTCAGTCCTGACAATGTTGCCCGGATGCACTGTGACAGCTACAGGGGGAACCCAGATGCTTCCAATAGTTGGGGTTGAAAATATATAATGACCAACGTGACATGATGGATGGCAATATCGTGAAGGCACTTCAGTCACTTAAGTCCTATATGGAGTTTTGGCAAGCACTCCCACTCTCTGGAGGCTCAACTCAAAATGGTAGCACTCCCAAATTACTCTATTTCATCTCTGTGCTACCACTTTGGGTCCCTTGCACCACCTCTAAAGACCTCAATATCTTAATTATCACCTTCCTGTGAGGATCGAGTTGGAGGAGGGTGGCCCTTTCAAAATTACAGCACCCCTCTGGAGACAGAGGTCTTGCTGTACTGGAATTTGAGTCGTAGTATTTGTCCGTGCAGTTGCAATGGCTCGCACAATGGATCGTGATGCGCCGGACACCGATTGGGCCACTGAGACCATTTACATCACCACTACAGAGATTAGTGGATACATTTATGGGAATGGACCGAGCGATAAAGGTTTATAGAGGGCAATATGCAGGAACTCAAGGTCATCAGACTTTGTTGGCATCAGTGCCTGCAGAAAACCAGGACACAGGCCTATACTCCCCAGATCTACCCCTAACAATGATGAAAGTATTGCCTCATGGTAGCAACTGGGAGGGGATGTCAGCCTGACTGGAATCAGGGTTGATAACCGTGGAGGACCTATTTAGGACAGGAGCACTACTCCCCTTTGACATCTTCCGGGAGGAATATAGCCTGACTCAGGGGCACTTTCTGTTCCATAGGGAAATCACAATGGCAGTGTGGAAACATTAAAGGGCTGGTCTAGTGGAACCACAAGCTCATGCAGCCATGTGGTATTTGTTGACATCTGTGGGAAAGCTAAAGGCTATCACCTGCCTCTATAGATCACTTCAGAGTGAAATGCTCCTCCCTTTGGATACACTAAAGGCCAAATGGAAGGAGGACATGGGTGCACCTGTACCAGATAAGGATTGGGAGAGCATATTAGACAGGACCCCGAAAGTATCTTGCAACACCTGCTTTAAATTAATTAATTATTTTACTTTACATAGAGCATACCTCACACCGAGACATATAAACAAATACGTTCACATGATGGGGGCGGTCCATCCTCGATGTGGGTTGGAGGGGGCCAACATCAAACACATGTTCTGAGATTGCCCTCATTTAACAACATTTTGGGTGGAATTTACAAGAGCTGTGATGGAGTTCAAGGATAGAGAGGTCCCCTTCACAATGAAACATTGCGTTCTGGGTTGGATTCCTCATACCCCCAAGACAAAACTAACTAGTAGGTTCAAAGACCTTGCATATGTTCTGGTGAAAAGAGAACTGACATGAAACTGGAAGGCCCTGAATGGCCCGATGGTGGGAATGTGGCAGAAAGAGCTTGACCGCTGGGCCATGTGTGAGGGAGAAGTGCTACTACGGAAGGCAAGAAGAGGCCAGCACCCTTTGGACATGGCTTGCACCTGGGAGGTGCTGGTGGAGAACTTGAAAGCTCTAGAAGTACAGCCCAGGGAGTTGTCTACGGCCACCTCACTGGCCCCTACTTCTTCCATGGGTGTGGGCTAAGACACTGGAAATAGGTTAGGGTTCAGGATCTAAGCCAACATGAAACATGGCTTGCCCCAACTAACTGCTCTTTGTCCCTATACCCACACACTCACTTTAGTCCCGTGCTCATTATGAGACACATACAGAGTATCGACCGGACTCTCTGATCCTGTAGATGTGACTCAAGGCACTGGGAGCTAGGGGAGGGGTATGTTGATTCTTTCACTCTCAACGTAAGTGCACCACTAACTGTATTGTATTATATATGTTGAACAATGGCATGATACACAAGCCTGTAATTGTTTACAACTGCACTATGTATGTGATGTTGAAATGTTCAATAAAATCTGTTTTTAAACAAGTCTCTCGAGGAAAGGGTCCAGCGCCTGGCAAAAGAAAACAGACTTATGGTGGCTAAACTAGAGGACCAAGAAGGGAGGGACAGGCGTAATAATATCTGAGTGGTGAGTACCAGAGATGGCGGATGGACTAAGTGTTGAGCTTTTGTTGGAGTGGGTCATAACCAAGCAGCTCAAGCCAAAAGGCTTTCCCACTTTTTTACAATAGGAAGAGCACACAGGGTGACTATACCCCCCCCCACGCTGGACACGTCACCCCAGACCATCATTGCAAGGATGTTCATTTAAGGGACCATGATTCCATCCTACAAGCAGCTTGGGTGAAGGGAAACCTCTTGTTTGAAAATGCGACAATCCACTTCTTTCCAGACTTCATGCTCTAGGTGCAATGGCAGAGAAGCAGTTTCATGGAAGTCAAGTAAGTCCTCGTGATGTACATCTCAAGTACATAATGCTGTTCTCAATTAGACTTCAGGTCATCGCCAAGGGCAAGACATGGCACTTTGGGTCACCTAAGGAGGGGTTGGATGGATGGTTGGATGGGTGCTTGGATGGATGACAAGTTGCGAAGAAATGGAATAGGAGCAACACAGAGAAGAATAATCACTTGAATGGATGATGCTCCTCTGAGGACGGCCATACTGGTCCATAATGACTACGGGACGCAAGGTTGTGAATATTAACTGCGATGGGGGGACTTTGCAACGAGGAAGCTGAACAGTGACAAGATCCCTTGCCAAGGGTAATGTGGAATGATTATTGCCTGCTGGGCAACACTGCTAAATATTTGATTATAGAGAGGGATGTACTGATTGATAACTGACTCTCATTGGTGTCCAGGTTGCATTCTGAGTATTGCTATTTGTTTACCAGGGTGACAGGCATTCTGCAAGCTTTAGGCCTACCTTGCATGGGGCTGGGTGGGGGGCATTGGATCATTGGCTGTTTCATTTTGAGTTATGTTTAATGTTTTTTTGTTTCAGCAAAGGGGCTAGACAGACCAACACTAATGCTAAATATGTGATTTATTTACAAGGTGCAGAAAATGAATGGTAGAATGGTACCACAGCAAGGCCACTGCCCGGGGGTGGAGGGGAACAGTCACCCCAAAACACTTTAAAGGTAATGACCTGGAATGTAAGAGGGCTAGGGAGTAAAATTAAGAGAACCATGGTACTGCAATATCTGAAAAGACATTCCCCAGACATAGTACTATTGCAAGAGACACATCAGAAGGGAGACCAATACCAGCTGCTTGACATGATGGGGTATTCCCTGTCAGCACATGCAGGTTTTTCCACCAACTCCAGAGGGGTAGGAATACTGGTGAAAGAACCAACCCCATATATCCCAGAACACCTGGAATAACCCGTCTGGGAGATTTGTGGCACAGTCGGGCAAGTGGGAGGAGTGTGCCTTGAACTTTTGTTCTGTCTACATTCCACCAAAAATGCATACACATACACTGCAGGAACTAAGCTCCACAATAGTGGAATGCCACCTGGAGTCCTTATTATGGGGTGGACACGAACGCAGTAATAGACTCCAATATTGACAGATCCAGGCGGATAGACTAGGATAGTAGGACTACCCTCTGATGACTTTTGTAGACGCATTTGTTTGGTAGATCTTTGGAGAGAGCACAACCCTCCTAAACATCAATATACATTTTACTCAGTGGTGCACTCCATTAAGTCTCATTTAGATTACTTCTTGACCCACTGTATGCACATGCACAGGTTTGCGCAGGCCCAGCACAAGAGCTGGGGTTTTTCTGATCACTCCCCGGAGGTGATCTTTAATGGTCGGATGCCCAGATGAGATGCAATGCCACCATGATCCCTGGTATTTTACAAACAAAGGCAAGATGGCTCAACTTAAGGGGGTGACAGTACACTATTTCTGTGACAATGTGGGCACTGTGGACTCCTCCAGTATAGTGTGTGCAGCATTCAAGTCTGTCCTATGGGGAAAAGCAATCTGTATGATCCAGGGAATCAGGAAAAATCACTGGGTGGAACTAGAGAACCTGGAGTCAGGGATTGAAGAGCTGAAACTTGGCGGTCAAGACCAGGCGGACCAGGAAAGGGGCCACAAACTACAGCTTAAAGAGAGTGAGTTCTGGGAAATCTCAGAGAAGATGGCTAGGACACATGCCCTAAGTACCCGGCATTGGTTATAGGAGGTTGGAAATAAAGCTGGTAAACTCTTGGAATGGCTAGAGAAGAGAAACCAGGGCAGGATCTTGGTTCTCAATGTACAGGACATGGCAGGGAACATAAGGGGGGCAGCCTCTGAGATTGCATACACTTTTGCTTCTTACTTTGAGACCATCTATATACCTACCCATGGGGCCACACCGGAGGACTGCATGGAGCTAAAGTTAAAGTTCATACCTGTCCGATGAAGACAGGAAAGCCCTGGAAGGTAATATTATGGAGGGTGAACTCATGGGTGCCCTGAAGTCTCTACATTTCAGGAAAGTGGTGTGTCTAAATGGTCTTCTGGTTGAGATCTATAAATGAATGGCCACTACAGAAGACATGCACATGTTGGCAATGTATCATGAGGCTCTGAAGGAGGGAGAGCTCCACCTCGATCAAAGTATGGCCACTATTATGGTACTCCCCCAAAAAAATAAACTCTGGACTGATTGCTTGCCATTTCAACCTATATCCTTTATAAATGCTGAGGCCAAAATCCTGGCCAAGGTGCTGGCTACCAGGCTGCACAAGGTAATCACCACAATAAATCACCCAGAATGCAACTTAATCTACAATGTCTATATGGGGTACTATACATTGTTAAGGACGACCGTGTGGATTCGGCAGTGGTCCTTACACTGGATGCAAGAATGGTGTTCAACAATATTGAATAGGAGTATCCATCCTCCGGCACCTACAATTTGGCCCTAGGTTTTGCGCCTGGGTTCGCCTTCTTTACACAAATTCGGTAGTGAGGTTCAGAGTCAATGGAGTAGTATCTCAAATACTCAACCTGGGTAAAGGAACAAGACAGGGGTGCCCACTGTCTGCAATGATATTTGTGCTCTCATTGGAACCATTGACTGCCTGGGTTTGTGTCGACCCACTTATTTGGGGAATCAGTGGTATGGGTAACTGGGAAAAAATAATATCTCTTTACGCAGATGATGTTTTACTGTTTCTAAGCAACCCCCACCCATCAATTGACAGAGTGTTACAGAAGGTTTGTGTATTTGGAGACCACTGTGGTTATCAAATTAACTCAGATAAATTGTGTCTCTTCCTATTGGTGAGTGGAGTACCATGCTTGCCAAGGGCGATGGCGTTGCTGGTGGACCTAGAGAGCTTCACCTACATAGACATATATATCACACACAACACCACGGAATTACTGCAGAGGAATTTATATATCACCCTGGTTAGGCTCCGACAGAATGTCAGTCATTGTCTTATGGAATGGGGTAGTGCACGAATAGCATTGCATTAGCTCCAGAGGGGAGTTTATAATGTAGCCTGATAGTCCCAGATATCATGAAATATTATTGGTCTTCCTAATTAGTGGTTATATATGCTGACAGCCAGGAACAGGCTCTCCAGGTGGACAGAAAGGTGATAGGACCCAGGGCCTATACTGATGAACACTAGGACAGTGGTGGAAGCATGGTTGGCGCCCCTAAGATTTCTGAGTGATCTGTTGTCAGAGGTAGGCAAACTGGAGGGTTTCTCTTGGTGGAAACTCCTAGGTAGTGAAGCAAAGGGGGATGTTTGGAGAGGACTGGGAGCCCAACCTTTTGAAGCAGTACAGGTGGAGTTCCAGCTTGCAAACTCAGAATATCATCGCTATCTACAAGCAACGCATACCCTGGCAGTACAACTGCCCAAGGAACACAAGTGTAAGAGTCCTCCTATCTCGAAGACAGACTTTTATTCAACCCAATGTTATCAAAAAGTATTTACCTAACATACAAGAAAATTATGAATGACGCCTCTGATGTCTTGTGTCCTCATAGGAACCACCAGGAGAAGGATGTTGGTGATATGGACAACGAGGAAAGGAGTGAGGCATTACAGGTCCTAAGGGTCATACCTATAAGGACCAGATTCAGCCAGCTACAGCTCTGAATCCTACACAGATCATAACCAAAGACATTGCTACATAAGATGGCTCCCACAAAGGACTGTATATGAGGCTATGGTCAGGAGGATATGTTTATACACTAATTGTGGGCCTGTCCACTGATCCAATCCTATTGGGGAGCCGTCACAAGCTTGATGTCTAGAGTAGCAGCAGTTGAGGTCTCGATGGATGCCAAGTGGCTTTTTCTGAATGTGAAGGGGGAGAGGACCTGGTCGAAATACATGACTCTGTGGCTTGAGGTTTGTGGCAAGAGTTTGGGGCATGTCTCCAGCACCCAGAGGCAGGAAAAGAGTTGGTGGTGAGGTGGGCGAGGCAGTTGAAGGTGTCCCCTCCACAAGTGCTGGGGCAGATGACTCTGCTGTCCCTAGTAAGTCCTTGTGTTGTTGATAATATTAATATTTATTTCCCTAACTTTTACCGATCCACACTTTAAGAATTTAGTTTTTATCCCTGCATTATCCTATTTACTTCTTTTCTATATTTCAAGTTTCTTTACTTCTAACTATCTGGCTATACTAGTCTGTCTGTAGCTTTTTTTATTTTGCTTTGTCAGTGAACTTTCCCTTTCTCCTTATGTTTCTTATTTTGTGGAGTGGTAGTAAGGCTCAGAGAGCACATGTACTAAAGATTGCATGCCAATGTAAGGTATTCTACACATTTTATGAGAAGGGTTTCTTTTTCTTGCTCCAGCTCAATCATTAAAAAAAAGAAAAAAAGGTGTTCATGAACAGGGTTTTGTAATTGTTTGTACCCTCCAATGTTGTGTATGTATTATTCGTATACAGGCAGTTGATGACCGTGCACCATGGTTAGAAGTATGAGGAGGGTGGCCCCATTGCATTAGCCAACCAAGACCATATGTCTTCCCTGGCCATTTCTTCCACCGTTTTATTTCTCTTGAAAACCTCTGATTCATCAATAGCTAGTTCTGTCCTCCATTACCAACATTTTTTTTACTTGCCTACCTGGCTTTTGAAAAATTGCCAACCAACAAAATGCCCACCTGATATTTTGATAGAAGAGAAGTCTGTAACCGAGATATAGTGATGTAGTGCGGTTACATTTTGCTATTACAAAAAAAACAATAGGAGGAGGGCTATGTGGCGTCTAAATTGTGTATTGTTTGTTTCTAGCTGCACTGGCCACCAGTGCTGCGACCGGCAGCGCAAGCCCAAGCACAGATGTGGCTGCGGGAGCGGATGAGGAGGGGGTCTCTGCGGCAGCAGTGGAGGGGGAACTATTGCTTGTTTATTGACAACTAGTAATATAGTCACCACAAGGATTTGTACTAGTGTTGGTGACTCACTTGTCAACATCCTGCTTTAGTAGATGCAGTGGGAGTTAAGTAAGTATTAATGGTCTTCTCTATTGGCAACTCAGCAGACTAAGGTTCATAAAATGAACTTGAACTATGATGTGTTTTGGAAAATTGAAAGAAGGAAGGAAGTAGAATGAATGGGTGAAATATAATGAGTAAAAGGATATGTGTGTGGATGAAAGTGTGCATAATAATCACTTAGGTGGGTGATGAGGAGGATGATAAGATGCATGGCTGGGTGAAGGATTCAAGAAAGGGTATTTAGGAGAAAGGATGCCAGCCCAGGTGGGTAAAAGGGTATAAGTGAAAGGATTCCGTGTTTAGATGGGTGAACAGACTCCTCGGGTGGGTTAGATTTCTGGGATGGGTGAATGGGTGAAAGGATGCATGGGTGGTTTTTGGGTAAATGGATGTTGGTGAAAGGTAGTAGAGAGACATATTTGGAATTTGGATGGTTTTAAATGGTGAAGGACTGGTTCAGAGAATGTAAAATTAGCTTACATTATGTGTATCAAAGCCAAAGGTGAAGAATAAGAGTACTAGAAGAACCCATTTCCAATGATGAATAGATCAATGCTTGGACTGAAGAAACAAGGGAACTATCCGGATAGGGGTGATCTTCTCACCTACTTTACTTGCTTGGGATGGTTTTTATCAAAGGTGCAATTCAAAGGTTTGGATGGTATTTCAAAATATTCCCTTGACTCACAGTATTTGTCAAGCGAGGCACGTAATATATATCCCAGCATCCATTTACCATCGCCTTCTTCCCTCCATATGGCCTTTCACAAGTGCAAGACTCCCTCCTCCAACCACTTAGTTTCAAGTTTGAGCCAGCTAGCAGACATACACAGAAGCATTACATTTCCCAAATCAAGTAAGCAAAGCACCTCTCACCACCAGTCCACAGATTGGAGTAGGCCTCATAGTCTCATCCTCACATCATCCATGTTGATAACTTCCTTTTTCTGGCAGTTGTTTAAGTTGTCAATTCATACTCTGATTCCTTCCATCACCCTCCAGACTCTGATTAAAGATTATTATGTCAAACTCTATGCCAACTGCACCTGAGAGTTGCAATCTCCCAAACCAATTGAGATAGAGTGACCTGTAGCGCATAGCTGTGTTTCACAACAAGAGAAACTTTGAGTAGTTTATTTTCTGGACAGAATTTTGTTGGTTAGCTAAATGGACCGGTCGGGTTTTCTTTGACAAATGTGAACCAGAAAACAAAGGACCAGAATACAAAGCAGTGTGAAAATGCCGGCAAACAAATTTCACTAAGTGTCAAAGGGGAAGGGAAAATAAATCATCCTCATGAAAAAAAGTCTCACCCATTATTATTATACCACCAACATTGTAAATCGATCACGACACAAACACAAGCCAGCGTAATAATATATTTAAACATTATAAACACCGACTCTCACTATCTGCCACCACTAGACATGAGTCACATGAACCATTTCAACACTGAAACAAGTATCCCTCATATCAATAGTTGAGGCATACATCATTACTTACCTGTTTCAATCAAGCACAGTGGCAATTTGCTGATCCTCTTCGATTCAGGAAATGTAACACACATTGGCTAGTAAGTTGAAAATCTAATATCTGGGGCAGTTCTACTGGTGGACAAAAAGGAAGGATAGGCACAGAATGGAGGCAGGCATTATCTCTCAAATCTCCTTGAAGTGTATTTGGGGGATTTGGGGGCTTCTTCAATACACACTTGTCCAATTCCAACTTGGTCATACATGTGCCTAAAACAGTTGTGGTTCATTAGTCATTTAGAAAGAAACAAACAATATAAAATATTAAGCTTCCTCCAGTTAGCTAATTTTTTTCTTAAAGCAGTTCATCAATAGTAGAAAGTAGAAAGTTCTATGGTACCCCAGGTCTAGTCAGGGAATTAGAGTTCATCCTCAAACTCAGGTGGGTCGCCCAGAGGTTGGTCAGCTAAAACACTGCCATGACCTGAGTTCGACCAATCATCACCCTTATCCACCTCCTGTTGTACTCAGGTATTCTGTAATTTGGTGGTACAAAGTGCTGATTAATTTTGATCATGGTCAATCGCTCGATGTTTTGGGGCAAGAGACCAGTCCTTCTCACTGTGACAACCGCACCAGCTGCACTGAACACATGTCAGCAGCCATACTGTCTACAAGTCAAGCCAGATACTTTTTTGCAAGCCTGCTGAACACTGGCCATTGGTGTCTCTTCCCATACCTATACACCAATGGATTTTGATCCAGATAGACCTTCATTGGGTCATCCTTGTAGGCCTGGACCATCCTTTCAATAGTCGTTGGTGCTCCACCTTTCTCGAGCTCTTTTGTCTTTGCCTCTGCAGTGGACTCAAGCCCTATCTTTGGATATCAATCAAACGTAGATTTAGGGGCTGCTGCTCCTGTTCTGTTCTTGTAGTCGGTACTGATTGTGGCTGCTGTGAGGAAATAGCACTGTCCGCAGGCTTTATTGAAGTTGAAGGCTGTACCCCAGAAACGCTTGTGAGCGGGCCTCTAATTTCCGGCCATTCTTTTTCTAGCTCTCAGGCTTGCTCACCAATCTATGGGCCAGATGTAGCAAACGTTTTGCGACTTGCAAACGGCAAAATTTGCCGTTTGCGAGTCGTAAAACGCGTATCCCAATGCAGAAATGCATTTTGCGAGTCGTTACCAACTCGCAAAATGCATTTCAGACTCGCAAATAGGAAGGGGTGTTCCCTTCCTATTTGCGAGTCGCATTGGGATGCAAAACCATTTGCGACCGCATATGCGGTCGCAAATGGCATCGCAGTTACCATCCACTTCAAGTGGATGGTAACCCAATCGCAAATTGGAAGGGGTCCCCATGGGACCCCTTCCAGTTTGTGACTGGAGCCCAAAATATTTTTTCAGGGCAGGGAGTGGTCCAAGGGACCACTCCCTGCCCTGAAAAAAAACCGAAACTAAAGGTTTCGGTTTTTTTTTAAGTGCAGCTCGTTTTCCCTTACTAAATATGTGCAAACTCACCTTCTGCATTCTGCCATCTCTAACCTCCTGTTGTTTGACCACATAAGACCATCATGTATTTTAACACCTTGTTAGAAGTGGGGGCTCTAGTTTGCATTGATTTGCGCCTTGTCCAAGTAGGGACCCTCACTCTGGTCAGGATAAGGGAGTCACACAGCTAAGTTAACCCCTGCTCACCCCCATGGAAGCCTTAGCTCAAGCAGGTATCTCAGAGACAATGTGTAAATTATTTGTACCCCCACACAGTAACAGTAAAAAAAAAAAAAAGTGCTCCACACCAATTTAGAAAAATAGCAAATATTTATCATACATACATACATGGAAAACAAGGAAACAAAGTTGTTGCATGGAGGTGGGGAGGTGAGGCATTGCTAAAGCCGGTGAGGTATTGGTTCCTTACTGCCACCAAAGAGGAAAGGCGTTGGTTTCTTACCGTTTGGCAGGGGAGGTGGGGCATTGGTTCCTTGCTATTGAAGAGTAGGTGATGCAGCGTTGGCAGTGAGGCTTCGGTTCGTTACGACAAGGCAGGATCGATGAATCCAGCCGGTCACACTGCGAGGCGTTGACCTTGCAGTGTTGTAATCACACCAAAGGGCCAAAGTGCTGGGGCGGAGTCTGAGCCAGTTGCCATGAACGTCGTGACACATCACTCTGGACTCCTGTTGTGGTGGGACTTTGGAGGTGCTGTGGCAGTGTCAAGCCTGCTTTGTAGGCCTGCTTTGTAGGTCACGGTTGTTTCACTCAGGGTGGACAACAGCTCTGCGGGATCAGAGCGCGGTGCTGGTTCCGAATTCATTTTGGAAGTCGCCGTACTAGTTTCTTCCTTGTTGGACAAGAACTCACTCTCAAGGGCCCAGGAACTGGATTTGGCACCACTTCGCAAGTTAGGACTCTCAACAAGAGAGCCCAGGTGCTGGCAGATTAAGTCTTTGATGTCCCTGAGACTTTTTACCATGAGGGAACATCAGTCCAAGCCCTTAGAGAACCTTTGGAAGCAGGACGTAGAAAGACAAGTCCAGTCCTTTCACTCCCAGGATAGAAGCAGCAAGGAATAGGCCAGCACAAAAAAGCAACAGGCAGAGTAGTAGTCCCTCCTACAGCATCCACCTTTGATTTCACAGTCTAGAAGAATTCTAACTATGTGGTGTCTGAGTGTCAGAGACCCAGACGTTATAACCATTTTTGTCTTTAAAGTAGGAAAGCTTCAAAGAGAGGTCTTTGTAGTACACATGACCCTGCCTTTCCCTGTCCTGTCCCCAGACACACTCCAGGAAATTGGAGGCTGCTTTGTGTGAGGATAGACACAGCCCTATTCAGGTGCAAGTGTCAGCTCCTTCCACCACTCTAGCTTAGGACGACCCACCAGCCTGATGATGGTCCATCAGGATATGCAAGGCACACCTCAGCTCCCTTTGTGTGACTGTCTAGAGTGAATGCACAAACAGCCCAAGACATGTATTCAGCAGACAGGCAGAGGCACAGAAGGGTTAAGCTAGAAAACACCACCTTTCTAAAAATAGGCATTTTCATACTCACAGTTCAAAAACCAACTTCACCAAAAGATGTATTTTTAAATTGTGAGTTCAGAGACCCTAAACTCCACATCTCTATCTGCTCCCAATGGGAAATGACACTTAAAAGATATTTCAAGGCAATCTCCATTTACCATATGGGAGAGAAGACTGTACGACGAAACAACGACTGCAAAAAAAACTACTGCCTTAACAACGAGGTCGGAACACCGACCCCGTTGCTACTACTAATGATTTTACCACGAATGCCTTAACAACGATATTTCGTTGTAAAGGCATTCCTGATAAAATCATTAGCAATAGGCACCATTTACCCTACATCCCTCACCCCACCCCCCCAACCCCACCCCAAAACCTAAAACCCCCTGCCCCCCCACCCACTCCCCAAAACCAAAAACGCCCCACCCCCCCAAACCCACCCCAAAACCTAAAACCCCCTGACCCCCCCACTCCCCACTCCCCAAAACCAAAAACGCCCCACCCCCCCACCCCACCCTAAAACCTAAAACCCCCTGACCCCCCACCCACTCCCCAAAACCAAAAACGTCCCACCCCCCCAACCCCACCCCAAAACCTAAAACCCCCTGACCCCCCACCCACTCCCCAAAACCAAAAACGCCCCACCCCCCCAACCCCACCCCAAAACCTAAAACCCCCTGACCCCCACCCCCTCCCCAAAACCTAAACCCACACTTACCTTCGCCAAGTCCCTTCTTTGTACCTTAACCACGCATGTTCGTTGTTCAGAACATACGTAGTTAAGGCACAAAAAAACGAAGTCGTGGTTAAAAAAAGCGTTGTTGCGCTTTCGTTAACCACGACCTTCGTAAAAAAAAAGTCGTAAAAAAGGATGTTTCCCGGGAGAGAAAGGCCTTGCAATCGTGTAAAACGAGTTTAGCAGTATTTTACTATCAGGACATATAAAACACACCAGTACATGTCTTACCTTGTGGGTGGTGCAATCAGTGATGCAGGCCCACTAGTAGAATTTGGTTTACAGGCCCTGGGAACACCTGGTGCACTGTACTACGGACTTACTAGTAAATCAAATATGCCACTCATGGAGAAACCAATCACCAATACAATTTACGCAGGGAGCACTTGCACATTAGCACTGGTTAGCAGTGGCAAAATGCCCAGAGTCCTAAAGCCAGCAAAAATGAAATTCAGCACAGGCTCAAAAACGGGAGGTCAGAAGCAAAAAGACAGGTGAAATTACGGCAAGAAATGACAGATCTAAAACGCCTTTTTTCTTGCAGCCACAGCATGGGGACATTTCCAGAGGTTTGATTGAGACTATCTCTGATCTTCTTCCGTTCTGATAGGCTCTCAAGGACCAGACTTCTATCTCATTATTTTCTGATTTGATTTTTCTGAATTTACAATGTTCATCCCTTGGCTGGGATACCTCACTGAGTTTGCTGTTCACCCTTAACAACTACAGTCCGTTCATTTAATCATACATGTGTTTGTGAGCTAGATAAATTTTACTTTAACTGGTGCTCTATTAATGGGGGTGGGGGCTGTTGATTGTTAAGCAGGAGATGATATTTGAACTGTTTAAGTGACAATCTAAGGAGCCAAAATAGTGACTTCCCAATTTGGTAACTGTCTGAGCTTCTAGTTTGATTCTCTTCGTTTTCCATGATTGCAAATCTACGAAGTAGTCAACAATAGACCTTTCAACTTGATCAAACCAAGAGTCGAGGTACTTGAAAGCTTAAAACAGAACATCTATAATCGGAATGCCATTCTATCTCACCTAGACTATGGAAACTTGCTTTAGTGTAGACTAGACACCAGCTGCTGTATATCACGCTACTGATCGCAAAAATATTGGACTGCAAAAGTATTGAGGTAAAATAGAAACATATTGACAGTAAAGAATAAGGTATGTATAAAAAATATTTAATACCAAAATATCTACTACAAAAATACAATGAACAAAAATATCAAAAAGGTAAAAAGTGATTATTCTCAGCTTTGCAATATGTTGTTTTTAACACAAGTTTATTTTACCTTCAAATATTAAATTAGTAGTTTTAAACAAAAATGCATCTAGGAGTACAGGAAGCAGTACTATAGGAGGACTGTGTTTACATACTCTTTATGCCTTTGTTAATTTGCAACGAAACGTCCAACTCCCTATTAGTAACAGTTCAAAGATAGGAACTGTTCTTTTTATTATTGTTAATCATACATACATATGAATAATCCCATCTTTTTCCCATATTAGATGTTTGGGGTCAGTCCGCAGTGATGGATGCATAATGACTGAGCTTTATTCCATCCACTGGGGACTATTCACAAAATCATTTTCAAGTATGTAAAGTATACTACGTTTTAAAAGAGCGGCTGCTGCAGAGCTGTGAATTATGCTTCGTTTTAATCAGTATGATGCACAAGTGCGCTTTTTGATCACAAAATTAAACAAAGAATGTCACAGCAAGAGGAGAAGCACACACCGTTTACATTCAGAGCAGACCTAAAGGCAGACGTATAGGAAAGAGAAGGGGAAAAGTGATAAAGCGTATATAATAAGGGCCATATTAATACTTTTCGACACACAACTGCGCCAACGCAGTTGTGCGTCAAAAAAGTTAACGCCGGCTAACGCCATTCTGAAGCGCCATGCGGGCGCCGTATTTATTCAATGACGTTAGCCGGCGGAGCTGCCTGGTGTGCGTGAAAAAAAATGACTTACACCAGGCAGCGCCGGCGTAGGGGAAAATGGAGCTTGGGCGCCAAAAAATGGGGCAAGTCAGGCTGAGGCAAAATATTCGCCTCAACCCGATTTGCGCCATTTTTTTTGACTCCCAACCCCCATTGAAATGACTCCTGTCTTAGCAAAGACAGGAGTCATGCCCCCTTGCCCAATGGCCATGCCCATGGGACTTATGTCCCCTGGGCATGGTCATTGGGCATAGTGGAATGTAGGGGGGCACAAATCAGGCCCCCTATGCCACAAAAAAAATAAAAAAATACTTACCAGCACTTACCTTAATGTCCCAGGGGTGGGTCCCTCCATCCTTGGGCGTCCTCCTGGGGTGGGCAAGGGTGGCAGGGGGTGTCCCTGGGGGCATGGGAGGGCACCTCTGGGCTCCTTCCGAGCCCACAGGTCCCTTAACGCCTGCCCTGACCAGGCGCTAAAAAATGACGCAAAAGCTTGCTGGACTTCATTTTTTTTGACCCGCCCACTCCCGGGCGTCAGTTTTGCCCGGGAGTATAAATACGACGCACATGCCTCGGAGTCATTTTTTAGACGGGAACGCCTACCTTACATATCATTAACGCAAGGAAGGTGTCCACGCTAAAAAATGACGCAAACTCCATGAACTTTGGCGCTAGATGCGTCTAACGCCAAAGTATAAATATGTAGTTAGTTTTGCGTCGAATTTGCGTAAAAAAAAAAATGACGCAAATCCGGCGCAAACAGAGTATAAAGATCCCCTAAGTTTCTTTTACGTACTCCTGCATTTACGAATCAGCCCCTCTGTGTAGAATAGTGTTGGAGGAAAATACTTATGGTATCAGAAAACTAAAAAAAGAGCTTAAACAATACATCATAATTTATGTAGAATCCTTATGGCAAGGTAAGGAATGACAGATGGTGGAATGCACGTCATTCTGAAATTTGGTGTTACTGTGAAAGCGGGTTAACACAATATTTATTGCGTTTGTAAAAGATGTCATAGTTTATTTTCGAATGGGACAGGTTTTTTCTTGTGGGAACTGTGCACCAATCTGCAAAATATGCGTGCCTGGGATTTACATTATGCAAATGAGGCATCATCCTGCACATCCTTCTGTTAATACTTGCTAAAATATTACTTCTCTATAATATGGTTTAGACCACAACGTTTAATAGAAAAGAGACAAATCAGCAAAGAAGGAAGTTGCAGAAATACTGTAACAACACAACATAAAGAAGTCTGTACTAAATTTAGCAATATGTAAACACGATCCAAGTACATATGTAGCCAATGCATATAGGCATGTATCCAATAAAACAAATCACAATATGTTGAATAAATGCCTAAGGGATGACACTAAATACAATGCATGAAAATATGTCATTGTGCCAGAAACATACTGAGGACCCAGATTCATTTTTGTGCGAGTGCACAAATAGAAGGCCTGCGAGCCAGGCAAAAGAAAGAAGGCAGGCAAGGCCATCACTAATGGAATTGTACAGCGACTGCAAGGGTGTAGGTGCTGAGAGTAGTAAGTGTTATGCTGCTGCATTCATACATGAGCTAGAAAGTTAATCCAATTTTAAAGCAGGGGCAAGATTTGATGCAAACTTCCCCCATTTAAGTCATAATTGCCCAGAAATGTGACTAGTGTAATATTTCCTGCACGAGATGTCCTCAATAAAAGATGCATAGAGAATGAGCTCTGGGATTTGAGATATTTTTAAAGGTGACCCTCCAGCATGTGATAGTTCAGCAAAGTCAAGAGATGGTGTCATATAACCTTCCTCTAAATTTAGTAAAAGTTATGGGGCCTATTCACAAACTGCATTTAAGTTAGTAGTACTGTAATAGGACTACTACTGTAATACAAAAAGCTGCTCACTAAAGCAGATGTGGAGATCTCTGCCTTCACCTCTCATTTTGTTATGTGCTGAGATCTCCACCCTAACTGCAGAGATTAGAGAGGACATGCCCCCGCTTACAGAAAAGTAAGCCCACTGCTATTCACAAACCGCACTTCTACAGTTACAATAGCCAAAAGGGACTTGAAACAGTAGTTCATTGTCTCCAGCTCAGCAACGGAGTAAGTCCAGTGCCACAAACAGCCAACAACTGAGTTTACAACATTCTTCCATAGAAAATAATGGAGGTAGGGACTAAAAACAAACACTCATAGGAACTAATCTTAAATTAAATCAACTTATTTTAATGTTTCAAACATTTAAATAAACTTATTTTAATCGCACACATATATTTATATATATGAACATATATATTTATATATCTATATGTATGTATATAAACATAATTATTAGTTATTATCAAATATGTTGATCCCTATTTTAAGTGTGAAATAATATTGTAAATGTAATGTTTAAAAACAAATTTCAATTAATTCTATACATAACTTTTAATGAGTGGAATAGATATTGAATAAATATAAGCCTTCTATCTTAATCTTAAGAAAAAAAATAATTTAATATATTCAAAATAATTAGTTATTTAATTCAAGCTAAAGCTATTTGTTTCAAGCTAAACTAAAGTTGAAAAGTAATAATTAATTTAAATAGTGCAAATTTATTTACATCTATATTTATATTACAACTATTTTGCCATTTTTTAAAAACTTTAATAAACTTTTAAACTTATTTCTATGCTTTACAATAGGGAGATCTTCTGTCCAGTGGCAGAAACTCTGCCTACATGTGAAATTTAAAAACTTAAGATGACATTTCCTTATAGTAAATCTACATATGCCAATTCAGGTTTGTAAATAGTGCCCTGTGTTCCAAACATTGAGTAGAAATCTTTACAAATGGCTTCTTCACATGCTAATATATCATCTTTTATTGCAGGAATCATAAGAGAGTCCCACAATTTTCTCAAAACGTATTCGATTATAATCAGAGAACACGTGAAATCTTAAATACCTTGCACACATTTTAGTCATTCTGCACCTCTTTCGTTTCCCCTTCCTTATCACCACCCTTTACTAGCTGGTTGGTCTTTTGATTAGGGTTTACCAAACTGTAGGTCACGTCCCACTGGGGGGGCGCTAGTTGATTTTTGGTGGGCAAAAAAGTCCAAGCAATAAATGAGGATGCCTTTAAATTCTGTACTATCTTGTCAAATTTGTTGTGCTTCACGGAGGGAGGTAAATATCAGGCTACATATTCCAACAAATGGCTTGTTAAGTTTTTTGCACATAGGAATTGATGTTTACAAACTCCTCTCACTTTGCAGTAAGAGAAAGAAAAGTAAAGTGAATCGTGTGAAAATCTTGCTGGGGTACAGGAAGTATGAAAAGAAGGGCAGGAGGATGTCATTTATTGTGTTACACATACCAAAATGTAAATACCTATAAATAAATTGTATACATTCAAAAGTTAGGAAAGCAAAAAGTACGCACATTTTTTCTAACTCTGACGTGTAATGGAAACAAAGATTGTAGTAGGAGCAAAACAAATCAAGACACTATACTTTTTGATTCTTTGTCCCTGTTGCTCAATTGTCAGACTCAATGTTGCACATAGAGCTAGATCTAGTGGAATAAGACTGGTCAGAGACCAGAGAGCTGGACAACTTACCAAGTCGGGTATATGGACTGTGGATTAGTAGGTGGGAAGGGTGACACAGCAGGTTACACATATGTATACCAGTGTAGGGGCTCACATATGACACTGTCACATGTGCACCACCACATGCTGTCATACTATTTGGTTAACATAAGTGAGTAACATGTCCCTATACAATATACAATGTCCACATCTGTGTATCATGGTGGCAACTGTAGTACTATGTCATTCTAGAAGACCCTTTACCTGTAGCCCTTACTTCATTGTCACAGCTGAGATACTGAGACATCATACACTTAAATGGCAGAGGAATGCACATGTGTTAAGCCAGTAATTACCCCATTGTGGCTGCTGTGCTGCCCTCAAACGCCCATCCACCTCAGGGTAGGCCACTGCCAAAATGCAGGCCCTTAGGGGGTGATCAAGGTATGACGGGCACCCCTCCCTCATTAGGAGGACATCCCCAGCTGGGCCTCTGCAGTCTTCCGGACCCAGCATCTTAGGTCCTCACACTGCTTCCTACAGTAGGTGATTCACCTGCTGTAGACCCCCAGGGTCCGCACTTGCTTAGCGATGGCACACCTGATTCCCTTTTTTTGATGGGCATTGACCTGCATTGATGACACAGACAAAATAAAAAAAGTCATGTCCACATGCACCATACCAACACAAGTGGACAGAATACTTCAGTAACACCAAGTAGGTAAACATTACCATCCACTCATTTCACACTCATGCACAATTTAGCATCTGCATGCATCAACACCTTCACAACTTTGCATTTCAGGTACACCATCAGACACCCCACCCCACCTTTCACACATTGGTATACTATTGGACTCAGCTGCTCCTCTGGTACACCATGTAGCTGTTCATACAGGGGTAGGACCTCCACAAGCTTGTCCAGCTCTTCTGGGGTGAAGGCTGGGGCCCTATAACCTGCAGGATGTTGCATGATAGCTCAGAGAGACAGTACGCAGCAGCTCAGGTAATGGCGGTCTTGATGGCATCAGTTTCAGGAGTCAAGTGAGAAATACTGCAGAAGATGGTGGTCATGTCTGCTACGTACAGGACCGTCACCGCCAGCGGACATTGCCATTTGTCCAAGTCCACCAAAGGCAGCAATGTGTCCCAATGGCAATTTCCACTGCAGTGGTGATCACCTACCACCATGACGACATCCACCAATGTAGTCGGGTCACTTCAACTGGTCCAGTACAGTAGGTCAGGCGGCTGCCATTGTGAGCACATTTCATGTATGGAAAAGTTTTTGAATCTGCATGATTAACAAATCCATATATTGTGCTAAATATCAGTAAGTACTTCCTTCAGATTTAGTAGTCTATTTGTGCATGTGAGTAGTTAAAGCTGTGTAACAGAGGTATTTTTGTGATAGACATGTACACCTATTCTCAACATGCTAGGTGCGTTGGTAATGTAGATAATGTGCTACAAAATGTCTTTCACATGTAAAGTCTGTTAGACTAACAAACACTGACAGTCACAGATAAATATGCATGTATAGTACATTAGCTAATTGAAGGAATGTGCACTAAGGGGAGGGTAATAGGATGCATAGCAATATGCCGTACTGGAGATGCCAGATGTTGTAACCGACCTCAACTGCAGATATGTGTGAGTTGTATATGTACATTATCATTATGTGTGCATTGTTCATGTCACAGACAAAATTAATATGTTTCCACATAGTTACCTTGGCATGAGGAAAATAAGACAACCTACAGTGTACCACCCACTAGTAGACCTGTACACCATGGAGGAGAGACATACTATCCAAACATATCACCTGACTAGGCATAAAATCAGTTGGAGCTTGATCTGATGCCTGCCATTCGCAATCTCTATAGCATACCTCCCATTGTTCAAGTAATGTCAGTGCCACACTTCCTGGCCACTGGGTCCGTTCAGAATACAGAGGCCCTAACTGCAGGGATGTCTCAGCCCATGTTCAGTCCGGTTTTGAAGGATGTACTGTGTGCATTGTTGAAATACCTGGACAGCTACATCAGGTTTCTCCAACGTGCCGATTTGACCTATGTGAAGGCAGAGTTTTATGCAATGGGACACATTCTACATGAGGTTGGAGCCATAGATGGCACGCATGTAGCCTTGGTTCTCCCCAGTACCAATGAACAGGTATATAGGAACATGAAAAACTACCACTCCGTCAACGTTCAAGTGGTGTTTGGCAGACCAGTGCATTTCACAAGTCAGTGCAAAATGTCCAGGATCAGTCCATGATTCCTTCATGCGGAACAGGAATATCCCACTGTTGATGACGTGACTCAACACAGAGAGGGCCTGACTGGTTGGTAAGTCAGATTTGACATGTGTGTGTGCAATGTTTATCTCCTGGTATCACAATTGTGCATGTCCTCGATATGTGTTTGTGTTTTTCCAACTATTTGCTTACAGGTGACGCTAGCTATCCAAGCTGTCCTTGGTTGTTGACAACAGTGAGGTACCCAACCACGCTAGGGGAAGTCCGCTGCAATGAGGCCCACAGAAGGACAAGGAGTGTCGTGGAGCAAACTATTGGGTTTCTGACGGCAAGATTTCGATGCCTGGACACATCATGAGGAGCCCTTCTCAACTCACCCAACAAGGTATGTCAAATAATTGTTGCCTGCTGAACGCTCCACAATCTTGCCCTGAGATGTCAGATACCATTCCTACCAGATGAGGGAGAGGCAGCAGAACCTGTGGGTGGAAATCCAGATTTGCCAAGTGATGATGAGCCAGATGATGATGAAGCAGGAAACTACGGGGCAGATCTCATCAATCAGTAGTTCAACAGATGAAGGTATGTGATGTCTACTTAATGCTGTGATTTAAAAGTGTAACCTAGAATTGATGGGTAGCATGTCACGTCCTTTTTACCATCAACTGTGTGGTTTTAGGTAGCTCCAAAGCCAATGAGTGAGTTGTGCATGCAGACTGTAAATTTGTATTGTGTGCAAAGTGACTCTTGTGTGCATGACTTATCTGAATTGAGGAATGTGTTCTGCTATTTCCCATCTCTTATCTCTGGCAATCACAGATTTGCCGAGTTTCAGTTTGGCTCCTCATCCTTGACAAGTCACAGACAGTGTCAGAAGCAGATGGGAATGGCAGGCAGATATAAGAAGTGGACATGGTTGAAACCAGGTAATCATTGCCATGAGTATGTGAAGTGTTACTAACATGGCCAGACTGTCAGGACACTGGGGTGGAATTGTGTTTTCCCATCAAGATAACCTGTAGGGTATTGGAGGTGGTCAAATGGTGTCATTTGTGTGTCCATATGTGTCTGACACATTGAAAAATGTAGAACCATAGCCTCTATCATCACAATTGTTTCTGTTGTATGTATTCTACTTTGAAGCTATCTGTCAGTGTGTTCCTACTCTGCAGACCAATGTGCATGTCTCTGTGGACTGACATAGGTGAGTAGCAAGCCTACAGGTATTTGACCAATTTTAGTGTAAGATCCCTGGACTGGGGACATCAGTGCTGATATCTATCTGTACCATGGGGTATGAATATTCGGAAGCTATGGTATAGGTATGTGATAAGGCTTTACCAGGTGATACAAAGGACCAATCTGCATGCATCCTGGCTTGTGGGAAGACTGGCATGTCACTAACTTCAGTATCCTGTGGTATAGCAGTGGCTAACACTTTAGCAAACATACTGATGTTACTATCAGTTATACTCTATGTGCTGTTCGCATATCTACCAATAAATGTGTGTAGATGTAGTATGCAGCTGTCTATGTTACAGTCCAATTGAAATGAGTCTCCTGCTGATAGAGTCCACGTGTGATGTCCATAACAAAGGTTGTCAATACATAGGGGCCTATTGATACTAGAGTTGTCATGCATAACAGTTGTACATGGTTAATAAATGACACATACACAGGACCTGTGTTTAAGTGTAATTTATTGTGGACAGTAAAACAATTTGTGTGACTAGTAATATAAAAACACACACAATAAACAGTGAAGGGTTCAGTCATGGGGGGTGCATGAATGCATGAGGGTAGCTACTACATCATGAGGATACACAAGTCCAGTGTCCTTGCACCATAGGAAAATGGAGACTGGTTTCAGAACAATCAACAGGGTGTATCTGTGGCACCCAAGCGGAACAAGTCAGGAGCGGTTCAATTCCTGGCAGTGGGTTTGGTCTTGGCATCTGCTCCTCCTGGATATCTGGGTGGACATCCACATTTGCAGGGAAGTTTCTCTGCTACAGACGGTGAGGTGTCTGAGGCATGCGTTTCCCCTGGCAGTGCGTCAATTCCACAAAAAGCCACATATGTTGAAGGGCCTAAAGAGTCATTGCTAGTGGAAAAGTCCTGATATTGTGCTGCAGACTTACTCAGGGTAGTGTTGTTGTTGCTCTGTACCCCACAATGGAAGACAGGATGGCATTTTGTGCCTGCCATTACTGTATGACTTCCTGGTGGTTGTCCCTCTGCAGTGGTGGATTTCCCCCCTCATGGTGATTACCCTGCCCATCATGCCTTACAAATTTTTGTAGGCTCCCAAGTGTTGGGATGTTGGGAGACAGTTTCCTGGTCAATATTGTCCCTTTGAGCCCCCATCTTTTGGCTCACAGCATCCCTCCCACACACCCTCCCCCATAAGCCTGTGCCCCTGGCACATTAGGCCCACTCCCAGTGGTTGCAGAATCATCATTGTTGGGGTGACAAAAGGAGACTGAGATACCTGTACTGTGGGGCACACAATGATGAGATAGTTCTTGGGACACAGGTTTGGGGGCGAATGGTTGCCTGTAATGTTAATACAACAGGGCTGGAAGGAGTCGATGTGGGCAGGGTGAGGCTGACAGTTGTTGACTGACCAGGTGTCCCTGATAGGCCAGCTTCGTCTTCTGTGTCCATAGGTCCAGGGGTGTTGTGCTCACTGGGACCTTCATTCAGAGGGGTACTGACAGTTCCTGGTATCCTGTCCCTGGTGACATTGGCAAGGTTACCTGTGGGAGAAGTGGAAAACAGAGTTGATATTTCATGAAGGGCATTATTGATGTTGTGTGAAATGCGGACAGTGCCTTAACCCCTTCGCTGCCAGGCCTTTTCCCCCTCAGGTGCCAGGCCTTTTTGGGGCTATTTAGGGCAGTTCACTCATAGGCCCTCATAACGTTTTGTCCACATAAGCTACCCATGCCAAATTTGCGTCATTTTTTCCAACATCCTATGGATTCTAAAGGTACCCTGAGTTTGTTGGTTTCCCTGGAGGAGACCAAGAAATTAGCTAAGATAGAGCAAAAATGTTGTTCTTTTTAAAATGGGAATAAAGGGCTGCAGAAGAAGGCTTGTGGTTTTTTCCCTGAAAATGGCATCAACAAACCGTTTGTGGTGCTAAAATCACCATCTTCCCAGCTTTCATAAATAGGCAGACTTGAATCAGACAACCAAATTTTTTAACACAACATTGGCATTTTACTGGGACGTACCCCATTTTTACTATTTTTTGTGCTTTTAGCCTCCTTCCAGTAAGTGACCGAAATGGGTGTGAAACCAATGCTGGATCCCAGAAATCTAAACATTTCTGAAAAGTAGGCAACATTCTGAATTCACCAAGGGGTCATTTGTGTAAATCCTACAAGGTTTTCCTACACAAAATAACAGCTGAAACAAAACAATATTGAAATTGAGGTAAAAAAAGCAATTTTTCTTCATGTTTTACTCTGTAACTTTTTTTTTACTGCAATGTCAGATTTTCAAAAGTAATATACCATTATGTCTGCTGGACTCTTCTGGTTGTGGGAATATATTGGGCTTGTAGGTTCATCAAGAACCCTAGGTTCCCAGAGCCAATAAAGGAGCTGCACCTTGCAATGGGTTTTTCTTGTATACCTGGTATACAGCAATTCATTTGGTGAAATATAAAGAGTGAAAAATAGGTATCAAGGAAACATTTGTATTTTCAAAATGGGCACAGGATAAGGTGTTGAGAAGCAGTGGTTATTTCCACATCTCTGAATTCCGGGTGCCCATACTAGTATGTGAATTACAGGGCAATTCTCAAATAGACATCTTTTTTACACTCTGTCTGACCTTTGGGAGGACAAAATGTAGAGAAAGACAAGGGGCAATAACACTTATTCTGCTATTATGTGTTCCCCCAAGTCTCCCGATAAAAATGGTACCTCACTTGCGTGAGTAGGCCTAATGCCCGCGACAGGAAACGCAAAATGGACACATCACATTTTTACATTGAAAACTGATGTGGTTTTTGGAAAGTGCCTAGCTGTGGATTATGATCTCTAGCTCAGCCGGCACCTAGGGAAACATACCAAACCTGTGCACTTTTGAAAACTAGACACCTAGGGGAATCAAAGATGGGGTGACTTGTGGGACTTTCACCAGGTTCTGTTACCTAGCATCTTTTGCAAACCTCAACATTTTGCCAAAAAAACATTTTTTCCACACATTTTGGGGACAGAAAGTTCTGGAATCTGAGAGGAGCCACAAATTTCCTTCCGCCCAGAGTTTCCCCAAGTCTCCCGAGAAAAATTGTCCCTTACTTGTGTGGGTAGGCCTAGTGCCCGTGACAGGAAATGCCCCAAAACACAATGTGGACACATCACATTTTCCCAAAGAAAACAGAGCTGTTTTTTGCAAAGTGCCAAGCTGTGGATTTTGACCTCTAGCTCAGTCGGCACCTAGCAAAACCTACCAAACCTGTGCATTTTTTTAAACTATACACCTAGGGGAATCCAAGATGGGGTGACATATGGGGCTCTCACCTGGTTCTGTTCCCCAGAATCCTTTGCAAACCTCAAAATTTGGCAAAAAAACACTTTTTCCTCACATTTCGGTGACAGAAAGTTCTGGAATCTAAGAGGAGTTACAAATGTCCTTCCACCCAGCGTACCCCAAAGTGTCCCGATAAAAAAGGTACCTCACTTGTGTGGGTAGGCCTAGTGCCTGCAAAAGGAAATGCCCCAAAACTCTTTGTGGACACATCAAAATTTTCAAATACAAAACTACCTGTTTTTGGTGGGGGGACACCTGTGTTTTTGGTCCTGGGCTCAGCAGCTATATGGGGAAACCTGCCAAAGCCAAACATTTCTGAAAACTAGACACCCGAGGGAGCCCAGGGATGTGTGACTTGCGTGGATCCCCCAGTGTTTTGTTACCCAGAATTGTCAACAAACCTCAAAGTTAGCTAAAAAACAACATTTTTCCCACATTTCTGTGTGGGATCACTGCACTGGTGCAAATTTCCTACCACTCAATGTTCCCCTCAGTCTCACGGTAAAAATGATACCTCACTTGTGAAGGTGGGCCAAGTGCCTGTGACAGGGAAGAGCCAAAGACATGTCAAAAAGGAGGGGGAACCAAAGTGGGTCCAACAGGGCAGTTTGAAAAAAAAGTTTTAAGGCTGACAAGTGGGGCAGAATTTTGATTGGTATAGATGCAGCAATGCTGGGTTGTAGGAATTTTGTGGATCCCTGCAGATTCAGGAAGGTTCCATCACAAAAATGTGGGAACAATGTGTGATTTCCAGCAAAGTTTTCAGATGTGTCTAGGTCTCATAGATTTTTCCACATGGCAGATTCCCAAAGTCCAAAAAGTGCAGCCCTTACCATTCCTAGTGGGACAGTTTTGAGAGTTAGAGAACCTCTCATGCCCCAAATGTAAAACCAAACCCAAAATAATCAAATGTCCTCTTGCTGGCTTGCCAGGGGTTAATCTGTTTTAGTGTGCACGAGGAGAGCTGAAAGACTGTTACCCCCTACAGTTGGGGTGGGGGCATAACTATGCCCATAGTGATTGGTAGCCACCAACCCCCTATTTTTATTTTTTTATTCCCTGGCATCTAGTAGGTTTTCTGCCCCCATGGGGAGTGAATCGGGGATAATTGCCCCATCTGCCCACCAGTGGGCAGAACAACTTTGGTCCCATTTATTTGGGGTGAGGGTATGACCATACCCCACCCTCTTTTTTTGAGAAAAACATCTTCCCTGGTCTCTGGTGGCCGGGGGCATATGGGTCTCCCAAATATGGGCTGATCTGCCCCCAAGGGGGAAAGACATGGCCAACAGTATTGTGCCCCCATGGGAAGCAACCCTTGCCCACGGGGCTGCCCCCCAAACAAAACACACACACCATTCCCTGATGCCTAGTGGTTTCTACCCCCCTTGGAAGCAGATCTGCCTAATAAAAATAGGCTGATCTGTCCCCAAGTGGGGCAGAAATAGCCTAAAAATAATTTGCCCCCCAGGGGAACGACCCTGCCTAAGGGGTCGCTCCCCTTGCATTAAATTGATGCAAAAAAATGAAAATCTCTGGTGTCCAGTGGTTTGCCGAATGAAAATAGGCTGATCTGCCCACAAGGGGGGCAGAAATGGCCTAAAAAGATTTTTCCTCCCAGGGGAGAGACCCTTGCCTAAGGCGTTGCTCCCCACATCAAAATTGTTTTAAAAAAAATTATCGCTGGTGCCTTAATGTTTCTGCCCCTCCACCGGGGGCAGATCGGCTGAATTACAACAGATTTGGCCTATAATAAAATTTCCCTTCCGGGGGGGCGACTCTTGCCTAAGGGGTCGCTCCCCATCTGTAAAAACATTTTTTTTAAATCCCTGATGCCTAGTGGTTTCTGCCCTCCGGGGGCAGATCGTCCTAATAGAAATAGGCCAATCTGCCCCAAGGGGGGCAGAAATGGCCTAAAATAATTTTGTCCTCCCACGGAAGTGACTCTTGCCTAAGGCGTCGCTCCCCTTGGGTGAAATTGGCACAAACAAAATCTCTGATAGCTAGTATCGGCCTAATAAAAATAGGCCGATCTGTCCCCAAGGGGGGCATAAATGGCCTAAAAAGAATTTGCCCCCCAGTAGAACGACCCTTTCCTAAGGAGTCGTGCCCCTTGCGTGAAATTGACACAAAAAATGAAAATCCCTGTTGTCCAGTGGTTTCTGCCCCCCTTGGGGGCAGAATGGCCTAATACAAAGAGGCTGACCTGCCCCCAAGAAATGGCCTAAAAAGATATTTCCCCCCAGTGGAGCTAACCTTGCCTAAGGGGTCGCACCCCTCCTGCCAAAAAAAATTAAATAATAAACAATCCCTGGCATCTAATGGTTTCTGTCCCCCAGGGGGCAGATTGGCCTAATTACAGTAGGCCGATCTGCCCCCAGGGGGGCAAAAAAGGCCTTAAAAAAATTGGGACCCTAGGGAACAACCCATGCCCAAGGAGCTCCCCTTATTCATATATATAAAAAAATAAACTCTAAAAATAAATAAACTAGTGTCTTGTGGCATTTCTGCTTCAGAAATGCTGAGAGAGACATCAAAGGAAAGGAAAGGTCTTTCTTTTGATGCCTCTCCCACCCCATCTCCCAGTCGGAAGAGAAATGCTTTTGCATTTCTCTTCCAGGATTGCACAGCTTCCAGCGCGATCGGAGGTGACCTCTGATAAGGTCAACGCGCGATTTGCAGGCTGACATCATCAGATGTCACCGGGGGAGGTGAGAGGGTTCGGGGTGGAAGGGGAAGCGATTCCCCTTCCACTCCTACCCTGGGGGGGTGAGTGGGAAGCTCATGGGGGAACGCTAGCGCTCACCCCATGGGTCGGGTTGAGGACGAGCTGGTCTCATCCTGGCACACGGCAACCATGGCCGCCGGCGAGACCATCTCATCCAGGGCACCCTATGGGTTAACATGATTCCTAGAAATGACAATGACAGCTGCTGCGCAATCTTGCTTTGTACAACATGAGACTCCATGCTTGAAGCTGTTAAACTATGTTGGTAGTTATTGGACTGCTGATACCATCGTCTGTTGTCTGATTATTGATATGGGTGTTCATCTTTGTTGCCTAGTGGAGTGTCCTGACATGATACATTGCACAAAAAAAGTGTACAATGCACATTAGTGTCAGAGTAGTGACACAGTATGGGAGTAAGCCTTAGACATTGATCTGTAACTGGATGGACTGCATGTGCATCCACTTTGGCATCTAGATTTCCACCCAAGGTGGGTACATTTCAATCTTAGAAATCTTTATTCTAAGGGCATTGTGGTTGGGCACTCAGCTCTAGCTGTGTTTTGCTAGTGATGATAGTGGGTGTGAGACATTGCATTGCTGTCATTGGCATTAACTGTTTCACACTTGCACATACAAGATGGGTTAGATTGATAGATCGTTTCACATGCATTGTGCACTGTCCAGATCTTCACAATGGTAGGATACTGCATCCTGTGAGTAGTAGTTCTATGAGTTGCCAGTACTTCACATGCCATTCCTAAGGGCTGTGGAGCCAGGTGAGTTTAGTGAACATGTGGCATGCCAGAGAGGGGTATTGGAACATTTGGACAGGGGTGTAGTGGGTGGTATGTTAATTGGGGTGGGTTAAGGTAGTAAGGGAGCATGCAGGACATGACAATTGTGTGACATGAATTTTGTGGGAACTTACCAGACTCCACTCCCCCAGGTATCCCTGTCAGGCCCTCAGGTTGCAGTATGTCCAAGACCTTCTCCTCCCAAGATGTGAAAGGAGGGGGTGGAGGTGGGGGCCCACTAGCAGTCTTGATTACCTCTACCTGGTGTCCGGATGCCATGGAACGTACCTTCCCCCGGAGGTCATTCCACCTCCTCCTGATGTCCTCCCTTATGTGTTGATAGGTGCCTACAGAATTTACCCTGTCGACTATTCTTGGCCGCAACTCTATTTTCCTGGCAATTGATGTTTGCTGGGCCTGTGCTGTGAGCAGGTTTGCTCTACCCTCACAATTTCATCCACCATGACCCTCAACTCATCATCCGTGAAACGTGGGTGTCTTTGTGGGGACAAGGTAGTGGTGGTGAAGACGGTGTGGTAGTTTTCAGAGAAAAAAGGCTGGAGAAAAAGGTAAATGGTGAGGTGTAGGTGCTGTGATGTGAGTGGGTGATGATTTTTGTGAATTGTGTGTGATAGTAAAATATGTGTTGTGTATGCTAAGCAGGTGTGTGATGTGAGTGTAGTGAAATGTAAATGGGTGCTGATTCTTGCTTTATGTATCCTTCAAAAATGTTGGGTGGCTGTGGCTGTGTGTGGCTTTCTTTTTGCAAAGGATTGTGGATTGTGTATGGGTGGGTTTTATAGTGGACTGTGTAGGTATGTTGGGTTTGTGCATTTGTGTCAGGTATGGGGTATTCAAACTATCCAATGTGGTGTTGTGTTCAGTGTGATGTGGATGTTCGCACCACCAATGGTTTTCTGCCATGGAAGAACCATTTTCACGATTTATGGATCGTAATCTGGTGGGAGGGTTTTTGTCTGACTGGCGGTGCTGGTGGTGGGACATATCATCAGACCACCAAACTCGTAATGAGGGCCTGTAAGAGGCTGGCCTGGCTTATAGTGGGTACCCGATGGTACTTACACCTTGTGCCAGGTCCAGTTGTCCCTTATTAGTAGATTAGTAATGTTCTAGCAGCTTAGGCTGATAGAGGTAGCTATAGCAGAGCAGCTTAGGCTGAACTAGGAGACATGCAAAGCTCCTACTATACCACTTATATCATATAGCACTATATCATAAGAATCACAATACTCAGAGTTACTAAAAATAAAGGTACTTTATTTTAGTGACAATGTGCCAAAAGTATCTCAGAGGAAATACTCCCTTAGGAGGTAAGTAAAATTCACATAATATACACACAAACCAAAATCAGGTAAGTAAACAGTTAGAAAACTAGTGGAATACAATAGGATGCAATAGGCCTAGGGGCAACACAAACCATATACTAAGAAAGTAGAATGCGAAACACTTAGGGACCCCAGGCCTAGTGTAGTGTGTAGAGCGTTGCTGAGAGTGTTAGAAAACACTAAGGGTGTCCAAGATACCCCACCCCAAGACCCTAAAAAGTAGGAGTAAAGTTACCCTACTTCCCCAGAAACACACTAAAGTCGTGATAGGAGATTCTGCAAAGACCACAACTGACTGCAAAGCTCTGAAGATGGATTGCTGGATCTGAGGACCTGCAAAGGAAGAGTCACGAAAGTGTCCGGGGGGGCAGGAGCCCAATAAACCCCAGATGAAGGTGCAAAATGGCTGCCTCTGGGTGGAAGAAGATGAAGATTCTGCAACAACGGGAGATTCCAGGAACGTCTCCTTTGCATAGAAGATGTCCCATGGCATGCTGGAGGATGCAGAGTCATTTTCACACAAAAAGACTGCAAACAAGCCTTGCTAGCTGCAAAGGTCGCGGGTGAAGAAAATGGGTGCTGCCCGGGCCCAGGAAGGACCAAGAGTTCGCCCTTTGGAGGAGGAGACAGAGGGGGTGCTCAGCAACACAGAGAGCCCACGCAGAAGGATGCAGCACCTGCAGAAGAACTTGAACATGGGTTCAAAAAAACTGAGCACGGCGGTCATCTCAACACTACACATGATGGTCCCTTGAAGCCGGTGGTCATCTCAACGAGTTGAGCAATGTAGGACAGAGTGCTGGGGACCTGGGCTGTGCACGAAGGATTCCTTGCAAAGTGCACAGAAGCCCTAGCAACTGCAGTTCACGCAGTACACAGGATTACTGTCTGGCGTGGGGAGGCAAGGACTTACCTCCAACAAATTTGGACAGATGGACTACTGGACTGTCGGGGTCACTTGGATCAAGCTCCTGTGTTCCAGGGACCACACTCGTCACGATGAGAGGGGACCCAGAGGACCGGTGAAGCAGAAGTTTGGTGTCTGCGTTAGCAGGGGGAAGATTCCCGTCGACCTACAGGAGAGTTCTTCTTGGCTTCCAGTGCAGGGTGAAGGCAGACAGCCCACAGAGCATGCACCACCAGGAAACAGTCAAGAAAGCCGGCAGGATTAGGCGCTACAATGTCGCTGGTAGGCTTCTTGCTACTTTGTTGCAGTTTTGCAGGCATCCTGGAGCAGTCAGCGGTCGATCCTTGGCAGGAGTCGAAGAGGGAGATTCAGAGGAACTCTGGTGAGCTCTTGCATTCGTTATCTCAAGAGAAGCCCACAGGAGAGACCCTAAATAGCCCTCAGAGGAGGATTGGCCACCTAGTCAGGTAAGCACCTATCAGGAGGGGTCTCTGACGTCACCTGCTGGCACCGGCCACTCAGTGGCCTCCATTGTGCCCTCACACCTGGGACACACTGGAGGAGCTCTGGGCACCACCCCTGGGGTGGTGATGGACAGGGGGACTAGTCCCTCCCCTTTTTTTGCCCAGTTGCATGCCAGAGCAGGGGCTGGGGGATCCATGAACCAGTGTAGACTGATTTATGCAAGGAGAGCACCATCTGTGCCCTTCAAAGCATTTCCAGAGGCCAGAGGAGGTTACTCCTCTTAGGCCCTTAACACCTATTTCCAAAAGGGAGAGGGTGTAACACCCTCTCTCAGAGGAAATCCTTTGTTCTGCCTTCCTGGGACTGGGCTGCCCAGACCCCAGGAGGGCAGAAGCCTGTCTGTGGGTTGGCAGCAGCAGTAGCTGCAGGAAAAACCCCAGAGAGCTGGTTTGGCAGTGCCCGGGGTGCATGCTGAAGCCCGGTTGGATGAATGGGATTGGCACCCCAATGCCAGATTTGGCATGGGGGGACAATTCCATCATCTTAGACATGTTACATGGCCATATTCGGAGTTACAATTGTGAAGCTACATATAGGTATTGACGCATGTAATGGTGTCCCCGCACTCACAAAGTCTGGGGAAATTGCCCTGAACTATGTGGGGGCACCTTGGGTAGTGCCAGCGTACCCTCACACTTAGTAACTTTGCACCTAACCTTCACCAAGTGAGGGTTAGACATATAGGTGACTTATAAGTTACTTAAGTGCAGTGTAAAATGGCTGCGAAATAACGTGGATGTTATTTCACTCAGGCAGCAGTGGCAGTCGTGTGTAATATTGGTCTGAGCTCCCTATGGGTGGCAAAAGAAATGCTGCAGCCGATAGGGATCTCCTGGACACCAATACTCTGGGTACCTAGGTACCATATACTGTACTAGGGAATTATAAGGGTGTTCCAGGGTGCCAATCAGAATTGGTAAAAATGGTCACTAGCCTGCAGTGACAATTGTAAAGGCAGAGAGAGCATAAGCACTGAGGTTCTGTTTAGCAGAGCCTCAGTGACACAGTTAGGCACCACACAGGGAACACATTCAGGCCACAACTATGACCACTGGGGTCCTGGCTAGCAGGATCCCAGTGAGACAGGCAAAAACAAACTGACACACAAGTTAAAATGGGGGTAACATGCCATGCCAGACAGGGGCTTCGTCTCACAGAATTTTGCACATTGCGAAGTGGCAGCCTTTTCAATAAAATGTATCCTTGCACAATTTTTTGTTATCTTTTTAAAAATAGACCATCACCAAAACACTCACTGAAGAAATTGAGTGCACAACCAGGATTTTCAAGGAAGTGATAAGAAAGGTGAATGCAGGAACACCAAATAAAATCCCCTCTTCAAAAAGCAGCCTCCAGACATCCAGACAAATTAAATGGAGCAAAATGAGTCTGCTGTCCTCAGCTGAAATGTCTTGTGATGCCAGCCCATCACCCAAAGACTATGCGCTGCTACTTCTTTGTAGTTTATCCTTCTACAGTTACACTTGGGAAAGACATCTTATATTAAGCTGCTTCCTTTAAATATTCACTCTCTTTCCTCTTTAAATAACCCTTAGCCTCCATCCTCACTAAGAAGATTCTTCAAAGTCTCACAACTTCCCTTTGCTGCTGTGTGAAGGTGAATAAGACTGACTGAGTAACCAAACGCAGCCCCCATACCCATGTTAGATATCCACCATGGGCCTACCAGGCCCGTGGGTCCATCTCAAGGGAGCAAGCAGTCAAAAGCAAACAGAGGATGCCTGATACCTGATGAAACTGCAGAGCTCACCTCAACCTCCTAAATAATGTTGCAGACTGGCTTTTCCCCAGACTCAAAGAAAGGCAGTACACTTCCAAGCAAACGCTCTGCAGCATAAGTCCCCCATACCACAAAATAGCAAACTCTTGGTAATGCCCTGCAAATCAGGCAGAAACACGCACGAAGGGCATGAGCACGAAAAACTGCTGCCAAGTGCCCCAACAATTAGTGAGTGTGAGATATTATGAAGCGGAGGAGCTCACAATCATAATTTAACTACTGTCTCTATGTTAGAAAGTAATTTTACAGAGAAGCTGCTGTGCAAAGGAATGTAGAAGAGATGTCCACTGCAAACAAATTGGACAAACCAATTATCAGCTAGAGGCAGAAGCCATTGAACCCACCATAGATAAGAACTCACTGGCCACACAGGCTCAGTTCTGCCCCATTCATAAGTGTCCCTCAGGTTTAGTGATTGTCCACCATAAAGAATTTATAGCAGAGGTAGTATTTCAGTTCAGTGAAAGGTTTTCCTTCAAATTATTGTATGGTACTCATTCTCACCAAACAAGCTATCACATGTACAAATTGTCACTAACCCGGTTCCTTGCAACCAATCCAGCTAAAGCAAAGACTACCAAACTCACCCCTTAACCCCTTCGCTGCCAGGCCTTTTCCCCCTCCTATGCCAGGCCTTTTTTTGCCTATTTGGGGCAGTTTGCGCTTAGGCCCTCATAACTTTTTGTCCACATAAGCTAACCAGGCCAAATTTGCGTCCTTTTTTTCCAACATCCTAGGGATTCTAGAGGTACCCAGACTTTGTGGGTTCCCCTGAAGGAGGCCAAGAAATTGGCCAAAATACAGGGAAAATTTCGTTTTTTTCAAAAAAATTGGAAAAAGTGGCTTGCGGTTTTTCCCCTGAAAATGGCATCAACAAAGGGTTTGTGGTGCTAAACTCAGCAGCTTCCCAGCTTTCAGGAACAGACAGACTTGAATCAGAAAACCCAATTTTTCAACACAATTTTGGCATTTTACTAGGACATACCCCATTTTTGCAATTTTTTGAGCTTTCAGCCTCCTTCCAGTCAGTGACAGAAATGGGAATGAAACCAATGCTGGATCCCAGAAACCTAAACATTTCTGAAAAGTAGACAAAATTCTGAATTCAGCAAGGGGTCATTTGTGTAGATCCTACAAGGGTTTCCTACAGAAAATAACAACTGAAAAAGAAAAATATTGAAATTGAGGTGAAAAAAACATAAATGTTTCTCTACGTTTTACTCTGTAACTTTTCCCTGCAATGTCAGATTATCGAAAGCAATATACCGTTACGTCTGCTGGACTCCTCTGGTTGCGGGGATATATAGGGCTTGTAGGTTCATCAAGAACCCAAGGAACCCAGAGCCAATAAATGAGCTGCACCCTGACGTGCATTTTCATTCTATACCGGGTATACAGCAATTCATTTGCTGAAATATAAAGAGTAAAAAATTGCTATCAAGAAAACCTTTGTATTTCCAAAAAGGGCACAAGATAAGGTGTTGAGGAGCAGTGGTTATTTGCACATATCTGAATTCCGGGGTGAGCAAACTAGCATGTGAATTACAGGGCATTTCTCAAATAGATGTCTTTTTTACACACTCTCCTATATTTGGAAGGAAAAAATGTAGAGAAAGACAAGGGGCAATAACACTTGTTTTGCTAATCTATGTTCCCCCAAGTCTCCCGATAAAAATGATACCTCACTTGTGTGGGTAGGCCTAGCGCCCGCGACAGGAAACGCCCCAAAACGCAACGTGGACACATCCCATTTTTTTGAAAGAAAACAGAGGTGTTTTTTGCGAAGTGCCTACCTGCAGATTTTGGCCTCTAGCTCAGCCGGCACCTAGGGAAACCTACCAAACCTGTGCATTTCTGAAAACTAGAGACCTAGAGGAATCCAAGGAGGGGTGACTTGCGGGGCTCGGACCAGGTTCTGTTACCCAGAATCCTTTGCAAACCTCAAAATTTGGCTAAAAAAACACATGTTCCTCACATTTCTGTGGCAGAAAGTTCTGGAATCTGAGAGGAGCCACAAGTTTCCTTCCACCCAGCGTTCCCCCAAGTCTCCCGATAAAAATGATACCTCACTTGCATAGGTAGGCCTAGCGCCAGCGACAGGAAACGCCCCAAAGCGCAACGTGGACACATCCAAAATTTTGGAAGAAAACAGAGGTGTTTTTTGCGAAGTGCCTACCTGTAGATTTTGGCCTCTAGCTCAGCCGGCCCCTAGGGAAACCTACCAAACCTGTGCATTTCTGAAAACTAGAGACCTAGGGGAATCCAAGATGGGGTGACTTGCGGGGCTCGGACCAGGTTCTGTTACCCAGAATCCTTTGCAAACCTCAAAATTTGGCTAAAAAAACACATGTTCCTCACATTTCTGTGGCAGAAAGTTCTGGAATCTGAGAGGAGCCACAAATTTCCTTCCACCCAGCGTTCCCCCAAGTCTCCCGATAAAAATTATACCTCACTTGTGTGGGTAGGCCTAGCGCCCGCGACAGGAAACACCCCAAAGCGCAACGTGGACACATCCAAAATTTTGGAAGAAAACAGAGGTGTTTTTTGTGAAGTGCCTACCTGTAGATTTTGGCCTCTAGCTCCGCCGGCACCTAGGGAAACCTACCAAACCTGTGCATTTCTGAAAACTAGAGACCTAGGGGAATCCAAGGAGGGGTGACTTGCGGGGCTCGGACCAGGTTCTGTTACCCAGAATCCTTTGCAAACCTCAACATTTGGCTAAAAAAACACATGTACCTCACATTTCTGTGGCAGAAAGTTCTGGAATCTGAGAGGAGCCACAAGTTTCCTTCCACCCAGCGTTCCCCCAAGTCTCCCGATAAAAATGATACCTCACTTGCGTGGGTAGGCCTAGCGCCAGCGACAGGAAACGCCCCAAAGCGCAACGTGGACACATCCAAAATTTTGGAAGAAAACAGAGGTGTTTTTTGCGAAGTGCCTACCTGTAGATTTTGGCCTCTAGCTCAGCCGGCACCTAGGGAAACCTACCAAACCTGTGCATTTCTGAAAACTAGAGACCTAGGGGAATCCAAGGAGGGGTGACTTATGGGGCTCGGACCAGGTTCTGTTACCCAGAATCCTTTGCAAACCTCAAAATTTGGCTAAAAAAACACATGTTCCTCACATTTCTGTGGCAGAAAGTTCTGGAATCTGAGAGGAGCCACAAATTTCCTTCCACCCAGCATTTCCCCAAGTCTCCCGATAAAAATGATACCTCACTTGCGTGGGTAGGCCCAGCACCGGCGACAGGACACACCCCAAAGCGCAAAGTGGACACGTCCAAAATTTTGGAAGAAAACAGAGGTGTTTTTTGCGAAGTGCCTACCTGTAGATTTTGGCCTCTAGCTCAGCCGGCACCTAGGGAAACCTACCAAACCTGTGCATTTCTGAAAACTAGAGACCTAGGGGAATCCAATATGGGGTGACTTGCGGGGCTCGCACCAGGTTCTGTTACCCAGAATCCTTTGCAAACCTCAAAATTTGGCTAAAAAAACACATGTTCCTCACATTTCTGTGGCAGAAAGTTCTGGAATCTGAGAGGAGCCACAAATTTCCTTCCACCCAGCGTTTCCCCAAGTCTCCCGATAAAAATGATACCTCACTTGCGTGGGTACGCCTAGCGCCGGCGACCGGAAACACCCCAAAGCGCAACGTGGACACGTCCAAAATTTTGGAAGAAAACAGAGGTGTTTTTTGCGAAGTGCCTACCTGTAGATTTTGGCCTCTAGCTCAGCCGGCACCTAGGGAAACCTACCAAACCTGTGCATTTCTGAAAACTAGAGACCTAGGGGAATCCAAGATGGGGTGACTTGCGGGGCTCGGACCAGGTTCTGTTACCCAGAATCCTTTGCAAACCTCAAAATTTGGCTAAAAAAAACACATGTTCCTCTCATTTCTGTGGCAGAAAGTTCTGGAATCTGAGAGGAGCCACAAATTTCCTTCCACCCAGCGTTCCCCCAAGTCTCCCGATAAAAATGATACCTCACTTGTGTGGGTAGGCCTAGCGCCCGCGACAGGAAACACCCCAAAGCGCAACGTGGACACATCCAAAATTTTGGAAGAAAACAGAGGTGTTATTTGTGAAGTGCCTACCTGTAGATTTTGGCCTCTAGCTCAGCCGGCACCTAGGGAAACCTACCAAACCTGTGCATTTCTGAAAACTAGAGACCTAGGGGAATCCAAGGAGGGGTGACTTGTGGGGCTCGGACCAGGTTCTGTTACCCAGAATCCTTTGCAAACCTCAAAATTTGGCTAAAAAAAACACATGTTCCTCACATTTCTGTGGCAGAAAGTTCTGGAATCTGAGAGGAGCCACAAATTTCCTTCCACCCAGCGTTCCCCCAAGTCTCCCGATAAAAATGATACCTCACTTGCGTGGGTAGGCCTAGCGCCGGCGACAGGAAACACCCCAAAGCGCAACGTGGACACGTCCAAAATTTTGGAAGAAAACAGAGGTGTTTTTTGCGAAGTGCCTACCTGTAGATTTTGGCCTCTAGCTCAGCCGGCACCTAGGGAAACCTACCAAACCTGTGCATTTCTGAAAACTAGAGACCTAGGGGAATCCAAGATGGGGTGACTTGCGGGGCTCGGGCCAGGTTCTGTTACCCAGAATCCTTTGCAAACCTCAAAATGTGGCTAAAAAAACACATGTTCCTCACATTTCTGTGGCAAAAAGTTCTGGAATCTGAGAGGAGCCACAAGTTTCCTTCCACCCAGCGTTCCCCCAAGTCTCCCGATAAAAATGATACCTCACTTGCATGGGTAGGCCTAGCGCCAGCGACAGGAAACGCCCCAAAGCGCAACGTGGACACATCCAAAATTATGGAAGAAAACAGAGGTGTTTTTTGCGAAGTGCCTACCTGTAGATTTTAGCCTCTAGCTCAGCCGGCACCTAGGGAAACCTACCAAACCTGTGCATTTCTGAAAACTAGAGACCTAGGGGAATCCAAGATGGGGTGACTTGCGGGGCTCGGACCAGGTTCTGTTACCCAGAATCCTTTGCAAACCTCAAAATGTGACTAAAAAAACACATGTTCCTCACATTTCTGTGGCAGAAAGTTCTGGAATCTGAGAGGAGCCACAAATTTCCTTCCACCCAGCGTTTCCCCAAGTCTCCCGATAAAAATGATACCTCACTTGTGTGGGTAGGCCTAGCGCCCGCGACAGGAAACACCCCAAAGCGCAACGTGGACACATCCAAAATTTTGGAAGAAAACAGAGGTGTTTTTTGTGAAGTGCCTACCTGTAGATTTTGGCCTCTTGCTCAGCCGGCACCTAGGGAAACCTACCAAACCTGTGCATTTCTGAAAACTAGAGACCTAGGGGAATCCAAGGAGGGGTGACTTGCGGTGCTCGGACCAGGTTCTGTTACCCAGAATCCTTTGCAAACCTCAAAATTTGGCTAAAAAAACACATATTCCTCACATTTCTGTGGCAGAAAGTTCTGGAATCTGAGAGGAGCCACAAATTTCCTTCCACCCAGCGTTCCCCCAAGTCTCCCGATAAAAATGATACCTCGCTTGCGTGGGTAGGCCTAGCGCCAGCGACAGGAAACACGCCAAAGCGCAACGTGGCCACGTCCAAAATTTTGGAAGAAAATAGAGGTGTTTTTTTGCGAAGTGCCTACCTGTAGATTTTGGCCTCTAGCTCAGCCAGCACCTAGGGAAACCTACCAAACCTGTGCATTTCTGAAAACTAGAGACCTAGGGAAATCCAAGGAGGGGTGACTTGCGGGGCTCGGACCAGGTTCTGTTACCCAGAATCCTTTGCAAACCTCAAAATTTGGCTAAAAAAAACATGTTCCTCACATTTCTGTGGCAGAAAGTTCTGGAATCGGAGAGGAGCCACGAATTTCCTTCCACCCAGCGTTCCCCCAAGTCTCCCGATAAAAATGATACCTCACTTGCGTGGGTAGGCCTAGCGCCGGCGACAGGAAACACCCCAAAGCGCAACGTGGACACGTCCAAAATTTTGGAAGAAAACAGAGGTGTTTTTTGCGAAGTGCCTACCTGTAGATTTTGGCCTCTAGCTCAGCCGGCACCTAGGGAAACCTACCAAACCTGTGCATTTCTGAAAACTAGAGACCTAGGGGAATCCAAGATGGGGTGACTTGCGGGGCTCGGACCAGGTTCTGTTACCCAGAATCCTTTGCAAACCTCAAAATGTGGATAAAAAAACACATGTTCCTCACATTTCTGTGGCAGAAAGTTCTGGAATCTGAGAGGAGCCACAAATTTCCTTCCACCCAGCGTTCCCCCAAGTCTCCCGATAAAAATGATACCTCACTTGCATGGGTAGGCCTAGCGCCAGCGACAGGAGACGCCCCAAAGCGCAACGTGGACACATCCAAAATTATGGAAGAAAACAGAGGTGTTTTTTGCGAAGTGCCTACCTGTAGATTTTAGCCTCTAGCTCAGCCGGCACCTAGGGAAACCTACCAAACCTGTGCATTTCTGAAAACTAGAGACCTAGGGGAATGCAATATGGGGTGACTTGCGGGGCTCGGACCAGGTTCTGTTACCCAGAATCCTTTGCAAACCTCAAAATGTGACTAAAAAAACACATGTTCCTCACATTTCTGTGGCAGAAAGTTCTGGAATCTGAGAGGAGCCACAAATTTCCTTCCACCCAGCGTTCCCCCAAGTCTCCCGATAAAAATGATACCTCACTTGTGTGGGTAGGCCTAGCGCCCGCGACAGGAAACACCCCAAAGCGCAACGTGGACACATCCAAAATTTTGGAAGAAAACAGAGGTGTTTTTTGTGAAGTGCCTACCTGTAGATTTTGGCCTCTAGCTCAGCCGGCACCTAGGGAAACCTACCAAACCTGTGCATTTCTGAAAACTAGAGACCTAGGGGAATCCAAGGAGGGGTGACTTGCGGGGCTCGGACCAGGTTCTGTTACCCAGAATCCTTTGCAAACCTCAAAATTTGGCTAAAAAAACACATATTCCTCACATTTCTGTGGCAAAAAGTTCTGGAATCTGAGAGGAGCCACAAATTTCCTTCCACCCAGCGTTCCCCCAAGTCTCCCGATAAAAATGATACCTCGCTTGCGTGGGTAGGCCTAGCGCCAGCGACAGGAAACACGCCAAAGCGCAACGTGGACACGTCCAAAATTTTGGAAGAAAATAGAGGTGTTTTTTTGCGAAGTGCCTACCTGTAGATTTTGGCTTATAGCTCAGCCGGCACCTAGGGAAACCTACCAAACCTGTGCATTTCTGAAAACTAGAGACCTAGGGAAATCCAAGGAGGGGTGACTTGCGGGGCTCGGACCAGGTTCTGTTACCCAGAATCCTTTGCAAACCTCAAAATGTGGCTAAAAAAACACATGTTCCTCACATTTCTGTGGCAGAAAGTTCTGGAATCTGAGAGGAGCCACAAATTTCCTTCCACCCAGCGTTCCCCCAAGTCTCCCGATAAAAATGATACCTCACTTGCATGGGTAGGCCTAGCGCCAGCGACAGGAAGCGCCCCAAAGCGCAATGTGGACACATCCAAAATTATGGAAGAAAACAGAGGTGTTTTTTGCGAAGTGCCTACCTGTAGATTTTGGCCTCTAGCTCAGCCGGCACCTAGGGAAACCTACCAAATCTGTGCATTTCTGAAAAAAAGAGACCAAGGGGAATCCAAGATGGGGTGACTTGCGGGGCTCGGACCAGGTTCTGTTACCCAGAATCCTTTGCAAACCTCAAAATTTGGCTAAAAAAACACATGTTTCTCACATTTCTGTGGCAGAAAGATCTGGAATCTGAGAGGAGCCACAAATTTCCTTCCACCCAGCGTTCCCCCAAGTCTCCCGATAAAAATTATACCTCACTTGTGTGGGTAGGCCTAGCGCCCGCGACAGGAAACACCCCAAAGCGCAACGTGGACACATCCAAAATTTTGGAAGAAAACAGAGGTGTTTTTTGTGAAGTGCCTACCTGTAGATTTTGGCCTCTAGCTCAGCTGGCACCTAGGGAAACCTACCAAACCTGTGCATTTCTGAAAACTAGAGACCTAGGGGAATCCAAGGAGGGGTGACTTGCGGGGCTCGGACCAGGTTCTGTTACCCAGAATCCTTTGCAAACCTCAAAATTTGGCTAAAAAAACACATATTCCTCACATTTCTGTGGCAGAAAGTTCTGGAATCTGAGAGGAGCCACAAATTTCCTTCCACCCAGCGTTCCCCCAAGTCTCCCGATAAAAATGATACCTCGCTTGCGTGGGTAGGCCTAGCGCCAGCGACAGGAAACACGCCAAAGCGCAACGTGGACACGTCCAAAATTTTGGAAGAAAATAGAGGTGTTTTTTTGCGAAGTGCCTACCTGTAGATTTTGGCCTCTAGCTCAGCCGGCACCTAGGGAAACCTACCAAACCTGTGCATTTCTGAAAACTAGAGACCTAGGGGAATCCAAGATGGGGTGACTTGCGGGGCTCGGACCAGGTTCTGTTACCCAGAATCCTTTGCAAACCTCAAAATGTGGCTAAAAAAACACATGTTCCTCACATTTCTGTGGCAGAAAGTTCTGGAATCTGAGAGGAGCCACAAATTTCCTTCCACCCAGCGTTCCCCCAAGTCTCCCGATAAAAATGATACCTCACTTGCATGGGTAGGCCTAGCGCCAGCGACAAGAAGCGCCCCAAAGCGCAATGTGGACACATCCAAAATTATGGAAGAAAACAGAGGTGTTTTTTGCGAAGTGCCTACCTGTAGATTTTGGCCTCTAGCTCAGCCGGCACCTAGGGAAACCTACCAAATCTGTGCATTTCTGAAAACTAGAGAGCTAGGGGAATCCAAGATGGGGTGACTTGCGGGGCTCGGACCAGGTTCTGTTACCCAGAATCCTTTGCAAACCTCAAAATTTGGCTAAAAAAACACATGTTCCTCACATTTCTGTGGCAGAAAGATCTGGAATCTGAGAGGAGCCACAAATTTCCTTCCACCCAGCGTTCCCCCAAGTCTCCCGATAAAAATTATACCTCACTTGTGTGGGTAGGCCTAGCGCCCGCGACAGGAAACACCCCAAAGCGCAACGTGGACACATCCCAAATTTTGGAAGAAAACAGAGGTGTTTTTTGTGAAGTGCCTACCTGTAGATTTTGGCCTCTAGCTCAGCCGGCACCTAGGGAAACCTACCAAACCTGTGCATTTCTGAAAACTAGAGACCTAGGGGAATCCAAGGAGGGGTGACTTGCGGGGCTCGGACCAGGTTCTGTTACCCAGAATCCTTTGCAAACCTCAAAATTTGGCTAAAAAAACACATGTTCCTCACATTTCTGTGGCAGAAAGTTCTGGAATCTGAGAGGAGCCACAAGTTTCCTTCCACCCTGCGTTCCCCCAAGTCTCACGATAAAAATGATACCTCACTTGGAAGGGTAGGCCTAGCGCCAGCGACAGGAAACGCCCCAAAGCGCAACGTGGACACATCCAAGATTTTGGAAGAAAACAGAGGTGTTTTTTGCGAAGTGCCTACCTGTAGATTTTGGCCTCTAGCTCAGCCGGCACCTAGGGAAACCTACCAAACCTGTGCATTTCTGAAAACTAGAGACCTAGGGGAATCCAAGGAGGGGTGACTTGTGGGGCTCGGACCAGGTTCTGTTACCCAGAATCCTTTGCAAACCTCAAAATGTGGCTAAAAAAACACATGTTCCTCACATTTCTGTGGCAGAAAGTTCTGGAATCTGAGAGGAGCCACAAATTTCCTTCCACCCAGCGTTCCCCCAAGTCTCCCGATAAAAATGATACCTCACTTGCGTGGGTAGGCCTAGCGCCGGCGACAGGAAACACCCCAAAGCGCAAGGTGGACACGTCCAAAATTTTGGAAGAAAACAGAGGTGTTTTTTGCGAAGTGCCTACCTGTAGATTTTGGCCTCTAGCTCAGCCGGCACCTAGGGAAACCTACCAAACCTGTGCATTTCTGAAAACTAGAGACCTAGGGGAATCCAAGATGGGGTGACTTGCGGGGCTCGGGCCAGGTTCTGTTACCCAGAATCCTTTGCAAACCTCAAAATTTGGCTAAAAAACACATGTTCCTCACATTTCTGTGGCAAAAAGTTCTGGAATCTGAGAGGAGCCACAAGTTTCCTTCCACCCAGCGTTCCCCCAAGTCTCCCGATAAAAATGATACCTCACTTGCATGGGTAGGCCTAGCGCCAGCGACAGGAAACGCCCCAAAGCGCAACATGGACACATCCAAAATTTTGGAAGAAAACAGAGGTGTTTTTTGCGAAGTGCCTACCTGTAGATTTTAGCCTCTAGCTCAGCCGGCACCTAGGGAAACCTACCAAACCTGTGCATTTCTGAAAACTAGAGACCTAGGGGAATCCAAGGAGGGTTGACTTGTGGGGCTCGGACCAGGTTCTGTTACCCAGAATCCTTTGCAAACCTCAAAATTTGGCTAAAAAAACACATGTTCCTCACATTTCTGTGGCAGAAAGTTCTGGAATCTGAGAGAAGCCACAAATTTCCTTCCACCCAGCGTTCCCCCAAGTCTCCCGATAAAAATGATACCTCACTTGCGTGGGTAGGCCTAGCGCCAGCGACAGGAAACACCCCAAAGTGCAACGTGGACACATCCAAAATTATGGAAGAAAACAGAGTTGTTTTTTGCGAAGTGCCTACCTGTAGATTTTGGCCTCTAGCTCAGCCGGCACCTAGGGAAACCTACCAAACCTGTGCATTTCTAAAAACTAGAGACCTAGGGGAATCCAAGGAGGGGTGACTTGCGGGGCTCGGACCAGGTTCTGTTACCCAGAATCCTTTGCAAACCTCAAAATTTGGCTAAAAAAACACATGTTCCTCACATTTCTGTGGCAGAAAGTTCTGGAATCTGAGAGGAGCCACAAATTTCCTTCCACCCAGCGTTCCCCCAAGTCTCCCGATAAAAATGATACCTCACTTGCATGGGTAGGCCTAGCGCCAGCGACAAGAAGCGCCCCAAAGCGCAATGTGGACACATCCAAAATTATGGAAGAAAACAGAGGTGTTTTTTGCGAAGTGCCTACCTGTAGATTTTGGCCTCTAGCTCAGCCGGCACCTAGGGAAACCTACCAAATCTGTGCATTTCTGAAAACTAGAGAGCTAGGGGAATCCAAGATGGGGTGACTTGCGGGGCTCGGACCAGGTTCTGTTACCCAGAATCCTTTGCAAACCTCAAAATTTGGCTAAAAAAACACATGTTCCTCACATTTCTGTGGCAGAAAGATCTGGAATCTGAGAGGAGCCACAAATTTCCTTCCACCCAGCGTTCCCCCAAGTCTCCCGATAAAAATTATACCTCACTTGTGTGGGTAGGCCTAGCGCCCGCGACAGGAAACACCCCAAAGCGCAACGTGGACACATCCCAAATTTTGGAAGAAAACAGAGGTGTTTTTTGTGAAGTGCCTACCTGTAGATTTTGGCCTCTAGCTCAGCCGGCACCTAGGGAAACCTACCAAACCTGTGCATTTCTGAAAACTAGAGACCTAGGGGAATCCAAGGAGGGGTGACTTGCGGGGCTCGGACCAGGTTCTGTTACCCAGAATCCTTTGCAAACCTCAAAATTTGGCTAAAAAAACACATGTTCCTCACATTTCTGTGGCAGAAAGTTCTGGAATCTGAGAGGAGCCACAAGTTTCCTTCCACCCTGCGTTCCCCCAAGTCTCACGATAAAAATGATACCTCACTTGGAAGGGTAGGCCTAGCGCCAGCGACAGGAAACGCCCCAAAGCGCAACGTGGACACATCCAAGATTTTGGAAGAAAACAGAGGTGTTTTTTGCGAAGTGCCTACCTGTAGATTTTGGCCTCTAGCTCAGCCGGCACCTAGGGAAACCTACCAAACCTGTGCATTTCTGAAAACTAGAGACCTAGGGGAATCCAAGGAGGGGTGACTTGTGGGGCTCGGACCAGGTTCTGTTACCCAGAATCCTTTGCAAACCTCAAAATGTGGCTAAAAAAACACATGTTCCTCACATTTCTGTGGCAGAAAGTTCTGGAATCTGAGAGGAGCCACAAATTTCCTTCCACCCAGCGTTCCCCCAAGTCTCCCGATAAAAATGATACCTCACTTGCGTGGGTAGGCCTAGCGCCGGCGACAGGAAACACCCCAAAGCGCAACGTGGACACGTCCAAAATTTTGGAAGAAAACAGAGGTGTTTTTTGCGAAGTGCCTACCTGTAGATTTTGGCCTCTAGCTCAGCCGGCACCTAGGGAAACCTACCAAACCTGTGCATTTCTGAAAACTAGAGACCTAGGGGAATCCAAGATGGGGTGACTTGCGGGGCTCGGGCCAGGTTCTGTTACCCAGAATCCTTTGCAAACCTCAAAATTTGGCTAAAAAACACATGTTCCTCACATTTCTGTGGCAAAAAGTTCTGGAATCTGAGAGGAGCCACAAGTTTCCTTCCACCCAGCGTTCCCCCAAGTCTCCCGATAAAAATGATACCTCACTTGCATGGGTAGGCCTAGCGCCAGCGACAGGAAACGCCCCAAAGCGCAACATGGACACATCCAAAATTTTGGAAGAAAACAGAGGTGTTTTTTGCGAAGTGCCTACCTGTAGATTTTAGCCTCTAGCTCAGCCGGCACCTAGGGAAACCTACCAAACCTGTGCATTTCTGAAAACTAGAGACCTAGGGGAATCCAAGGAGGGTTGACTTGTGGGGCTCGGACCAGGTTCTGTTACCCAGAATCCTTTGCAAACCTCAAAATTTGGCTAAAAAAACACATGTTCCTCACATTTCTGTGGCAGAAAGTTCTGGAATCTGAGAGAAGCCACAAATTTCCTTCCACCCAGCGTTCCCCCAAGTCTCCCGATAAAAATGATACCTCACTTGCGTGGGTAGGCCTAGCGCCAGCGACAGGAAACACCCCAAAGTGCAACGTGGACACATCCAAAATTATGGAAGAAAACAGAGGTGTTTTTTGCGAAGTGCCTACCTGTAGATTTTGGCCTCTAGCTCAGCCGGCACCTAGGGAAACCTACCAAACCTGTGCATTTCTAAAAACTAGAGACCTAGGGGAATCCAAGGAGGGGTGACTTGCGGGGCTCGGACCAGGTTCTGTTACCCAGAATCCTTTGCAAACCTCAAAATTTGGCTAAAAAAACACATGTTCCTCACATTTCTGTGGCAGAAAGTTCTGGAATCTGAGAGGAGCCACAAATTTCCTTCCACACAGCGTTCCCCCAAGTCTCCCGATAAAAATGATACCTCACTTGCGTGGGTAGGCCTACCGCCCGCGACAGGAAACACCCCAAAGCGCAACGTGGACACATCCAAAATTTTGGAAGAAAACAGAGGTGTTTTTTGCGAAGTGCCTACCTGTAGATTTTGGCCTCTAGCTCAGCCGGCACCTAGGGAAACCTACCAAACCTGTGCATTTCTGAAAACTAGAGACCTAGGGGAATCCAAGATGGGGTGACTTGCGGGGCTCGGACCAGGTTCTGTTACCCAGAATCCTTTGCAAACCTCAAAATTTGGCTACAAAAACACATGTTCCTCACATTTCTGTGGCAGAAAGTTCTGGAATCTGAGAGGAGCCACAAATTTCCTTCCACCCAGCGTTCCCCCAAGTCTCCCGATAAAAATGATACCTCACTTGCGTGGGTAGGCCTAGCGCCGGCGACAGGAAACACCCCAAAGCGCAACGTGGACATGTCCAAAATTTTGGAAGAAAACAGAGGTGTTTTTTGCGAAGTGCCTACCTGTAGATTTTGGCCTCTAGCTCAGCCGGCACCTAGGGAAACCTACCAAACCTGTGCATTTCTGAAAACTAGAGACCTAGGGGAATCCAAGATGGGGTGACTTCCGGGGCTCGGACCAGGTTCTGTTACCCAGAATCCTTTGCAAACCTTAAAATTTGGCTAAAAAAACACATGTTCCTCACATTTCTGTGGCAGAAAGTTCTGGAATCTGAGAGGAGCCACAAATTTCCTTCCACCCAGCGTTCCCCCAAGTCTCCCGATAAAAATGATACCTCACTTGCGTGGGTAGGCCTAGCGCCGGCGACAGGAAACACCCCAAAGCGCAACGTGGACATGTCCAAAATTTTGGAAGAAAACAGAGGTGTTTTTTGCGAAGTGCCTACCTGTAGATTTTGGCCTCTAGCTCAGCCGGCACCTAGGGAAACCTACCAAACCTGTGAATTTCTGAAAACTAGAGACCTAGGGGAATCCAAGATGGGGTGACTTGCGGGGCTCGGACCAGGTTCTGTTACCCAGAATCCTTTGCAAACCTCAAAATGTGGCTAAAAAAACACATGTTCCTCACATTTCTGTGGCAGAAAGTTCTGCAATCTGAGAGGAGCCACAAATTTCCTTCCACCCAGCGTTCCCCCAAGTCTCCCGATAAAAATGATACCTCACTTGCGTGGGTAGGCCTAGCGACGGCGACAGGAAACACCCCAAAGCGCAACGTGGACACGTCCAAAATTTTGGAAGAAAACAGAGGTGTTTTTTGCGAAGTGCCTACCTGTAGATTTTAGCCTCGAGCTCAGCCGGCACCTAGGGAAACCTACCAAACCTGTGCATTTCTGAAAACTAGAGACCTAGGGGAATCCAAGATGGGGTGACTTGCGGGGCTCGGACCAGGTTCTGTTACCCAGAATCCTTTGCAAACCTCAAAATGTGGCTAAAAAAACACATGTTCCTCACATTTCTGTGGCAGAAAGTTCTGCAATCTGAGAGGACCCACAAATTTCCTTCCACCCAGCGTTCCCCCAAGTCTCCCGATAAAAATGATACCTCACTTGCATGGGTAGGCCTAGCGCCAGCGACAGGAAACACCCCAAAGCGCAACGTGGACACATCCAAAATTTTGGAAGAAAACAGAGGTGTTTTTTGCGAAGTGCCTACCTGTAGATTTTAGCCTCTAGCTCAGCCGGCGCCTAGGGAAACCTACCAAACCTGTGCATTTCTGAAAACTAGAGACCTAGGGGAATCCAAGGAGGGGTGACTTGCGGGGCTCGGACCAGGTTCTGTTTCCCAGAATCCTTTGCAAACCTCAAAATTTGGCTAAAAAAACACATGTTCCTCACATTTCTGTGGCAGAAAGTTCTGGAATCTGAGAGGAGCCACAAATTTCCTTCCACACAGCGTTCCCCCAAGTCTCCCGATAAAAATGATACCTCACTTGCGTGGGTAGGCCTACCGCCCGCGACAGGAAACACCCCAAAGCGCAACGTGGACACATCCAAAATTTTGGAAGAAAACAGAGGTGTTTTTTGTGAAGTGCCTACCTGTAGATTTTGGCCTCTAGCTCAGCCGGCACCTAGGGAAACCTACCAAACCTGTGCATTTCTGAAAACTAGAGACCTAGGGGAATCCAAGATGGGGTGACTTGCGGGGCTCGGACCAGGTTCTGTTACCCAGAATCCTTTGCAAACCTTAAAATTTGGCTAAAAAAACACATGTTCCTCACATTTCTGTGGCAGAAAGTTCTGGAATCTGAGAGGAGCCACAAATTTCCTTCCACCCAGCGTTCCCCCAAGTCTCCCGATAAAAATGATACCTCACTTGCGTGGGTAGGCCTAGCGCCGGCGACAGGAAACACCCCAAAGCGCAACGTGGACATGTCCAAAATTTTGGAAGAAAACAGAGGTGTTTTTTGCGAAGTGCCTACCTGTAGATTTTGGCCTCTAGCTCAGCCGGCACCTAGGGAAACCTACCAAACCTGTGAATTTCTGAAAACTAGAGACCTAGGGGAATCCAAGATGGGGTGACTTGCGGGGCTCGGACCAGGTTCTGTTACCCAGAATCCTTTGCAAACCTCAAAATGTGGCTAAAAAAACACATGTTCCTCACATTTCTGTGGCAGAAAGTTCTGCAATCTGAGAGGAGCCACAAATTTCCTTCCACCCAGCGTTCCCCCAAGTCTCCCGATAAAAATGATACCTCACTTGCGTGGGTAGGCCTAGCGCCGGCGACAGGAAACACCCCAAAGCGCAACGTGGACACGTCCAAAATTTTGGAAGAAAACAGAGGTGTTTTTTGCGAAGTGCCTACCTGTAGATTTTAGCCTCGAGCTCAGCCGGCACCTAGGGAAACCTACCAAACCTGTGCATTTCTGAAAACTAGAGACCTAGGGGAATCCAAGATGGGGTGACTTGCGGGGCTCGGACCAGGTTCTGTTACCCAGAATCCTTTGCAAACCTCAAAATGTGGCTAAAAAAACACATGTTCCTCACATTTCTGTGGCAGAAAGTTCTGCAATCTGAGAGGACCCACAAATTTCCTTCCACCCAGCGTTCCCCCAAGTCTCCCGATAAAAATGATACCTCACTTGCATGGGTAGGCCTAGCGCCAGCGACAGGAAACGCCCCAAAGCGCAACGTGGACACATCCAAAATTTTGGAAGAAAACAGAGGTGTTTTTTGCGAAGTGCCTACCTGTAGATTTTAGCCTCTAGCTCAGCCGGCGCCTAGGGAAACCTACCAAACATGTGCATTTCTGAAAACTAGAGACCTAGGGGAATCCAAGGAGGGGTGACTTGCGGGGCTCGGACCAGGTTCTGTTTCCCAGAATCCTTTGCAAACCTCAAAATTTGGCTAAAAAAACACATGTTCCTCACATTTCTGTGGCAGAAAGTTCTGGAATCTGAGAGGAGCCACAAATTTCCTTCCACACAGCGTTCCCCCAAGTCTCCCGATAAAAATGATACCTCACTTGCGTGGGTAGGCCTACCGCCCGCGACAGGAAACACCCCAAAGCGCAACGTGGACACATCCAAAATTTTGGAAGAAAACAGAGGTGTTTTTTGTGAAGTGCCTACCTGTAGATTTTGGCCTCTAGCTCAGCCGGCACCTAGGGAAACCTACCAAACCTGTGCATTTCTGAAAACTAGAGACCTAGGGGAATCCAAGATGGGGTGACTTGCGGGGCTCGGACCAGGTTCTGTTACCCAGAATCCTTTGCAAACCTTAAAATTTGGCTAAAAAAACACATGTTCCTCACATTTCTGTGGCAGAAAGTTCTGGAATCTGAGAGGAGCCACAAATTTCCTTCCACCCAGCGTTCCCCCAAGTCTCCCGATAAAAATGATACCTCACTTGCGTGGGTAGGCCTAGCGCCGGCGACAGGAAACACCCCAAAGCGCAACGTGGACATGTCCAAAATTTTGGAAGAAAACAGAGGTGTTTTTTGCGAAGTGCCTACCTGTAGATTTTGGCCTCTAGCTCAGCCGGCACCTAGGGAAACCTACCAAACCTGTGAATTTCTGAAAACTAGAGACCTAGGGGAATCCAAGATGGGGTGACTTGCGGGGCTCGGACCAGTTCTGTTACCCAGAATCCTTTGCAAACCTCAAAATGTGGCTAAAAAAACACATGTTCCTCACATTTCTGTGGCAGAAAGTTCTGCAATCTGAGAGGAGCCACAAATTTCCTTCCACCCAGCGTTCCCCCAAGTCTCCCGATAAAAATGATACCTCACTTGCGTGGGTAGGCCTAGCGCCGGCGACAGGAAACACCCCAAAGCGCAACGTGGACACGTCCAAAATTTTGGAAGAAAACAGAGGTGTTTTTTGCGAAGTGCCTACCTGTAGATTTTAGCCTCGAGCTCAGCCGGCACCTAGGGAAACCTACCAAACCTGTGCATTTCTGAAAACTAGAGACCTAGGGGAATCCAAGATGGGGTGACTTGCGGGGCTCGGACCAGGTTCTGTTACCCAGAATCCTTTGCAAACCTCAAAATGTGGCTAAAAAAACACATGTTCCTCACATTTCTGTGGCAGAAAGTTCTGCAATCTGAGAGGACCCACAAATTTCCTTCCACCCAGCGTTCCCCCAAGTCTCCCGATAAAAATGATACCTCACTTGCATGGGTAGGCCTAGCGCCAGCGACAGGAAACGCCCCAAAGCGCAACGTGGACACATCCAAAATTTTGGAAGAAAACAGAGGTGTTTTTTGCGAAGTGCCTACCTGTAGATTTTAGCCTCTAGCTCAGCCGGCGCCTAGGGAAACCTACCAAACCTGTGCATTTCTGAAAACTAGAGACCTAGGGGAATCCAAGGAGGGGTGACTTGCGGGGCTCGGACCAGGTTCTGTTTCCCAGAATCCTTTGCAAACCTCAAAATTTGGCTAAAAAAACACATGTTCCTCACATTTCTGTGGCAGAAAGTTCTGGAATCTGAGAGGAGCCACAAATTTCCTTCCACACAGCGTTCCCCCAAGTCTCCCGATAAAAATGATACCTCACTTGCGTGGGTAGGCCTACCGCCCGCGACAGGAAACACCCCAAAGCGCAACGTGGACACATCCAAAATTTTGGAAGAAAACAGAGGTGTTTTTTGTGAAGTGCCTACCTGTAGATTTTGGCCTCTAGCTCAGCCGGCACCTAGGGAAACCTACCAAACCTGTGCATTTCTGAAAACTAGAGACCTAGGGGAATCCAAGATGGGGTGACTTGCGGGGCTCGGACCAGGTTCTGTTACCCAGAATCCTTTGCAAACCTTAAAATTTGGCTAAAAAAACACATGTTCCTCACATTTCTGTGGCAGAAAGTTCTGGAATCTGAGAGGAGCCACAAATTTCCTTCCACCCAGCGTTCCCCCAAGTCTCCCGATAAAAATGATACCTCACTTGCGTGGGTAGGCCTAGCGCCGGCGACAGGAAACACCCCAAAGCGCAACGTGGACATGTCCAAAATTTTGGAAGAAAACAGAGGTGTTTTTTGCGAAGTGCCTACCTGTAGATTTTGGCCTCTAGCTCAGCCGGCACCTAGGGAAACCTACCAAACCTGTGCATTTCTGAAAACTAGAGACCTAGGGGAATCCAAGATGGGGTGACTTGCGGGGCTCGGACCAGGTTCTGTTACCCAGAATCCTTTGCAAACCTCAAAATGTGGCTAAAAAAACACATGTTCCTCACATTTCTGTGGCAGAAAGTTCTGCAATCTGAGAGGAGCCACAAATTTCCTTCCACCCAGCGTTCCCCCAAGTCTCCCGATAAAAATGATACCTCACTTGCGTGGGTAGGCCTAGCGCCAGCGACAGGAAACACCCCAAAGCGCAACGTGGACACATCCAAAATTATGGAAGAAAACAGAGGTGTTTTTTGCGAAGTGCCTACCTGTAGATTTTGGCCTCTAGCTCAGCCGGCACCTAGGGAAACCTACCAAGCCTGTGCATTTCTGAAAACTAGAGACCTAGGGGAATCCAAGGAGGGGTGACTTGTGGGGCTCGGACCAGGTTCTGTTACCCAGAATCCTTTGCAAACCTCAAAATTTGGCTAAAAAAACACATGTTCCTCACATTTCTGTGGCAGAAAGTTTTGGAAACTGAGAGGAGCCACAAATTTCCTTCCACCCAGCGTTCCCCCAAGTCTCCTGATAAAAATTATACCTCACTTGCATGGGTAGGCCTAGCGCCAGCGACAGGAAACGCCCCAAAGCGCAACGTGGACACATCCAAAATTTTGGAAGAAAACAGAGGTGTTTTTTGCGAAGTGCCTACCTGTAGATTTTGGCCTCTAGCTCAGCCGGCACCTAGGGAAACCTACCAAACCTGTGCATTTCTGAAAACTAGAGACCTAGGGGAATCCAAGATGGGGTGACTTGCGGGGCTCGGACCAGGTTCTGTTACCCAGAATCCTTTGCAAACCTCAAAATTTGGCTAAAAAAACACATGTTCCTCACATTTCTGTGGCAGAAAGTTCTGGAATCTGAGAGGAGCCACAAATTTCCTTCCACCCAGCGTTCCCCCAAGTCTCCCAATAAAAATGATACCTCACTTGCGTGGGTAGGCCTAGCGCCGGCGACAGGAAACACCCCAAAGCGCAACGTGGACATGTCCAAAATTTTGGAAGAAAACAGAGGTGTTTTTTGCGAAGTGCCTACCTGTAGATTTTCGCCTCTAGCTCAGCCGGCACCTAGGGAAACCTACCAAACCTGTGCATTTCTGAAAACTAGAGACCTAGGGGAATCCAAGATGGGGTGACTTGCGGGGCTCGGACCAGGTTCTGTTACCCAGAATCCTTTGCAAACCTCAAAATGTGGCTAAAAAAACACATGTTCCTCACATTTCTGTGGCAGAAAGTTCTGCAATCTGAGAGGAGTCACAAATTTCCTTCCACCCAGCGTTCCCCCAAGTCTCCCGATAAAAATGATACCTCACTTGCATGAGTAGGCCTAGCGCCAGCGACAGGAAACGCCCCAAAGCGCAACGTGGACACATCCAAAATTTTGGAAGAAAACAGAGGTGTTTTTTGCGAAGTGCCTACCTGTAGATTTTAGCCTCTAGCTCAGCCGGCACCTAGGGAAACCTACCAAACCTGTGCATTTCTGAAAACTAGAGACCTAGGGGAATCCAAGGAGGGTTGACTTGTGGGGCTCGGACCAGGTTCTGTTACCCAGAATCCTTTGCAAACCTTAAAATGTGGCTAAAAAACACATGTTCCTCACATTTCTGTGGCAGAAAGTTCTGGAATCTGAGAGGAGCCACAAATTTCCTTCCACCCAGCGTTCCCCCAAGTCTCCCGATAAAAATGATACCTCACTTGCGTGGGTAGGCCTAGCGCCAGGGACAGGAAACACCCCAAAGTGCAACGTGGACACATCCAAAATTTTGGAAGAAAACAGAGGTGTTTTTTGCGAAGTGCCTACCTGTAGATTTTGGCCTCTAGCTCAGCTGGCACCTAGGGAAACCTACCAAACCTGTGCATTTCTGAAAACTAGAGACCTAGGGGAATCCAAGATGGGGTGACTTGCGGGGCTCGGACCAGGTTCTGTTACCCAGAATCCTTTGCGAACCTCAAAATGTGGCTAAAAAAACACATGTTCCTCACATTTCTGTGGCAGAAAGTTCTGCAATCTGAGAGGAGCCACAAATTTCCTTCCACCCAGCGTTCCCCCAAGTCTCCCGATAAAAATGATACCTCACTTGCGTGGGTAGGCCTAGCGCCAGCGACAAGAAACACCCCAAAGCGCAACGTGGACACATCCAAAATTATGGAAGAAAACAGAGGTGTTTTTTGCGAAGTGCCTACCTGTAGATTTTGGCCTCTAGCTCAGCCGGCACCTAGGGAAACCTACCAAGCCTGTGCATTTCTGAAAACTAGAGACCTAGGGGAATCCAAGGAGGGGTGACTTGTGGGGCTCGGACCAGGTTCTGTTACCCAGAATCCTTTGCAAACCTCAAAATTTGGCTAAAAAAACACATGTTCCTCACATTTCTGTGGCAGAAAGTTTTGGAATCTGAGAGGAGCCACAAATTTCCTTCCACCCAGCGTTCCCCCAAGTCTCCCGATAAAAATGATACCTCACTTGCGTGGGTAGGCCTAGCGCCAGCGACAGGAAACACGCCAAAGCGCAACGTGGACACGTCCTAAATTTTGGAAGAAAATAGAGGTGTTTTTTTGCCAAGTGCCTACCTGTAGATTTTGGCCTCTAGCTCAGCCGGCACCTAGGGAAACCTACCAAACCTGTGCATTTCTGAAAACTAGAGACCTAGGGGAATCCAAGGAGGGGTGACTTGCGGGGCTCGGACCAGGTTCTGTTACCCAGAATCCTTTGCAAACCTAAAAATTTGGCTAAAAAAACACATGTTCCTCACATTTCTGTGGCAGAAAGTTCTGGAATCGGAGAGGAGCCACAAATTTCCTTCCACCCAGCGTTCCCCCAAGTCTCCCGATAAAAATGATACCTCACTTGCGTGGGTAGGCCTAGCGCCGGCGACAGGAAACACCCCAAAGCGCAACTTGGCACGTCCAAAATTTTGGAAGAAAACAGAGGTGTTTTTTGCGAAGTGCCTACCTGTAGATTTTGGCCTCTAGCTCAGCCGGCACCTAGGGAAACCTACCAAACCTGTGCATTTCTGAAAACTAGAGACCTAGGGGAATCCAAGGAGGGGTGACTTGCGGGGCTCGGACCAGGTTCTGTTACCCAGAATCCTTTGCAAACCTCAAAATTTGGCTAAAAAAACACATGTTCCTCACATTTCTGTGGCAGAAAGTTCTGGAATCTGAGAGGAGCCACAAATTTCCTTCCACCCAGCTTTTCCCCAAGTCTCCCGATAAAAATGATACCTCACTTGCGTGGGTAGGCCTAGCGCCGGCGACAGGAAACACCCCAAAGCGCAACGTGGACATGTCCAAAATTTTGGAAGAAAACAGAGGTGTTTTTTGCGAAGTGCCTACCTGTAGATTTTGGCCTCTAGCTCAGACGGCACCTAGGGAAACCTACCAAACCTGTGCATTTCTGAAAACTAGAGACCTAGGGGAATCCAAGATGGGGTGACTTGCGGGGCTCGGACCAGGTTCTGTTACCCAGAATCCTTTGCAAACCTCAAAATGTGGCTAAAAAAACACATGTTCCTCACATTTCTGTGGCAGAAAGTTCTGGAATCTGAGAGGAGCCACAAATTTCCTTCCACCCAGCGTTCCCCCAAGTCTCCCGATAAAAATGATACCTCACTTGCGTGGGTAGGCCTAGCGCCGGCGACAGGAAACACCCCAAAGCGCAACGTGGACATGTCCAAAATTTTGGAAGAAAATAGAGGTGTTTTTTGCGAAGTGCCTACCTGTAGATTTTGGCCTCTAGCTCAGCCGGCACCTAGGGAAACCTACCAAACCTGTGCATTTCTGAAAACTAGAGACCTAGGGGAATCCAAGATGGGGTGACTTGCGGGGCTCGGACCAGGTTCTGTTACCCAGAATCCTTTGCAAACCTAAAAATTTGGCTAAAAAAACACATGTTCCTCACATTTCTGTGGCAGAAAGTTCTGGAATCTGAGAGGAGCCACAAATTTCCTTCCACCCAGCGTTCCCCCAAGTCTCCCGATAAAAATGATACCTCACTTGCGTGGGTAGGCCTACCGCCCGCGACAGGAAACACCCCAAAGCGCAACGTGGACACATCCAAAATTTTGGAAGAAAACAGAGGTGTTTTTTGCGAAGTGCCTACCTGTAGATATTGGCCTCTAGCTCAGCCGGCACCTAGGGAAACCTACCAAACCTGTGCATTTCTGAAAACTAGAGACCTAGGGGAATCCAAGATGGGGTGACTTGCGGGGCTCGGACCAGGTTCTGTTACCCAGAATCCTTTGCAAACCTCAAAATTTGGCTAAAAAAACACATGTTCCTCACATTTCTGTGGCAGAAAGTTTTGGAATCTGAGAGGAGCCACAAATTTCCTTCCACCCAGCGTTCCCCCAAGTCTCCCGATAAAAATGATACCTCACTTGCGTGGGTAGGCCTAGCGCCAGCGACAGGAAACACGCCAAAGCGCAACGTGGACACGTCCTAAATTTTGGAAGAAAATAGAGGTGTTTTTTTGCCAAGTGCCTACCTGTAGATTTTGGCCTCTAGCTCAGCCGGCACCTAGGGAAACCTACCAAACCTGTGCATTTCTGAAAACTAGAGACCTAGGGGAATCCAAGGAGGGGTGACTTGCGGGGCTCGGACCAGGTTCTGTTACCCAGAATCCTTTGCAAACCTAAAAATTTGGCTAAAAAAACACATGTTCCTCACATTTCTGTGGCAGAAAGTTCTGGAATCGGAGAGGAGCCACAAATTTCCTTCCACCCAGCGTTCCCCCAAGTCTCCCGATAAAAATGATACCTCACTTGCGTGGGTAGGCCTAGCGCCGGCGACAGGAAACACCCCAAAGCGCAACTTGGCACGTCCAAAATTTTGGAAGAAAACAGAGGTGTTTTTTGCGAAGTGCCTACCTGTAGATTTTGGCCTCTAGCTCAGCCGGCACCTAGGGAAACCTACCAAACCTGTGCATTTCTGAAAACTAGAGACCTAGGGGAATCCAAGGAGGGGTGACTTGCGGGGCTCGGACCAGGTTCTGTTACCCAGAATCCTTTGCAAACCTCAAAATTTGGCTAAAAAAACACATGTTCCTCACATTTCTGTGGCAGAAAGTTCTGGAATCTGAGAGGAGCCACAAATTTCCTTCCACCCAGCTTTTCCCCAAGTCTCCCGATAAAAATGATACCTCACTTGCGTGGGTAGGCCTAGCGCCGGCGACAGGAAACACCCCAAAGCGCAACGTGGACATGTCCAAAATTTTGGAAGAAAACAGAGGTGTTTTTTGCGAAGTGCCTACCTGTAGATTTTGGCCTCTAGCTCAGACGGCACCTAGGGAAACCTACCAAACCTGTGCATTTCTGAAAACTAGAGACCTAGGGGAATCCAAGATGGGGTGACTTGCGGGGCTCGGACCAGGTTCTGTTACCCAGAATCCTTTGCAAACCTCAAAATGTGGCTAAAAAAACACATGTTCCTCACATTTCTGTGGCAGAAAGTTCTGGAATCTGAGAGGAGCCACAAATTTCCTTCCACCCAGCGTTCCCCCAAGTCTCCCGATAAAAATGATACCTCACTTGCGTGGGTAGGCCTAGCGCCAGCAACAGGAAACACCCCAAAGCGCAACGTGGACACATCCAAAATTATGGAAGAAAACAGAGGTGTATTTTGCGAAGTGCCTACCTGTAGATTTTGGCCTCTAGCTCAGCCGGCACCTAGGGAAACCTACCAAACCTGTGCATTTCTGAAAACTAGAGACCTAGGGGAATCCAAGATGGGGTGACTTGCGGGGCTCGGACCAGGTTCTGTTACCCAGAATCCTTTGCAAACCTAAAAATTTGGCTAAAAAAACACATGTTCCTCACATTTCTGTGGCAGAAAGTTCTGGAATCTGAGAGGAGCCACAAATTTCCTTCCACCCAGCGTTCCCCCAAGTCTCCCGATAAAAATGATACCTCACTTGCGTGGGTAGGCCTACCGCCCGCGACAGGAAACACCCCAAAGCGCAACGTGGACACATCCAAAATTTTGGAAGAAAACAGAGGTGTTTTTTGCGAAGTGCCTACCTGTAGATATTGGCCTCTAGCTCAGCCGGCACCTAGGGAAACCTACCAAACCTGTGCATTTCTGAAAACTAGAGACCTAGGGGAATCCAAGATGGGGTGACTTGCGGGGCTCGGACCAGGTTCTGTTACCCAGAATCCTTTGCAAACCTCAAAATGTGGCTAAAAAAACACATGTTCCTCACATTTCTGTGGCAGAAAGTTCTGGAATCTGAGAGGAGCCACAAATTTCCTTCCACCCAGCGTTCCCCCAAGTCTCCCGATAAAAATGATACCTCACTTGCGTGGGTAGGCCTAGCGCCAGCGACAGGAAACACCCCAAAGCGCAACGTGGACACATCCAAAATTATGGAAGAAAACAGAGGTGTATTTTGCGAAGTGCCTACCTGTAGATTTTGGCCTCTAGCTCAGCCGGCACCTAGGGAAACCTACCAAACCTGTGCATTTCTGAAAACTAGAGACCTAGGGGAATCCAAGATGGGGTGACTTGCGGGGCTCGGACCAGGTTCTGTTACCCAGAATCCTTTGCAAACCTAAAAATTTGGCTAAAAAAACACATGTTCCTCACATTTCTGTGGCAGAAAGTTCTGGAATCTGAGAGGAGCCACAAATTTCCTTCCACCCAGCGTTCCCCCAAGTCTCCCGATAAAAATGATACCTCACTTGCGTGGGTAGGCCTACCGCCCGCGACAGGAAACACCCCAAAGCGCAACGTGGACACATCCAAAATTTTTGAAGAAAACAGAGGTGTTTTTTGCGAAGTGCCTACCTGTAGATATTGGCCTCTAGCTCAGCCGGCACCTAGGGAAACCTACCAAACCTGTGCATTTCTAAAAACTAGAGACCTAGGGGAATCCAAGGAGGGGTGACTTGCGGGGCTCGGACCAGGTTCTGTTACCCAGAATCCTTTGCAAACCTCAAAATGTGGCTAATAAAACACATGTTCCTCATATTTCTGTGGCAGAAAGTTCTGGAATCTGAGAGGAGCCACAAATTTCCTTCCACCCAGCGTTCCCCCAAGTCTCCCGATAAAAATGATACCTCACTTGCGTGGGTAGGCCTAGCGCCAGGGACAGGAAACACCCCAAAGTGCAACGTGGACACATCCAAAATTATGGAAGAAAACAGAGGTGTTTTTTGCGAAGTGCCTACCTGTAGATTTTGGCCTCTAGCTCAGCCGGCACCTAGGGAAACCTACCAAAACTGTGCATTTCTAAAAACTAGAGACCTAGGGGAATCCAAGGAGGGGTGACTTGCGGGGCTCGGACCAAGTTCTGTTACCCAGAATCCTTTGCAAACCTCAAAATTTGGCTAAAAAAACACATGTTCCTCACATTTCTGTGGCAGAAAGTTCTGGAATCTGAGAGGAGCCACAAATTTCCTTCCACACAGCGTTCCCCCAAGTCTCCCGATAAAAATGATACCTCACTTGCGTGGGTAGGCCTACCGCCCGCGACAGGAAACACCCCAAAGCACAACGTGGACACATCCAAAATTTTGGAAGAAAACAGAGGTGTTTTTTGCGAAGTGCCTACCTGTAGATTTTGGCCTCTAGCTCAGCCGGCACCTAGGGAAACCTACCAAACCTGTGCATTTCTGAAAACTAGAGACCTAGGGGAATCCAAGATGGGGTGACTTGCGGGGCTCGGACCAGGTTCTGTTACCCAGAATCCTTTGCAAACCTCAAAATTTGGCTAAAAAAACACATGTTCCTCTCATTTCTGTGGCAGAAAGTTCTGGAATCTGAGAGGAGCCACAAATTTCCTTCCACCCAGCGTTCCCCCAAGTCTCCCGATAAAAATGATACCTCACTTGCGTAGTTAGGCCTAGCGCCGGCGACAGGAAACACCCCAAAGCGCAACGTGGACATGTCCAAAATTTTGGAAGAAAACAGAGGTGTTTTTTGCGAAGTGCCTACCTGTAGATATTGGCCTCTAGCTCAGCCGGCACCTAGGGAAACCTACCAAACCTGTGCATTTCTGAAAACTAGAGACCTAGGGGAATCCAAGATGGGGTGACTTGCGGGCCTCGGACCAGGTTCTGTTACCCAGAATCCTTTGCAAACCTCAAAATGTGGCTAAAAAAACACATGTTCCTCACATTTCTGTGGCAGAAAGTTCTGCAATCTGAGAGGAGCCACAAATTTCCTTCCACCCAGCGTTCCCCCAAGTCTCCCGATAAAAATGATACCTCACTTGCGTGGGTAGGCCTAGCGCCGGCGCCAGGAAACACACCAAAGCGCAACGTGGACACGTCCAAAATTTTGGAAGAAAACAGAGGTGTTTTTTGCGAAGTGCCTACCTGTAGATTTTGGCCTCTAGCTCAGCCGGCACCTAGGGAAACCTACCAAGCCTGTGCATTTCTGAAAACTAGAGACCTAGGGGAATCCAAGGAGGGGTGACTTGTGGGGCTCGGACCAGGTTCTGTTACCCAGAATCCTTTGCAAACATCAAAATTTGGCTAAAAAAACACATGTTCCTCACATTTCTGTGGCAGAAAGATTTGGAATCTGAGAGGAGCCACAAATTTCCTTCCACCCAGCGTTCCCCCAAGTCTCCCGATAAAAATTATACCTCACTTGCGTGGGTAGGCCTACCGCCCGCGACAGGAAACACCCCAAAGCGCAACGTGGACACATCCAAAATTTTGGAAGAAAACAGAGGTGTTTTTTGCGAAGTGCCTACCTGTAGATATTGGCCTCTAGCTCAGCCGGCACCTAGGGAAACCTACCAAACCTGTGCATTTCTAAAAACTAGAGACCTAGGGGAATCCAAGGAGGGGTGACTTGCGGGGCTCGGACCAGGTTCTGTTACCCAGAATCCTTTGCAACACCTCAAAATGTGGCTTAAAAAACACATGTTCCTCACATTTCTGTGGCAGAAAGTTCTGGAATCTGAGATGAGCCACAAATTTCCTTCCACCCAGCGTTCCCCCAAGTCTCCCGATAAAAATGATACCTCACTTGCGTGGGTAGGCCTAGCGCCAGGGACAGGAAACACCCCAAAGTGCAACGTGGACACATCCAAAATTATGGAAGAAAACAGAGGTGTTTTTTGCGAAGTGCCTACCTGTAGATTTTGGCCTCTAGCTCAGCCGGCACCTAGGGAAACCTACCAAAACTGTGCATTTCTAAAAACTAGAGACCTAGGGGAATCCAAGGAGGGGTGACTTGCGGGGCTCGGACCAGGTTCTGTTACCCAGAATCCTTTGCAAACCTCAAAATTTGGCTAAAAAAACACATGTTCCTCACATTTCTGTGGCAGAAAGTTCTGGAATCTGAGAGGAGCCACAAATTTCCTTCCACACAGCGTTCCCCCAAGTCTCCCGATAAAAATGATACCTCACTTGCGTGGGTAGGCCTACCGCCCGCGACAGGAAACACCCCAAAGCACAACGTGGACACATCCAAAATTTTGGAAGAAAACAGAGGTGTTTTTTGCGAAGTGCCTACCTGTAGATTTTGGCCTCTAGCTCAGCCGGCACCTAGGGAAACCTACCAAACCTGTGCATTTCTGAAAACTAGAGACCTAGGGGAATCCAAGATGGGGTGACTTGCGGGGCTCGGACCAGGTTCTGTTACCCAGAATCCTTTGCAAACCTCAAAATTTGGATTAAAAAACACATGTTCCTCACATTTCTGTGGCAGAAAGTTCTGCAATCTGAGAGGAGTCACAAATTTCCTTCCACCCAGCGTTCCCCCAAGTCTCCCGATAAAAATGATACCTCACTTGCATGAGTAGGCCTAGCGCCAGCGACAGGAAACGCCCCAAAGCGCAACGTGGACACATCCAAAATTTTGGAAGAAAACAGAGGTGTTTTTTGCGAAGTGCCTACCTGTAGATTTTAGCCTCTAGCTCAGCCGGCACCTAGGGAAACCTACCAAACCTGTGCATTTCTGAAAACTAGAGACCTAGGGGAATCCAAGGAGGGTTGACTTGTGGGGCTCGGACCAGGTTCTGTTACCCAGAATCCTTTGCAAACCTCAAAATGTGGCTAAAAAAACACATGTTCCTCACATTTCTGTGGCAGAAAGTTCTGCAATCTGAGAGGAGTCACAAATTTCCTTCCACCCAGCGTTCCCCCAAGTCTCCCGATAAAAATGATACCTCACTTGCATGAGTAGGCCTAGCGCCAGCGACAGGAAACGCCCCAAAGCGCAACGTGGACACATCCAAAATTTTGGAAGAAAACAGAGGTGTTTTTTGCGAAGTGCCTACCTGTAGATTTTAGCCTCTAGCTCAGCCGGCACCTAGGGAAACCTACCAAACCTGTGCATTTCTGAAAACTAGAGACCTAGGGGAATCCAAGGAGGGTTGACTTGTGGGGCTCGGACCAGGTTCTGTTACCCAGAATCCTTTGCAAACCTTAAAATGTGGCTAAAAAACACATGTTCCTCACATTTCTGTGGCAGAAAGTTCTGGAATCTGAGAGGAGCCACAAATTTCCTTCCACCCAGCGTTCCCCCAAGTCTCCCGATAAAAATGATACCTCACTTGCGTGGGTAGGCCTAGCGCCAGGGACAGGAAACACCCCAAAGTGCAACGTGGACACATCCACAATTATGGAAGAAAACTGAGGTGTTTTTTGCGAAGTGCCTACCTGTAGATTTTGGCCTCTAGCTCAGCCAGCACCTAGGGAAACCTACCAAAACTGTGCATTTCTAAAAACTAGAGACCTAGGGGAATCCAAGGAGGGGTGACTTGCGGGGCTCGGACCAGGTTCTGTTACCCAGAATCCTTTGCAAACCTCAAAATTTGGCTAAAAAAACACATGTTCCTCACATTTCTGTGGCAGAAAGTTCTGGAATCTGAGAGGAGCCACAAATTTCCTTCCACACAGCGTTCTCCCAAGTCTCCCGATAAAAATGATACCTCACTTGCGTGGGTAGGCCTACCGCCCGAGACAGGAAACACCCCAAAGCGCAACGTGGACACATCCAAAATTTTGGAAGAAAACAGAGGTGTTTTTTGCGAAGTGCCTACCTGTAGATTTTGGCCTCTAGCTCAGCTGGCACCTAGGGAAACCTACCAAACCTGTGCATTTCTGAAAACTAGAGACCTAGGGGAATCCAAGATGGGGTGACTTGCGGGGCTCGGACCAGGTTCTGTTACCCAGAATCCTTTGCAAACCTCAAAATTTGGCTAAAAAAACACATGTTCCTCACATTTCTGTGGCAGAAAGTTCTGGAATCTGAGAGGAGCCACAAATTTCCTTCCACCCAGCGTTCCCCCAAGTCTCCCGATAAAAATGATACCTCACTTGCGTGGGTAGGCCTAGCGCCGGCGACAGGAAACACCCCAAAGCGCAACGTGGACATGTCCAAAATTTTGGAAGAAAATAGAGGTGTTTTTTGCGAAGTGCCTACCTGTAGATTTTGGCCTCTAGCTCAGCCGGCACCTAGGGAAACCTACCAAACCTGTGCATTTCTGAAAACTAGAGACCTAGGGGAATCCAAGATGGGGTGACTTGCGGGGCTCGGACCAGGTTCTGTTACCCAGAATCCTTTGCGAACCTCAAAATGTGGCTAAAAAAACACATGTTCCTCACATTTCTGTGGCAGAAAGTTCTGCAATCTGAGAGGAGCCACAAATTTCCTTCCACCCAGCGTTCCCCCAAGTCTCCCGATAAAAATGATACCTCACTTGCGTGGGTAGGCCTAGCGCCAGCGACAAGAAACACCCCAAAGCGCAACGTGGACACATCCAAAATTATGGAAGAAAACAGAGGTGTTTTTTGCGAAGTGCCTACCTGTAGATTTTGGCCTCTAGCTCAGCCGGCACCTAGGGAAACCTACCAAGCCTGTGCATTTCTGAAAACTAGAGACCTAGGGGAATCCAAGGAGGGGTGACTTGTGGGGCTCGGACCAGGTTCTGTTACCCAGAATCCTTTGCAAACCTCAAAATTTGGCTAAAAAAACACATGTTCCTCACATTTCTGTGGCAGAAAGTTTTGGAATCTGAGAGGAGCCACAAATTTCCTTCCACCCAGCGTTCCCCCAAGTCTCCCGATAAAAATGATACCTCACTTGCGTGGGTAGGCCTAGCGCCAGCGACAGGAAACACGCCAAAGCGCAACGTGGACACGTCCTAAATTTTGGAAGAAAATAGAGGTGTTTTTTTGCCAAGTGCCTACCTGTAGATTTTGGCCTCTAGCTCAGCCGGCACCTAGGGAAACCTACCAAACCTGTGCATTTCTGAAAACTAGAGACCTAGGGGAATCCAAGGAGGGGTGACTTGCGGGGCTCGGACCAGGTTCTGTTACCCAGAATCCTTTGCAAACCTAAAAATTTGGCTAAAAAAACACATGTTCCTCACATTTCTGTGGCAGAAAGTTCTGGAATCGGAGAGGAGCCACAAATTTCCTTCCACCCAGCGTTCCCCCAAGTCTCCCGATAAAAATGATACCTCACTTGCGTGGGTAGGCCTAGCGCCGGCGACAGGAAACACCCCAAAGCGCAACTTGGCACGTCCAAAATTTTGGAAGAAAACAGAGGTGTTTTTTGCGAAGTGCCTACCTGTAGATTTTGGCCTCTAGCTCAGCCGGCACCTAGGGAAACCTACCAAACCTGTGCATTTCTGAAAACTAGAGACCTAGGGGAATCCAAGGAGGGGTGACTTGCGGGGCTCGGACCAGGTTCTGTTACCCAGAATCCTTTGCAAACCTCAAAATTTGGCTAAAAAAACACATGTTCCTCACATTTCTGTGGCAGAAAGTTCTGGAATCTGAGAGGAGCCACAAATTTCCTTCCACCCAGCGTTTCCCCAAGTCTCCCGATAAAAATGATACCTCACTTGCGTGGGTAGGCCTAGCGCCGGCGACAGGAAACACCCCAAAGCGCAACGTGGACATGTCCAAAATTTTGGAAGAAAACAGAGGTGTTTTTTGCGAAGTGCCTACCTGTAGATTTTGGCCTCTAGCTCAGACGGCACCTAGGGAAACCTACCAAACCTGTGCATTTCTGAAAACTAGAGACCTAGGGGAATCCAAGATGGGGTGACTTGCGGGGCTCGGACCAGGTTCTGTTACCCAGAATCCTTTGCAAACCTCAAAATGTGGCTAAAAAAACACATGTTCCTCACATTTCTGTGGCAGAAAGTTCTGGAATCTGAGAGGAGCCACAAATTTCCTTCCACCCAGCGTTCCCCCAAGTCTCCCGATAAAAATGATACCTCACTTGCGTGGGTAGGCCTAGCGCCAGCAACAGGAAACACCCCAAAGCGCAACGTGGACACATCCAAAATTATGGAAGAAAACAGAGGTGTATTTTGCGAAGTGCCTACCTGTAGATTTTGGCCTCTAGCTCAGCCGGCACCTAGGGAAACCTACCAAACCTGTGCATTTCTGAAAACTAGAGACCTAGGGGAATCCAAGATGGGGTGACTTGCGGGGCTCGGACCAGGTTCTGTTACCCAGAATCCTTTGCAAACCTAAAAATTTGGCTAAAAAAACACATGTTCCTCACATTTCTGTGGCAGAAAGTTCTGGAATCTGAGAGGAGCCACAAATTTCCTTCCACCCAGCGTTCCCCCAAGTCTCCCGATAAAAATGATACCTCACTTGCGTGGGTAGGCCTACCGCCCGCGACAGGAAACACCCCAAAGCGCAACGTGGACACATCCAAAATTTTGGAAGAAAACAGAGGTGTTTTTTGCGAAGTGCCTACCTGTAGATATTGGCCTCTAGCTCAGCCGGCACCTAGGGAAACCTACCAAACCTGTGCATTTCTGAAAACTAGAGACCTAGGGGAATCCAAGATGGGGTGACTTGCGGGGCTCGGACCAGGTTCTGTTACCCAGAATCCTTTGCAAACCTCAAAATGTGGCTAAAAAAACATATGTTCCTCACATTTCTGTGGCAGAAAGTTCTGGAATCTGAGAGGAGCCACAAATTTCCTTCCACCCAGCGTTCCCCCAAGTCTCCCGATAAAAATGATACCTCACTTGCGTGGGTAGGCCTAGCGCCAGCGACAGGAAACACCCCAAAGCGCAACGTGGACACTTCCAAAATTATGGAAGAAAACAGAGGTGTATTTTGCGAAGTGCCTACCTGTAGATTTTGGCCTCTAGCTCAGCCGGCACCTAGGGAAACCTACCAAACCTGTGCATTTCTGAAAACTAGAGACCTAGGGGAATCCAAGATGGGGTGACTTGCGGGGCTCGGACCAGGTTCTGTTACCCAGAATCCTTTGCAAACCTAAAAATTTGGCTAAAAAAACACATGTTCTTCACATTTCTGTGGCAGAAAGTTCTGGAATCTGAGAGGAGCCACAAATTTCCTTCCACCCAGCGTTCCCCCAAGTCTCCCGATAAAAATGATACCTCACTTGCGTGGGTAGGCCTACCGCCCGCGACAGGAAACACCCCAAAGCGCAACGTGGACACATCCAAAATTTTTGAAGAAAACAGAGGTGTTTTTTGCGAAGTGCCTACCTGTAGATATTGGCCTCTAGCTCAGCCGGCACCTAGGGAAACCTACCAAACCTGTGCATTTCTAAAAACTAGAGACCTAGGGGAATCCAAGGAGTGGTGACTTGCGGGGCTCGGACCAGGTTCTGTTACCCAGAATCCTTTGCAAACCTCAAAATGTGGCTAATAAAACACATGTTCCTCATATTTCTGTGGCAGAAAGTTCTGGAATCTGAGAGGAGCCACAAATTTCCTTCCACCCAGCGTTCCCCCAAGTCTCCCGATAAAAATGATACCTCACTTGCGTGGGTAGGCCTAGCGCCAGGGACAGGAAACACCCCAAAGTGCAACGTGGACACATCCAAAATTATGGAAGAAAACAGAGGTGTTTTTTGCGAAGTGCCTACCTGTAGATTTTGGCCTCTAGCTCAGCCGGCACCTAGGGAAACCTACCAAAACTGTGCATTTCTAAAAACTAGAGACCTAGGGGAATCCAAGGAGGGGTGACTTGCGGGGCTCGGACCAAGTTCTGTTACCCAGAATCCTTTGCAAACCTCAAAATTTGGCTAAAAAAACACATGTTCCTCACATTTCTGTGGCAGAAAGTTCTGGAATCTGAGAGGAGCCACAAATTTCCTTCCACACAGCGTTCCCCCAAGTCTCCCGATAAAAATGATACCTCACTTGCGTGGGTAGGCCTACCGCCCGCGACAGGAAACACCCCAAAGCACAACGTGGACACATCCAAAATTTTGGAAGAAAACAGAGGTGTTTTTTGCAAAGTGCCTACCTGTAGATTTTGGCCTCTAGCTCAGCCGGCACCTAGGGAAACCTACCAAACCTGTGCATTTCTGAAAACTAGAGACCTAGGGGAATCCAAGATGGGGTGACTTGCGGGGCTCGGACCAGGTTCTGTTACCCAGAATCCTTTGCAAACCTCAAAATTTGGCTAAAAAAACACATGTTCCTCTCATTTCTGTGGCAGAAAGTTCTGGAATCTGAGAGGAGCCACAAATTTCCTTCCACCCAGCGTTCCCCCAAGTCTCCCGATAAAAATGATACCTCACTTGCGTAGGTAGGCCTAGCGCCGGCGACAGGAAACACCCCAAAGCGCAACGTGGACATGTCCAAAATTTTGGAAGAAAACAGAGGTGTTTTTTGCGAAGTGCCTACCTGTAGATATTGGCCTCTAGCTCAGCCGGCACCTAGGGAAACCTACCAAACCTGTGCATTTCTGAAAACTAGAGACCTAGGGGAATCCAAGATGGGGTGACTTGCGGGCCTCGGACCAGGTTCTGTTACCCAGAATCCTTTGCAAACCTCAAAATGTGGCTAAAAAAACACATGTTCCTCACATTTCTGTGGCAGAAAGTTCTGCAATCTGAGAGGAGCCACAAATTTCCTTCCACCCAGCGTTCCCCCAAGTCTCCCGATAAAAATGATACCTCACTTGCGTGGGTAGGCCTAGCGCCGGCGCCAGGAAACACACCAAAGCGCAACGTGGACACGTCCAAAATTTTGGAAGAAAACAGAGGTGTTTTTTGCGAAGTGCCTACCTGTAGATTTTGGCCTCTAGCTCAGCCGGCACCTAGGGAAACCTACCAAGCCTGTGCATTTCTGAAAACTAGAGACCTAGGGGAATCCAAGGAGGGGTGACTTGTGGGGCTCGGACCAGGTTCTGTTACCCAGAATCCTTTGCAAACATCAAAATTTGGCTAAAAAAACACATGTTCCTCACATTTCTGTGGCAGAAAGATCTGGAATCTGAGAGGAGCCACAAATTTCCTTCCACCCAGCGTTCCCCCAAGTCTCCCGATAAAAATTATACCTCACTTGCGTGGGTAGGCCTACCGCCCGCGACAGGAAACACCCCAAAGCGCAACGTGGACACATCCAAAATTTTGGAAGAAAACAGAGGTGTTTTTTGCGAAGTGCCTACCTGTAGATATTGGCCTCTAGCTCAGCCGGCACCTAGGGAAACCTACCAAACCTGTGCATTTCTAAAAACTAGAGACCTAGGGGAATCCAAGGAGGGGTGACTTGCGGGGCTCGGACCAGGTTCTGTTACCCAGAATCCTTTGCAAACCTCAAAATGTGGCTAAAAAAACACATGTTCCTCACATTTCTGTGGCAGAAAGTTCTGGAATCTGAGATGAGCCACAAATTTCCTTCCACCCAGCGTTCCCCCAAGTCTCCCGATAAAAATGATACCTCACTTGCGTGGGTAGGCCTAGCGCCAGGGACAGGAAACACCCCAAAGTGCAACGTGGACACATCCAAAATTATGGAAGAAAACAGAGGTGTTTTTTGCGAAGTGCCTACCTGTAGATTTTGGCCTCTAGCTCAGCCGGCACCTAGGGAAACCTACCAAAACTGTGCATTTCTAAAAACTAGAGACCTAGGGGAATCCAAGGAGGGGTGACTTGCGGGGCTCGGACCAGGTTCTGTTACCCAGAATCCTTTGCAAACCTCAAAATTTGGCTAAAAAAACACATGTTCCTCACATTTCTGTGGCAGAAAGTTCTGGAATCTGAGAGGAGCCACAAATTTCCTTCCACACAGCGTTCCCCCAAGTCTCCCGATAAAAATGATACCTCACTTGCGTGGGTAGGCCTACCGCCCGCGACAGGAAACACCCCAAAGCACAACGTGGACACATCCAAAATTTTGGAAGAAAACAGAGGTGTTTTTTGCGAAGTGCCTACCTGTAGATTTTGGCCTCTAGCTCAGCCGGCACCTAGGGAAACCTACCAAACCTGTGCATTTCTGAAAACTAGAGACCTATGGGGAATCCAAGATGGGGTGACTTGCGGGGCTCGGACCAGGTTCTGTTACCCAGAATCCTTTGCAAACCTCAAAATTTGGCTAAAAAAACACATGTTCCTCACATTTCTGTGGCAGAAAGTTCTGGAATCTGAGAGGAGCCACAAATTTCCTTCCACCCAGCGTTCCCCCAAGTCTCCCGATAAAAATGATACCTCACTTGCGTAGGTAGGCCTAGCGCCGGCGACAGGAAACACCCCAAAGCGCAACGTGGACATGTCCAAAATTTTGGAAGAAAACAGAGGTGTTTTTTGCGAAGTGCCTACCTGTAGATATTGGCCTCTAGCTCAGCCGGCACCTAGGGAAACCTACCAAACCTGTGCATTTCTGAAAACTAGAGACCTAGGGGAATCCAAGATGGGGTGACTTGCGGGCCTCGGACCAGGTTCTGTTACCCAGAATCCTTTGCAAACCTCAAAATGTGGCAAAAAAAACACATGTTCCTCACATTTCTGTGGCAGAAAGTTCTGCAATCTGAGAGGAGCCACAAATTTCCTTCCACCCAGCGTTCCCCCAAGTCTCCCGATAAAAATGATACCTCACTTGCGTGGGTAGGCCTAGCGCCGGCGACAGGAAACACGCCAAAGCGCAACGTGGACACGTCCAAAATTTTGGAAGAAAACAGAGGTGTTTTTTGCGAAGTGCCTACCTGTAGATTTTGGCCTCTAGCTCAGCCGGCACCTAGGGAAACCTACCA